>NC_136415.1:31183071-32553904 GCF_051521515.1 Lactuca serriola
CTTGTAGCCCCAAAATCAAATACGTTATGACTTCTAATTCGAATGTGAAACTTAATAATAATTTATAATATTTCTAAACCATGCATAAAGATAAGCACACGCTTTTACAAAAAACGAGAGGAACCACATGGGACTGATTCGGAGTCTTTAATTATCTTCTTCTGCTCGACGGCGACGGTCAAAAGTTTTCACAAGCCATCGGTGAAAGGCCGGAGAAGATCGGAGAGCGGCAGAACGGGCAAGTCGGTTGTTTCTGTTGAAGCAATTGACCGACGCAGTCGGAGTGGTAGACATGACGACACCTACTGAGCTGACAAACAACGTCTTCGAGATGGAAATCGGCAGAGCATATGAAGCACATCTCCTCCACGGATCTGTTTCGCCTTTCCAGCAGCTCTTCAAACCTGATAACGGGAAGATCGACGAGACTTGGGTATGGAGTATTGTGATCATATCGAAACAAGTAGGAGAAGAACTCCGTGATTAAACTGAGCAAATCGTGCTTGATACGGATGATCGGAAAGAGTATACAGAGGTAGAAGACGATGTTCATCAACATATTTGATATTTCTTCTTTCATTCAGTCTGTGATTTTCTTTTTTGTGTTGAAATTTGCAATGAAGTTGATGGATTTAAATGGAAAAGTGGGCCCGTGTCTGCATGTCAAGCGGTGTCGTTTCGAAGTAAAATGGCATGGAACGTCGTTTGGATTTACGTTTTCATTAGCTATAAATTACGGAGTATTTTTTTTTTCTTCTTCCTGATAATCTCGTACGAATATGACGTTTTAAAGCAACACATTAAGTGAATAGACCAATCCACCCACCACAAAAAAGACATTAAAATGATGTTAGAGTAAAATACAGTTTTGGTCCCTATGATTTTACCAAAATATCACTTTTAGTCCTAGTAATCATGGGTAGTCCCTCTGGAGTGTGGAGGGTTTGCCTCACCGGTGGACGGTGGTCCCTGGATTCGTTACACTCAGTTCCGTTACTAATACTATAAAATAAAACTTTATTACCCTCAGAGTAAACTTGATAAAAGGTATAAATTACAAGGACCTTTCTGTAAATAACCTCCCCACTTATCTCACATTCTCACCCCACCTCTGCTTGCTGCTCTTTTTCCGTTCAAAGAAAAAGCTTCCTCCGACGTCATGCTTCCCTCACCACACCTCTTCTTCCCACATGATAGTTCCATTCAGCACCCGCCACGATCTTCTATACCTCCGCCACCTCTGGCGACACCTATTCTTCTCCTCTCTATCTCTTAGTAATCGATAAATACAGTGGTCCGATTCACCTTATACGGCAAACTCTCCAAGTAAATCGAGGTCACGGATATCTTCGTCCCACCGGAAGTTTAGTAAACTCAGCAACCGCCTTGCCCCTCTGCCAACTACACCCACCTCCACCGACCACCGCCAGCTTCCCTCTTGGTAAGTTTTGAACTTGAAATTGCGTTTGAAATCTGTATGAAAGGGTTTGGCTTTCTGATTTTCTGAAATCGATTTTTTTTTTTAGGGTTTATAGTTTTTGTTGGATCTGTATTCTATACCATTATTTCAGCATTCTGATAATAAATGTGAACGAATATTCAATCTTCCAGTTTTTCATGAACGTAAAGATTGCAATGTAATAATGACGTTTAGCAACTGATTCGTGTGAAATTCCATTCGACATCATACAATTTGTGTCCTTGTTGAACTGGAAAGGCACTCATTGTTTAGTGGCATGGTTTGATGAGAATTAACTTTTATTATCAGGAACCATAAATGGAAGGGAAATGTAGCATTCTATGTTATATATGTCATATGGTGTGCAAGATTGGTTTCTATTATATATGCTATATCCAGAATTACATCATATCCTTGTGTTGTCTAAGTACAATCTAATGAGTGGTTTCCAAACTGATTTCATTTTTTTACATGTTCTGAATTTGTGAAAATCTAATCTTGATTTAACATGAGAAACATAAATTGACGCCTGGTGGTGATTGGAGATGCTAATTGTGGTGATATGGTGGTGCGGCTGCTGGTAGCAGTGAGGTGGTAGTGGGGTCATTATGACGGTGGTGGTGGAGTGAGTGATTAGTGACGATGGCGGTTGGTGGTGATGGTTATTTTTGGAGTGGAGATTTTACAAAAATAATCCTTATAGTAGGGTGACTTTTTTTTTTTTTTTTCTATCAGGACAAATCAACAAAAAGTACCTAGAAGTGAATAAGGACCGTCCATGATTAAATCCCAATTAAAAAAAAAAAAAACTTTTGAAAGGCTACTATATTTTTTTTTCTATTTCTCATCAATCGTATTTCATTTATTTCTCTGTTTTGGGGTAAATAAATAGTATAACACCAAATATGGTGTTATTCTATTCATTTTCTTCAAAATTGGGATAAACTTTGAGTTGTCGGTTTTAGTCTATATTTTTATATATTTATACATTTTTTAGATTATTATTATTTTTTTTAAGTTAAGTTTTTAGTTCTTTAATATTATTTTAATGAAAAAAAATATAGATTATATATTTGTTAAAACCAAATTACTAAAACGGGTGTGTATGATAATTTATATAAGTTGGAAGATTGAAATATATTCGGAATATACTTTGGGAGTAAAAATTGGGCAAAAATAGAGTAGAGTTGGAGATGAAATACTATTTACCTCATTTTTTTACTCATTTTTTGAGGAAAAAAATAAAAATAGGTTGAAGATGGTATAAGGCTAAGCGGAGTGGGATCGCCAAATACTCTCGCCAAACTCGCTAAGCAACGTAGAACACCGCCCCCTAGCGCTCACTAGGGGGCTCGCCGTCGGAGACTCGTCGCTGTGTTAGCGAGAAGAGAGAGAAGGTGAGATACGCATGTGATTGGTCCGTGTGTGGTTAGCGAGAAGAAGTAATGTTGGCGAATTCCATCTTGATTTCTAATAGGAGAAGCAGAACATTTCACCCAAACGTTTACCAGTTCAAGCTTTTTCCTTTTTTACCTCTTCTCTTCCCAAAATCAGCACCCACCTCAAGTCTAAAAAGAACATTCAACAAGGTTGGCCTAATCACACAGACCGTCAGCCACCCTCATAATTTGTCAACAACATTTACAGGCATACCCTTGTGAACACGGTGTAAGGAAATAATATTCTCATTTGGCGTATAACTTTTTGCACACAAACTGTTTGATTAAATGTCTCTTCGAAGTAATAACTTTGATGGTTTTGAGAATCTAATTTTTGAGGTCGTGTTTGTTGCTTGTTTTTACAGATTGTCAATCTACTCAGAAGGTAATTCCTAATTAATCATGAGATTATTGATTACGAATTATGATGATAAACTTTGGACTGGGGTTTTGTGCTTCAACAAAACCCTAGACGACAGCTATCTTCATGTCGGAGCACTGTAAGATATTACACCATTCAAGTTTGTGATAATTTTGGTTTGGTTTTTGTTTGGTGTGGCAGGAGTTTAAGGAATTGCACCTTGCAAGGTGTTAAACCACCAATCATGTTTACTTACTCAAGGAAGGGCAACAAAGGAAATAAACCATTACTCACTTATTCAAGAAGGGGAAAGAAAGGAAAGTAAATGTGAATAAGCAAGTCGTGAGAAGCAGGGGCAATTGAGTAATTTATTTTATCAGTTATGTTTTTTATATAGTCAGGAGGAATTGTGAGGGGATCATTCAATTAAGTTGTAGTTCACTTTCTTTGGGAGACCCTTGGCATCTCGAACTGCCAGAATTTCTATCTTTTTATGCATTCTTTTGATTACAAGTAATATGAAGTTAGTTTGTCGAATCCCATAATTCTATGTATTCTAACTTGTTATTCTGTTTGATTAATTACAACAAGTGAGATCTTAGCACAAGGACCAATCCCTGATCTTAGCAGAATACCAAATCTTGCTTATATGTAAGCATCTAATAATTAATAAATGTTTTGGAGAGATATCTGGCAAAATTCTTGTTAAATTGTTAGTTTGATGAGAATTGTACATTTCACTATTTCAGACCTGAGCAATAACAATCTTAATGGATCCATATCTACCATGAGTCTTTATGATGATATCACAACAATGTAAGAACACTTGATCTTTTATAGGGTGTTGATATGGATTCTTGTATGCAATAAAATAAACAATTTCATATGAAAAAAACTATGTAGATATCACAATAGTTTCATATGACAAATATAATTGATATTATATTAATTGTTTGTGGTTTAAAAAAATAAAATTGTTTAATATTTATGCATAAAAAATGTTTCTATATTAAAATAAAGTAATTTAATTGATTAGAAAAAAAATGCTAGAGTGTTATCACTCCCTACCAAATGCTAAGATTAAGTGCTAAATGATAAAAAATGAGGTGGCATTCCAAAATATGACATGGCAAGGTGTTAAGAATGTTACCACTCCCCTTAGCCTAAGTAGCTTTTTAGAAAGCTATTTTAATTTATCAAACATGACAATTTAAAAAAAAAAAACTTGAAAAGTAAGGTGTTGTTTGTTTTTACTAAAGCAAAATGTCTGCAGTCTGCGGACCACATCTGTAAACATCTGCAGTAGAAGAGATGGACCAAATGTCTGCAGTCTGAAAAAAGAAGACTGTTTGTTTTTTTAACATCTGCGGGCTAATAAAATAAACTGAAATATAAATAAACTGATTTTTTTAAACTTCAAAATGATTTTTTTAATATTTTTATGACTTTGTTATAAATAATTAACAAATCTAGATCAACTTTTATGTATTATTGTATAAAAAATAAAAATAAAAATAGTATGAATTAACATATATATTTGATAAAAACTAACAACTTTGGTTGCAAAGTTATAACTAAACATTATAATTAGGCATCAAGAATTTGATACATAAATGGATGGAAGAAAACTTCGATTTTTCAATTAAATCCATTAAAAACATATCATAAATATTTTCTCGAGAAATTGACGTTACTATATTAAATAATGTTTTACGAAATTTGGCAAAAAAATATAAGAATATATTATGATTTTTTTTCATATTTATATAAACTACTTCAACGACTATTATTGTAATAAATCTTTATTTATAAATTTGTCTCAAAAATATCATGTTTGTATCGTCGAACGGTTTTTTTTTAAGTTTTGTATTTTTTTTCAAATTGTTTATCATGAATAAAGGTTGGAAAAATATAAATTAAAAAAAACTTAAAAAAAATAAAGATATATGTGTTTTTTTAGGCTAGAAGATGTCTGAAGATGTTAGAAGACTCTGGTCCATGTTTGCGCCAAGAAGAGGGCGCGCAGACATTTTTAGGTCTGCAGTCTTCAAAAAAACAAACAGTCTGCAAAGGCCAATGTCTGCGTGTGGTCTGCGCGGCGCAGACAAAAGAGGTCACGCAGATCTGCAGACAAAAAACAAACACTACCTAAGTTAGTGTGATACGCCTAACAAAGCCTTAAATGTAATCTTATTCTATATATATATATATTATCAAAATTGGTTACTATTCATTTCAACTTTTCAATGTAGCTGTTCGATTTCATTTGCTTCTCAATTCTTTCTTCTTTCTTCTTCTTAACCAACGGTTGAATTCAATTCATTTGTTTTTACTAATGTCAGACCATAAGCAACTAAGTCCGTATCAAATTTAAACTCCTATAAAATATAATATAAGTTCTAAGATAAGCATTTTTTTAAAAATAGCAAATTTGCTTCCCCTAATAAAAGTTTCTTACATTTACATTTTCTCCCCTAAAATAATTTTGATTAACACATTTTATCCTTCATAATTTTAAACTTAAATTATTGGTAATTTTAAGTTAAGTTTTTAGTTCTTTACATAATTGTTTTTATAGTTTTTATTTTTATTAATATTATTTTTTATTTAAATGTTAGTTAATATGTTTAAAATACATTTTTAATCTTTATTTTGTATGTCTCATCCATACATAATTGTTTGCTTCCAAACTTTATTTTATACTTTTATGATTCACTTTGAAAAGAAGTTATCCGCCGCAATGTGCGAAAATTTCGCCCAAAAACCTTATCCATGAATTGTGTTTTTTAACATACTAGGTTTCCGCAGTATCTTTTGGACGGTCCAAACCCTAGTTAAACATAATTATTAACTAAGATTTTTATATGTTATTGAGATGAAATTAGTAGGTAAGCTTTTCGATGTACCACAAATAAGCATGACAATTCTCGACACGACACGAAATAAACAGGTTTAGATTGAGTTTTTCAAGCCGTCAACCCGTCAACCTATTTATTAAATAGGTCATATATGAGTTTTCTCAAAAAATTTACGGATTGACCCGCCAACACGTTTATGATTTTAATAAAAAAAATTATATATTTTTTAAATGTATTAAGTATTATACACTATAGAGTTTATATTTTATACTAAGATAGGATATCTGATACCATTGACCATTTGACCCATAGGTAACCATTTACTGATTTGCATTGCAACATGTTTGGCGTTTGCCCTGAATAATCTCCGTATCTCAAAAACAAAATCGAATAAGCCCTCTTCCGGTCTCCCCTTTGTAATGAACGATAGAACGGATTTACGAAGAACAGTGACATGAATGATTGAATTATTATCGAACGACATCGGCATCCACTATTGAATTTATCTATGTTTGTATTAGTGTTTTAGTTTGAAAATGTTTCCATGAATGTTTTTAGTTTTCATTTGGATGTTTAAGACTTAAGTTTCTAAAATTCGGATATGCTTGCATCAAAAATTTATTCATATTTAATTATCAATTTTGTTTATAGAATCTGACCCACAAACACAAGAACTCAAATCTGACGCACGAAACCGTCAACCTGTGAACCCGTATGAATAAGTGGGTTGACGGATCATATATGAGTTTATGTGCTAAACCCGCCAACCCATGACATGTATAGTTAAATGGGTCGTGTTTGGGTTGATATATTTTGACCCACCAACCTGCAACCCGCTAACCCGAACACGTCACGATTGTCAAACCTAACCGCAGAGGAAAAAGAGGGCCTCGATTTTGAAATCAAAGTAACATTTACAATGAGCTTATCATATTCATAAACAACTTGTTCAATATAACTTCACATAACTGTCTAACCGTTGAAATAGAAATAAATATGTTAGATATAGAATAAAAGAAATTAAATCTCTGAAATCAAGTGATACACATCACTTTAAAAATGGAGGACTTACAAAAGGGACAACATAACTCATAATCATTCATTAATGTTCCAATACATTCAGTGTGGTAGACATGATTGCACCTGAGTTGAGTCAATATATCATACTTTTCATATTCCTTCAAGCAAATAAAGCATGTCTCATCAAAAGAACTATGTCTCCTTCGGGTCTGCAAGTCTTCAAATTGAATGATAGGAAGATCCAACAAAAATGTCAAATCTTGAAGATGATCACCACGAAACATGCTGTTCACAAATCTCTTAAATATTCTAATGAGGTCATGAATATTGGTACGAAACAATAAAAATAATATACAACCATAGAATAAAACTGTATTGCTTGGAACACATATCACCATTTTAATGTTTTAGTTTGATTTGTGAAATAAGTTATGTATGGACGTCGTTTATATATATAAAGGAAGTAGGTAGGTTGAGGTGGAAATGAAAGGGATAAAACTAAAAGCACACATTTCCAACTTTGGTTACCAAAATCAATACTTTTGATTAACATGTACATAATTTCTAGATAACATTTACTTTCCAATATATATGTTTATCTTTTTCATTTGCTTTTTTATTTGTTGCCCAATTAAATTGCGACAACATTTATTAAATTATTGCAGAAGTACATTAATACGTCAGCATATTTCTGAATTTAATAATAATTTATTTGAGCACCAAAATGATCTATCTCATAATAATATCAGTTATATTATTTACATATGAGTTAAATCACTTTAATGAATATAAATTCTCTGTGTGTTGTATTCTCTCTTGCTGCTTGATCTACGGACCGGTCGAACATTATTTCACTCTTCAACTTCAACTTTTTTTTTTTTTTTAACAAGGGAATTTGATTAAAACTCAAACTAGCAAGTAGCTAGAAAATAGAAAAGCAGGGTTTTTGACACAAAAATCTTTAAGTTTGAAAAGTTTTGTCGGTTTTGTTGTGTGACGATTTTTGACGTGTTAATGCTTAATATTTGGGAAGTTTTGTTCATATTTACCCTTTAGCTAATTTTATCTTCTACAACAGATCACCTTTAACTCATGTAAGATTCTAAATAATGTTAGACGTGCGCTTGAAGGCAATATCAAAGTTAAGCTATGACGTTTTTTAATGCGTGATTATTTTTATATACACTAAAAAAGATAAATCATATTATTATTGAATGTTATCAAATATATCAAGTTTTTAGAAGTGTTATACTAATATTTAATATAAAAAAGTTAATAAAACCCAATTATTTTAGGCCCAAACAAAAAAAATATGCACCTTGAAAAAAACTCGCTCCATAGCGCGATACGACGTGCATTGACACGTTATTTGAACGTCACATTTAACCAACCCGACTTAGATATTTTCGTAACGTCTACACCACTCCTCATGCTATGATGTGTTTTTTATAATCATTAATCTATATGACACTGATTGAGTTTTTTGATAACGTGACTGCCATGTCAGCTGTTTAAAAAATGAAAGGATTGCACTTAAAAGTGGGCGGTTGGATTTTTTTTTTTGAACCGGCAAATCTAATCTACTCCTAAACTAACAACACCTATTCCACCTATGTCCGCGACGAGACTTGAACCCTCGACCTCAAAGAGGGAGGGCAGCACCTGATACTGCTGGACTAGAAACCCACAGTTTATGCACTAATTTCAAACAACAATTATTACAAATGGGATATTTAAGGCATATTTGTTTGCCTATTAAGCAGCGATTAGAGATAGTTTTCAATGTTGGCAAGCATTAGTAATAGTTATTAATTCAATTTTTGGCTAACATTAATCACAAGGGATAGTTTTCAACATTGGCAAACATAAAGTAGAAATTATGGGTACCGAATTAAAAGGATGAAATATTTTTCGATTATATATATATATATATATATATATATATATATATATATATATATATATATATATATATATATATATATATATATATATATATATATATATATATGGTTATTGTGTTTTTCTTTCGTTCACATTTATCTTTCAACTTATTTAAACTATACACGTTCAGTCCTTATGACCGACTACTCCAAATAAGTCGAGAAAAATGAATTAATAAGGTAATATATTTATCATTTTGTACACGTTTAGTCTTTTTTTTGCACATTTAGGTGATGTTTGTTTTTTCGAAGTGAAAATGTCTGAAGTCTGCGGACCACCTCTGCAACCCTCTGTACCAGAAGAGGGAGAACTAACGGTTGCATCATGTAATAAAAAGTTTGTTTCTTTTTTTAAACTCTGCAGACTGCTGCAATAAGTTAAACTAAGATGTGAAAAGGTTTAAAGCAGAGGGTCAAGTGCTGCGCCACACAGCACACGCGCAACAGTTTTTAAGTCATAAGTTTTTTGAAAAACAAACAACTGCGAAGGGTCAAGTGTTGCGCATGTGCTGCGCAACACAATAATAAGTGGTTAGAAGAGGGTTTTTAGAAAAAACAAACAACACCTTAGTCCTTAATATTTTTTTTTGTTGCAAAATAAGTAATTGTTGTTCTTGTACACATTCAGTACTTATGACCAATTTTTTTATGTTTTTTTCACGACATCCTATGTGGGACAATCATTAATAAGGTATTCGAGGTTGTTGATGCTTATGACCACCACAACCTCGACTATTTGGTTGCTTAGGTCTTGTGTTTTGAACATCGAAAGTTCTTCATATGATCTTAGATTTCAACGATCTTTATATCCATACGTTCGTATTTGAATCTACTACAATTATCGTTTAGATTACTCCCATCATTTACCTTGGGGGTTAGGTCTTGCGGCCCCTAGATTGATTTTAGACACCATTGGAGCAACTGGGACGATTTTGGAGAGCTTGAACCATTCATCATCTCATTCTTCAAGTATTTGCTAATCCCTTGATGTTAAAACACTTTTATGATCATTATTTTGTTGTCATGCGTGGCTAGATACTTTATTTTAGTTAACTTGGACTAAAACCCTTGAATATTTGTAAGTTTTGAAGGATTCAGTTATGTTTGTTATTTAGCTCGTGTTTATGATCCATAGTTCTTCATTCTTATGCTTGTTCAATACTTTTGTTCACGAGCTTCGTATTTGATAAGTAATTGTTAATCTTTTACTTAGATTAAGTAAATGATCATTGAATTAGTATACAACAAGAGCTTTATGATGGTATAAATCATCTCTAGCTTATGGATCATGACTCATTTATGGTTATGTAAGCATTCACATCCTCCAAGAATTGAGAATTCCTTCATTCTTAAGTCTAATCATTTTTCTTAGGTTGAATTGCTTCAATTAGATCCTTGAATTTGATTAAGAAGGAGTGTTGCGGGCTTTCCCTACCTCCATACTACATTTGAGGAATTTTGGCATATCATGCTTCATGATTGCTAGAAATAATTTGGGTTGAATGATAAACTTACATATAGAATCCTAATGATAAACAAACAAGTATTCATGATGGTGAATTTCCTTAGTTGAACAATTCTCTCTCATATTTGCGTGTCTTACCATCTTGCTTAATTGCAAGTACTTTAATTCTTCAAGTCTTTTATTTTTCAAACAAATCACAAAACCCCCCATTTTAGTTTGATTTTAGTTGTTTATTTTTACTTTATGTGTTCAATTGGATCTCATTGGTAATTGAATACAACCATTTCCCCATTGATCGATCACTTTTTTACCATTACATTACGTTTTATTTGCAAGCAAAATGATGGAATCTGTTTGGTGGCTTGACATCCACCAAGTTTTGGCGTCGTTGACAAGCCAATGGTGGATACTATCCTTGTAGACCTCCACCACCTTCACCTCGATATGATCATTACTCTCATCCTAAGCATTAAGGACAATGTTTAATTTTAAGCTTGGGGTGAGATATTCTCTATTTTATTTGCATTTAGGTCGTATATAGGTGCATTTAGAGTAATTCATTTACGTCATTAGAAAAATTGCATAAAAAATTCAAAAATATTGCATATTTTGTTTACTTCTTTTTAAATTTCCATACTTTTATTGTATTATAGTTTAGGACTTCATGCATTTTTGTTCTTTCTTTTCTTATCATCCATATAGGTACCATAGCGTCGAGTCATAAGTATTGAATCATAGATTGATCTCAGGTCTTGTTATGGAATTCATTGTGTTTGACAAATAGGATACACTTTGAGCCTCACAGACCACTTTTAGACTACTTGTGTGGGGGTCAGATGCAGGCTTCTAATTGGATCTAGATGTAGATGGAAGTGGCTAATCAGGATGATGTGTGCAAGAAAAGATTAGTCCGATATGGTATTTAAAGATAAGGATGAATTGCATCTCGGTCAGGTAGAATACCCCTTTATACTCTCGAGTCTTGCCTGAATCTTGTATAGTTAGATTCTTACCACCTTTTTTTAGATATGCCATCATTTTTTCTAGGGGTCTACAGTAGATAGTTAGATATGTTTTGTTTATTACACCTTATACTGAGGTTCTTGATGAACTTTGAGGCGGGTCCCCCAAATCACATTTTTGGGACCACAGTTTTTTGGTAACATCAACTTTTGAGTCATATCCCACCTTTTATAGTAGATCTTGACATATTATCAATGATCAATAGGTGTTCATTTTGGCCTCTACCTAATACCCTTTTTTCATATTTATGGATTAATATGTTTTATGGTGAAAGTCCTTGGACCTTTAAAAATAAAAACATGAAGAAAAGAAAACAAAAAATGAAGAAAATTGGAAAATCAAACAAAAAGAAACAATAAAAGAAGATTCCAAGAAATGCGACAAAAAAGAAAGTCAAAGATAAAAACAAGAAAATTGAATAAAAGAATCAACACAACAATAAGAATAAAAGTTCAAGCTTTCTTTCTTAAAAAAAAAATTAAAAAAATTAAAAAGAAAAAGAAAAAGAAAAAGAGGAGAGAAATAAGAAGATCGAAAACCAAAAGTTTAAGAATGAAGATTTAGGATGTCTTGTGTCTATTTCTTAGATTGAGATGAAATTTTTTCTTTTTGATTTTGGTGAGGAATGGTCATGGCGGTGATATGTTAGAATGTAAATGATAGTATAATGGAGAAACCCTCAAAGTTGGATGTCTTCCCCAGAGGTCCGCACTGCAAACCCTATTTTGTTATCATACACTTTAGCATGTCCAATATATGAATCATCATGTATGGAGGCATCTTTCTTCATGCATTATGGTTTGCATTGATGTTTTCAGAATGTCCTCACTGGGGGCACATCCCCTGTTTCCTTTGTCTTGTACAATCTAATGATTGCCTCGTTCAAACAAGGTTTATTCGCCCTTCAAGTTGTTCGAGAATGTGGTTTATGGCTCTAAAGTGGGAAACATTTAGAAGACACATATGGTCTATACATGAACAACTCTAACTATCTTGACTGTTTTTGACCAATTTTTATGGTAGAAGTCATCTCTAGCTTATGGATCATGACTCCTTTATGGTTGTCTAAACATTGACATCCACTAGGAATAGGGAATTTCTTCATTTTTAAGGCTAATCATTTTTTTGGGGTTCAATTGCTTCAATTGAATAGTTGACTTTTAATTAAGCAGGAGTGTTATTATAACATCTTGTCTTGAGGTACTTTCACTTTTGACCCTTATATTGGGATTTATTACATTTTGGTCCTTAAAATGTAAGACTTGTGGATGGTAAGGGATATTATTTCCATTATTGGAATCATGGGGCGGAACCACGTACGTTAGGCGAACATTAGCATACGCTAGGTGTACAGGGTGAAGTCCCAAACCCTAATATTTAGGGTTTGGACCCTATTTGTTCATCATTAACTCTCAAACCCGATTCCTTTCATCAGCCTCCATCCTTTCAAAAAGTTTTTGCAACCCTAATCTACTTTGTGAGCATTTTTTAGCTTTAGTGTGTATGTTTTGTGCCTTTGAAGAAGAAGGAAGGAGGTAGAGACCATTTTGGAGGAGTGAAGCACATTAGATCGAGAATCACACCATCATTTGACATCTCTTGGAGGTATAAAGTTTTGAACTTGGTAAATTTTAACTTAGGTCTTGTTTTGGGCTTGATTTTATGTTCTTTTGGTCCCTAAGCTTGGTATTATGAGTAGGGGTTACTCTAATCCATTTGAGTTGCCCTTTCAGAGGTTTTAGAGCCTCTTAAGTCATAAAAATGTAATCTTGGACACTAGTTTCTTCTCATGCATGGTCTTAATGGATCAAGAGGTTTGGATCTTTGGTGTTGGGCACTGAATGGACATGCAAAGTCATAAAGTTGGAAACTTTATGACTCTTGAGGATATGTTAGCCTTGGATATGTAATTGGAAGCATTAAGTCAAAGAAATAAGGATTGAATGGGTTAACAAGAGGGCAGCTGCATACGTTGGGTGTATCGCAAGGTACGCGGCACGAACACATATATGACCCTGATGCCGAGGATGCTTGTATGCCCCACGTACCTCTAGAGTACGCCCCATGTACAATCCCTGAGTCAACTCGGTTGTGTTGACTCGTTGACTTTGACTTTGACTTTGACCAAGTTTGACTTAAGGGTATTTTTGGTATTTTGGATTATGTTTGAGAAGTGGTCATTGGATGGATAATTGTCGGTTAGAGTTGAGATTCAGAGTTAGGGCCTCATCAACTATTGTTCATATTAAGAGATGAGGTTTCCTCACTATACTTTTGGGTCGAAGGCACCAAGGTCGTCCCATTAGATTGATATCATGGTTTACCGTATGTTGCTATGCTGCAGTGATTTGTTAGATTTGTATCTTAGTTTATAGGATTTTGCTATGAGGCAGTGATTTATAGAACTGCCTGTTTGACTGATTATATGTTTATCTGTTATGTAAATGTTGACATATTGTATTGGGTTGATATTATATTGCTTTGTGTTGTAACCAACAAACCTTGGAGAAAGCTAAGCATAAGTTGTGGGCCTCGAGGGTAAGCCGGACGTAACTTGTTGGCTCAGGAGCAAGCCATATATGAGTTATGGGCCCGATAGGCAATCCAGACTCATACTGTGGGCTCAGGGGTAATCCATACCGATGGTTGTGGACCCGAGGGTATTATAGTCCAATGATTGAGTGGACCTGTGGTATATTGGTATTCCAGTCCCATGATTGAGTGGACCTGTTATATATTGGCATTCCAGTCCGATGACTGATTGGGCGACGGGTAATCCAGCCCGATGGTTGTGGACCCATGGCTATTCCAGTCCGATGACTCATTGGACCCAACATGCTTGTCTATATATGATATGTGTATTGTGTGCTGGTACTTTGGGGGAAACTCACTAAGATTTGTGCTTACAGTTTTAGTTTATGGTTTCAGGTACTTTAGAGGATCGTGGCAAGGTGAAGGCATGATCGTATACATCCTGATTTTTATGTTGTTGGTCTTGAGAGACTCTAGTTTTAAATAATGTTTTGGAAACACTTTTATTAGTAAATGGGTTGTTTTGAAAAGTTTTAATTGGTTGTGATTTTTGAGTCATTATAAGTTGGTATCAGAGCCCTGGTTTGAGTGAAATGGATGAACATTCATGTGAATCCAAACTCAAACTAAGGATCTGTGAAAGTTTTCAAATTCAATTCAATTTATTTTCAAAATTAACCAAGGAAGGATGAGATGTGTACGGTCATCCAGAGAAAAAAAGTTTACCCAAGTTACCACACTGTTGTTTGTTATGATATGATGAAACTGCATGATAATGATAGGCTAAGGATCTTCAAGAATTGCATGATATAATTGATGGGATTTGTACAAACAATCCTATGTGTGCATGCAACCCTAGAATTGGATCTATGTTTTCACTATTAGATACACAACATTATGAACACATAAAGAAACCCTAATTCTAGCATATAAGTAATCATATTACATAAGAATAGGTTTATAATATTACCTTGATTGTTATGTATCAATAACAATCCCAAATCTCCTTGTATTGACTTTGGAAGGCTTAGAGTCACAAGTGTCACTCCTCTAATGGTTCACAAACACCAAGAGCAAATGGAGAAGCAAGAGAGAGAGGGAAGAGGTATAAAATTCGTTTCTAGGAACCCTAGACAAGGCATGGACGAATTCTTATGGCCTTAGGGTTATTTATATAGGTGTAGAGATTAGGTTTCAGTCCTTATCCTTATCTAGTTGCTTGCCCACCAAGCAACCATAAGATAAGCCTTGAAAACCCTTATCTTTTATCCTTTGGACGATTTCAAGGATCCTTATCTCCTTGAATTCGTTCAACTCATATTTATTATAACCATTACCATATATTGTAACTATCACATAATTACAATTCAGCCCCTCTAGTTTAATTAATTATATTTGATCACAAAATTAATTCTTAATTAATTATTGACCAATATTAATTAAACAAATATGATTTCTCCTTTAATATATTATTCTTATAACATATTAATAAATCATAATAACCTCTCTCTTTATTTATTTCTCCAATCAAGTTGCTTTGGTGAAGGCAACCCAAAAGGACCATGCATCATCGGGTCAAGTACATACCAAAATAGTTATGGACTTAGACACTAATCCAACAGTCTCCCACTTGGATAAGTCTAATAACTATTATGTGTATGACTTCAGATCCTGATCTGCAATCGTAGCTTTCCAAAGCCGCTGTCAACTCTGATCCTATCAGATACGCATGTCCTTAGATAAGGGATCATATATTCCTCCATTCTAGATATCATATGAGATATGATTTCAAATCATTCTCTTTGTACTATATCTCGATTTCCGATTTATGACGACTGACTAATTGAACAAATCAAATTAGCCCTAGCCCGGCCGAGCATTTACGTTTGTCATCACAAAATCATCGAGGGGCCCAAAGATATCGCTTTTATCCTTCTTTGGATAAAAGGAACGGATAAACTTTGATACAATGCTCGCTTGCACTCACTCACCAAATCACATACAACAATATGTTTTATAACACCAAGTTACTAGTGCATTTACATATTATCAATGTGCAACCGATTCGCAAGATACAACTCACACATCTCGGTTTCAAGAATATAAGATGTTATCGTCTCACCAATCACTCGTGATACAATTCATGGAGTGATCCAAGTGAGCGTGGGTTTAATCCAATGCTCAAATTCATATTCATAAGCACTCATGAACGTTGCAGCAAACATTTTCTTATGTCTAATGCTCTTTAGACAATCCACACACCAATTCACGACAGTCTTCATTCATATCTACTTCCAACATATGAATGACTGTGGCTCGTTCGAATAATTCGATTATTCTTAATAAACTCAATCATTCTGGAAGTCAAAACATGCAAATGTGAAACACAAGAATAATACTAATCCCATATGGCCTCAAACCTTTGAGTATAAATAAAACACCTTTTATTTATCACCATATTGATTACTCATTATTTGTCGTTTCGGGTAATCAACTTCTTACTTGAATTACAACACTTGTCCCATGCTCCTAGCATGCACACAATGTTTACCTATGGTTCTTACTTTGTGAAATAGATCACATTGAACACATTTCCAATCATTCTCATTTCACAACTCCAAATCCTTTTCATAAGTGAAAGAATATCAAATTCTTGCTACTTATAGAATATGCTAGATTCTAACATTCTATGCAACTTATACTTTCGTAATGTCACTGCACAAAAGTCACAAAGACTATTGCCAATGATATTACAAAGTCTTTTATCGGAAATTGTTACAAGACAATTCCTTAGATATGATGTCTCTCACTCAAAGTACATTCCTTTGAACATCCTTTTGCATAAAAGTTTCTAATCTAGTCATAGATTATCAATATTCAATTCCCAATGTGGATACATTTCCATATTTTCCATATGACAACTTATTCTTAATAGAATCTTATCTATTCCTAATAATGTCGATATGGTCCATCCAATATGAAAACATTTCCATATCTTCCAATACTATACTTCCAACTACTCACAAGCAACCAATCCTCGTCGAACTTGGATTGTCCTTTGATAGTTGTTTAATTATTTTAGTCTAAACCGATTCTAGTCCTTTTTCCCTCTAAATGCGCTAGACATTTGGAAAATTTTAGAATGGTCAAACATTAAAGCATTTGCAATCGATCCTATACTCGAAGCGTATGGGACACGACGCATAATGTTTTATTTGCTATGTTCTCAAAATTCGAATTGTGAAGAGGAATGCCGTAATCATAATCGAAAATTTAATAACACACTATTTACCTTTGACTAAATTTATTAACATTTCTCAACCTAATCCTTTATATTTGAAATGAAGCATAATATTCTCTCCCTTAATTATAGCAAAACAACATTACAACCCTTACGACTTTGCAAGGTATAACTCTTGTTTTCTATAATTAATATTTCCAACTTGCAATAGGTGCCTTAATAATCATATAATCATAACTTTTATGCTCCCACTATCATGATGATTATTATAAACATAACACTTATGCTCCCACTAGCTTCGACATGTATTCAGAAACAGCTTAACTTTCAGAAAAACAATGCTTATTGAATTTCTTAAGTTCATGTTTCTCATACTTAGTGCTTTGATAATCTTTTATCAAGGCTTCTTGAACTTATACACCTTTGCCTTCGATAGTTTATATGTGTGTCTAAACACTTAAGACTAATTGCCAAACCTCACAATTCAAATTATGGAAAGGGATACCGTAACCATAATCGAATTCGAGAATGCAATTTTTCAATCACTATCTTCTTAAATCTTTCTTAGTGAAAGCATTTCCTCACAATCATTTTCATGAAGGAGGAAATCTTATGACACTTAGATTTAAACGGTGTATTTGTTCCTATCCATGTGAATTTGTTAAAAACAAAGTTTACGACAAATTCAAACTCATATGGATCGAACTTTCTTAATCTCGATTTCTTGCCTTATGGTAGCACAGCTGCCCACCATGTCTTCCAAGTCGTTAAGCAGCTCACCTTTTCTTATCAATGTACTTTCCATTGATCAAGGTCCTTGCCTTTTATGCATTCAAATGAGAACTCATAGGATTCACATGCATAATTAACTCGATTGGATTGGCAAAGAAACAAAATAATGTCAACACGATAGGTTGTATACCTCAACTCGTGTGCTAGTGATGATCGATAAGGTTTATTTGATTTGTTCTTGAAACCTTTCAAGACCATTAAGACTCCCACTGACTCCTTGATATATAAGATTCTCTTGTCAACAACCATTTCTTGACAAACAAATATTCAAGAGTTAGTGTAGCTTTTATCAAACACATCATAAATTGGTCCTAGTTGGTCTTTGTCTTATCCAAGACATCACAACTTTCCACATTTGATGAATGTTATAAACCTTCTTAATACTTATCACTCAATTTCACAATCTTAACTCTAAGACTTGTTTTTGGAACGAAGTATGATTGACTTCTTGATTTAACCATTTCTTCAATTCTTGATTCCTCTTCTTAGACATACAATTGTACTAAGACTCACTTAGAGGATCAATTGAGATATGGTTCTTAATCATTAAGACCCATCATAAAGCATAAAAGGTACTCTCCGTTCTTCTTATCATGGAGAAACTTTTATCTTTCTGCCTACTTGATTCTTCTTATTCGTTCTACTATTGATTTAAACCTTTTTTCAATCAATCTAGAATTACACTTAATCTTGTAAGTATAATCACATTTACTCTTATGGTGGACTTGATCAACACGCAACTTTGTGTGCTCGATCTCCTAGTCCTTCACTTGACACTTTGTCAATGAATTAGTCTAATTTCCAAATGTGAAATTTCTCATTCATCGTGCAACCAAGTTGCATGATTCCAAGTTTCTGTCCAATTGAAACTTGGGCGATGAGAAACTCTCCCTATTTGGTAAATTCTCGACTTTCCATAAATAACATAATAAGAATCAAATCCATTATTGCTAATAATAGAAACATCCAAACATCAATTTTTCATATACGCCATTGCAAGGATAAATAAATAATATAAAATCAAAATTTATTTTATTGCGGAAAAAATTTTGTCCTTACAATGCTATTCATTGAAAAACTATGCTAATACATCTTTCTTAGCAATCTAATTCTAACTCTAAGTAGTAGCTCAAGAATCTAATCTTCGAGAAATGCGATCGAA
Source organism: Lactuca serriola (assembly GCF_051521515.1). Lineage (NCBI taxonomy): Eukaryota > Viridiplantae > Streptophyta > Magnoliopsida > Asterales > Asteraceae > Lactuca > Lactuca serriola. Next base: position 31,202,367 of record NC_136415.1, read on the forward strand.
ATCCATTCCTTCACGGTTAGATTTTGCTTACTTCTTCCCTTAAGCTTCCTTTCTTTTCTTCGATCCTACAAAACATCAATTGTAATCTTATCACATTATGTATTAAGAATCTAGAATAGAAGCTTAAAAGAGTTAGTCAATGGATTTTACCTAAAGAAAAGCCATACGTTTTGACTCTCCCATGTCTTAGATCTCTTAGGTAAATAGGACAGCTTCGTCTCCAATGCCCTTTCTCTTGGCAATAACAGCAAATTGACTCTTTTGGAACATGACATGGAACTACTTCAGACATTGCCTTTCTCTTATGATCAAACTTTACGATCATAGCATGTATTTCGTTGCCATTATCTATATCCATAGAGGTCTTGAAGGCAGATTCACCAATCAACTTTGCTTTTCTATTGCGCCAAACCATTGCTGATTCAGCAGCAATAAGCATATATGTGAGATCTATAAGGGTCACGTCGTGGTTCATCATATAGTACTCTCTTACGAACTCACTATACGAGTTAGGAAGTGACTGAAGAACCCAATCAACAGCCATTTCCTCACAGACAACGGATCCCAACATTCTTAACCTATCAATGTGTGACTTCATCCCTATGACGTGTGCACACACCGACTTTCCTTCTTTATGTTTACTTGCCAAAAGGGCTTGAGTGATCTTGAACTTTTCAAGCCTTTGAACTTGTGGGTTAGGGAGAATAATCGAAGGAGGAGGAGGAAGTGAAGTATGATCTTTTGTTCCTCGATCGAATCGTGGAATATCATCTTCATGTGGAAAGCTTGTTCCACGGGATTTGGGAAGACCATAGTTGTCGAACTTTGACATCTACAAAACGGGAGAAAACGAATTCAAGTTAGTTGATTGATTGAGTCCTTAGTAAATCACCCAAATGAGTTACTAAGGCTAGGACCCAACACAATATTCTACAACTCGGGAGAGGGATGCCGTAACCCTAATTGCAGAATATTTGAAGGTAAGTGAATGATGATTCACTAATTTCCACCACGAAAAACAAAAAAGAATTTAAGTTTTAAATCTATGAAAACTCCTAGATCCTTTGAGATTCATTGAACTTTCAATGGCATGTTTAAATCTCGATATGCCCCTCTTGTTTGTGACTGGGATGCCAAGGATCACAAAGCAGGTGTGAATAACCATGCAAACTTACATGGTGCCCTCACATGTTACAGTCATCTATTCGATGTGCCGGTAAACCATACACGCTCCACCGAACTATGACAAACATTGAGTCACCCTTTGCTACCTTCACTTAGAACCATTTAGTGTGCCGGTAAACCACACACGCTCCACTAACGTCTTCGCAAGGGTACAAAGTGTAATTTCATGGAATTGCATCAATTCACTTTTGCCTAAGTAACTAAGATTGAGAATTTTATGAAAACAGTTAGTTACTTTAATAATTCATTATACTTATAATGGAAGGTTTCGTCCTATCCTACCCGTTCGGCTAACGACCCTCCACTAGTTAAGAGTGCGGTGGGTAAGAGTGGATACCCATTCAATCGCCATTTTATAGGCAATTTCCTTAAACACCCCTTATAGACCAGCTTCGTGAATGAGGCCTACTAACGGTAAGACTGACTTTTACTCATTCATATATATAATGTTAGACTTTTAATGTTATATATAGTATAGGGTGTGTTTTACACTTTAAAATACTAGGTGGTCAAATATAACAATTATATTTTTAATTGTAAACCAAAACTTTTATGGATTTATTAAACTTCTTTTAATTATACACCTTAATTAATTAATAAAACCATAAGGGTGTAATTTGAACCTTTTCAAAACAATACTAGGGTTTTAGAATTTAACATCCTAATTAAACTTTTAATCAACTTTTAAATTCCAAAACTTGAGGGCAAGTTTTGAAACTTTTCAAAACAATTTAGTTTTAATCTCTCTTAAAATTTTCGAATTTATGCCATATAAATTAATATTTTAAATATTAAAACTCTTGATTTAATAATTATCTTGAATTAGACTATTAATTTAATTATTAAATCATAAGGGATTATCTAAATCATGAGGATAATTACCATTTATACATTTAAGATATCCTAATCCCTTAATTATCTCTCTAGATTTCGAAATTATGGTTAGGATAATGCAAAATCTATAATTACCATATATAACAACTAGAGGATAATTACAAGATATGGGATAATCCAAATCCCTAAAATTTAGGATCTTATCTTGGGGAGGAGGCTAATTTCGAAAACCATGGGGTTTTTCAAACCCTAGATTTCGAAATCTTGAGGCTTAAGTAAAGGATTTGAAACCCTTTCAAATTTTTGCAAATTAGGGTATAGAAACCCTAATCTCGAAATTTCTAGCCTCCTAGGGTTTATTGGCTATAAACCCTAATATGTCAAGTTCATACAATTGTATAATACTAATTGAAAACAAGTTAACCAAAGGCTCTGATACCACTGATGGGATTTGTACAAACAATCCTATGTGTGCATGCAACCCTAGAATTGGATCTATGTTTTCACTATTAGACACACAACATTATGAACACATAAAGAAACCCTAATTCTAGCATATAAGTAATCATATTAACATAAGAATAGGTTTATAATATTACCTTGATTGTTATGTAGCAATAACAATCCCAAATCTCCTTGTATTGACTTTGGAAGGCTTAGAGTCATAAGTGTCACTCCTCTAATGGTTCACAAACACCAAGAGCAAATGGAGAAGCAAGAGAGAGAGGGAAGAGGTATAAAATTCGTTTCTAGGAACCCTAGACAAGGCATGGACGAATTCTTATGGCCTTAGGGTTATTTATATAGGTGTAGAGATTAGGTTTCAGTCCTTATCCTTATCTAGTTGCTTGCCCACCAAGCAACCATAAGATAAGCCTTGAAAACCCTTATCTTTTATCCTTTGGACGATTTCAAGGATCCTTATCTCCTTGAATTCGTTCAACTCATATTTATTATAACCATTACCATATATTGTAACTATCACATAATTACAATTTAGCCCCTCTAGTTTAATTAATTACATTTGATCACAAAATTAATTCTTAATTAATTATTGACCAATATTAATTAAACAAATATGATTTCTCCTTTAATATATTATTCTTATAACATATTAATAAATCATAATAACCTCTCTCTTTATTTATTTCTCCAATCAAGTTGCTTTGGTGAAGGCAACCCAAAAGGACCATGCATCATCGGGTCAAGTACATACCAAAATAGTTATGGACTTAGACACTAATCCAACAATAATTTCCTGATGTATGATGTCTGATAGCCTAGGAGGACTTCTTATATGCTGGATGAAATTGCCATCAATATTGTGGTCACTTAGTGTGTGCATCATAGTTATATATTGGCATTCCAGCCCGATTACTGATTGAGCCATGGGTAATCCAACCCGATGGTTGTGGACGTGTGCGTACTCCAGTCTGATGACTGATTGGATCCAGCCCGCTTGTTTGTATATGATATGTGTATTGTGTGCTGGTACTTTGGGGGAAACTCACTAAGATTTGTGCTTACAATTTTAGTTTATGGTTTCAGGTACTTCAGAGGACCGTGGAAGGCGAATGTGTGACCGTCCACATCCTGATTTTTATGTTGTTGGTCTTGGGAGACTCTGATTTTAAATAATGTTTTGGAAACAATGTTTTGTAATCACTTTTATTAGTAAATGAGTTGTTTTGAAAAGTTTTAATTGAATGAGATCTTTGAGTCGTTACAGTTGTAGGCTTCCCTTACCTCCAAACTACCTATGATGAATTTTGGCATATCGTGTTTCATGATTGTTAGAACCAATTTGGGTTGAATGATAAACTTACATATTGAATCCTAATGATAAACAAACAAGTATTAATGGTGGTGAATTGCCTTAGTTGACCAATACTTTATAATATTTGAGCATCTTACCATCTTGCTTAATTGCAAGTATTTTAATTCTTCAAGTGTTTTAGTTTTCAAACAAATCACAAAACCCACTATTTTAGTTTAATTTTAGTTGTTTAGTTTTTACTTTACTTGTTCAATTAGATTGCATTGATAATTAAATATAACTATTTTTTGGTAGATCAATCCATTTTTATCATTATATTACGTTTTATTTGCAAGAAAAATATTAAAATTTGTTTGGTGGCTTGACATCCTACCAGACTAAATGTGTATAATTTAAATAAGTTGAATGACTGAATAAAGACGAAAAAAACGTTATTACTAAATATGTACAAATGGAAAGGTTTCTTACCCTCTTAAATCATTATCCTAGAAACTAATAATTTACAATTTACGCAGGATACAAGTATTAACTAGGAGTTTATGATAGTTTGTACCTTTGGCAAGCATTAAGTATAAATTAGAATAATTTTCAATTTTGGACGGATTGTTATCAATTTTAGATTGTTGGGTCAAAACTCAAAAGTAAAAGACTCGATTGATTTTGGGTGTCAATCGGAATCTAAATAAAACATTTCTAATGGTTTATATTCGTCCATCAATAAAAATGTTTCTGCTAATGGCTGCTCTACTTTTACATCAATAGTAGAATTCAATTCATAAAATAAATAAACATTATTCACAGGAATTAGTGAACATTAAAAGAATTAAAGAACAAATCAATAAGATTTAACAGAATTATGGAACATTAAAAATTAAGGAACCAAGTATCTCCAACAATAAAATATGAGATCGAACATTAAAATTTATGGAGCCAAGCACTAAGAGTAACATGAATGGCGACAAGTCTTGGTTTATTATGCACATCCTTAGAGTTAAGCAAGTAATATTTTGGAGTCTGTTTGTCATATAAAATCTATCAATAAACAAAAATTATTATCTAGAAAATACATTTCCATTACCATTACTACAAGTATGAACATTACATTTATACCTACATGCGATATATTCATATGATAATAAGTTACATCCACAAAATTCAGATTTCAACATTTCCAAAAAAGAAAAAACCCTAACCTATCCCTACCACTTACATATACACCATAACACCATTACAATAACAATAAACAAAACCCATCTGTCAATGCCTGAAAACTAGACCGAATCGTCATGTTCGATTGGTTCAACTAGAAATTGGCTAGGTTATCGGTTTTTTAACCACAAAAAACTCTTTGTATGCTAAACCGTTAAAAACCAAAGGTTTTGCTAAGAACCGTAAAATAACCGGCCTGGTTCAAGTGGGTTTAAAACTAGTTTATAAAATAAATTTGGTTTTCTCATATACACCTCAAAAAAGCAAGCCACCTTAAAGGAGCCATTTGATTGAAATGAGGTTTTGGTTTGTTTTTTTTTAAGCACCGGTAATAGTCTCTTTTATAAATTCAGTTTTCAATCTAATTCTTTCAACCCATTTATGTGTGATGCCTAAAATGTACATCCATATTTCTTTACACTACTACGTCCTTTACAATTTACACACATTAAATATATATACGCTATCTATTTTTTACACAACATACATATCAAGTATCAACTATGTGTTTTATATATGCATTTCATATATTTAATAAACATAAACATAAATAAAACATAAAACACACATGCACACACATAGTCTTCAAAAGAATTGGTTTTATCATACAAAAGGGCTTAGCGGTGCAACTTGTTGTCCGGTTGCCTTCTCATTCATTGTACGATGATAACTAAAATGTTTTGCTTGTTAAATTACAAGATAAATGCCCTTCCGTGTGTGTGTGTATATATATATATATATATATATATATATATATATATAGTTTCCTTTAGGCAAGTAATGAATAGTTTTTTTTTTTTTTTTTTTTTTTTTTTTTTTTTTTTTTTGTAAATTGTTTCTTTCAACGGGCAATGGATAGTTTTTTTGGAATAGTTTTCTTTTGGTCCACATCCACATATTGTACACAAGAGACGACGACAAATATTTTTCTACAAGAAACATGTCATAATCCAAATCGATAATTGAAATTATAGATTTGATCGCAAGTGAAAAAGTTTCGTGGATGTAAGCTTTCAATCAGACCTAGATTGCAGAGACTGTGTGACATGTGCATGTGTTTGTGACGTGATTGTAGATAAAAATTGAATGAATAATTACTATTCATATTTCACATATATAATTTCATTTTAAATGACAAAAGACTATCTTTTTGAAATTAAGTTGATTACAAAGGTTTGAGTTTTTGTTTGGATGAAGCCTTATATTTTTAAAGAAATTTATTTAGTAAATAGATATTCAAATTCAAATACATAATATTTTTAATTCTTATTTGGTCTTAATAAAATTAATTATAAGTTTTGTTTCATGTAAAGTTTTAAAATCTACTAAAAGAAATTTGAAAAACATTTTGTATATTGGTATAATTCATGAATCGTTAATAAATTTTTATCTAATAAATGGATTTTGGTGTTTATTGGGTTCTCTTTATAAAACAAATTATTTTTTTATATAAAATTGTTTATTTGCTTCTATAATACCGATTCAGAAAAAAAAATATTTGTATTAGTTTTTATATTACCCAAACAAATATGACTTATACATTTAAATATGACCCAAATTCATCTTTCTATCAACTATTGACTTATTTGTTCACATAAGATAGTGTATTTTTAATTTTTTTTATCAATTATTATAATAATATTTTTAACAAAAAATTATATAAAAAACATAAAAAAAACGAATCATTTTATACATAAACAATACAATTGTATTTTCCATGATTCCGACAATATTGAACCAATACATTGATAGTTGCATTATGTGCATAAATAGTGGTACCTTACACAAATATCATTAGGGTTATTGTCACTGTAGCCCAACAAACTTTAGTATATTGGTTCAAATGGTCCCTTGTAACTTTCTTTTGTAGTTTAGGGGCATAAGTCTATTTTTACCTGCTAAAAAAGACCCGATACTTGTTATTACCAGTATCCCTGATGAGATGGCTTTTTCAAAAGTTATAAGAATTAAACTAAAATCCACCTCACAAATTACTAAATCATAACCAAAATTTACTCAAACACTAATACTAAAATATTTTAAAACATATTAGTTTACAACAATAAAATAATATATATTTCCAGTCGATCTAAAACTCGAATTAAACCACAAAGAAAACAATAATCACTAACTCAATAAAAGCATCTCCTCTACCTCGACCTCTGATTAATGGCTGCTAATTAAACCCTTTTTAGTTTTCCATGTTTATCTCTCTATATTTATATACACAGACACTAAACTTATAGAACATAGAGAGAGAAACAGAAATTGAGGGAAAATAAAGGTGTCGGTGCCTGTGGATTATCTTTTTGTACACAAGTTTTGCCAATTTTGATTTATAGAAATCAAGTCCAGACGAAATCCAATCTCTATTTTTAGTTTTGTTTGTCTATTCTTTTCACCGATTTTTGATATATTCTAGATCAATGGAAGAGAGAAGAGGCGACAGTGGTGGTGGTGGTGGTGAATTAAACGGTGGTGGTTAATGTAATTATTCATCGAAAAACGGTGGTGGTGAATTAAACGTTTTCATAGTCAGATTTTGAAGAACAAGAACTCTCCTATGAGGAAGATGACTCATTGCAAACCATCATCATCTTGGAAGCTTTCTTATTCGTCTTCTCTTCTTTCTTCATCCTCTTCGACACATTGCAATCAGATTGATGTTCTTCCCTTCCGACCCTTTCTGCTCTGTAATGAATTCAGCAACGCCTTATCCTCTATTGGAAGATTATCGAGTTCTATTAAACATTGGTAGATCTTGAATATTGTTTCTATGGGGATTGAAGTGTCGATGTTATGAGAACCATCGAGGGGATCTGTCACCACCACAAATGGGGCGTTATCGGTTATCCAAACAGGAGCATCGTCTTCTTCGAAAGCCATAACTGCAACTTTTCCAGAGTTTTTTTTAAAGAAGATAATATGGTCTCATTCTGTGAAATATATCAGCTAGCAATCAGTGAACGAGATTTTAAGAACACGAAACCCCCTAAAATTTTGACATAAGAGATTGAAAAATATAGACAGAAATGATTAGAGTACATACAAAAACAACGTCGAGCAACTTAGGTTTATCTCTACCGGAGTCACACATCTGGGCCACCGTCAGAGCCGGAGAAGAAAGCGGCGGAGTCGGATAAGATAACATCGGAGCAGGTGAAGATGAATGACGATAAGGGATTTGATCGGATTTAAGTTCTAAAGAAAGCGTTACATTAGGTGTTACACGTGACAATTGAGTTGGCATCTAAACCTGCTGATTAGGATGGGTGTCACCAGATGACCACTTCAAATTTTCCAAAAGGATCTTTTAAAACCTAAAAATACAAGTTTGTGCCATTCAAATGCAAAAAAAGTCACGAGAGACCATTTAAACCAATATACAGGTTAACAAAATATGTAACTCAATTAATAAGAATGTTATAACTTTCCCTTAATGGTTGAGAGTATAATACAAGCCAAGATGTACATGTCCTATAATTACAGTTTTGCCCCTAATGTAGATGGTCTGGAAGTACAATCTGTATTACATGAAAAAGTTGAATTTTAGTGTTTTTTAGTTTTAGACGGATTTACCCCTGATGTTGGGAGACATGGGAGATAAGGATTAATATGGTGCCAAATTTATACAAACTTTATCAAAATCAGTTTCCCAATGACATATTGGAGTCCAAATTGTATATAGTTTCATTATAAGATAAAGAATTGAGATAACATTAATGATTTCAAAACACATAAAAACCACCATTCGACTTACAAACCATTCCTTTCGTAGCAGGAAAATTAATAGTAATGCTTCATCAACATCTAATAAAACTACTCTATCATATGTAACAAGAAGCAATAAGGAATGAAGATAACATAATGAATGGAATGACACTGCAAGATGCACACACTCTAGTGGGAAATTTATAAAAAAAACGATAATATAAACATTAACTAAAAACTCAAAGCCTAGAAAATAAAATTTGATGAACCCTTAACGACACTGATGTTTATGTGAAGTATAATCGATTTGTACGACACTTTGCTATTAGGGTTTCAGAATAGAGACATCTCAGATCCTGAGACTGAGTAAAAAAACACAATTTTCGTCTGGGAATAAAGAGTGGATGCTAGGAAGTGAGAAACATCGAGTATCAAGAAGTTACCTTGAATTAGTTAAAAGCAAACTAGATATTGCAGAGGTCTTTAGAAAATATTACTTTTCCAAGTGGGAGTTCATCAGAAAAGGAAATGAAAATCATAACAATAATCAATGGTAAATGCTTATGGTAGAACAGTTCTTCATAGCCACAATCTTCAAATCCTGCAAACCGGTTGAACAATTCTACATCGCCTCAATCTTCAAATCTTGCAAAAAGTTTGATTGATTCCACATGTATGAGAAAAATCTAACCTGTGACATAGATCAAAACAAAAGTGGTCGTCGTCTACATCTTTAGCAGGTGGGCATTGGTCACCGAATGCGAGAGTTCACAAGGGTTTTAACCGATTCAATTATTGAAAGCGAGGGGTTACAATTCAATCCATGTGATGTGAGAAAGGTGGTGGAGACATCGGTGTGTGGTGGTGGAGACGGGGGTGTGTGATGTTGGAGGTCACCAGTTAGGGAAGAAAGAAGGAGGAAAGTTGTGGTTGCGATGACGGAGATGAAGGGGCATCAACATTCGATTTTGGAGAGAAAATATGAGAGAGTGTGATCATCATTTAAGAGACTGGGACTAGATATTAGGAGATTTTGTAATTCAAAGTTGATGTGAATGTAACAATTATCCTAAATTTGTGCTATCAATTAGTCATGGAAGTCTTGGTTTGAACAGAGAAGGTATAAGGAAAATCAATCATGGCTATGCTTTAGTGGAATAGTCATTATTGTGAAAATCAAGCATGTCTATCCTTTATACCTTAAGTGTATACAAGAAGGAAGAGAATAAAAAAGATGTTTGGTGAAATCAAATGAGTCGTTCAAATTATAAAGGATAACATGAAGCTGAAGGGAAAGTTGAAAAAAATATTCTTACCTTCACATAAGGGGTATGTGGGGTGTAGGCCCGTCCATGACTAGTACTCATTGACTTCAACTTTTCTGCTATGAATAATAAACCAAAAATGTCTGCATATTGTTTGTATTGTCTAAACATTCACTCCAATAAACCAATACATTGATCACCTATGTACACAAAATACTTGATCGCCTATGTACACAAAATACTGAATCCTAAATGATTCTTGAGGTGAAAGCTCATGTATCAGTTCTGACGGCCTAATGTAACTCTCATCAAAATGTCTTTTATTAAATATTATTCTTTTATTATTTTTCTCAAGAAACACTTGTTCAATTCTCAAATCAGAAACTATATCTCTGGCACAATTCAAAGTCTTCTCAAACACATTCTCTCGGTAGTCTTTAAAAAACTCAATAAGTGTCCCATACTTTTTATTGCATCATCAGTACGCATTTGCCTCAGAAGATATTAAGGTTCAAAATAACAAATTGGTAGTTTCGGACAAGAAACCAGTAATACCGGCAATCCAATGGCACATACATTCCTTAGATAAATTTTAGAATTCATGATACAATTTTTGAGTTTTATTTATTTATTTTCATTCGTTTTCTTTTATAATCAAATTAACTTAAAAATTGCAACCAAATTTTATATTATGTATATACCTGTCGGAGATAATTTTCTTTTATGATAATACATAAAAATATATTTTACAAAAATATCAACACTATAACTATAGTTTTATCCATAATTTTGGAAGCCTTTAAAAATCAGAGGCTCCATGCGAGTGCACAACCCGCACACTCCAAGGCCGCTACTAGTAGGGTGTGTTAACGAATAAATATTATGATAATTATCTATTTACCTCGAAGGACTAAAACTACAACAAAACCTACCGAAAAAATAAAAATTTATAATTTTAAGATTGCAATGACTATAACCATAAATATCTACAGATCATATGAACCAAATTTAAAAGAAAATATATTTCATGGAATGAATAAACGGTTTGGGGTTATGAGAAGTTATCCGGCCCATTATTAGATCCAACGATCCTATTCTAATAATCTCATCTAACCATATCCCAAAGCCCACTGGCCAGTTACTCAAACTTCTCGGCTTCTTCCATTGATACCCCCAGTCCCACACGATCACATACGATTTGCGGGTGTAGTTCTCTGCAAGACACCAATCGATCGGAGAATGGATGAGATTGCTACACGATATGAACATCACATGCTTAATACAACTATGGATGCTCAGAATCAACTCACAAAAGGTTTGAATTAGATAGATTTATGTCAGTGTGTTGTTTAGTCATTTAGATGTGTTAGAACTTTTGATTTTAGTTTGTTCCCGACTGAATTTTTTGGAATCTTTGTTTATGTACTCGTTTACAATCAGCAGTAAACAAAACATTTCATAGATCATATAGTTGATTAGTGGAAATTAGGAATTTAAGGGTTAGACATTTGGGGTTTTTCTGAGACGAAGGTATGCAATCTCGAAGACACGAAGATTATGCTTCCGAATCTTCTTATGGACGCGGCCGTCGCAACACTGATCACGTTCCAGATGGTTACTTAATGAGGTCGCCTCACTCGAAGAGGAGTTGGAGCCCTCGGAGAATGGAACATCCTTCTTACTCCGATCGGGTGTTAACTCGTCATAGGGGTGATTCCATGGAGAGAAGAAGGCTTGTGGACGATGGTAGTAGAAGAATTCGATCTAGGTCACCTCCTATTCTAGAGGCCAAAAGAGTACGCCCTTTCTACAACGACGATTGGGTTGTTGATAGAGACTTATCTACTGGTGAACGACAATCAAGATATGAGTTCTTCGATCATATGGACATGAAACATGGTGATGTTGATTCTCCTACCAGGAACGAGTTCAGTTATGGCCGGGGTTCTTCCAGAACAGCTATAACAGACGACAAATTTGAAGGTAGGAGGATAGACAGTGGGATGGGTGAAATGGTGAGTGGGAAATCAGCATTTACAGGACTCTACAGATCAACCCGAGAAGTGGGAATGGGACCCACCTCCAGACCTGAAAGCAGTAAAGATATCTCATCATCATCACTGAACATTGGTTTAGAACACCCTGATAAAGAAAGATTTCGGTACTCAGATACCCGAGGCTCATTTTCATTCGATAAATACACATCTATGAAGCAATATGGGGATGATGGGGATAAACATATGGTTCTTCTGAGGGATCCCACTTACTCAAATTTGCCAGCATCTAGGTCTAAGGAGTCAATGGGTGCATCTCACATGAAGGATTATACAAGAACATCTCCACAAAAGTCAAGAATTGATCATTTAGGTTATCGAAATGACATACCTTTATCAAGAGACAACCATCCATTGAGCTCTTCAAATACATCACATTCACACCCTTTGTCTCCCTCCAGGTATGAACAAAGGCAGCATTTGGACCATGGAAGAGACCCGTATCTGGACTACAATGAGGATACAGGTCAATACCATCATGACACATTTAGTCCTCCAAGAACCAGACATCTTGATTCTTTGCATCTTCAACCACGAATACAAGAAAGAGATGACTACTTATATCCATCTGATGACATGTATGAAAAGATGGATATGCGTGAGAGAGTGGACTACAGGGATAGGGAGATCTTGAAACCAAATATGTTGGAACATGTTACACATCGAGCAGAAGCATCTGATTTTTCTCACAGGAGTAGAACTTCATTGGACTATCTTTCTTTGGAGAAGCCACCAGCTACACATAACATTGAAAAAAGAGAACATACAAAGTATCTTGATCCAGATAGTGTTCACACGCGTATTGGGAGGAAAATATCTAGAGAAGAGGAAATTCCATACATGGGTATGCCACAAGATCATGAAATAGAACGTGTGAGATTAGATTATGATTATAAACATGATGTAGGTATAGAATCTCATAAGGAAAGAAGAAGAGATTCACCAAGATTCTTATATGAAATGGAAAGGATTAGACCTACTGAAAGAACACATAGGATGGAAGAGAGACATGACCTTTCTCCATATGACTCATCAAGTAGGTTTATGAAGAGGAAATACATAGTGGATGATGAAGAAAATAGGATTCCAATTACTTCTAGAAGACACGATCAAGATTTTAGTGATGAGGAGTGGATAGATGAGGAATGGATAGATCAAGAAACCAGAGGTTCACATTATAGTAAAAGAAGGGACCATATCCATGACCATGGATTCAGTAGAAGGGTAGACAGGATTTATGATGAAACAGAAGAACTCATGCATGATCATCATCATCATCCTATGAAATCGTATAAATTTGAAGATAAATATGCAAAAGGGTATTCAAGATCTGGTGGTTATAATTCTAATTCTAATTCAAATTCACACCATCAAAACAAAAAGCATGTTCTTTCCAAATGGAAGAATCTACCAAGAAGAAGTGAAATTGACATTGACAATGACAATGACAATGACATGTACTCTGGTGAAATCAATCAGTATGAAGATTGGTCAAATGTTGCAAAATCAGAACCACGTGAAGACTCTCAAGAATTCAAACAACTTGTACATGATTTCTTCTTATCTTTCACAAAAAAATTGAATGAAAACTCAAGTGTGAGAAGGAGATACATGGAGCAGGGGAGAGGAGGTAGCTTATTCTGCATCGTTTGTGGCAGAAGGTCTGTGACTCTGTGTTATTATTAGCTCAAAAATCATAAATGGCATTTGGTGGAGTTTGCAGAGACTAAAAAACGTTTTATTTCTTTCATATTATATAATATGGTTGAAATGATGAGTTTCTATGTACTCAATCTCACTTTCCAATTTTTTTTTTTTTTTTTTTTTCCAACTTTGTTTCAGTCTTTCAAAAGAGTTTATGGACACACAAAGGTTAGCAATGCATGCTTTCATGTCACGAAAAGTTGGATTAAGAGCACAACATTTAGCACTTCACAAGGCGATTTGTTATATGTTAGGCTGGAATGGTTCTTTACCTCAAGAAACCCTTAGATGGTTTCCAGAACCTCTCTCCTCTAATGAATCTTTGGCCCAAAAAGAAGATCTTATAATCTGGCCTCCACTTGTCATAGTTCATAACATATCAATCTTGAACAACGATTCAAATGCCAACGGAGTGGGACCCACATCCATTGAAGAACTCGGACAGTTTCTGAGAGGTAAAGTTTTGAAATTTCTTATCTTTTTAAACAGTTTTTATCATTTTTTTTGGTCAACTTTTTGTTATCCAGGTAAAGGTTTGAGTGGAGGGAAAGTTAGACTTGGGAAATATGCAAATTGCAGCATAATGTTGGTGAAGTTTTTGGGTACGTTTTCTGGGCTACAAGAAGCAGAAAAGATTCATGAATATTTTGTGAAGAATAAACATGGAAGGAAATATCTTGAACAAATTACTTCTGGAAAAGGGAAAAGCAAAGATGGAGAGGGTGAAAATGGGAATAATGGAGATAAAGAGGGTGAGAGAGTAGTGTTTGGGTACATGGGTATTGCTGAAGATTTGGATAAAGTTGATTTTGATACAAAAAGGAAATGTTCCATTAAGAGCAAGAAGGAAATTAAGGACATTGCTGATGCTCCTGTGAAAGCTGAGTAAAAAAGATCAAACGAAACTGTTTTTAGAGCTTATTATACTTTTGTTTATTGGTATTGGCTTTCACTTCAAAGAGATTGTATAATCCTAACTTTTTGATCTAAGAACTTTGTTTTCATATTATAAAAATGGTTTTAATCTTAACTTTTCTATGTTTCACCAAAATAAACATATGATAAGTTGTATGTTTAGGGCATTTTGGTTTGTGGGATTGTTAGCTTTTTTTCTCTATATTAAATTTAAGAAACAAATAAAAGAAAAAAACAAAGATACAAAAACCTCTATTAATACTAACAAAATCCGGTACACATATTTTGCAAAGGGACACTCTTTCATATCTATCGTTTTTGAAAATTAAGAAATTTGATTCCACAAGCAAAGACAATAAAGAAGAGAACAACCCAGAGAACATGAGCCATTGCAACATAAGGAAGAAAATCATAATCATATCCCAAGAAACTCTTGATGAACACCTTCACAGACATGGAATCAGCTCCAGGAACTTCAACAAGGTTCTCATTTTCACCAACTTGAGATGTAATAAGCCCATACAATGTCCAAGCCACTGGAGAACCCCAGTAATACCACCTCCACCATATCGGAATTTGCTGCAAATTAATTAAAATTCCTTCATTTGTCACATTTTTCTTCACAAATTTAGGGTTTTAACTTGTAATAAGTTAGTGTCGACTTACTGTTCTAGGGATTAGGAAGCCAGAGAACAAGTTCCAGAAACTGAGGAAGAAGGACATGGTAATAGCAGCAATGTGGTAGTTTGGAGTGAGGGCTACAAGCATCATCCCGTATAATGTGAAGTAAGTGAAGCACATACACACAAAGAAGTAGAACCAGAAGAACTTTCTAGCTGACCATGCGAATCCAATCATCAAGAAAAATAGAAGACTGTAAATGAACGTTTGAATGCAAACATAAATCACCTCGATTGCAACCTGAAATGTTATAATTAAAGAGATAGTTAAATTTAAAATCAATCAAAACAACTTTAACTCTAATTGTTGTTATTACCTGAGCAAATGCATATGGGAGTGGTGAATACATCCCTGCAGCTTTTTCACGATAGAAAACGGTTCTTTCAATGGATACTACAGCTTGTACAGAAGAAGTATTGGTTCCTCCAAGAAACATGACAGCAGCATACATTGCTCCCAACATGTTCATCAGATCTTGTTGCCGACTCCTGTCATGAAAATTAATTAAAAGTTAAAATCCATCATCATCCAGATGATATGTGTACAAAAAAAAAGAACTTTAAATTCTTGATGTTTAATCCTTACGTTTGTTGGCCTTTGTTCCAGAAGATTATCCCAAAAATAATCCCGATTATCGTTGTCATCAAGAACCGAACAACATTGTATTGTGGATGCCTCCAGTAAGACAAACGTTGTTTCCAAAAACAGGCTTTGTATTGTGTGAAAAACGATTGTGAGTACTTTGTCTTAAAATGGAGGTCTCGGGATCCTGGTGCTGGTGTGCTCAGCTCCTTTATGAGCTCCTGGTTCCTCCTGTTTAACAGATTAGTTGAGGTTTAATTTGATCTAAAACATGAAAAAGTAGGGTTGAAGATATAGATTTGGATCAAATACATACCTATACAGTTCTGAATTAGCATAGGTTGTTGCAAAATCAATACCAAGATGAGCTTCAACCATGGAAGAACTGACATCAAGCATCCATGTCGCTGGATTTTGACCATCTTTTATCTCGGTAACCCCTGGAATTGACTGAAAAATATATAGGAGGATGAAGGTGCAAAGAAAGATAAGAAGATGGAGGTTTTTTGAGGTGTTGCAGTTGTTAAAAGGTACAATACACTCACTTGGAAGTATTCGATTAGTAGGTCAGAATGGTGTCCGAGAGGTCCAGCGTAAATAACCTGACCCCCTCTTTTCATCAACAAAAGCTGCAACATATTTATCAAAATTAATTTTAGCAAAGTTTTAATTAATTAATAGAAAGTTAAAGTAATGGCAACATTTACTGTTTAATTTACCTCATCAAACGCTTCAAAAATGTCGATGCTTGGTTGGTGAATCGTGCAAACAACTGTTCTACCCGTATCAACCGTGTTCCTGACTGTTCGCATGACAATGGCTGCAGCCCTTGCATCGAGCCCTGATGTGGGCTCGTCCATGAAGATAATGCAAGGATTAGCAACCAACTCAACGGCTATTGTGAGTCTCTTTCTTTGTTCAGTCGAGAGACCATTTACACCTGGAAGCCCGACTAGCGAATTCCTTACAGAATTTAACTCGATCAAATTCATAACTTCATCCACAAACATCTGCACAATTGGTTTAAAACATATATCTAAAAGTGTTGATAGTGTATAACTCTTGATGATCTATCACTATACAAATCCCATCGTATATATTGGGTGTGTGAGGCCTTTTAGTGAAGATGTCTGCATATTGCTACAGTGATGGTACATGAAGAACTCTAACTTGACTATGTGCAATTCTTTTATGTACAAAATGAATGTCCATTTCAGCATGTTTGTGTTGTAATACTGGGTTGCCGGAGAAATATTTTATGCTAACATTATCACAATAGAAAAGTGTGGCTCTCGCCTCTCACGATGGGTCACTTATTAGAAAGGAGCCATCATAACTACTCGTCATCAGAATAGGCTTTTAAGGCGGCTACCAAGGATGTAATTCGAGTACAAGATTTCATAGTGAACTTGGTTCAGTGACAATGTTAACAACTCCTCAATATTCCACATCGATGCTTCCTTTCGACAAATTGGGTTGTCTTTTTGAGGATCGTGAGACGAGGTTGTCTACAAAGAAGACACAATAATCGAATGTAGAGGCGTTGAATGACCTATGATAATGCGATGAGACTTCAATGTATCATAAGGTTGTCAATTGGTTTTTAGACGATGACACTTAGTTTTGATTTAGAGTCGACATGAAACTATGACGACTTATACTCAGACATAGATTTGTTCGATATTGTCTTGTGTGCATTTATTTTGAGATTGAGAGACTGTCATTATGTTGGGTGACAGCGATGATGGGAAAATAGTCGATTGGACCTAGATTGGCCATTAAAAATTCTCATCTTAATTTAAAGATAAGTGAGAGACTGAGAGGCATAAGAGTTCCAAGGATGTAGTTAAGATTGTAGTTGATCTCTTGTGGATAGAGCTAATGATTCGATAAGTTATGTCAACATACATGATTAGATAAGTTATGTTATTTTCCCCAAACATATATACATAAAGAGTGGTTGATCTAGTGTGGATAGAGATAATGATGGCAATAAAAAAGAGAGTTGTTAGTACCATGATCATGGCACATGTTTGAGTCGGATTTTTAAAGCAAAAAACATAATGCAAATTAGCTTGGTCTTTCAAATCGAGTAGTTGCTGCATATATATTGTAACCTAAAGATTATAGTGTAAGAATGTTTTTGTACATCGAGTTGATGGATCAAAAAATTTCACGAGAGAAAGATAATTAGGTGTCATTAGCAACACGAAGAGCTTTGTGTCGTTTTAAGAACAATCAAATTAGAATTTATGCTTAAATAACCACATGAAACATATGAAATTCATATTTATCAGACACGATATAAGTCCCATAATCTTATTCTTAATAAGTGCACAAAACTCATCTTCTACGATTGCTTCCTAATTGGAACCAAAGACGAAAAGGATGGGGTTACAAGGAACATGTGGGGGGTTGGCATTGTGGTTAAGATTGATTTGTTGTCTGGTCTTGAAGATCCAACATTGGCTACATGTGATAGGTCTATGTAGGGCCATATAGGTTGATACGAACTCATCCTATACTAGGCTTGTATTATACCATAAACCCAAGTATAGAACTCACTCCTAAACTCCATCTTGTAGGAGGAAGGGATACCTAGATTTATAAGCCATCGACTTAATTTACTTCCGGCCGATGTGGGATCGTAACAACACCCCATGTTTTGAAGAGCCAATGTCCTTGTTGGTCATGGTTAGCACCTCTTTTATGGTCCAAACCATCACTCCATAAACTACCACTCCGAGTCATTGTTGGTTACGGTTGGCACCCCTCTTTTCAGGTCCAAGCCACCACTTCGTAGGCCACTGCTCCAAATGTTAAAACCCCGAAAGATGGAGATGGGTCTACCTAATAGCAATTGATATGAATCCATCACATACTAGACTCGTATCATGTCATAAGCCTAAGTGTAGAACTCACTCCCAAAAGACAACTTATAGGAGGAGGGTACAACTAGAATTATAAGCCACCAACTTAATTTACTTTCGGCTGATATGGGGTCGTACCATAGGGTAGGGTAGAATAGGATGTAATGGTGCAGCTAGTCATCTAGGAATATGGGTTAGAAGGGGGAGATGATGGTGGTTGTGATGCGATAATGGAGGTACACAACAATGAGACATTTTTTTTTAAGGCGAAGGAGGTTTGAGTATGTGGGTCATCTACTATCGAGTATTGGTAAGTTGTGTTTTGGTGAAAGGGTAGTTGTATTCATCAAAGATGACATGACAGAAAATGAATATTGTAAACAAGAATAGATTGAGGGTGAAAATATCTTATTTATTGTATATTTTACAAGGATGTGGTAGAAGACTATATATAGAGGCAGGATCACTAGACCAAGGAAACCCTATGGGCCTATGGGCTAACTAGGCCTAAAACTAATACATAAAATATTTACAATCTAACACTCCCCTCAAGCTAGGTCATAGATGTTAATCATGCCTAGCTTGTTACAAATAATAGAGATCCGCGAACCAGGTAAAGCTTTGGTGAAGAAATCATCTAGTTGACTTCCTGTTCGAACATGAGGAGTGTAGATGAACCCATCTTCTAGATTTTCATGTGTGAAATGGCAGTCTCCTTCGATATGTTTAGTCCTTTCATGAAACACGAGATTGTTTGCAATACGGATAGCCGCCTCATTATCACAATACAAGCTCATTGGTTTCGATTGAGCAAAAACAAGTTCATCTAGCAGATTTCATACCCATATCAACTTGCATATAGTCTGAGCCATAGCCCGGTATTTAGATTCTACACTTGACTGAGAAACATCATTTTATTTCTTACCTTTCCGTCAAACTAGATTCCCTTCGACAAACACATAGTAGCCTGTAGGAGACAACCTATTTTAAGGATCCCTATTATAGTCGACATCGATGAACCCTTATATTACATGATGACTGTGATTTTGATATAGGTTGCCATGACTAGGAGCACCCTTTAGGTACTTCAGAATATGACTAACTGTATCCCAATGAGAGGTTTGTGAGGTTTGTGGAGATGACATAAACTGAATTACAACACTCACCGAAAAAGCAATGTATGGACGTGTAATCGTCATGTAGTTTAATTTTCCTACAATTCTTTTGTATTTCTCTAGGTTCTCAGGTGGATCTCCTCCGCCTGCTTTCAGTTTCATATTTGGAATCATTGGAGACTTGCAAGATTTTGTTCCAATCATCCCGAAATCCTTCAAAATATCCAAACAATATTTTTGCCAAGACAAACAAATCCCTTTTTGAGTACAAGAGACTTCAATTCCTAAAAATTATTTTAAAGGACATAGACCCTTTGTTTGAAACCGAGATGCAAGTAAATCTTTCAGCTTCTTGATCCCAATTCCATCACTCCCAGTAATCACAATGTCATTAACATATACCACTAACAAAATATATCCGGAAGACGATGAAGCAAAGAACACAAAATGATCATAAGAGCTTCTTCGTAAGCCAAACTATGTCACCACAACACTAAATCGTCTGAACCAAGACCGAGGGGATTGCTTTAACAATATAGTGTGATTTACGTAATTTACATACTCTGCCATACTCCCCTAAGCAACAAACCTAGTTGGTTGCTCTCTATAAACTTCCCATGTAAATCACCATGCAAGAAGGCATTCTTCACATCCGGTTGATGAAGGTCCCAATCATAAGTAGCAGCTAGTGAAATGAATAATAGAGGCAAGATCCTCGACCAAGGAAACCTTACGGGCCCATTGGCTAACTATGCCTAAAACTAATATATAAAATATTTACAATCTAGCAAATATTTATGGGTTCTTGGGTCATATCATTTGTATGCTCGATAATTTTTCGGTAACCAAGGAAAACACAAAGAATAGAATGGGGTTGTAGTTTGTTAATGACATGGGAGGAGAAGAGTGGATAGCATAAGGGAAGAGTGAGTAGAATAAGATACCAAATACCAGAAAGGTTAGAGTAGGACGATTGTGTTTAATAGAGGATGTGAGTAGGAGTTTAGTAAGCAAATATGTTTTTGGGGATGATATTATGCAAATATGTAACTTTCTTGAGATCTTGGTGCAATATTGAGAGGTAAATAGAAAGGCATAGGAAAGCAGAGTATGGGTAAGGGTGGTAAGGGTCATAATTTAAGTTTGACCGTGCTGTCTTTTTCTATGGAATGAGGTGTATAAGGATAGGAGAAATAGAAAGTTACCCTGTTTTTAGGCACAAAATTCATGGAATCAGGTGGTGTTAGATTCAAGACCATTATTGCATTGATGGGTTGTTTTTAGGGAAGAGGCTCCCATACTTTGATAGTAGATAATTCGTGATGATCTATTCGTTAACACAACCCGATATATATACAAAGTGTACAAGGATAACTATGGGAATTATCATATTTCCAACAAATATACAACAAGATTCCTAAAATATGGACGAGTAGTTCGGCTATTAACTATTAATTAAAACAAGTTATAGTCAAATTGTAAAAAGAAAATCAGGAGAAAACCTTACGTGTCGTGATTCATGAGTTACATCTGGAGGGAGACGTAGCCATGCAGAATACACGAGAGATTCATAAACTGTAACGTGTGGAGAATGGATATCATTTTGTTCACAATATCCGCTCACACGAGCAAATGTTGCTTGATTCTTAGGGTAACCGGAAATGTTGATATTCCCTTCAATGTAGCCACCAGTCTTTCTTCCGGCTAAAACATCCATCAAAGTAGTCTTTCCAGCACCACTAACACCAACTAAAGCTGTCAAAATACCAGGTCTAAAGGCACCACTTACATCTCGTAGAAGTTGTAGATGATCATCCTCAAGTCCTTGAGTTTTCATTTCCTGAGAAACATGACGCGCGATCTTTATATTTTTATCTTCGCTACATATAAATGGTTAAAAGGATCGGACTTACTGCAGGCATATCTACATAATAATTAACATGATTAAATGCAAGTGACAATGGCTTAAATGGAAGCACCATTCCTTTCCTTTTAGACCCATTTGCCTTCCTTCCTGACATTTCTATACCTCAAAATAAAATTTCATTAGCATATTAACCAATCTGAAAGAGAATGCAATTCATTTCATCTTTGAAAGAGAAAAAGAATTAACCTTGATCTGTGGGTGATGTTGGGAGCTGAATTTCTTCATCTTCAGTTGGAACAACAGTTTTTGAATCTTTAAGAGCTGCGTTTTGTGTCAAGCATACATTACATCAATCAAAAACTTCCACTGAAAACCCGAAAACATAAAACATAAAACATAAAACATAAAACATAAAACATGAACTTACGATTCAAGTAAGTGAGTGCTAAAATGAAGAAGATAGTAAAGATCAGCGAATACGCACAGAGTGCACCAACACAAACCCAAAACATATGATCATTCATGAACATGCCTCTTGAACTAAGAAGAACCTTGCCTACTGTAGGTTCATTGATTCGTGGGTCAGGATTCGGCTGTATCATAGTTAATAACCAAAAATCAAATTCAAATCAATGCAAATTAAATAACATAACTTCAGTCGTCAATAAGGTTCAGTTAAGCTCACAGTGTTCCATCTATCGTCTAAAAACTCATTGAGCATGATGGCATTCTGTCCATACATCATGGGTGAAGCGTAATAGCCCCATATCATCCATGGCTCAATGTCATCTGTAAGAAATTAATATGAACTTGTTTATATTCAGCAACAAGATGCATATATATCGCCAATAATTAATCTAATTTGATTTAGCTTCTCACCTTTTGCTACGATGAATCCACCGAATACAAAAACTAATAGCAGTGTAAAGGTACCAAGAGCACTAGCAACCACCTGTATTCTCCCAAGTGAAGCAAGAAATCGAAAGAGACACAAAGCCATTTGGTGTACGCAGATATAAGCCAAAAGTTGTTTAAAAAACCTGCTAACTGAAGGAGCAAATCCAATGGTGTAATATGTCATAAGAATCCATATGCAAGACTCCACGACTGATATTGGAATCTTCAAAAGCCAAATAGGGAGGGCGAATGCCCATGCAGGGTAAAACAAAGAATCTCTTTGTTTGAAGAAGACAGGAAGCCTCATAACAGTTAGCGCCAGCTCAGCAGCACCATTAAACATCACAGTAAGGAGACTAAAGAACAATGCTCCCATATATTTTCCACCATCTTTAAGCTGACCACTTTTCATCGTTGTTCTAAAGAACACAGTGAATGCAAAAATCGACATGACTGTAATCTGAAATGTTTTAAAAATGTACAAGAAGGCGTTGCGCTTCATTAGCAACCATTCTCTCGCTAAATTCACTCTTAGAAGGTCGAAATTTGATATACCATACTTTTCTTTCACTAAAGCAGCGGGATGCACACTGGTTTTCTCGTAATTACTTTCAAGATCATGAGAAAGAGCCTCTCCAAGTAAAGAACGACTGAATAGATGAGCGAATTCAGGTGCAGAGATGAAGCGATAGGGTTCATCTTTCTTGAACCAGTACTGTTCTTGATCTTTTCTTGAAGTAACCTCTTGTAAAAAATCTGCTACTCCTTTCCTTTCTGGACATTTGAATCCCACATTTTCAAAGAACTCAAGAACATATACACGTGGGCCTTGATACACAATTTGACCTTCTGAAAGGAGTATAATGTCATCGAATAACTCGAATGTTTCAGGTGAAGGCTGCAGAAGCGAGACAATCATGGTCATATCCATGATATGAACCATTTGTTTCATATACGTAACAATCTGATAAGTAGTTGAACTATCCAAACCAGTCGAAATTTCATCCATGAAAAATACTTTCGCAGGTCCTACTAGCATTTCTCCTGTAAATTAAAAATCAATTAACAAGATAATCTTTTTCAATCTTTGAGAAAATCTAGATCACACGTAATCATGATTTGCTAATTACCAGTAGTGACACGTTTCTTCTGGCCACCAGAGATTCCTCTTCGCATCTCATTACCTACCATGATATCCGCACATATATCTAACCCAAGTATCTGTTCAAAATGGCCTACGATTGTAAATCAGTTGAAGAAGACAAAGAACGAAAAAGCTGAAACTGTGAGCTAGATATATAAACCTTGAGAACATAGTCTGTAACAACACTTGATTCTTGACAAGCCATTGCTGTGGCTTTCATGAAAGCATCGATATCAGGGTCTGGTGTAATCCCTGCTATTTTCTCACGTCTCACAAGTTCAGCCAAAAGGTCGTATCTTGTTCCTACACCAAGGCAACGTCCAGCAAAATCAAACGTCTCTCTAACAGTCATCTCACCATGGTGGACATCGTGTTGTCTGATATATGCACAAGTTCTCTGAGGAATGAACTCGGACATTTTATGTCCACAGTAAGTAACTTCTCCTTTTAATGTTAGATCCTTTTCATGTACTCCGGCAAGTGTCTTCAGAAAGGTTGTTTTCCCGGAGCTTGGAGGTCCAAGAAGTAGTGTCATCCTGTACATGAAAACCTTTTTTTTTTCATTCAGTTTTCTCAGAATATAATTCCTATAAATCTATTTCAAAAACTTCAAAATGTACCTCGATGGTCTAACGATTCCACTCACATCTTGCAATATTTTAAGAACTTGTTTGTTGGATGGAACAAGCCTAATGACTTGGAGAAATCCCTGTATATTAGAAGCAAAACGAGTAGAAAATTAACTCAATATACAATTGGCAATTAATCTGTCTATATAGAACATTAGAGTACGTTTTTAAAATAAAAATAAAAATGGAAAACCTCTATGGCATTAAGGGTGGCATTGAACAAAGTTGGAAGTGCCCTCGACCCTATGAATACATCTCCTTCAATCGATAGATTCTTGTAACGAACTTCAATCTTTGGCGTTTCAATCCCAACCCTGGTTAATTAATTGATATGATGTTAACAAATTCTTGAAATGTTTTCAAGAGAGATATTGATAATGGATTGATAGTTCACCTATCAGTTCTTTCTCGAAGACGGCGAAGAAAAGTCTCATTATCTTCTTCGACAATTTTTAGTACACTCTCCATAAGCTGCTTCTCATCCAAATGATCAATATTGGCGATGTTGGTTCTTCCATTGTCAGGAACTTGCTTCAACATTTCTTTCTTTGATCCTTCATAGTTAGGGAGCCTTTCGATGGCAGCCAATTTGAGTTCATCTTCATCATCTTGTATTCCAGTTTTCTCAAAAGCGTCACCTCCAGGTGCTCCAGCGAAAGCGTCTCTGAGGCTAGCTGAAGCCCAGTTCCTACTTGATGCCGATAAACTCAACCTTTGGCTCACTGACCTTGCCAGCTCATCTCCACCATGAGCTGCCGTCATCTCTTCCTCCTATCCTCACCTAGAAAATTTCCTGCAAAATTCTCTCTAAAGTTTGTTTTTAGCCTCATATTAAGGTAAACTTTTTAAAGATAGTTTTCTTGAGCCAACAAACAAAGGATTCATTGTTAAAACCGTATGAACTATAAAAGGGCAAAATTCAGTTAACTTTAGTCACACTTAGTTGTATGCTGCATGATACACATTGCTTGTACATATAGATTATATTATTTGGAAAGCAAAACTGAACTTTTTATGGTATTTTAAAACTTTCAAGAAAAAACCAATTTTGTAAAACTAAAAATATCCATAATGTTGAGTCCAGTTGATTGAGATTGATGAAAAGTCTAGTTATCATTCAGTGAATATTCAATGAATTTAGAGTTAAATACATTGGAAAAAGAAAAGTTTTCTAATTATTTATAAATAAATATCATAAATTAGCTTTTCTAATATCCTTTTAAACTTTATAGAGTTGGGAACAAATTAATAGAGTTTTATGTAATGCAGAAGGATAATGTGATAATCCATTAAATTCTATAGCTAGACTTCAATACATTGTGATCTAATAAAAGAAAAAAAAACACTTACAGGAAGAAGTCGGAAGTGATTGAGTAGCAAAAAGAAATCAATGGCGGATTGCCTGAAGAAATTTTGGCTGCATGCTAAGACTGTAAGGGTATTTCATTTACTAATCCACGACTCAAAGAAATTGTAGAGTTTGTGGAAAAATGATCTGATTAGGGCTTGTTAATCGTAAACGTGTTTTGATTCAACACATAGAAGATTTCGGATAAGTACGACAGCTTGTTGGTTACCTCCAAGAGGATAGATAATTGAGGAATAAAATGACCGGTTAAATTCCAATTAGATATATAAACTTTTGTATCAAGATAGTCTTATTTATTTATTTATTTATTTAAATCACTCATCTATTATAGTTTCATATAGAATTACCTTTTGTAAGTCTCAATTATTTAAATTTAGTAACATAAGTTAAATGTCATGTGATCATATACCATTATTTTTCAATTAAAAATAGACAAAACAAGTAACCTAGTTATCATTATTAGAAAATAAATTAACTTTTAGCACAAACTAATCCATCGTTAATATATGTCACATAGTGTTACCATAAACTTATTCTAAACCAACCACATAGCCACAAAGTTTTCACAAATTAGCGATGGATTATCAATGGATGCTAGTTTAGGTGATTAGCGGCGAATTTTGAGATGGACTCTTAATGATGGAACCCCGTCACTAATCTGCCGATAACGTGTTTGTTTAATTTTTTTTTTTAAATTACAGAAAATCCAAAATTTTATGTAATTAATACATAAAAATATAATATAAGAAACAAATAAATCCTAGTTTTGCAATATCAACCAAAGAAAAACCATAAATTTAGTATACCTTCTGCATGACCTTGGCTGAATTGCCTCAAAAATTAATTCATTTGCTATTGAAGATGATTTTAGACTCTTCACGCTCTCGTCACAGATAGACTTCCATTTTCCAAGGTTGCTTCTCCTCCCTTTCAAGTCTAGTTTCAAAGTCCTATACATACACAAATATAAAAGCAAACATATTTAGTAAAGAATATACATATGAAAATGGTAACATATTTACTTGTTTAACAAAAATAATAAAACGAACAATATATATAGGCAATGCAGTCTATTAAACAATATATACAATAGCAGTATAGTTACATTTTATTTATATTAGCAAAATACTTTATGTTTCATCCATAATAGCAACATACTTTACTCTTTTTAGCAATAAAAGCAAGATAGTTACATTTTTATCTATATTCACAACATACTTACATTTGTATACACTATAACAACATACTTTATATTTTCATCTATAATAGCAACATACTTAACTCTTTTTAACAATATACGCAATACACTTATATTTTTATCCATAATAACCACAAACTTACATTTATTATATACAATAACAACATACTTTATTTTTAATCTATAACAGGAACGTAGCTTACACTTTTTACCAATGGAGACAACGTGCTTATATTTTTATCCATTATAACAACATACTTTATTTTTATTCATAATAGCAATATACTTTATTTATTATCCATAAAACAACTTACTTTACTGTTTTTTCCATTATAGACAATGTGATTACATGTTGTTGAGACTTGTCATAGTCATTGGAGAATGGAGGCATGCATGTAATGTGTCCCCGTCACTACAAAATAGGGATCCAAGTATCCTACTTCAAAAACTCAATTTTTTTTTCTCTGTAGAAAGACTACTCCATAATTTTAAATGCGTATGATCTTTAATTAAAGCTGTATCATGTGTTTTTATGTTATTATGAAGTAAATTATGAATGCTTTTAAAAAGTGATGTGTATCTATGACATCCCCAATTTTCAGAACCAAAAAAAATATTTTTTTTATGCTTTCAAAAATCATAATGTATTTATTTGCAGAAAATCTTAGTATATTACAACATTTTGTGTACATAAGAATGTCTTAAAATAATAAAACTTTAAGGATGTCATATCCGATACACAATATATGCTACAACATAAAGACTTAACGATCCTGAATACTATTGCATGTCTTCTGATTAATCACTCAACATCCAATTCCAGTCTTCAATAATCTTAAAACTACTACATGTGATGCATATAAATTGAATGGGACGGGTTGGAAAACCTGGTGAGATATATAGGGTTTTCAATCCCATAATGTTATATTCATCAATAACCTACAAAATCAACTGTTATCCAACAACACATTATAATAATCTATAAAACATTTCACGAACTACCCATCCTGTTGATCCTCACATATTGATTCTAATATAATGATCTTATAAGATCTATCCTGGTGGATCACTGTAAACAACTAGTTAACTATACTGCTTCGAGGTGTTCTTGACAGTAAGCATTAGTCAATAAAGGCAACTATGAGGGGAAATAGTACATCAAATAAACACATATTCCATTAACACCTACAGACTATGAGTCTGCTAGTGTATTCCACAAGACTAGGTTTAGTCGGTGGTCGTCATCCTACTCCGCCATATGACTATTCATCCTTTGGTCTGTTACAGGCTAGCCATCCAGGCGCTTATTGACTACCTGACTTAGACATACCTAGCAGTAGGATGATACAGACACACCCACTACAAGAAAACGACCATTTTACGACGCGCAAACCACGACGCTCATTGATTAATGTTACGCAAAAGAGAGTGACATTAAAAAAGTGTCATCTCATCAAAAAATTTAAGGATTTATGTCACGTATTATTGCGCGCCCTTAAATTAGTGTCTAATGTAAAAAAATTAAAAACATGGAGGGCACTTTATCTAAAATGTGCGTCCTCTATCAGTGTCGCTTTATGTTTTTCTCAAAAGGCGCGTTTCTTAAAAGTGGGAAATGAAATTCTCTTAAAATTCTAAAATTTTTAAATACCCCGCTTCAGACATCCCTTCATTCTCTTCTTCCCTTCTCTATGCAAACCCTAATCACGATACCTGCTATACACCTCGACAACTCATATAACCATTCTACAATTTTTTTCTTAAAAACTCGCGTTCATTCCTAAAGATCACAAAATGGCGACCAACAACTATACGTATATTGTTAGCCCAATACTTTTGTGTGTTTTTTGACGGTAACTGCAAGGTTCAAGGCATGAACTTCAATCGACTTGGTGTGGGTTAGCTCGACACCCTTGATTCGTCCGATTGTGCCGCATGAGTAAAGTATCCCCGCCTTATCGGACTGCTATACATCTCCGCTTCAAGATATCCCATCTCAATGAAAGCGATTCAGGCCTCACTCCTCTCTCATAGTGATTTAGGGTTTTTTGGTACAAGTTATTGACTAAGACATGGACTTAGGGTTTTTTCATAAAAGATGTGTATGTGCACTTACATTGGTTCTAGCTCCCACGACTTCTCTCAGGTATATTTATTTTCTTTTATTTCAATGACTTCACAATGATGCAACGCTACAAAGGAGTAGCATTTGGGGAGCTAGATCGTCATGTTTTTTTAATTACAGATTCTGATTTTAGGTCATCTCCTCTCCTCACCTCTTCTTTTTCTTTTCTATTCTACTTCTACATATATACTTCTTGTACAGAGGATTAACATTCTTCCATTCTTAAATATTTATAAAATCGGTATTATTTGAAGTTTAGTGATTATGGTCTAGTTAGTACTTCATATTTTCTACTTGGCACTTGTATTTGTTTCCTTACCCTTTTTCATGTTAATTTAGACTAATCTCTGCCTATTTCATCTTTGTAGAGTGATTAATGATAAGGTTAGGCTGATAAAATGTGTGAATTATTCTTATAAGTGCTTCAAACCCTAATTGATGAGTTCAGCCCGATTTATTTCTCACATACATACAGAAGCTGATTTTGAAAAGTTCATGTGATTTGAGAAAGAAGAACATAAATATGTGGGTCCTCGGCCATTGGATATATATTTGACGAATGATGATTTTCTCTTGCCTCTTCTTCCATTACAATCCACCTGCTAGCAAATTGTACCACCAAAAAGAGGCATCAGGTTCTTCTTTCCACCAAAAAGCAAAATTTGAACCATTGACACCATGATTCACCTTCCATCTATGAATATGCGTGTTTGTGTGTATGAGAGAGAGAGAGAAAAAAAAAGGAAAGAGAAGAGAAGAGAGAGATGTTTTGGGTACTCTACAAAGCTGTCCTATCTTAAACCTACCCTACATCTCTCATAATTTTCTTCATTTCTTTATTGCTGATATTATTTATCATGGTGAGTGAATTGTCAGTTGTGCCCCCCTTTTCATAGGGATTTACGCATGAAAATTCCCAGTCATGGCTATAGGACAAGACCCCATATCTGTTAAAAGACACCATTGTCCAAATACAGTTCATCTATATATTTATTGTATGGATAATAATATATATGTCTATGTGTTTATTTATTTTTCGAAGAATTAACAGTAATTGTTTTTATTAGTTAAGCATGAGGTCGGTGATCTTCAAAAACTTGAGGCAACTTCTTAGATGTTTTAGCATTGCATCGGGGTTAAAAGTTAATTTCAATAAGTTCATCTGGTATGGTAACCACGGCCTTGGCTGTGGTTTCCTTCCACCTTAGCAAGCACAAAGCACCACTACATATGGTACCTGCAGAGTGCTCTCTGTTAATACCTTAAACCTATTTGAGATGGTTAGTCTCCACATAAATTAGATTGAGAAAACAGAATAAAGTTGGAGCAATTTTCGATGATCTATTCCTAAAGCAAAGTAAAATTTTATAAACTCTTTCTCCGATCAAGATAGCAGAGTTCGTTATTATGCTTGTGAAGCTTTATACAACATTGCATAGGTGAGAATTAGTTGTGAGTTTATCAGATGGTGTATAAAATGTAAACAATACATTTAGGGCTTACTTTATGCCTTTTGCAGGTTATGAGAGGAGACTTCATTGTGTTCTTCAATAAGATATTTGATGCTTTATGTAAGCTTTCAGCAAAATCAGATCCCAATGTACAAAGTGCAACTCGTCTGTTAGATAAACTCGTTAAGGTAAGTAAATGACTCATCTTTTTATTTGTTATATTTGTTCTAATGCTGAATCAAAGTTGTTCTTATTGTTGAAAACAGAACATTATGGCAGAGTCTGACTAATTCAGGTGATCATCTTTCAGTTGTTTGTATAAATTTGATAGGTTTACTACTGTAAAATGTATTGAACTTGGGATCCTGAATAATTTCTATCTTTTATCAGCATTGAAGAATTTATATCTTTGTTGAAAGAGCATATGAATGTGTTGAATCCTTATGTTCGCCAATTTTTGGTTGGATGGATCACTGTGTTGGACAGTGTTCCAGACATAGACATACTCGGTTTTCTTCCTGATTTTCTTGATGGTAAATGATCTCACTTCACAGTTAAAGGGTATTCCCGTCAATTTGCATGTGTTTTTTTCGCACAACATTTTTGGATTCATCTGACATGTCACATGTGGAGATCTCAGGTTTATTTAATATGTTAAGTGATTCCAGCCATGAAATCCGGCAACAAGCTGACTTGGCACTTTCAGAGTTTCTTCTGGAGATGAAGAACTCTCTGGTAAGACTCTGTAGCTAATGAACAAGGTAATGGAATCAGTCATTACATTACATTCCATGATCATGTTTAGTTGACATGTAATGAATTTTCATATTGTATGTAAAATACAACATATTGTTTTGACTCTACTCTTTATGTTCTATAGTTATAATTAATGAACTTTTATTTACAAATTAAAAGTAAACATAATGATATTTTTTTAAAAACCAAATAAGATTATACTAAAAACTATATAAATTGTAATTCGATTAAACCTCATATTTTTTAGTAGCAAATTTTGTCATTTATTTGTAAATTTCTGACTTTAGGAGTGGTACTGATGAAGTCTGTAGATTACGGTCGCATGGCAGAAATACTTGTACAAAGAGCATCTTCCCCTGATGAATTCACCCGTTGAACTGCAATCACATGGGTAAGTCTTTTTTTTTTTCCTTTTTTTAAATTTAGTTGCACATTGTAATGAGATTTTTTTGAGAATTCCTGCAATTTTTTATTAAATTTATGCAGATAAACGAGTTTGTAAAACTTGGGGGTGATCAATTGACAAGCCCCTTTAATACAACACATGGTGATATAGTGATGGAAGAAAATACACATGGTGATGATGTAAATCAAAGTAATGAAAAAGATGCAGACGCTTTAGAGGCTGGAAATGAACTTGTAAGTATCTAATCTACTGGTTTCTTGATCCATGTAACTTTTTATTCAAACTTTTTACTAATTCTTTTGGAGTTGATTGTAGGTAGGAGTTGTCTCTGATGAGAATTTATTGGAACTTCTGGAGTTAGCAATGTCATCAAACACAACTGAAACTGTGAAAAGAGCCAGAGAACTGATGGAATTGGGAGTTTACCCTATGGTCCTCATGTCTCAAATGGCTACACTTATTATGGACATTATTGCTGGAACATATCAAGTAATTGAAGCTAGTGCTGACTCATTGTTTGATGGTAGAAGCTGTAAGTTCTTCTCAACTTTTTTCTTTATTATTATATTTTGATTACTATAAACTGAAACTATGGATGATTGCATAATTCTTCAGTGACAGAAGCAGGAATTGAAAGATTAAAGCATGCATTAAAACTTCTTTCTGAGTCTGAAAAACAATTAAGACTTTCAAGTGAAAGGTCAACATGGTTCACAGCAACCCTATTACAGCTAGGCTCAGTCCCCTCAGCGGACCTCACTCCTTCCAGAAGCAGTAGAACAGGTTCATATACTAGCATGCTTGTCTGCATATAAATAGGATACATATATCATTACACCTTTCAAGGTTGTTGAAGTAATGAGTAAAAATGGCATAGGCCCAAATGCCAAAAAGCAAAACGGTGAGGCCAATGGGTCCCCTGTTTCTGCAGTTACAAGTCCTAATTTTGTCAACGGTTTTGTACCAAGGCGTTGGCAGAAACAAATAGCATGAAATGTTTCTGGTAAGAAACAGAGTTGAATGATTATTTGTTAGTTTTATAGGAATGTATAACCCATGTTAGCAATGTATTATTTTTGTTTAACATTTGAATGATTCTTTGTATGACATTATAATTTGTGCAATTTATTTTATTTTTTGAGTATGAAATTTTATTTTAATTATGCAATGGATTGTATTTTTTGTATATGGTATTTTATTTATATTATGAGAAATTAAATGAAAATTTAATTTAAATATTAATAAATATATAAATTTATTTTTTTTAAACATTTAAATTTACGATAGGCAAAAATGTGTGTCATCTTCATTTATGACATGGCCTTTCTTGACAGGGGCATTCTTGATACGCATTGCGTGTCATTAACACGCGTGTCGTAAGGTTATGACACGCAAATGCGTGTCGTCTTCCTTTATGACAGGACCTTTCTTGATACGCATTGCATGTCGTAAACGCGCGTCGTAATTGCGTGTCGTAAATGAGCGTCGTAAATGCGCGTCGTCTCTCTTTATGACAGGGCCTTCCTTGACGCGCATTTGCGCATCGTCTGAGCCCTTTACGACGCGCAATGAGCGTCGTAAAAGGTTGTTTTTCTAGTAGTGACCTTATCTGGTAGTCTAAGTGGAAAAAAGAGGGGGAGTACCAATGTAAAACACACCCCACTGATCATCAATATCATCGAATAGAGTTCTACTCTTCGTTCCCATCTCACACACACCCTTGATAAGATGTTATCCAATATACAAACTTAATTGAACTAAGCATCTCTTTTAAGTCTTAGGGTATAAATAAACAAGATTGTGATACCCATAATTATCCCAAAGTTCTTGCCTATATAATATCTTTACCATACAGGGAAAATCTAACGTCTCTTCAAAATTAGCTCGAACTAAATGTCTTTTGGCAAACCTTAGTTTGCAACTAGACTAGTTGTAACATCCCAAAAAGTTGACAAATTTAAAACTTTTCAAAACAACCATTTTTCTAACAGATGTGTTACAAAACCATTGTTTTCAAAACATTATTTAAAATCAGAGTCTCTAAAGATCCAATCAGTCGAAAAACCACGGATGTGTATAGTCACGCTTTCGCTTTGCCACGGTCCACTAAAGTACCTGAAACCATAAAACCAAAACCATAAGCACGAAGCTTAGTGATTTCCCCAAAAATACCACCACACAAACATATAACAAACAAACATCATGCATACAGAGCTTCAGC
Organism: Lactuca serriola; assembly: GCF_051521515.1. Taxonomy (NCBI): domain Eukaryota; kingdom Viridiplantae; phylum Streptophyta; class Magnoliopsida; order Asterales; family Asteraceae; genus Lactuca; species Lactuca serriola. The sequence goes on from NC_136415.1 coordinate 31,236,332, forward strand.
CTATCTAGACAGCCTCACAAGCCTATAGACTATCTGGATCGCTCACATAACCTTCAGCATGACTGGACCGCCTCATCGGGCCTTCAGCCTATCTGGATCGTTCTTCGGGCCTTCGGCCTGACTGGTCCGCCTCACAGGCCTTCAGTCTATCCGGTCTGCTCTGGGTCTCTTGGCCTTCAGTCTCAACTGGTCTGCCTCAACCCAACCACACAATACATGTCGACATATACATAACAGATAAACATATATAACCAGTAAACCATAACAACATATCGATATAAACATTACCGGGTTTGTTAACTAACAGTACAAAGCAGTACAGTCTCAACCCACCCATACTACAGCTACATAGACCACATATAAACATATATCCAGGAAGCGGATAACAGGCAGATCTACCGATCACTAAGCATAACATCATCCTATATACCAGGATACCGGTCTAACAGATCACAACAACACGACGATATACTATCACATATAGGATATCAAATCCAAAGGGCCGACCTTGGTGCCTTCGAACCGAAAGTACAATGAGGAAAACTCACCTCAAACTGCTGAATCACACTGATAAATCTCTGGCTGTTGGTCCGACAAATGCCCGACCTATCAATATCAATAACATCCAAATAATAATTGGATTTCAAATCCATAACCATCAGTCTAAAATTAGGGTAAATATACCATTTTACCCCTTACCTAGTTTGGTCCAAGACTAAGGCCCAAACCTACAACCAAAAGGTCCAATTACCAAAATAATCATCCGAGGCCCAATCATGGCCCAATTTTCCAAATTGGGCCCAAACCCTTTCATGAATCTTAATCCAAGGTCCAAAAATATTTCTAGCACAAAACACTTGAATTTTGAAGGCCCAACAAGGCCCAAAGCAACCAAAATCCAACATACCCCATTACCAAGAAGCCCATAACACTAAAGCCCAAACTGGCTGAGTACACGGGGCGTACTCCCGAGGTACGCTGAGCGTACACGAGGCCTCTCATGTTGACCACCATCGGGGTGGTTGACCTTGTACGCAGGGCGTACTCTGAGTACACGGGGCGTACCCTCGCAACCCCCAAAATCCATTTTAAGAGCTTAATGGCTTAAGCTCTTACGTCCAAACTTCAGATCCATGGCCAAAATACTCTTAGGAGTTGTAAAGTCTCCAACTTTATGACCTAGTGATATGTGTGAAGTGTACTAATTTTAATCCTAACTAACTTAAACAAAAACCAACACGCAATAGGTAGTGTACCTAATCGAATAGTAGTTTAGTGCAGGTAAGTAACATATCGAGCACAGGGAACGATAAAACAATTAAAAATACTACTAATATTATCTAATTTAAAAAATGAGTAAAGAAAGGGGTTTATCTAGTTTTACAAGACTAGAAACTTAGACAATCAAGTAAGCACTTAACAAAGAAATAATTAACGACTAAATGAAGAACAAAAGACAACTAAATTCAAGAATATTAAAGAGACTATCGTTTAGATTTGATTCACTTATTCTTATGGTTGATTTCGTGTTAATGTGTCATTAATTACCGATTTCTAATGTGATTAGGTTCATGTTCACTATTACTAATCCTTTAGCAAAAAAAATTATTCAAACACTGATCAATTGATTAAACAAACAAGTTTCCTAGTATTCAGTTCGAATCATGCAAGACATGTACTGGTAGTTAATAAAATTGGTTGGTTCAATTAACTTATATATGGTTGGTCATCATATATAGCTCATACATTAATTTACTTATTTTCTAATTAACCCTAGGTTATGTTCAGAACACTAGGCTTATAATCTTGATGGTCACAAAATCATAAGAGGCAAGCAATCAAGAAAGATGTTCATGCAATCTCAATAAACTTGTTAATCAATAAAAAATAATTGTCATTAACACATAAGATTCTTTTAACAAGCTTATCATGATAAATAATCAATTAAACATAATCCAAAGCCACTAAATCAAACCATAGTCATTAGATCCTCTACTCTAAACGAAAGTAGGATGTTTATCCCATGACTTTAGCAGAAACAATCATAAAAACGAAATTCAACATTGAAAACATAGTGTAAACAAGAGAATTAAGTAAAGAGGATGTGATTTTGCCTTAGATCTATTCAAACAAAAGCTTTTAGTCGAATTCTGTAATCCACGGCTCCTAGGGATGTCTCTGGCCTCCAAAAGTCGCTAAAAACCTCCAGCAAAAGTCGCTAAAAACGATCCTTAAAATAGATTCTAAAAAACGGTGCAACACGACATGTTCTTCTTTAATTTCTTCTTTTTCTTCAAAATCCAATATCCAATCTTCCAAATGCCAATTTCGCTTCCTTTTCCTTTTGAGCATGTCTTTGTTGCTGTAAAATAAATTTTAAACTAATTAAGTACCTTTTGTTCAATATTTGAGGCCAATACAACATAAAATATCAAGATAATGCATGAATTATATGATTAAATATGCCAATATCACCTAGCATGTCCAATAATTGCTTAACATAAGGGCTTATTCCAATTAGACCTTCTAAATGATGCATGAAGCACAAATAACCATTTGGAACCCATTTTTATGACTCATGACCCCTCCTAGGGTCTGAAAGGACAACTTAAAGGTCAAGAACATTCCATATTCAAGATCTAACATTTTGGGACCAAAAAGCTCCATAAAACAACCAAAACTAGAACTATGAGATAGAGGGATCAAGTTGCAAGCTTTTTACCTTAGGATGGTTGCAAATGATGTAGAAATCCCATATCAAAGTGTTACACTCCTTCAAGATGAGCTTGGCTTCCTTCCTTTTTCTTCTAATGCACCAAAAACACACTTCCAAGCTTGAAAAAGGCTCCTCAAGGTGGTTCCAGGGTTACAAACACGTGTGAGAGGGATGGAGGCAGCTAAGGTGGGTGAAATGAGGCCATAAGAGTGCTTAAATATGAGATACACCATAAAAATTTGGGTTTCCTTATTTGGCAAGTATGCCCAACGTACATTGATGTACGCCCAACATACTAGGGTGCGCACTAGTATGCTCAGCGTACACTACGTACACATGGTGTACTCTGAAGACTTAATATTACAACAATGCAACTAGGGCTCTTTTTGTATACTTTCTTGAACTTAGGGACCAAAACACAATACATCTCAAAATAGGAATCAACAAGAGAAGTTCTTCAAAACTAGATGTGACAATTCTCCCCCACTTGAATTAGACTTCGTCCTCAAAGTCTGCTGTAGCAACTAGCCCAGGGTAGTGCTTCCACATCTCTACCTCGGGCCAGTCAGATGGTCCTCCCCCAGGACCCGATCCGAATTAAGAGTTGGCTCATTCAGGCAGTTGCCTACCCATACCATCTTTGACTTGCTAACTTTCATTACTGGAGAAACTATCGCTACCTTCACACGATTCGGACATACACTACCTCCACTGGGCAAGCACAACCACCTCAGAACACATATGATAGGGTATTCCTCACAATCCGAACCATACGGAACCCTTCCGATCCTGACTTACCTTGCTGAATCCCCTGTGGATTCAGGACCCTTGACCATCCTCTACTGTTTATCCCCTCCATCTGAAAACAAGGCAGCTCCAAATGCGATCCACATATAGATAACCTCTGCAGAGAGGCACCACCAAGGCCCGCATAATCCATAACTTCCTAGCTAAGAATGAAAGTCTAAAGAGAGAGATCTACAAAATCTGTGAACTCTCTTAAGGTTACAACACCAAATCAACTCTATCAATATGTTTTCCGAGACCGAGAACCCATAATACACGACTGACATTTACCCATTCATTGAATCCACCCTTTTTCATGAGAGTATGATCACTTCCAACCATGCGAGAAAAGAACCCAAACACATCAATAACGAATTTTACGCTAATCCCCAAAACCATAAGATACACCAAAAGCCTTTAATTAACCCGTGACTCCATGACACACCATTCCAACCATTGCTCCTACGGGTAAAGATGAGAAATCCCAAGAACTCCACATTTTACCTCCAATCCTTAATAAGTCAGGTGTATCCCCATCCGACAACACACCCGAGACATCGACGAAAAACTTTTTATTCGCGACTTCATAACTGATTCCTAACCTTGACGATCAATGCCTAAAACTGTTGGATTAATGTCTAAGTCCATAACTATAATTGGTAAGACTTGACCCGACCCGGCATGGTCCATTTGGGTTGCATGGCATCGGGACAATTGGATATACAAGATGAGGAAAAAGGATACTAGTGATTTTATATTAATATATTATAAGTTCTAATATATTAATATATAATCATATTATTTAATTAGTATTGATCAAGAATTAATTTATAATTAATTAAGTGATCAAAAGGAACTAATTAAATATGGACTCTTAGATATATATGTGTGATGGGCCAAGTTCATTTAAGTTGGGCTAAGCTTTGATGGATTGTCCATGGAGTGTTTAACCCATGGATCATAATAAATGAAAGGTCATGGGTATTAGGGTTTAACCCTAATCTCCACACAAGATATAAAGAGGTCCTTGGTTGGTGAAAGTGACACTAGTGTGGGTACACTAAGAGGGCTATCCGATTTCACCAGAGAACCAAGTATCTTTATTCTCAAGATTATTCCAAGTGTTCATGGTGTTGTGTGAACCATTTGAGGTGTCACACTTGGGGCACTAGGCACTCAAGCTTCATTAAGACAAGCTACATCAACAAGGTATGTATTCTAACTTGTTTTATTACCCAAGTATCATAGATTGTATACTAGATAGGGTAATACCTTGGAATATTCATATTTGCATGTATAATAGAGAAAACATAGATCCAAGGTATTTAGGGTTGCATGTACACTTAGGAGTGTTAGAATGCTCAATACCCAACAGTGGTATCAGAGTCATGGGTTGTTTTCTGTAATATTGATGCAAATGTTTTATTTTCAAAGTTGAAAAAAAATGACGTTTGTCGAATTTTAAGATAATTACTTGTTTTTGTGACAAACTAACTATTTTTAAAATTTGAATCATTTGCTATATGAGTTAAATTAGGTCAAATTTAGTAAAAGATAAAATGATATGATTATTTTATTTGTTTTAAAAGTTTGATCTAAAGAGTTTTTTGAAACCTCCATAAGTTATGGATATGAAAAGGTTTAAAGGAAAAAAAATGATTCAAAGTTTTTTTTTTATGAAGTTACAAAAAATGGTGTTAATGTTTTAAAGAATTCCATAACTTGTTCGTAAGTTATGGTACATGAAAAGTTTCATCATTAAACAAACATTAAACTCCATAAGTTATGGAATCCAAATGTTTTTTTTTTTTATGAATTATCTTGATCTTATGAGTTTATTTAGATTTATAGAAAATTATGTGATAATATGTTTTCAATCCATTTTAATCTAAGAGTTGATTCTAAAATGTGTTTTTGTAACTTGTCCTCAAGTTACATGAAAAGTCACATTTAAGTTTCTTAAAACTCATAAAAGTTGTCATAGGTTACAAAATGAAGAGTCTTGTCCTCATTAAATGGTTTTATGACTCCATAACTTGTACTCAAGTTATGGAGGTTCAAGAGTCTCTTCATTAAATAATAAAAAAAATGTGTAACCTTAATTAAATCCATAAGTTATGAATAAGGAAGAGTCACATTCTTTAATGGTTTAAAGTCTTCCATAACTTGTCCTCAAGTTATGGAACTTGAAGAGTTTTTTAGTTAAAACTACTTTAAACACATAAGTTATGGAATTAAATAGTTTTGAATAGTTTGAAAACTTGCCCTCAAGTTATGGAATTTGTAAAGTTTTCCCATGAATACTTTAATTCCAAGTTAAGGCCTTAGAATTTTAAAAGTTAAAATTCAACCCTTATACTTTATAATATTATAAGTTAATAATATATATATATATATATATATATATATATATATGTGTGTGTGTGTGTGTGTGTGTGTGTGTGTGTGTGTATAAGAGCAAGTTTTCTTACCATTAGTAGGCCTCATTCACGAAGCCGGTCTATAAGGGGGTATAAGGTTACTGCCTATAAAATGGCAGTTTAATGGGTGTCCACTCTCACCCACCGCTTCCTTGACTGGTGGAGGGTCGTTAGCCGAACGGGTAGGGCGAGGACTATAATTCTCCCATTCATTAAAAGTATTAATGATAAATACTAAGTAACTAAACTCTTAGTAATACCCAATCTTATTTACTTAGGAAAATGTGAATTTGGTGCTAATCCATGAAATTACACTTTGCACTTTGTTTAAGTCGGTTAGTGGAGCTATGTGGTTAACCGACACACTAACTCGTATTTAACAAGGTAGGCAAAGGGTAACTTAATGTTTATCATAGTATCGATGGAGCGTGTGTGGTTAACCGGCACATCGATTGAGGGGTAAAAAAAATTAAGGGTACCAAGTATATTTGAATGGTTATTCACACCTTGTTTTGTGTTCCTCGGCATCCCAGTCACAAAACCTGAAGGGCACACTCGAGATTGAAACATGCCATTGAAAAGTTCAATGAATCTCAAAAGAATCTAGGAGTTTCAAAACCAATTAAAACCTAATAATATATTTCGTTTATCTTGGTGGAAATTGGTGAATCGTCATTCACCTACCTTCAAATATTTTATAGCTTAGATTACAACATCCCTCTTCCAAGTTATAAAATAGTTTGTAGGGTCCTAGCCTTAATATTTCATATTGGGTGTTATATTAAGGAATTTAGATCAACTATCTTGAATATCTCCCAAAAGATGTCTAGTTCAGCCATCTATGATCCTCCCAAATCTCTTGGAACTTGACTTCCTCCACCTCCTCCTATTAATTCTCCCTAACCCACAAGTTCAAGGTCACTTTTTCCCTAATGGCAAGTAAGGTCTATGTGTGCTCACATCTTGGAGATGAAATCACATATTGACAAGCCGGGAAATTTGGGTGTCAAAGTCTTGAGAAAGTTGGATGTCCAATCACTTTCTAAGTCATATAGTGAGTTCCTTTGGGACTCCTATGAAATAGACTATGACAAGACCCTTAATGATCTTATCTATTTGCTAAGATCAACTTCCCAAAACTTTATGGACATTGACAATGATGACACTGGAAATCCAGAAAAAAGCGTTCTCTTCCCAATGGAAATGGATCAGCCATAGTCAATTCAGTTGACCAAATGGTAAACAGAAATGCTAAGTCTATGATAGTCTCATGTACCATTATCAAAGAGTCCATATGTTAAATTTCCAAGGAAGGGGCAATGATTGCGAAGCTGCCAAATTTACCTAAGGATGTTAAAGTCAATAAGTTTGACTCTACCTCAGGTAAAGTCCACTATCTAACTCTGTTAAGTTTCTACTCTTAGATTCTTATTACAGGATGTGACTGGGTCACATATTGATGTTTTAAGAATCAAAGAAAAGGTGAAGAAGGAAGTATATGCTGATTCTGATCGCGAAGATGGATTTCGATCGCATGGTTCGGTGATCAGAATTTTGAGCAGGTGCTTAAGAGTTATGATAGATTGCTTAGGAATAGATGACAACAAGTTTTCATATACGTTTGCATTGTAAGGATTAGTTTTTCCGCAAAGTTTTTAAAATAAAGGAAAAAAAATTGATTTTATTTATTTTAAAATATCCTTACAATGGTATTTGTGAAAAGGAAAAAAAATTGTTGCTTATATGATTCCATTAATAGCAAGAGTGGAAATATGAATTTGATTCTTTCATTTGTGGTAGTGTCTAAATTTTCCAAATACGGAAAGATTCTCATCACCCAAGTTTCAGTTGGATAGAAACTTGGAATCATGCAAGTTGTATAGTATGATGAATGAGAACTTTCAAGCATTGGAAAATTAAGACTAATTATGTGTTCACATGGATGTGTGAGTCAAGTAAAGGACTAAGGGATCGAGTACACATTCTTGTGCACTGATCAAGCCCAACAAAAATGTAACTTGAGTGACACATCTTAAAGAATGTTTATTAACACTAGTGAAATGTAAGAGTAAAAAGTTTTCTACTCTTGTACATTTGGATTTGGTAAGTTGTGATGTTTTGGATAAAACAGAGACCAACTTAGGCCAATTGTGTTAAGTGTTTGTCTTGATTAGAATCCACACTATCTCTTGAATATTTGGCAAGAAAGTCTTATAGGTCAAGGAGACAGTGAGAGTCTAAAAGATCCTAAAAGGGTTTCAAGAAGTAATCAAGAATAAAACCCATATTTCATCACTAGCACACAACTAGAGGTTTATAACCTATCGTGTTGACATTTCTGTGCCCATTCCAGTTAAGCTGGCTATACATTTGAGTTCTACATGTTCTTAATTGTTTGCATAGCTACTTGGAAGCAATGGCAGGCCCTTGAGCTGCCAGGTGGCAAAAAGTTAAGATTGCACAAGTTCAATCCATATGAGTTAGGATTTGTCACTAACCTAGTCTTGTGATTATGGTTTGACAAATTCACATGGATAAGAGCATATACACCATAAAATCTAAGTGTCATAAGGTTTCTCTCCGATTCATGAAAATGATGGTGAGGAAATTCTTTCACGAAGTAGATTTTAAGTAGATAGCGGTTATGATATTTGCAGTTCTCAAAGTCGTTAGTAGAGCGTGCGTGGTTAACCGGCACACTAACATTGACTTATGAGAAATGGCAAAAGATCTAAACAATTGAGACTATGATTATGGCATCCCTTTTCATAGTTCTGAAATTGTTTAGACACACCTATGATCTATCTAAGATAAGGTGTATGATTTTGATAAAGTCTTATCAAAGAAATCTAGTATCAGAAATCTGAACTTTCGTAAGAATGTCAATAATGTATTGACTTCTAGAGGTCTAGCTGTTTTCTGGATACATGTCAAAGCTAGTTGGAGCATAAGTGTTATGCTAATAATCATCATGTTAGTAGGAGCATGATAATTATGATAAGTATTGCAAGTTAGCAATGTTAATTATAAAAAACAAAAGTTTCAATTCGTGAGGTTGCAGGGGTTGAAAAATTTGTTTTGCTATAATTAAGGGAGAGGAAATTATACTTCATTTCAATTCTAAAAAGCTTAGATTGAGTTTATAATCATTCTAAAGAACTTATATTGAGATTTTAATCAATATATATATATATATATATATATATATATATATATATATATATATATATATATATGTATTTCATGTTGGGTTGGTTCAATTAAAGAAAATTCTATTTATTGCGTTCTCAAAATTCGATTATGATTACGACATCCCTTTTCATAGTCAAATTTTGAGAATATGGCAAACAAAAAATTATTATGGCAAAAGACTGGTCTAGAACCATGTCTTTATGTGAAACATCATGAATCGTGTCCCATTTACTTTGGGTACAAGATCGATTACATGTGCTATAATATTTATCCTTTCTGAATTTTCCAAATGCCTTGGGGCATTAAGGGGAACAATGTCTAGAATGGGATATGACTAAAGTGATTAAGCAATTGTCGAGGACAATCTAAGGTTACCAAAGATTGGTTGCTCAGGGACACTTGGAAGTATATTGTTAATTTTTGGAAGGACCATATTGACATATTCTGAAAAGAGGCAACTCTTGTTCTGAAGTGATAGTCAAAATGGGAATATGGGAAGGTGGAAGTTATCTGTGTAAGATTAGGAAACTTAATGCAAGAAGAATGTTCAAAGGCAATGAACTTTGAATATGAGACTTCGGTTCCATGGAGTTGATCTCCATTGGAATACTCTGTAATGTTTGTTGGCAAGTCTTTGTGACCTTGTGCATAATCGTTACAAGAGGACAAATGCATATAAGTTTAAAATCTAACAGATTTCGATAAATGATAAGGATTTGGAATTCTTACATTTACAATAAGGATTTGGGAGTGTGAAATTAGAATCATGGTACAATTGGTTTATTTCACAATGTAAAGATCATAGACAAACATAGTGTGCATACTTGGTGTATGGCATGACTAGTGTTTAGAAAACATAGTATACATGCTTGGAGCATGGGACAACTATTGTTTTAATTCAAGAATAAAGTTGATAGCTGAAATAGTATGAAATGAATAATGTGTAATCATATGGTGATAAATAAAAGGTGTTTTATTTATATTCATAAGTTCTGAGACCATATTGGATTCAATTATTCTTGTGTCACTTTGCATGTTTTGACTTCCATAATAACTAGGTTATTCTTCCAGAATGACTAAGTTGTTCAAACCATCCACAGTCGGTCATATGTTGGAAGTAGATATGAATCAAGACTATCATGGGTTGGCTTGTAAAGGTCCAAGTTGGTAGACAAAGTTGTGCTACAACACTCATCAGTGATCATAAGTTCTGAGTATTGGATTCAAGCCACGCTCATTGGAATCACTTCATGGATTTTATCACGAGTGATCATGAGACGATAATATCTTATATTCTTCAAACCTAGAGATATGAGTTGTTACTATGAGTTGGTTATACATTGCTTGCATGAAACTGCATTGGTAACTCGATGTTATAAAACGTGCCTTTGTGTATGACTCAACAAGTAGTAGAACAAGCCATATGAGTCGAAGTTTATCCATTCCTTTTACCTTCGGGATAAAAGCGATATCTATGGGCCCCTCGATGATTTAATGATGATACGTGTGAGTGCTTGGCCAAGCCAGGACTGATTTGATCTGTTCAATCAGTCAGTCATCATAAATCGGAAATCGGGAAACAACAAATGGATAGAGAGAATGATTTATAATCCATGTCTCAGTCCATATGATATCAAGAATGGAGGAATATATGATCACTTATCTAATGGACAAGTCATTGACAAAGGTCAGACATCATCGGCAAGGTCAAAGTTAGACGGAAGCTTTTGAGAGCTACGATTTCCAGTCGGTTCTTGAAGTCATACGCAATAATAGTTTTAGACTTATCCAAGTGGGAGACTGTTGGATTAATGTCTAAGTCCATAACTATAACTGGTAAGACTTGACCCGACCCGTCATGGTCCATTTGGGTTGCATGGCATCGGGACAATTGGATAGACAAGAAGAGGAAAAAGGATACTAGTTATTTTGTAGTGATATATTATAAGTTCTAGTATATTAATATATAATCATATTATTTAATTAGTATTGATCAAGAATTAATTTATAATTAATTAAGTGATCAAAAGGAACTAATTAAATGTGGACTCTTAGATATATATATGTGTGATGGGCCAAGTTCATTTAAGTTGGGCTAAGCTTTCATGGATAGTCCATGGAGTGTTTAACCCATGAATCATAAAAAATGAAAGGTGATGGGTATTAGGGTTTAACCCTAATCTCCACACTATATAAAGAGGTCCTTGGTTGGTGAAATTTGCACTAGTGTGGGAACACTAAGAGGGCTAGCTGATTTCACCAGAGAACCAAATATCTTTATTCTCAAGGTTATTCCAAGTGTTCATGGTGTTGTGTGAACCATTTGAGGTGTCACGCTTGGGGCACTAGGCACTCAAGCTTCATTAAGACAAGCTACATCAACAAGGTATGTATTCTAACTTGTTTTATTACCCAAGTATCATAGATTGTATGCTAGATAGGGTAATACCTTGGAATATTCATATTTGCATGTATAATAGAGAAACATAGATCCAAGGTATTTAGGGTTGCATGTGCACTTAGGAGTGTTAGAATGCTCAAAACCCAACAAAAACAACTTACGAACAAACGGGAGTTATACTGCAAACATTCCGCAGAGACTTCCTAATATACGAACCATACTCCTAACAACCTTTAACTGTTCCCTTTATCCAAACCCGCTGATTGGTGAGCCTCCCGACTTCCATCAATGCACCGATACTGAAAGTAACATCATCAAAGGAAATGAATCAATCGTGACCACCGAGCCTACAACCTATATCTGGAATACTCCCGATATTACCTCGATCTTGTTGACATTACCTCATTCGCTTGGAAGGGACCTAATCAACGTTCCTCTCAACACGAACCGAACACAACAATGAAAAAATCTTACCATGCACAAATCCTTTCACATAACAAGTTGCCACCAATGATATCTTAACCAGACCACATACACCCCTCTCGGCAATATATATAATGAATTTACCACAATGCATACCCTTAGGGAACCTATAAATTCATCCTAAAAGGAAAGAATACCAGAGTTCTAACGAAACGAAAACTCTCAATCATAATCAGAATACAACCTCATGAATGATCATAATAAGATCCCATACTTGATTGAGACTGAATAGGTTCCACCCATACATAACTAGTTCGAGAAAACCTCCAAAGTGACCCTGAATGCCACCAAACCTGAGCCTGCTATGAACCAAAATTCCACATCACCACTGAGGGTGAACATACCTAGAGACCAAAGGAACAAAAACATACTAAACTTGATGATAGGTTGACACATCCATTACAATTAAACTATCACAACTTGAAACCTTTGGAGAACCTTTGCTGAAAGAAGAACGTGTTGGATTAGGTGTCTAACCCCGTAACTATAATTGGTGTGTACTTGACCTGATAGTAGTATGGTCCTTTTGGGTTGCCTTCACCATAGCAACTTGACTGGATGAATTATAAATAAAGAGATTAATTTTGATTTATTAATATATTATAAGAATAATATATTAATAGAGAAATCATATTATTTAATTAGTATTGGTCATAAATTAATTTGGAATTAATTTGGTGATCAAAAGAGACTAATTAAATTGAAGGGGACTGATACTGCAATTATCTAATAATTGAAAGCTAGGCTTAAGGATCCCTAGGAAGGGGTGGACGAATTTCCTTGTGTAGCCCACATGGATTTCGTCCATAGGGTCTTCTAGAAGGATCCCTTGGGCTACTTGAAGATTAAGCAACTGAATTAGGGTTTTACCTGCAACCCTAGCAACTTTGCAATATAAGGAAACCCCTGGATCCCTGAAATCGGCCACTTGAACCCTAGAGGGAATACCAGCCGATTTTAGAGCCTCTAACCTGTCTCATATTCTTCCAACTTGCTATTTGTTGTTTGTGACTCACTAAAGGTGAAACATTTGAGGCACTAAGCTCTTGAAGGTCAAGATCTACAAGCTACAACTTCAAGGTATTCTTCTAAACTTGTTTTATGTTACAAATTCTGAAAATTGTATGCTAGTTAGGGTTCATGCTTTGGATAATTTTATTTGCATGTATAACTTGAGAAAAACATAGATCCGAAGCATTAGGGTTGCATGTACACCATAGGAATGTTGTAGTGCTCAAAACCCATCAGTGGTATCAGAGCCTAGGTTGTTTTTCTGTTGTATTTGATGCCATGGCTGATTGTTCAAAGATGAAAGAAATCAATTTTTTCCCTTTGACAGATAAACTCGACGAGTTGAGGCAACTCAACGAGTCCAAAGCCTGAACTCGACAAGTTGACTTGTCTGACTGCAAAATTTCCGGAATTTAAGCCTAAATTAGATTTGGATAATTATCATAAACTATTTTTCCTGTCAAAATCCGAATTTTCTATTATGGTAATGGATATCCTAATCTAATTGGAAGATAATGGTGAAAATTTAAGATAATTACTAGATTATATGATAAACTAATTATTTGTGAATTTTGAATTGTGATTATCTTGTCAAATAAAATTGCATTAGGTCAAATTTAGATAATCTTAAAATTATATGATTATTTTAATTATTTCAAATTTGATCTAGAAAGTTTTGAAAAGTTTCATAAGTTGCCCTCAAGTTTTGGAATTTAAAATTTGATTAAAAACGGTTTTAATTTTGAAATATTAAATTCTAAACACTAGTGTTTTAAAAGTTTAAAATACAACCCTTATACTATTAAAATATTAAAAGCTTAATACTTATATATATGTAAGATGAGTCAGTCTTACCGTTAGTACGTCTCATTAAGCCGATCTATAAGGGGGTATAAGGAAATTGTCTATAAAATGGCGGTTGAACGAGTGTCCACTCTCACCCACCGGTTCCTAGATTGGTGGAGGGTCGTTAGCCGAATGGGTAGGATAGGACAATTAATTCCTCATTAATAAGTATAATATTATTATAAAGTAACTAAATGTTTTTCATAAATTCTCAATCTTAGTTACTTTAGCTAAAATGTGAAAATGATGCTATTCCATGAAATTACATTGTACACCTTGCCAAGTCGTTAGTGGAGCGTGTGTGGATAATCGGCACACTAACTTGGACTAACATGGGTGGCAAAGGGTAGCTTGATGTTTATCATAGATCAATGGAGCATGTGTGGTTAACCGACACATTGATTAGGTGATAAATGACATCGAGAGTACCGAGCACATTTGCATGGTTATTCACACGTTGTTTGTGATCCTCGGTATGCCAGTCACAAACTTGATGGGCATAATCGAGATTAAACATGTCATTGAAAAGTTCAATGATTCTCAAAGAATCTAGGAATTTCAATTCATTTATAACCTAATGCTCATTTTCATTTTTCATGGTGGAAATTGGTAAATCGTCATTTATCTACATTCAAATATTTTGCAATTAGATTATGGCATCCCTCTTCCGAATTGTAGAATATTGTGTTGGGTCCTAAACTTAATATTTCATTTGGGAGTTATATTAAGGATTCTTATCTAATCTAAACTTTGTCACTTTTCTTTTTCAGATGTCAGGCTCGAACTCATCCAACACCAACTCCTCGAACCCACTTTCTCTCTTGGGTATTTGTGGGAGGGTCACATTTGATGGATCTAACTTTAACGATTGGATTCACAACATTTGCATGGCCCTAAGGCACGAGGACAAGGAAAAGATTCTCGAAAAAGAACTCATCGAGATCAATGAATCTACTTCTACTCCCGAAGAAATCACCGAGTATAGGGCTCGATGGAAAGAGGCGAAAAAGGTGCCGCGCATCATGGTAGCGACTATGACTCCCGAGCTTCAAAAGTTCTACGAGGATTATTGGCCTTATGACACGCACCAAGATTTGATGGAAAAGTACCATCAAAGTGCATGTCAAGAAAGGTACGAGATAGTTGCTTCGTTAATCATGACCAAAATGAAGGATGAAGAGTCCATCACGACCCACTTGCAAAGAATGCAAAGATACGTCGATCGTTTGCTGTAACGCCCGTAGATCTGGGCTAGTCAATTTAGAGATAATACAAAAGATTATTTAGAATAAATAATCTTAACCAAGTTGTATAATATGTCTCAAGGGTTTCGTACATATAAAGAACGCCGAAATCCGAGTTATAACGAAGAAGTTATGACCCGTCGAAGTTTTACGGCAAAACCGGCACGACACCGGGAGACGTAAATAGTGAATTTTTGATAAAGGAATTTTTAGCCTTAGTGATCTAAATAAAAAATTTTAGTATACATTAAACCGAGAACATACAAAAAAAGAACGCCCAAATCTGACTTCGTATGAGGAAGTTATGAATTTTCGAAGATTTGGCATAGCAGTCCACGACCCGAAACTTGAATTTTAGTTCGAGTGGTTTTCGGCCTATGCGAACTAAATGAGAATTGAAGAAGGTCTCATTAATAAGAACTCAACGGTTAAAGGACAGATGAAAACAAAGTCCGTATGTAGAAGTTATGAATTTTACGCGGACATCTAACAGTATAATCTCCTCATACTGTTAAATTTAAGACCGGTCAAGAATTAGCTGACGGAGTCAAAATGAAAGTTGTAGATCTTATTTTTACCTACGCGTGGATATAAAGAACATAAAAATGGAGCTCGTATGTGAAAGTTACGGATTTTAGAAGTCGGAAGTGTGTTGTGCGAAAATGGGTGATGTGGCACAATCTTGGCCATTGCTTTCTCCCCAAGTCTTACCACTAGATGGTGACATGTGGCACCAAGTTCAGCCATTTTCACCCTATAAATAGAACCTCTCTCACCCTCATTTTCTTCACACATTTCCCATTCTTTCTTCTATTTACTCTCTCTCTAAAACCTCTCTCTAGCCTCGAACCCCCCCCCCCCCCTCGAAAAGCCTAGGGAACCTCCCTAGCACAAGGCAAAAGCACCGGAGTGCTTGACGGCTCCAAGAAGAAGAGCTTTTCGGCCCGGGAACGCTGCTCCAAGCAAAGCCCAGTTTTCTATAAAACCCACTGTAAGTGAGCTACGCCTACGCTATTTTTAATATATCGTTTATTTAATTATAGTAACGTTATTAGGAACTTATAATAAGTACTTGGCCTATTATTATGGGTTATATAAGTATTGTTTAACGCTTATACAATAGTAATAATAGCTAGATTAATAATTAGTCTCGGCGAGTAATAGACTAAACTCTAGTGGTAATAATACTAGGTTTCGTCGAAGGAAATTATTTTTAAGAAGCGAAGCGTTGTCTGAGTTCGGATTAACCACCTTTTCAAGTGAGTGCATGGTCCCTTTCATTTTACACATAGATATGAAGTATTTTATATAAATTATGTGCTATGTGTGTATATTATCTGAATACTTGATGTCTATGATGGATGAATGATTTTTATACATGTTTTAAATGATTTAAATATATATTTATTTTATATCTACAAATATGTTGGGATAAAACATGGGTAGATGAAATAGTTGGTGTGTAATGAATTAAAATAAAATGATGAGAGATAGGTGATGATAATTAGGTGATGGATAGGTGATGATGAATCGGTGATAGGATGAAAGATACTATAACCTTGTCCGGCAATTTGGATATGTAGTCATCTACTAGAGTATAGATGGCGACCACGGACTATTCTAGACAACCCGTGGAAACACCAACAGACTTATAACCTGTAGGTGATGAATTACGAGTCCAGGTGATGTTGTGACTGTATATTCATGTGATGATACTCTAACCCTTACTATGAATTATGAGTTCAGGTGACGTTGTAACTACGTATTCATGCCTTAGGAACGAGCATATAAGGAAATGTGAGGTAAAAAAAATGAGAGGTAAATATGATATAGGAGATGACCCTTAAGATAATTCTTTAAGGAATATCAAAGAAGATAACGGGGATGGGTAATCGGATTGATTGTTTAATGTTTAAATATAATAATTATATTATTGTGGGTTGAAAGCCCTATGTACTCACCAGGTTTCCCAACCCGACCCACTCTAGCTTATTTGTATCATAGATGTCGATACGAAGCTACTTTGCACTGAGAGATTTAAAAGAGATGTAGATCACTAGTGTAAATGAATGTAAGTTCTGTTTATGCTTATGTTTCTGTATTGACGATGAAATCCCAAATGTTTTAAATGAATAAAAATACATTTCTTCGAAAATGCTTTGATAACGTATTTATCATGTTTTTCTGGGAACAAATTCCGCAACATTTTTATTAAAAGAAGTACTCTGATTTTTATAATGCATAAACAAAATCGGTCTTTTCTGGCCGTGAAAATGGGGATGTCACATTTGCTCAAGCTGAATGTCAACTTCGATGAAGAGCTGGCCATTGATATTATCCTCCACTCTTTACCTCCTTGTTATGAGTAGTCAAAATGACTTATCATATGAACAAGGACTAAGTGACCTTGAGCAAGCTTCAAGGGCTGTTGAGAACTACTGAAACTAGCTTGTAAGGTAAAGCTGTCATATCAACTCCTACTGTTGTTGCTCCTGTCTTGGCAATTGGACAAGGGAAGGGGAAGAAGAGGAAAGCTCCTTCTAAGAGCCACAAGGGAAAGTCTCATGATGGTTCTTCTTCAAGTGGAACCGAAGGTGGATCTGCTGCTCCTTCGTCTAATCCGAAAGAGGCAGAGTACTTCTACTGTCACGATAAAGGGCATTGGAAACAAAGTTGCCCGATGTATCTTCAAGATATCAAGGATGGGATGATAAAACCCACCTTTGCGCGTATTTACACTATTTAATCTAATAACTCATCACATGCTAGTTCTTGTTGGATTAATGTCTAAGTCCATAACTATAATTGGTAAGACTTGACCCGACCCGGCATGGTCCATTTGGGTTGCATGGCATCATGCATTTGGATAGACTAAAATGAGAGAAATAACACTTAAGGTTTGTTAATATATTATAAGTTCTAATATATTAATAAGGTTATTTAATTAATATTGATCAAGAATTAATTTGGAATTAATTAAGTGATCAAAAGAAGACTAATTAAATATATGGGTTGATTGTGTAAATCATTCATTCTTATATATGTGGGCTTGTGATCCAAGATTCCTTATGTTTGACTAAGTCCATGGGGTGATCCATGGATGCTCCATGGAGGTTAAAATCCATGGAGCATAAGGAATGGGTAAAGTCATGAGTTACATGGTGTAACCCTAATAGCCACCATATAAAAGAATCCCATGGCTCAAAAAATCGTGCACTATATGTGGGTGTGAGGGCTAGATGATTTCAAGGAGTGTTCAAGTTTCTCTCAAGTTATTCCAAGTGTATTTGGTGTTGTGTGAACCATTTGAGGTGTCACACTTGGGGCACTAGGCACTCAAGCTTCATGAAGACTTTCTACATCAAAGAGGTATGTATTCTATCTTGTTATATTCATTGTTTTGTATGCTAGATTAGGATAATACCTTGGAAGTTCATATTTGCATGTATAATAGAGAAAACATAGATCCAAGGTATTTAGGGTTGCATGTACACTTAGGAGTGTTAGAATGCTCAAAACCCAACAGTGGTATCAGAGCCACGGGTTGTTTTCTGTTATATTGACGCAAATATTTTATTTTCAAAGTTGAAAAAAAAGGAAAAAGAAAACATGAAGTTTGTCAAATTTTACGATAATTACTTGTTCTTTTGAAAAACTAATTATTTGTAAAATTTGAATAATTTGCTTTATGAGTTGAATTAGGTCAAATTTAATAAAAGATAAAATGATATGATTATTTTATTAGTTTTAAAAGTTTGATCTAAAGAGTTTTATTTTTTGAAACCTCCATAAATTATGGACATGAAAAGGTTTTAAAAAAAATTGATTCAAAGTTTTTATGGAGTTACAAAATTTGGTGTTAATGTTTTAAAGGATTCCATAACTTAAAAATAAGTTATGGATCACCAAAAGTTTTTTGTGTTACCTTGTTTTATGAGTGGATTTAGATTAATGAATAAAATTATGTGATAGTTGGTTTTAATCCAAATTAATCTAAAAAAAGTTCATAAAATGTGTTTATGTAACTTATAAGTCACATTTATGAATCTTAAAACTCATAAAAGTTGCCATAGGTTACAAAATGAAGAGTCTTTTTCCTCATTAAATTGTTTTATGACTCCATAACTTGCCCTCAAGTTATGGATGTTCAAGAGTCACTTCATTAAAGTTTTTAAAACTTCAATTAAACTCATAAGTTATGAAAATCCAAGAGTTTTGAATAGTTTCAAAAGTTGCCCTCAAGTTTTGGAATTTATAAAGTTTTCCCCATGAATACTTTAATTCCAAGTTAGCCCTTAGAATTTTAAAAGTTAAAATTCAACCCTTATACTTTATAATATTATAAGTTAATAATATATATATATATATATATATATATATATATATATATATATATATATATATATATATATATGTATAAGAGTAAAGTCAGTCATACCGTTAGTAGGCCTCATTCACGAAGCTGGTCTAAAAGGGGGTATAAGGTTACTGCCTATAAAATGACAGTTTAATGGGTGTCCACTCTCGCCCACAGCTTCCTTGACCGGTGGAGGCTCGTTAGCCGAACGGGTAGGACAAGGACTAGAATTCTCCCTTCATTAAAAGTATTAATGATAAATACTAAGTAACTAAACTCTTATAAATACCCAATCTTAGTTACTTAGGAAAATGTGAATAAGGTGTCAATCCATGAAATTACACTTTGCACTTTGTTTAAGTCGGTTAGTGGAGCGTGTGTGGTTAACCGACACACTAAGTCGTATTTAACAAGGTAGGCAAAGGGTAACTTAATGTTTATCATAGTATCGATGGAGCGTGTGTGGTTAACCGGCACATCGATTGAGGGGTAAACACTTAAGGGTACCAAGTAATTTGCATGGTTACTTCACACCTTGTTTTGTGATCCTCGGCATCCCAGTCACAAAACCTGAAGGGCACACTCGAGATTGAAACATGCCATTGAACAGTTCAATGAATCTCAAAAGATCTAGGAGTTTCAAATCCAATTAAAACCTAATAACACATTTCGTTTATCTTGGTGGAAATTGGTGAATCGTCATTCACCTACCTTCAAATATTTTATAGCTTGGATTACGGAATCCCTCTTCCAAGTTATAAAAGTATTGTGTTGGGTCCTAGCCTTAATATTTCGTATTGGGTGTTCTATTAAGGACTTTAAATCAACTATCTTGAATATCTCCCAAAAGATGTCTGGTTTAGACATTTATGATCTTCCCAAATCTCTTGAAACAAGCTTTCCTAAATGAAGATGATGTCCCATGGAAATCATACTTCTTTCACCTCCTCCAATTATTCTCCCTAACCCACAAGTTCAAGGTCACTCAAGCCCTATTGGCAAGGCAAGGTCTAGGTGTGATCACATCTTGGAGATGTAGTCACATATTGACAAGCCGGGAGAGTTGGGTGTCAAAGTATTGAGAAAGTTGGTGGTTCAATCACTTTCTAAGTCACATAGTGAGCTCCTTTGGGACTCCTATGAACCAGACTATGACAAGACCCTTAATGATCTTATCTATTTGCTAAGATCAGCTTCCTGAAACTTTATGGACATTGACAATGATGACATTGGATATCCAGTAAAGCTCTATCTTCCCAATGGAAAGGGATTGACCATAGTCAACTCGGTTGACCAAATGGTAAAGAGAGAGGCTAAGTCTGAGATAGTCCCATTATCAAGGGTCCATAGGTAACTATTGCCAAAGGAAGGGGCATTGGTTGCGAAGCTGCCAAATTTACCTAAGGATGTTAAAGTCAATAAGTTTGGCTCTACTTCAGGTAAAGTCCATTGTCTAACTCTATTAAGTGCATGCTGATTCTGATCACGAAGATGGATTTTAATCGCATGGTTCGGTGATCAGAATTTTGGGCTATTACTTAAGAGTTATGATATTTATATTTCTTAGGAATAGATAACAACAAGGTTTTCATATGGATTGTAAGGATAAGTTTTCCGCAAAGATTTAAAATTAAAGAAAAAGGTTTTGATTTTATTTATTTTAAGTATCCTTACAATGGCATTTGTGAAAAGTTGTTGCTTATAAGATTCCACTGATAGCAATATTGGAAAGTGAATTTGATTCTTTCATTTGTGGTAATGTCTAAATTTACCAAATAAGGAAAGATCCTCATCACCCAAGTTTTAGTTGGATAGAAACATGGAATCATGCAAGTTGTATAGCATGATGAATGAGAACTTTCAAGCATTGAAAAAAATTAAGACTAACTACTTGTTCACATGGATGTGTGAGTCAAGTGAAGGACTAAGGAATCGAGTACACATTCTTGTGCACTGGTCAAGTCCACCACAAAAGATCAATAAGACTATTCGTCATGGTTTACTAAAGCTCAGTAAATATGATCATACTTACAAGCTTAAGTGTATCTCTGAGACATTGGAAAAGGTTCCAATGTATGGCAGAGCGAATAAGAAGAATCAAATTAGGCAGAAGGATAAAAGTTTCTCAAATCTAAAAAGATGGGAGAGTACTTTAGTATCAGTTTTGTGATCATCTTAATGATTAAGAAACCATAACACAATTAGTTCTCTAAGGAAATCTTAGTGCATTCTTATGACTAAGAAGAGGAATCTTGAATTGTTGAAATGGTTAAATCAAGAATATGAGTCATACTTCGTTCCAATACAAGTCTTAGAGTCATACTCCAAGATTGTAATTTGAGTGACATGTCTTAAAGAAGGTTTAAAACACTTGTCAAATGTAAGAGTAAAAGTTTCCTACTCTTGTACATTTGAAATTGGTAAGTTGTGATGTTTTGGATAAAACAAAGACCAACTAAGGCCAATTATGTGAAGTGTTTGTCTTGATTAGAATCCGCGCTATTTCTTGGATGTTTGACAAGGGAGTCTTATAGGTCAAGAGGACAGTGGGAGTCTTAAAGGTCTTGAAAGTCTCAAGAACTAATCAAGAATAAAACCTGAAGTTCTTCACTAGCACACAACTTGAGGTTTATAACCTATCATGTTGACATATTCTGTGCCCATTCCAGTTAAAGTTGGCTTTGCATATGAGTTTTTAGAGTTCTCAATTGGTTGCACAACAAGTTGGAAGCAATGGCAGGCCCTTGAGCTGCCAGGTGGCAAGAAATTAAGATTGAGTTCAATCCATATGAGTTTGGATTTATCATTATCCATGTCTTGTGATTATGGTTTTGACAAATTCATATGGGTAGGAACGCATATACCATAAAAATCTAAGTGTCATAAGGTTTCTCTCCGATTCATGAAAATGATGGTAAGGAAACACTTTCACTAAGTAGATTTTAGCTAGATAGCAATTGCAATATTTGCATTCTCAAAGTCGTTAGTGGAGTGTGTGTAGTTAACCGGCACACTAACCTGGACTTGTGAGAAGTGGCAAAAAGGTCTAACCATTATGATTACGGCATCCCTCTTCATAATTGTTTAGACACACCTATGAGCTATTTAAGGGAAGGTGTATGATTTTGATAAAGTTTTATCAAAACAATATAGTATCAGATATTTGAACTTTGGTAAGAAAGTCAGCTGATTTCTGAGTATATGTCAAAGCTAGTGGGAGCATAAGTGTCATGCTAATAATCATCATGTTAGTGGGAGCATGATAATTATGATAAGTATTACAAGTTAGCAATGTTAATTATAGAAAACAAAAGTTTCAATTGGGAAAGAGTTGTTTTGTTATAATTAAGGGAGAGGAAATTATACTTCATCTCAAATCTAAAAGCTTAGATTGAGGCTTTAATCGTATTTAGTCAAGGATATATATATATATATATATATATATATATATATATATATATATGTGTGTGTGTGTGTGTGTGAATTTCATGTTGGAATGGCTCAACATAAGAAAATTATGTATATGGGTCCATTATTTGCGTTCTAAAATTCAATTATGATTACGGCATCCATTTTCATAATCTGAATTATGAGAACTTGGCAAATAGAAATGGAAATGTTATAGCAAAAGACTAGTTTAGTCTTTATGTGAGACAGCATGAATCGTGTCCCATATGCTTCGGATATAGGATCGATTACATGTGCTATATTCATCCTTTCTAAAATTTTCCAAATGTCTGGGGCATTAAGAAGGGAAAAGGTCTAGAATTGGATATGACTAAAAGGATTAATCAATTGTCGAGGACAATCTAAGGTTTACCAAAGATTGGGTGCTCAAGGACAGTTGGAAGTATAGTGATAATTCTTGAAGGACCATATTGACATAATCTGTAAGGAGGCAACTCTTGTTCAGAAGTGATAGTCAAAATGAATTTGGAAATGTTTCAAAGTTAGATTTTTCAATCTATGTAAGATTAAGGAAACTTAATGCAAGAAGGATGTTTCCAAGGAGTTGATCTCCTTTGGAATACTTTGTAATGTTTGTTGTCAAGTCCTTGTGACTTTGTGCATAATCATTACAAGAGGATCAATGCATATAAGTTTAGAATCTAACAAATTTCAGTAAGTCGCATGAATTTGGAATTTTTGCATTTGCAGTAAGGATTTGGGACTGTGAAAAGAGGATCATTGGAGTTATGTTCAATTGATCTATTTCACAAAGTAAAGATCATAGAAAAACATAGTATGCATACTTGGTGTATGACATGACTAGTGTTTAGAAAACGTAGTGTACATGCTTGGAGCATGGGACAACTATTGTTTTAAATTCAAGAATAAAGTTGATAGCTGAAACAGTATACAATGAATAATGTGTAATCATATGGTGATAAATAAAAGGTGTTTTATTTATGTTCATAGGCTTTGATACCATATTGGATTCAATTATTCTTGTGTTTCATTTTGCATGTTTTGACTTCCAGAATAAGCTAGGTTATTCTTCCGGAATGACTAAGTTATTCAAACCATCCACAGTCGGTCATATGCTGGAAGTAGATATGAATCAAGACTGTCATGGGTTGGCTTGTAGAGGTCTAAGATGTTGGACAAAGGGCTACAACACTCATGAGTGCTCATAAGTTCTGAGTATTGGATTCAACCCGCGCTCATTGGAATCACTTCATGGATTTTATCATGAGTGATCATGAGACGATAATATCTTATATTCTTCAAACCTAGAGATATGAGTTGTTAATATGAGTTGGTTGTACATTGATTGCACGAAAACACATTCGGTAACTCGGTGTTATAAAACGTGCCTTTGTGTATGATTCAACAAGTAGTAGAACAAGCCATATGAGTCGAAGTTTATCCATTCCTTTTACCTTCGGGATAAAAGCGATATTTGTGGGCCCCTCGATGATTTGATGATGACAAATGGAAGTTCTCGGCCGGGCCAGGACTGATTTGATTTGTTCAATTAGTCAGTCGTCATGAATCGGAAATCGGGAAACAACAAATGGACAGAGAGAATGATTATAATCCATGTCTCAGTCCATATGATATCTAGAATGGAGGAATATATGATCCCTTATCTAATGGACAAGTCATTGACAAAGGTCAGAGTTCGACAGAAGCTTTTGAGAGCTACGATTGCCAGTCAGTTCTTGAAGTCATACGCAATAATAGTTTTAGACTTATCCAAGTGGGAGACTGTTGGATTAATGTCTCCATAACTATAATTGGTAAGACTTGACTCGACCCGGCATGGTCCATTTGGGTTGCATGGCATCATGCATTTGGATAGACTAAAATGAGAGAAATAACACTTAAGGTTTGTTAATATATTATAAGTTCTAATATATTAATAAGGTTATTTAATTAATATTGATCAAGAATTAATTTGGAATTAATTAAGTGATCAAAAGAAGACTAATTAAATATATGGGTTGATTGTGTAAATCATTCATTCTTATATATGTGGGCTTGTGATCCAAGATTCCTTATGTTTGACTAAGTCCATGGGGTGACCCATGGATGCTCCATGGAGGTTAAAATCCATGGAGCATAAGGAATGGGTAAAGTCATGAGTTACATGGTGTAACCCTAATAGCCACCATATAAAAGAATCCTATGGCTCAAGAAATCGTGCACTATGTGTGGGTGTGAGGGCTAGACAATTTCAAGGAGTGTTCAAGTTTCTCTCAGTTATTCCAAGTGTATTTGGTGTTGTGTGAACCATTTGAGGTGTCACACTTGGGGCACTAGGCACTCAAGCTTCATGAAGACTTTCTACATCAAAGAGGTATGTATTCTATCTTTTTATATTCATTGTTTTGTATGCTAGATTAGGATAATACCTTGGAAGTTCATATTTGCATGTATAATAGAGAAAACATAGATCCAAGGTATTTAGGGTTGCATGTACACTTAGGAGTGTTAGAATGCTCAAAACCCAACAGTTCTTGGGGTCCTTGACACAGGGTGCAGTTTTCACATTTGTTCTGATTTGCAGGGTCTAAGAAGAAGTAGGGTTGTGGAGCATGGGAAGATGAACTTGATCATGGGGAATAGGAGAGCATCGCTTGTCACCAAGATTGGAGTTTATTCTTTATTTCTTAGTAGTGGGTTAGGTTTAGAGTTGAATAATTATTGCTAATCGTCATAAATGACTAGGGATATTAGTTCATTTCGTCGTTTGTATAAACAAGGTTTTAGATTTTCGTTTAATAATGAAATTGGTTCTATTAATGCTTTCTATAATGGTACTTTCTATTTTGAAGTATTGCCTTGTAATGGTATATGTGAAACTGTAATGTTTGTAAACAACTTAGGAAATAATGTATTGCATATTGATTCGTCCATTGGTTTGGACAAGGCATGCTTGTGGCATTGCCGTCTTGGACATGTCAAAAAGAAGCGCATAGCCCAACTCCAAAATGATAGAGTGTTGGAGTCATTTGACCTAAGGTCAGATGACACGTGTGAATCTTGTCTGCTTGGAAAGATGACCAAGTCACCCTTCACTAGTACTTGTGAAAGGGGTGAGGATTTGTTAGATCTCATACACGCCGATGTGTGTGGGCCCTTCAGATCCACCACAAGGGATGCAAACTGCTTCCATGTGACTTTATCGATGATTATAGCAGATATGGGTATATATACTTAATCAAGCATAAGTCAGAAACTTTTGAAAAGTTCAAAGAGTTTAAGCAAGAAGTGGAGAATCAATTGGGCAAGAAGATAAAGATGCTCCGATTCGATCGAGGTGGTGAGTATCTTAGTATTGATTTCCACGACTATTTTAAGGAGTGTGGAATTATTTCACAATTGACGGCGCCTAGAACACCATAGCTCAATGGTGTAGCTGAGAGGCGCAATCGAACCTTGTTGGACATGGTTCGTTCCATGATGAGTCGAGCTTCGTTACCTATCTCATTCCGGGGGTATGACTTAGAGACTACCGCCCATATCCTTAATCTAGTCCCAACTAGGAATGTTGCCAAAACACCTCACGAGATGTGGAAAGGGAAGGTTCCCTCGTTGGCACATATCAAGGTTTGGGGTTGCGAGGCTTTTGTGAGACAAGAGACTCACGACAAGCTTGAACCTCGTAGTGCTGGCATCAGAAGAGTGATACTGAGCCGTGGCAGTTGCCACTGCTGCGGCTACGGCAACATTCAGGGCTGCAGTATCGATGACCGGAGGCGGAGGAGGCGGTGGAGGTGCAGGGTTATTCCGGGGAGATTTGTGAGGAGGCATCTTTTAGCTATAAGTTTATAAAGATAAGCAAAGTGGTAAGAATCAATTTGTAAGTGGGGTGAGAGTGACACATGGACTAACTAACCATAGCCCAACAGTTGAATGAGTGTTTGAGATCACAACAAAGAATATTAGTAGGAAAACACAAGTGTACAGATTTTTCCCACATATTAGATAGACGTCAATAATACTGGTATTACTGATGTAATAAGTTCAGGGAAAATCGACCTAATAGTAGGTCTTACATCATACCATACAGAAAAGTTTGACATTTCTTAGATTCCTAATTAGAGTACTGAAAGTTAGGAATATTTTACAGACAAGTGCTACTTAGAGCATAAATGTTAAAGGCTATTCCTTAACCAAAAGACAGAGATGTACTAGACATCTTCTAACGGCGATGGGAAATCCTCGGGCGAACCCTGAGGTCTGCAACTTAACGAAACACCTCCTGAAGGTGTCGCTCCTGAGCCCTCTGACAGGCTCGAAGTTCCAAGACTTCAGCTCGGGAGGCAGCCAACTGTTGCTGCAGGGTTTCATTGGTTCTCCGGGTCCGTTCCATGTCTTCTTCAAGACGGCGGATGCGGACTGTGTTGACACCAGAGTTGGCATCAATCTCCATGACCCGGTCGATGGCTGCTCGACCTTGCTCAACATTACGAGCTATTCTGCGGATAATGACGGGCAGAGCTCGGTCAGCAGAACCACCTTTGCTGACGTTGTAAAAGCTTTGGTCCCCAAAGTAAGGTAAGGGTTGACCCTGTTCGTCACTCCAGCGATTCAAGTTGGTTGCCCACAAGGGTGTAGGACCTGGAAAAGGTGGTCGGGGGTTGTTGTTCGGGGCTTGACCTACTAGCGGTAGGTTGTTGACTTCAGGCTCGGAGTCGGATCCATCAGAAAAGCCTTCTGCGAGGTGATCATCCAAAGGGATTGGATGCTCATCTTCGGGCTCTTCTTCAATCCACCCAGCATTGCCTTCATTTGGAAAGTACGGGTCGCCATGATGGAATCCAGCCATTTAAATCTATGCGAGAAGAGAGGTATAAGAATATAGTATATATGTAGCTAGTAGTACACAATACACCTATAGTATTTTAAGTTTAGCTTCTACTGATCTTCTTGTGGTATTGTTGGTAAGTTTTTAGACTTGTTAACATATCACAACCATTCTAGGGCATATGCTAATCACTCCTCGGACCAGCATAGTTGATCAGGCTATGCCATTCCCAGGACTGACCATACATCCCCGAGCTCACTTGTGATATTTAACAATCGTAATACTTTTGTTCTTGTCATTGTGTCACTGATTTTAGTATGAATGCAGACTAGTATACTTAATTAAATATTTTAATATTTAAAGTATAGACTCTTGGTCAAAGTGCTTTAATCCCTAATGGGTTTATAGTTTAGTATATCTTTTATGGGTTGATATACTTGATTCACTATAAACAATGCTCTGATACCAATCTGTCACACCCCAAAACCAAGAACGGCGGAAACGTTCTGGGGCGGAGGACGTCATGTGATGTATCACAACACAGTAAAAGTAAACAAGCAAACAACATCATCCATTGCATTAAATATATAATTTTAATACAAGCGTGTTCCGTACAGTTATAGACACCAAAAATAATGTAAATCAAAATAATAAGATGAGTCTTGGATGCGCTCCATCTTCTCAAAAGCTGGCATTGGTACCTGTCTACTGATGACCTGAGAATACAAGTTATTTTGAAAGAGTTTATCAGCATTAAGCTGGTGAGTTCATAAGTATTTTAGTGTCGGTGTTTGTATCAAAACGTTTGAACATAGTTTTAAACAATAGTTTGTAAACATTGGTGATAAAAGTATGTGAATGTTTGTACGTGTTTGTAAAAGTTTGAATCTCTCAGAAAAACCTATATTTTCTATTAAAAGTAGCCTTCTACCAAGGCGTAACTGTTTTGTATGTTCGTTTGTTGTAAAAGTGTGTAATTTCCCAAGTGTAACTATCATTAACAAAATATAGTTTGTACATTAATGTTTAAGTGAAATAATCACTAAATATATGTAAGGGGTAAATTATTGTAGTACTGTAGTGTTGTATTATAGGAACTACTGTTGTACTAACTACCTTAAACCGGATTTATATTAAGGTATCATGTGATTAATTGTACCATACTATCGACTGGATAAACAACGACAAATATAGGTCGTAAAAAGAAGTGACGTTTGGCACCCGCAGACCTGCAGGTCCGGCTGTAGCTAGCAGCAAGGTGTAGGATAGTCAATCCAGTATAGATCTATACGCAAACTCACGCTCTCCCTTCAAGAGACTCTAGCTACAACTCGGGCCATGACATTTTAGTCATGCTCCGATTTATATCACAATAATTAACGTATTCATGTATATGTAAAGAAATGAACTGTTCTAGTATAGTTGTATATGTTCTCCTCCTAGTATAGTTGTATATGTTCTCCTTCTAGTATAGTTGTATATGTTCTCCTTCTAGTATAGTTGTATATGTTCCCTTTCTAGTATAGTTGTATATGTTATCTTTCTAGTATAGTTGTATAGGTTCTCTTTCTAGTATAGTTGTATATGTTCTCTTTCTATTATAGTTGTATATGTTCTCTTTCTAGTATAGTTGTATATGTTCTCTTTCTAGTATAGTTGTATATGTTCTCATAGTAGTAAGTATTGACTCATGAATGAACTGACTCATTGATCTAGCAATTTGTAGTACTATGATCCTGTGTTACCCCGATGGTAACTTACTAATGATGTAACTAATACGCATGGATATGGGAGTACTTTTATGTCTATATATGTATGCTTGATATATAATTAATATTGAAACGGCCTTCGGACGGCTACCCGAAATCCCACCAGACCACATCCAAATCGAGAAAAAGGAAATAGGGCGGATGACCTTTCTAAGCCCTTTAAACATTTCTTATATATCTATACATATATGGGCATGCAATTTATAAGAAGTATAAAAAAGTTTAAATAAAAGTATTTGATAAGTAAAAGAGTTTGTAAAGCAGTTTGAAGTAAAACAGTTTGATAAACAGTTTGAACAATGATAAAATCATTGGTTTTATAGTTATTAATCACATGTGATTGATGTAATAACTATAAGTATTCAACTTGTATTCCCCCCTCCATAAAATCATTTAAAGCATTTGAAAGTATTTCAAAGGTTAATTAAAGGGGGTATGAACTCACTTGAGGTGAGTGGATTGGATTGAAGTGTCGGTTACGGTGCTAGGTGACAAATGAAGACTTATACACACGCACGAGCCTAGTTATCATATAATGAACATATATATAACTAATTAGCCAATTTATAACTAATAAAATAAGTTGGGACACCCTAGAACATGAAAACACTCCATTTCAAGTGTTAAAGATCACAAAGATTGCATCCGAGTGTTGGTAGGGCAAAACTAGTGTGTTTGGAGTCCAAGAGTAAACTCCCTTGGAGTTTACGGTTTTGATGGATAAGACCTAGGGAGTTTACGGCAGTAAACTCTAGAGTTTATGGTCGTAAGCTCTAGTCTTAAGGTTCAAGTGTTATTTTGTGGTTTAGCAAGCCTTTGAAGCATTTCTACTAAGTGGTTTGGCCTTTGGAAGGGACTAGGGCCACAAAACACCCTCCTTGAGGTGTTTACGGCCTAAGGGTATTTTCCCTTGGGTTTACTACCTTAAACCCTTATGGGAAGGGATATTGCCTTTGTTTCAAGTCCTTATCACTACTAGGCAAACATCTAAGTCAGTTTTTAGGGCTAGGAAAGGAAAATGGCTCATTTAAACACCTTTTTGGGTTTTTACGGTTTTGGGATATCCTTAGACTGTAAACACCTATAAATGGTGGTGTTTGGTGTTTTTCAAAGCCTAAACACATCCATGGGAAGTTTAACTAAGTTAAGGTAAGTCTTAGACTTCAAACTAGGGCAAAACATGGGACTTAAGTAAAATTTGGGGGACTTTATGGTGTTTACGGCCCAAGCATCATCTTGGACCGTGAACACCTCAAGCATGGTGTTCTTGACCGATTTTCTTGGTGTTTAAATGATGTACTAGCTTACAAGCACTCAAGGATGGAAGTACTTACTATAATGAAGCTTGATTTGAGCTAAAAGGACAAGAACACTTAGTGTGTGTTCTTGGTGTTCTTGGTGTTTTGGAAAATCTAAACAAAATACATAGATAATGGATGAATAGATGCACAAAACACTAGATTAAGTGTTTTACTAACTTGAAATGGTTAGAACACTTACAAGATTTGAGTTTTGGAATTTAATGTTGGATGATACTTGAGAGAGTTTTTAGAGTTTACTCTTTTGACCATTTGGGGAGTAAACACAATGACTAGTTTCTTGGGGAGTAAACTCATACATAGGTATGAGTTTAAGGTTTTGGGTGCTTTTTCAACCCAAAATATAAAAGTTTGGTCGGGTGATTCTAACACGCGAAGTGTTTGCGGTTTTCAAAAATAAAAACCCGAGACGACACTTTCTTTCACCCGTTCGTTTAAAAATAATATTAAAATAATCAAACGAACTTTATATTTCTTAAAAATAAGAAATAATGATATTAATTTACGATACGAAGTGGTTGACTTTTAAGGTTTGACCGAATGAAAATTTCGGGTTGTCACATCATCCCCCTGTTAAGGGAATTTCGTCCCGAAATTAAAGTCTAAACAAATAAAGTAGTTACACATAACTAAGCAAAAAGATGAGGGTATTTCAGTTTC
This sequence comes from Lactuca serriola, assembly GCF_051521515.1. Taxonomy (NCBI): domain Eukaryota; kingdom Viridiplantae; phylum Streptophyta; class Magnoliopsida; order Asterales; family Asteraceae; genus Lactuca; species Lactuca serriola. The sequence goes on from NC_136415.1 coordinate 31,267,793, forward strand.
ATCTGATCCTCACGCTCCCAAGTGTATTTCGGTCCTCGCTTGGCGTTCCAGCGGACCTTCACAATCGGGATACGGCTTTGCTTTGTCTGCTTGACTTCTCGGTCCATGACCTCTACCGGTTCTTCCACGAAGTTGAGACTCTCGTTGATCTCGATCTCGTCGAGTGGGATTACGAGAGTCTCGTCAGACAAACACTTTTTCAAGTTAGATACGTGGAATGTAGAATGTATGTTATGAAGTTCGTCGGGCAGGTTGAGTTTGTAAGCCACAGGGCCGATCCTTGCAAGGATCTCGAAGGGTCCTATATATCTCGGATTAAGCTTCCCACGCTTACCAAAGCGTATCAATCCCTTCCAGGGTGAGACTTTGAGAAGGACTCGGTCTCCCACCTGGAATTCCAAAGGTTTCCTTCGCTTATCAGCGTAGCTCTTCTGTCGGTCTCTAGAGGCTTTCAATCGTTCACGAATTTGAACGATCTTCTCTGTCGTTTCCCGAATGATCTCCGGACCTGTGAGAGTGCTCTCGGGAACTCGTCCCTTAGCTAAATGGGTATCACCCACCTCAGCCCAGCACAGAGGGGATCTGCACTTTCGGCCATAGAGGGCCTCGAATGGAGCTGCCTTTATGCTCGTGTGATAACTGTTGTTGTAGGAAAATTCAACGAGGGGTAAATGGGTATCCCAAGCTTTTCCAAAGTCAATCACACAGGCACACAACATATCTTCTAAGGTCTAGATTGTTCTCTCACTTTGTCTGTCGGTCTGTGGATGGTAGGTTGTACTCATGTCCAGCCTTGTTCCCAGGGAGTGTTGTAGCGATTGCGAGAATCTGGAGGTGAACCTACTATCTCTATCGGAGATAATGGATATAGGTACACCATGTAATCGTACAATCTCCTTAATGTACGTTCTCGTAAGCTTCTCCATCTTGTTTGTTTCTTTGATAAGCAGGAAGTGTGCAGACTTGGTCAATCTATCGACGATGACCCATATGGTATCAAGTCCACCTGTTGTCTTGGGCAACTTGGTTATGAAATCCATAGTGATCCGCTCCCACTTCCATTCTAGGATTTCTGGTTGTTGTAGTAAACCGGAGGGCTTCTGGTACTCGACCTTAACCTTTGCGCAAGTAAGGCATTTACTTACGAAGGTAGCAATCTCTGCTTTCATATTAGGCCACCAGTATAGCTTTTTAAGATCCAGATACATCTTATCTGAACCTGGGTGGACGGAATACCGAGTTTTGTGAGCTTCGGTCATGACCAAGTCTCGGAAAACACCGTGTTTCGGTGTCCAGATCTGGTTCATGAAATATAAGGCTCCGCCACCCTTGGCTTCTAAATTCTTATCCATTCCTCTAAGGAATTCACTCGTCACATTTTCAGGTTTCATGGCTTCAAGCTGGGCCGCCTGAATTTGCGCAGACAAGTGTGAATGGATAGTCATTGTCAACGACTTGACTCTTCGACCAGAATATTCCTTCCGACTTAGGGCGTCTGCTACTACGTTGGCTTTACCCGGATGATAACGAATTTCGCATTCGTAGTCACTGAGTAACTCGACCCACCGTCGTTGTCTCATGTTGAGCTCCTTCTGATCGAATATGTGCTGTAAACTCTTGTGGTCGGTAAAGATAGTGCTTTTCGTTCCGTACAAGTAATGTCTGCAGATCTTCAGAGCAAACACAACTGCTCCTAGTTCAAGATCGTGGGTCGTGTAGTTAACTTCGTGCGTTTTCAGCTATCTCGAGGCGTAGGCGATGACCTTACCTCGCTGCATTAGAACACACCCGAGCCCTTGATTCGATGCATCGCAATAGACTACGAAGTCTTCTATCCCTTCGGGGAGGGATAGTATTGGTGCGGTGCACAAGGCTCGCTTGAGCGTTTGGAACGCTCTTTCCTGTTTCTCTTCCCAGTCAAAGGCCACGCCCTTCTGGGTCAGGGTTGTAAGAGGTTTCGCAATTTGGGAGAAGTTTTATATGAATCTGCGGTAGTAGCCAGCGAGACCTAGAAATTGACGAATTTCTGTAGGCGTCTTAGGTGCTGACCAGTTCTCAATGGCCTTAATTTTGGATGGGTCCACGTGGATTCCCTCTTCGCTTACCACGTGTCCTAAGAATTCGACTCTTCGGATCCAAAATTCACACTTAGAGAACTTCGCATAGAGCTTCTCCGCTCGTAAAGTTCCTAGAACTTGTCGCAGATGATCGCCATGCTCTTCCTTACTTCGGGAGTAGATCAGGATGTCATCAATGAATACAATGACGAACTTATCCAAGTAAGGTCAGCATACTCTATTCATCAGATCCATGAAGACTGTTGGCGCATTGGTCAATCCGAATGGCATCACCACAAACTCGTAGTGTCCGTAACGAGTTTGGAAGGCTGTCTTCGGAACATCCTCCTCTAGCACTCGTAACTGGTGATATCCGGATCTTAGATCAATTTTGGAAAAGTAGCTCGCCCCTTGCAGTTGGTCAAATAAATCGTCTATGCGAGGCAGAGGGTAACGATTTTTGACCGTTAGTTTGTTGAGTTCTCTGTAGTCGATACACATACGGAATGATTCGTTTTTGACATTCTTTATATACACAGGAAGCTATCAACGAGGTCTAAAACTTTCGTTTAGACTCCGTCGGCAAATTTTGACTTTATTTTATTTACACGGGCTTAGCCTATTAAATCCCGTATAAAATGCATAACTCTCACATCTAACATCCGTTTTCGATGGTTTTTATATCGTTGGAATCCTAACAACAAGATCTTCAACTCTCATTTAGATTGTTTTGGCTAACAATCTATCGATCTAAAATTCGATATCGGTGCGCACACTTCTGCGCCGAATTTTTAAAAAATCATAACTTCCTTTAGTGAAATCAGATTTAGACGATACCGGTACGCACGAATTCGCTTTTACGACATCTATGAATTTTGTTTCGACTTCCTAAGCTAAAAAGCAATCTAACCGATTCATTTTTTTACATTATCTGTAACCGTGTCGGTTTTATCGCGAAACTTTGACGCTTCCTAACTTCTCTGTTCTATGTCGGACTGAGGCATTCTAGATATGTATGGGATCCTAATTACGAATACTATAACTAGGTTGAGTCTACTTTTCCGTAAGTGATCTTTTATTTTTGACGTGTATTTTAAATCTTATTTATTTTATTACATAATATATCTTAATATCATATAAAACACATAAGCCTAAAATATATGAATAATCTTGTCTTATTCGTTCACAAAATGACTACATGACTAGGCCACAAAGGTTACATGTTTGATTACTAAGCCTAGTTGGAAACGCGGGTGTTACATCTTTCTATGAAGCCTTCATGATGTACTCATCCCGAACCCAACAAGCACATACTCTGGGAAATCACCACCAACAACGTGAAAACAGGGGAGACTAGCCATCTGGTCTTTATCCGAGTACAGGGTAAAAGACTGATCGGAGATGGAAGTCGAGCAACGTTCCATTGGCCCTACACGTTCAACATTGACCCAATAGTATCAATTCGCCCAATTCTTAGAAGAATTCTTCTATTCTATCACCAAAACATGATTGTGCTTCCGAACTGCAAAAGTATAACTCTCACCAAAAAAGGTGGCAACAAAACAAAATAAAAATGGCGAAAAACCTAGATGTTCGGGTTAATCCCATTCGCTCGATAAAGCATCTCGAAAGCGACCACCTTATTCACGTCATTAGGACCTAACTTATTGATGTGAACCTTATGATGAAAAAGAACTTCTCGAAAGAAGTCTGATGTTGGAAGACGATACCCAACGTCGAAATGCTTCACATAAATGAGAATCTTACCCGATGCCAGATTAATGAAGTTGGCATGCTCACCGGGAAAAGTCACACCATCCTCTGCCTGAAAGTCATATCTCTCTTCGAGAGTAGAAAACTGATCGGGAGTAGGAACAACGTTGATAAGAGAATCCTTGGCGAAAGTAAAGATAAGTGCTGAGAAAAAACAAGAGAATGAAGAGGAGGGAGAAAAAGCGAAGAGGCAGAAACTATAAAAGCATAAAGGAGTGGGAAATTCGAAAACCCTAATGATGATAACCGACGTCACAGCTGGAAACCGCTGCAAAGTGCAGCCGAAAAGAAAGCAACCAAACGCAATAAGACATGACATTAAAGGCTAGTCCCATCTGTTGCAACTCAACACGCCTACGTCGCAACGAATAAGACTAGGGATACTTGATAGCGTGCCTCCTAGAGACGCCGGAAAGTACCAAAGACGCTTAATACATAACCCGGTTAGCCAGTCATCCTTAATACCTAGCACCCATTCCGGCTTAGAACGGAATAGCCCTCGACAACCGGGTTCCAACTTGAACCCACGCGGGAAAATCAATAGGTGACGAGCAGGCACCTATTAACTCTAGTGCAGGTGCACGCACTACTACTATAGCTAAGGCAATCGTGACTCAGGCATGGGACAATGGTATGGTCTACCAATCAGCGCCCTTGTCCCGATTGGGGTCTGACATCACTATCTCTACGAGTTGGGTTCGTGCTCGATCTTCACTATAAAAGGCCTTGTTCCTCCAACGGTAAAGGGATCTGAACCCTAATTCCCTAAGCCTCACGCTTTACACATAGTCAATCTTCTCTCAGAGACTGACTTGATCGTCAGAGCGTTCTCTCGGGACCTCCTCCCGGAGTCGACTGACAGCCTATTTACCTGTTATGATTGCAGACTTTCACCAGAGAGTATCCACTCGAGTCCTTCACTCAATTCGGAGGTCTGATATCACACACACACACACACACATATATATATATATATATATATATATATATATATATATATATATATAACGTATTAAATCTGTTATACTTAACGTTTGTCACTTTTAGCGGTTAACGACCGGTGACAATTTTTACATTTGTTACACTTGCTTTCCGAGCTCCAAAAGGGATTTGAGAATCATGGGATGTATGGCACAAAATTACCAGCTCATGGAAATGTTTCAAGAGCAGGCAAGGCAGGAACGATTTGAGACCGTAAAGTTCGCCATGGCGTTTAAGATTAAAGAAGGAGCATCTATGTATACATAATTGTGCTTCGGTTAAAGATGGTTGCGGCTTTGTAGACTCATTTTGTTTGGTAGCTACACAATGTGCCACCTCAGAAAGACGACCACAACATGGCGACTCGTAAATGACAACTATAGTAATAATCACACTCCAAATTTTTATGATGTATAGTCGGACCTCAGTTAGGTGTTATCGTCATTAAATATAAATTTGGTATGAGTTAATATTGTTTCTCTTGAAATATGTTGGGTTCAAATCCTTTATGGATTGAACTAATACGATGTAGTTATTAGTTTAAAGTAGTATATTTTCTCTTACATTCATTTTGCTTTAGTATTTGAGTATTTAGTTTGCATCTGACTAATAATTTTTTTATTCTTTTTATAAAAAAAATATAATCAAGTGAAATCGGTCATAAGTGATAACCATGTGTTTATCCCTGGAATGGTTGGTAAAACTTGTTGATAGTCGGAAGCTAGAAGCTCCTAGCCAATAGCCGGAAGTTGTAAATTGTAACTTTTATTTATGTATAAGGTGTTCGACAAAAATAGTTGTTAACTGTAACATCCCAAAAATCTTGACCAAAAATTTCTTTTTAAAACGTTACTAAACCATAGCATTAATTCGTTTGAAACATACAAAGAGGTTTATATAACAAAATAGAGTATCTTTCCAAAACACTTATTCATTTTATCAGAGTAAGCATCCCAGGCTAAGCTTTTGGTGTATGCCATGCGATCATCCCGAGCTTTTCATTCCACTATCAGAAATACCTGAAACCAAAATTGAAAACAGTAAGCACGAAGCTTAGTGAGTTCCCAAACCTACCACATACCATACATATCTACTTATCCATACATGCCATACATAATTCTGAGCACATAACCACATACTGGGCCCCCGCCCACTGCATTGGGCCTCGCCCACCATCGGACCCCATCCGTCATTAGGCCCCGCCTGGCATCAGGTCCCACCTGGCATCGAGCCCCGCCCAGTATACAGATCTTTTTCCCCGTCTCTGGGCCTCGCCCGCCATACACATACATACGATCAAATAACATACTGAAGCATACATAAACATTCCCTAACCATACCCTGCTCTAATGGCTCGCCTAACTTGGGCCCCGCCCCTGGTCTACTACTGAAGTACTGGAACCTCGTCCACACTCCCACTAATAGTGAGATATGGGCCCTCGCCCATACTCACATCCTTCCTATCACGAGCCTCACCCCTGCTCTACTAATATCGAGATATGGAACCCCATCCATATGTTGGAATAGTGTCTAAGGCTACAACTATATTAGGCAAGTATTTGACCCGGCTGTGCATGGTCCTTTTGGGTTGCCTTCACCATAGCAACTTGACAGGATGATTTATTATGAGAGAATAAATATTATTAATATATTATGAGAATAATATAAAGTATAATAATATTATTATTTGATTAATATAAGTCATAAATTAATTAGGAATTAATTTGGTGACTTAAAGAGATTAATTAAATAAAGGGGTATAAACTGTCAATTGTTTGATAGTTGCACTTTGGGCTATATATCCTTTATGGATAAGGGGTGGACGATTTCTAGGGCTAAGGATAGCCATAAAATCGTCCAAGGCTTATCATGAAAGGGATTTGGATTGCTTAGGGCCTAAGTTATCCATTTGGGGTTTAGGGTGAAACCCTAGGAGCCTTGCAAGTATAAATAGACCCTTAGGGTCAAGAGAAATCGGCACTTGTGCTTAGAAAAGAAACCCTAGCCGAATTTCTATTCCCTCCTCTCTCTCAAATCATCCTCCTTGCTAGTTGGTGTTTGTAAGCCATTAGAGGAGTGACAATTGTGACTCTAAAGTCTCAAGGACAAGAAGATCAAGCAAGTGTTTCAAGGTAAACTTCTAATCTTTGATTTCATATTGTTATTATTGTATATTAGCCATTAGAAGTCTTGGATTCAATGTATGTTCAATTAGAGAAACCTAGATCCAAGCATTAGGGTTGCATGTGCACATAGGAATGTTCATATGGCTAAAACCCATCACCATACTCAGCTAGTGATGAGATATGGGACCTCGCCCACACTCACCTCCCTACCAGGCACATACAAGTATCACGAAGACAACAAGTATAATCTAACGCACTACATAAGAATCTTCCTCGGGAATACCCCGACATCAGACCCCCGGCCCGGAAACATACTATTATCTAACGTACTTCAGGCTTACCCCGACATCCGACATCCGACCCTCGGTCCGGACCCTATCATACCGACCATGCAAGAATCACAAACTCCTCTAGCATCCTAACATTCCTTGGGCCTCGCACGTCATCCGGTCGTAACCCGAAATATATATCAATAAGTGCCTAGGGCTAACCCCCAGGTCTTCCTTCTATACATAAGCATAAACATGAACATGAACATGAACATAATGGGTTGGCATTGTGGCCATAGACCCATGCACACAGTGAGGAGACTCACCTCACACTGCTGAAAACTCGCTGAACACTTCTGATTGCTAACCGAAAACTTCTGAACCGCTGACCCTTCGGCTTCCCGAACTACCAATACCCAAAACAACATTTAGACCATAATAATCCAAAAGTCAACCCTGGTCAAACTTGGTCAAAGTCAACGGTCAAAGTCAACCTCCAGTTGACTTGAATCGTCGAGTTGTTCTACCAACTCGCCGAGTCCAGCTCCTCAAATCCCAAAACAATCCCGACTCCACTCGTCGAGTCTAGTGAGAACTCGATGGCTTCTCCTTCATCTAACACTCCGGGACTATCTTCAACCGACTCGCCGAGTTCATCCTTGAACTCGTCGAGTTCATCTTCATAACTAACAAGATTTCCTTGGACTCGCCGAGTTCCTCTTCAAACTCGTCAAGTACTATGATCTTCATGCCCATTACGGACCCAGACTGGTTGAATCCTTTACTAACTCTACTCACTGATCCGAATCATAAACAGAAGGGTTTGGGTTTGCGGCCCGACTCACCGAGTCCATGAACTGACTCGCTGAGTCTGCCTTGTTACATCTTTATTCTGACGATTACAGTCCATTCCAACACCTTCAACCCATAGATCTGGACTTCTAATGCTAGTATTGCATGTAAAGTTGCTCACTTTACGTGCATGTAAGGTGCTATGAAGCTAAAACTCTTAATCCAAGCTAAAATGAAGGTTTAGACCATGTAATGAAGCCATAGTTGGGTATAGCTACCCATTCAGAGCTCCTTAAGCTTAGAAATGCTTAGATCTTAAGTCCTTTTCGTCCTCAATGGCTCAATGTTTGGATTGACCTTGAAAATGGCCCAAAATGTGACAAAGCTAAACTAAGAAAGGGATCTAGATGAACAATAGCTAAGGTATAAGCTTTATACCTCTAAATGATCTGAAATCCCACCCAAGCTCTAGATCTACTATCTCGTCTTGCACCACCAAGGTCGTTCTTCCTTCTCCAAGCTTCATTTCACTCTCAAGGCAAGAACTAGCTCAAAAATGGAATTGGGTGGCTAGGGTTTCGAGTTCTAGACAATAGGGGCCACAAATGAAACCCTAGGGGAGAGAATAAGATGCTTAAATAGGGCACCAAGTCCCAAAATTAGGGTTTCCAAACCCAAACCAGACTCGCCGAGTCCACTTGCCGACTCGCCGAGTTGGTCACTTAATTCGCGACACGAAACACTCTCTGACTCATCGAGTTCCTCCTTAGACTCGATGAGTTGACCCCTTTGACTTAGGGTTTTTTCTTTCCTTTCCGGGTCTTCTGGATTCTAGGTGTTACATTGACTTATAAATATATAAATTTAGTTAAAAAGGTAAAAGCTAAAATCTTTGAAAATTAAGAACTCCCCAAAAACTACTTGGAGTAATTTTTAATTCAAAGTTTTTTGTTTAAAATAAAAACTAAAAGCTTCTGTTATCAAACAATTTTTCCCCCAATTTTTCTTAAAACCTGAAAACTAAAACTCCTAAAAATTGTCAAAATGTTCAGTACTAAACACACCTCATAAGTGTCTCTTAGCATATTGTCCGGTATGGGGCTTTCTAACCCGCCAAATCCTATGTGGCAGGCTTTGTATACGCGTGAATACCGTCCCATTTGGACATAGTCGTCTTGTGGAGTGGTGTCGTGGATGCTTACGAGAGCTTTGATTGGTTGATGAATAAAGTAGGCACATGATAGGAAAAATGGATGTAAACCTTCATCTCCTTTTCTTTTTGGAATTTAGAGTTAATTTTGTATAACACACCCTTTAACTTATATCTTATTTACATATATCACCTTTTTCACTTATATATTATTTACATATCACCTCTTTTTATTTCTATATTTCCAATATATACCTTTACTAATTATTTTATATAGAAAATTTATGAAATGACCAAAAAATGGAGGGTGTTTAAAGAAAATGGCCAAGAAAATGGAACTTTCATAAAATAACCATGATTTTCTAGTTAGCTTATGAGAAAATGGACACATAGGAAAAAGACAAAATACGTTTGATGACATGGTTCCGCAGAGCAGGTCTTTGCGGAAACGGGGAATGCTCTGCGGCAATAGTAGTTGAAAGCTAAAAATTACGTCTGGCAATTCCGCAGAGCATTCCCTATTTCCGCAGAGACCTGCTCCGTGGAACCATGCCATTAGGTGTGTCTGTGTGTATGTATATATATATATATATATATATATATATATATATATATATATATATATATATATATATATATCAAGGTTGTAGAAATCGTTCGACGTAGGCTTATCGGTGGACTAGGGTCAAGGGATTAATCGGCTAGGCGGTGATTAATCGGGGGATTAATCGGGAACCATTAATTATTAATAAAAATATTAAAAAATAATAAATATAAAATTAAACCTAAGAATATAACATTAAATATAACATTATAAACGAAAAATATATATTCAAATTTTAACAAATATAACATTATAACATGAAACTATGATTAAAAAAACTCATTTGCTATAAGAAGTTCATTGACATGAGGTTGGGGACTTGAAGGAGGCCATGCTGCAAGAAATCCTTTAAGCCTTTTACATAACTCACTGCTTAAAACATCTGGTGTGGTGCTTGAGAGATCAATAGAGCTGGAAAAATGGAAAAAGATATTCAATTTCAGACATATGCAAAACCAATATGTGTTCTTGCTGCATACACATACACACATAAAACCAAGAATTAAGGGATGAAGAACTAACCTGAAATCCAATCTATGTTTTTGCTACATACACATACAACCAAATACCACCAACTGCTCCATTCGTTTTTTGAATCAACCACCAAACACGTCCATTGACCATGTGACATCCCCAATTGTCACGGCCAAAAAAGACCGATTTTCTTTATGCTTTATGAAAATCAGAGTACCTTTTTTTAATAAAAGTGTTGCGGAATTTGTCCCCAAAAAAACATGATAATTACGTTATCAAAGCATTTCCGAAGAAATGTATTTTTTTATTCATTTTAAAACATTGGGATGTCATCGTCAATACAGGAACATAAGCATAAACAAAACTTACATTTATTTACACTAGTGATCTACATCTCTTTTAAATCTCTCAGTGTAAAGTAGCTTCGTATTGACACCTATGATACAAATAAGCTAGAGTGGGTCAGGTTGGGAAACCTGGTGAGTACATAGGGTGTTCAACCCACAATAATATAATTATTATATTTAAACATCAAACAATCAACCCAATTACCCATTCCCATTATCTTCTTAAGGGTTTACCCTAAGGATCAGCTATTTCTCATTCATTCATTCCTAAGGATTATCCTAAGGAATATGTACGAAGTCCATTGTTTTCAATGACACAGCTGTCAAGCACAACTGCTAGTTCTATCACTTAGGCGTCGCTGCCAGAATTGGGACATTTTCTATGAGGCGCTTCTGCCGATATTGACCTTTAAACGCTACTGTCATGGTCATAAGGCTCCCTATTAGGCGCAGCTGCCGATACTATCCTTAGAGCACAGCTGCTAGGATGCTTACCGTAGATCTAAAACATCTACGGGTTGTGGCGCAGCTGCCATTGCTCATCTATAAGGTACTAGATCCATTGCTGCCAATATTTACCTATAGGGCACTGGGTCCATACTACTAATGTTCCTCTATTTCAGCTTTTATCCCTCACCATTCAGATACCCATGTTTTACCCAACATATTTTGTAGATATAAAATACTTTATACAGTTTACATCATTTAAAACATGTATAAACATCTTTCACCAGCATAGATAACAAATATTCAGACAATATGCACACATAACACATAATTTATATTAAAATACTTCATATCTATGTGTAAGATGAAAGAGACTATGCACTCACCTGATTAGGTGGTGACTCGGCACTCGGACTGTAACATCCGGGTTCCCAGATAATATAATTTGTTCTTTTATTTTTGGGTGTTGTGGGGAGACTCAGCGAGTTGGCGTCTAAACTCGCCGAGTATGGTCGCGGATTCGTATGCGAATTCACAGCTGGACTCGGCGAGTTCATGAGTGGACTCGGCGAGTCCACACTGTTTAATGAAACCCTAATTTCCAGGGTTTGAGACCTATTTAAAGGGTCTTAGGGCCGTCATTTGCGGCCACCAACCCCCAGAGAGAAACCCTAAGAGATCTAGAGCGTTTGTGAGGAAGGAGAGGCCATTCTTGATCCTTTTGTGGGTGTTTTTGCAAGAAGGAAGTGACCAAGGCAAGAGGAGGCTGAAGGAGGTGCGATTTTGGTGGTTTTTGAGTTCATAGAGTTTGTATTGAGGTATTTTTCTCGGACTTTCTTCAGTTTTGGTGTTGATTCTTAGTGTTAGGGTTTTCTAACTCTTTTTGAGGTTGATTAATTGGAGCCTTTGGTCCCTTCTCGAGTTTGTGTTTTGGATCTGGACCCAAAGAGGTCCAGAGGCCTTAACCCTTGGAGCTTTATGAGTCATTTTGGGAGCCATGAGCTTGGGATGTCATTTTTGGGGCTAAATCACCATTTCGGACCATTTAGATGTTATATGAGTGCCAAGGTCCGAACTTTACGTGATTATCATGCTTAGGGAGGCCAGATCTATGAATATATGGAACAGATCTGACCTCAGAGTCGTATGGAGTTTGTGCATGGCAAGAACTCGCCGAGTCTCAAGAACAGACTCGACGAGTAGTATGAAGGTTTCCCGTAAATCACTTTGTGAGTGGATTTGCCGAGTTGGGGAATAACTCGGTGAGTCAGGGGGACTGGAGTTCAAGGCAGAACTCGCCGAGTTGTTCTTGAGACTCAGCGAGTTGAGTCGGGGTGGCCCCGCGATTCATGCCAGGCGGAACTCGTCGAGTCAGGGGAAGTACTCGACGTGCCAAGTGAGGGACTTAGAGAGTCAGTGGACACGTGTAGACTCGCCGAGTCGCCCTAGTGCACTCGATGAGTCGGGTCAAAGTTTGAATGTTGACCTTGTTGACTTTTAGGGTTGAGTACAGTTGTATTTATGAGAGTATTTACTTTATGTGATTATGCGGAGACTAGATCACATTTCTATCGAGTCAGACACTTACCGAGACTCCGAGGTGAGTCTTCTCACTATACGTTACCTAGAGTGGTATATTGTGTAGACCAGAGGGTCTTATGTGTTATGTATGAGATTATGTGCTATGTGTTATATGTATGTTGTATGATGTTATAGACCGGACCGAAGGGTTCAACGATACAGACCGGGCCGGAGGGCCCAACGAGCTATGACCGGACCAGAGGGTCCAACGAGCTACGGGACTGGAGGGTCCTGCTGAGACACACCGACCGGAAGGTCGTATTATCGCCTCGAGTGGCGTGTTTGTTGTATGTGGTATTTTGGGGAAATCACTAAGCATTTATGCTTACAGCTGTTGTGTTATGTGTTTCAGGTACCAGTGATGAGCGCGGGAAGGCGCCGACATGATTCGTACACATACACTTATGGAGTTTATGTTTGAGATTCTGGGGAGATGTTTTGTAGACATATAGCAAAAATCACATGTGATGTGGTGTATCCACTTAATGGCTAACTCCCATCACTCAAAATCCCACAATGCACAAAGCAAGCAGCATTCAGACGAGGGGAAAATCTAACCACAACATACTCAAGCAATCATACACATATAGCAAAAATATGAACTAGCATGCAACACAAACTCATAACTCAGGCATAACCTGAACAGGCTATCCTACTACTGTCTAATCAGTACTACTATGCAGCTCAAAAGCACAAATAACAGGCACATAAGGCATCATCCCTAGATCCTTAGTCCTATTCTAGCATGCTGTTCTATTAACTGATAATCAAAACATAGACTTGTATGGGTATTTTGGGGTACTTACTTGAGCTCGGCTGATTGCATGCACCACACCTCTTTTCTCTTTTCAAAGTTCTTTTCTTTCTGAATTCTTTTTGCTTTTCTAAAACCGTTTTCTTCCTCAAAACTCTCTTTTACAAAACTGTCTTTTCATTTTGAAAACTCTTATACCAATCCCTCAGTTTGAGTTCAGACATGCTCGAGAGCATGTCCGAATCCCTCAAACCAAGGCTCTGATACCAACTTGTAACATCCCAAAATTCAAGACTAAAAATTTCTTTTAATAAAGTATCACTTAAAGTAAAATCATCATTCCAAAACATAAATAGAGTATTAGTTTTCAAAACACATGTTCGTTATCAGAGTAAAACATTCCCAGGCTGACTAATCTATGGTGTGTGCCATGCGATCATCCCGAGCTCCATCATCCGCTACCGGAAGTACCTGAAACCAAAACTGAAAGCCGTAAGCACGAAGCTTAGTGAGTTCCCCAGATACCACATACCATACAAACCATTCATAGCCAAGAACCATACATAACCGACTTATCCATAATCAAGTAAGGTGCTATGTGCCAAACATAGTCTTGCCATTATGCCACGGGCCGCACGTGGTCTTCCTGGTCAAGCCCGGGCCGCTCCCTGGGTCTTACAGACAAGTGCCAAGGGCCACCCCCTGGTCTTACAGACGTGTGCCAAGGGCCACCCCCTAGTCTTCTATGCAAGTATCACAAAGACAACCGTACATACTACTCTACTTAGCTAAACAGCATACAGTGTGCCAGAAGCCACCTCCTGGTCTTTCATATATATAGCATACAATGCGCCATGAGCCACCTCCCGGTCTTTCATACATATTGCCTAGGGCTAACCCCCGAGTCTTCCTATCATCCATAATAACATATTGTATGCCAGTGGCCACCCCCTGGTCTTTCATGCATATTCTAAATGGGTCGGCATTGGTGCCTTAGACCCATACAAATAGTGAGGAGACTCACCTCGCACTGCTGAACTCTGCTGATAATCCTCTGGTTGCTGACCGACAACTTCTCTGAACTCCTGCTCCACTAGCTCCCCGAGCTACCAATATCAAAGCAACACTGAGTCTAACTGACCCCCGAAAGACAACCAAGTCAACTCAGGTCAAAGTCAAAGTCTTGGTCAAAGTCAACCTTCCAGGTCAACCCTACTCGTCGAGTCACCCTACTGACTCGCCAAGTTCATAAGTCCAGAGTCCTTCCACTCGCGACTCTACTCGCCGAGTCAGTCCATGACTCGCCGAGTCTACCGATTTCCGAGTCCTGACCTGTCCAACTCACCGAGTCTCTAATCGACTCACTGGTTCGAGTCTAAGCTCGAAGGGTTTGGGGTTTCGCGACTTGACTCGCCGAGTCCAAGACAATCTTCATCCAACTCGCCGAGTTCATGCCCAACTTCATCCGACTCGATGAGCTGTTCATCCCACGCGTCGAGTTCCTCCTCATCTTCAAGCTACTCGCCGAGTCCACTCAAAGGACTCGCCGAGTCCATCAGGTCCTTCATACATGCAGAGGACTTTTGAGTCATGCAGGGACTCAAATCTGTAGATCTACCCTTCCCAAGCCTATTCTTCACGTAAAGTTGCAAACTTTACGTGTAGAGAAAGAGATCTAAGCAAAATACACCATAAACTAGGGTTTAAGGCCAAGGGGCTTCAACATTGACTCAAGGGCTGATACTTTATGCTTCTCTAGTCCATAACACACTTGGATCTGAAGTAGCAACTCCAGATCCGGCTTCTAACTCGAATGGGTGTCAAACCATGGCTTAAAAGCCCCAAATCTCACAACCATGGAAGACCTAAAGGAGAGAGGGACGACTTATTACCTTCAATATCTCAGAAAGGCTCCACAAACTCCGGATCTATAGTCCCTTCTTGCTCCTCCAAGTTCCTTCTTCCTTCTCCAAGCTTTAATGCACCTTCCAAGGCAACAAATGGCTCAATCAAAGGTTATGACGGCTAGGGTTTGGTATCTAGGGCTGAAGAGGCAGTAAGGGAACCCTAGGAAGAAGATTAAGACGTTTATATAGGCTCCAAGTCCCGAATTTAGGGTTTTCCACGCACAGACCAGACTCGCCGAGTCACCTTGGCCTACTCGCCGAGTCGGTCACTTACTCCTCGGCCCGGATCCCGCTCGCACTCGCCGAGTCCCTCCGTGGACTCGCCGAGTCGACCCCTAAACTTAGTGTTTTCTTTCCTTTCTTGGTCTTCAAAACTTTGGGTGTTACAACTCTCCCCCACTTAAATTAAACTTCGTCCTCGAAGTTTGCCATGGCCCACCGCCTGCGATCCGCCTTCAATACCCACCAATTATCCCAACACCAGCTGCCTACCTTCGCTGGTCTTCCACCTGGTCATTCTGACTAACGTAAACCTCGCGGTTAAACCTCGGGTCAAACCAGACCCTGAACAACTCAGAAACACAACCTACTCAACCGATAATCCTTCTGGTACTCACCGAGTACTGCACTGAACCTATAGGGGTTCACCCCTTCTTTCCGTGCGCAAATTTCTTGCCTTCCCGCGGCAAAGCTCCATATCCAACTATTTCCTCTGACACTGTGAAGGTCCTATCCTTCACCAACTCCATCACCCCCGCTATTCCCAGAACGGGTCATCACCGTCTATAATCACTGACACTCCTCTCTGCCAGAACTTGGTGTCGAGCACGCCTCGACCAACTATTTGAATTTCACCATAGACTGCTTACCAGCACTGCTACTGGCTGGAAATTTCTACTATTCCTTATCTACCTTCCGGATGAATTGAGACCAGCTTGGTCCCTACCAATCTACCGATATCTGGATTACCGGCTCTCACCGGTCGCTAGCCCCAACTCAACTCCTAGTCGCTCCCAGCGAATTTCGAAGAAACTTTACCAATAATCGCTCAATCCACTCTGCCACTAAATCATACACCTGACACATTCACTCTAACGAGTAGGGACCGATGAATGCTACGGGCCACCCCGTAGTCTTACAACATTTCCACGCTGCCAGCCAACCAAAGCTACGGGCCACCCCGCAGTCTTGCTAAACCAGTGCTACGGGCCACACCATAGCCTAACCATACTCACATACGATTGCTGCGGGCCACACCACAATCTTGCTAATCTAATGCTACGGACCACACCGTAGTCTTACCAATCTAATGCTACGGACCACACCGCAGTCTTACTAATTTAATGCTACGGACCTCACCGCAGTCTTACTAATCTAATGCTACGAGCCACACCGCAGTCTTACTAATCTAATGCTACGGGCCACACCGCAGTCTTACTATGCTTCCCTTACTATCTAGCCACTAGTGAATGCTACGGCCATCCGGTAGTCTGACAACACCTTCCCACACCGTCTAGCTGCTAACGGATGCTACTACTAACCCATAGTTGATCATACAGCACCACCGAGTACTCCCAAGTGGTACTCGTGTCCCAAATGGAACTCCCACCCGATTCCTATGAAATCCGCGACCATAAATTTCGAGAATGAGGTCTCACAGTTGGCAAGTTTTCCAAACTTCCAATTTACACTATCCTCCAATCATACAGTCACCTGAGCCGTCTTTCTTACTAACAAGAGAGCGAACTTATCCCAGTTTCAAGACCCCTTCTACTCCCATAACCTGATTGTTTCTCCCCCACTTAGCCTCAGCTAAGTCTTTACTGCCTGCGAAAACCCGAAGATTTCCATTCCTTCCTTCCTTACACGATAGGCATGATAACCACCATCGCCCTATCCCTGCTAGTGATCCGTCTCTAGCCCACTCCAACTACCGTATGATTACCGAATACTAGATGAACACCGCCCGCATCCCTGATGCTAAAAAAAATCCTTTAAGCTCTGACTACTGTCCTTACAGTCCGAATAACTGGGCACAGACTCCTTGGTGATAAGAAATTTTCCTTGGTGCTTCCGAAAGCCATCCCGAACGCCCAGATTAGAACCATCAAACCCCGATGATGGTGGCTGACCACTTCCCGAATCATTTTCAACCGTAACCGAGATGATACTGAACACTTCGATCCTGAAGTGAAAGATGATCTACACTAGCTACTAATAGCTCCTAGTATGCAATTGGCATATGACAATTCCAAAATACAATCCAAATACAAGCAGAGAAACAAATCATACATATAATCGCCTGAGTCTAGGGTAAAAACTTCCCTAATTCACATAGGAATGAAAATAGCCATAGATACGTACCTGCAACATTCCTTTCTGTAATCCAGATCTTCCACATTTGTCACTGCATGGCACTACCCTCTCGCCCATCCGTAATCCTCATAGTCGCTGGGGTAGGCGCACTCCCTGCTCCTCCCCTCATCGTCGGGCAGTCGGTCCTCTTGTGGCCCACCTGATTGCAGTGAAAACATAATGGGCTTGCCACCCGTGGGCAGTCCCTGCTGACGTGACCATCACTGCCACACTTGTAGCAGCCGGAACCCCTGGAACGACACACTCCCTCGTGCGGTTTCCCGCACGTGCTGCACTGACTTCGGACCTGCCGACCCACTAATCGCTGATCTGAAGTGTTAGGTCTCTTCCTGGAACCCTCCAAAGTGAATGTCTGATCTGACTTCCTCTTCGCAATGTGCTCCAGATCGATCTCCCTCTCCCTAGCTCTGGCAATCATAGAGTCCAGGGTCGGGCATGCCGAGAAGCTAACATGCTCCCGAATCTCCGCTCTCAACATGTCATGATAGCGGGTCCTCTGCATCTCATCATCCCCTGCATATTGAGGAACTAATAGGGCCCTCTCCCGAAACTTGGCGGTAATCTCCACCACCGACTCTGTCGTCTGTCTCATGTCTAGGAATTCTCTGGCCAGCTGCTGAAGCTCCACTGCCGGTGCAAACTCCGCCCTAAACCTGGTCACGAAGTCTGACCAGGTCATAGCCTCGACGACCGAGGCTCCCAATGAGTCCCCAAATGACTCCCACCAATCTCTAGCTCTGTCTCTCAAACATGCCGCCGCAAAGCGGACCTTCGACCCATCCGGGCACAAGCTCGTCAACTGTGCAAACTCAATGTCTGCGATCCATCTCCTGGCAACAATTGGGTTCTTCACCCCATGAAAATCCGACGCACCACACCCTTTGAAGTCCTTGAAGGACAGCGTGCGGGTACTTGCCTGGCCAGACGCCAAATCACTCCTGAAAGCTCGGAGGCGATCCTCCATCAGCTCAATGATCCCCTCCTTGATCGACCCGAAAATGACCGGGGTCGCCTCAAGGATGCCTCTCGTAATCTCAGATGCGATGAACTCGCGCAACCCATCATCAACTGGTTCGGATCCCGCGCCCGAACCTGATCCCGAACCGGATCCTGACCCGCCCACCGGTCTCTCCCGCAACGTCACCATGCTGAAAATATAACACAACCACTATCAGAATACTGATCAGATCACTGCTGCGAGGCCAAACACATGCACTACCAGGTTCCCGATCTTGTCTCGGCCCTTTCCGAATTGAGTACGGATCCTCTGCTTTCAGTAGTACGGGCCCATACTACCTTCCACATCTATCCGTACTTTCCTCAAGAACTGCCTTGATTCCACCAGGTCCCTTTCTACTATTTCTGCTTCCAGCACTACCTCATCCTAGGCTGACCCTAGGGAAACCTATGACTCAACTCAAACCAGTCCTCAGCTGCTGAAGGCTTCCTCGCGATGCCAATTAGCCATCACCTGGATACCATCACATGTGACGAGGCTCAGATAATCCTTCGAGTAAAAGACTCGTCCCTACAACGGTTAGACTCAAACGAGAGCTGCGCAATAGGGTCAAGTCCAGCACTCTGAGATTATTCAACCCTGATCACATGTGACGTGGTGTATCCACTTAATGGCTAACTCCCATCACTCAAAATTCCACAATGCACAAAGCAAGCAGCATTCAGAAGAGGGGAAAATCTAACCACAACATACTCAAGCAATCATACACATATAGCAAAAATCTGAACTAGCATGCAACACAAACTCATAACTCAGGCATAACCTGAACAGGCTATCCTACTACTATCTAATCAGTACTACTATGCAACTCAAAAGCACAAATAACAGGCACATAAGGCATCATCCCTAGATCCTTAGTCCTATTCTAGCATGCTGTTCTATTAACTGATAATCAAAACATAGACTTGTATGGGTATTTTGGGGTACTTACTTGAGCTCGGCTGATTGCATGCACCACACCTCTTTTCTCTTTTCAAAGTTCTTTTCTTTCTGAATTCTTTTTGCTTTTCTAAAACCATTTTCTTCCTCAAAACTCTCTCTTATAAAACTGTCTTTTCATTTTGAAAACTCTTATACCAATCCCTCAGTTTGAGTTCAGACATGCTCGAGAGCATGTCCGAATCCCTCAAACCAAGGCTCTGATACCAACTTGTAACATCCCAAAATTCAAGACTAAAAATTTCTTTTAATAAAGTATCACTTAAAGTAAAATCATCATTCCAAAACATAAACAGAGTATTAGTTTTCAAAACACATGTTCGTTATCAGAGTAAAACATTCCCAGGCTGACTAATCTATGGTGTGTGCCATGCGATCATCCCGAGCTCCATCATCCGCTACCGGAAGTACCTGAAACCAAAACTGAAAGCCGTAAGCACGAAGCTTAGTGAGTTCCCCAGATACCACATACCATACAAACCATTCATAGCCAAGAACCATACATAACCGACTTATCCATAATCAAGTAAGGTGCTATGTGCCAAACATAGTCTTGCCATTATGCCACGGGCCGCACGTGGTCTTCCTGGTCAAGCCCGGGCCGCTCCCTGGGTCTTACAGACAAGTGCCAAGGGCCACCACCTGGTCTTACAGACGTGTGCCAAGGGCCACCCCCTGGTCTTCTATGCAAGTATCACAAAGACAACCGTACATACTACTCTACTTAGCTAAACAGCATACAGTGTGCCAGAAGCCACCTCCTGGTCTTTCATATATATAGCATACAATGCGCCATGAGCCACCTTCCAGTCTTTCATACATATTGCCTAGGGCTAACCCCCGGGTCTTCCTATCATCCATAATAACATATTGTATGCCAGGGGCCACCCCCTGGTCTTTCATGCATATTCTAAATGGGTCGGCATTGGTGCCTTAGACCCATACAAACACTGAGGAGACTCACCTCGCACTGCTGAACTCTGCTGATAATCCTCTGGTTGCTGACCGACAACTTCTCTGAACTCCTGCTCCACTAGCTCCCCGAGCTACCAATATCAAAGCAACACTGAGGAGACTCACCTCGCACTGCTGAACTCTGCTGATAATCCTCTGGTTGCTGACCGACAACTTCTCTGAACTCCTGCTCCACTAGCTCCCCGAGCTACTAATATCAAAGCAACACTGAGTCTAACTGACCCCCGAAAGACAACCAAGTCAACTCAGGTCAAAGTCAAAGTCCTGGTCAAAGTCAACCTTCCAGGTCAACCCTACTCGTCGAGTCACCCTACTGACTCGCCAAGTTCATAAGTCCAGAGTCCTTCCACTCGCGACTCTACTTGCCGAGTCAGTCCATGACTCGCCGAGTCTACCGATTTCCGAGTCCTGACCTGTCCAACTCACCGAGTCTCTAATAGACTCACTGATTCGATTCTAAGCTCGAAGGGTTTGGGGTTTCACGACTTGACTCGCCGAGTCCAAGACAATCTTCATCCAACTCGCCGAGTTGTTCTTCCAACTCGCCGAGTTCATGCCCAACTTCATCCGACTCGACGAGCTGTTCATCCCACGCGTCGAGTTCCTCCTCATCTTCAAGCTACTCGCCGAGTCCATCAGGTCCTTCATACATGCAGAGGACTTTTGAGTCATGCAGGGACTCAAATCTGTAGATCTACCCTTCCCAAGCCTATTCTTCACGTAAAGTTGCAAACTTTACGTGTAGAGAAAGAGATCTAAGCAAAATACACCATAAACTAGGGTTTAAGGCCAAGGGGCTTCAACATTGACTCAAGGGCTGATACTTTATGCTTCTCTAGTCCATAACACACTTGGATCTGAAGTAGCAACTCCAGATCCGGCTTCTAACTCGAATGGGTGTCAAACCATGGCTTAAAAGCCCCAAATCTCACAACCATGGAAGACCTAAAGGAGAGAGGGACGACTTATTACCTTCAATATCTCAGAAAGGCTCCACAAACTCCGGATCTATAGTCCCTTCTTGCTCCTCCAAGTTCCTTCTTCCTTCTCCAAGCTTTAATGCACCTTCCAAGGCAACAAATGGCTCAATCAAAGGTTATGACGGCTAGGGTTTGGTATCCAGGGCTGAAGAGGCAGTAAGGGAACCCTAGGAAGAAGATTAAGATGTTTATATAGGCTCAAAGTCCCGAATTTAGGGTTATCCACGCACAGACCAGACTTGCCGAGTCACCTTGGCCTACTCGCCGAGTCGATCACTTACTCCTCGGCCCGGATCCCGCTCGCACTCGCCGAGTCCCTCCGTGGACTCGCCGAGTCGACCCCTAAACTTAGTGTTTTCTTTCCTTTCTTGGTCTTCAAAACTTTGGGTGTTACACATTTGTTACATTTTGACAATTTTACCCTTAATTTTTTTTTAAATTACATTGACTTTCGTTGACCGATTTGGGCACCTAGACTCGCCTTTGACCGACTTTGACCACGTCCGATTAGCTATAAACGTCGACGGTGGAGGACCGCCAAGTGCCTAGGTGCCGATTAATCGGCCGCCTATGCCGATATTTACTATATATATATATATATATATATATATATATATATATATATATATATATATATATATATATATATATATATATTCCTATGTGTCCAATTCCTTATAGGCTAACGAGTTCTGCAGAGAGGGTCTCTGCGGAAACCATAGTCATTTTATGAAAGTTTCATTTTTTTGTCATTTTCTTCAAACAACCGACTTTTTTGATTATTTCACAAATATTCTTTATATTGTATTAGCTTAATGTTTCGAAAAATAAAAAACAAATTACACCATTAAAAAAAATCTCGTTGATAAGTTGAAAAGAAACCAATATTGAATATGTTTTATCAAATGTTTTTATTGTATATTTTAAGTTTGGTTTTAAATATTATGTTTTTTATTTAATGTAATATTAAAAATAAAAATAAATAAATAATTAAAAATGAGGTGGATAGGTATAGCCCTATCGAAAATACCCGTTACCCGAATTACCCACCTGATTTTCGGGTATCGAATAAATCGGATCGGGTAAAACGGATATCGGGTTAATTTTTTCGGGTATTTTGGTAACCCGTTTTTTTCGGGTCGGATAAAGGGTAAGTTTTTTGGGTTTCGAATATACCCGATTACCCAAAATATATTTATTAATTTTATTTTTCTTCTCTACAACCTTCTTTTCTTGTTTATCAATTTAATTTCTATATTTAGCATGTTCCTTTTTTCTTGCATGATTCATTCTCATAACCACCCATTTCATTCTCAACTTATTAAAGTCTACTACTTTCAGCTTGAATCTCGTGATTAACCTTCTCAATATCGTTTTCTATGTTAAATAACTGTGCTTTGGATCATATGTTGCATGTCTGTAAAATTAAATTATGTAATGAAGGGTTTTGGGTCAAAATTATGGTGTATATACATGGAAGAATGACAAGTCGTCCAAATGTCTTTCCTAGTTATTTCCAAATCAATTGAGAACAAAGTTTTTTTTTCACCTCAAAGGTTATTAGACATACAAATGAGCTCCCTGATTTTTTCTTTAATGAAATTTTCACATATTATGTTTCCAAATCTCCTATGATGAACTTATTTTGATCACTCGTTTATTTGTTTTCATTGTCACAAATAATTATTTATATAGATTTGTGATCAAACTTCATATTTATATTAATTTTTTAACCTTTGTCATTCATATCATTTTTCCTTTATTATTCTTATTAGATTTGATTAAATTGTTAAACGAATACTTGATATCTAAAATATTATTGACTAAAAAATCTCAATGTTTAAAGTTTGAGCACGACATATTTATTTCATTAAATTTATTTTTAGACGTCATTCAAAAAAAAATTGGGTAATACCTGAATTACCCAAACCCGACCCACTACCTGAATTACCCAAATCCAAATTACCCGAATTTAATTTGGGTCAGATAACTGACAATTTTTTTAACATGAAAAATCTGAATTACCCGAAACCCGAAAATTTTATTCGATTAACACCTCTAGAATGGTAACCATTTTTAAAGGCTAGTAGCAGTGCGGTAGTAAGGATATAACAAATATGACGTGATGATAATGTAACGTCGAAAATATGGTGACTAGACATCTTAGCCTAAGTTTTATCAATCTATTTATTTTAGATTGGATTGTCTAATTTCATGACAAAAGTAGCAAGTTTATCCATACACGAGTGGACCATAACATTTCTACACGTTACTTAAACTTGCCCTTTTGTTTTGTTCACGTGGAATATCCATCACTTTCATATTGCCAACTGAATTTACTTATGGCAAAATACTACGTATGTTGATATTGTAGTTTTATTTTATTTTTTATTCATAAAAGTTATAATAATTATAATAAAGTTCTTTCATCGTGTTTTCATTTGGATCATTTTAAACATTTTTGCTAATCCTTATACTAATAAAAAAGTAGCTCTTTTGCCATGTGTCGTCATATTAGATATTTTAATTAATGTGTTGTCACTTGTTAATCTATTAGTTTTTCATTTTAAATTTATTAGACCTTCTCATTAATGTGATTCTATTTTAAATTTTAAATTTTAAAATATTGTTTTCATTAATTCACAAATAAAAAATATCTAATATATATTAAAAATTAATTTTATCTATTTATTTGAATCAATGATTATAATTTTACAAAACTAATAAAATATCTCTTAAATTAATAATTTATTTAAAATAAATTATTAATAATTTTGAGTTTTTACTATAATAGTTTGATTAATTTTATAACCGTAGTTCCCACGAATTATAAACTAGGACAATATAAAATATTGGACTACTTATATAATAATACGGAAAGATATCTATAATGTTCATTTAAATACGAAATATTAATTGTGATTTTTATCAAACGATATTTGAATTTTCGAAAATAAAATTTTCTTATAAAGTGCGGAACGCAGACATGTATGGCCAGAAACAGATTTTAGTTCTTCCATTGTTCATGCGTTCAAGTTTTCGTTTTTCTCGTTTTACACTTGTTTCAGCCCCATTCTTCAATAGATTGCGCGATATACTCGGAAATCGGCGATTGCTTAACTGGGTATTACAGATTATTAATCTTCCATCGAATCAAGTCTCTGATTTCAGTATCCAACATCTCTTCACGAAGGTAAATTTGTAGTATTTTTCGTAAAATTTCTTCAATTTCACATGATTACATTGTTTTGTTCAGAACCCAACTCCCAAATGACGTTTCTTACTTTCTCCAAAATTGGTTTTTGATGATTTAAGGGACAAATCTCGAACTGAATCGTAATGTTCGGCGGAATTAGAAAGGGGTTTTCTGCACTTGTTATTTAACTAAATGCATCTTGCGCTGAATTAGGTTACAAGATATTCATATTATCATATATCGATTTGTTGATTCTGTTCCAGTTGAAGTAATGATTGTTTTTTCCCATTTCTGTCATAAATTAATGCAACGCACATAGTCGAAATACAGAGTTCCCTAAATTTTGTTAAAGGCGATTAAATCAATGCTCTTGTTTTAGGTGTTGCCATGATTTCTTCTGAAGCAATTCTGCAAGTCTTCTGTGGGGCTACACCTCGACTCTTCTACCCTAACCCTTGTTCCAACTTATTAACATATTCTCATGGATCCATCACAAAATGTAAAAAGAGAAGCCGCTCAAATGCCATTCGATTCTTCAGGTGCTCAAATGTTCATACTCGTCGCCAGTTTCCTACAACTCCTAGCATCCGCCATGAAACCTTCCAAAATCGACGATCATTTCATCATTTAACTTGTAAATGCCAAACTTCTGAAAGTGTTAGTGGATTCACTGCTGAAGATGCAAACGGTACGTGGGTTGTCGATAATCCCAAACAGTTCAATACTATTCAAGACACAAATCATCCACCAAACCTCTCGGATTCAAAGGACAATCATAAATTGAAGAAAGAAAAGGACGATTCAACATCTGACACGATTGAAGACGAAGCATGGGACTTACTTCGTGATTCAATAGTAAACTATTGTGGTAGTCCTATTGGTACAATAGCCGCAAAAGACCCCACAAGCTCTAGTGTACTTAACTACGATCAAGTTTTCATTCGCGACTTCATACCTTCTGGTATAGCTTTCTTACTAAAAGGGGAATACGACATTGTCCGCAGTTTCATCCTTCACACACTTCAACTCCAAGTACCCAACATTTCATCTTTCATCTTCTTTTCTTCTGTTTTTCAAGACCACTCATCATTTTACTTCAATTTTCTTGTTTTTAGAGCTGGGAGAAAACAATGGATTGCCATAGCCCTGGGCAAGGATTAATGCCTGCAAGTTTCAAGGTCCGTACAGTACCCCTTGAAGGAGACGACACTGCAACCGAAGAAGTTCTAGACCCTGATTTCGGAGAAGCTGCAATTGGCCGTGTTGCCCCTGTGGATTCCGGTAATTACCACTATGCCATTCGCCCATTTCATTACTTTTCTAAACACGAACCCTTTTTTTTCAGGGTTATGGTGGATTATACTGTTACGCGCATATGGAAAAAGTTCCGGAGATTTATCACTCCAAGAAAGAATCGATGTTCAAACTGGAATCAAGATGATTCTAAAGCTATGTCTCGCTGATGGATTCGATATGTTTCCTACTTTATTAGTAGCAGATGGACCTTGTATGATCGATAGGCGTATGGGGATTCATGGTCACCCTCTTGAAATCCAATCTTTATTTTACTCAGCTTTATTATGTGCACGTGAGATGCTTGCACAAGAAGAAGGGTCGACAGACTTGATTATAGCTTTAAACAATCGTCTTGTTGCATTATCTTTTCATATAAGAGAATATTACTGGATAGATATGAAAAAGCTTAATGAAATCTATCGATACAAGACTGAAGAGTATTCTTACGATGCTGTTAATAAGTTTAACATTTATCCAGATCAAATTTCTCCATGGTTAGTGGAATGGATGCCGAATAGAGGTGGGTATCTTATTGGAAACCTGCAACCTGCTCATATGGATTTTAGGTTTTTTTCTTTGGGGAATTTTTGGTCTGTTGTGAGTAGTTTGGTTACAGTTGATCAATCACATGCGATTTTGGATCTTATTGAAGCAAAATGGGCGGATTTAGTGGCGGATATGCCTTTCAAGATTTGTTACCCTGCCCTTGAAGGTCAAGAATGGCAAATTATCACGGGTTCTGATCCTAAGAACACGTAACAACTCTGTTCTAATGTTATTCTTTTTGATAAGTCTATAAAGTAAAATCAAATAACATATAGAATAGTATTAAAACTATACCTTGTCTCTATATTTACCATTAGAAATTAACAATTCTTTATTGTGGTCTTTTGCAGACCTTGGTCATACCACAATGGAGGTTCATGGCCTACTTTACTCTGGCAGGTATTATATAAATGCACAAATAGGAAACTTTCAGAAGTTGAAGTACAACAAAAACCCATGACAATTTTGAATTAGAAAAGTAAACAGTTTGACTCAAAAGTCAAAATGAAGGAAACTGAGTTTTTGGTTTTGATTTACAGCTTACAGTGGCATGTATCAAGATGGGAAGGCCAGAAATAGCAGAAAGAGCAGTGAAGATAGCAGAAGAGCGATTGGGTAAAGACAAATGGCCTGAATATTATGACACCAAAAGAGCAAGATTTATAGGGAAACAATCGCGTTTGTTTCAGACATGGACAATTGCAGGATATCTTGTGGCAAAATTACTGCTTAAGGATCCTACTAAAGCCAAGATTTTGATGAATGATGAGGATTCTGAACTTGTGAATGCGTTTTCTTGCATGACCACTTCTAACCCTCGTAAGAAACGGGGTCCAAAGAGCTCCCAGAAGACGTACATTGTATGAGATTTTATTCGGGTTAAGTTTGTTTGTTTTTAGGTGTAGTTGTATAGCAAGTGTCAGTCATTGAGCCATTTTTAGTCATTTGTGATTGGAGTTTATGAGTCGAACATATTGTTCAACAATGAACATAAAAGTATACTTCGTTATATAATTTATTCAAAAACCTGCCAAGGTTTTTAATGTGTTTGATAACTATCGTTATTCTATTTTATTTTCCACTCATACTAAGGTTCAACATCTTCATGCTCATGTTTGTTGCTTACACAAAGCCCTTGATTGCCAAAACAAGCCCTTTAGTCTTGGTTCAAGAAATTTAGTGTTGCATGAACATGTATCTTCACAAAGCCCTCTATGGGCTAAAACAATCCCCTCAGGCTTGGTTCAAGAAATTTAGTGTTACATGAACATGTATGTTCACTAGGTTTTATTTCTAGCAATTATGATTCTGAAATCTTCACCAAAACTATTGATATTGGTACTATGTTTCATTTATTATATGTTAATGACATGATTATTACAACAACGATGTTGAGGAAATCGCCTCTTTGAAAGACTCTCTACACCAACATTTTGAGATGAAAGATTTTGGACCACTTCACTACTTACTAGGACTAGATGTGCTTGTTCATGATATTGGCATCTACTTGCAAGCCAAATATGCTTCTAATCTTATTTCTCGTGTAGGTCTCAACGACTCTAAGGTCTCCTTTACATATTTTGAGACAAAATTTAGACTCACACCCAACGATGGTTCCCTTATACTTAATACCATACTCTTACGTCGGTTGGTGAGATCTCTAGTCTATCTTATTGTCGCTCGCACGAGCCTATATGTCATATATAGTCTTACTCGGTTTATGGTAGCTCCTCAGACTTCTCATTATAGTGTTGATTTGAAAATTTTAAGAAACATTAAATGCACTATGTTTCATAGGTTATATTCCATTCTGCATCATCTCTTGAGCTTCATATATTTTCTGATGCAAGATGGTGATGCCACTGATTAATGTTCGACGACATGCTATTTTTTCTTTCTTGGTGACTCATTTGTTTCATGACGTAGCAAGAAGCATCCCTTAGTCCCAAACCAAAGTATTGAAGCTGAGCATCGAGGTCCTGCTGCTCAAAAACTATTATGGCGATGGTGGCTTCTCTTTGATATGGGTGCCCCACAGTCATATCTTATTGGTGTTTGATTTGGCAACCATAGAGCAATCCATATTGCCAACAATGATGTTTTTCATGAGCGCACGAAACATGTTGAGATTTGTGGCGGCTTCTCTCTGATACGGGTCCCTTTTAGGTTATACGAAGTGTTATGCAAACACATGTGTTACGTGATGGCATATCCAAGTCACACGTAAGTAACCATGCTACACACCCTTGAGCTATGTAAATGTGAAGATCCGTGAAGCACGTTGTGTTACAATGAAGAGAGAAAATAAAATGGTCATATGATCGTTTGGGGTTTAAAAAAAATCAGATAACACACTACCCAATTAATCTATAAATACAAGTTATACCATTTGAATCATACACCACAAAACACCAATTATATCTCCATATACAAAATTATTCATTCGCCAAACATCAAAAAATGATGAGCAATTCGTCATTTTCTTCTTCGTCATCTTCGTCCGATGACAATGATATGTATTTTCACTCATTGATGGATGCAACAGTTGCGTGATATGTCAAGAATACGAAAGTTCAAACACCATCAAGAGGACTAGAAATTCAATCAATAGGAATCATGAGGCTGCACACACACTTTTGGTACATGATTACTTTGCTGATGATTGCCTATATAACAATGCTCGATTCAAACGTCCTTTTCGTATCAATAAACATTTATTCATGTGTATAAATAATGATTTAGAAGCTAATTACAAATACTTTCAATGGAGATACGATGCTAGAAGTAGACTAGGTTTTAGTCCTATACAAAAGTGTACTGCGGTAGTTAGGATTTTGGCATACGGGAACATCGCCGATGCAGAAGATGATTGTTTGAAGATGTTTGAAAGAACCGCCCAAGAATGTGTATACAACTTTAGTGGGTGTATTTTAGACATATACAATGAAATATATTTGTAGATGCCTATGAGAAGTGACGTTGGATAGTTGTATGCTGCACATGATGTTGGTGATTTTAGTGTCACCATGCCATTTTAAGTAACTGGAATTAACATGTGAGCTAAGGGGCTTCATAATTTGTACTCTAATATATGTACGGGGTTGTGCGGAGTGTACGCATGTATAATATCGAATTACAAGCCGGTTCGACAACTAGTCGGGGGTCCGGGGGTAGCGCCCCTGTGTCCAGTGTTTCTAAAGGGGCAGCGCCCCTAGCAGTTCCAAGGGGCAGAGTTTTGGTAACCCTAAATCCTCATTAAATCCGGATTATCATGACTTGCTTGAGACATCCCCATTTTCACGGCCAGAAAAGACCGATTTTGTTTATGCTTTATAAAAATCAGAGTACTTCTTTTCATAAAAATGTTGCGGAATTTGTTCCCAGAAAAAAACATGATAAATAAAACATTTTTGAAGAAACGTATTTATTTCACTTTAAAACGTTTGGGATGTCATCGTTAATACAAAAACATAAGCATAAACAGAACTTACAATTATTTACACTAGTGATCTACATCTCTTTAAATCTCTCAGTGTAATGTCACTTCATATTGTCACCTGTGATATAAATAAACTGAGTGGGTCAGGTTGGGAAACCTGGTGAGTACATAGGGTTTTCAACCCACAATAATATAATTATTATGTTTAAACAATCAAACAATCAACCCAATTACCCATCCCCATTATCTTCTTTACTCTTAAGGATTTAACCTAAGAGTCATCTATCCTGCATTCGTTTATTTCGAAGTCCCTTACTTCCAGGGTTATAGGACTGGCACTAAATCCATAGCTGCCAATGTTCGTTCGTAAAGCACTAATTCCATAGCTGCTATATTCTACTCATCGGGTACTAATTCCATAGCTACCAGTGTTTAATAGGTACTAAGTCCATAGCTACCAATTCCTAACAGGTACTAATCCATAGTACCAGCGTCTAACTAATAGGTACTAAGTCCATAGCTACCAATTCCTAACAGGTACTAAATCCATAGCTACCAGCGTCTAACTAATAGGTACTAAGTCCATAGCTACCAGTGTTCGTCCCATAGGCACTAAGTCTATAGCTGCCAATGTATACTCACATCATATTCTATCTCTCATCATTCATCTACCCATCTCATACCCAACATATTCGTATATAAAATACGTATACAGTTTAAATTCGTTAAAACATGTATAAAACGTTCATCCATAGACAGCAAGTATTCAGATAATATGCACACATAGCACGTAGTTTATATAAAATACTTCATATCTATGTGTAAGATGAAAGGGACTATGCACTCACCTGAAAGGTGGTGACTCAGCACTCGGACATCGCTTCGATACTCTCAAAATGATTTCCTTCGATAAAACCAAGTACCAATACCACTAGGGTTTAGTCTAACGATAATCGCGACAAATTAATTAGTCTGACTATTATTAAGCGTTAATAACACTCAATATAACTCATAATAATAGCCCAAATAATTATTTTAAGGACCTAATAACATTCCTATAATTATTTGAAAGCTATATTAAAATTTACGTAAGCGCAACACACTTACAGCGAATTTTATCGAAAACCAGAACTTAATTGGAGCAGTGTTTCGAAACCGAAAGACTCCTTTTTCTCGGGACTCCGGGAGCCTCGGGGCTTCCTTAGGGTGCTAGGGGTTCACCTAAACTTTAGGGGACTCAAAAGGGGCTAGAGAGAGAAAGTTCTTAGAGAGAGAATGAGTTTTGGTGCAAGAAAAATGGCTGCCCTCGCTGCCTTTTTATAGGTGCGCGCCCTCTGTCGTACGCTGGGCGTACAGCAACACTACGCGGGGCGTAGTTCAGATAAGGGTGCCACCTCGGACCAGCTGTCTCGCATTCGTCAGAAGGATAAGGCCGGAGGGTACGTTGGGCGTAC
This sequence comes from Lactuca serriola, assembly GCF_051521515.1. Classification (NCBI taxonomy): domain Eukaryota; kingdom Viridiplantae; phylum Streptophyta; class Magnoliopsida; order Asterales; family Asteraceae; genus Lactuca; species Lactuca serriola. Next base: position 31,299,274 of record NC_136415.1, read on the forward strand.
CGAACTCGGACGCTGGGCGTAATGCGAAGCGAGGCGTGTCCGAATCCGAAGCGTTCACTAATCAGCGATGGACGGCCCACAACGCGCCACGTCATCAAATCCTTATCAGCCTTCGCAAATTTGATCATAAACTTTAAAAATTCGTAACTTTCACGACCTCCGTTTTCGACGTTCTTTATATCCACGCGAAGGTGAGAACGTACTCTACACTTTCTTTTAGACTTCGCCGGCTAATTTTGGCTCGGTTTTAAATTTTATATTATTAACAGGCCGGGACAGGATTGGTCCGTTAAATCCTCATAACTTCTTCATCCGACATCCGTTTTCGCCCATCTTTTTCTCGTTACGCTACTCTTAACGAGATCTTCGATTCTCGTTCAGGTCGTGTCGGCTAAAAATCGCTCGATTTAATATTCGAGTTTCGGGCTGTACACTGCTAATCCGAAACTTCGAAAAATAAACTTCTTCATACGAAGTCAGATTTGGGCGTTCTTTTTATCGATGTTCTTAGTTTAACATATTCTACGACTTTCGTTTAGAGCTCTAAGGCTAAATCTCGCTCTATCGTAAATTCACTATTTACGCTTCCCGGTGTCGTGCCGGTTCCGACGTGAAACTTCGACGGGTCATAACTTTTTCGTTATAACTCGGATTTCAGCGTTCTTTATATGTACGGAAACCTTGTGACATATTCTACAACTTGGTTAAGATTATTTATTCTAAATAATCTTTTTGTCGAAAAGTCGTTTTCGACCCCTATTGCCTCTAAATTGACTAGCCCGGATCTGTGGGCGTTACAATTATCTCCCCCTTAGGATGATTACATCCCGGAATCATCAACGAAATAGGGATCGTATAATGACTCCATACGTCATCTCCTCATCCTAGGTAATAATTATAACTTCTATATTCCTTCAAGTCTATCTCTTAGACTCATTGACTGTAAGCAGTACTCGATCGTGCACCTGCTCTCTACCTCAGGCTAGACTCGAAATTATGACCTTCAAGTCACAACCTCGATCCTCACTGGATACGAACTTGAGATAAGTTCTTTTATTACTACTATGGATCGATGTGTCACATTCTAATGACATATCATCGTATGTTGCAACACTTAGACTTAGGTCTCTTACAGTTAAATTCTAAAATAGACTATGCCTTCCTTCATGTTCTAATGTGATATAATCACACTACCAACTTCTTTAACAACGAGCGCGATACTTCTATTGATCGCTTTGATTTCAATCGTTTGGTTTAAGTCGGACGCTACATCGAATTTGGTTCTCTGAACCGCGCAACATACTCATCGTAGTCGGACTTGATTCGATATGACCACTAGGTTCGGAATATCAACAATCTTCTTAGTCATTACCGAAACAATGGTAACGACAAACGAAATCAATTACTAGCTTCTTGGTAACCTTGTGACTTTCCCTGATCCAAGTGTGAGTCCTGTGCTTCCGGTAGTATAGGCCTCTACTACCATTCACACCTACTCATACTCGTCCCAAGTATAGTATCGCAGTTTTCCAAGTCACCATACAAGAAAGTCACATAACAATTTAACACACCAGATAACAAAACGAAGATTTTATTATTTCTTGAAACTATTACATAGGTGTTCAAGTTCACCCTAGACTATGCCTCTACTAGGCTACATCATACGAAACTATGGCTACTGCATAATACGATCTTCGGGTAAGAAGTCCTCATTCTTGATTCCTCGCATGGTTCACTGCTTCGTCGAGGATCATGTGAAATGCCCTTGGCCTTGGTGGCATTTCTGGTCTTGCTGCTTTTTTTTTCCTTGGGCAGTCTCTGGACATGTGCCCCTTGCCTCCATATCCGTAGCATACTTTATCATTATGTGTGCAGTCCTTGGAATAGTGACCAGTCCTCCCACACTTGTAACAAGTCACTTCCTCGTTGCACTTCCCACCATGCTTCTTCTTGCATTTATCACACCATCTCGCTTCACCTCCATCACCCCCTCCAAGCTTTGAGAATTTGCTTTCCTTGTTGGACCTTGAAGATCCTTCCAACTTCCGCTTCTCTCCTGCCTTATCTTTTTCTAGACCCTTTTCTCTTATCTGGGCCTCTACGTTCTTAGCTGCCCTAACAGCCGTTTTCAAGGTAGTTGCCATTTTGACCATTGGGCCAAAGTCAGTGGGCAGTCCGTTATCAAACCTATCAATCTTGGAGAGTTCAGTAGGCACCAAGGGAATAGCTTCATCCTCTCGCTGAATGCGGTGGCATACTCATCAACACTCATCTTCCCTTTCTTTAGGTTCTAAAACTCGTTGTTTAGGTCTATCAGATCTATCTCCGAGCAGTACTGCATTTTCAACTTTTCCAAGAACTCTTCCCATGACATCCTTAAGGCTTCTCCTTGTGGCATCGTATCTGCCAATAGCTTCCACCAGCTCAAGACTCTAGTTTTCAGTTGTCTTACGGCGAAGACGGTCTTCTGTTTCTCGCTACAGTCACAACTTTCAAACACCATTTCCATCTCGGAGATCCAATCCATAATCTCAACAGGCTTTGGGCTTCCTGAGAGACTTGGTGGTTTCGCACCCAAGAAGTTCTTGTACATCCGCCCATCCTTGGTGTTTCTCCCTTTTGGGCAATCCCTTTGCTCACCTTGAGTCCCTACTTGACTCACTTGGCGGCTGTAGTTCCCTTCCTCAGATTGCTCGGGAACTGGCTCCGTCGATTCAACATGTACGGTAGGTTCGTCCCTATTCAACATCCGTCTCATTTCTTCCCTTTGTTCAGCCAACATAGCCCGAATCATGGCTTGAACTCCAGCCATGGTGACTGGCTCAGGCGCAACTTCTTCTACAATAGGTATTTGCTTAACCACTGGGGGTTGGTTTCTGTTCCCATTTGCGTTTACGTTTCCGCTACGGGTTCTTGCCATCTTGATCTATACACCGAATAAGGTGAATCTAGATCTTAATTTAGGATTGACGTCTTAAATCATCCTTATCACCCCGAAATGTTTATATGCTAGTTCTAATATCATAGTCGTACGTTTAGAATCCTAAACACATAAGGTTTCCAGATCCGGTCGGCAACAGACCATAGATCCGAACAATTAACAACATATCATGCACAAAGCATTTAGCACATAAAAGCAATTTAGGCATCATTCCTAGAATAGTCTAGTGCTCACACCTCACAATCATCGCTTAACATTCTAAGTTTAAGTCTAGAAATAAATTCATATTCCTAGTTCGCTTAAACTAATGCTCTGATACCAACTGAGACATCCCCATTTTTACGGCCAGAAAAGTCCGATTTTGTTTATGCTTTATAAAAATCAGAGTACTTCTTTTCATAAAAATGTTGCGGAATTTGTTCCCAGAAAAAAACATGATAAATAAAACATTTTCGAAGAAACGTATTTATTTCATTTTAAAACGTTTGGGATGTCATCGTTAATACAGAAACATAAGCATAAACAGAACTTACAATTATTTACACTAGTGATCTACATCTCTTTAAATCTCTCAGTGTAATGCCACTTCATATCATCACCTATGATATAAATAAACTGAGTGGGTCAGGTTGGGAAACCTGGTGAGTACATAGGGTTTTCAACCCACAATAATATAATTATTATGTTTAAACAATCAAACAATCAACCCAATTACCCATCCCCATTATCTTCTTTACTCTTAAGGATTTAACCTAAGAGTCATCTATCCTGCATTCGTTTATTCCGAAGTCCCTTACTTCCAGGGTTATAGGACTGACACTAAATCCATAGCTGCCAATGTTCGTTCGTAAAACACTAATTCCATAGCTGCTATATTCTACTCATCGGGTACTAATTCCATAGCTACCAGTGTTTAATAGGTACTAAGTCCATAGCTACCAATTCCTAACAGGTACTAAATCCATAGCTACCAGCGTCTAACTAATAGGTACTAAGTCCATAGCTACCAATTCCTAATAGGTACTAAATCCATAGCTACCAGCGTCTAACTAATAGGTACTAAGTCCATAGCTACCGGTGTTCGTCCCATAGGCACTAAGTCTATAGCTGCCAATGTATACTCACATCATCTTCTATCTCTCATCATTCATCTACCCATCTCATACCCAACATATTCGTATATATAAAATACGTATACGGTTTAAATCCTTTAAAACATGTATAAAACGTTCATCCATAGACAACAAGTATTCAGATAATATGCACATATAGCACGTAGTTTATATAAAATACTTCATATCTATGTGTAAGATGAAAGGGACTATGCACTCACCTGAAAGGTGGTGACTCAGCACTCAGACAGCGCTTCGATACTCTCAAAACGATTTCCTTCGATAAAACCTAGTACCAATACCACTAGGGTTTAGTCTAACGATAACCGCGACAAATTAGTTAGTCTGACTATTATTAAGCATTAATAACACTCCATATAACTCATAATAATAGCCCAAATAATTATTTTAAGGACCTAATAACATTCCTATAATTATTTGAAAGCTATATTAAAAATTGCGTAAGCGCATCACACTTACAGCGAATTTTATCGAAAACCGAAACTTAATTGGAGCAGCGTTTCGAAACCGAAAGACTCCTTTTTCTCGGGACTCCGGGAGCCTCGGGGCTTCCTTAGGGTGCTAGGGGTTCACCTAGACTTTAGGGGACTCAAAAGGGGCTAGAGAGAGAAAGTTCTTAGAGAGAGAATGAGTTTTTGTGACAACCCAAAGTTAATCCGTTACATTACCCCGTTACCGTTAACGGAATACTCCACTGTATAAAAGTTCCGTTAATTAGAGGTCGTCAAATAAATAAATGTTTCATTTATTTATATCTTTATGTCGTTAAGTCATTATAAGAGAAATAAAAACCCGTGATACACATTTCCATTTTAATGGACATGTTAGTTTTATTATTACGACCACTAAATTGGGTGCAACCAAATGCCCCGTTAAACGACAGTATCGGGTAGAATTTTACCGAGCTCCAACTCCCACCCATATATAAAGGGGAGTAAACCCCATTTCAACCTTTTTCACTCTCTCTCTCTCTATACTCTCTCTCTAGACTCGTTTTCGACCCGAAACCGCAACCAAACGCTTCCAAATCGTAAGTCCGTTTATCTGGTGGTTGTCGAGGCCACCACAAATAATAACCCTAAATATTACACACTAAAATAGTGTATAGTGGTAAAGGGATCGAATCCACGGAGATTGGTTCAATTTATAACTCTATGAAAAATCTCTTTGTAAAAATACTTGTAAAATGACAATAAAAATAAAATGGGGGGTTTTGATGTTTTGAAATACTTGAAACAAACTAGAATTAACTATGATTTAAATAGACAAATGCAACAAAAATAAGAGTTTAATGTAAAATCAATAAGGGAGAGATGGTTGACTTAAAGTTTCCTCGCTTTGACTTTTGATGAACATATCATTAGAATCCAATGGTTCAATACTTTGATTTAAGTCCTTAATTTGGCTATAGTAATCCAAGGAGCTTGAGATTACCTAGACTTTTCTTAATTGTTGAAATGGCTAGAGAAGCTCATAACAATTTCCTTAGTCAAAGTCACTAATTCCAAATAGCATGTAATTAGTGAAAGTCAACTGGCATTAAGAACCAAAAAGTCACCAAATCCAAGAGGGGTCAAATGCTGTCACCACCATGTTGGAGGAAATGTTTTTATGATTGCGTGAAGCAAAAACAACACAAAAATCATTTGTTGCTTGCTAATTTGAGGATCATTTACTTAATCAAGAAATTAGCCAACTAATCACCACAAACATATTTAAACTCATGAATAAAAACATACTAGTAGTGATAATATGATAAAACACAAAACAATTCCATAAAGATTTAAGAACAAGTTCATGGATTCTTCAACATCCAACAAAAGTTCAAAAGATTCAACAAAAAGTCAACCAAGATTTGTTTAGCCAAGCATGGCTAAACTCAAATGAACAAAGTTAGATAAGATTGTACCAAACATTTGACAAGATTCAAGAGATGAAAAGAAGATATTCTTCAAGTGTTCTTGGCCTCCAAAAGTGCTCCAAAATCCAGAGAGAAAGTCTCCAAATCGGACCTTCAAGATTAGGCTAAAGAGGCACACCAAACTTCCCAAAATAGAGCTCTTAGCAAAATCCCGAAATTGCCCTAGTCAGGAACCCACGCGGGCCGCGGGGAATCTTACGCGGGCCGCGGGCTCTGACGGGTAATTTTGGGCTTCTTCAAGTTTTGGGCCCCCACAGCTAATCCATTGGCCCAGTTCGAATCCAATCAACTCCTAGCCCATTTTTCTTCAATATATCTTCAATTAAAGCCCAATTTGTCTATCCACATCACTCTAAACTTCCGCAAACTCCCAAATATTGATCTTGCACACTCAAGAATTCTCCCACGTTTTTCAAATTTAAAGCTCAATTCTTCCAAGTCTTCAAGCAATTGACAGGTCCACCCCATGAGTCACCTTCATAGCCATCAAGCACGAAATCCCCAATTCCTTTCAAGCCCAATCGCCTCCCAAGAGTGCCACCCCGCTAGTTTCCAAGAAAATCTGCAATAATGCTCAAGAAACTAGAAAGTACCCCGAAATGGTCATAAAAATAACAAAAGGGAAAATATGCATGGAAGTTAACTAAAATGTACTAAAATAAACTATAAAAAGAAGTAAATAAAATGAAGCTATCATTATCCTAGCTTATTCTAAACATTATGATTCATGTTTATAGCCTAGAATTGGACCATTTAAGCTGTTGAAAAGGAGTTCACGGCCTAAGCTCCTCCTTAGGCCGTAAACACCTTATTTGAGGCCAAAAAGACCCAAACTTGTCCCTAAAAGCTTGGAAATAAATAGAGGAATTAGCCTAGGAGTGTTTGCTCATTTAAAACAATCATTTTGAGGCATAAAAGGGAGTTTACGGCCCATGCATATGCCAAGGCCGTAAACACCTCTTAAAATGGTTAAAATGCCCCAAACACACTCCTAAAACACCCTTGGACTTAATACATAAATTAAGGGCTTATCATTTCGGGTTTAAACCATTTAAACACATCAAAATGGAGAGACAAAAGGAGTGTACAGCCCAGGCATGTACCAGGGCCGTAAACACCCCTAAACATACCCAAATGATAGTTTTAAATCCCCCAAATGGCCTCACACTTCATTATAAATTACTAGCAAGGTATTAGGGGCTTGAAACTTCACTAAACTCAAAGGATAAGAGTTTACGGCCGTAAACTCCCTTAGGAGTTGTCCCTGGGCCGTAAACTCCATTAGGATGCCCTTTAAGACCTTAAACTCATTCATACTATATAGTTTTGGACCTAGAATAATCCCATGAACAAGTTAGAAGCCTTAAAACACACTAGAACCTCTCACCATGAGTTTACGGCCGTAAACTCATGGTGAGATGTCCCTGGGTCGTAAACATAGCTTTGGGAGTTTACTCTCGGGTAGTAAACTCCATTCCTAAGCCATACACACCTTTAGACGCTACCCGGGACACCCAAACACTTAACCAAAGTGTTTTCCGCTCCTTTGAGTGCGTATACTTGTTTAATTAGTATTAAATATACTAATTGTATGTGAACATATGTTATCATATGTTAAATAGGTCATTGAGTGTGTTCGAGTCCTTACGTGACACCGAACGCTCAAACGGCACCTTCGTCAGACCTACTTATACCAGGTGAGTTCATACCCCTGAATGAACCTTTCAATGTTTTTACATGTTTTATAGGGGGGAATACAAGTTAAACATGCCAGTTATCATATCAATCACATGTGATTGATAACCCGCATGCACAAGGTTTTACCACTGTACACTGTTTTTACCGAGTAGGATGCTATAAATGGTTTTCAAAAAGGTTTTCACTTGTTCAAAACTCTTACTTATATTGTTTTATCTAAATTCATTTAAACCTGGTTTATAAAGGTCCAAAGATTTCTAAAGGTTTTCTAACTTATTTTACCAAAGAATACCAATTGTGATTTTCCCTGAGTATAAAGGTTTTTCCAAGGTTTTCATCAAAGTTCCCTTTTCACGACGTATACTTTTACTTGTTAGTTACTGCTGCTTCGCTTTTACTTATTTAAAACTCCTACTTGATAATACATTTCCTTCGTGATATGCTTATACCAGTTATTGTCTCTATATATCGCTTATACTTGTAGCCACTTATACTTGATAGAAGCTTTTACTTCACCAGTTGTCGTTTCCACTTCGTGATACACTTATACCTGCTGGGCGCTTATACTTGTTCACACTCTTACTTAGTGATACGCTTCTACTTCACTTATACTTGATATCGCTTCTACTTCACTTAAACTCGATACGCTCCTACTTCACTTGTTATCGCTTCTACTTCGTGATACACTTACTTTTGGCACGCTTATACTTCACGATTCGGTTATTCCACACCGTGCACTTATACTTCACGATATGAATCCACTTGTTACACACTCAAGCGTAGTTAGATGTATGTCTATGCTTGTCTAGATGCATATAAGTAATGATTGAAGGACTTAGGAAGGTTTGTCCGCCCTATTTCCTTTTCTTCATTGAGATGTGGTCTGGTGGGATCGGATGTCCATCCGAAGGTCGTTTGATTCATTAGTTATATATTATGAACACAAGCATAGACATATGGGTTTACTTTAGTCAATTCGGTTATGAGTCTCTACCTCTAGTTCAACACTTACATTAGAAACCCACTATTTGGAAGTCTCTACCCACTATTTGGGATGCATCTTCAGGACACGGCCTTCTCCATCGTCTAGTTGGTAACCAGAGTCTCCTGTAGGGAGAGCGGACATTGTGTGTATAGATCTATACGGGATTGACACCCCCGCACCCTGACTGCTAGCTACAGTCCACGGCCTACCAAGCCAAGGGGTGACAAATGTCATATTCTCTAGACGCTTGTAGGGCGTCTGGTTCTCTAGTGTCGGTTAGTATGGTTACGAGTATCCCAGGTTGCCTTATAATTCATGGTCTTAAGGTAACGGTATTTCACCAGCAATTTACACTATATGCTGGTAACTCATTTCCAGAGTCACACTGTTTTGACCTTGCAAGATGTATCTTTCATTTGATACTGTCTGCGGTCTGTATCCTTTGTTTTGACCTTGCAAGATGTATCTTTCATTTGATACTGTCTGCGGTCTGTATTCATTGTTTTGACCTTGCGAGATGTATCTTTCATTTGATACTGTCTACGGTCTGTATTCACTGTTTTAGACGTTACCAGCTGTACCTTTCATTTGGTACCTTCTGGGGTCTCTGTCTTCTTTTGTTAGACTGAACCAGGCGTGTCGTTCGTTTGATACTCTCCTGGAGTCTATGATTCCCTTGCCTTAGTCAGCAGTCCTCGCTGCTGAGGCATATGTATTTTCCCTGACTTCTCTGGCTTTCTTTAATAATCAAATTCTGTATTTTGATAGTGATAGCAATTAAGGGAAAAACTACCTTTATCACACTAACTCCGTCCAGTCTTGGTAGAAGACTGCTTTATTTAAAGAAAATATAGGATTTTCTGGAAAGAAATCTAATGCACTGTAAATTCTTAAACTACTACATTATAAAGTTATTTGAATAAAAAGTCACTAAATGCTTATGAACTCACCAGCATTTGTAAAAATGCTGATACTCGCTTTTCAAATAACTTGTATTCTCAGGTCAGTATTAGACAGGTACATCCCAAAAGCTGTTGATGAAGATAGCTTAGTACCACGCTGTATTTATTCTATTACTTGTATTACCTTGTTGTATTGTAAAGTAAATCATGTAAAACTATTACTATTAATGCAATGTGTTGTTGTACTTTGATTACTATAATGCATGTGTTGTGATACTTGACATGACGTCATCCACCCCAGAACGTTTCCGTCGTTCCGGTTTTGGGGTGTGACAGTTTTGGTGCAAGAAAAATGGCTGCCCTCGCTGCCTTTTTATAGGTGCGCGCCCTCGGTCATACGTTGGGCGTACAGCAACACTACGCGGGGCGTAGTTCGGATAAGGGTGCCACCTCGGACCAGTTGTCTCGCATTCGTCGGAAGGATAAGGCCGGAGGGTACGCTGGGCGTACCGAACTCGGACGCTGGGCGTAATGCGAAGCGAGGCGTGTCCGAATCCGAAGCGTTCACTGATCTGCGATGGACGGCCCACAACGCGCCACGTCATCAAATCATTATCAGCCTTCGCAAATTTGATCATAAACTTTAAAAACTCGTAACTTTCGCGTACAACCTCCGTTTTCGACGTTCTTTATATCCATGCGAAGGTGGAACGTACTCTACAACTTTCGTTTAGACTTCGTCAGCTAATTTTGGCTCGATTTTAAATTTTATATTATTAACAGGCCGGGACAGGATTGGTCCGTTAAATCCTCATAACTTCTTCATCTGACATCCGTTTTCGCCCATCTTGTTCTCGTTACGCTACTCTTAACGAGATCTTCGATTCTCGTTCAGGTCGTGTCGGCTAAAAATCGCTCGATTTAATATTCGAGTTTCAGGCTGTACACTGCTAATCCGAAACTTCGAAAAATCATAACTTCTTTATACGAAGTCAGATTTGGGCGTTCTTTTTATTGATGTTCTTAGTTTAACATATTCTACGACTTTAGTTTAGAGCTCTAAGGCTAAATCTCGCTCTATCGTAAATTCACTATTTACGCTTCCCGATGCCGTGCCGGTTCCGACGCGAAACTTCGACGGGTCATAACTTCTTCGTTATAACTCGGATTTCGGCGTTCTTTATATGTACAGAAACCTTGTGACATATTCTACAACTTGGTTAAGATTATTTATTCTAAATAATCTTTTTGTCGAAAAGTCGTTTTCGACCCCTATTGCCTCTAAATTGAGTAGCACGGATCTGCGGGCGTTACAATTTAAGTGGGTTAGATCTGATCCCACATTGGCTGGGAAGGAGAACCAAGCATTCCTTATAAGGGGTGTGGATACCTTCCCTATCACAACGCGTTTTAAAGTCGTGAGGGCAGCAGATCCCATAAGAACTCTGCAGTTAAGCGTGCTCGGGCGGGAGTAGTACCAGGATGGGTGACCCCCTGAGAAGTCCTCGTGTCGAGTGGCCCAAAGCGGACAATATTGTGATACGTGCCAGAGGGGGGTGTTACAAATGGTATCAGAGCCAGGGCACGGGTTGATGTGTTCGACGGGGATGTCGAACCCTATAATGGGGGGTGAAAGTGGGTTAGATCTGATCCCACATTGGCTGGGAAGGAGAACTAAACATTCCTTATAAGGGGTGTGGATACCTTCCCTATCACAACACGTTTTAAAGTCGTGGGGGCAGCAGATCCCATAAGAACACTGCAGTTAAGCGTGCTCGGGTGGGGGGTGTTACATTGCTTCCAAAGCAACTAATGACAGCCCAACCCTAATCTCGTTTAATATATAGAATCGTAAGTGTCCACTTGGATTATCCTAGGCTGAATTTCTTGTAACCCAGGTATAGGGTAGAAATATCAGTTCGGAACGTGATATCATGATCTAAGCTGGTATCCAGATCTCTACCATAAACCCTAAATTTCTCTACACATGAAAGTACACAAAGTTTCCTAGGAATGCTTTGTAGCATTGATTATACAGAGTTGGAGTGGGAAAATTGTTCGGATGCATACGAGGTCAATTCACAAAGGGTGGTCATGGAGCGGACAATATTGTGATACGTGCCAGAGGGGGGTGTTACATTGCTTCCAAAGCAACTAATGACGGCCAACCCTAATCTCGTTTAATATATAGAATCGTAAGTGTCCACTTGGATTATCCTAAGCTGAATTTCTTGTAACCCAGGTATAGGGTAGAAATATTAGTTCGGAACGTGATATCATGATCCAAGTTGGTATCCAGATCTCTACCATAAACCCTAAATTTCTCTACACATGAAAGTACACAAAGTTTCCTAGGAATGCTTTGTAGCATTGATTATACAGAGTTGGAGTGGGAAAATTGTTCGGATGCATACGAGGTCAATTCACAAAGGGTGGTCATGGAGTACCGACTATAATGCTAAAAGCATTAGTGTTAAACGATCTATGGTTTTGGCATGCTTTCTTTGGCATGGCAAGGTCACTTGACTTGAATGTACTATATGCGTCACCGATATTCAATGGAATTTTGTAGGGAAATCACATGACTTCCCATATGTTGTGAATGTAAATGAATACAAGTTTATGTATTACCTTGGAGATGGATATATCCATAGTATGTTACTGTCAAATCATATACAAATATCCATAAGAAATAACAATATATAAAACACTCGATACGCGCAAATGATAGGGGAAAAATAAATAATATATTGATTGCTTGTTTCATTTTGCATAATATGGTATTCGAAGATAAGAAGGGTCGGACTATATGTATGTATAACCTGAATGATGTATTTCATCCACTTGTATAAATACAAGTTGGTAGCTTGGAATACGACACAAGAATTTTGTAGATATAAAACTCAAAAACGCACAGCAATCTTCGTTAAGATTTGAGGGATCACATTTATGTGAGGAAAAATAACCAAGACGATGAGGACGAGTCAGTTTCCAATGTTTACGTTTTAATGTAATTTTTAATATTAGCGTAACATTTTTTTTATCGTTTTTAGGTTATTAATGTAATTCTTATTTTCCATTTAGTAATGTAATTTTTATCTTGTTCAATGATAAATTTCCTATTTTAAAAAAATAAAGGTTGTGTTGTTATTAAAATTATGTAATTACAAAATTATCTTGTTTAAAAAAAGGTTGTGTTTTTTATTAACATTATGTAATTAAAAAATTATCCTGTTTTAAAGAAAAGGTTTTCTTTTTATTAAAATTATGTAATTAAAATAAATAAAAAAAATAAATTATATAGATGATGTGGAGTGATAAGTATTTCCTATGTGAATAAAGACTAGTACCAAAGGGTTTCTAGCCTAACGGTATCAGGTGTTGTCCTACCTTCTTGAAGTTGAGGGTTCAAATTTCGTCCGTGTTGTTGGTCACCCGGTTCACCTTCTTTAGGTCTCCAATAATGCCGAGACTCTAGTCATTTTTCACAATCCTCCTTGAGTATGGAGGGGTGTCATTTATAAATTTTACCTATGTATTGTTGAGGAGCCTATATTAGCAACTGTCCATTAGTTATTCTAGTGGTATATTTGTTTCCTTATTTTTTTGCCCAATACAAATATGCACAAGAGTATTAATAGGAATCATGGGATGGCTTTTCCATCTTCTAAGTTCTAACCATCTATCTTGTTCATCAGGCATCTTCGTCTTCTACACGTCTTTTTTTCGCACTCTCAATAATTATCTGCCAAAACGGTAGTGTTACTTTCCTTTTAGTCATACAAAAGATCCCTAAATTTTGATGTTAAATGACACTAAGATCCTGAATCCAACACCTTAACATATTTATTGATAACAATTGATGAAGATGATCTATCCTTTTGTGTGTTTTCTTTCTTCACTTTGACTTTGAGGTCTTTGATCAAATATTCAAATGTTCAAATTCCTTGGGTCATTTGTTTTGGATATATTAGAATGTTCCCTTAGGCCCTAGTGGCCTCTGCCAATTGGTGTATATGACATGAAGTTCCCAAATCCAACATCCAACATTATTGATTAATAAAATTTTCAATTAAATTTAAACACATAGAGACTAAAGATGAAACCAAGCTTTTTATCTGAGATATCACAACACAAGAATTATGCTGTGCATTTATTCTCAAGTTCAAAATACCAAATGTTATAGTGACATAATAGTTTCAGCTTTACATTAATTAGAACAAACACAAATAAAAACAAACTACAGAATGTAATATCAAGTTCCAGAATCCATTACTACTTGTAGATTAAGCAACAGCAGATGCTGCTTCAACTGGCCAGAACTCGGTTTTCTTCCCTGTCTTGGAAACAGTCTGTAGAACTGCATCTGGCTGCACATTACCCTTCACTGTCACCTTTTGTTGCTCAAGATCAATGTCAAAAGTTTCCACCCCTGAATTATAATTTTATAACAAAAATTAGTAAGTTATTTTGGAATCTTGAGTTATAAATTTCAAATCTTGATTGTTTTTTATGGAACAAACCTTCCATTTTGCCAAGAACCCTCTTCACAGCCCCAACACAGCCACCACATGACATGCCAACCTTAAGAACAACAGTCTGCATTCCCATTAAAACAGATTTGTAAGTTGTTTGTTAAAGAAATTGTAAACATAATACAAAAATCATTTTATTTAACAATGTAAAAGATCATTTGAGCTGTTTAAAACCAATTGGCAAAAAGATGGGTTGCTTCTAATCGACATATGTATGATTGTTTAACCAAATGACAAAATGATCAACTTAAGTTTGACAGGGATCAAGTTTGAGGATGACAGTTTACAACCAAAGGTCAATTTTGAATGATATTATCATGATCATAAGTCTGTGAGACTTGTTCTATTGGAAAGCTCCAAAAACAACATAAATAAAGATCCAGAAATTAGCATCTAATTGTTCTACAAAAACAATTCTAATAATAATAATAGCAAGATTATTTCTACCTGATTCCATGAAAATTGAATAATAATCCAACTCTAAACCTCGATAACATAGACACAAATTTAAGAGTGGTTTAAGACCGATCGAAACAAAAGTTAACCTTGATCATAATAGAAACCCATATATACAAGAACAAATCAAATCAAAACGATCGGAGCATGACGTGATAATAAAAAACATCAAAGGAACATGGATAAAACTAGCTCAATCGCGTAACCCTAATAATATCATTGACAATAAAATTAAATATACCTGAGACATGGTTGGATGAATTTGAAAGAAATCTGAGAAAAGGATTTGACTTTGAAAAGGGATAAACAGATTGATTCGAGGGTATGGGTGAAATGAAGGGAAGGGTGGTGGATGATATTTAAATAGAGAAAGGGGAAACACGTTTTGGATGGGTGTTGGGGGTTTGGTGACGGTGGTTAGTCGTCAGCCATCACGACCGTTTCGTTGACTTACGGTTTCCGTTCCGTTGGACGAAAGTTTCAACCTTCTAGATTATATTTAATTACTACAAAACTGCACAAATGGTCCATATGGTTATGGTTAGCTGAAAATTGATACTTTCATCCAAAAAGGTTTGGACTGATATCAGAATCCAAACTTTTCATGTTGTTGCGAGTTTGATCTGATTTGCTTTGAACTTTTTTATAAAAACGATTTTACCTTTGTTTTTTTTGCATTTTTAGTTATTTATTTATTTAAATATTTTTTTGATTAAAAAAAATTAAAAGAATCAAATCTCTCTCTCTCTCTCTCTCTCTCTCTCTCTCTCTCTCTCTCTCTCTCTCTCTCTCTCTCTCTCTCTCTCTCTCTCTCTCTCTCTCTCTCTCTCTCTCCTTTTGAAGAAAATATATCTCATATGGGTATCTTTCCAATCTCATTTTCATTTGGGTTTTTCTAAATCATAACTCAATGGAAATCATTTGTGAGTTTTTTTTTCAAGGGTAACTTAAGAATCAGATTCCTAAATACGAATCAAAAACTAAAATCGTGTGTTTTTGTGTTTTTGGAAATCAATTTAAGAGTGTGTGTGCGTGTTCTAAAATTTCTGAAAATCGATTCTTGGGTGTTCATCCCTCATCTTTATCTGGAAATCGATTTTATGTAATTAGATCTATGCTTCGATGGTTGTTTACAGGAATAAAAAAGATGAAAGAAAGTTGGATGACTAAATATAAAGAGGAGGAGGGGTTTCAGATCAACAGATCTGAAGAAGGTTTTCAGACTTAACTAGTGCACATCCGTTCTTGTTTGAGGAGGAGATCGGAGACATGAGCTCACGACTGAAAACTATCGTCGGAGAGATGAGGTAGAAAAGCGAATTTCGATTCAGGGTTTTGTCCTCCATCGTTTCGTCTTCAGATCACCGTGTTTGTGTTTAGATGAAGAACCCACAAACTCGATCTGATTTCATCTTCATGATTTCGTTTTCTTCTTTCTCCCTTATTCGATATGCCCTCTATTTCGTCTTCAGATACCATGGTACTGGAGGGTGTGGTTGGGGTGGGTTTTTCGATGACAGTGAAAATTAAGCCACAGATGGTGAAGATGAACTAAGAAGGGGGTGGTGCTGTAAACTGATCCTAACAGTGATGAAGAACACAAACAAATATGAAAACAGATGGAGAAGATGAACATATCTGAAAACAGATGGAGAATACTAACCTTAGATATGATTTCTCATTCTCTTTTCTCCAGTGGCGTAGCCACATTAGTACAAGGGTGGGCCTTGGCCCACCCAAATAAATTTGAGTTATATATATATATATATATATATATATATATATATATATATATATATATATATATTAAAAATTTCAAATTATAAACAAATATAATATCTTTTGTTGCATATATTGTTACATTTTGTTATTATTTGAAGTATTTTACTACCGTTAATATTTTATAAATTATTTGGCCTACCCTAAAACAAAATTTTGGCTACGCCACTACTTTTCTCCATCTCCATTGAGAATTGAAGTGTTTAACATTTTGTTTTAGGTGTTTTTTCGTTCTTAGTGTTTTTTTTTTGTTCATGTGGACAATTTTCAGGAAGAAGAAGATGGGTATTTGGAGAGAGAGAGAGAGATTTTATTTTTTTAAATCTGAAAATCAGAAAAAATAATTAAGAAAAAAACAAGAAAATCATATTAACAGGGGCTAAATTCGTTATTTAAAAAAAATCAGAATAGATTGGACTAAAGAAACAACAAAATGAAAATTTTAGACCTCTGGTGATAGTCCAAACCCTTTTTTTTTTTTTTTTTTTAACTAAAATAACAATTTTAATCAAACCACAAGGGCCATTTATGCAGTTTTGTCCTTAATTAATTTGTTATTAATGTATTGATTTGATTTATGATAATATGATCCATCATACAAGCAACAACTTTTTATGTTTTTTATTTTAATATAGGATGCCGGCTACATGAAAAATACCGTTAATGTGCATGAAAAAAGAAAAAAAAAACTATCCACAACAGAATCTATATTTTTAAAATATAACCCAAAACTTTTAGTTTTCACTGCACCATTTTTTTTTAATATACTTTAGATTGTAATAAGACCCCAATTGAATAGTAAAATTTCATATTTTCCAAAAACAAAATTAAATATATTGCTATATCTATGTGATAATAATAAAAAAAACATTGAAAATGATATATCAGTAAACCATTGCTAAGGACATATTAGTCACTTTAACATAATTCTATATTTTTCAATCTCAAAACAAAACAAATCTAGGACGGCTTTCGTCTTTACGATGTTTAAGAATTAAGATACTAATTTATTGTTCTTGATTCTATAAAAAAAATAACTTTGTACCATTGGATTACATGCAGAATGTCCTAATTTTTTGTATTGGAAGAATTATATTAGACTGTGTTATCCTAATTTAAGTTTAAAGGTTTTATTTCTATCTTTATAATTTTTAAAAGGACAATTGCAAACTTATCAGTAAAAGTTATAAAAATTCTAACAATAGTTATTAATTTTGTGGGGTAGTTGCCCTGCCCTAATGTTTGTCTGCCTAAGCCAGTCCACGTAGACATCATCCGTGGACAAAAACGTAACATAAAAACTAATTATCTTACCACATGTTCATTATAAATAAAATAAAAAAGTCACATTGTTATGAATACATTTTTATATATTATCCAAAAAAAGAGGACTTCTGTTAAAAAGAAACTGTGGGAAAGACTACCAAATCTACCTAACCGTGAGATGGTAGTTGGGATCTAATGAAAATAAAACTTCAACACATACCTTGTACTACGAATGTAGTACACATGTACTTCCCTTTACAAATACCAAACGGTTTGAACTTTGAAGTTTTTCTAACTAATCATTTTACTTGTTTAGTTATATATATCGCGTAGTCATGTGTTCTACGAATTTTAATAAACATTTTTTATGTTATTTATATTTATAACATAATGTTTAAACAAAAGAGGGAAGAGAGAACATTTAAAACTGTATTTGGAACAATAAAAAACAGCTAAGAAAACGAATACATACTTATGATATATTTGAAAATTAAAAGATTATTGGACGTGTTTCTTTTGTCCTAAAAATGTGGAGTTAAGTTTATTTGATAAGGCTTCCATCATGAAATTGTTGTTTTTGATGATACGTAATGCTTTCTATTCACAACTCTTTAAGAAATTTAAGTGACCGAAATAAAGAGGAACATTTAAAGTTATGTTACTTGTGCTACTAGCTTATCTAACCTTTGAACTGACATTGAATTGTTGATTTTCCAATTCTGCTAGTTGATCTAGCAATTTGGCCCTTCAAGGTTACTTGGTTCTATGACTTGATCTAGCATTGAGCTTTTACTTGGCCGATTTAAGGCTTTTTTTTTTTTTTTGACATATATCTTGGTGTTTTTCCTCATTGAAGATGAAGGGTTTTGTATCTTTATTTCAAGTGATTTGTAACCCTTTTTGATTGTTGATTAATAATATAAGTCGTATGTTTCTCCTTGTGATATGCACCATCTCGCGAATGGTGCAACCATGTAAAATGCTCGTGTCTCCTAAGTTGTTGTTATTATTATTATTATTATTATTATTATTATTATTATTATTATTATTGTTATCGTTATTGTCATGTACATTTGCTATGCCTTGGCATGTGTTGCTCTCACTATTACTAATTTTATCGTTTTTTTCATATTCTAGTGTGTTATATGTTTTGTTGTTGGGTTTTAACACTTGTTTATGAGACTAAGTGCTTAGATTGCTAAAGTAATAATATGAATTTGACATAAGACCCCAACAGCAACAACACAACCATAAACTATCTTATAGAAACTAAGTATACAACAATGAGATATAAATACACAAGTAATCAAGATGATCGTAGATTCTGATCACATGGTGGAAACAACCTTGCCCCACTATTATTCATCCTAGTATCTGTATAAAGGTGTCACCCCTCAAAGGAACTCAATGACTTAATGATGGATTCATATACCTTAATACCCTCTAAAAACACATTATCCTCCAAATACTCATTATGATCATGAAGCAAAATTTGGGTATTCTTCATAGGCGAAAATCCAAAAGTCGGGATCCCAAGTTGCCTCATATATCTAGCATCAGTAGTAGAAGACAAAATCTCAGGCTTTTCAAGCACCCCACCACATGCTTCAACAGCATCCTTAAAAACATTCCACCATGGATTCGAATCATTAGTTGCAGTCATCAAAGGTCTCCCCATATAATCTCTCAATGGTCCTTTCTCCACAATATGATAACTCATATTCCTTGTTTTAGGTGCCCATTCTTCAGCAATCCGTTTCTTCAAAAGATCCGGATCCACAGTTGGTGGCAACCTCACATCATAACCCACTTCCGCCTCAGATGGTTGCATGTTCATCACAAAGTTTCCATTTTTAGAAGGAGTTCCCGCTTTTAAATAAACCGGATTTGCAGAAACAACCTCGGAGTTTGCTAAAACCCCGGTTTTCACCAAATCAAACTGATTCTCTCTAAATTTTGACACGACCTCGATGCTCTTCATCAAATTCTCCATTGCAGTGTCATCAAACATCTTTGATCCATGTCCTGGTTTTCCAATAGCCTTGATAACAAGATTCCATGGAGATCTATCAGCATAAAACACGCGATATTTATTGGTAGTTGAAGCTTGTCCTTCATCTAGAAAGAACCCTACGTTCATTTCTTTAAACTCTTTTGATTCCACAAACTTTTGCATCCCATCAAACCCACCGATTTCCTCATCAGGGACATAACATATATGAAGTGTTCTAATGGGTTTGAACTCAGGGTCTCTTTTTATGATGTTTCTGAGAGCTTCTAGGTATTGGATAGCAATACATTTATCATCTTGGGCACCTCGAGCAAAGATTTTTCCATCATCGGTTTTGATAGCAGAGAAAGGTGGGTGGACCCACTTTGAGGGTTCAGCAGGGACTGAATCAAGGTGGGAGTTGAAGAGGATGGATGGGAGATTAGGGTTTGAGCCTAAGAAAGTGACAAGAAGGAGAGGTTTTTGTGGTGTGGTTAGGTAGAGGGTTTTGGTTATGAGGTTGGGGATGGATTTGGCTAAGACATTGAGGAAGGAAACTGCAGTGGAGTAGTCTGGGTTTGGGTGAGCTGTTTTTATTCTCAAGTATTGTTGGAAACGGGTGATGGATGTTTCAGCGGTTTCAGGTGTTTGTTGTGTTGTTAGTGGGAGGAGAGAGATGAAGATGAGTGCACATGTTGATAGGAGGAAGAAGCTCTGGTTGTGCCAAATTGGTTTGACCATGGCCGGCTTTGTCTGGGAGACATAGAGTCAATATGAACTTTTGCACATTTAAAACTTAAAAGATTGATTTTGTATTGAGTTCAGTTAATCAATTTGTATTGGGTTAAAAATATGGTTGTAACATGTAAAAAATCTGGTTTTGGCATTTTAACAAACACATAGCGGGCAAAAAGAAAGGTTCTTGATTTGTTATTCTAAGGTGCTTGCTTGAAAAGTGAAAACCAATTCAGAAAACATGATTCTTGGAGATCCAAACTGAAATTATGATGAACTTCGTTGAAAATCAATAAAATTGCACAAAGAAACAGGAGATGTCATTATATACGAGGATCAGTTGTAATGAACTCAACGAGCAAATTTGAACATCAGAAAACCAGTTAATTAAGAGTCGGTAATGTTTTCATTAAGTGTGGTCAACTTACAAAAAAAAAAAATAATAATAATAATAATTTTTACAAGTGCTTCACTTCTTACTATCCCTTTTGATTGATTGATTGTCAAAATTCATTGTCTACTTAAATAAGAAACTAACAATGATTGGGGGAAACTCACCTCAGATAAGTGGTCTCCGCCAAACAAGGATCCGTTTCTGGAAAGAGATCACCGGAGCAGATGCAGATTGAGGGCCACTGGGCCAGTTCAGCAAAAGTGATATCAGTCGACTATTTTGTAGAACCCTAAAAACGTTGTCGAGTAAAATTCATTACCTGATCGGAGAGCTGAGTAGAGCAGGGCTAAGTCGAGAAGGGGTGGCGCCGGAGATCGGAGAGTTGCGGCGATGGCTAGAGAGTAGATAGTAGAAGATGGGAGATGGAGAAGAAATTGTAATTGAGGCGTTTCTGTGAATCGTATCAGGAAACAAGAAAGAGAAACGGTAATAAGTTTGAGCCTTTGAGGGTATAATAGTCATTTGATCTTTAAAAGGTATATATTCTTTCCGCACACAAGATCATTATTCCAGAATTTTTGGGTTTCTTATTATGCTTATGCGGTTCCTTTCCTTTTTCCATCGAATGTCAACTTTTATTTGTGTTTTGATGGATTCTCAAAGAAATCTTTTTTGAATCCTCATCTAATATTTCAATACAAAATCTATCATCATACTATACGATTTTATTATGGTTTTATGTTCTAATTGTATATATACACCTCGTGATTAGTTGATTATCAGTGATATAATGTTATCTTTCAAAGCAAAGACAATGGTTTAAAAGAGAGAGTTGCATTTAAAAACGCATTTCTTATTTTTATTTATTTGTGATTGTTACATATATTGCATTAAAATCCGGACTAGAACCGTTCTCCAGAATCCAACACTGGAATCGCATTCCGACTAACGAATCGGGAAACAGGGCAATCAGTAGCAAATATATCCGACGTCAAGTACTTGGGTTTGTCACCCATTACTGGCATATTCGCACTAACCTTAATCTTACTCTCATAATTTCTCCTATAAGTTTGCCCTAAAACCCCATCCACTTCATCACCTAGATTAAAAAACCTAAACCCTAAATCCAAATGAGCGAAACAATCATCATCTGTGATATTATAACCATGAACTCTTGATTCTTCCGCACTGATCGGCACCACGGTGGCTGTAATCCTGAAACTGTTCTCTACTTCAATTGCAATACCATTAGTCGGGCTTGTTCTAGAGATCTGTAGAGATGAATTACGATAAATCCAGTTTTTCCCTTCAATGGATAGAGGAGTATTGTCGAAAAATATAAAAAGATGTTCTTCGTTATCATCCCATGTCGACGTTCTCTTGGCTCCGACAAGGAGTTTGTGATCGTCAAACAATATTCCAATGGATTGCACCCATGTGAAGTCACGAGTGAGTTTAGGGTTTCGTTTTCCGATGAAGTGACCATTGATGTGAAGGTTGGTGTCGGATACAAGACAGAAGTCTTGATCTTTACGACCATGGAAGTAGAATGTGACACCATCTCCTCCTACAAATCGTGGGTCTTGACACACAGCTCCCGGCATGTTGCAACCTTAATTAATATGTACGAAGTAGTAATAAACTGATGAAGTTAATATATGTATTGGATTGAAACTTAACTTATTTATTAATCTCTTTGTGAAATGATAACATCTGTAATTAAAAACAACTTACTACAAACTGGCTTGCAGGAAACACAATCCATGAAACAGTTGTTTGAGCAGTCGACTGGACAAGAGTGCCACAGATTGAAGCATGGCGGGAAAAAAGGAAGAAGGCATCTCACTCTTTTCGGTAAACCTGGTATCAAAGGTTTCGGAGTTGGTTCCCAGTTTGAATGAGCCGACATATCCATTGAATGTTGCTGCCCTGCCACCGGAGATTCAAAGGTCAAAGAGATGATCAGCAACAAAGGAAGCCAAAGCTGCAATGAACTCATCATTTTCATGGTAGAAATTAACTATGGATCGAAAAACCAGTAAGCTTTGTTAAGTTGCTATGTTTGTGTGATTGCTTGTGCATTTGGGTCTGAGGGCCGTTTTATAATCGAACAACCATCGGTTAAAGCAGGAGGAGGTTTATAAAATGGTTGGTTTTCATGTGTTTGACGCCATTAGTGGTATGAAAAAAAAAAAAACCTTTAAGGGTGTATAAGGTACCTTCTTCGTCGTTGCAGATCATTACATATGGTATTTTACATGTGTTTATATTTTTGTAACCGAACCTATCTTAAAAAGAATCTATTAGTGATTGAAAGCACTCTCTTTGGTAGAGATGCAAATTTGACCTGCAGATTCGGGTATCCGCGGGTACCCGACCCTAACGGGGCGGGGATTACCCGCATTAACAGGTAACGGGGTGGGTATGGGCTTATATTTTGCACCCGAAGCGGGGGCGGGGCGGACACGGTTACAATACTGTTCGCCCGTTTAAAACCCGATTATATATATATATATATATATATATATATATATATATATATATATATATATATATATATATATATATATATATATATCCCTATCTAATAAAAGAATAGTTTTATTCTCATTTTGTCATTTGTCATCATATTATATCTCCTAATTGATACATGACATTTGTAAACCTATTAATTCTCCATTTCAAATTTTAAATTTTAAATTTCTCATTCTAATTATATTAAATTAATAACATTAAAATAAAAATTAAAATAAACTTAATACACATTATAAAGTGATATAATTTCATATATTTATTTAAATCAATGATTAAAATTTATATAATTAAAAAAATCTCTTAATTAATAATTTATTTAAAATAATTGATTAATAATTTTTAGTTTTATTTTACAAGTTTAATTAATTGTATAACGGTGGTTCCCACGGGTTATAAACTAGTATATATATATATATATATATATATATATATATATATATATATATATATATATATATATATATATATATATATATATATATATAGGGAAGAGTTATATGGAAAATGAATGATTAGAGCAACATATATTTGAACCAATGAAAACATGACAAAACATCACTTCCACAATAAGTTCCACAATACATTACTTGTGAAGAAAGAAATGGACACGTGTCATTTGATTATTGGTTCCGGTAGATGTTGTTCTAGTTATTTGTTTTCCATAGAACTCAATCCTATATATATATATATATATATATATATATATATATATATATATATATATATATATATATATATAGAAGTAGGTTCAATGGAAAATGAACAATTAGGGCAACATATGCTGGAACCAATGATCAAGTGACACGTGTCCATTTCTTTATTCATAAGCAATCTACTTTGAAAGTTATTTATGTAGTTATTCCAAAATGATGTGTTGTCATGCTTTCATTGGTTCCAACATATATTGCCCTAATTGTTTATTTTCCATATAACTCTTCCCTATATATATATATATATATATATATATATATATATATATATATATATATATATATATATATATATATATATATATATACTAGCCGTTTACCCGCGCTAAGCGCCGGGCGGCAAAAAGTTTCTTTCGGAAGATAGTTTTAATAGTTTCCTTTAGACGTGAGTTATTCATTGCGGCCATTTGGTAGACTATTATGTGTCGAATAGGTCATTTCAACATATAGTTTCTTGCTAGGTGTATACTCATACAATACGATAAAAGTTGAGTCTACATCTCAAATAATTCATCTGATAGTTCATACTTGATTTTAACAATATATAAATAACAACAATCTGCAACCATATAGTTTTGTACATTTATAACATGTCCAATATATAACCTACACCAATCTGCAATCATGTTGCTTCATCTGCTAGCCCTGCATTAAACATCAAATAAGCATCTAAGATACATATTTGAAGAAATTGTATAATAATAAGTTGTTGATTGTACCTTGTTAATCACATAACACTTCTTTGTACACAACGTTTGATGTGTAGATTCCATCATTATGAAACGTTTTTTCCGGCTTTACTAATACCTTGGTATTGACACGTGATATTCCTCTGGACAACGCCACATAAAGCTGGCCATGTGAGAATACCGATTCTGGTAGATAAACACCTACATTTGGAATTGTTTGTCCTTGAGCTTTATTGATTGTCATAGAGAAACTAAGCTGAATTGGAAACTGCTTTCTTTTAAGTTTGAATGGGAACATCTCATTGTCAGACGGACATAGAGGAATTCTTGGTAAAAACACTCTTTTTCCAGCATGTTGGCCAATCGCTATCTCTGCATCAATGACATTTTGTTGGAAAGCTCGACATATCAATCTGGTGCCATTACATAACCCATTTGAAGGATCGATATTTCGCAAAAGTATTACAGGGCACCCAGTTTTTAACCGAAGATAATGAGGGGGTACACCACTAACATTTAGCGAGTTCAAATACTCCATCGGATATAAGTTATTTTTGTCATCTTCCGCTTCATCAAAACTATAGTAAACTTTTTGCTCGCCAGAAAATCGTTCGATCAACTTATTATTAATCTCATCAACACTTTCATTTTTAGTTGACAGTATCGCCCTCGAAATGATAAATTTTGAGTCGGCGCCGTTGGATTCCAAAGAAGGAAATATTGCATCAATCAGAGCGTCCACTGATTTAGTTTTATCAGTGTACCGAATGGACATGTTATCAGGTATACGAATATAGGACTCGTCCAATGTTTCCTCCTTTCCATCACCGACTCGTAATAAAAAAATCAGAAAACCATGGGTCATTTACCGCTCTCATGTTGATACTTAATCGAAGCCTTTTAACTGAAGCCCATAGAGGTGACATTCGTAAGCTAGAGTCGACAATTTGTGCTCGAGTGCCACGTCTCACGACCGGTAACACTTGTCTAAAGTCACCTCCCATAACCATTATCTTTCCACCGAAAGGGAGCTTCTCATCTGTGATGTCTTGCATTGTGCGATCAACTGCTTCTACTGCCTGCCTCTTAGCCATTGCTGCTTCATCCCATATGATTACCTTTGCCTCGCGAAGTACCTGAGCCTTCCCACTTTGTTT
Organism: Lactuca serriola; assembly: GCF_051521515.1. Taxonomy (NCBI): domain Eukaryota; kingdom Viridiplantae; phylum Streptophyta; class Magnoliopsida; order Asterales; family Asteraceae; genus Lactuca; species Lactuca serriola. The sequence continues at coordinate 31,325,100 of NC_136415.1, forward strand.
AGTGATCTTGCACATCGAGTTATTATCAAGATTGAGCGGAATTCCAAATCGTGAATGAGTTGTTCTCCCTCCTGGCATGTTGTTAGCCGCAACACCTGACGTGGCAGTTGCAAGTGCAATAAGACCATGAGCACGAATATTAGCCAACAAAGCTTTGTACAAAAATGTCTTTCCAGTTCCACCGGGACCATCTATGAAGAAGACACCCGAAATATTTTGATCCACATGCCTCATTATCTCATCATATGCAAACTTCTGGTCTGGATTGAGAGAGTCTCGCGCATGTAAGTCTTCATATTCCACATTTATAGAGTATTCTTCTTGCACCTCACGATAGCCTCTTGATTGTAAATCGATGTGTGCACTGACCTTTGGAAGGTCGTAATCACTAAGCTTTTTACTCATAGATTCTAGGAAGACTCTAATGTCGATGAGGACCATATTTTGCACTCGCTCGGCGCATCCATATTGTTTCCTGTAATCTTCAGAAAGAGAATCATAGTGGTCGTCCCATAACTTGCGAACATTTCCTGGTTCACAAAAAATCAGCATCGTCGCAAATAACCTTCTAAGTGCGCTGGGAAATTGAAATAAGGAAGCCTCTTCAAGACACTGTGATAAATTATCATCCGTCTCTATTAAACCTCTTTCGAGAGCTGCTTTTCGAAATGTAGGGTGTAATACACCATTGGCTGTGTATAAATCTTCAAAGCAGGTAGGCCCGGTGATATGACATAAAAGCAGGCGTAGGTAGTATCTCTCTCCTTCAGCTGGATTAGCATAAACAAGTCGACCCACCATTGATTTATGTGCGCGGGTCCTCCAACAATGGTTGCCCCGATTCCATGTAAAATGTTTTGGAAAATCCTTATACAAATATTCTCTCGCTTTGGAATCTTCTTTATTCTTCTTGAAAAATGCCGTCAACATTGAATCTTTTTCTTTCTCTCTATCAACAATGTCTTCCATTCTGTCAACGTCTTTGAACCTAACCAACTGTTGATTCGGGAGATGTATTTGCAACGCCAGCACACAAGGGTGGATTTTTGATAGAGGAAAGCTAAAAACTCGCCATAATGCCTCGGGAGGGGACACATAACATGCGTCTTGAAACTTTTTTATCTCATTAATAACAACATTTTCTTGGTCTTTATCAATATGGATAACTTGTTTGTCATGGCCCTTATAAACATATTTGAAGAGGTACTTCACAGACTTTATACTCGAACAAACCTCAACGTTGATATGACAATTAAACATCATTAACAACTTCGGGTTGTATGGAGCCACCCATCTGTTATCCAATGATGTATTTCTTACAGTAACCTCAATTCCATTATTTCTCCTTCTATATAATGGATATGAGTCCTCTCCTTGTGATGTCTTTTCATTGAATTGCCTAGGATATCTGAAACGACATATTTTTGGCACACCCTGCATACACAGACTTTTTTCTCGTAAGCTACCACAGGGACCGTGCATCATGTGACTTTTGACAAGATCATGCATTTCAGGAAACCTTATTGGGTCGGGAATTTCCGCACACACAAGTTTATCATAATCGTCTGGATTATTCATCTTATATCCAGGGGTCATTATTAAGAGGAAATGTGCATGTGGCAATCCACGCTTTTGAAACTCTATCACATACACATATGACCCCACCACACCGATTATATGTCTCTGCAATAATTGTACCTTGAGATCCTCTAACTTAGCATGAAAAACTCTTGCAACAAGGTCCGGTCGATCTTGAGCTGACTGTCCAGGCAATAACTCATCATCGATTTCTTTCCATTTTGGGTTGCAAGTCATTGTAAGAAATATATCAGGCCTCCCATCATCTTGAACTAAAGCCATGGCATCCAGAAATCTTCGGCGCATGTCACGTGGACCTCCAATGAAACTTGCAGGTAACACAACTCTCTGTCCAACCCTACTTGGTTGAGCCTCACCGACATTAAAACAATCAACAATGCCCTGGTATAAATCAACTCTAATTTTGGTTTGGTTCTTTTCAACAAAAACCAAACGTGTAGTCTCAATCTTTATATAGGTATCTACTGCAAACTGCTGGAACAATCTCCCTCCCATCAAAATCACATTATCATTCGACCGTATCTGGAACTTGTAACAATAGTACTCCCGCATACTTACAGTGTTTCTGCCTTTTTTTTGAAGTAGATCCTGTGATATCATAATTTATGTGAAAAATATAAATTTAATATCCAAATATTTAAGGCAATACGTGTTACATGTTTTAAATATGTAAAAGAATGTTAAAGGCGTACCTTCTGAACCTTCATCATTGTCTTCATTGTCACTAATAATTTCATCCATGGCCACCCCATATCTTGGTATTTTAGGATGCCATCCAGACTCACCATTAGGAAAGAATAAAGGATACGACAAAGGATCATAACAACCAAAGTGAGGTTGAATTTCAGTACTATAGTTAGACCTCCCGTAGACAATAATACTTCTTTTATATGCAGTGATGTTGTCATTTCCTTCAACCCAAATACCAGCAACCTATGCAAAGGTGTAGTTCAATATGGTGATTAATATGATATGTATAACAATAAATATGAGACATTTAATTTTAAAATGAATAAAGTTAAATGTTACTATTCACACCTCAGATGTCGTAGGCTTATTGTACACCCTTTGGTCAAGCTCCACCGATGCATTCAAAGTCACTCTATAATTATCAAGCGGTCCTAGATCAGAAAGCTGTTTAAATGTTCTAACATACGGATTCGAAGCTAGAATTGGTCTTCTGAGTTTTAGTGAATACAAGCTTTTCAAATGATTTGAAGCTGGTCCCAAATTAACTCCAGTCTCCTGAAACAACATAAAAATGCAACTGCATATTAGCTGCCAACTCTTGTATAATTATATAATTTTATCAATTGTTACTTTACCACCTTCATGTGCATTATATACAAGATTTCCAGATTCGGTGAGTTTCGAAGCAAACAAAGAGCACCATGAAGCTGTTCTAAAGTGAAATCCCATCCTTATCCAAAACCCTAATAATAGACAATCTAGTGTATCAGCCACTTTTTTTGTTAAAATTAGATTCAAAATCGATTTTATTTTATAGAAGAAACAGCTTAACAAATCAATTTAAAATAACAAATCAATTTAGAGAAGAAAGAAAAGGTGTTCAGCGATGGATAAGAGAAGCTTACATGTTGAGGAAGGCAATGAATTGGTGGATCTAACAGAGGAATTCCATGGAGTGGTGGAGGAAATGACTGAAGTAGCTGGAGGTTTGAACCATATAACATTTGTGATGTGTGGGTGTCGAATGGTATTAGGGCACAAGGGGTAAGGACGTCAAAAAGAATCATTCATATTTCAGTTACCTGCAAAAGAGACAAATATAGATGGAGGAGTCAAAACAACAAGCTCTTTACCCGATTCAATCCATTATGTCTTAAAGAATCAACAAATTCAAAACGTCTAACTTATAGAGGGATCGAAAGCTTTTATGACTGTTGGATAAATGGAGGAATTGGTTCGGTATGGAAAAGTGGCTGATCTGGACGAATTTGCCCTTATGTGGATAAATTAGAAAAAATTTCACAAATATGGGTCACAACAATCTCCTGTGGCTTATGATAAATTCATGCCTGCAGAAAATTGAAGCACAAATATAAATCTGCAAGAAAACAAAATCGGTTTTTTCTATTTGATGAGAATTAGAAGTCGCAGAGGTTACGTCTGATGACTGTGTTGGTAGCTCAACATTTTCCTCTGTTAAAAAGGTGAAACACAAATTAGAAAGACAATGAAGTACTGATATTTGATAGATATAGAATACTCTAAAACATCCAGATGAGGTGCGGAGAATGAGTAAAGAAACCTGAACATTTCTTATGTGTGGGTCTCTTTTGCTATGTTCTTCGTCGGGATGGCAGAGATGCAGACAACAAAGGACGATCGATTTCAGGTTGAGCTTCAAATCAAACCCTTAAACTGCCAAATCCGATCGATTACCACAAATGAAAATGTAACTTGAAGGCGTTAGAGATACACACAAGCAGGTGATGGTTAGGGTCGAAGTAGAAACGGCAGGAGTGACGACTTGGCCAACAAGACGGGTTGAGATAGCGATTTCCAGAACTGCTCAGCATCTGGTCAAGAAACAAAAAGACTCCTCAACACCGTTTAGGGTTTTTATGTGTGTGTGTGTGAGAGAGAGAGAGAGAGAGAGAGGCGATGGAGAAGTGACGGAAGAGATTGGGAGAAACGACGGCAACCGTGGACCGTCGGTGGGAGACTGGAGATCACCGCATCTTTGGTAGAGACGATGACAATAGTTTTGATGGCGGCTGTGTTTAGGAAATTAGGGTAAGGTCTAGTGTAGTGTATGCGGTGTATGTAATACGTATACGATAATAGATCCGTGTAGTGTAATAGGTATAAGATTGGTTATATGTTTATGCTTAAAATCATTGTATATGAGGTAATATATGTTGTACCTCTTAATTTTCAAGAAGTGGGCAATATCCTTAATAATATAGTAAGAAAACACACCACCCAATAGATTCCCTCCATAAATAAAGCGCATCATTTGTTGTGGAACAACTGCTAACAATTTCTCTCTCTAATAGAAAATGTAATATTTTTATAAAGTAAAATACTTGTGATAAATTATGAAAATGAATATAAGATATAAATAGTTTTGTAAACATACATTTTGATCAATGAGAACCATGAAAAGTTTGTTTGCTCTTGAATCCCTCCAAATGAAATCAACACGAACGGATGTCAAAACATACCACAAATGGTAGTTTAGTAGCAACGAAAATGCATCAACGTAAATATGACCATTCATGATTCTACAAAACGAAAGTCGGATGTGATTGATGTAGAATTGATTTATTTAATTATTTATATTAAAAACTATATTGATTTGAGATTACCAAAGTATAATAACATATGTATCGTGCTTTTGAAATATCCAAGCAATAAGAGTTTTTATTACATGGTAAAATGTAGATATCATATTGTATTAAAATTAAAGTAAATAATTTATTACTTAAAAAAGCTTGAAGTTAGTGTTAAATTTGTTGAAACATTAAACAATATAAATTTTATAGTTCACACCAATAATTTTTATGAATAAAAGCTTCGGGTTTTAAGCAAATACTCATTAATTTGTGATGTTCAAAAAACTGTTGAATTTGTTGTGATGCTCAAAAACTAATTACATTCTTTTTAAACTAAGATTTGGGCTTATAAACTTAAAGGTGTGGGCTTATTTTTTTTGTGATTATATATCTTAACGTTAGTTATGTTATATTTAAATAGAAAAACAGATAGTTGTATTTTCGAAAATTTAGTCTATCAAACATTAAAATATTAAGAATAATAACATGAAAAATAGCGCTTTAATGTGGATAGATTTTCTAGGTGATTTGTTATTGGAAGCTGTAAGGGTTATTTATATTAAAAACTATATTGATTTGAGATGCCCAAAGTATAATAACATATGTATCGAACTTTTGAAATATCCAAGCAATAAGAGTTTTTATTACATGGTTTATTTATTAAATATTACAGAAAACCTAAAGCATATATTAATAACAAATAATATTTATTAATAAAAATGTAACTTGTCAAATAAAAAAAAGTCTAATTGTATAAATTATAATAAATTATTATATCTAAAACTCATCAATAATAATAATAATAATAATAATAATAATAATAATAATAATAAAGATAATATATAGTATTGATAATGAAGAAACAAACTGTGGTGTTTTTTCTTTGGCAAGTTTCAAAAGAACATGCCAGAATACCACAATCAATTTGATAATTAAAAGATATTTACTGATTAAAAATATTCAAAACAAATGTCCTAACTTATACATATACAAACCACACATATGCAGAATGTCAGAAACAAATAAATACACACCTAGAATTCAATTATATACATGTATTATTTGAGATAAAGAATAAGAAGATTGATCAATTTAGATAGAATACAAACAAATACATACACACATATATACAAATTATATACATGTATTATTTGAGATAAAGAATAAGAAGAGTGATCAATTTAGATAGAAGACAGAATAATATCAACAGTTGAAACAAAAGAAGTTTATCACTTCAAATAGAAGTAAGAAATAAAATATTATACACATTTGAAGTTACAAAATATAAAAGAAGTAAAGAGAACCTGAATCCGTGTCAAGAAACGCAATGAAGCAGTGTAGCAGTCTTCCCGATTCCAACTCAATGATCAAATCGTCCCAAAACCTCAACTGTGAAATTTTGCTGTGAGTTAAAAATGAAGAACATAACTTAAATTTATAGGTTGAATAATCTATTATAGAATATAATGTTGTATTTTTGGATATTGATAATCATTCCAAAATTAAGCAAATTAAAATCTTACCATGAATATTAAAATCCATACCAAAAATATTTAAAATCTTACAAAATTAACAAATATACTAATTATCAAAATCCCTACCAAAAATATTTTAAAATCATATGAAACTTAACAAATATACTCAAAAATTTAAAAACGAATATAATATCTGTTAAGAGAAATGTATTATTACACATTTGGAAATAAGCAAAAATTTCAGATGTTGGAAACAATATTTAAAAAGAGGTGAAAAATATACCCGAGTGTTATTCACAAGATTATCCACAACACCTTTCTGTTGATCAAGTTGAGTCCTCAAAGAAGCTGCATTCTCCTGTAAAACAATACAATACAATCATATATTTTTATATAAAAGTATCAAAAATCACCTCCAGTCCTAGCATTGGTCTTCTGAGTTTTAGTGAATACAAGCTTTTCAAATGATTTGAAGCTGGTCCCAAATTAACTCCAGTCTCCTGAAACAACATAAAAATGCAACTGCATATTAGCTGCCAACTCTTGTATAATTATATAATTTTATCAATTGTTACTTTACCACCTTCATGTGCATTATATACAAGATTTCCAGATTCGGTGAGTTTCGAAGCAAACAAAGAGCACCATGAAGCTGTTCTAAAGTGAAATCTCATCCTTATCCAAAACCCTAATAATAGACAATCTAGTGTATCAGCCACTTTTTTTGTTAAAATTAGATTCAAAATCGATTTTATTTTATAGAAGAAACAGCTTAACAAATCAATTTAAAATAACAAATCAATTTAGAGAAGAAAGAAAAGGTGTTCAGCGATGGATAAGAGAAGCTTACATGTTGAGGAAGGCAATGAATTGGTGGATTTAACAGAGGAATTCCATGGAGTGGTGGAGGAAATGACTGAAGTAGCTGGAGGTTTGAACCATATAACATTTGTGATGTGTGGGTGTCGAATGGTATTAGGGCACAAGGGGTAAGGACGTCAAAAAGAATCATTCATATTTCAGTTACCTGCAAAAGAGACAAATATAGATGGAGGAGTCAAAACAACAAGCTCTTTACCCGATTCAATCCATTATGTCTTAAAGAATCAACAAATTCAAAACGTCTAACTTATAGAGGGATCGAAAGCTTTTACGACTGTTGGATAAATGGAGGAATTGGTTCGGTATGGAAAAGTGGCTGATCTGGACGAATTTGCCCTTATGTGGATAAATTAGAAAAAATTTCACAAATATGGGTCACAACAATCTCCTGTGGCTTATGATAAATTCATGCCTGCAGAAAATTGAAGCACAAATATAAATCTGCAAGAAAACAAAATCGGTTTTTTCTATTTGATGAGAATTAGAAGTCGCAGAGGTTACGTCTGATGACTGTGTTGGTAGCTCAACATTTTCCTCTGTTAAAAAGGTGAAACACAAATTAGAAAGACAATGAAGTACTGATATTTGATAGATATAGAATACTCTAAAACATCCAGATGAGGTGCGGAGAATGAGTAAAGAAACCTGAACATTTCTTATGTGTGGGTCTCTTTTGCTATGTTCTTCGTCGGGATGGCAGAGATGCAGACAACAAAGGACGATCGATTTCAGGTTGAGCTTCAAATCAAACCCTTAAACTGCCAAATCCGATCGATTACCACAAATGAAAATGTAACTTGTAGGCGTTAGAGATACACACAAGCAGGTGATGGTTAGGGTCGAAGTAGAAACGGCAGGAGTGACGACTTGGCCAACAAGACGGGTTGAGATAGCGATTTCCAGAACTGCTCAGCATCTGGTCAAGAAACAAAAAGACTCCTCAACACTGTTTAGGGTTTTTATGTGTGTGTGTGTGTGAGAGAGAGAGAGAGAGAGAGGCGATGGAGAAGTGACGGAAGAGATTGGGAGAAACGACGGCAACCGTGGACCGTCGGTGGGAGACTGGAGATCACCGCATCTTTGGTAGAGACGATGACAATAGTTTTGATGGCGGCTGTGTTTAGGAAATTATGGTAAGGTCTAGTGTAGTGTATGCGGTGTATGTAATACGTATACGATAATAGATCCGTGTAGTGTAATAGGTATAAGATTGGTTATATGTTTATGCTTAAAATCATTGTATATGAGGTAATATATGTTGTACCTCTTAATTTTCAAGAAGTGGGCAATATCCTTAATAATATAGTAAGAAAACACACCACCCAATAGATTCCCTCCATAAATAAAGCGCATCATTTGTTGTGGAACAACTGCTAACAATTTCTCTCTCTAATAGAAAATGTAATATTTTTATAAAGTAAAATACTTGTGATAAATTATGAAAATGAATATAAGATATAAATAGTTTTGTAAACATACATTTTGATCAATGAGAACCATGAAAAGTTTGTTTGCTCTTGAATCCCTCCAAATGAAATCAACACGAACGGATGTCAAAACATACCACAAATGGTAGTTTAGTAGCAACGAAAATGCATCAACGTAAATATGACCATTCATGATTCTACAAAACGAAAGTCGGATGTGATTGATGTAGAATTGATTTATTTAATAGAGAAATAACACATATTCCACATAACAGATGAGGCACACACACACATAACACGTATTTCATAGAGAAATAATCAGATCTATAAGATAGAAGAAAGTGAATAGACATTCACACATATAAACAACAATATACTTAATACACTCAAACCATACTTGTATTATTATCGTGTTTATGAAAGGTAGTATACACTCACATGATCAGAAGATGATCGGACAGCACTACAACTTGCAGAAGTAGTAATCCTCAGCAGATCTAGAAGATCTTCACAAAAATCGAACTTCTCGTGGGCAGAGCTTCGGCTCGGGAACCGCACTTCTTGGGATCTTCGGGATCTCGGGACTTGCTTCGGGGCTCGAGAATAATACCGGGGCTTCGGGGTATTTCTAGCACGCAAATCGATGCAAAACGGGAGAGAGAAGAGAGAAAAGAGCAAAAGAACTCGGCTGCCCTTGCATCCTATTTATAGGAGGCTGGAGCCTCGGAGTACGCGGGGCGTACAGGTCTGAAATCGTCACTGCTTACGTATCCGAAGTGCTCGAGTGCGAGTGTTGATATTCCTCGGTGTACGCGGGGCGTAACTCGGATCAGATCGGTGACTCCTTCGGATAATCATCCGAATTAAAGATTAAATTTAAATACAAATTATTTAATAAACTTCGGAAATTCATATCTTCTTCATACGAACTCCGTTTTCGACGTTCTTTATATCCACGCGAAAGTGAGACTACGCTCTACAACTTTTGTTTAGACTCCTTCGGCTAATTTTAACTTTATTTTTATTATTTATTTTTAATAGGCCGGGACAGAAAAACTTCGTTATAAATTCATAACTTCTTCATTTGACGTCCGTTCTCGCCTAACTTTTCATCGCTTCGATACCAACAGCGAGATCTTCGATTCTCGTTTAGATCGATTCGACTAAAAACCGCTTGATCTCAAATCGAGTATTTCGGGCTGCATACCGCTAAGTCGAAACTTCAATAAATCATAACTTCCTCATACGAAGTCAGATTTGGGCGTTCTTTATATATTCGGAAACCTTGTTTCAACTACTACAACATTAACCAAAGATATCAAGTTTATTTTACACTTAAATTTTGACACTTATTTTTATTCTTAATTAATCAAACCACATAATTAAGCAATTAAGCACAAATCACATAATACTCAAATAATACACTCTTATTATTTCAAAACGGGTTACAAATGTTAACCTAGACTATTACATTGCTAAAAATGGCAAGCCCGGAAACACAGGCGTTACATTATGACAAGTGTTAACTATTGAATTTAGCTTGATTGTTGTTTCTGTAAGGTATTCAGCACAAGCCAAAATTGTTGAATATTATGGGAATTGCTTATGATACAAAGTGATGAAAGAGTGTTTCCTTATGAAAGAATAGAAAGTTTCTCCGGTTGTTTATTATCAAAACCGTCACAAATAAAAAATTTATAATTCTAAAAATAATCTTCCAAAAGAGGTAGTAAAAATAAAATAATAGGTAAAGATAGAAGAAATCTAATGCAAAATGATAGTAAAATAGAGAAATTTATAACCATAGTTTTTAAGTTTTCTAACTAAATGAGAACTGAATTATGAAAAGTTGTTTATCATTCTGTATAATTTTCAAATTTGCAAATTAATTTTTGGACTTATTCTAATAAACGGGTATCCATCGGGTTCCCCATACCCGACGGAGATTTTTTCACCCGAACCCATCGGGGATTAGGCGGGTCGGGGGCGGGGATTGATGTGGGGATCGGAGGTCGGGTTCGGGGATGGATACTATAGCCTCCGCCAATATCCGTCCCCGTTTGCATCTCTACTCTTTGGTGATCACAACAAAGGTGCCACTGAAATTGTCATTGGTTCGAATTGATTGATTAAAACTAGAATATGATTGTTAATTAAGGTGGTCACCAAATATCATGACATGTTCATGCATTTTTATTCAATTAATTTATTACAGGTTAACTTTTGTGACAATTATGTTTTAGGTTATTAGATCAATGAGATATACACCCACCTAAATACCGTATGGTGCGGTGGGGTGGGTCAGTGGCGGACGCAGACTGTTTTAGTAGGGGTGCCCTTCGTATTTCAAGCAGGTGCATCTAATAGAAAAAACCAAACAAATTAAAAAAAAAATACACTATGTGCCGGAAATTAACCAGTGGCCCAGGACTCCAAATGCCTCACTAAGGTCTGCCACTGGGTGGGGTTGACGGGACGGGATAATACAGGGTGGGGAACACCATATGTACACATCCTTTGTTTTTTTCCCTCATGATGTGTGTATAAAAAGAATGAGAAACCACAACAAAAATATTCTTTCTTCTTTAGAAATCATGTAAAATAATTTTCCTCGAAAATTCCTCGGAATTTCTTACGCATTTCATTGCACATTCCTAGAAAAGTCAAAAAAAAAATTAACATTCCTCGGAAATCCATCGGAAGTTCCTACACATTTCCGAGGAAAACATTTATTTCAGGCCTTTCCTCGAAAATACTTAGCATATGTTAGGTTTAATTTAATTTTTTCATGTGTTTAATAAAAGAAATTATATCCACTAGCTTTCGAAATCGAATTCAACCCATTATAATTTCAGTTCATATAATTATGTTGATTAGCTAGTTTTCCACAAAAATTCTTAAAAGCATTTTAACTATTTAATAATTATTGTATTATGAACCATGAAAAAAAGATTGTTTGTTGAAAATCCCTATGAAATGTGTAGGGATTTCCAAGGGAGTTTTTTATTTTTTCGTTTTTTGAGTTTTAAATGTCGGCCTTTTTGTTCCATATTTGTCAAACTTTGTTATATACCGAATACTTTTATCTCACTATCTTATATACATATACATATACATATACATATACATATACATATACATATACGTAAATTATAACTAAAGAAACATGTTTTACATACTGTTCATATGCATATGCATGTATGTATGTGTATATATGGTGTAAATTGGTGAAATTAATATAATCCATATATAATGAAATTGTATAAAAAATGAACGGAAAAAGATGATGCTTGAGCCTTGAAAAACCAAAAAAAAAATTATATTTGTTAGAAATCCTTAGGAAATGTTTAAGAATTTTCGAGGGATTTCCTACACATAGAAAAATCTATCACTAATTAGTAGGAAATGTATAGGAATTTCCAAGAGATTTCCTAGGGAATTTTTTATTTTTTTTCATTTGTTGAGGTTTAAACGTCCGCTTTTTTGTTTCATATTTTGTCAAACTTTGTTATTTGAGTAAATTACACGAATGGTCCTTATGGTTTGGGGTAATTTGCATATTTGGTCTCTAACTTATTTTTTAAACTTGGAAGGTCCGTATAGTTTGCTTTTGTTGCGTACTTGGTTCCTGTCTTACCTAAAAAAATACTATTTTACCCTTGATTTTTTTTTAATTTATTTAAATAAAATGTGATAGGTAAGGTAAGGTAAGATGAGTTAGAAGTGAGGTTGGGGTGTGTTTATTTAAATAAATTAAAAAATCAATGACAAAATAGTCTTTTTAGGCAAGTCGGGGACTAAGCACGCAACAAAAACAAATTGTAGGGACCTTTTGAGTTAAAAAAATAAATGAAGGACCAAACATGCAAATTATCCCAAACCATAGGGACCATTCGTGTAATTTACTCTTGTTATATACTGAATACTTTTATCTCAAAAACTTATAAACACATAAACATACACATGCACATATACGTATACATATACATATTTTATAATGAGAGAAACATGTTTTGCGTAATGAGTTTGAGTAGTACACACGCATGTTTTTATTTTTATATAACATATAAGTTGGTGAAACTAGTGTAATTAATGAATAATCAAATCATTATATACTTATAAAGCTAACATTTTTCCTTTCACCACATTCATTTGAAACTCTCATTCATTTTTCCTTTCACCACATTCATTTAAAACTCTCATGACTTTTCAATTTCTTTCTAATAATGATTATAAGTTGGTTAATAAGGTTAAATAAATATAAAACCTAAAGTGTAATCATATATAAACTAAATTTCAATATTAAAAGAATATATTTTCTTCTACTTATAAAGTTATGTTTTTAACTTTTAACATATTACACTTAATTTGTTAGGTCTAATATGTTGTTGTATGTAAACCATTATCATTTTAAAGCTACAACTTTTGAACAATTTGTATAAAATACTTAAATTGTTAATTTAAATATAACCTTAAAGGATAAACTTAAATATAAATTTTAGTTCAACTTAAACAACCTAAAGAATGTTTTGTAAATAGTTAAAAGTGATAAATTGTAGTGTCTTTTTAATAATGATTATAAGTTGGTTAATAAGGTTAAATAAGTATCAAACCTAAAGTGTAATCATAAATAAACAAAATTTCATTATTAAAATAATATTTTTACTTCTACTTATAAAGTTATGTCTTTAACTTTTAACATATTATACTTAATTTATTAGATTTAATATGTTGTTGTATGTAAACCATTATCACTTTAAAGCTACAACTTTTGAACAGTTTGGACAAAATACTTAAATTTTTAAATTTAAATATAACATTACACGGTCAACTTGAATATAAATTTCAAGTCCACTTCAAAACCCAAAAAATATTTTATGAATAGTTAAAAATGATAAATGGTATAGCTAAATGCAAAAACAAAATTGTGATACCAATTTAACTAAAATATTTCCTAAAGATATTTTTATAATCGTTAAAAGTTTTCAAAAAATTAGCTTAAAATAACTTACAATAACAATAGTTAAAAATAACTCTATATAAATGATTATATTGTTAACTTTAAAATAAAAAAAACAATTGTTTGTTATTTTAAATAATTACAATGATAGAAATTAAAACGTTAAACAAAATAAATTAAAAAAAATTAATTAATAATAACTACAAGTATAGATAACATTACTATATATTATATTTTATTTTATTCATGAGTAACCCGTGGTTAGAGGTCATTCAAAAGATTGAATTATCATATAATTCAATATAGAGTAAACTACATGAATGGGCCCCTATGTTTTAGAGTAATTTACGTGTTTGGTCTTTGACTTATTTTTTTAACTCGGAAGGTCCCTACTATTTTTTTTTGTTACGCACTTGGTCCCTGTCTTACCTAAAAAGACTATTTTTCCCTTGATTTTTTAATTTATTTAAATAAACACACCCTCAACTCCACTCATTCACCTTACCTTACATACCCCATCATTTTTCCCTATTTAAATAATAGTCTTTTTAGGAAAGATAAAGACCAAACGCGTAACAAAAACAAATAGTAGGGACAAAGCGCGTAACAAAAGTAAATAGTAGGGACATTCCGAGTTAAAAAAATAAGTTAGGGACCAAGCGTGCAAATCACCCCAAACCATATGGACCATTCGTGTAATTTACTCTTCAAAATAATCAATATATTATATCAAATTTAACAATAACATTATTGTTATATTTAAAAAAAACATGTAAAGATTTCAGTTATATAGATGTTTCTGCGCAACGCGCGGACATTCGCCTAGTTGTACAAAATATGGACCGAGAAAAAGATGATGTTTGAAATTTGAAAAACGAAAAACAAATTCTATTTTTTGGAAACCCTAGGAAATGAGTAGGAATTTCCGAGAAATTCTAGAAAATTTTATATTTTTCCATTTTTTTGAGATTTAAAACGTTATTTCCATTATATATTTTGTCAAACTTTGTTATATATCAAATATTTTTATCTCACAAACATACACATAAACGTATACCTATATAATTGTATTTATTAATTATAATATATAATTATACATATTAATAACAATAAATAATAATAAAAAATACAAATATATCCTTTAATTTATTGATACTATTAATATATAACTAGATATGTTGCCAATGGCGTCATGGGTCGTGTGCATCTGATTTGAGTGTCGTTGTTTATAGATTAGTAGGCGTCATTGTTGACTCTTTTAGTTGATTGTGGACTATTTTCATACAGATAAATAGTCAGAAACAGATAGATAGACGGCAGGAAAAAAAAACATAAAAGTTAAATATGAGGACCAATATAGAAAAAAAAAATATCAAAAGAAGAAAATGAAAGACACAGAAAGTGACATGATGAAAACAGTCAAAAAAAAATGTGAGTTTCACTATTTCTAACTCGTTGTTGACTCCTTTAGCGGAAAAACCTAGGTTTTTCCCCGGGCCATTTTTTGTGTTTTTTATGAAAAAATATAAAAGTTTTAACTGTAAGGACCAAAAATGTCAAAATGGCTAAAAAATTAAAGGGGTTGGAATTAACAAGTTTTTAGAAAAGGGACCAAAGTGGTCAATTCCTTAAATTTTTGTGGCCAAACTTTAAATATTAAAAGGTTCCTAAAAAATGTAAAAATTTTGATTTCAATGACCAAAAGTGTCAAAATAGCTAAAGAATGAGGGGAAAAGTTGACAAAAAACATGCAAGTTTACTATTCCTAACTTTTAACTTATTTCATATATATATATATATATATATATATATATATATATATATATATATATATATATATATATATATATTAAACTTTTTTGTTCGTTCAAGACGTAGACCCTAAAATCCTTTGAAGGCTCCTATATATTAAACTTTTTTGTTCGTTCAAGACGTAGACCCTAAAATCCTTTGAAGGCTCCCACTTTACTCACCTGTCCATCCAAAACCGACAACTTAGCATCGCAACCAAAACCGACAACTTAGCGTCGGCACCGTACAACCGGAAGTTGTCATCGCTCCTCCATCGGTGTCGAACACCATCTGCCGACCATTGTTGCATCTCCATTTGACCCTATTCTCCTCATCGTTGCTCCTGCTTCACTCCCCTGTCCACCCAAATCTGGTAACATATCGTCGCCCTCGCAACATCGGAAGTCACCTTCGCTCCTCCTCCGACGTCGCACACCCTCTACCGAGCATCGTTGCATGTCCATTTGACGCTCTTCCCAAATTGATTTTCACAGGTAAAAAACCCTAAATTTTGATTTTTTTTTCATTTACAAATGGTGTGTTTGACAATGTATTTGAATTTGTTTGGTTTACCAGCTTCCTTAATACTTGAAAATGTTGATTTGTTCCTATTGGTATTTTTGGTTTCGTTTCTATTACTTCTACCCATAAGAAATCAATAGATGTTTAGCCAAATTGCTACTAATCTTGGTTAAACAACCAACTTGCTGACAATGCATTAGCCCTATTATGTTCATTATGAGTGTTCTTACTGTGACTTGTTTTAGGTACCAAGTTCTTAATGGTGATATCTTGTGAATTTGGGCAATGGTTATGATGGCAGTAATAGCGACGCAGGTGGACATGGGGTGAGATACCCGAGGACCGTAACGACCCGTTCCTTGACGGTGATGAGCATGACTCTGTTGTCAATATACGCCTCCTTCCCCGGTGATAGGTCATTTATAACAAAGACTGCGAAAAAGTTTGTCTTTTTAACATTTACATTTATGTTGTTTATTCATGTTTTAGTTGTACTCACTTGGTTATATCAATATTGTAGGTTTGGAAAAAGTGAAGTTCATCGACAGATCAGATGTATATTTGATTCATATTTTGATGAACCGTGCCCAACATATAAGAGCCTTCCTAAGGATGTACTTTACACTATGTTTGATTGTTTTAGGGTTATATATATATATATATATATATATATATATATATATATATATATATATATATATATGTATGTATGTATATATATATATATATATATATAAAAGTTTAAGAGGTAATAGGAGCATGAGATAAGGGCTCACATAGAGACGAATGTTGTCAAAGCTACTATATATATATATATATATATATATATATATATTATATATATATATATATATATATATATAATCCTAATTTGTTTTAAGTTTGTATTTTTAACTTTAATTTTTATTTTTTTACAAACATATTATCAATGGATTCCAACGAACTAGGGCACGATCAAAGGTGCGTTTGAGAAAGTGTTGGCTGATCGTTGGTCTAATGTAATGAGACACTATAGGGAAGTGGCTTTAAGAAGATCTATAGAAACGGGTGATTAAAATGTTTCCGACCGTGACCTCCCAATAATTCGTAATTATTGGCCTGATAATATTAATGATCACATATGGCAAGCGTTGTGTGATGTAAGCGAGTTCATAGATTATTGTTTTTGTTAAACTTTATTAGCTTTAAATATTATCTTACATATATTTTTATTTTTCACAGTATTGGAACACTACTCAATGGTTAAAGAAGTCTAATGTCAGGAAGGCCAACCGATTGATGACGCCGGTAAGGTATTTAGGCATACCAGCGACTCAATGGGTTATGAAGAACCATCAAATCAAATTGGTAACTAAGCTAATCTTATTTATAAATTTTAGTAAATGCCTTTATATTTACACAAATTACAAAAATTATACTTTGTGCTTTATGTAGGAAAAGAAACTAAGGCGTCCTGCAACATATTCGCATATCTTTTGTGATACCCACCTTATTAAGGAGGACAAGAAAAAGTTTTGGGATGGAGAGTATGGTAATATTTAGGATTTGAACTTTTGTACATCTAAAGCGAAAGAAACGTTAGTAAGATATCTTTATCATTTTTAGATAATTATCATCTTAAGTTTTAATATTTCAATCTTGTTTTTCGATAAATTGTTGATGGCATATGAAAGGGGCATAATTGAAATGTATGGGGAGGATATGACTCAACATCTGAGGGATGATGCGGATGTGCGGATGTGTGCATAGGAAGGAAGAGGCTAAGGTATTTGTATATATGGGATAGGGAATTCCGATCTTTATTTCCTCGTTACAGGGTCTTCATCTTCTCAAGGGAGCTTCACGACATCTGCTAACTAAGAGCGGTCACAAGAACAGGTATGTTATGATATATAATAAATAAAAAATGTTGCTATAGTGAAATAAGAACATTCCCTATATTGGTTATCATAAAAATGAATTAGTTACTGTTTTAGTGAGGAGTTGTGGTTCTTGGACCTATTTCCCCTTGAGATTTGTGACCATTTTCCCCTGTTTGTTATTTTGTATTCTTGTTAGTATTGTTTGGCTTTTGGTTGCTTGTAACAACGTAAATTTTCAAACCATGTTTTTTAATTTTAAAACACATTTTCCTCAATTCAAACATTTCAAAAAGTGTTACAGTATCAAATCATCCAATACATATCCCAAAAACTTAATGTATAACAATACAGGATCCTCTCAAACATAACTCAAATCTCGGACGTGTGTACAATCAAGTTGGCGCCTTCCTGTGATCCTGAGAAGTACCGGAAACACATCACACATAACACGGTAAGCACAAAGCTTAGTGAGTTCCCCAAAATACCACACATATCCCATTCGTCTCTCATGTCTATACTCAGATAAGACCCTTCGGTCAATGTGTCTCAGTGGGACCCTCTGGTCCCACAACTCAGTTGGACCCTCCGTGTCATAACTGATGGGTTTTGAGCATTCTAACACTTCCTAAGTGTACATGCAACCCTAATAACCTTGAATCTATGTTTTCTCTATATACATGCAAATTTCTTTTTCAAGGTTATTTCCTAACTAGCATGGCATGGGGATTACATATAACATAAAAACTAGTAGAAATACATACCTTGTTGTTGCTTGGATTCCTTCAAGACTTTGTGAGCCTAGCACCCCAAATGTTGTGCCTCAAATGCTTCACACAACACCACAAAACTTGGAATAACTTGAGAGAATACTTCTAGCACTCAAAATTGGTTATGCCCTCTCTAGTAACACTAGGTACCGATTTTGCTAGCCAAAGGGTCCCTTTTATAGTGGTGTCACAATTAGGGTTTTATCATGAAGACCCATAATTGTCATGACTCTTCATTTCTCATGACCCATGGGTTGGTAACTCCCATGGCCTATCCATGGAGCTCCAAATGGTTACATCCATAACCCATAAACCGTGGATCATTAATCCACCATAAAAGAATTGATGATTGTCATAATCAACATTTATATAGTTAATTAGTCTCACTTTGATCACCAAATTAATACTAGATTAATACTTGATCAATAATAATTAAATAACACTATTATTAATATATTAGAACTTATAATATATTAATAATCATAAGTGCCTTATTCTCTCATTTAGTCTATCCAAGTATTGCAATGCCATGCAACCTAAATGGACCATGCCGGGTCGGGTCAAGTACATAACAAATAAAGTTATGGACTTAGACACTATATCCAACAGTCTCCCACTTGAATAAGTCTAATAACTATATTTACAAATATGACTTCAAAATCCGACTAGCAATCGTAGCTCTTTCAAAGTCTCTCGGAACTGAGATGATGATGATACGCTATTTAAGATAAGTGATCATATAATCCTCTGTTCTCATGATATCAGCTGGACAAACACATGGAACATGGTCTTACTTATTGTCCATCATTTGTTTCTCGATCTCTGATTTGTTTCGACATAGAACTAAATTGAACACATCAATTAGGTTCTGACCGGGCCCAGTAGATAGGTCAAAACCAAATTATCGAGGGGCCCAGATATCGCTTCTATTTCTAGAAGGAACAGATAAACTTCGACTGGTATGCTTGTACTAATTACTTGTTGAATTACTCAAAAAGGCACGTTTTATAACATCGAGTTACTAATGCGTTTTCGTACAATCAATGAATAACCAACTCATAGTCAACAACTCATATCTCTAGGTTTGAAGATTTATATGATATTACCGTCTCACGATCACTCGAGATAAATTCCATGAAGTGATGCAAGTGAGCGTGGGTTGAATCCAATACTCAGCCCTTATGAGTACTCATGAATGTTGTAGCAACCTTTGCATTGTCTAAAGCACTTTAGACAAGTCATACAAGCCAAATTCATGATAGTCTTAAATCAATACTTACTTCCAAAGTTTTACTGACTGTGGATGGTTGAATAATAACTTAATTATTTTGGAAGTAAAAACATGCAAAATTGAAACATAGTAAACAATCAACACAAGATAGTAACACCTTACTCATAAATAAATAACAACTTTTATTTATCATCAAATGTCAATTACATTTTACAAGTTTCAGGAATCTAATTATTGAAACTAATATCATCCTTCAGCCCAATGCGCCTCGCATGTTGTAAATGCTTAACCCTGATCAGTCCCTTCGTGAGGGGATCTGTTGGGTTCTCATCTGATGATACCCTCTTTGCCACGAGGAGTCCTTCTTATATTCTATGTCTGATGAAATGGTATTTTCTGTCAATGTGCCTAGATCTCCCGTGATCTCTTGGTTCTTTCGCCAAAGCAACCGCATTTTCACTGTCACAGAAAATTTCCATTGGCTCCTTTATAGCTGGTACAACTCCAAGGTCTCCGATGAAGTTCTTTATCCATATCGCCTCTTTTGCTGCCTCGCTTGCTGCTATGTACTCTGATTCACAAGTTAAATCAGCTACTATCTCCTGCTTGGAACTTTTCCAAGTAATTGCTCCTCCATTTAGGATAAAGACCCAGCCTGACTGAGAGCGGAAATTATCCCTATCAGTTTGAAAGCTAGCATCAATATATCCTTCCACTCTCAAGTCATCACTGCCTCCGAGAGTAAGGACCCAGTCCTTAGTCCTCCGCAAATACTTGAGAATGTTCTTTACCGCTGTCCAGTGTGCCTTGCCAGGGTTCCCTTGATATCTACTGACCATGCTCAAAGCAAAGGCCACATCAGGGCGAGTACAAGTCATAGCATACATGATCGAGCCCACAACGGAAGCATATGGTATTTGAATCATCTCAGCTATCTCAGCCTCTGTACTCAGACTCTGAGTCTTACTTAGCTTGGCATTACTCTGGATTGGTAATTCTCCTTTCTTGGAATCTTGCATACTGAACCTCTTCAGTACCTTATCCACATAAGTACTTTGACTAAGTCCAATTAGTCTCTTACTCCTATCTCTCAATATCCTTATCCCTAGGATATAGGCGGCTTCCCCAAGGTCCTTCATAGCAAAACACTTCCCAAGCCATGCCTTAACCTCCTGCAAGGTTGGGACGCCGTTTCCTATGAGAAGTATGTCATCCACATACAACACCAAGAAGCTAACTATGCTCCCACTAGCCCTGACATACACACAAGACTCATCCTCACTCCTAGAAAAGCCAAACTCTTTAACTTTCTCATCAAAGCAAAGATTCCACCTGCGAGATGCTTTTTTTCAATCCGTAAATGGATTTTTCAAGCTTACACACTCTATTAGAGTATTTTGGATCAACAAAACCCTCTGGCTGAGCCATGTAAACATCCTCAGCCAACTTCCCATTAAGGAAAGCGGTTTTGACATCCATTTGCCATATTTCATAATCCTGAAATGCAGCTATGGCTAACAGCACTCTAATAGACTTAATCTTAGCTACTGGTGAGAATGTCTCATCATAGTCAACTCCCGGAGTTTGAGTAAAGCCCTTCACAACCAGTCGCACTTTATAAGTGTGTACTTTCCCATCCATGTCGGTCTTCTTCTTGAAGATCCATTTGCACCCAACTGTCTTACGACCTAGAACATTGTCACCCAAGTTCCAAACTTGATTGTCATACATGGACTAAATCTCGCTGTCCATAGCCTCCTTCCATTTCGCAGACTTAGGGCCTGCCATGGCTTCCTTATAATTATTAGGTTCATCCAAATCTATCAGTGTACTATCACTGATAAATGTATCACCTTCAGTGGTGTGTACCTCATCCTAGTGGAACGTCTTGGAGGTAGAGACTCATCTATCGGCTCAACAGGAGTTTCCTCCTCAGGTTGGCTGACAACATTTGAGGTTCCTTCACCACTTGACTCTTAAATCTCTTCAAGGTCAATTTGCCTCTCACTGTCCCCTTGGCTTATGAATTCTCTCTCACGAAAGACTCCTCTTCTTGCTACAAAGACCACATTATCACTGGGTCTGTAGAAGAGGTAACCAAAGGATCTCTGTGGGTAGCCGATGAAGATACACCTCTCGCTTCGGGGTTCAAGCTTGTCATGAGTCTCACGCCTCATAAAAGCTTCACAACCCCAAACCTTGATGTGGTCCAAATTGGGCACTTTCCCAGTCCACATCTCGTGAGGTGTTTTGGCAACCTTTTTAGTAGGGACTAGATTAAGGATATGGGCGGCAGTTTCAAAGGCATACCCCCAGAAAGAGATTGGTAACGAAGCTCGACTCATCATGGAACGAACCATAATCAACAAGGTTCGATTGCGCCTCTCAGCCACACCATTCAACTGTGGTGTCCTGGGAGGTGTCAATTGTGAGACAATCCCACATTCCTTAAGATAGTCAAGGAACTCAATGCTAAGATACTCTCCTCCCGATCGGATCGGAGCATCTTGATGTTCCTGCCCAATTGATTCTCAACTTCCTGCTTAAACTCTTTGAACTTATCAAAGGTTTCTGACTTATGCTTGATTAAGTAAATATATCCATATCTACTGTAATCATCAGTAAAACTCACATAGTAACGATTAGCATCCCTTGTAGCAACTCTAAAGGGCCCACACACATCAGTGTGTACAAGGTCCAACAAACCTTCACCCTTATCACAAGTACCTGTGAAGGGTGACTTTGTCATTTTTCAAAGTAAACAAGACTCGCAACTATCATCTGACTTGAGGTCAAATGATTCCAAGACTCTAGCCTTTTGGAGTTGGCCTACGCGCTTCTTGTTAATATGTCCAAGACGACAATGCCACAAGGATGCTTTATCCAAGCTATCAGAAGAATCAATATACAACACATTATTTCCTAAGTTGTCTACAACATTCACAGCCTAGAACAGTCCTAGGCCGTAAACTCATATAAATGGGGTTTTTGGAGCAACAAAACCCTTCCAAACCACAATTAGACCTTGAATATGGCTAGATGACTTTATGAAATGGAATTAGAATGCCTCAAACCATGATTTAGAGCCTTATATATGAGTTTACGGCCCAGGATGTTGCTTAGGCCGTAAACCCATATTTAAAGGGTTTTTAAGCCCTTAAACCCTTCCATGGCTCAAACAAGACTTAGATATGACTTTTAGAATATTGGTTATGGACCTAGAACACCTTAGACATGAATTTTGAGAGGTTTGTATGAGTTTACGGCCAAGGCATGTGCTTGGGCCGTAAACTCCTCAATCATGGGTGTAAACTCATTTTCAAGGTGTTAGAAAGCCATCCAACACCACCAAAAGCCTTGGAATAAATCATAGAACCAACCAAAAATAGTTTAAGGACCTTAAACATAAAAAAACTCTTCATTTGAGAGTTTATGGACATAGAAGGTGCTCCATGGCCGTAAACTCCTAAAACCCATGTCATTTTGTGTCCAAAAATCATTTCAAGGCTTGTAGGAATTTTTAGAATCACATGTGATTAACTTTGGGACCTTAAAAACACATATTCAAAGGAGTATGAGAGTTTACGGCCATAGGCCCCATGCTAAGGCCGTAAACTCCCTTAAGTGTTGTATTTGGTGATTTTAATTCATTCCAAGCCTTAGGTAAAAATTGTTCCAACCCTTTCCAAGTGATAATAGCCATATATGACCCTGTAAGCACCATAAATCTTGCCAACATGAGTTCACGAACGTGAACTCATGTGTGAGTGGTGTATAGGCCGTAAACTTCATTAGGGAGTTTACTCTTGGGGAGTAAACTCAAATCCCAAGTCCCTCACTTCAATTCCCGTCTGTAGATGTCACCCGGGTCACTCCAAACACCCGTTTTGAGGTGTTTTTGTTCGTTGGAGTGTGACTTCATATCTAATTAGAGTTTATGAATTTAATTAGATATATTTGTATGCCATTTCATATTACATAGGAACCTCGCGTGTTATCAGGCCTCGATTCGACGTTTAGCATCCGAAATCGACACACTTTCGCGTCCGGTGAGTTCATACCCCTACCCTTTTTCAATGGTTTTTCAATGTTTTCAGGGGGGGAATACAAGCAAAAGTACAAGAATATCTTGTACTTAAACACATGATTTTAGTTAAATGGTTTCATAATTGTACATTTTTAAGAATTGAAAACCTTTTAACAAACTGTTTTAACTTGCAGAGTTGTTTGTTTTAAACCGATTTTCAATTCTTATTATACATTGACGTATTGTATACTTTATATTTGATTGTTCACATTTAAACTGATAGAACACATAAACCATTGTAATGTCTGTAATAAAACACTAAGGTTCGAGTGTAAAAGACAAACACCATCAGAAAACATAAAACATCTGTATGTCTTTAGCAATACACCTTGGCTCGATTGTAATGTCCTTAATAATACACCTAGGATCGAGTGTAAAGGACAATCAACATAAGATAACACATATATATATATATATATCATTTGTAACGTCCTTAATAATACACCTAGGATCGAGTGTAAAGGACAGTCATCATTAGATAACACCTTGGCTCAAGTGTAATGTCCTTAATAAAACACCTAAGCCCGAGTGTAAAGGACAGGTACGTAGAATATAGCTAGTCGTAAATACTACTTTCCTAGTCAAAAAGTAAGGAGGAATCTTAAAGATTGGAGACACGTCCTCGTAACACTTCCATGGAACGAGATAGTGGAGGACTAACTCTGTAACCAGAATCTCCAAACGTAGGAGAGCGTGAATTGAGTGTATAGATCTATACGGGACTGACAATCCCACACCTGGCTGCTAGCTACAGCCGAACCGAAAGGTTCAAGGGTGACGAAAGTCATAAAAAGGATACTGGCCCTGGTCCGAGTCATATCCAGTCTGAGTATGGTTAAGGACTCGCAATCAGGATTATTAACACTTTACGAGTATTTATTAGTTTTATGTACGTAATAAAACTAATGTACGATCAAGGATGACAGGCACACACACATACACACAGTCAGGAGAACATGGGGTTTTCCTGGGGATAACATTGAACATATTCGGAATCGGTAACAGTTAGCATACACAAGATTGGTAACAATACACACACATTTAGGAAAACATGGGGTTTTCCTGAGAAGAACATTGAATATAACCAGAACCGGTAAAGATACACACACAGTTAGGGAAACATGGGGTTTTCCTGGGAAGAACATCGAACATAATCAGAATTGGTAATAGTTCACACACACACACACACAGTCAGGAAAACATGGGGATTTCCTGGGGATAACATTGAACATAATCGGAACCGGTAACAGTTTGTACAAACAGAATCAGTAATAGCTCACACACACACACATATAGGAAAATATAGGATTTTCCTGAGTAATAGTAGTATGTAATCAGAAAAGTGTAATAAGTTAAATAACTGAACTAAAATTCACAAGAACAAGTGTGTTTTCATTGTATATCGTTTACTTTACTTTTCGGATATGGAAACTAACTTTACATAAGAAAATATGGGATTTTCTTGGATAACCACGTTTTCAGAAAACTAAGGGAACTCGTACATTTTCAGAAAACAAAACCGCTTATGAACTCACCAGCTTTATGCTGATTTTCAAACCGCTTGTATTCTCAGGTTCACATTAGACAGGTACTCGACGATCTCTTTTGGTGAAGAAGAAATGCGTAGAAGACTCGTTTCGTGTTGTTTATATATACTATGTATCACATGTATAACTTATGCTTTTGAAACAAATGTATAACTTTCATATATGTAATGTAATGGTTGATTTACTTTACTTACTATGTACAATGGATTTGATACTCAACGTGGAGTCAACCCCGGAAATGTTTCTGCCTTTGGTTTTCGGGGTGTGACAGATTGTTTCATATACACCATCACAAGGTATTGCTTTAAAGTAAAATACATTATTGTAATAAACATTAATAGCACCATTTTTATTATCAAATTAAAATGAAAAACCTTGTTTGTACAAGCCATGAAAAGAAATAATATTTCTTTCCATTTCGGGCGAGTAACAACACTTATTCGAATCTAACATTAACTCATTATTAAGCAATAAAGAATAAACTCCAATCTTGGTAACAGGTGATGCTTTCCTGTTGCCCATGACTAAGTTTATCTTCCGGTGCTCCACTTGCTTACTTCTTCTTAGTGCCTGCATATCAGTACAAATGTGAATACCACAACCTGTATCAAGCACCCAAGAATTAGCATTAGATGAGTTGTTAGACAATACTGTGTAAATACCTAAATGGGTGGGTTTAACCTTCCCATCCTTTAGATCTTGCAGATATTTTGCGCAGCTTCGCTTGAAGTGTCCCTTATCCTGGAAATAGAAGCACTGTGCTTCCTTTGGGTTTTGAAGAAGGAGCAATGGGACCTTTCTTTGTCCCACTTGAAGAGGAACCATCAAGAGTCTTACCCTTGGTACCCTTCGAAGGGCTTTTCCTCTTCTTACCCTTTCCCTGCCCAATAGCCAGAACAAGGGCTATTAAAGGAGTAGAAGTAGCAACCGCTTTACCCTTAAGGCCACTTTC
The DNA here is from genome assembly GCF_051521515.1 of Lactuca serriola. Classification (NCBI taxonomy): domain Eukaryota; kingdom Viridiplantae; phylum Streptophyta; class Magnoliopsida; order Asterales; family Asteraceae; genus Lactuca; species Lactuca serriola. The sequence goes on from NC_136415.1 coordinate 31,351,504, forward strand.
AGCTGTCCTTAAGAGTCCTTGAAGTTTGCTAAGTGTGACTTCCTCCTTATTCATATGATAAGTCATACGAAACTGATCATAACTTGGAGGTAAGGAATGGAAAATGATGTCAATCACCAAATCCTCAGGGAAGTCAACATTGAGCTTTGGCAACCGGTCAACGAACCTCTGCATCTTTTGCAAGTGACCGGTGATGGGTTCACCATCCTTCATCCTTGCGGTTATCATGGAGGAAACGATTTCATACCTCTCTTGTCGCGCGCTCTGATGGTACCTTTCCATCAGATCCAGGTGCATCTCATAGGGGTAGAAATCTTCATAATATTTTTGGAGTTTCGGAGTCATTGTGGCCATCATGATGCAGAACACCTTGGTGGCATCCTTGTCATGTGCAATGAACTTTGCAAACTCTTCAGGCTTAGCAGTGAATTCATTAACAACCTTAAGCTCCCTATCAAGGACATATTCTTTGTCCTCATAGCGGGTAATCATCTTGATGTTTCTGATCCACTCATTGAAGTTGGATCCATCAAAGATGACCTTACCACACAAGTTCATTAGGGAAAAGGAGCCCGTAGGATTTGAGCCAAAAACGTTATTGGAAGACATCTGGAATAAAAGGAAGATAAGTTTCATTAGATTAAGAATCCTTAATAAGTCACCCAAATGAAATATTAAGGCTAGGATCCAACAAACTATTTATAGGTGGAAGAGGGATGTCGTAATCCACACTATAAAATATTTGAAGGTAGGTAAATGACGATTTACCAATTTCCACCATAAGAACGAAATATTTTATTATTAGGTTTTATTGGTTTTGAAACTCCTAGATCTTTTGAGATACATTGAACTTTTCAATGGCATGTTTGAATCTCGATTGTGCCCTCTCAAGTTTGTGACTGGGATGCCGAGAATCACAAACAAGGTGTGAATAACCATACAAATTGACATGGTACCCTTAACAGTATTACCTAATCGATGTGTTGGTTAACCACACACGCTCCACCGATCTATAATAAAGTTAAGTTACCCTTTGCCACTCTTACTAGTCCATGTTAGTGTGCCGATTAACCACACACGCTCCACTAACGACTTTGTAAGGTACAAAGTGTAATTTTATGGGCTAGCACCAATTTCACATTTTCCTAAAGTAACTAAGATTGGGAATTTATAATGTATAGTTACTTTATAATTCATTATACTTTTAATGAGAATTTAAAGTCGAATCCTACCCGTTCGGCTAACGACCCTCCACCGATCAAGGAAGCGGTGGGTGAGAGTGGACACCCATTAAGTCACCATTTTATAGGCAACAACCTTATACCCCCTTATAGACCGGCTTCGTGAATGAGGCCTACTAACGGTAAGAATGACATATTCTTATACATATCTATATAATAAAATTATAATAATAGTATAAGTGTTGATTTTTAAACTTTTTAAAAATCTAAGGTTTAATTTGGAATTAAAGTATTAGAGTGTAAGACTTTTCAAATTCCAAAACTTGAGCGCAAGAATTGAAACTATTCCAAGTCTTTTCAATTTGTAACTGATGAGTTTTAATGGTTCATAAAAATGAAGACTCTTCATTTTATGAAACCTCTTTAGTTCTTTAATCACAATTTAAAGAAGTGACTTTTGGTTATCCATAACTTGAGGACAAGTTATGGACACCATCATTGCCATTAAGATCATAAATTAAACACACATGGAGGTTACACATAATTCCTATGATCTTCTAAAAACTCATAAGAACACAAATTCATGTCAAGCAATTTCAAGAAATCATATAAACATATACAATACTTGAAAATTGATAAAGGTCATGTAAAAATGGGTTAACATAATCATTATCATTTTGAAAAACAGATTTTACAAGTCCAAAACAGATTGGGATAATGATTTTAATCCATTTCTAGCAACAAAACACGAAAAATCTGCCCAGCACGCTCCTACTCGTCGAGTGCATTATCCTACTCGACGAGTAGGATGGATTTGTTCATGGACTTGGCGAGTCCTCCCCATGAACTCGGCGAGTCCAGTCGATAGTGAGCATAATTTTCGATTTTCAAGCAGTTTTGCATCAAGTATACAGAAAACAATCCTAGGCTATGATACCACTGATGGGTTTTGAGCATTCTAACACTTCCTAAGTGTACATGCAACCCTAATAACCTTGAATCTATGTTTTCTCTATATACATGCAAATTTCTTTTTCAAGGTTATTTCCTAACTAGCATGGCATGGGGATTACATATAACATAAAAACTAGTAGAAATACATACATTGTTGTTGCTTTGATTCCTTCAAGACTTTGTGAGCCTAGCACCCCAAATGTTGTGCCTCAAATGCTTCACACAACATCACAAAACTTGGAATAACTTGAGAGAATACTTCTAGCACTCAAAATCGGTTATGCCCTCTCTAGTAACACTAGGTACCGATTTTGCTAGCCAAAGGGTCCTTTTTATATTGGTGTCACAATTAGGGTTTCATCATGAAGACCCATAATTGTCATGACTCTTCATTTCTCATGACCCATGGGTTTGTAACTCCCATGGACTATCCATGGAGCTCCAAGTGGTTACATCCATAACCCATAAACTGTGGATCATTAATCCACCATAAAAGAATTGATGATTGTCATAATCAACCCTTATATATTTAATTAGTCTCACTTTGATCACCAAATTAATACTAGATTAATACTTGATCAATACTAATTAAATAATACTATTATTAATATATTAGAACTTATAATACATTAATAATCATAAGTGCCTTATTCTCTCATTTAGTCTATCCAAGTATTGCAATGCCATGCAACCCAAATGGACCATGTCGGGTCGGGTCAAGTACATACCAAATAAAGTGGGACCTCGTGGTCCTCTTCTCCTCGTCTGTTAGGCTTACCTTCTATTTAAGTAAACAAAAATCAGGTCGTTAATCAAGGGTAATCAAATTCATTTGGATTAAGTGAGTAATAACGGGCGACACCATTAAGTGTTCGTCGTAGTCTGTAGTTATAATCAAAGTCTCCTGGAGGGAGAGCGAGAGTTTGTGTATAGATCTATACGGGGGTGACTCCCTCACACCTAATATGTTCGCTACAGTTAGACTCGGCCAGTCTAGGGTGACAAAATCTTAAGATCAATTCCGGCGTTCACTAGAATGCCAAGACAGACGAACTAGTCATTATCATGCATGGTTATAACGAATCACATAAAAATCCAATACCATCTAAGTAATCAAGAGAAATATTTATTCGTTGTGACGATATAATAATACAAAACAATCATAGTATTTATCGGAAAACATCGGGTTTTTCGGGGGAAATCAACATTATTCACTTGTACTTTCAATAACTATAATGCAAAACTTCTCATTTATACACATTTTGAAATCATTCATGCATATACCTATGGATCTTCACACTTTTTGTATAAACAATTGTCGGTTCATAAAATATCGGATTTTATGGGTTTTATAAACTACACAAAACATTTTCATATCAAACCTGCTTATGAACTCACCAACATTCTATATGTTGACGTTTTCAAAATAACTTGTATTCTCAGGTAACAGATAAACTAAAGAACAATAGCAAGTGTGTTAGGATGTTATGTTTTGAAAACTCTCAAACAATTTATGCTATGGAAATGTAATATTTAGACAATGTACTTGATGTGAACAAGGTTAGTTGTAATATATTAATGCATGGTGATGTTTATGTTATGTTTCATGTATATTCATTGTGATGATATTTCAATTTAAGTCACGCGAGCCCTCGGATGTTTCCGCCGTCTGGTTCGGGGGAGTGACAGGTTGGTATCAGAGCACTATTTATAGTGAACTGGCATATCTAACCACACATTGATATTCAGCTATAAACCAAAGAGGGAGTAAACAACTCTGAACAAAACAAATAAAATATAATAATAAAAAACCTTTACTTGTGCGACATAGGAAAAAGAACATAATACCAAATCAAATAAGATGATCCTGACATCTCGGTTAAGCCAGGACTGTTCACAGTTGTATTAAGGGGCGAATGTAGCCTGATCAACTACATTTCCTCCGGAATACAACTATCACATGCTCTGGGGAAATCGCGATGGTCGGTAAACTTAAAACATACCCCTTTGTTACCCAAAAGAGCGCATCAACCTAACCTTTTAAATATCTAAATAATAAACCTTAGGAATAATAGTAGTATATTTATATACACTCTTGCAGATAGTATGACCGGTTTCCACCACCCTAGAGATCCGTATTTCCCCAACCAGGGGAATAACAAATGGTTGGAAGAGGAACCTGAAGAAGACCCCGAGGAGGAGTCTGAAGAGGAACCTGAAGCGGAAGTTGAGGGCGGACCTGTCGAACCAGTGGTAGACCTGGAAGAAGAAGAAGCCGAAGGAGACCCCAAGGAAGAACAGGGGGGACACACGGTGTTGGGCCCGACGAGTACACGGACACAGACTACGAGTTTGATGGGACCGATGGCGACATGGAGGTAGAAAGAGGCACAGACGAGGCCTCCGTTACACCACCTACTGGTGAGACACAGTAGAACCACCCTGCCCCACCAGGGGATCCCGCGAGAGAGAATCGTTCTCCAGAAGTTGAGGCTGCCGCTCTACGGCAACAGCTATTCGCCATGGAAGCACGAGCGGTGTAGGATGAACAGGAAAGAGATGAAGTCATTGGAGAGATGACTGAGATGGCCTAGTTGTTGGCACAACACTTCGGTATATGATCTCGTTGTCGCCGTCGGGCGCTTCTTAGTGTGTTAGGACCAGCTTTACCCTACTAGTACTATGTTCTCTTATGTACCACCGACTCTATGTTTAAGTGATTACACTACTCATAGAGTCGTTACGCTGCCGAACTTTGTACCCTTTATGTATGCTCTTTCGAGCAAATTTTCATGTATCAAAGTACGAATATTATTAGTGGAAAATAATATGTGTTTTATTGTGATATTGTTATCTGTTATGTGTTATGTTTCCATGATTGTATGTCAATATGTAAAAACTACCTAAGTATATGCTATACACCTAACTTATAGGACCACAAACTCATGAAATTATAGGCACTCAACATCTTTCCGTTCCATGACAAAAAGATGCCTCAGCGACCCGCCCGTGGAAACCCTGAGCCGATACCACCAGAAATCAACTCAGTTGCATTTCAAGCAGTAGTATATGCGGCAGTCACAGCGGGACTGGCACAGATCCACAATGGGAACAATGGTGGAGGCAATGGACAAGGGGCTGGAAGCTCAAACAACGGAATGAACCAGGGGCCTACCAAGACTTGCTCCTACAAAGATTTCACCAACGCCAAGCCACAAAACTTTAATGGCACAGGGGGAATAATAACCCTAAATAGATGGATTGAAAAGGTTGAATCGGTGTTCGAGATATGTGAATTCCCTGAAGAGGTGAAAGTGAAGTTTGCAGCATGCACATTTGTTGATCAAGCTCTCACCTGGTGGAATGGACATGTGGAGACCATGACTCTTCCCGTATTCAATGCCATGTCGTGGGCGGAATTGAAAGAAATGTTGATGGCCGAGTACCTCCCGCGTAGCGAAATTCAGAAAATGGAGCAAGAGTTATGGAATCTCACCGTCCAAAACTCTGACGCGTCGATGCTTACATATCAAGGTTTAGCGAACTATCTCTGTTGTGCCCTAGCATGATTACTTCAGAGGGAAAGAAAATTGAACGATTCATCTGGGGGTTAACCTCCCCAATTCAAGGAAATGTGATAGCTGCAAATCCTGAAACCTTTGACATTACCAAGAGGTTGGCCAAGAAGTTGTACGACCACAATAACAAGAAGGGCAAGAAGTCAGGGGAAACTGAAGGCAAGAAGGAGAGTGACAACAAGAAAGGAAAGAATAACAAGATAAAGGGACGACAGGGCTCAGGGTCGTCAAAGAAACAACAAACAGCGACAGTTCATGCAGTAACCACCCATGTTCCCTCCACACCACATGCTTCGGTCTCATCTACCCCAAGTGCCCCTAAGCAGTACTCCGGGAATCTCCCAAAGTGCAACAACTGCAATCTCCATCACAATGGTGAATGCAGGGAGATGCATTGTACCAGTTGCAATCGAAAGGGTCACATGGCAAAATATTACAGGACCTATCCTCCTCAGAACCAGCAGCAGGGAAACAACAACAACAACAACAATCGCAACTACAACAACAACAACACCAACAACAGCGGCAACAACGCGGGGGCAAGCAACACCTGTTATGGATGTGGAAAGACTGGGCATTTCCGTCAAAACTGCCCCAATGTCAACAACCCTGGGAATGGAGGAGCAGGGAGAGTGCTGACCATGGGACAAGGAGAAGCGGTTCAGGATCCCGCTGTTGTCACTGGTACGTTTCTCCTAAACCACACATATGCATGCATCCTATTTGATACCGGGGCAGAGCGAAGCTTTGTGAGTACTAAATTCAAACACTTGCTAAAACAACAACCCCAGAAGCTTAATGAAACCTTTACGGTGGAAATGGATAATGGGAAAACAGAATCAACTGGGGAATCTACGTAGGATGTACCCTAACCTTAAATCATCACGTCTTTCAAATAAACTTGATGCCTGTAACTATTAGGAGTTTTAATGTGATTATCGACATGGATTGGTTGAGCCCCCACCATGCTGAAATTATGTGTCACGAGAAGGCCATTCGCCTTCACCTCCCTAATCATGAAACCCTAATTGTATACGGAGACAAGCCCAGTACGAACCTTCGTCTTATCTCGTGCATTAAGGCACAAAAATATCTACAAAATAAGGACTTGCCGTTTCTGGCTCACATTGTGGATAAGTCCAAGGAAGAGGTCACTATTAGAGACATTCTAGTGGCTTGCGATTTCCCGAATGTTTTTCCTGAAGATCTCCCGGGGATACCCCCAGAAAGACAAGTCGAGTTCTGAATCGACCTTGTTCCAGGAGCTACACCGGTCGCCAAATCGCCCTATAGGTTGGCTCCTGCGGAGATGCAAGAATTGTCCAGCCAACTTAGTGAACTCTTGAACAAAGGATTCATCCGACCCAACTTCTCACCTTGGGGAGCTCCGGTTCTCTTTGTTAAGAAAAAGGACGAATCATTTAGGATGTGTATTGACTACAGGGAACTAAATAAGTTCACTATCAAAAATCGATATCCACTCCCGCGAATAGACGGTCTATTCGACGAACTCCAAGGAGCAAGTTACTTCTCTAAGATAGATCTGCGATCTGGATACCACCAACTCAAAGTCCGGGAAAAGGATATCCCCAAAACTGCTTTCCGAACTCGTTATGGACATTATGAATTTGTTGTAATGCCCTTCGGTCTAACAAATTCCCCTTCCGCATTCATGGACCTGATGAATCGAATATGCAGACCATTCCTTGACAACTTTGTCATCATTTTCATCTACGATATCCTAGTCAATTCTCAAAGCGAAGAGGAGCATGGCCGACATCTCCGACAAATCTTGGAAACCCTAAGAACCGAAAAGTTATACGCAAAGCTCTCTAAGTGTGAGTTCTGGCTCCGTAGCGTGAACTTTTTTGTTCATGTTTTCAGTCAAGAAGGGATACATGTGGACCCTTCTAAGGTCAAAGTCATTGAAGGATGGGCATTCCCGACGACACCCACTGAAATTCATCAATTTTTAGGTCTCGCAGGCTATTACAGGAGATTCATTTAGAACTTCTCCAAAACAGCCAAGCCACTTACCATGCTTACATAGAAGGGCGTACCCTTTGAATGGACAAATAAGCAAGAAGTTGCATTCCGAACTCTGAAGCGAGCTCTCTGTAGTGCACCAGTACTATCACTACCAGAGGGAACAGAGGACTTCGTAGTTTACGACGATGCGTCGAATCAGGGTTTAGGCTGTGTACTCATGCAGCGTGGGAAGGTGATAGCTTATGCGTCCCGACAACTAAAGACACATGAGGTGAATTATACCACTCATGATCTAGAATTAGGAGCTGTGGTTTTTTCCTTGAAGATTTGGAGGCACTTCCTTTATGGTACAAAGTGCACTATTTTCACTGATTACAAGAGTCTCCAACACATTTTAAATCAAAAGGAGTTAAATATGAGGCAACGAAGATGGGTTGAGCTGCTGAACGATTATGGGTGTGAAATCAAGTATCACCCAGGCAAGGCTAATGTGGAGCTGATGCCTTGAGTCGAAAGGAATACTCAAATCGTCGTGTGAAAACTCTTTCAATAACCATTCAATCCCACCTGTCCTCGCAAATCAAAGCATCTCAGTTCAATGCCATGAAGGCAGAAAACAAAAGAAGCGAAGCGTTACGCGGAATGGAAAAGAACTTTGAAGTTAAGGAGGACGGAGCACATAATTTCATGAACCAAATATGGATCCCTAAACTTGGAGGATTCAGAGAGGTAGTCATGAATGAATCCCATAAGACACGATACTCCATCCATCCAGGTTCAGATAAATTGTACTTGGATATCAATCAACATTATTGGTGGCCTAACATGAAGGCAGAAATTGCCACTTACATTAGCAAGTGCCTCACTTGTGCTAAAGTAAAGGTAGAATATCAAAAGCCCTCGGGATTATTACAACAACCAGTAATACCCGAGTGGAAATGGGAAACGATTACTATGGACTTTGTGACCAAACTACCCAAGACAACAAATTTTTGGATACCATATGGGTAATAGTCGGCAGGTTGACAAAATCCGCTCATTTCCTGCCAATAAAAGAGTCATACAAGATGGAACGATTGACAAGAATCTATATCAAGGAAATCGTGAGGCTCCATGGAGTACCAATATCCATCATCTCAGATAGAGATAGTAGGTTTACTTCACGCTTTTGGCAATCGCTTCAGAAAGCTATGGGAACACAACTTGACATGAGCACTGCCTACCACCCAAAAACGGATGGTCAAAGTGAACGAACCATTCAAACGCTTGAAGACATGATTCACGCATGTGTGATAGACTTTGGAAGGTCGTGGGATACCCACTTGCCTTTAATTGAATTTTCGTACAACAACAGTTATCACTCAAGCATCAAAGTTGCCGCTTTTGAAGCATTATATGGGCGTAAATGTAGATCACCGTTGTGTTGGGCTGAGGTAGGTGACACTCAGCTAGCAAGAGGACAGACACCAAGCAATGCATTAATAGGACCAGAAGTCATACGCGAAACGACAGAGAAGATAATTCAAATCAAAGCTCGACTACAAGCATCACGAGACCGACAGAAGAGCTACGCTGATAAACAGCGAAAGCCCTTGGAATTTCAAGTCGGGGATCGGGTGTTGTTAAAGGTCTCTCCCTGGAAAGGGGTGATTCGTTTTGGGAAACGGGGAAAACTAAACCCACGATACATTGGACCCTTCGAGATTCTTGCCCGGATCGGTCCAGTGACTTATAGATTGCAGCTACCTGGTGAGCTCAGCAGTGTACACCCCGTGTTCCATGTTTCCAATTTGAAGAAGTGCTTATCCGAAGAAACTCTCGTCATTCCATTGGAAGAAATCGAAATCAACGAGAATCTCCTGTTCGTCAAAGAACCGATTGAAATCATGGACAAGGAAGTAACGCGTACTAAGCAAAGTCGCATTCCGATTGTCAAAGTTCAGTGGAACGCGAAACGTGGACCGAAATTCACATGGGAACGCGAAGACCAGATAAAGCAGAAGTACCCTCACCTATTCTCGTATTCTCAAATCTAGCTTCAAAAAGAATTTCAGGACGAAATTCCCTCTAACGGGGGGATGATGTCACAACTAGGAATTCTGATGCTTTGTAAACACTTAACAAGGCTAACATTGTAACTAAAACTTGAAAGCATGTATGATGCTTATTCAATGACAACAAAATTTCATCAAACACCCTGTACAAACACTTCAAATGGTCAACAAAAGATTGGAAACCCTAAAAATCCTAGTCTAAGTCCATTATGGAATAGGATTTCCTTATTGGGCCTAATGTACCCATAAGCGTCCAATTTGACTATTTTGGGCTTAGGACCCTTAAATGGGCCCTAACTGGACCCACTTTCATAAAACTTAACATTTTGGGCCACAATGGATCTAGAATGGATTAGTTTACCTAAATAGGCCTTATTGGGCCATAACAAATCCAATAAGCCCTAATGGGCCATAAAACTTATTCTTTGATGCAAAATGGGCCGTAAAACCTCTTAAGGGCCTAATGGTCCGAAAACCATCAATTTGGGCTTCACATTATGGGAATCAAGCACTAAAGGCCCAAATCCGTTCTCTTCTCTCTCCTCTCGGCCCAAATAAAATAAAATAAAATAAAGAAAAGAGAATAAGAAGGGTTGACTTTTATGTGCCACCTTCTTATTACACACCAAATAAACATGCATGGTCCAACATACATCCACATTTGTCACTTGTTAGGCCAAAAGCTTGTTAGGCCAAAAGATCTTGTTAGGCCAAAAGCTTGTTAGGCCAAAAGCTTTTAACTCATTCAAATTCATGATCATACTCCTTTGAAGCAAGAAGCTTGTTAGGCCAAAAGATCTCATCATTTCCATCCTTTCTTCTTCCAAACCGTGAACATCAAACCCAAGGTGAGTTCATACCCCCTCTATTTTCCGTTTTCACATGTTTTATGGGGGAGAATACAAGTAAAATGTGTAGATCTATGTGTATTTGTATGTTATGTGTGATTTCTTGTGTTTATGTGGTAAATATGTACCAAAAATGAAAGATATTTCGAGATCTATAGTTCAAGGAGGAAACATATGTGATCTAGGATGTATTATACTTAACAAGTTAAGAAAAACTACCATATAAGTGTTATAATAAGCATGTTACAACATAAAACACATTATTGGACTATTTTTGTCAAATAAACAAAAGTTGGGGGAAAAAGTTGTCATTTACGGCTTTTACAAGGCTCAAAAGGTCAAAACTGTTAGAATAGAAGTTTTTATGAACGTTATGCTTTCCAAAGGACTAAAAATGTAAATTGTAGCCTATTGGGCTAAAATTTTGGGCTTTTCGGCCCATAGGCCCAAATTGCGAAAAATATGGTTTTTAAGGGGCTGAAATGGTAAATTTCTCAAAACAATGGGTAGAAAAGTAAATAAATCTATTTCAGGGGTTAAAATGATCTTATTTGCCAAAAAGGATTAAAAATGTAAAGTTTTTGGATTTTGGGTCAAATTTGTAAAAGTTGCAAAAAGTTTGGATTATAAATGAAAATCTTTTTACTATAGGGGCTGAAACTGCCAAAAAGTAAACATTGGGCTGAAAACATTATTTAAATAAGTATTTGGCCAAAATGTCAAGAAAAATAGTTTAAGGACCTAAAATGTCATTTTTTATAAAAAGGGACTAAAATTGTCATTTTTATTAAAGAATGGTTGAATAGGTCAAACCAATATTTTTGAGTCAATTATTTTATTATTAAGATATTGGGTCAAAAATATCAAATTATAACTTATGAATTTAGAATGAAAAATATACATATATTTTCATAAATTTAAATATTGTTGTAAAACAATCGACAAACTTCATGCATTTGCGATTTAACAATTGTTCAATCAGACTTCCCAACATTTATACTATACCTAAAACAAGTAAATATTCAAATTGTTGGGCTTGAAAGATTCTAATCATGCTTATTGGGCCTTCGTGACCCATTAACATGACTTTTGGGCCTAATAATAATAATACATGTTTATTCGGCCTCCTGTGATCCAATTACATGCTTAAGGGAACCTTAATGGCTTTTACATGCTGTTGGGTCTCAGTGACCCACTAGCATTTCTAGTAAGGTCCAAATAAATCATATGCGAAGTAGGCCAACGTGCCCTTCGTATACTCGACAGCCTTAGATAATATACACGATTAGTGGGACCTCGTGGTCCTCTTCTCCTCGTCTGTTAGGCTTACCTTCTATTTAAGTAAACAAAAATCAGGTCGTTAATCAAGGGTAATCAAATTCATTTGGATTAGGTGAGTAATAACGGGCGACACCATTAAGTGTCGGTCGTAGTCTGTAGTTATAATCTAAGTCTCCTGGAGGGAGAGCGAGAGTTTGTGTATAGATGTATACGGGGGTGACTCCCTCACACCTAAGTTGTTCGCTACAGTTAGACTCGGTTAGTCTAGGGTGACAAAATCTTAAGATCAATTCCGGCGTTCACTAGAATGCCAAGACATACGAACTAGTAATTATCATGCGTGGTTATAACGACTCACATAAAAATCCAATACCATCTAAGTAATAAAGAGAAATCATATTTATTCGTTGTGACGATATAATAATACAAAACAATCATAGTATTTATTAGAAAACATCGGGTTTTTCGGGGGAAATCAACATTATTCACTTGTACTTTCAATAACTATAATGCAAAACTTCTCATTTATACACGTTTTGAAATCATTCATGCATATACCTATGGATCTTCACACTTTTTGTATAAACAATTGCCGGTTCAGAAAATATCAGATTTTCTGGGTTTTATAAACTACACAAAACATTTTCATATCAAACCTGCTTATGAACTCACCAACATTCTATATGTTGACGTTTTCAAAATAACTTGTATTCTCAGGTAATAGATAAACTGATGAATAGTACCAAGTGTGTTAGGATGTTATGTTTTGAAAACTCTCAAACAATTTATGCTATGGAAATGTAATATTTAGACAATGTACTTGATGTGAACAAGGTCAGTTGTAATATATTAATGCATAGTGATGTTTATGTTATGTTTCATGTATATTCATTGTGATGATATTTCAATTTAAGTCACGCGAGCCCTCGGACGTTTCCGTCGTCTGGTTTGGGGGTGTGACACTCCGGTCCATCAACTCCATATTCAATATAATACACAACATATAAATCACAAAGACAACTAGCAGGATATATCAATACATAGTATATGCACATAAGACCCTCCGATCACACATAGGATACCACTCAGAGAAACCCTAGAACGCCTCATCTCTTCATCCTTGGGTGATTTTAACCTCAAGAAGCTCATTTTGGTGGTGTAAGCTTGGAAGAAGAAAAGAGGAAGTTGGCAAGGAAGAACTTGGGAAGTTGGAGCTTATAGATCTGGAATAGCATCATCATTTGGAACTATTTGGAGGTATAAAGTTCATAACTATACTTAAGAATTCTTAGATCTAGTGTAGTGTGGTTTTGGAGTTATTTTGGTCCCAAGAATGTACCTTGATGATGAAATCTCGTTTGTGAGCTTAGGGTTGCCACCCTCAGAGCTAAAAGGGTCCCATAAGCAGTAAAGTCTCCATCTTGAATGACTAAATGGGTTCATGCATGAGATCTAGCCCTCTTTGTGGAAGAAGAATACCATTTTTGGGAGTTTGGGCTTTTTGGGCCAAGTTAAGTCACCAAGTCAATGACTCTATGGATTAAGACATGGCAAAGGACTTGGATCTATGTTTATAGCTTCTGGAGTAGAGTATTAAGCACTTAATAGCAAAGTGACTTAACAGGGGGAGTACGTTGAGCGTACATGCAGGTACCCGGCGTAGATACCATTGGCTAGTGTGCTTAGCGTACGTGAATGTACGCCTCGCGTACTCTGTCAGTTTGGGCTTCGTGTTATTGGGCCTCAGAGTGGGCCCAATTTAGCAAATTAGGCCATTAGTGGGCATGGTAAGCTCACCTAGTGTTGGGCCTTTTCATTATGGTTTGGGCCTTAGTTATGGACCAAGTTGGCTTAGGGGTATAATGGTCATTTTACCCTATGATGTAACGCCTCTGTTTCTGGGCTTGTCATTAATATTGATATAATAGTCTAGGTTAACCTTTGTAACCCGTTTTGAAATAATAGAAGTGTATTATTTGAGTATTATGTGTTTTGTGCTTAATTGTGTGTCTTAATTTAATTAAGAATAAAAATAAGCGTCAAAATGAAATATTAGATAAAGCCGATATCTATGGATAATGTTGTAGTAGTTGAAACGAGGTTTCCGAATATATAAAGAATGCCCAAATCTGACTTCGTATGAGGAAGTTATGATTTTTCTAAGTTTCAGCTTAGCAGTATGTAGCCCGAAACTCGAATTTGAGACCGAGTGATTGTTGGTCGAAACAATCAAAACGGGAATCGAGCATCTCGTTGATAGTAGTGCAATGGTGAAAAGATAGACGAAAACGGACGTAAGATGAAGAAGTTATGAATTTATAACGGAGTTTTCCTGTCCCGGCCTACTAAAAATAAATAATAAAAATAAAATCAAAATTAGCCGACGGAGTCTAAACGAAAGTTGTAGGGCATAGTCACACCTATGCACGGATATAAAGAACGTCGAAAGCGGAGTTCGTATGAAGAAGATATGAATTTATGAAGTTTTTAAATAATTAGTATTTATTATTTAATCTTTAATTCGGATGGATATCCGAAAGAGTCACTGATCTGATCCGAACTACGCCCAGCGTAGTTGAGTACGCCCAACGTACCCCGATGCATGCACTGCCTCACACTCAAATGCTCCGATGACGAATCCGAAGCGTACGCCCCGCGTACTGAGCATTACCCCCAGCGTAATGCGAGGCTTCAGCCTCTATAAAAGGAATGCGAGGGCAGCCGATCCTTTTGCTCAATTTCTCTTCTCCCTCTCCCGTTTTGCATCGTTTTGCATGCAACTTATACCCCAAAGCCATAGTATCATTCCCGAGCCCCGAAGCAATTCCCGAAGCCCCGAAGATCCCGAGAAGTGAGATTCCCGAGCCGAAGCTCTACCCGTGAGAAGCCAATTTTCGTGAAGATCTTCCAGATCTACCGAAGAATAATACTTCTACAAGTCGTAGTGCTGTCCGATCATCTTTTGATCAAGTGAGTGTGTAGTTACTTTCTTCTAACGCATAATTATGAAGTATTTTATACAAAATACGTGTTATGTGTATATTTTGTTGTTATATGTGTGAATGTATATTCACTTTCTTCTATCTCATAGATATGATTTATTCTCTATGAAATACGTGTTATGTGTATGTGTCTCATCTGTTGTTTGGAATATGTATTGAATAAGAATGCTATACAGGTTTTAAACTATGTATAAAAAATATATTTTTATCTACTAATATGTTGGGTAGAACATGGGTAGATAGTTGATGTGTGATAAACAGATAAGAGGCATCCTTGTTGTTGTGGTTGATATAGTTATTCAGCGGAGTATGTATAACGACCACAGACTCTTTCTAGACAGTCCTGTGGAACGCTAGCAGGTTCATAACCTGTAGGTGTTGTGAACGATGTGTTCACCGGTGTACTCTATCCTCCTCATGGTTGCCTTTAGGACATCTACTGTTGAGGAAACCCCTTTGCAGTAATGTCCGTCCCGATGAAATTCCTAGTTTAGGTCCCTTATAATAGATGTTGTTTTAGGGACGTAAAGTGAGGATAACAGGAATGGGTAATCGGGTTATTGTTGGATTGTTGGTGAAATTACATATAATTCTTTATTGTGGGTTGAAAACCATATATGCTCACCAGGCTCCCAATCCTAACCCACTCAGCTTTGTTGTATTACAGTTAGTGGCGCGAGAGCATAAGTTGGATGGCTTATCAAGATCTTTTGATATTAGACCAGTTGTTATATGTAACTGTTGTATGGTCTATCTTTTGTTGTTTATGATTTTGGTCTGTTTATCGGAACATGACATCCCGAATATTTTATATAATGAAAAAGCATCTCTTGATGAGTGCTTTGATAAACTTTATTTTATCATATTTTGTTTTGGGAACAAATTCCGCAACTCTTTTAAATCAAAGGATTTACTCTGAAATTATTTTAAAAGCATAAATGAAACCGGTCTTTTCTGGCCGTGATTTTGGGGATGTCACAGTTGGTATCGGAGCATTAGTTTAAGCGAACTAGGAATTTGTAGGATTTCTAGACTTAAACTTAGAATGCTAAGTGGAGATTGTGAGATGTGTGTCTGTTATATTATAGACACGAGCACTAGTATATTTTAGGAATTTGTCTAAAATGCTTCTATGTGCTAAATGTTATATGTTGCCATATATGATATTAGTTGTTCGGATCTATGGTCTGTTGCCGAACGGATCTGGAAACCTTATGTGTTTAGGATTCTAAGCGTATGACGACGGTATTAGAACTAGCATGTAAACATTTCGGAGTGATAAGAATGATTTAATTATCTATCATGGATGAGGATCTAATTTCACCTTATTCGGTGTGTAGATAAAAAATGGTAAGAACCAGAAGTGGCGTTGGAAACGCAGATGAAAACAGGAATCAACCATCAGTGATTGAACAAGCACCTGTTGTAGCAACAACACCATAACCAATCACCATGGTTGGAGTGCAAGCCATGATTCGGGCTATGTTAGCCGAGCAAAGGGAAGAAATGCGACAGATGTTGCATGGAAATAGGGATGAACCTATCATACCCATTGTGGAACCCGAACTGATTCCCGAGCAATCAGAGGAAGGGAACAATAGTCGCATTGTGAGTCTAGTTAGGACTTAAGGAGAACAAAGGAATGACCCGGAAAGGGGAAACAACAAGGATGGGCGAATGTATAAGAATTTCTTGGGCGCCAAGCCGCCAAAACCTGCTGAGATTATGGATTGGATCTCCGAAATGGAGATGGTATTTGAAAGTTGCGACTGTAGCAACAAACAAAACACTGTCTTTGCAGTTAGACAACTGAAGACTGGAGTCTTGAGCTGGTGGAAGTTGTTGGCGGATACTATGCCACGAGGAGAAGCCCTGAAAATGTCATGGGAGGAGTTCTTGGAACAATTAAGGGTGAAGTATTGTTCAAAGATAGATCTGATTGATCTGAACAATGAGTTCCAAAATTTGAAGAATGGGAGAATTAGCCTAGACGACTATGCTACTGCATTCACTGAGAAATGAAGTTATTTTCGTACCTAGTGCCAACAGAACTCTCCAAGATTGAGAGGTTCGATAATGGACTGCCTGCCGACTTTGGCCCGACAGTCAAGATGGCAACCACCCTGAAAACAACTGTTCGAGCAGCTAAGAACGTGGAGGACCAGCAGAAGGAAAAGGGTTTGTAAAGGATAGATGTTGCTGAGAAAAGGAAGTTCGATGGACCTTCAGGGTCCAACAAGAAAAGTAAATTCTCGGAGTCTAGTTCAAGAAGAGGAGGAGGCGAAGCGAAATGGTGCGAAAAATGTAAGAAGAAGCATCACGGAAACTGTGACGTAGTGGCCACATGCTTCAAATGTGGAAAGCCAAGGCATTTTGCCAACGAATGCACTCTCACCAAGAAAGTTTGCTATGGTTGTGGTGAGGAGGGACACATGTCTAGGGATTGCCCGAAAAAGAGGGAGGCAGCAAGACCCAACATTCCGCCAAAGCCGAAGGCGAGAGCCTTCCAGATGACACTGGAAGCTGCTAAAGATGAAGCTGATGTCGCTTTAGGTACCTTTCTCGTTAACAAATTGTCTGCCCGGATTTTATTTGAATCTGGAGCCAACTACTCCTTTATTTCGCATGAATTTGGTAGAAAACTAGCTTTGCATGCCGATAGACTAGATAATCCTTTATTAGTCGAAGTTGCTAGTGGCAAGTTTGTACCTGTTAGCCATCGTATGAAAAACATCTTAATTGACTTGAATGGGAATAATTTTCAGGAGGAATTATTGCCTATCGAACTTAACGACTTCGACATTGTGCTTGGAATGGGTTGGCTTAGCGCTAATGACGCCGAGATATTGTGCAAGAAGAAGATAGTCAAAGTAAACCCGCCTGGGAAAGATTCGTTTATGGTGTATGGAGATAAACACAGAGTAAATTCTGGAATCATTTCATTGATGAAATCCAGAAAGTGTTTGGCCAAAGGATGTACATCGTATCTAGCATTCGTGATCGATGCTAAGAAGGAGAAAAAGGAGATGCGAAGCATTCCTGTCGTGTGTGATTATCCGAAAGTATTTCCTGAAGATCTTCCCAGATTACCGCCTGATAGACAAGCGGAGTTTAGAATAGACTTGTTACCAGGGACGACGCCTATAGCAAAAACACCTTATCGATTAGCACCGAAGGAGATGAAGGAGCTGATGATGCAACTTCAGGAGTTATTGGATAAAGGTTTCATTAGACCTAGTTCATTACCCTGGGGAGCTCTGGTGTTATTCGTAACGAAGAAAGATGGAAGTATGAGAATGTGCATCGATTACAGAGAGCTGAACAAGGCAACAATAAAGAATAGATATCCGTTGTCGAGGATTGATGACCGGTTCGATCAACTTCAAGGTTCGAGCTATTTCTCGAAGAGCGAGCTTAGGTCAGGATATCATCAGCTGAAAGTAAGAGAGTAGGATATAGAGAAGACTGCATTCAGAACACGATATGGACACTACGAGTTTTTGGTTATGTCGTTTGGACTAACCAATGCTCCAGCAACATTCATGGATTTGATGAACAGGGTTTGTAATCTGTTCCTTGATAAATCTATGATAGTGTTCATAGATGACCTTCTGATTTATTCGAAAAACCAAGAGGAGCATGGCAGACACTTGCGAGAAGTATTGGAAGTCTTGAGGAAGGAGAAGCTGTATGCAAAGTTCTCCAAATGTGATTTTTGGATTCGAGAACTCCAATTCTTGGGTCACGTGGTCAACCAAGAAGGGATAATGGTTGATCCAGCAAAAATTGTTGTGATGAAGTGGGAACAACCGAAAAGTCCCACGGAGATCCGAAGCTTTTTAGGATTAGCCGGATATTACCGAAGGTTTATCCAAGGCTTTCTCCGATCGCTACTCCATTAATAGATTTGACCCAGAAAGGAGCTACTTATGCTTGGAGTGATAAGCATAAAGAAGCATTCAAGAAGATAAAGAAGAAACTATGCGAGGCACCGATACTTTCTCTACCCGATGGAGTTAAAGACTTTGTTGTTTATAGTGATGCGTCAGGTGTTTGGTTGGGTTGTGTTTTGACCCAAAGGGAAAAGGTGATCGCATATGCATCTCAACAGTTGAAAGAGCTTGAAAAGAACTACCCGACTCATGACTTGGAGTTGGCGGCGGTAGTTTTCGCTCTAAAGATATGGAGGCATTACCTCTATGGCACGAAGTGCAAACTTTTCACTGATCATAAGAGTCCCCAATATCTCTTCAATCAGAAAGAATTGAATATGAGACAATGACGCTAGCTAGAATTACTCAAGGACTACGACTGTGAGATACTTTACCACCCCGGTAAAGAAAATGTTGTTGTTGATGCTCTCAGTCAAAAAGTCAATCTTGAAAGGAAGATGCCAAGAGCGTTGAGAATTGAAGTTGTCTCGACAATAGTGGAAAGTATAAAGAAAGCTCAAGAGGAAGCTTCTGAGAAGAATGACCGAAAGGAAGAACGTTTGGGCAAAACGTTGGTATTCGGTATAAACAGTCATGGACTGAAGGTGTTCCAAGATCGGATTTGGATACGTAAGACAGGAGGAGTCAGAGAACTTCTGATGGAAGAAGCTCACAAAACCATGTACTCGATTCATCCCGGTAGCACTAAAATGTATAGGGACCTGAAACCCTACTACTGGTGGCCGACGATGAAGCTTGATGTTGCAAAGTATGTGGCCGAGTGTGTGACTTGTGCGAGAGTCAAGACACAACATCAGAAACCATATTGGAGTTTAGAACCTTTACCTGTGCCTATGGGTAAATGGGAAGACATTGCTATGGATTTTGTCACTAAACTACCTAGAACAAAGAATGGTCACGACATGATTTGGGTGGTCGTTGATCGATTTACTAAGAGTGCGCATTTCATAGCAGCCAAGGAGAAATGGTCTATGGATAAGCTTGCAAATTCTTACGTGAAGGAAATTGAGAGGCTTCACGGTGTTCCGTTAACGATTGTCTCAGATCGTGACATCCGTTTCACCTCACGATTTTGGAAAACTCTACAAGAGGAACTGGGTACCAAGTTGTGTTTGAGTACAGCTTACCATCCATAGACTGATGGTCAGAGCGAACGGACGATACAAACACTTGAAGATATGCTGAGAGCATATACCTTGAAATTCCAAGGTAATTGGGATGAACATTTACCTTTGGTAGAATTTTCCTACAACAATAGTTTCCGCTCGAGCATTAAGATGGCACCTTATCAAGCTTTGTACGGACAGAAGTGTTGTACGCCGTCTTGTTGGCTTGAGGCTGGGGAAAAGCAGATTATGGGACCAGAGATATGATGGGTTTTAGCCATAAGAACATCCTATGTGCTCATACAAACCCTAATGCTTGGATCTAGTTTTCTCTATTGTACATGCAAGTTATCCAAGACTATAAACCCTAGATCTAGCATATGCTAATCAATATAACATATAAATAAGGTTTTAGATCATACCTTGATTGTTATATAGCAATAACAATCGCAATTCCTTCTTGTAATGACTTTAGAAAGCTTAGAGTCACAAATGTCACTCCTCTAATGGTTCACAAACACCAAGAGCAAAAGGATGAAGAGGAGAAGAGAAGGAGGTTGCTCAAAACATGTGGAAACCCTAGAAGGAAGCTTGTCCACGTTTTTTGGGGCATAAGGGTTCCTTAAATACTGAGGCTATTAGGGTTATCTAACAAGGAAACCCTAATTTGGATGCTTAAGCCCTAAGCAACCCATGGGCTCCTTTCTTAAAGGCCTTGGGATGATTTCTAATGGGTTTCCCCATAGAATTCGTCCACCCCTTTAATATGGAGTCCATTAGCTCAATATGCAACTATCATACAATTGACAGTTCTAGTCCCTTAAGTTTAATTAATCTCTTTTACTCACAAACTTAATTCTTATTATTTCTTGACTAATATTAATTAAACAATATGATTTCTCCTTTAATATATTATTCTATTAATAAATCATATTTAATCCTTTCTCTCCATAATTCATCCTATCAAGTTGCTTTGGTGAAGGCAACCCAAAAGGACCATGCACCATCGGGTCAAGTACATACCAAAATAGTTATGGACTTAGACACTAATCCAACAGTCTCCCACTTGGATAAGTCTAATAACTATTCTGCGTATGACTTCAGATCCTGATCTGCAATTGTAGCTTTCTAAAGCCGCTGTCAACTCTGATCCTATCAGATACACGTGTCCTTTAGATAAGGGATCATATATTCCTCCATTCTAGATATCGTATAGACTGAGACATGGATCTAAATCATTCTCTCTGTCTATGTGCTGTTTCCCGAATTCAGATTTATGACGACTGACAACAGACTACAATTGAACACATCAATTTAGTCTCGGCTTGGCCAAGCACTTAGGTGCCATCACTAGATCATCGAGGGGCCCATAGATATCGCTTTTATCCTACTTTGGATAAAAGGAACGGATAAACTTTGATTCAATACTTGCTTGTACTCACTTACCGAATTACACACAACAATATGTTTTATAACACCAAGTTACTGGTGCGTTTACATATTATCAATGTGTAACCGACTCGCAAGATACAACTCACACATCTCGGTTTCAAGAATATATGATATTATCGTCTCACCAATCACTCGTGATAAAATCCATGAAGTGATCCAAGTGAGTGTGGGTTTAATTCAATGCTCAAATCATATTCATAACCACTCATGAACGTTGCAGCAAACATTTGCTTATGTCTAATGCTCTTTAGACAATCCACACACCAATTCACGACAGTCTTCATTCATATCTACTTCCAACATATGAACGACTGTGGCCCGTTCGAATAATTTGACTGTTCTAAACCAATTAAATTATTCAGGAAGTCAAAACATGCAAAGTGAAACACAAGAATAATACTAATCCCATATGGCCTCAAACCTTGAGTATAAATAAAACACATTTTATTTATCACCATATCGATTACTCATTATTTGTTATTTCGGGTAATCAACTTCTTACTTGAATTATTACAACACTTGTCCCATGCTCTCAGCATGCACACAATGTTTACCTACGGTTGTTACTTTGTGAAATAGATCAAATGAACACATTTCCAATCATACTCATTTCACAACTCCTAATTCTTTTTCACAAGTGAAAGAATATCAAATTCTTGCCACTTATGGAATATGTTAGATTCTAACATTTTATGCAATGATCCTTTCATAATGTCACTGCACTAAAGCCACAATGACTATTGCCAATGAAATTACAAAGTCCTCTATCGGAGATTGTTACAAGACAATTCCATAGATGTGATGTCTCTCACTCAAAGTAAATTCCTTTGAACATCCTTTTGCATAAAATTTCTAATCTAGACATAGACTTTCAATATCCAACTCCTAATATGGAAACCTTTCCATACTCGCCATATGACAACTCATTCTCAATAGAATCTTATTTATTCATAATAATGTCGATATAGTCCATCCAATACTATACTTCCAACTACTCACAAGCGACCAATCATCGGCGAACTTTGGATTATTCTTTGATAGTTGTTTAATTATCTTAGTCAAAAACTGATTCTTGTCCTTTTCCACTAAATGCGCTAGACATTTGGAAAATTTTAGAATGGTCAAATATTATAGACTTTGCAATCGATCCTATATCCGAAGCGTATGGGACACGATGCATAATGTCTTACATGAAGATTTAATACTTTATCAATCTTCTTGCCATAATATTTTATGTGCTATGTTCTCACAATTCGAATTATGAAGAGGAATGCCGTAATCATAATCGAAATTTAAGAATGCACTTTGTATCATTGACTAATTTATTAACATTCCACAACCTAAGCCTTTAGATTTGAAATGAAGCATAATATTCTCTCCCTTAATTATAGCAAAACAACTATTCAACCCTTACAACTTTGCAAAGTATGACTCTTGTTTTTCTCTAATTAATATTGCTAACTTGCAATACTTGCCTTAATAATCATACAGGCACAACTTTTATGCTCCCACTATCACGATGATTATTATAAACATAACACTTATGCTCCCACTAGCTTCGACATGTATTCAGAAACAACTTAACTTTCAGAAAAACAATGCCTATTGAATTTCTTAAGTTCATGTTTCTAATACCTAATGCTTTGATAATCTTTTATCAAGGCTTCTCGAACTTATACACCTTTGTCTTAGATAGCTCATATGTGTGCCTAAACAATTAAGACTAATTTCCAAATCTCACAATTCGAATCATGGAAAGGGATACCGTAACCATAATCGAATTCGAGAATACAATTTTCACAATGACTATCTTCTTAAAATCTTCCTTAGTGAAAGCATTTCCTCACAGTCATTTCCATGAAGGAGGGAATATTATGACACCTAGATTTTAATAGTGTATGTGTTCCTATCCATGTGAATTTGTCAAAACCAAAGTTTACGACAAATTCAAACTCATATGGACCGAACTTTCTTGTTCTTGATTTCTTGCCTTATGGTAACACAGCTGCCCACCACGTCTTCCAAGTAGTTAAGCAGTACACCCTTTCCTATCAATGTACTTTTCATTGATCAAGGTCCTTGCATTTTATGCATTCAAATGAAAACTCATAGTATTCACATGCATAATTAACTCAATTGGAACGGCACGAAAACAAGATAATGTCAACACGATAGGTTGTAAACCTTAACTCGTGTGCTAGTGATGATCGATAAGGTTTATTCTTGATTAGTTCTTAAACTTTTTCAAGACCATTAAGACTCCCACTGACTCCTTGACATATAAGATTCTCTTGTCAATAAACATTTCTCGACGACCAAATATTCAAGAGTTAGTGTAGATTTTATCAAGACTAAACACTTCATAAAATTGGTTGTAGTTTGTCTTTGTCTTATCGAAGACATCACAACTTTCCAATTTCAAATGTGCAAGAATAAGAAAATCATTTTCCAAATTCTACATTTTATGAATGTTATAAACCTTCTTAAGACTTGTCACTCAATATAACAATCTTAACTTTAAGACTTGTTTTGGAACGAAGTATGACTGACTTCTTGATTTAACCATTTCTTCAATTCTTGATTCCTCTTATTAGACATACAATTGTACTAAGACTCACTTAGAGGATCAATTGAGATATGGTTCTTAATCATTAAGACATATCATAAAGCATAAAAGTACTCTCCCTTCTTCTTAGAATAGAGAAACTTTTATCTTTCTGTCTACTTAATTCTTCTTATTCGTTCTGCTATTGATTTAAACCTTTTCAATCAATTCAGAATTACACTTAATCTTGTAAGTATAATCACATTTACTAAACTTGTAGTAAATTATGACGAATATCTTTGTAACCCTTGTGGTGGACTTGATCAACACACAACTTTGTGTACTCGATCTCCTAGTCCTTCACTTGACACTTGGTCAATGAGTTAGTCTAATTTACAAATGTGAAATTTTTCATTCATCGTGCAAACAAGTTGCATGATTCCAAGTTTCTGTCCAATTGAACCTTGGGTGATGAGAAACTCTCCCTATTTGGTAAATTCTCGACATTTCCACAAACAACATAACTAAGAATCACATCCACTCGTTGTAGAAATATATGAACATCAATTTTTCATAATGATTTCATTACAAGGAAATAAATAAACAAATAATTGAGTCAAACCAAAATTTATTTTATTCATAAAAGCAGCGGAAAACATTTGTCCTTACAATGTAAAATCAACTGAAAAACTATGTAGTCAAATATTCCTAACAATTCTATCATAACTTTCTAAGCTCAAAATCTAATCTTCAAATCCATGCAATCGAGATCCATTTCTTCGTGATTAGACTCATCTTGCTTTTCCATTAAACTTCCTTTCCTTTTCACTGATCCTGCAAAACATTCAAATGCAATCTTATCACATCATGTATTAAGAATCAATGAATAGGAACTTAATGGAGTTAGATATTGGATTTTACTGGAAGCGCAGCCATACTCTTTGACTCTCCCATCTTCTGGACTCTTTAGGCTCTTAGGGCAGACTTGTATCCAACACCCTTTCTCTTGGCAGCAAACACAAGTCGATTCTCCTAGAACGTCCCCATAAGCATGGTTGGTTGACTTTCCCAACAAATATGCTCCAAATCATTTCTGATTCAGCAGCAATGAGCATGTAAGTTAGGTCAATGAGGTTATCTTCATGATCCATCATATAATACTTTCTTTTGAACTCATTATATGATTCAGGAAGTGACTGCAGAACCCAATTCACAACCAACTTATCAGGGAATGACGCACCCAACATTATCAACCTATCGATGTGTGATTTCATTTCTAGAACGTGGGCACACACGGCTTTACCATCTTCATGTTTCATTTCCAATAGGGCTTTAGTGACATTGAACCTTTCAATTCTTCGATCTTGTGGGTTAGGGAGAATAATTTGAGGAGGAGGAGGAAGCGAAGCATGATTTCTTGTTCATCGATCGAATCGTGGAATATCATCTTCATGTGGAATGCTTGTTCCACGGGATTTGGGAAGACCATAGTTGTCGAACTTTGACATCTACAAAACGGGAGAAAACGAATTCAAGTTAGTTGATTGATTGAGTCCTTAATGAATCACCCAAATTAGATATTAAGGCTAGGACCCAACACAATACGCTACAACCTAGAAAAGGGATGCCGTAATCTAGTTGCAGAATATTTGAAGGTAAGTGAATGACGATTCACTAATTTCCACCATGAAAAACGAAAAAGAAATTTAAGTTTTAAATCTATGAAAACTCCTGGATCCTTTGAGATTTATTGAACATTTCAACGGCATGTTTAATATCGATATGCCCCTCTAGTTTGTGACTGGGATGCCGAGGATCACAAAGCGGGTGTGAATTACCATGAAAACTTACATGGTGCCCCCACATGTTACAGTCACCTATTCGTTGTGCCGGTAAACCACACACGCTCCATCGAACTATGAAAAACATTGAGTCACCCTTTGCTACCTTTGCTTAGAACCATTTAGTGTGTCGGTAAACCACACACGCTCCACTAACTTCTTCGCAAGGGTACAAAGTGTAATTTCATGGAATTGCATCAATTCACTTTTTCCTAAGTAACTAAGATTGGGAATTTGTAAAACATTTAGTTACTTTTGTACTTCATTATACTTATAATGGAAGGTTTTGTCCTATCCTACCCGTTCGGCTAACGACCCTCCACCAGTCAAGAGTGCGGTGGGTAAGAGTGGATACCCATTCAATCGCCATTTTATAGGCAATTTCCTTAAACACCCCTTATAGACTAGCTTTATGAATGAGGCCTACTAACGGTAAGACTGACTTTTACTCATACATATATATAATGTTAGACTTTTAATGTTATATATAGTATAGGGTGTATTTTACACTTTTAAAATACTAGGTGGTCAAATTTAACAATTATACTTTTAATTCAATTAATTTGTAAGCCAAAACTTTTATGAATTTATTAAACCTCTTATAATTATACACCTTAATTAATTAATAAAACCATAAGGGTGTGATATGAACTTTTCAAAACATCACTAGGGTTTTAGAATTTAACATTCCTAAATTAAAATTTTAATCAACTTTTAAATTCCAAAACTTGAGGGCAAGTTTTGAAACATTTCAAAACATTAGGGTTTAGAATTTAAATATACATCAAAATTAAACTGTTAATCAAAATTTAAATTCCAAAACTTGAGGGCAAGTTTTGAAACCTTTTCAAAACATTAGGTTTTCAACTATTTAAATTTCAAAACAAAACTATTAAGTTCAAATTTAAACTATAAAACTTAAAGGGGAAGAATTAAAACTTTTCATACAAGATAATTCAAATCTAAATTACAAATCATCAAACTTTATCTAATAAAACAAGTGATTATCTAAATTTTGACAATTATCTTCTATTTAGGTAAGGATAATCACCAAATATTGATATAATTCGGATTTTATAACAAAAACATGTTTATGGTAATTATCCAAAGCCAAAACAGGAAGAAAATCGCGAATCTGAGCTGTCAGACCCTATGACTCGTCGAGTCTGGACCTGGATTCGTCGAGTACAGCTGACTCGGCGAGTTCAGCAAGTGACTCGGCGAGTCAAACACTCAGAAACTCAAAAAATCGATTTTCAGTGATGATTTCGATCAAATATGCATCAATACAATAGAAACCAATCAAGTCTCTGATACCACTGATGGGTTTTAGCCATAAGAACATCCTATATGCTCATACAAACCCTAATGCTTGGATCTAGGTTTCTCTATTGTACATGCAAGTTATCCAAGACTATAAACCCTAGATCTAGCATATGATAATCAATATAACATATAAATAAGGGTGTAGATCATACGTTGATTGTTATATAGCAATAACAATCACAATTCCTTCTTGTAATGACTTTAGAAAGCTTAGAGTCACAAATGTCACTCCTCTAATGGTTCACAAACACCAAGAGCAAAAGGATGAAGAGGAGAAGAGAAGGAGGCTACCCAAAACATGTGGAAACCCTAGAAGGAAGCTTGTCCATGTTTTTTGGGGCATAAGGGTTCCTTAAATACTGAGGCTATTAGGGTTATCTAACAAGGAAACCCTAATTTGGATGCTTAAGCCCTAAGCAACCCATGAGCTCCTTTCTTAAAGGCCTTGGGACGATTTCTAATGGGTTTCCCCATAGAATTCGTCCACCCCTTTAATATGGAGTCCATTAGCTCAATATGCAACTATCATACAATTGACAGTTCTAGTCCCTTAAGTTTAATTAATCTCTTTTACTCACAAACTTAATTCTTATTATTTCTTGACTAATATTAATTAAACAATATGATTTCTCCTTTAATATATTATTCTATTAATAAATCATATTTAATCCTTTCTCTCCATAATTCATCCTATCAAGTTGCTTTGGTGAAGGCAACCCAAAAGGACCATGCACCATCGGGTCAAGTACATACCAAAATAGTTATGGACTTAGACACTAATCCAACAAGATAGTCCATCAAACTGCTAAAAAGTTGAAAATAATTAGGGAGAGAATGTTAGCAGCTCAGGATCGTCAAAAGAGCTATGCTGACAACAAGCGAAGACCGATGACTTTTGAAGTTGGAGATTCGGTTTTGCTTAAAGTCTCATTGTGGAAGGGACTTATAAGATTTGGTAAAAGGGGAAAATTAAGTCCAAGGTTTATTGGACCGTTTAAAGTTCTTCAGAGGATTGGGAACCAAGCTTACAAGCTTGAACTACCAAAAGAACTGAATGGAATTCATAACACTTTCCATGTGTGTTATTTGAAGAAGTTCACGGGAGAAGTTCCCGACATGATTCCACTATCGGAGTTGAGAATCAATGAGAACAAAAGGTTGATTGAAGAACCAGAGGCAATTGTTGACCGAAAGGCTAAGAAGTTGCGACGCAAGATGGTCGAGTTAGTGCTTGTCCGATGGAAACACACGAATGGGCTGAATCTCATCTGGGAGACGGAGAGTGACATGATGGGTCGCTATCAACATTTGTTTGTTGGTGTGTGATTTCGAGGACGGAATTATTCTAAGGTGGAGAGAATTGTAACGCTTGTGTTTCTAGGCTTGTCATTAATATTGATATAATAGTCTAGGTTAACCTTTGTAACCCGTTTTGAAATAATAGAAATGTATTATTTGAGTATTATGTGTTTTGTGCTTAATTGTGTGTCTTAATTTAATTAAGAATAAAAATAAGCGTCAAAATGAAATATTAGATAAAGCCGATATCTATGGATAATGCTGTAGTAGTTGAAACGAGGTTTCCGAATATATAAAGAATGCCCAAATCTGACTTCGTATGAGGAAGTTATGATTTTTCTAAGTTTCAGCTTAGCAGTATGTAGCCTGAAACTCGAATTTGAGACCGAGTGATTGTTGGTCGAAACAATCTAAACGGGAATGGAGGATCTCGTTGATAGTAGTGCAATGGTGAAAAGATAGACGAAAACGGACGTAAGATGAAGAAGTTATGAATTTATAACGGAGTTTTCCTGTCCCTGCCTACTAAAAATAAATAATAAAAATAAAATCAAAATTAGCCGACGGAGTCTAAACGAAAATTGTAGGGCGTAGTCACACCTATGCGCGGATATAAAGAACATCGAAAGCGGAGTTCGTATGAAGAAGATATGAATTTATGAAGTTTTTAAATAATTAATATTTATTATTTAATCTTTAATTCGGATGGATATCCGAAAGAGTCACTGATCTGATCCGAACTACACCCAGCGTAGTTGAGTACGCCCAACGTACCCCGATGCATGCACCGCCTCGCACTCAAGTGCTCCGATGACGAATCTGAAGCGTACGCCCCACGTACTGAGCATTACGCCCAGCGTAATGCGAGGCTTCAGCCTCTATAAAAGGCATGCGAAGGCAGCCGATCCTTTTGCTCAATTTCTCTTCTCCCTCTCCCGTTTTGCATCATTTTGCGTGCAACTTATACCCCAAAGCCCTGGTATCATTCCCGAGCCCCGAAGCAAGTCCCTAAGCCCCGAAGATCCCGAGAAGTGAGATTCCCGAGCCGAAGCTCTGCCCGCGAGAAGCCAATTTTCATGAAGATCTTCCAGATCTACCGAAGAATACTACTTCTACAAGTCGTAGTACTGTCCGATCATCTTTTGATCAAGTGAGTGTGTAGTTACTTTCTTCTAACACATAATTATGAAGTATTTTATACAAAATACGTGTTATGTGTATATTTTGTTGTTATATGTGTGAATGTATATTCACTTTCTTCTATCTCATAGATATGATTTATTCTCTATGAAATATGTGTTATGTGTATGTGTCTCATCTGTTGTTTGGAATATGTATTGAATAAGAATGCTATACAGGTTTTAAACTATGTATAAAAAAATATATTTTTATCTACTAATATGTTGGGTAGAACATGGGTAGATAGTTGATGTGTGATAAACAGATGAGAGGCCTCGGTGTTGTTGCGGTTGATCTAGTTATTCAGCGGAGTATGGATAACGACCACAGACTCTTTCTAGACAGTCCTGTGGAACGCTAGCAGGCTTATAACCTGTAGGTGTTGTGAACGATGAGTTCACCGGTGTACTCTATCCTCCTCATGGTTGCCTTTAGGACATCTACTGTTGAGGAAACCCCTTTGCAGTAATGTCCGACCCGATGAAATTCCTAGATTAGGTCCCTTACAATAGATGTTGTTTTAGGGACGTAAAGTGAGGATAATAGGAATGGGTAATCGGGTTATTGTTGGATTGTTGGTGAAATTAAATATAATTCTTTATTGTGGGTTGAAAACCCTATATGCTCACCAGGCTCCCAAGCCTGACCCACTCAATTTTGTTGTATTACAGGTAGTAGCGCAAGAGCATAAGTTGGATGACTTATCAAGATCTTTTGATATTAGACCAGTTGTTATATGTAACTGTTGTATGGTATATCTTTTGTTGTTTATGATTTTGGTCTGTTTATCGGAGCATGACATCCTGAATATTTTATATAATGAAAATGCATCTCTTGATGAAATACTTTGATAAACTTTATTTTATCATATTTTGTTTTTGGAACAAATTCCGCAACTCTTTTAAATCAAAGGATTTACTCTGAAATTATTTTAAAAGCATAAATGAAACCGGTCTTTTCTGGTCGTGATTTTGGGGATGTCACATATGAAGTGTTATTGAATTGGACTAAGTGATATTTTGGTTTTGATAGCTCGGGGAGCCGATGGATCAACAGTTCGGGAAGTTCCAGTTATCATCCAGAAGAGTTTTGATCAGGATTTCAGCAGTGCAAGGTGAGTCTCCTCATTGTGTGCATGGGTCTGCGGCCATAATGCCGGCCCATTATGTTGATGTATTGTAGGAAGACTCGGGGGTTAGCCCTAGGCATTATTATGA
The DNA here is from genome assembly GCF_051521515.1 of Lactuca serriola. Lineage (NCBI taxonomy): Eukaryota > Viridiplantae > Streptophyta > Magnoliopsida > Asterales > Asteraceae > Lactuca > Lactuca serriola. Next base: position 31,382,309 of record NC_136415.1, read on the forward strand.
TATAAGTTCTGAATTACGATGTGATGTCAGGCGAGGCCCCAGGAATGTTAGTATGCTCGTTATACTTGTTGTCTGTGTGATACTTGTATGTGCCTGGTAGGGAGGTGAGTGTGGGTGAGGTCCCACATCTCGTCACTAGCTGAGTATGGACGAGGTTCCGTATCTTATTAGTAGCCGAGCAGGGGCGGGGCCTGAGATAGGGGAGAAGTGAGTGTGGGCGGGGGCATGTATCTCATTATCAGCAGGAGCGTGGACGGGGTTCCATGACTCATCAGTAGCAGGTCAGGGGCGAGGCCTTAAGACAGGAATACAATAGGGTATGTTTGCTTATGTGTTAACATGTTTATATGATTGTATGTGTATGGCGGGAGAGGCCCAGAGACATGCGGGGCCTAAGAGAAATAGATATGTATACCGAGCGGGGCTCGATGCCAGGCAGGGCCCGATGCCGAAGCAAGTCCGATGTCGGGCAAGTCCCGATGCAGCGGGCGGGGGCCCAGTATGTGGTTATATGTCTGTATGTAGTAGTATGGGGAACTCACTAAGCTTCGTGCTTACGGTTTTTAGTTTTGGTTTCAGGTACTTCCGGTAGCGGAGGGAAGAGCTCATGATGATCGCATGGCACACACCAAGAAGTTTTGAGTCTGGGATGCTTACTCTGATAAAATAAATATGTTTGAAATGATACTTGATTTCATATAAGGATTTATGTATGAATTGATTATGGTTGATTGATGATTTTAAAACGAAATTTTAGGTCATGATTTTTGGGATGTTACATTTCTCTGTTGTAATCTGCAAGAAATGAAGAGCTGAAGAAGCTTAATCCTTTTTCGATTGTCTGAAACACATTTTTGCCCTTCTGTTGGGTTTGATTTTAGAGTAGGTAGTCGATTTTGGGTCTTCAGAATAATTATACCACTCTCTTCATCCCTAAATTCCAGATCTTCAGAATAATCAATTTTGGGTTTGATTGAGTTTAACTGTAGAGGAGGTAGTCGGATACCAATGCTTAATTGGAAACTTGTTTTTGGATTTAATCGTTTTTTGTGTGTTTGGATTTAATTTGCAGGTTTTTCTTGACAAAAACAAATCTCTTGTCAAATGGGTTTCTGAATTTGATTTGGTTCTGAAAATGTAATGTGTTTGCAGGGTTAAGGTTTTATTATTTAATGGGTTTCATATTTTTGTTTCTATGACATAGAAGGATGATGGATTTATGTTTATTGACAAAAATTAAAACACCATAAACATGCTTTTTAGATATGGGTTTCTTTGGAATTGAAACAAAAATAATGATGGAAGATGGGGCTGGAAAGAGAGAGAGAGAGAGAGAGAGAGAGAGAGAGAGAAATATTTTCTTTTATTTTTTTATATTTTTTAGTTAGAAAATAATTAAATAAGAAAAAGAAAAGGCAAAAAATAAATGGAAAAGGGCAAATCCGTCATTTTTAGATTTTTAAACTGTTTTGGACCAAAACGCAGCAAAATGAAAACTTTTGGACTATTGGTGCTAGTAGAAACCTGTTTGGCCCAAAGTAGCATTTTTGGACATACCACATGGACTATTCTTGCAATTTTGTCTTGTGGTTTTTAATTGCGGTTTCGGTTTATACCTGTTCAGTGTCGATTTTAAATCGAGTAAAACATATGGTGCGGTTTTTTATGTTCATCGGTACGATTTTTTTTAACAATGGTGTTCATGTGAAGATTTATGATTATATGACATGTTTTCATTTTGTTTCCTCATATTTAGAAGCTGTAATTTTGATTTTTTATGTTGTTTATTTGATCACTTCATTTTCAACCCATATTTTCAAGCTCATTTTTTTTATTCAATTTGTGCTTAGAAGTTACAAGCTTGCAAGTTGTAACCCACATAATGTTTACACTTTACACATAATCATTAAGTCACAAACACAAAGCGATAAACTCACATATTAAACCTAATACCGAATTACTAATTACAGTTAAATTCAATATATAATATATGTATAAATTAGAATTTATTAGTTTTTTAAATAGCATGTATAATTGTATAATATAAATTAGGGATTTTTTTTTATTGTTATAAGTTTGTGGACGGTTCGGTTTTGGTGGTCCGGTTTCTAGATAAAAATCGCACCGCACCAATAAATTCGGTTTTTCAAAAAAAAAATTCGTACCAGCGGTTTTTGCGTCGGTTCGGTTTTTCGGTTGCGGTTTATTGCGGTTTTTCTTTTATCGGTTTGGTCTTTGCTCACCCCTAAAGTGTTGAATATATTAACTAACAATCAAATTACTTAATAAATAATTTAATAGCAACTTGCTATTATATATGGCCTTATAGGATCATATGTCATTAGCAAATATCATTATATATTGACTTTTAAACATAAAAATCTTTCAATACGGTGGTCTTACCATTTTTTAGGTGCCAATGTTATGTGAGCAAATTTCTAGCATGCAACATAAACAAACAAAAATAGAAGGACAAATTGTTATGATTTTATGACAATTCAACCTATCCGCTAATCCACAAAGTAGTTTTTGTTTTATATTTTTAAACATTTAATTGGATTTCTTAGTTTTTCTTAAACACTTGGTAATTATACGTGACACTTGTGTGTATTTGACATATTTTGTTGTAATGTTTAGGGTTAATACCTTAAAAACCATTATTTATATATCTTATTTTTGATTTAACCCCAATTTTATTTTTTTGTTCTTTATTTGCCATTATATTTTAGAAAACGTTTTATTTTCGGACCCTTGACCGGTCATCAACAGGTAATGATGACGTGTCAGTTTTGTATTTTTTTTGTTTGTATTTAGCCCCAACATTTACGTATAAGTTTGTGTTTAGCCCTAACATTTTTTTGTTCCCCATTTGCCATTGTTTCTTAGAAAAAATTTCGTTTTAGCCCTTAGTCAGTCACGAATAGGTATTTTAAAACGTAATAACTTAAAATGGAAAAGAAAAAAACAAAAGTAAGAGTTGAAACTGTGACTTCTCCTTGAGGGCGAGGCGTGTTACCTAGTAAGCCAATTGTAGGGTTTCAAAGCACTCCATGGATGATGGCAATGGGCCCCCTTTGATGATTTGTAGGTTAAAAGCCCAAGTGTAACATCCGGATTCCCAAGTATTTCATTAAGTACTTATGTTGGGATTTGAAGAGGGACTCGGCGAGTATGCGCTCAGACTCGCCGAGTAGGGTCGCGCGTTGTTGGACTGAATTAGTGGCGGACTCGGCGAGTACATGCGTGGACTCGGCGAGTCCATGCTGTTTAATGAAACTCTAATTTCTTGGGTTTGGGACCTATTTAAAGGCCCTTATGGCCTCCATTTGCGGCTAGCTGTTCTCAGAGAGAAACCCTAGAGTGATTGGGCGATTTGGGAGAGAAAGGAAGCCATTATTGATTTTTGTGGTGTTGTTTAGCAAGAAGAATGAGATCCAAGTCAAAGGGGAGCAAAGGGAATTACTATTCAGTGGATTAGAAGCTTAGATCATCACATTTGAGGTAGTAATTTGACTCTCCTTCTGTTCTTATGATGATCATATGGATTTAGGGTTCTTAGACCCTTTGTTGGTTAGATTTGAGGTCCAAATAGTCCCTTATGATGATGAGGTTTTGGATCTGGATCCATAGAGGTCCAGAGAGCCTTATTCATTAAGCTTTATGTATAACAATGGAGGTTATGACCTTGGGTTATGGTATTTGGGGCTAAATCATCATATATGGTCAAATAGATGTTGTAGGTGCATCAAGATAGAAACTTTACGTGGTTATCGGGTTTGGGAATGATAGATCTATAGGTTAGAGGACTGGATCTGACCTCAGAAGATTGTTTGAGGTTGTGCATGGAATGGACTCGCCGAGTCCATGAGTGGACTCGCCGAGTTAAGTCGGGTTGCCCTGCGACTCGCTATCTGTGACGAACCGTGGAGCAAAGGGTTAACCCAGTGAGTCAAGAAGGAAACAGGAGCGAAGAAGATAGGCGTGGACTCGCCGAGTCACCTTAGTGCACTCGGCAAGTCGGGTCCAAAGCTGCTCTGCGAAGCTGGGCGTTCCGTGTTCTTATGAAGGAACCATACTAGAAAGAGAATAGAAAGGGCCTTAGCGAGGGAGTGATGGGCAATGTTGACTTTCGTTGACTTTTAGGGTTTTGGTCAACATGGAGACTTTCAAGTTCGGGATGCGTAAAAAGGTCTTTTACCCTTTCGTGGGATTGTAGAAAGGGATTTAGTCTAGCCTTGAGAGTCGTTAATGAGTTAAAATAATTACCTTATGTGACTAGGCGGGGCTAGGTTGTTGCTTCGAGGTTCAGGGATATCGAGCACGTGAGTTACTAGACATCATACGAGGTGATTCTTCTCACTATGTCTTACCCGTTTGGGTAATTATATGTGACTGGAAGGTCTTATGTGTATGATGTATATGTGATGCATGTTATATGTAATATGTTATGATATGAGTAAGATGATATGGACTGGAAGGTCAACAGAGTTTTGGGATGGAATTCCCCTAAGACACTTGGATCGGAAGATCCTATGGCTTGGAAAAGCGTATGTGCTATACGTGGTATTTTGGGGAAATCACTAAGCATTTATGCTTACCGTGTTATGTGTGATATGTGTTTCAGGTACAAGTGATGACCGCGGGAAGGCGCCAGCTTGATCAGTACACACTTGCAGATGACATGTTTTCGAGATCTTGGGATATGGATTTTGTTATGTATTTCTGAGAGAATATTGGATACTTGAATTTGAATGATTTGGAAATGAAATGTTTAATTAAAATAAATTGAAAAATTGTTTGAAATTTAATGGTGTTACACCAAGACTTGTCTTTTCCCTATAAATAGTCATGTATTATTTATTATTAGGGTTAAGAGTGAGGTAAAATGTAGCCGCCACGTTGTGAGGTTTCTTATGTAGTGTTAGATTCTTTAGTCTATGCTGAAAGTGTAATTTATTTCTCATGTTTGAATAAATCGAGTGATCATTCGACATAATCTTCATGTTTGTGCTTGTTCTTATTTTCCACATCTTATTCATCAAATCACAATTAGAGTTTTAATCTCAACAAGTGGTATCGGAGCGGGTCTTTGAAGATCTATTGATTTTTGAAGTATCGATTCTTGATTTGATGATTTTCTACACATATATTGAAGATTATTGGTGTTTTGGTGGTATGAAATCCAGATTTATGTTCAAGTTACTATTCAGGAAGATTTATGGTGTTTGCTTTATTCATCTGGGTAAAATTTTAATCCTATTCGTATTTTATTCATTCTTTCTGTTCGATTTTTTAGTCCAAAATCAATCTATTATATTTCTTTTGATTTGGCCCAAAGATTTGGTACTTTACTGTGCATCCGATTATCTCAAGCCCAAATTCAATTTGTCATTGTTCGTTTTATCTCAAATCATCACTCGTGTTTTGTCTTCCTGTTGACGTTCTTCACCGTTTCACGATTATCGATATTGTTCAGAGGATTCGATTTGAAGCCTTAATCGCATTTTGGTTAATCGATTCAAGCTCGTTTATGAATCACGATTCTCATGATGTCAATCTTTGATAAAATTTATTCTTTATTTAATTGATTTTTGTTTTCCAATTGAATCACTTTCATCTTCAAAATCATCTAGCGACTCGTGGATTTATCCAGACTTGTCATTCAACTGAGTTGTCGATTTCATCATACTATGAATCGATGATATGAGCAATCAATATCCATTGATTTTCAATCTCATAGTGAGTTATGTTTTTGAACTTAGATCGATAATTATATTCTGATGAACCGATGAAAAATATTTTCCTATTTTGGTTGACTCACAAATCGGAAAAGAAATCTTGACCTGGATTCGAATTTATGATATGGATTGACATGATTCGGAACAAAAGTTTACTGGAACTGTAACTCGCACCGACATGAATCTCTCGTAGTGATGAAGCCTATCTTGTGTTCGCAATCGAAACAAATTGAAATTGGATTACATTCAGAACAGTCTTGATGCCCTGTTCGCTTCGCCAAGCAGGTCACTTAATTGGGGATTAATAACATCGATCGAATGATGTTGGATTCACAGTCTTCCTACAGTCAAACGAAAGGTCTATAGTCGACCAGGAGCGAAAAGGTATCGGAATCGGGACGAATGAAGTCTGAATGGGTGTATTTTTGTTCGAAATTCCTAGTCTACATGAAAGTCAAAATTGAATGTTATGGAGATTGAATCGGACTTGGATCTTTAACTGGAATGGTTTTGGTATTCGTAATTGAGGGTCAACACTGATATGGTTTTTGTGTAGCTATTCGCTTCTACATGTCAAAACTCATGGTTAAAATTGGTATTGCGATCTCCCTGATGTGAGCAGACTCACTGTGAATGTTTGTTGACTATGTTTCACGAGCGATCCTGTGAATGAGTTCGTGTGATTGTGCTTGGAATGAAAGAGGGGAGGACCGAAAGCGAACCTATGATTGGGTTCGTTTGTTTGCCCCAGAACGAAACATCGGAAAAGCGAACATGTGCTCGGACCGAACATGGTTTCGGTCCAATGAACTTGGAATGAAAGTAATTGGAACGAAAGAAGGGAAAGCGAACCTGTGATTCGGTTTGGCTAAGGTTTCGCCTTTGTTCGCATCGTGATGCTCGGACCAAACATGGTTTCGCTTTGTATCAACGATCTTGGACCGAACTTGGTTTCGGTTTCTTGTACTCGGAGCGAACCTATTGGAGTCGATGTTTATATGTGCCAATTTCAAGGTTTCGCGTCTAGTTTGAGTCATCGTTGAAAGATCAACCGGAGTATGATGTACTGTTCGTTCAATCTCATCTAAATGGGGAAGATGACTAAAGATTACATTTTTGGTCCCTGCAACTCCAGTGAATGGGCACTTTTGGTCCCTGTTGTTTTCACAGTTTGGCTTTTTTGGACCATTTCCAGTTTTTGTTACAAATAAAGGAGTATATTGATGCAGAACTACCATTTTAGCCCCTGTCTTTCAGCAAGTGACAGTTTCTGCCCAATATTCAGAAAAGTTTGCAAATTTATGGGTTGGTGAATAGTTTTGGATTTTTTTAAATGCACATATTTTATCGTGAACAGCAAAATAAAGATTCCATCAAGTCTTGGCAGTTCGGAAAGTCGTTTTTCGTGATAACGTCAATTTTTCACGACTTTTTTGGATTTTATACTTTATTGTGTATATCATCTTGTCACGGGGGAGCATAGTAATTTTTATCCATTCAAGATCATTCTCATGGCCATTAAACGGCTTTATAATCACGTTTTCGATTATAAATCGGGGGAGAATTTGGTATGGCCATTCGAAATTAGATTTGTGACTTTTTAAAGTTGAAGATTTTTTATAAAGCTTGTGGTAGAATTATGAAGGTAGCTTTTACAGTGGAAGTTCTTCATCGAGCTCTGCTAAAGCTTTTATAGAGAAGTATCCTTTACAGCGGAAATTCTTTATCGAGCGCTGCTAAGGACGTGTTATATCTCCGACTTCTAGTATTTTCTCGATCAAGTGGCACTACGAATCTTAAAGTTTGGGTTGTTACATGATATTTTTAGATGGCTTATATCATTAGCTTATTTGAAGATCATTGTGACTTAGAGGGGGAGCTCTTCAAAGACAAGAAGTGATTCAGTTTCTTTGTTCTGAAATGGGTTTTTATGGCGGGCTTGGTTTTCATGAAGATTTTTTTGGGATTACATTCGAAAATGAAGTTTAAAGACATTACTTCGGTGCTTGATTTATATATATCCTAGAGCCGTGTTTGAAGACTATTGAAGAATCAAGATTCGTGGATTGCTTCATCTATTCCTCGTTGCAAGATCTTTTTATTCGCTAGATGTTTGTTTTGGAAGTTAAAGCATTGTCATCCATTCCATACTTTGAGGGGGAGATTGTAGGGTTTCAAAGCACTCCATGGATGATGGCAATGGGTCCCTTTGATGAATTGTACGTTAAAAGCCCAAGACTTGTCTTTTCCCTATCAATAGTCATGTATTATTCATTATTAGGGTTAAGAGTGAGGCAAAATGTAGCCGCCACATTGTGAGGTTTCTTATGTAGTGTTAGATTCTTTAGTCTATGCTGAAAGTGTAATTTATTCCTCATGTTTGAATAAATCGAGTGATCATTCAACATAATCTTCATATTTGTGTTTGTTCTTATTTTTCGCATATTGTTCATCAAATCACAGTTAGAGTTTTAATCTCAACACCAATGACTCTTTTTTTGTATTATCAGTGTTTGTTGTATTTAATCTACACATGTTTTTTAAAATGAATAAAAATTATCTAGTGTAAGTCTTGAGTGTATAATATCTAATAAACAATATGACATGCTAATCTTTAAGCTAATCAAAATTGTTAATTCATTCGTAACTCATCTAAAAAACAATTGGTTATTTCTACTGACATATTTGTTGAGAAACCATATATTTCTAAAGAGTTGAATATGTGCCTTCTTTTTAAGGGATGAGGCATGTTAACAGGTAAGTTAATGGTTCTTTTTTTGAATTATCAGTGTTTGTTGTATTTAATTTAATGTACACATGTATTTTAAAATGAAGAAAACAGACCTAGTGTACGTCTTGAGTCTGTGATATCTAATAAACAATATGACATGCTAATCTAAAATTTTTAATTCATTTGTAACTCATCCAAAAAACAAATGATTATTTCTAATGACATATTTGTTAAGAAACCATATATTTCTAATGATATTTGCTGAGAAACCAAATGAATGAAAATACATATTAATTACTGACTAAGGGCTAAAATGAAAGTTTTTTTAAAAAACAATGGCAAATGGGGAACAAAAAAATATTTAGGCTAAATGCAAACTTATACCTAAATATTGGGGCTAAATGCAAATTAAGGAAAATTAAAAACCGACACGTCATTATGACCTGTTGGTGACCGGTCAAGGGCCCGAAAATGAAACGTTTTTTAAAATATAATGGCAAATGAAGAACAAAAAATAAAGTTGGGGTTAAATCGAAACGAAGGCGTATAAATAATGGTTTTAAAGGTATTAACCCTAATGTTTAATTAGTTTTGTGTTAGAATATGAATATTATCATAAGTTTATTGTTGGGTATTTTCTACATAATAACAAAAAAATTGGATTTTTTTTTAACTTTTACATTAAAAAAAAAACAAAAGTCCTTTTGCCGATGGATTGGTGATAGAAATTATGTCGGGCGTTGACATATATGGACAAGCAAGGCGTCGGCATATATGGTCAAACAGGTTATGTCAATATTCTAGTCGGTGGTATGTCAGATAACACTTTTGTCGGTAAATCATCGGTAAGTTGGTCCGCAAAAATCCATCAGTATATGGGGTCAAACTAGGTCAAAGGGTTTTATCGGTATTTCGTGGGTGTATTTGCAACCAACCATTCTGTCAAAACTTCATCACTAATTGTGTTGAAATCCGTCAAGAAAACTGTGTCACACCCCACAAAGGAGGCCTCCTAGACCTGGCTCGTCGGGGGTGATACCCTTCGAAACCCCACCATGAACGATTTCACGAACCCCATGTTCTCGAGTCCTCGTTAGTTATGAGAGTGTGCATTCCATGTTTCCTATACACCTCAAAATATAACCAAATGAACTCAACTTGTCTAGAAGAAAATCATGACTACACCATGTATTGATGACTACAACTCTTAGTGTTTCTTGTATTAGGCCTCTTTGGACATTTTTACAACGTGTATTACATGTGGCAAATATCCAGCTATCTCCTAAAATAGATATTATTTTATCACAGGTTCCATGAACAGCCGTATAAAAATTGCCCATCCTCAATGTGGTCTTTGACAAGGATGGATCTCTAGGACCACACTATAAATTAAATAGAATAAAAAGCATGGTCAGGGCAAAGAAGAAGCAATGATGTGTATATATATGTACCTACCTACATGTGCATTAAAAGGATGGAAAATCACTGTTAGTGATCAACTTAAAAATATCTATACACAGTAAAATACATCATTTAAATTTGTAACATTTAATTAACAAAAAAACAATAAAATAACTTCTAATTTAGGAGTATCAGGTGTTTTTATCTTTAATCAAACATAAATGGAATTAAATACTACACTACAAAAAGATTGGGCAATAGCGGCGACACGCGTCGCCGCTAAAGGCTAGCCGTGTCGCCGATAATACCTTTAGCAGCGACATGTCGCTGCAAATACGTCGCCGGTATTGTTTCGTCGCTAATACGCTCAATGTCGCCGCAAATACATGTTGTCGCCGCTAATACTTCCGTTGTCGCTAATGCTGCCCGTCGCCGCTAATATGTTGTCGCCGCTAATAGGACGCCGTCGCCACAAAAGCCGTCGCTGCTAATGCTCTTTTGATTTTTTTTTTGTTTATTTATTTCACATTACTGTGTGGATTACACATGTTACCAAATGGATTAAAGCCATCAGCTGCCAGCCCTAGTCGTACGTTGCGAGGTTCACTCGAGAAGGCAGGGAAATCTACATCAAATTTTTGCCAAGACTCTCCATCAACGGGATGACGCATCACACCATCTTCTGATCTCCCAGTACTATGCCATATCATATTTTTGGAAGTGTATCGTGAACAATACAAACGGCGTAGTCTAGGGGCCACTGGAAAGTACCGTAACACCTTATGAGCCACTTTCTTGCCCTTGGTGTTTTTATCAATCCACCGACTCTCTTTACAAACGGGACAAACTTGCAATGACTTGTGTTCCTTCCAGAAGAGAAAACAATCGTTTTTGCACACATGAATTGACTCGTACCCCAAACCTAACTTCTTCAGTTTCTTTTTTGCTAAATAATATGAACGGGGAACCTTGTTGCCCGATGGAAATGTCGAATTCAACAACTCAAGGAGTTGATCAAATGAACTATCAGTCCATTTGTTGTTGACCTTCATATGCATCAGCTTTGCTAAAAAATCAAGGAATGAAAACGAACAACCAGGATATAACTTGGTTTCGACTGCCTCTAACAACTCTTCAAAATCATCATCGACACCACTACCCCCTGTATTCGAGGTTCCTTCATCGAGGTTTATATCATTTTCTCTCGACTCCCACATAACATCGTCAATAACATCAGCCATCTCGTTGCTTGGCGATACGACATCTACAACTGGAGGGATTAAAGGTTCACCGTGATATATCCATGTTTTGTATGATTGACTGAAACCATATATACGAACATGACGTCTCATTGCTTTCGGATTCATGAAGTAACGATTATCACATTTCTCACACGGACATCTAGTTTCACCTTTACAATCTAGGTGTAACATGGATCTCTCGACAAAAGTGTCGAGCCCTAGCTGGAACTCGGGAGATTGACGATGTGGATTAGTAGTCCAGCTTTTATCAATAGACATGATGCAACTGAAACATAATTTAGTGTTTAAGGTTTACTTTATGGGAAACAAAAATCAAGTAGAGTATTCATAAAGTTGACGATTCAAAAAGTATTCTAACACGGGATAACCTAAGTTGATTCTAAAAGTAATTTGATTTGATTTTATAAAGGTAACTTAATTTGATTATAAACGTAAATTAATTAGATTTTATAATTAATTTAATATTTTTTTTTGTTATTAGTTTAATTTATTTATTAAACTAATTTTATTTTATTTTAATATTAACATTAACTTCATTTTAAAACTACTTTAAGTTGATTTTTCAATTAATTTATTATTTTTTAATGTTTTTTTTAAATTAATTTAATTTTATTCTATTTAAATTAAAATTACAAGAAGTACGTTGCTATTAAGTTAGTTTTATAATTAATATAATTTGATTTTACAAAGGTAACTTAATTTGATTATAAACGTAAATTAATTAGATTTTATAATTAATTTAATATTTTTTTTTGTTATTAGTTTAATTTATTTATTAAACTAATTTTATTTTATTTTAATATTAACATTAACTTGATTTTAAAACTACTTTAAGTTGATTTTACAATTAATTTATTATTTTTTAATGTTTTTTTTAAATTAATTTAATTTTATTCTATTTAAATTAAAATTACAAGAAGTACGTTGCTATTAAGTTAGTTTTATAATTAATATAATTTGATTTTACAAAGGTAACTTAATTTGATTATAAACGTAAATTAATTAGATTTTATAATTAATTTAATATTTTTTTTTGTTATTAGTTTAATTTATTTATTAAACTAATTTTATTTTATTTTAATATTAACATTAACTTGATTTTAAAACTACTTTAAGTTGATTTTACAATTAATTTATTATTTTTTATTGTTTTTTTTTTAATTAATTTAATTTTATTCTATTTAAATTAAAATTACAAGAAGTACGTTGCTATTAAGTTAGTTTTATAATTAATATAATTAAAGCTAAAGTTGTAATGACCAACATTAAGTCACTAAAAGTATGTTGCTATTAAGTTGGCCAAACATTAAGTCACTAATAAATTAAACACTTTGAAACCATATACAATACATTACTAGAAGTAAGTTGCTATTAATAACCTAATTAAGCCAAATGTATACATCCAATTTGCATATTTCAATTTCATCCAATTTCATACAATTAAGCCAAATGTATATATCCAATTTCATACAATTTGCATATTCCAATTTAATCCAATTTGCATATTCCAATTTCATACACTTAAGTCAAATGTATACATCTAATTTGCATATTCCAATTTCATCCAATTTCATACAAATATAAACATCTAACTTTCATTTTAAGGCAATGTGGTATAAACATAAATTTCAATCCAACAAATGTATATATTCATGTCATTTTTTTATACATCAATCTAATCTAAACATAAATATCAAAATATACACAAAATGCATAATTAAATTCCTACAAATCTGAAAAAAAAAACACACACAAACCAACAAAATATTCCAACAAAATATATACAATCAAACAAAATTATCCAATAAAATGCATAATTAACCACTTCATATCTCAAAATACAAACATAATCACTCAATATAATTGAAAAATGCTCACATTTTATCATCTTAATTAACACAAAAACAGAAAAATCATAGAAAAAGATGAGAAATTCGACCTTGGGGAAGGAGGGGCAATTTCGGAATTTGCAAAAATATCACCGGTTTATGGCTGTCTTGGGGGAAGGAGGGGCAAGCACCGGTCCAAGAAGCAATTCCAACTCCACAAACTTGTCAAAAAAGCGTGATATTGCAGAAAGAAGAAGAGGAAAACGAGAGAATTGGAAGTAGAGAAGAAAATGGCAGAAAGGGAACCTGTGAAGGGGTAATCTGCGTTTAGTATTAGCGGCGACAGGTTTTAGCGGCGACGTTAGGGCAACAGCGGCGACAAAAGGGCATTAGCGGCGACATGTGGAGGGAAAAGGTAACGCGCGTTTCCGCTATCCTTTACAGTCGTTAGATCAAAATAAAATCGGACGGATGGGGTGAAAACGACGCGGATCGCTAAATCAACACATTAGCGGCGACGCCTTTAGCGGCGACGCATAGCAATAGCGGCGACACGTAACGCGTCATTTACGTGTCGCCGCTATTGCTATGTGTCGCCGCTAAAGGCGTCGCTGCTAATGTTTTGATTTCTTGTAGTGCTAGTTTAGGTAGATTAGATTTGATGATAAAAAAAATTAACAAACATTTATTAAAATGATTTCATTTACTCTTTACAAAGCTTTTCATTGAACACACAAAAAGATTGATATCAAACACATGTGGGGACGAAATAACTTTTAGTTTAGAGTGCAATTACTGCAATACCTTTTCTATATCCCATTGATAATTAATGTCACATTGATTATCAACTTTCCAGCCTCTTAATAACAAGGAACGTTCGTCCATGTAAAGGGCCCCGTTATAGTAACATGTGACCACAACGACAGGACAACCACCAACAGTTCATGTGTTCCATTGTTCACCATACGTTAATTTGCTAAAAATTTCATGTGGCCAAAAACGGCAAGTCACATGATATGCATGTCGTTCCTTTTTTACTTCACGTGATGCAACACATGTGGTCCTAAACTTAACATTGTTCCATGTAAATCCTACTCAAATATATAGATTTGTGTTATTTGACTTGGAGCATATATATTTAATAAGCAATTTAATAAGCAGTCGACACATGTATTAATTGGAGCATATAGTAGAAACTTGTTCAACTTCAAATATAAGTACTTTCGAACCTTAATTAGAAGGTATGAAACCCACGGATAGTCCAGATAAATATCTCGACAACTCTTACGTCATACTCATGGCAAGTGGCCTATGGCGGTTGCACCTAATTAATCATCGGCCCAAATTTGTTGTTTCACTTATTACTTTGCTATTATTAAATAATTTTTCTGTACCATTATATGCTAATTAAATGTACGTTGCATGCAATTTGGCTTCCATTCTAGATCATCGTATTAATATATATTGTTTCTTTATCTTAAAAGATGGTCATAATAATAGGACATGCATGACAAGTTGCTCAATATGTGTAGAAGTATGTGTAAGCAGAACTTTGATACAATTATATATATTTATTAAGCGTGAAAATACAATACAAATGCTTATACATATATATATAAAAGATGAAAATCGAGATAATACTCTCTGGATTATAAAAGATGGATTATATATTTTGAAGAAAGAAAAATCAATGACCTGCAACATGACTTCTCTCGCTAACAATGACTGGAAGCCCATTCTTCACAGTGGCCGTTAACGCCGGTTCAAACTGAAGCTCACCATCCGAGTTTACAAGTCTAAAGCTAAACCGGGGTAACAAACATAGTACCACCGTTTTCATTTCCATCAATGCCATTTCCTTCCCCAAACAAGCCCTTAACCCGGCTTGAAAAACTGGGTACTTAAATGGACTTTCTTGATTGAAGATCCCACCCTTCAACCACCTTTCCGGTTTAAACTCCTTGCAATCCTTGCCCCATATGGTTTCCATCCGAGCCATTGCATATGGATGGAATGTGACCCTCGTTCCCTTTTTAACCAGGGTTCCATCGGGTAATTTATCGTCTTCAACTGCGAATTTGGAGTCAAACTGAATCGGGGGGTAGAGTCGCATGCTTTCGTATATTGCAGCGTGAAGATAGTCCAGTTTTTTCACTTGTTCGAACGTTGCAAATTCTTGTTTCTCATTCATCAGTTGATCAAGTTCGAGCCTTATTTTGGACTCGACTTCTGGGTGGTTTAAGATTAGCCAAAAGAAACTTGTTAAGGCTGAGGCAACTGTATCTCGTCCTGCAAGAACGAAGTTTATGATCACATCTCTAAGAAAGGTGTGGTCGTCGGATACCACCATGAATCTTGATAAAAGGTCCTGGTTCTTTGTAAACCCAACTTTCTTTTTTTGATGAATGACTTGCTCTATAAGAAAGTTAACATTTTGAACTGCTTCTTTGAGCTTTCTCTCCGATCCCATATTCAATATCCTATTCGCCTTCCATATCAGTGGAGAAGCAGACAAAGCTCTCTTAGCCGACAATGTTGTGGCTAGATCAAACGAATCAGAGAATTGAGAAATATGAAAAGGTAGTTCGGGTGAATTTAGATCTAAACCCAAAGAAAATCTACAAATATATTCAAATGAAAATTGTCTAAAGACAGATTGTAGATCCACTAAACCTCCATCTCTTTCTCTAGTAGCCGAAGATAGAAACGGGAGAAGTCGACTTTGAACGTGGTAACAGACATTCGCGAAGGCACTCGACACATTTCCGAGCTCCAAACTTGCCATCTTTCTCTGAAATAACCATGAATCACCATCGACATTAAATATGCCGTTGCCAAGAAGATCGCTAAGAATCATGGAGAACTGTTTCCCTTTTGGGTAATTATGGAACTTGGTTTTGAGAATGTGTTCAACGTTGGTAGGGTTAGCAGTGATGGTGTTACGTAGCACATGAATACGGATTGTTTGAGATGGGGACTTTTGGAGAAGATGAGTGTACCAATCGCATAGATTGTTATAGTTTGTTGACCATTGAGATTTGAGGTAGCAATGGCAGACATCACATGTGCAGTAAAGTTGCCTTTTTAAAAAGACTAGGAACAAGAGAGTTGAGAGAGCTAGTGCAGGAAATGTCAATAGTGACTCCATTAATTGTGCGTTGTGCAAGGGAGATCATAAGTTTTCGCTCTATATTTTATTGTGGAGAGAGAGAGAGAGAGAGAGAGAGAGAGAGAGAGAGAGAGAGAGAGAGAGAGAGAGAGAGAGAGAGAGAGAGAGAGAGAGAGAGAGAGAGAGAGAGAGAGAGAGAGAGAGAGAGAGAGAGAGAGAGAGAGTCCCTACAGTATCGTGGAAATAACAACTTCATTCAACTTTTCAGTTGATCTCCACCAAACATATGATTTATCCTAAAATGCCCTTTTTTAACTTATCAAAAGTCAAAACTATTCACCGTCAATGTTGTTTTCATTGATTACAGTTTTGTGTCTAGGTCTCGTTTACGACAGTAGAAGATTTAAAACGTTTTAGTAAAATTAGTTGGAAACTATAATTTTTTAATGTATAACAAATTATTGAAATACATACATTACATGATATTTGTATAAAAAAATAAAAGTGAAATACAAAGGTATTCTAGTAAATTGGTTATAAATAATAGTAGCTTTTGGATTTAAAGTTTTTTTTTAAAACTTAAAGATTTATGGTTGTAATCCAGAAGCTTTTTCATTTATTGGAACTTTTTCTTAAAGGCTTGTAAATTTAAGCTATCATAAATCGTTGCTGAACAAGCCCCTAAACCAATTCGCTACTACTTATTATTTCTTTAAATTTGTGATTTGGGAAGCAAAGGTTCTATGGAAAACATTAGAAATATATAGTAAGGTCGTTGATGTCTTTGTCTCCAAGAAAGTTAATAAAAGAACGAGTATAGGTTTAGTTTTGTCGTGTTCATCAAGGTGGGGAACCAAGAAATATTTGGAAACGAATCATTGTTTTATCAAGATTAGACCATAAAGTCTATATTTATGTATTCTTAAGTTCGAGATAAAAGAACAAATAAGCATTAGCTTGAAATCTACGACTCATAGCCCTAACCATAGTTACGTCTTGTCTCCTTGGGTGCATATTCCTTTGGATAGTACTAGATCGTATTGTTATGTGACCTTAATTAGGAGTTCCTGCTAACACTCTTCAAACTGTTTTTCATCTCTCCTTAATATGAGACTATCCATCTACTCTTCAAACAACAAAGACATAATTGAGATGTTGAAACACAATCTCCTTGGTAGGGTGCATCCTTCCATTATGCCCTTCTAAATGTTATGAAATATCCTTTATATGGGTAATTTTATGTAACATCTCAAACTTATGGCTAGATTTTTGTGTTTAATTAATTAGGAAAATAAATCAATACTTAAATGATTAAATAAATAATAAAAAGAATAAGAAGAAAAAATGTTGAAATTACAGCATTTAGAAGTTAGTGACTAATTATGTAAAGTCATCCAAAGTGTGATTGACGAAGGTGTTATATAATGTCCCAAATTTCATACAAAAAATTTCTTTTAAAACATAAATAAACAACATTTTTTTTCATAAAATATAGAATACCAAATTGTTTAAAACCACAAAACTTAGTCATGAAAAATAATGTAACATAATCATCATAAACATCGAAAGTCTAAAAGCATAGTCCACTGCAATGCGTGTACGATACAATCAAGTTGGAGTCTTCCCACAATCAGAGGAACTACATGGATATATTTAATCAACAACTATAAGCACAAAGCTTAATGAATTCCCTAAAATACCACATACTGTAATACATATACAATGCATACAAACAAAGGCTCTCAACTATATTGCCGATCCACCTTATTAAACATCAGCTAACAACTCTGGTGCATGTCTAGTCATCAACATCGAGTAACGGCTCTAGTACATGTCTTGTAATCGACACGAGTATGCTAGGCTCTAGGTTCTAGTTTTGATCCATCATCAACTCCTCAAACATACATATCAACATATTATATCGTTAAGCAATCAACATACAATAGACTATGTTACCGTACTTGTATAATCAATATACTATAGTACAACTATATCATATCATGCAAAGGATATATAATGTAACACATACTATCGTAATATAACTCACCTGAACTAAAAATTGAAGAATCACAACTACACGTGCACACTCACAGGAATCTATCTTACAAACCACCAAGATACCAATAAGAGGTCAAACATCAGTCTACAGCGTAAACCTTCTAAGTTTAACTAAAAACTATTTTGGTCAAAAAGTCAACAACCAAAGTTAACTGCAGACATGTTGTGACCAAGACTAGGATCTCTGCTTCGCACTACATGACAAAATAGTCGAGAAATCTCAAGAAGCACGTCCGACAATTAATATGTGCGCCATGTTGTATGGATTAACAACCTCTGTCTATTAAGCACTTAATCCTAAAAGTCAAAATCTACAAATATCAGATCTAAAACTCCTCGGTGTCTTGATAGTTAAAGTTTCCAACTTTATCCATCTTCACGGCTCAAACTTCTCTAAACTCTAACCCTACTCTAAAATGACCATTACTCAAGCATTACACAATGGAAGTGCTTAAACCTAAATCTTTCCTAATCAAAAACATTCATAAGAATACAACCATAATATTCTATAGTTCTTTAAACTCTAAGAACGCCATGTAAATAGGCTAAAAGGGACCAAAATGCACTTAAATTTTAGTTCTAATGAAGAAAGTATCAAGGTAGCAATTTTTTACTTGTAATGATCCAAATATATGATGAAGAAGTTGGATCTAAGCTAGAACAATCTCCCTTGCATTGAGGAGAATCTTTATTCACCTCCAAGCTTCACAAAAATGATAAAGAAGCTCAAGAACACATTAGATGGGTGCTATGGTTGCAAAGGAATGTTCCCTGGAGATAGGGGCTGAGAAAATAACAAAACCCTACGGATTAGTGCCCTTAAATAGGGCTCAAATCCTAAGGCCTGCGATTTGGCCTATTAGCAAGAGCATGTCGCGCATATTTAAAGTCGTGTCACACCTGCCACGTAGCAAGCGCACCATACCCCAAAATCAACACGCCGCACCCAACACAAAATCCCAAATTCTCAAAAACCAAATACTTAAGCAATTAAAGTACATATCATAAATTTGGGTGTTACAACTCTTCTCCAAATCCATAAGCTTCATTTGACTTAATAGGTTCACCTAGGTTGAAACTGCTTGTCTTAATAGTTACCCATAAAATCTTAAACTTAATTTGAGCATTAAACTATCTTCATTTCTAATATTCTATCCATGATTCCTAAGTTCAACAATAGAACTGTGAGATTCAAGTTCACATATGTCAGTGTGAATTAAAATGATCCATTAAGAATTCTCAAACCTCCGAGTTTCATTTAGGTTGCTAAGGCTAAAAAGTATTTTATCAAAAATTTACTTTTTACGATACACGAAGTCGTGTTGGTTTAATTGTGAAACTTCAACGGGTCATAACTTCTTCGTTATAAGTCGGATTTTAGCATTTTTTATATGTACGGAATCCTTGTGACATATACTATACTTTGGTTGAGATTATTTATTCTAAATAATATTATATCAAAAGGTCATTTTTAACGTTTATTATCTTTAAATTGACTAACCCGAATTTGTGGGTGTTACAAACTCAGTGTTATGATTCCAATCATTATTAACATGGTTGTTTGGAAACACCAAAAACCTTACCCTAGTTCACGTTACGAAAACCAGTCATGTTGTGAAAGTGTATTTCACTATGAAGGTGTTCTTAATGTGATAGTGATCATTATTCTGATGATCATACTTTGTTTAAAGCTGTGAATGGGTCGTTACAAAAGTACCAGGAGACAATTGTTGTTTTATTTTTGTTACAAGAATGATGAGCTGGAAGGAAGTGATTAGGCCATTCAAAACGTGATGATGACCGCGTGTTTCAAGATGGTTATACAAACGTGGGATTAGAAGGGCGTTTACTGCATATTTTGGCGGTTTTTCTCTCTGTTTATTCTGGGCTTTTCGAATTCATATTTGAACCGTTTACATTCCACTTTTCATATAAATACCCAATTCTATTCCCATTCACATATTTATACGATCAAACAATACACATAAAATCCTTTGATTCTACGAGTGTTCTTGTGCTCTGCCATCTGCAATCATTAATGGCAACATCAACTGATCATGTTATTATCATGGACCAGTCTGTATCAACCATCACTCTAGTTGTCAAGCTGAATCAGAACTTAATCGTTGATCTTAATTTCTCCAAATACCCTAAAGTTGTTCAACACTTGATTGTGTGTCTTAATCATTCAGTCCTGAGAAAGGATCTTGTTTACTATGAGGAAGTTCCTTTATCGGCGTTGATTTTGGCTTACTCCATTGCCAGTTATAACAAATCGACATATGTGATGAGCTTTGAAATTCAAGTAAAGAAGACTGCAATCTTAAAGGCAAGTTTCTGCAAGCTTTTGGGATTACCTGTTGGTGAGGGTTATTCCAATCCTGACCATGTCTTGTAGGCAAATATGCTCAAGGTATTACATCGGATGGGCTATTATCTAGTTCTTATTTAACTGTCCAGATTTAAGAAATTGTGCTTGATAGCTTTTTGGAATGCAGTGTTTACGATTTTCTTTAAATGTTTTTCAGAAATGACGTATGGATATGATAATGCGAGAAAGTAATTTCACACTTTGATGTATGGTATTTATACAGATGATAAAATTAACTTAGGTCAAGTATTGTGGGCACAATTTTTTCATAGTCCATCTTCATCGACAAAGGATTCCAAAATATTGTGTGCTAGGTTTTGGTCAATAGTAGTCAAGCATGCTAGAGACCATTACAAAGTGCCATAAATGTCTCGTATGGTTGAGATTCAGAAATTGAATGTTGCAAATTTCGTATTCACTTCAGATACCAATCTTTATTATATTGGTAACATTCCATAGGGAATGCTTGCGAAGGTACTCCGAGGTTATCAGAAATTCCCAAGACCACTACTCCAACAATAATAGTTACGATACCAAATCCATCTGCAAATCTCAATACTTCACAGCCTCATGTATTATCAGTTTCTATTCCTACTACTACTCTAATTGCAACTCCCACAGAGACTGAGATTTACCAAAATGTTCTAAATCAACCAATCATTAATCTACCCCAATCGTAATCCCATGTTGTTCAAACAATTCCAACTCTACCAACTATGACTCCACCTATTTCATCTTATCAAACAATTCCTACCCCTAAACCTATTCAAACCCAACCAATTATCACTCAACCGACTATAACTTCCTTACCACAATCTACTCCAATCATGACAGAATCAACAAACCTACCAAACACCACTGTAACCACAACATACCATTCCAAATCCTACACCCACGGCTACTACTCCAACTTCCAAACCTTTAACCACTACGACTGAGACTCCAACTCCAATTCTAGATGTTTCCACATTGTTCAGAACATTGATAGTCAGTCGGGTGGTGTAAAGAATCTTGATGATGATATTATTGTTATTGATAATGATGATTGTATGGGTGATGTTGAGAATATTGTTGTTGAAATTGTTGAACCTGAATTGGCTCCTTCACTTTTTGATGATGAGAGTGAGTGAATCAGATAAAGAGACTATGAATCAGTATATGACAGGGAAGGACTATAAGGCTTTGAACCGTAAGCTTAATATGATTGTTAGCCATGGAGAAGCTTTTTATTCAAGCAACTTTCAGAATATGATCTTGGTTCACGAAGCAACAATAAAACTCTTTTTTAGAAGAGTAAAAATTTGTTTGAAGAAAATGAGAAGGTTGAAAAAGATAATGTTATGAAGATGGAGACATCTCTTCAAGAAGTGAAAGATCTGAAGACGTTGATGACGAATGTGAAAAATTCAAGTTTTACTAATTCTATCAATTATTTGGTTAAACATTATGATATTAAAGTTCACTTATCTGATGAGATCCAAAGGAAGGATATAAAAATTAATTCTATGAAGCAAGAAGTATCTTATTTTGAAATCTGAGCAAGTGAAAAAGGATGATGAATTATCGCTTGTGAAAGGTCTCAATTTTGAGATTAATCGGTGATTGGTGAGGATAGTTGAGGAGAAAGATGATTTGCATGTAGAGTATATGTCACAAATGATTGATCAGAAATTTCAACTCCTGTTTTCGTAGTTACCTAGTTCTGGTGTTGTAAGTATCGTGATACTTCGCAACAAAGGGGAGAAAGGTTCGCATTTTCAGTTAAGAATATTGCCTTTAGTTATCAGAAGCTGAAGAAGAGATTAGAGGGTGTTGTTTTGTCCAAACCTTCAAGGTCAAGTTCTACTCTTACAAGCTTTACTCCATCAGAAGCTGATCCTAATAATGAATAAGCAAAAAGGAAGAATGATGAGGAGGTTAAAAGATTGAAACAATTACATATTGAATTGAATCAAAAGGAAGTCGAGAAAAGAGAAAAAGAAGTTGTGTAGTTAACTCGCAATGCTCATTGGCCAAAATGGACAGTTGAACGTACGATAGGTGAAGCGATAAAGAATGTTTAAAAATATTGGCTTAATCCAAGATCTTCCTTTGCTATTGATAACAAGGTAGATTCCCCCCCCCCCCCCCCCCCCCTGAAAAGTAAGGCTTTTCTATTTAGATGCTTTCAGGACACATATGGTGTTGTTGTGAACAATAGTGCAATAAACAGAAAATGTTTTGAGTTTTATGCATCATAATCTAGACCTTAATACAAGGTTTGGAGTTTGAATAAGATATTAGTTGTATGCGAGTTTGAAGCTGAAAATGTATTGGATGATGAGTTTGTGAATCACAAATTCAAAGTGTTAAGGGGAGTGAAAACAAAGATTTGTTTTCTTTTGCTGATCTACCACAAATGAATCCATATGACATGTTCGTATTGTATTCAATTCTTTCTAAATATAAGTCAAAGTATATGAATCAGCTTCTACACTTAAAGAATATGATCAGGTTTTACTTCTATGGATTTGTGTAAGATGAATGTGGAGATGGCAGATTTTTTAAAGAAAAAGACTTTTGTTGTTTTTTGTGATCAACCAAATGGC
Organism: Lactuca serriola; assembly: GCF_051521515.1. Lineage (NCBI taxonomy): Eukaryota > Viridiplantae > Streptophyta > Magnoliopsida > Asterales > Asteraceae > Lactuca > Lactuca serriola. Next base: position 31,405,396 of record NC_136415.1, read on the forward strand.
ATTAATGAGATGAGAGATGGACTAATTCAACAAGATCCATGGGGTTTTGTTTACAAAGCAAAGTTTAATGATCTAATGAAAAATTGTATGATGTACTTACAAGATAAACATTGTTTCAAGACTGTGACACTCAATGTGATTCTTACAAAAGATGAGCTCCATATGATAAATCTGAAGAGTGAGATCAAAAAGGTGTTTGAGATGTTGAGGTGGCGGATTACAGCAGGAATGGTGATTCTAAATTTTGCTCCACAAGTTTTTGAAGAGGTAAAGTAAAGACTTCTTTCGTGAATCAACACAAAGAAGGAGATTGTTAGGTCTCGCAGTTCTTAAGTGTTGTGTTTAAGTCTTTGTGCGAAAGGTTTCGTTTGTATATCTTAATTCTTCATTGTAATTGCAAAAGTGAATGTTATGTTTTATAGTTATGTATACTAGGCTTCACAACGGTTCTTTCTTTATTTTAGCTATTAGTTATCATTTATTATAAAATCAATGGCTTTTGACATAAAAGTCCTTAAGTTTGTCAAGTTTTGACGGTTTTGTCTCTGCAATGATTTTTGGTGCGTTAATAACTAATATTTGTGATGATTTGTTTAAATTCACCCTTCAACCATTTTTTACCTTCTCCAACACGTCACCACCACCACTACAAGAAGCAACTATTACCCCTTTGCCGATTACCTACTTGTGCAGCCGTAATCCGTCATCGAGCCATAACAAACCGTCGTCATTTTCGGATCTGCACACTTCGCTGGAACCATCATCAAACCCCACCAACCATCATTGTCTTCCGACCACCGAAGCTACATACTCCACCTTCTTCTCTCCGCCAGAAAACCAAAAACCCTTTTATCTCTCTCTCTCTCTCTCTCTCTCTCTCTCTCTCTCTCTTTCGATTTCACCATAACCCCTACCACTACCACTTTCAGTTGCTACCGTAAACCCTAGCCGCCACCTCTAGCTGTCGCCGCCAACATCATCTACGCCGTAAACCCTAATCGTTCGCGTTGACACTACCACTTCTAGCCTCCGCCGCCTCTAATATGTGTTTTAATTTCAGATGGTGGTGGTGGTGATGTTGTCACTGCCATCTTTGTTATGTTCTTTATTTCAAATGGTGATAGCGGTGGTGGTGGCGATTTCCAAGTTTGTGTGTGTTTTGATGATTTTCAGAGTATGATGGTGAGTGCGGCAAATAGTGGTGGTGGTTGCAGGGGCAGACCTAGGGGTCTATAATGGCACCGGAAACCCCTGAATTTTTCGGCCGCAGTGGAAAATTTTCGAAATTTTTATTTTTTCTACTATTGTGTAACCCCTGATTTTCCCGGGCAACCCCTACTATAAAATTTTGCGTCCGCCCATGAGTGGTTGCTTCTAGTAGTGACAGCATGGCAAATTGTGGATGTGGTTATCTACTATATAGTCAATCGTGACCTGTTGTAGAAGGTAAAATGACAAAATCATCAAAACTTAACAAATTTAAAGACTTTTATGTCAAAAACCCTAAAATCAAATAAATAAACTTTAAGATATTCGAATACAAATTATGGGAATGAATGATAGTGGATCCATTTTCATGAAATGATAATAAAAATCAAATAAAAAATTGTATATTAATTAACTAACTCATACCTATAATCTATCTATTATAACACAACCCGTTAAGAATCCGAACAAAAAAATATCAAAACAAAAAAACAAAACGGAATGAAAAAAAAAATTGAAACCGAACATAATAAAACAAATGAAAATATTGCAAGAGTTTACTACATTAGAACAAAATCGGTTCAAAAGTTGTCCAAAAAAAGGCCAGACAAAAAAAATAGCTAGTCGAGGACGGATAAAAACACAGACCGAAGATCGAACCATCTCGAGACCGACATAGGACTAGTCCGGAATCATTTTATGCACCTCTATGTTTGACCACTGCGAGAGTCCGCACCAACGGCACAACCATTGCAATCAAGGTGCGGGCTTCATATTGGACTTGGGCTTAAGCTTGGGCCTTTTGGTATGATAAATTGTAACATTATAGTATTATCTCTATCTACTTATAGAATTATCTCTTATAAAATAACTAAAATCATCTCTATCTACTTATAGTATAATATTTTAGCCCATAATTAACAAAGATTTAGAAGAAAATGTTCAGTTGTAGTTAAAAAGATTTAAATAAATAAAAGATGGTTGGAATTTGAATATGAGTTTCGAAACTGCTTATATGCTAGTATTAAATACTCAACGTTAGATAATCAACTATGATGAAACGTAGTAAATGAGACACCATTTACATTAGTTTTCATTGTGTACTATTATGTTTAAAGAAAAGGAAATTAAGTAATCTAACCACTTTTTAGTGTGTATTTGAAAAAAATAATTCAATTTTTTTTTATTTTTTGCAAAAAATACCACTTTGTCTGGAATGAGACATTCCGGATCAAGAAAAAACATTTTTTTGACTAACTTCATAATGGCATTTCGGATTCCGAACTAAAATTTTGGATTTCGGGAAAAAAAAAACTTCGGAATTTCAAGAACAAATCCGAAAAACAATTCCGGAATTTCAAGAAAAAAAATCAATTATTTCTTAATTTAACAAACAAAGTAATATGAACTATATAAAGTATGAGTGCATAAAATTAAATATTTTATTGAAAAACATTGATATTAAACGTTACGAAATGTTGCATTCGAAATCCTGAAAAATGCAAAATAATTTCTTAAAAAAAAAGATGAACAATACTTCGGAATTAGGCATTTTGGAAAAAATAGTTATTTTTTCAAAAACTGAAAAAATATGGTTATTTTCTTTGAAAACCTCGTTTATAACTGTCAGTAACTTAGTTTACTTAATTTCCCTTCAAAAATAGATGTTTATCTTTATCTTTAATTAGTTAGCATGTCTTAGTTGTTAGTTATAAAATTAATTACCCTTGAATGAGAAAAGTAAAGTATATAGCAGAGCAACAACAATATATAGTTTAATGAAATAACTGAATAATATGAAATGTCTAGTTGACATTCAATAGATTAAACTCAACTATTATAAGATGTCAGTTTTGTCACCAGCTAGAATTCAATAGATATAGAGTAATAGATATTAAAATTATCATGGAGAAAACAAACTTTTTATTCTTAAATATGTAGTAGTTTAGGTTTTGTAAAAAATGATTTTTTTTAAATATGTTTTATTGAATTTTATGGACTTAGTACGTTTTCTAAGGGGAAAAAAGATAAAGTAAAATAATAAGTTGTGTACCAATCCATTAAACTCTATAGAATTCAATGTATTGAGAGGATTCCCTTACGCAACAAACACCCATATCAAGTCTTCACAATCAACGATTACATGCTACAAAATCTATAACATCATATATGAAATCCAAACTTAAAGAAGTTGGAGAAGAGAAGAGCGTAAATTTGAAGAAACTGTATGCCACCCTTGCTGCGAAGGGTGTATCATATCCCAGAAAAACGAGTCGCTAACGTTTCCACAAACATTATATTTCATTATCCCCGTATCCTTTTCGACATTTCCACATAAGTATTCTTTAGTGACACCTTGGCAACACGGTCTTAGTAACTTTGAACCCCCTATATAAACAATATATCAATATCAATATCTTTCTCTTTTACTATTGTAATTTGATCCTTAGCCAACTAAGTTAATAAAGATTAATTGATGTTTTTCATGCATTTTTTTTTTTGAAAATCAAAGGTAAAATGAACGATGGCAAGCATTTAAGTTTGTGTACCAGCGGATAAATTTAGAGCAGACAAGAAAGCTTGGTAGACATCTAGGATCACAAATGGTGATGTGTTGTGATCATCGCTCTCATTATTCAGCTTCTTCACGCTTTCCATAAGCAGTTGATTATGGAACTTAGCTATAGAATTCGCATTGTTGCTACAGTTCTGATACGATTCAGACGATGTGAACTGAGGCAAGCATCCGAGTGGTTGCAGTGTAGTGATTACTATCTTTTCAACTCCCAACTCATGAATGCGTTTCGCATTCAAAACTAGTTGGTTGATTATTGATTTCGTTAACCCTGGCAACTCCTATAATTATACCATATATATATATATATATATATATATATATATATATATATATATATATATATATATATATATATATATATATATATATATATATATATATATATATATATATATATATATTATGTTACTTAATCTGATTAAAACTTGGAAACTTAACATAATTTGTAGTTGATATATGTATGATTATAAAAGAAAAATGACCTTGAGGGTGTGATTTGATGTGAAGTAGGTAGCATAGTCATTGCCTGCTACAGAAAGTAGTGCAATGGTTGATGAATTTATATGCAAATCTTGATGTGTTTGTTGAACAAGGTGTTGAAAGTAATCGATTTGGGTGGTCATGTTTGGTTGATTCACGAATGTATTGAAGATACCTGTCCCTCCATATGCAAAATTCATCCCATATTTCATTGATTTTTTCTCACCAGATTTCCACCCTCGATATGTTATTGGAGACTTCGTACCCAAAATTGCAGCTGCATTTAAAAAAATATACTCTATAATTTTATATAAATAATGGTTATGTATTGGAAGTTTCATGAGAGAGGTTAAGGGTAAAGACAGGCGCACCAATGTAATCAGTGAGTACACGGCCATCGGAAAACCTGCCGGAGGGAGCACCAGGAAAAGTGATACCATACGGTTTCCCCCATGCACCGCCGTATGATTTTGGCCAGTTTCCAGTGTCTGCGTATGAGTCTCCGAACACAAACAGCTTTAATTTCTGGCGCTTGTGATTCCTCACTTTCGTCGATTTGCTAACTACAAATCTCGCATCCGAAATGGAGCTCAAGAGGAAAAAGAAAACTATAAATAATGCTTGCTTTTTCATCGGAAATGGTGACTTTTATGGAATACAAGTGAATCTTGAGATTACGAATCTAAAATCTACAAATCATGTATAATCATATAGAGAGGAAAGATTTTGGTTTTGAATTTGGTTGTGGTTGTGGTAGTTGTTGACTATTGACTGTTGGAGTGGTATTTATTGTTTTCAAGGTATTTGGTAAACAAAATTGAATGAACTGTTTGTAACTTGTGATATGTGTAAAGCATAAATTATTCGTCTCTAGCATTTCCCTTGGACAGCTTATATAGGAAACAATTTTTCAAAAAAAGTTTCAATGCATAAACATAATCTGATATTATATATTCGTTCATGGAATTCATGAGTACAGTGCTGGGTATCTTATTTCATCAACCATGATGCAATGTAGACCATTTATATATCCACCTCTTATTCCAACCAATTCATTTTAGTATAGAAACACATTTCATGCACAAATTTTGGCACGATATTCTTATTTATATTGCCCCCCTAACCAAAGACCCCAACTCTTTTAATTTAGCTAGACAATGATAGCACTAAAGCCCACCAATCCATATTTCCAAAGTCTTTTAATTTAGCTAGACCATGATAACACTGAAGCCCATCAATCCATATTTCCAAGTCTATGCCTATACACCATTTTGATGATAAAATGTAAAGTATATTTTATACCATTTGAACCAAATAAAAATTAAACAATATTAATATTTTATTATCCAAATTGAACATTTCATTAGATAAAAAAGTTATAATGTCGAATACTAGAGCACGACGTTAACTCTTACGTTATCCGTTATATCCACCATTAACCATTATAGTGGTCGGTGTCACATCATCACCACTCTCTACCACTAACCATAGGATATCTACCACTAAACACACCACTCCACCTTATTTTTTAATTAAATTTAAATAAAAAAATACATAAAAATCATATATATATTTTTTAAATAATAGTTTTCATTAATTTAAAATATCAAATTACATTAATTAAAATAAAAAAATAAAAATAACATTAAAAAATTTGCATTAATTAAAAAAATAACAATAAAAAAATCCTAAAATTACCAATCTTAACTAAAAAAACTACCACATATTCCTACCTCGAACTCGAACGGACTCCTTCATCACGAGAAATAGCTCCAAATCTTCGCCTTTAAGGCCGTCCGCTTTCATTTTCAAGATTTTCATATTGGTTTTTGTTTGAATTGTCAATTGTGTTTCTATCATTTTTGTTCTACCTAACTCGATATCTCCACCTTCATTTCTTGAACGTGCACAAAACGATCAAATTTCTCTCCAAATTGATCAATAACACTAGATCCCAAAGCCGTTGAAGCTGCTTTTTTTCCTTTATTTCTTCCAACGGGCCAACGAAGAGGTTGCTCATCTTCAAGATCGATCGGATCATCGTTGATGTCGAATGTGTTCGCCCTTCCGATTGTTGAAACATTGCATCAGGGTTTCTTGAACGCTTAGAACCGGTAGATTATGAACTTCCTTCTGTTTGCTCTTTCCATTTTGAAGCATCTTTTAGCTTTAGCCAAGGTTTTATATACGGAAAAGCTTTGTGGGTTGGCGTTATTTTTCAAATTGGTCCAAAGCTGCCTTGAAGACATCAAAATCGTTTGACCTACTTTTTCGTATGTTTAGGAGGTTGTTGTAAATTCCTCCAAATTCGGTGCATTTTAGTCGAATATCGCGCCACTTCGAGCTAATTTGATTGGGATTTCGGCTTCATTTTGTGACATCCCCAAATTCACGGTCATTTTAAAAAATATATATATTTATGTTTATTTTAAAATCAGAGTATCTTTTTGAAGAATATTATTGCGGATTTTATCCCCAAAATGTGACAAATATATTATCAAAGCATTTCCGAATAAATGTATTTTATTTATATTAAAACATTGGGGTGTCATCGTCAATACAGAAACATAAGCATAAACAGACCTTACATTCATTTACACTAATGATTTATATCTCCTTAAATCTTCCAGCGTAATGTATCTTCGTATCGACACCTATGATACAAATAAACTGAGTGGGTTGGGTTGGAAAATCTGGTGAGTACATAGGGTTTTCAACCCACAATAATATAGTTAATTTTTTCTTCACATATTTAATGTCAAACAATTAACCCGATTACACATCCCTATTTTCTTCATTTAATCTTCCCTAAAGATTTATCCTAAGGGTCATCTCCTACATCGTATTTACCTTTCATCTCCTTAAATCACATTTCCTTATATGTTTGTTCCTAAGGACTTTTCTTATGGATCATCGCCTACATCACATAGACAATATTGATTCGGGGATTACTCCCCCAATACGTGTCCAGTAAGGGTTAAAGTATCATCACATGAATACGTAGTTACTACATCATTTGAACTCATAATTCATCACCTACAGGTTATGAGCCTGCCGGTGTTTCCACATGACTTGTTTAGATTAGTCAATGGTTGTCATCTATACTCTGGTAGATGACTACATCGCAACATCGCAGGTCAAGGTTATGACATCACCTAATCATCTCTTATCTCGCATCATCTATTCATCACCTCATATCTATCATTACCTATCTCTCATCACCCGTTACTACCCAATACATATTTATAATATATATATATATATATATATATATATATATATATATATATATATATATACAATTTAAATCACGTAAACATGTATAAATCGTTCATTTAGCATAGATATCAGGAACACATATAATAAGAATGTATAACATGTATTAATATTAAATACTTCATATTTATGTGTAAGATGAAAGTAACTATATACTCACTTGTTAAAGTGATGACTCAAAATTCGGGCAGCGCTTCGCTTCTAACAATCGACTTTTCCTTTGACGAAACCTAGTATTATTATCACTAGATTTTAGTCTAATATATTCATTGCGACTAATTATTAGTCTAGATTTGTCATTAACTCAAAGTCTACTTTCATGATCTATCAAGTAAGGATCAGTCAGACAGGACCATTTTGGCATATAGCTTATCTGAAATCCAAAAACCAAGCCCAACGTGACCATCTAGACACCTCTCTTGTAAGTAGTTCAATAAGTATAATGACTTTGAATCACTGATAAATCTTGTTTATAGGTTCATAATAACAATAATAAACTTAAACATAAGTTATACTTAAAGTATAGTAAGCATAACTCACTTACAAGGGGGTTTAGCGAGGAACCGGACTCTACGCGGGCAGAACTTCTGAGCTGAAAGCTCTTCTTCTCGGAGCCTTCTGGGGCTCCGGGACTCGCTACTAAATCCTAATAAGGATTAGAGAAAAGTCTTGAGGCTTTGAAGAGGTTTGGGATAGAAGTTGAGAGAAGGTGTGTGGAAATGAGGTGATTTGTGCCACTATTTATAGGTTAGAAATCAAGCAACACGGCGTGTTACTGAGCCCAACTCGTCGTGTTGGGGTGCCAGGTGTCACCATCTGATGGCAAGGCGTGGGGAGGAAGTTGTGGCTGAGATGGTGTCACGTGTCACCTCCGGAACTTAACCCCAAAATTAATTATCTTCTAAATTCCATAACTTTTGCATACGAGCTCCGTTTAAATTGATTAACCCGAAGTTGCGTGCGTTAAAAACTTCCCATTAGCTCCTAAAACATTGTGCGAACTTTCTCCCAAAACAACCAAACGTTTGACTATCGCCTTCGATTGGGTCTTGGAAAGCCAAAATCTATGCCTCGGCTAGCTTTTCTTCTTCATCTTTTGTCCATGGGACCCTTTATTGGGTAGTGTTGGGTCGGCCCAGTTTTTTTTCCTTTTTTCGTTTTAGGTTGAGGTGGTGGTGAAGGTTGAGTTTCCGAAACAAAATTCGGCGAATGAGGAGGTTGTGATGGTTGTGGTTGAAATTGTTGTTGGAGTTGTTGCTGGAATTGTTGGAAAGCTTGATATTATTCAAGTTGTTGTTGTTGGAAGGTCAGGAAAGCTTGATATTGTTATTGGAAAAGTGTTGTTTGTTGGATAAGGGGACCGGTTTGAAGCAAATTGACAAAACCACTTTGAGGTGATTACATGGTCAGGAATTGGCGATGGGTGTTTCTAACGCAAAAATGTTATCGGATTTGCGATTTCTAAAGTTTGGGAGTGTTTTGGTTGGGATCCATTTTTGATTGATATGAAATTGTTGTGTGTGTATTGTGTATAGAGAAAGAAAAGAATGATGTAAAGAAATGAGTGTAAAAATGTGATATTTATAGGTAAAAAAAAAAGTTGTTTAAAAAATGTAGTCGTTCAACGGCTATTTCTTCTTTTCTTCTCCCATTCGTCATTCTCCATCGTTCTCCGGAGCACGAGGCTCAATGACCAAGACCGACCACGGTAAGTCGGGCGGTGTGCACATACCACTATCGTGGCCACGTAGACCATGAACTTGCTCGTGACCGGTATACCTGAAGGTCTAATGGCTCCACTCCAATTTTTAATACACGCGTGGACCCCACTTTTTGGTTTTCTCTTCCCCACAACAACAAGAATCGGCGTTGCTTAGACCATCCGTTAAACTCACCACTAACCACTATAGTGGTGGGTGTCACATCATCACCACTAACTACCACTAAACTTATGAGATACCCACCACTAAGGCACTAACCGCTCCACTCCACATCATTTTTTTTTAATTCAAAAACACAATAAAATCACATTTTTTTAAAAATTAAAAGAGAGAGAGAGAGAGAGAGAGAGAGAGAGAGAGAAAGAAAAAAAACAAACATTGATTTTTTTAACTAGTTTTTCATTAATTATAAAAATAAAAATACAAATTCAAACTACATTACTTAATTAAACTAGAATAAAAAAAACATTATATTAACTCAAATAACCTAAATTCAAAAAAAAAAACTAATCTTCGTTCATGTTGACTTGGTACAAATGATCAACGACATCTTCTCGAAGATTGAAACACGTTTCGCTGTTACGAATTTCAACAGATCGTGATAAAAATTCATTCATTACGAGTACGAACTCTTCAAGCGGGATGACGACGTCATCCGGATCATACGTGCAAATCGTTGGACCTTGATCTTCAATGATCATATTATGCGTTATAATACATGCTAGGACCATTTTTTTTAATTCTTTCCTTATCCCAAAGTCGTGTAGCGTATTTCACTACATGACACGTCTGCTTAAGGACTCCAAATGCCCTCTTGATATCCTTCCTCGATGATTCCTGTCTCTTTGTGAACAACTTTGCATTTTCACTTCGAGGAACCAAATATACATTCATTAGTGTAGAATAATCTGGGTATATCCCATCACAAAGGTAGTAACCGTATTTTTACTAATGTTCGTTCATCGTGAACCTCATATCAAGTGCTTTACCGGTCCAAATATCGTTAAAAAGTGGAGACTGACCAAGAACGTTAATGTCGTTGTTAGACCCTGCAACTCCAAAGAAAGACTGTCATATCCATAAATCCCGAGATACGACAGCTTCTAGGATTATACTTAGTTCACCTATATCTCCTCGAGTGAATTGACAACGCCATGCATTTGGACATTTTTCCCAAGCCACATGCTTACAATCTAGACTGTCAAGCATACCCGGAAATCCATGCCTCTCTTCATGAGCCGAATATAATATCTCAATATCACGTGGAGTTGGTTTACACAAATATTCTTGATGAAAAACCTCATACACACATGCGAAAAACCAATCTACACAATTAATTGCAGTCCTCTCGGATACTTTGAAGTATTCGTCAGATGCATCAAATGATATACTATATCCCAAATACCTAAGCGCAGTCGCACACTTTTGTATACTACTAAAACTCATTATTTCTCTGGCGTCAGGTTTTTGTTTGAAAAAATCATAACGGGCTTCTAAAGCATTACTAATACCTAAAAGTATAGCATTATTTAGACGGAAACGACATTCGAATGTATCATAATTGACAATTATCGGCGAAGTAATCACGTACCAATAAGTCGTGTGTGGCTTGGCGATCACGATTGACTACCGCCCTTGTACGAGCAACATTCGAACTTTTTTCATTGTGAATGTGTTGCACAACATTGAAGAAGGCTGAGATGAATTCTCCGTCATCATCCAAGTCAAAAAAATTTAACAATTCCAAATCCTCCACGTGTTTTTTGGTTTATAAAATGAGAGTAAAATGTGATGAAATGTGAAGGTTTTATTAGATTTATATAGGTATTGAGTTTTTGAAAAAAAAAATTCAAAAAATGTTCGTCGAACGGTCAAAAGAAAGGAAAATGTTTTGATTCGCCATTTCTCTTCGTCGTCCGAAACACGGAACATCACAACCACGATCGACCACTACCGGTCGGGATGGTGCGCACGGCCGTGGTCGTGGTTCACCTCAACTACGGAACCCTCCGTGCAATGTATATCAGATGGCCTTATGATCTCTTCAAGACCTCAAACAAGTCTAGATTATAGGATAGGTGCAGAAAAATCATTGCAACATAAATTATAAGACTATTAGAAGAGGTACCGGAACGGATACAAAACATTAAACGACTGTCTTTATGAACAAGTGATTATTTTCATGGATCTCCAACCACACTTTAAAAACCTAAAATCTCTAAGATTATGAAGCAACCTTCAAATTATATGAATTGGCGCTTATGGTCATTTGAAACTTTTAAAGATTGATTCTTGCAAATATCAACGTAGCTCCTGTTTAGATGAAAAAAAAAAATCAATCTTTCTTTCAAACTTAAAGACTATATTAAGTCATTCAGATATAAAATATACCTATCTTAATAAAAGAGTCATTTTATACATGTGGCAAAATTGTGACGAAAAACACTCAGTGTACTACACTGGAAAAGTATATTATCTTTTTAAGTCGTTATCCCATTAAAAAACTGTCTTCTTGTTTTTTTTTTTCCTTTTTGACATACTACCCAATCTCTAACCATATTATAATAATTCCAATCACAAAATTGTAAAACCATGTAAACATTATCTCTTCTAATTTACAATTTCGTTTAACTATCACTACATCATCCTAACACTAACAAGACACGTCACACGTCCACTAACATTCTGCTATTATCATGCAACTCAACTCTACTAATAAAAGTAAGAAGACTCGATAACAATACCAAAAAAATATATAACTTGGAAATTTGACGATTCTACCCCTATAACAGACATTACTGTGGTGGTCTAGGACGCCCTCTGCTGTACTTTTGTGGGTTTGTTTTGGCAACATCAACAACTATCATCCAACCATTTATAATCTGTATATAAAAATAAAAACAAGTTCAATAATTGCTTTAAATAATTAAATCAAACTCTAAAAAATGGGTCATGTTTTTTTAATTCGTTACCTTGCCATTCATTTCTTTAAGAGCTGCACTTGCAGCTTCCTCAGTAGTGTACTCAATAAATGCAAAACCTTTTGACCTTTTTGAGATCTTGTCCATTATAATCTTAACTGTAACATGAATTAACCAATTAGATTGTTATAGATATGAGTATAACTATCAAGTATCAACTATGTTTCATGTTCAGAGTGAAATGACATAATTACCCTCAACAAGCTCTCCAAAACCTTCAAATGCCGCACGTAAAGTTTTCTCAGATGTATAGAACGACAGACCTGTCAATTATAAAGAACGTAAGTAGATTGATATTATGAGTAAAAGAAAGTAAAAAAGTATAATATGTTGTTATTACATTTAATAACAATGGGAAATAATAATAATAACATACTTACATTTCTATAAAATAGTGCTTAAGATATGAGACATACCAGTTACAAAAAGCTTCTTTGTTTTGATATTTGTTGGTTGATTTGTTAACGAGGAATCTTGAATATTATAATCTGAAAAAGATTATAGATTGATATGTGACAAACAATCAAGAATTGATATAATATAAATTGAAAAAAGAAAATCAAAATATTAAAAATATTAAAACACCTCTATAATCTTTATCATCTGAATCGAAAGACTCATCTGGTCTAACAGATATAACACCAGGAACACCTGCAACAAACTTATAATTTACAAGAAGATAAAAACAAATATTGTAACATGAATTTACAGTATAACTTACTGGATAATTCCTTTGCATACTCATCATTGAGTTCACAACAGAATCCATAGTCAGAGTGTAAGGAAATATGATATATACACATTTGTGCATCCTTCTCACTGTTTTATTAAAATCGAATTAAAGATTAGAAGGCCAAATAAAGCAAAAAAAAAAAGGTTTCATTTTTACAAGAAAAATAGAAATACATACTTTCCCAAAACTTTGGTTAGTATCTGAGTATAATAATCAACTAAGTGTGCCCTAGTTAAGACTCCTGATGCTGGCATCTCTACACGAACAAGCCAATGCTTTGAGCTTTGGGAAGGAAATAATGGAGATAAGATTTTATTGAATGAATTTGATTCACTCTTTTCATTGCTATAACCCTTTTGTACAGAGTTGAAATCTGGATCGGGTTTGATTGATAATACCTCTGGCAAACCTGTGATTAGACACAAATAAGAAAATATTATTCTTCTTGGTTCTTCATTGTTTTAGAATATTGATATGATAGTATAAGAATTCAACATCTTCTAATTGTAAATTTGTTTGAGTTGAATTAGGAAAGAGGGTACATGCGAGCTTTTGGGAAGTTTCTTCGTCCATATCGCAGCAGAAACTAAAATGGGTGTCGCAAGAAGCATTGTATATGCAGCCTTGAGCCTCCTTCTCACTATTTGATTCAATAGAAGAACAAAAACAGAAACAAAGAAACTGAGTGAGATAATCTTTGAATTTTGATATCGAGCGTGGTTTCTAAAAAATCAAATTTGAATTGATTTACGAACGAAATACATAGCATTCCATCTGGGAAATTTATAGAAGCAACATCAATTTTGAAACCCATTCAAAGCCAAAAAGAAAAAGGGCCTTGTTCGAAAGAGGGAATAGAACATACCCACCTGCCCAAAACCCTCTCCAAAATTTTGACATAATAATCAATAACGTCTAGTTTAGAAACAGCTTGTTGCGAAGGAGGAGCCTTAACTACTACAATCCAGTTTCGTTGACCATTTGATTCGGCTAAAGATGGCGCAGTGACAGCGAAACTTGAATTCGTTTCTTCTGCTGCATATTTACTTCCTGATTTCAAACAGGTGATTGCCGTTAGGGTGATGGTGTTCTTCTGCTTGAATCTGGATATGGGTTTGCGGAATTTGAAGTTAAATTGGAGGGAAATGGACGTCTGAAATGAAGGTAAGAAAGGGATGATTGATGATTTTTGAGGGGTTGAGCAGAGTGACGAAGATAGAGCGGGCGCCATGGATGATGCCATTAGGATTTTCCTATGTTTATGGGGCTTTTTGTTTGATCTTTTTTCTTCTCACGGCCCTTTGTGCTTGGTTGGACTAATGCTCGGCGGTTAAAAAATGATTTTAGAACAAACTAAATATGGAGTATAATAACGAAAAAAAATTAGATCGAATTTTTTATAATTATTAATTATTATATTTAAAATAATTTAAAAAAAAAAGTTTAATAAACTCGTAGAAATGTTAGTTAGAGTGGTTATTTTAAATTCTTGTTTATAGGTTTGCTTAAAAGTATTTTTTAGTTTGTCAAACATAAAAAACTTAAAAACCCGAAAAATAAATTAGATTATAAGCTAGTTTAAGCATATCAAACATAGTTTTAGTTTTTCTTAAATTACAAAGGAATTATGTTAAAAAGACAACGAGCTATTAGTAATGTATGGTTTTATCTTGCAGTATGGATGAACATGGGATGGAGTCAAAACCGACCCAAGAATCCATAGTACCGAAATAGGTGGAAACTCAATACCGAGTAACGAATTGAACTAACATTACTGAGAATGGTATCAGTTTTTGGTACTAGCATTAGTTTCGATGGTACCGAATCCCGAATTTTACGATTTTAGAGTACCGAGTACCGTTTCATATGTTTAAATTCGGTACCGATACGAGATCGGGATTTGGTACTAATTGTTCATCCTTATCTTGTAGCAAAACTAATGTTACATCTTTAATGGTCATGTCCCAAGTAAGTATAAATAAGTTATTAGAGTTAAGAGTAGCTCGTATGATAAACAACTAAGCAACTCGATCGACATTTGTTGCCATATGTTCACCAGCATAGTTTCATACCTACATAAGGATCCGGAAACCGGAGAGGGATATGATATCATAAAGAGTCAAAAGGAGATCCTTCGAAGCATGTCACAGGCAGTCAATTCAAAACCACTTGAACTTTACATCCGTTCAAGATTGCAGATGACACGTCTCCGAACCCCATGTTTTGAAAATGACAACTCATATTGACTACTCTGACCACCTTCCAATTTAGAACCACATGAGGAGCCATTGGGCCAATGTGCGAAAGAGTTAAACTCTCTCTCTCTCTCTCTCTCTCTCTCTCTCTCTCTATATATATATATATATATATATATATATATATATATATATATATATATAACACCCGATCATTGCAAGTAAATTCCTTTCCTTATCTTCTAAAATTAAATGTTGAATTTTGATCGACGCAGGGCATAGATAGCCTTCTACGTGCTGCGTAGAAGGAATCTTGGAGTCGAGGCTTCAATGATCTACGCAGGGCGTAGTTGGCCAGATCCCAAACCCTAATTTCGGGGTTTTTGAGCCCTATTTAAGGTCTCCCTTGAAACCCTAACTCCATTTTTGGTGCATTGTAAGCTTAAAGAGTGTTTTTTTTAGTGCTTTTGAAGATAGAAGAAGGTGGTGGAGTTGCTTGGAAGCTTGAACCGACCTTGGATCTGGAAGTCATTTCCCCTCATTCACCTCTAGAAGGTATAAAGTTCATACATTTATGCTTCCATTGTTAGATCTATTTTTAGTGTTAAATTTATCTCATTTTTGTCCCTCAAATTAGTCCATTTGAGTGTGAGTTGTTCTAGATTTTGTAGAGTGCATTTCCAGGTGTATTTGAGGGTATTAAGTCATAAAATGTGGTTTTGGCCATTCCTAACCATCCATGCATGAGTTTTGGCCTATAGAAGTTGTCATGAGTTTAGGGTTTGTTCTTGAGCCTTGATAAGCCATGCAAGTGCATAAAGTTTGGAACTTTATCACTTAGGACATTTATTTAAACCACATCTGAGAGTTGGACGTGGTGTCCTTCTGTATTAAGCTCTTAATGGAAAGTTTGGTTTCAACGTTAGTACGCAGGGCGTACTTATGGCTACGCAGCGCGTAGCCTTGTTTTTCCCTGTAAAAAGTGATTTGATGCTCTACGCAGGGCGTAGAGGTGTTACGCATGGCGTAACCTGGCTGATGTTGAATTTTAACTTTTGACTTTTTGACCGTTGACTTTGACCAAGTTTGACTTTAGGTTAAATGGGGTAATTTGAGTGGTAGATTGGGGCTTGGTCCATGTTTGATGTTTAGGTGATATGTAGAGTTGGTATTTGGAGCAATGTTCAGTTCAACTATCTTTTGGACATTGAGGTGAGTTTTTCCTCACTGTACTCGGGGGTCGAAGGCACCAATGTCGGCCCTCTGGATTTGTATGTATCTTGGTATAAGGAATATGGTATGTTGTAGGAATTAGATAGTAGGTAGATCTATATGATTACCTAATCTGTTGGTTATTATTTGTTATTTGATTATGTGTATATGTCGACATATTATGATACTTGGGTTGAGGTGGTCCTGCTTTTTGCTGAAGGCCAAGATATTGGGGCATTCCGGATAGACTATAGGCCTTGCGAGGAGGTCCAGTCAGGTCGTAGGACCGCAGAGCGGTCCAGATAGCTTGTAGGCCTTGGGAGGAGGTCCAGTCAGGATGAAGACTCATATATGCATGGTGTTATCTGTTTAGTTTTGTGTGGTATATTGAGGGAAACTCACTAAGCTTTGACTTATAGTTTTATTTTACGGTTTCATGTACTTCAAATGATAGGGGCAGGGCGAAGGCGTGATTGTGCGCATCATCCTCAGATATTATATTAATAAAATGATTTTAAGATACTCTGTAACATCCCCATTTGGCACATATCACAATATTGTCCGCTTTTGTCTCCCGACACGAAAATTTCCCAGGGGGTCATCCATCCATGAATTGATCTCGGTCGGGCACGCGTAACTACAGAGTTCTTATGGGATTTGTTTCCCTCACGACTTTAAAATGTGTTGTGACAAGGAAGGTATCGACACCCCTTATAAGAAAACGTTTCGTTCTCCTTCCAATTCCACAACTTGGACAATCCTTTTAAGGAAACTTCCCATGGGGTCACCCATCCCTTAATTGCTCTCGCTTAGGCACGCTTAACTACAGAGTTCTTATGAAATCTGCTGCCCTCACGGCTATAAAACGTGTTGTGACAAGGAAGGTATTGACACCCCTTATAAGGAAATATTTCGTTCTCATTCCAAGTCGATGTGGGATCAGGTGCAACCCACCTTCACCCCCCATTATAGGGTTCGACGTCCATGTCGAACACGTCGACCCATGCCCTAGCTCCGATACCATTACTTGAAACATCCCAAAAGCTAAGGCTTATTTTTATCATTTTAAAATAATATAACATCCATTCTTAATAAAGTTACAACCATTTATTCATAAACCATTATTCCGAAATCATAGTTAATAAGAAGATAATACGGAATCTCAAATCATAATTCGTTAATGTGTGTGTACAATCCCGCCTTTGCAATCCGATAAGTACCTACAAAATATTTAATCCACAACTATAAGGACAAAGTTTAGTGAGTTCCCCAAATATCACATACAACACAGCACAAATAACAGCTATGGGTTATCAGCAACCCTAGAGACTACCCGAAGTCTCAATGGACAAACAGCATGCCCTGTGGGTTATTAGCAACCCCGGAGACTACCCAAAGTATCAGTACACACAGTAACACATCACAGTAACAGCAAATAAGACCCAGTTGGTTAGCACATATATACTACCACACAGGCAAGTATAGTGATAAGACTCACCTGAACTACTCAACAGAAGCCCAACAGCTACCTCAACATCGGAAAAACCAACCCATACTTCCTAAAACCAAACTGAGACCAATCCTTAGTCAAATACTCAATTCCACCCAAGTTTGCCTAAAAGTCAAACTTGTCAAAAAGTCAACGGTCAACTTAGTCAAAGTCAACATCGCGTCGTGACCATGCCTTGGTCACGTCGTGATAATGAAACGACAAAACAATCGCAATTTTGGGCATTGTCACGTTGTGACACATCCTATGTCATGTTGTGACTTCTTATCAGCAAGTCAAAATCCTCATTAAGTGCTTAATTACTTCAGACCAAGTCCCATAACATCAGATCTAGTTCCTAATTAGCTTCATAATGGATAAAGTTTCCAAATTTATCCATTACGATGGTCCAAACAACCAAGATCTAATGTTTAAGTCTCTAAAGGACCAAGAATGCATATTTCTAACTAAATCCATTAAGTCCAAGTCTCCAACCTTCAAATCTAAATCAACATGATGTATAGATGGATAAAGTTTCCAACTTTATCCATAATAATGTCTCAAGCTTCCAATATCTAAAACTTTAATACCCCAAAATGACCTAAATGACCAAGATAACTTGCATGGCTGAAAGGGAAGGCAAAAGATCAAAACTTTCCTAGTCCAAGAGGTCCATGAAAACATTCTAAACTTATCAAAAGGTGTCGGAGTCCATATCTGAAACATATAATGTTCTTGAGGCCTTGGAGAGTAATAAACTTACAAACGTTATTCCCAGTTCTCACTCAAAACACATTAAAATGTACCAAAACACCAAATACACTTATGTCACACCCCAAAACCGGAATGGCAGAAACGTTCGGGGGTGGAGGATGTCATGTCAAGTATCACGAGATATATATATATATATATATATATATATATATATATATATATATATATATATATATATATATATGGTAAGCAAGTAGTGAACAACCATTTCATTTAGAAAGAAAGTGTTTACAATGTATGTGTTCACAAAACATAGAAGTCATAAACAAATAACAAAACAAGACTTGAAGCTACAATGCTCCATCTTCTGAAGTCCCAGCACGAGCACCTGTCTAATAGTCTCCTGAGAATACAAGTTATTTGAAAGAGTTGATCAGCAATTAAGCTGGTGAGTTCATAAGATTTTAGTGATGTGAGTAAGCTGTAAAAATGTGGTTTAAAATGTATATGTAAAGTACTGTAAGCTGTAAGGTGTTGTTTTGTAAAGTTTGCATGTTCCTCTAGAAAATCATATATTTCCTACTTAAAATGGGAGTTGAGTAAAATGACACTACAAGCCTTTCTATGTGTAATAAGTGGGTACAAGTTATATATATACTTGGAGTAAAAAAACAATCGATTATGCGCCTCTGCCCTCAACCTACAACCCGATGAGGTACAATAAGTAAGGCGGATAGCACATATTCCATTGGTTATTAGATCGTTGTCATATATAACCTTGGGGTATTCACTTGTTACTCATGGAGT
The DNA here is from genome assembly GCF_051521515.1 of Lactuca serriola. NCBI lineage: Eukaryota > Viridiplantae > Streptophyta > Magnoliopsida > Asterales > Asteraceae > Lactuca > Lactuca serriola. The sequence goes on from NC_136415.1 coordinate 31,424,788, forward strand.
TATTTGTAATGGTTCCTTTATGTCTAATGGAGAGTTCCTTTTAAGAAAACCTATATTTCTTATAATAAAATATTGACTATGGTGATTACTTTTATAATAGCTTTGTTTATACTGCTATATATAATTTGGTATCGGGTAGATAATAGATTGGGTGACCTCGGTGTAAACCCACATCCAACGGGAACAGGACGTATAGCGAAGAACACACATCTTATTAGCTGTCGGATATTAGTCTTATATATAAACATAGTGTATAAACTAAGGTATTATAGAGTTAACTCACTTAAAGTCTTTAAAATTGTACTGGCTTAATAAAATTGATTAAGCCCTTAACTGGGAAATCACTAGTTTTGTATATCCAAAAGTACTGACTTTGAAACAAAAGTTTTGTACTAGAAAGAACTGTGCATTGACTATGTGTCCTATAACCTGATCCATGCCTGGTACCCTTATGATGACTTAATGTATACTAAGCATAAATATATATAGATTCGGGTAGATAATAGATTGGGTGACCTCAGTGTAAACCCACATCCAACGGGAACAGGACGTACAGCGAAGAACACACATCCTATTAGTTGTCGGAATCTACTTAGCATATATGTATCCTATAGTGTATACATTAAGGAATCATAAATTTAGCATCATGGTCCTAACTTTTTAAAAGTAGCCTTCTACCAAGACTCGATTGTTTTGAAAGCAGTCTTCTACCAAGACTCTACTGTTATGAAAGCAATCTTCTACCAAGACTCTACTGTTATGAAAGCAGTCTTCTACCAAGACTCTACCGTTCCTTTGTTAACTGAAAAGTACATTCTCCCTAGTTTATAACCTATCTCGAATAGAGAATAGATTAACCTTCAAGTGTTACTGACACTTTATGAAAGTAATGGGAGAAATGAGTACCCTGATGTCGTTTATAATGACATACGGAGGTACTATCAACCTAAAAACATATGTGTGTTTTATTACGGTCATAATGTGAAAGCTAGAACCCCTACTAACCCGCTCTCATGTATGGAGATTGAGGGAACCAAACGCGACCCGAGCAAATCCATGCAAGCCGTGTAATTCACATTAAAGTTAGATCCTGTCTGCGTGTTATCATGCTATAGCAAATTAACTTTTTAGTTATGTTCTGTTATGTTCTGTTCTGTTATTGACTCTTTGTGTGCTTCATTGTACTAGAAGTAATGAATAGAATTCTCCTAAACTATACCTATAATAGTTTACTAATGCTCTAACTGGACTGTTACTGAAAAGACTCATTTATCTACAAAGTTATGCTTATACTTTAAAATGGAGTTTTGTATAACTATAAAGTAACATAACCTTTAGAAGAGTTTTGAAATGTTTTAACAACTTATAAATAACATAAGTAACATTTTGAAATAATGTTTAACAATAAATAATTACACAATTATCATTGTGTTCAACTTGTATCCCCCCCTTAAAATAATTAAAATAGTTAAAAGATTCATTACGGGGTATGAACTCACCTGATGTGGGTGATTCAAACGGGTATGCGCGTACGGATGAGAAGTTCCACGAATGAAGTTCCGAGACACAATAAGTCCTAAATGATATTTAAGGACACATAATGACATGAATATAGTTTATAAACAACTATATGAAAGGAAACACCTTCCGGGACTAGGAAACACCTTAACCAAGTGTTAGAATCACATGTGATTCAAACTAGGAGGGTATAAAGGCACTTATATGAGTTTACTACCATGAGTTCACGCCCCAAGGGAGTTTACGGCCGTAAACTCATGGTTACTCATGGGTTATTGTTAGTTTGAAGTCTAGGGAATTATTTAGGGACATTAGCTTTAACCTAGGATAAGAAAGACCACTTCTTTTGGCACTTTTGGGGTGTTCACGGCCCAAATGAGTTTACTACCATAAACTCATGGCCAAATATGTTTATGAGGGTCCTAAAGGTCATAAAGAAGCATTCTAAATTCATGCCTAAGCCCTTGGAAGTGTTTGTGGCATCAAAACACCTCTATTTTGAGTTTACGGCCCATGGACCATTTGGTCATGTGTTTGCGGCCGTAAACACTTATGGGAGATGATATTTTGGTTGTTTTGGGTCCCAAACACATCTAGGTAAATTTCTATGCTTGTCTCTTGGGTTATGGAAGGCATTTAGGGAATTTTGGCACCCTAAAATGGAGTTCACGGCCCAAGAACTTCCTTGGCTGTGAACTCACTTTTGGTCCTTGATTTTAATTGATTTTGATGCCTAAACATGTCAAGATTTGTCCCATGTTTGGTTTCCAAGGTCTAGGGGTCATTGGGCACACTTTGGCCCTTGAAATGGAGTTTACTCCCCAAGGTGTTCTTGGGCGGTAAACTCATAGATCTTGGTGTTTTCCTATGATTTCTAGTGTATTAAGCATATATAAAGCTTTAAAACAACACTAGATAGAAGTACTCACTTTCCGGAACAAAAGTTCGAAGATCCTTGAGAGAGAGTTTGGCTTTTCTCTAGTTGGAATTGTAACTAATGAATAATTTGGTTCAGAATTCTATATATAGTCCTGGGATTTTTTTGGCAAAAAATATTTTATTCCCGGAAAGAACTCTAATATCATAGAGTTTTGGAATAACAGAATTGCACAAGACCCAAGTGCAACCTCTCTCCTGATATCTCCTTAAGTGTAAATCCTGAGTTGCTCAAACTTGTCCCAAGAGTTTGAAAGTTAGCAGAAACAGACTTGGCTTCTATTGAAGTGGAAATTTTTGGGTTGTCACAACTTAGATCCAAAGATGAAATGGAATAAAGCTTGGAACTTTATAACTTACGTAGGTCTAGAAGGTAGATGAAAGTTGAGATCTTCAATTGCCAAGCTTCAAGGATCAATCTTTCATGAAAACATTGCTCCAAAACCACCGAACACTCCAAAAATGGATGAGAGGGGAGAGGGGAGGCTTAAATATTGAAATGGAGACTACGGTTTCTCCCAAGAGGTTCTAGATATGATGGAGGCTAAGAAAATACCCTAAAACATTAATCCTTACCTTTAAATACCTTGAAAACCCTAAATATTTCATGGGCTTTGGGCTGCACATTTTCTCATGTCGTGAGAATATATTCTCACCTCATGAGGATTCTCACGTCGTGAGAATTACTTCTCACCCCGTGAGAACAGGTTTTCACCCAATTTCACTCTAACTTCAAACAGTCATAACGTCTTCGCTTCAACTCTATTTTCGGTGTTTGTTATATGCACGAAAATGTATTGAGGAGCCCCATAACTCTATCTAATTACATTTGACTTTAAACACACCGAACTAAAATCAATGATTCGTGAAAGAAGCCTGAAACATCATTTTTCCCATTTTACCCTTTGACTCCAAAACACAAACCAAGAGCTTGGAACACATAACCAATATTATCCACATCCAATAAGGTCTAAACCCTATTTCATTGAAGCCCAAAGCCTCTACTTGATCCATTTATTATTCATAATCTCGAAATAAGAAACTTCTCGAAATAGGATGTTACATACTCTGATTCATGACTATGGCTTTTGGAACACATGTTTTGTATGAATTATGAATTATTATATGGTTTTGAAAATGAAAATTTTTACTATGATTTTTAGGATGTTACAATATATATATATATATATATATATATATATATACACACACACACACACACAAGGTTCTAAAAGGCGTGAGGCGTGGCGTGGCGGCAAGGCCAAGCCTCAAGCTTAACGAGTTATGGCGAGCCATGGCGTTTTTCAAGGCGACGATTTTGTATTAATTTATAATTATATTACCGCATAAATATAAATTTATATCAAATATACCTAGTTTTTAGAAGTGTCTCAAACGAAAGTTAATAAAAAAAAACACAATATTTGTATGTCCGATTAGAAAAGGTATAAAAAAGAGAAAAAAACGTGTCTCAAACGAAAAAACATGCGCCATAACGCGTCATGGCACGCCATATCACACCTTGCCACGCGCCACGCCTAACAGCAACATTATGAAGCTTTTCGTAACGGCGACGCCACGCCTCACGCCATGGCGCGCCTTTTAGAACACTGTATATATATATATATATATATATATATATATATATATATATATATCATCCTCAAATTCACATACACATACACTTATATATATATATATATATATATATATATATATATATATATATATATATATATATATATATATATATATATATAAGTGTATGTGTATGTGAATTTGAGGATGATATAGATGATAGTAAGACAAAACACCATCATTTTGGGGTATATCTTCCCCATTATGCATGACAAATCTTGTATACAAAGAAAGACCTTCAATTTCACTCAAACCAACATCAAATATCATAAAGATGTTATGTAAATGCAAAGAAAATATAAGGATATATTTGGGATTAAAAGGTGTAAAGAATGGATTTGAACTTTTAAGTCTTGTAATTTGCAAAAGACAAGTCTAAGACTAAATGTCATGGAAAACATTGTCCATGGAGTAATAGAACTGTATTAGTTAAATATGTTAATTTATTCCAAGTTTGAGTATTATAGGATAAACAAACATGTGTACAAACTCAAATGCATATCAACCATCACCAAGTGAGCAAACAAGTGTTGATACATTTATTAAAAGACATGATGGTTGGTAATAATAAGAGTATATACCATCAAAACGATATTATTCTAAATTTAAATTATCAGTATGAAATGGACATTTTCTACGCTCAACTTGGTGTGTTGAGTGTGAGGCATTAAAACCTTTAAACAGGGACACCAAAAAAAACTAGTTTGTGCAACTTCAACGTATTGTCATAATCTAAAGAAAAGAAATGAAGGCATCATAGCACACATCAAGACACGTGAGCAAAGCTAGTTCCAGCTAGTCTTCATCGCCACTAGTTTTGTGGTAAGATTCAACTTTATTACAACATATACATAATATGTATATCATATTAAATATTGTGTAACTCCTATCTTTTGTAGATTCAGGTGTTTGTTACAATCTTGCGATGAGTACTTATTATAGGTATTGCCCATTTAAAGGGGAAATGCATGGGAACGTTGATCCTAGCAATAACGTGGATGGACAAAACCAAATATTGCCACTATATCATAGAGTGGAGAAGATAGAAAATATGCAGTCATAGGTTCATAATAACGATAATGAACTTAAACATAAGTTATACTTAAAGTACGGTAAGCATAACTTAACTTACAGATGATTTAGCGAGAAACCGGACTTTACGCAGACAGAGCTTCTAAGCCAAAATCTCTACTTCTCAGAGCTTTCTTAAACTCCAGAACTCCGCTACTAACACCTACGAAGTGCTAGAGAAAGTTCTTGGGACCTTGGGATGGTTTTGGAAGAGTTTGGATGGAAATGTGTGAAGAAAGGAGTAAAATTCGACTTCTATTTATAGGATCCTAGTAGCCTAGTATCCTGAGCATACTCTAATTACGCTGGGTGTAATGGGTGCCATGGGTCATCATCAGATCGCAAGCCTTGGGGAGGAAGGTGTGGTGCCAAATCGCGACACGTGTCGCCTTCTTGCTAATCCATAAATTAATTATCTTGTAAAATCTATAACTTTTGCATATAAGCTCCATTTTTAATGTTCGTTATATCCATATGTAGCTATCGACGAGATCTACAACTTCCGTTTAGACTCTGTCCGTTGATTTTGACTCTATTTTTAAATTTATATTTTAACAGTCTTAAACAGATAAAGTTCGTTAAAAATTCATAACTTTGTCATCCGACGTCCATTTTCGAATGTCTTTATATAATTGAGCTTCTATTAATGAGATCTTCAATTCTCATTTACATTGTATCGGCTAATAATCGATCGATTTAAAATTTGATTTTCGAGTTGTACACTACTACACTGAATCTTAGAAAAATCATAACTTCCTCAAATGAAGTCAGATTTGGACGTTCTCTATATGGACGTTCTCGGTTTAACGACTACTGTGATTTTTTTAGATTAGTAATGCTAAAAAGTAATATATCCAAAATTTACTTCTTACGTTACGCAAAGTCGTGTCGGTTTATATCAGGAAACTTCAACGGGTCATAACTTCTTTGTTATCACTCGGATTTCAGAGTTCTTTATATGTGCGAAATCCTTATGACATATACTATAACTTTGGTTAAGACTATTTATCCTAAATAATCTTCTATCAAAAATTCATTTTTAACGTTTATTATTTCTAAATTGACTAACCCGAATCTACGGGCGTTACAGTACAACTTTACATGCATACAGTAGAAATCATTATAACAAGTTTTTAGGTTTGATACAACTCGTTAAAACGAATATGTTGTTGGGTTTGATACGTTACAACTCGTTAAAATGAGTACATTTTTTGATTTGATACGATACAACTCGTAACATGAATACGTTGTTGAATCTTATACTCAATGGACCGATCAAACTTTGATTGTTTATATCATTTGTTTGAACTTTGAATCAAATAAGTTAATGACTTTATCATATTTCATGCATTACTAATTTATATTTATCTATAATATTATAACTTGAAAAAATAATTTTCCAAATAAAAGCACCTAACATATAAATCAAGTTCACCAATAAAATTTAATAATCTTAACACAAAAATACAAAAGTATTTAACGTAAAACCAAAAACAATAGTTTAAAATTTAAAATCAATTCAACTAACAAACGTCATAATCTAATCTTCCATTGGCATCTTCATCATATCGTTGTCATCTAAATCTAACATTTTAAAGCTTGTGTAATCTCTACATAAATACAAAATGAAAATGTTGTTAGTATTTAATAAAAAGTAAAAATTGAAAAGCTAAAATATTTCAGCTTTGATATCTCAGATTTGAAGGATTGTAACTCATTGAATATAACACCAAAAAACCGCAAATTATAATCTAATTCATCTACAAACTCTAAATTATATATTTAAAAAACCTGAATGTCAATCCGACTTAAAACGAATGAGATATGATTGTTTAAAGAATTTCACAGATTATAAAATTTAAATTTCTTACTGAAATATTTCAGCTTTGATATCACAACTTTGAAGGATTGTAACTCATTGAATATAATACCAAAAACAACAAATTGTAGTCTAAATTTAACTAAAAACTCTAAATTACACGTTAAAAAAAACCGCATGTCAATCCGACTTAAAACGAATGGCGTAGGCTTGTTTAAAGAATTTCATAAAATACAAAAGTTTAAATTTCTTGGTGAAAAGCTGAAATATTTCAACTTTGATATCACAACCTTGAAGGATTTTAATTCATTGAATATAACACCAAAAACAACAAAATTATAGTTTAAAATCATCTACAAACTCTAAACTACACGTTGGAAAAAACCGCATGTGAATCCGACTTAAAACGAATGACATAGGTTTGTTTAAAAATTTTCACAGAATACATAAGTTTAAATCTGGTCTAAAATCATTTTTTTTACCTAGAACCGGCCGAAAAGGACCGGTTTTGATCAAATCCTAAAACCGAGAACCGGCTTAGGGGTCCAAAAAAATGATCCAGGTCCGGTCCAGTCCACATGTCCAAATACTTACCCCTATGACAGACGAACAATTTGGGTATCATCATATTTGTGTTATAAATATAAAAATGAAACATGGACTATAAGGTTGGGTCTTTCTTAAAATTTTGTGTTGTAATATTTTTTTATTTATTTTAATTTAATGTCAAGTAATGTATTGTTTATATATATATATATATATATATATATATATATATATATATGTGTGTGTGTGTGTGTGTGTGTGTGTGTGTTTGTGTGTGTGTAACTTGTAACTTTATACACTCCATCAATAAAACCACATGAAGTTTCTCAAACGTTTCATAAACATTCAACACGAGATCAAAGGAAAATCTTCCAAACAAATTAATAAATCAACTCAATATTCCCCCCCCCCCCCCCCCCCCCCCAATCCTTCATTTTTTGGTGGGTTTTAAAGGAGGATCCATTATTGTTGATTTATAAATGACTGGAATTAGGGTTTCTCTCATAAATTATGGTGGGTGTTCTAAGAGGAATCCACCATATCTGTTGCTACTAACACTCGATGAGTAGTGTGGGTCAAAAATTTATTCTTCTCATTGTATTTTATAATTTTAATGATAAGCATTGCACCATCAAACGATCTTGACGACTTTAGGTTTATATAGCTAATCAACCATTGGACAAATGACTTTAACATTAGTAACAACGCATAATAAATCAATAACAACTACAAACACACATTCATAAAAACAATTCAAAGGTTTATCTAGTTAATCAACCTCGTTATATTGTAATTTGAGGGATTTGATGAAACAAGATTCAAGAATTATAAGAAAACAACTAGTTCCATGTTGATTTGGGGAGCAACAAACCTAAGCATATAAACACAATTCGAATTGCTTATATTTCCATTTTTCATGTTTACTTGTGAGTACGATGTCATCAGGATCATAATTAAACCCTAAAATATATTTGGTAGTTGTTTCCTTTGTTTTGTTAAAACTTTCTTTTGATATAATTTGATTTTTAACAAATCAATCATATTTCATGCAAAAAGGCACCTCCATGTTATTCTTCTTTCATTTTACGTTTCCTGAAATAGATAAAACCATCACTTGAGATGAGGGTCAATTGGCATGATCTAAGGTGTGACATCCCCATTTGGCCATTTTCACGGTCTAGAAAAGACCGATTTTGTTTATGCTTTGTTTAAAAATCAGAGTAATATTTTAAATAAAAGTGTTGCGGAATTTGTCCCAAAACAAAATATGATAGAGATTTATCAAAAGCATTTCCATAGAAATGCATTTCATTTAAAAAGACTCGGGATGTCATGTTCGATACATATCATAAGCATAAACAATACAGCATAGGCCTTACTACATTATTCCGTATTTACAGGCCTAAAATCCATTAATCTCTCATCCCAAGACATCACATCTATGCTCATGCGCCACTACATGTAATACAAGAAACTGAGTGGGTCAGGCTTGGGAGCCTGGTGAGCACATAGGGTTTTCAACCCACAATAAATAAGTTATTAGCTTTATCAAACCAAACAAACCTGATTACCCGTTCCCATTATCCTCACTTTATGCCCCTAAAACATCTAACACAAGGGACCTAGTCTAAGGACTATCATCGGGATGGACACTACTGCTAAGGGGATTCCTCAGCAATAAATGTCCTTAAGGCAACCATGTGGGGGATGGAGTACATCTGGTGAGCACACAGTTCAAATAAACACCTACAGGTTGCGAGTCTGCTAGTGTTCCACTGGACTGTCTAGAATAGTCCGTGGTCGTCATCTATACTCCGCTAGGTGACTGAATCATCAATAACATCTATAACGAGGCCTCTCATTATTTTATTTTGTCACACAGCAACTATTACATCTACCCATGTTTTACCCAACACATTTTGTAGATATAAAATACATATACAATTTAAATCATTGAAAACATGTATAAAACGTTCATCCAACATAGATAGCAAGTATTCAGATAATATGCACACATAGCACGTAATTTATATAAAATACTTCATATCTATGTGTAAGCTGAAAGTAACTATGCACTCACTTGAAAAGGTGGTGAATCCGAACTCGGACAGCGCTTCGCTTCTTAAAAATAATTTCCTTCGACGAAACCTAGTATTATTACCACTAGAGTTTAGTCTATTATTCGTTGAGACCAATTAATAGTCTAGCTATTATTACTATTATATAAGCGTCAAACAATACTTATATAGCCCATAATAATAGTCCAAGTACTTATTATAAGTTCCTAATAACGTTACTATAATTAAATAAACGATATATTAAAAATAGCGGCGTAGCTCACTTACAGCGGGTTTTATAGAAAATCAAGCTTTTCTTGGAGCAGCATTCCCGTGCGGAAAAGCTCTTCTTCTAGGAGCCTTCGAGCACTCCGGGGCTTCCGTCTCGTGCTAGGGAGGTTCCCTAGGCTTTTCGGGGGGTTTCGGAGCTAGAGAGAGGTTCTAAAGAGAGAGTAAAAAGAAGAAAGAATGGGAAAGGTGTGAAGAAAATGAGGGTGGGAGAGGTTCTATTTATAGGGTGAAAATTGGCTGAACTTGGTGCCACATGTCACCATCTAGTGGCAAGACTTGGAGAGAAAGCAATGGCCAAGATTGTGCCACACCCATTTTCGCACAACACACTTCCGACTTCTAAAATCCGTAACTTTCACATACGACCTCCGTTTTTGACGTTCTTTATATCCACGCGTAGGTAAAAATAATATCTACAACTTTCATTTTTACTCCGTCGGCTAATTCTCGACCGATCTTAAATTTAACAGTACAAGGAGATTATACTGTTAAACGTCCGCGTAAAATTCATAACTTCTACATTCGGACTCTGTTTTCTTCTGTCTTTTTACTGTTGAGTTCCTATTAATGAGATCTTCAACTCTCATTTAGGTCGCGTAAGTCAAAAACCGCTCGAACTAAAATTCGAGTTTCGGGTCGTGCACTACTAAGCCGAATCTTAGAAAAATCATAACTTCCTCATACGAAGTCGGATTTGGGCGTTCTTTTATGGATGTTCTCGATTTAACATATACTACAACTTTAATTTAGATCACTAAGGCTAAAAAGTCCTCCATCGTAAATTCACTATTTATGTCTCCCGGTGTCGTGCCGATTTTGCCGTAAAACTTTGACGGGTCATAACTTCTTCGTTATAACTCGGATTTTGACGCTCTTTATATGTACGGAAACCTTGTAACATATACTAAAACTTGGTTGAGATTATTTATTCTTAATAATCTTTTGTCGAAAAGTCGTTTTCAACCCCTATTGCCTCTAAATTGACTAGCCCGTATCTACGGGCGTTACAATTGGTTTCATCGGGGGCTCTTCGTTCTTCGAAGAAAATGGATAATGATGGAGGGGAGAAAGAGATAAATAATGTAGGGTTTGTTGGTTTCTGTGGTGGGTTTCTAGGTTCAGGTCGATGAGTACTTTCGCCGATGATGTGAATGACTATAAGTAAAGAGATAGAGGGAGGTGGTGGTGTGAATGGTGGCATTGGAAGGAATAAAAAGTAAAAAATGATGTAGGGCTTTAAAAAGCGAAAGGTCTAGGGTTGGAGGGGATGATTTGATGTGGGCTCTTACAGTTTTTCTTTTATTAAACTTCATAATCAATTTTTTTTAATTTTTTTTTTATATAATTACTATTTCGATATATTTCAACTACTACTAGTGGTCACAATATAATGAGTGAGAAGACAAACGGCAAAACAAGTTGCGCTGCTAACCCTTTTTGTATGATAAAGTCAATTCTTTTGAATACATCATCTATAGATCTAGGGAACATAAGATAGTTATGCATGATCTGTTGTACTATATTAAGAAACTCCATTGCATCCGCGCGCGAGGAAACCAAACGTATTAAACGCGAATGATATGAATACGTGTTGATTTTTCATGCACGATTTTTTCATGTTTTGTGACTTTGCATGTAGAGACTTTTAAAGCAGTCTGTCCCGCCTTGAAACCCCCAATCCCCAAGCCCACGAGAAGAGATACCCCTGCAAGGTCCACACAAACAGCAGTCGGTCTAAGGGTTGACCTTCCTTCTGTCGGTTCGGTCAACAAATTCACAGTAGTCTCTTTCTTAGCGGAAATCCCGATACGCTTAAATATGTCAAACAAAACATTCATAACCATATTATGTCGTTATTGAACCTCAATAGTTCTTTACAATGGATTACATGCTCTTAAAAAGAGTCTAAACATGCTTTACGACGCCGAACATATCTCATCAACTAGGAATATAGGGATCATGAGCCATATTTAATGATAGTACGATACTCCACACGAGTCAAATGTTGGTCGAATTCATTTATAGGGGGGATAGCTAGAAGAAATCTTGAACATGTTGTGCTCGTAAACATTCAAAAACTGTTTTCTGTCGAACCGTCATGTCGAAATACACTTCCATGAGAAAAGAAACAAAATAGTCTTTTTCATATAAATAAGAAACAAATATTGTAATTTATAAAACCACATGATCGCACCCTATCAATTTTTTTCAATAAAGACCAAAATTACAAATTTAACCAAATCATGAGGACCAAAACTACAATTTACTCTCTCGCATATTATTTGAATTTATAAAAGCAAATTATATTAAATAAAAAATCGAATAAAGAATCAATCATTGTTGGAAAAAGGAAATGTATACTTTTTCCACCCACTAATCTACCTACGCCTACCGACCTACACAACCTTTTTATCTTTGAAGTTTGAAAAAAAATAAAAAATAAAAATAACTTATTTATAAAAATAATAATTTATTATATCAACAAGCCAGCTTCTCTTAAACTTTTAAATTTTAATACCATATAGAAAGGCACTGATTTCCAAAGGTTTCAACGAAATTTGTAATGTAATTTGGGGAAAGAATTGAACCAATACCAATACTTTGGAAATAATAGAACATGAATTTCGATTTTTTTTTCTTCCTTTTTTTTTCTTAAAAAAATGAAAAAGTAGGACAACTACACATAAATTCAAAGTTTTCACAAGCTTCGGAATTAATAAAAAAGGGCCCCGAACCATCAACTTGACCCGACCCAATCATGAATCAACACCCACCCCTCCCCCAATTATCATCACCCATAGTCCGTCCGATCAACGTCATCAACCAACGGCTCTGATCGTCTCAAATCTTCTCCAGCTTCGCCGCCTTCACCACCGGATTCGCCTTCGCTATCGCCTCTTTCCCCACCGTCTTGAAATCATACGAGCAGTCGTGCTTCTCCGGGTACCTGTGGGTCCCACAGAACGTCGTTCCACATTTACATGTAAACCCCGTGAGCCCAACACGCTTCTTGCATGATCCACACCGATTCCGTTGCTGCGGTTTCACGGCGTTAGATGACGGAGACACAAGATCGGCGTCCACCGGATTGGATATCGGCTGATCCGGTAAAACGGAAACAGATGCTACAGCGGAAGATGAGGATGAGGAAGATTCCGCTAGAGATGTTTCCGATTCGTGCTGTGGATGCGTGAGGCTCTTCTCGACGGCGATCTTCGCCGTCGACATCTGCTGTTCCTTCATGCAGTGATCTTTGTAGCACTTTGAACACATATTGAGCGTGGTGGGACTCCCGAAGAATCCACAGTTATTAGCACAGAGCACGTGATTGCTTGCTTCCTGCCATTTCTGTTCCTCGGCCATATTCCCGAAACTTATCTGATCAGCCAAATATCCAAAACAATTAAAGGGAAATTTTTGAGAGCGATCGATTCAGATTCAGATTCAAACCAATCGCTCAATCAAACGAGATTATCAGAACCTATATTAGAAAACAAGGTAGACACAATCAGATCCAGAATTTAAAAAAGGAATAGAATCCCAAAAAACAAGCGATTGGAAATCAGAAACCACGTACGGAAATCAGAAACGGAGATGGGGGTATTAGGGGAGGGGATGGATTGAATTGTGGGGAGGTGGGCGGTGAGGAAGGGTGGAGAAATATAGGTGTTGAGGGAGGGTTAGGTGGTGGCGGAAATGTAGGGATAAAGAAAAACAAGAAAGGGGAGAATAAATTGGTGGTGGTCATGGTGGTGGTGGTGGGATTTGGAAGGTTCTAGGAGGTTGCGTGGAATTTTAGTTGTTTTTTAAGTTATTGTTATTTATATTTTATACCACAATAATATGTTTAAAGTAAATTATAAATTTGGTCCATGAGCTTTGCTTCAATTTGTATATTTGGTCTAGTTTTGGAATAATTGATATAGTTTGCAAATAAATCTATGAGCCTTGCTCCAATTTATATTTGGTCTACTTTTGGAAGAATTAAAATGGTTAGGTGGTTTTCATATCTCGCATTATAATGTTTTATTAAGGCCCTATAAAGTAACCAAAATGTCTTTGTTTTGCCCCTATAATATTTTGACATTTTTTTTATATTTCAGGGACTATTTTTATAAATTTAAAATCATACCTAAAAGACTTTAATGTACATAGTCATTAATTGTTAAATCAACATTTTCCCATAATTTCATATTTGCATTTATATATATATATATATATATATATATATATATATATATATATATATATATATATATATATATATATATATATATATATATATATAATACAAGGGGAAAACGACTATACATTATTGGGCTAAATACATAGGGTCACACTATAACAATAGCATATAAAATAATAAATGGTTGCTTGATCATTTCTTTTGGCTCATGCATGAGTAAATTAGCTTAGGGTGTGTTAGAAGCTAAAGATTAATGCATAAGGTCCTTCCTAGCCATGAAAAGGCTTAAATCCATCGACTTTATGGGTTAAGACATCTTAGAATGGTCAAATATGTGGTTGGGTTAGTTGTCTTAAGGGATTAAAACATAAAGTTGGTAAAAGTGGAACTAGGCAGAGTACGTCGTGCGTACTCCTGGCTACGCCCCACATAGCCGGTTCCGGCCCCGACCTTATGTTGCTATCAATAAAATCATTAAGGCAGGTGATCATTATTACCTCCCAAAGTTTTATGCCGGAGATCCTATCAAGGATCAAGGGCTTTCATTGTAACTCATTTGTGTCACTTTGATTGTCATTTCTTACTTGATTTATCATGAACATCACAACCTCTCATACAATTTGGTTAGATTCTACTTAGTTGATTTTTTTACTAAAACAATTTGGTGCCCACCATGGGACCGTGGTGTTCAAAACTTTTCGGAAAATCATGTCTACACAACCAACCATATATTCTTCCTCCATTCCTTATATTTCCTCTAAAAACCTTCCTCTACCCCCATGGGGAGCTCCAAAGAAAGCCACTATGGCACCAAATAAAAACACTTCTCTGGTCGCTACCCAAGGACTTTAGGATCCTCCTGTGCTAATTTCCAATAATGAAATATTTTCCATGATGAAGAGACTGGAACAACAAGTTACTCAACAGCAGGAGGATAACAGGACAATATTCAAGGAAGTGGAGAGAATGAGGGAATAAATCCACAAGCCTAAAGAAGCAACACCCTCAATCTTTCAGCCCAAGATCCTAAACTTTGATAACACTGGATCCTCAGCAAATTGCCGCAAGATTGGATCCTCGATACCGACCTTTGTTCCCGCTTGAGGCGCAATTCCAAGAGAGCAAGCCCATACGAACCAAGATCCCAGTGAAACCTTTGTTACTCCCAATAACAAGGATCTTGGTAACTTTGTTAATAATAATATCTTTACTACTAACTCTATGGAACTTGATACAGGTTTAATCCCGATCATGGCTAAGGAGCTTCAACAATTAATACAAATGATCTCGAGTGTGCCTGAAGTAGCTCAACCTATAGCAGAAGTATCCCCCACAAGCCACAAAATCTCGAGATTAGCTCCTGTAACACCAAGGTCCCAAAGCGCTTCCAACCGCCCAATATGAAGCCTTATGATGGGACTACAGATCCTGAGGATCATGTCGTATAATATAGGGAAAGAATGGAGATCATCCACTTCCCGCAGACTTAAAGGAAGCTTGTCTGTTCCAGTGTTTTGGTTCAACCCTCACAGGATCAGCCTTAAAATGGCTCCTTAACGTTCCTCCTTACTCTATTACTTCATTTGCTCACTTAGTTAATTTGTTTAACAATCAATTTTCTTATAGTAGAATGTTCAGAAGATCACTAGTGATTTTTATCGAGTGGTTCAGGATCCTAAGGAATCCCTTAGGACTTTTGTGAACATGTTTTGTAGGTAAGCTCTGAGTATCCCCAACATTGATATGGCGACTGTAGTTCACGCCTTTAAAATGGGCTTAAAAAGGACTTTTTTTTTCTACGAAGACCTTGTAATGACCCAAATGCAAGAGAAAGGATGAGGTCCGAAGAAGAGCATTAAGATTCATAAGGCTTGAATAAGACATGGAGATCTAAAAAGGAAGCAATCCACCAAACTCATACGATCACCCTAATAGGAAGGCCGACTCATCATAGGGTTAATGTCCTTGAAGATGAAGGAGAGGAAGAAAATTTTCCTAAGATTACTGACTATTACTTTTCTATGGATATTTCAGGTATAATATTTGCTATGCAGGATCTGGGTGACAAAGCAAGATGACCAAGGAAGGGAGAAAAATCCACCATTTGGAAAGACAAATCCAAATTGTGTGCATACCACGAAGACTTTGGTCATATCACAGATGGTTGCATAGCTCTCAGGAAGGAGCTTAGCTACCTCTTAAGAAAAGGATACCTCAAATAAATCCATGGAATAAGAAAGTAAAAATCCAAAGAGAAAGATCAGGATTCTCAGAGGATCCTTGATAAGCCAAAATCCCATCATGTTAACGCCAAGGTAATCAATGTGATATTCGGAGGATCTGACATTTGTGGTACCTCATATTCTGCAGCAAAAGGGCATGTCAAGGTGTCGAAACAGAAAAAGAAGAAAGTCCACGAAAGAATACCTCAATCACAAATGAGAAGGAGACCACCTTCGACAACGCAGATAGACAAGACGTCCAGAATCCTCACCATGACGGATTTGTGATCACTCTTTACATCGCCAACCATTTTGTCAAAAGGATCCTTGTCGATGGAGGATCCTCAGTCAACATTATACTCTTGGATGCTTTAAAAAGAATGAGCATCCCAGAGTCTGAAATAGTCAAAAGATCCTCAGTATTAATAGGATTCAGTGACGATACAAAACATACAGTCAGCAAAATAAAGCTACCTATCTACATTGAGGGGGTAAGCTCTATGTAACGTTTTTGTGTAACAAATACATTATCCTCTTATAATGTTATACTAGATAGGCCATGGATTCACGACATGAAGCCATTCCCATCAACATATGATCAATGTGTGAAGATGCCTACCCTATGGGGGACAGTGAAAATCGCAGGAGATCAACAAGAATCCAAAGAGTGCTACAAGACCTTGATAAAATCTTCAGCAATACTATGACAAGCATACCAGTTAAAGCAGGGGGCACAAGATGTGCTAGGAACAAGAGAGCAAGATGTAAAGGAAGTGCCTATGAACCTTGAGGATCCTAATGCCAAGGTTCACATAGGATCCTCAATACCAGAACCAATCGAAAAAGAACAAATGAAGTTCCTTGGAGCTAGAAGCAAGACATTTGCATGGAAGCACGAGGACATGACATGTATAGACAAAATATAATAACTCATAAACTTAATATTGATCCTTCTTTCAGACCAATACACTAAAAGAGAAGGAAGTTCGCACCAGAGAGAAACCAAATCATACAAGAAGAAGTATAAAAACTTCTTAAAACAGGAATGATCAAAGAAGTGAAGTTCCCAAGGTGGTTGGCCAACGTGGTCGTAGTACAAAAGAAGTATGCAAAATAGAGAGTATGTGTGGAATATACGGATCTCAACAGGTATACAAATGGAACCATCTAACCAAGAGGATACAACATTCATAACCAAATGGAACCATCTAACCAAGAGGATAAACATTCATAACCCCAACAGTTATATATTGTTATACTTCCATGCCATTAGGTCTTAAAAGTGCAGGTGCTACATATCAAAGGCTAGCCAATAGGATGTTCAAAAAGAAACTGAGGGAAACGATGGAAGTCTACATTGATGACATGGTGGTTAAGTTGAAGAAAGCTAAAGACCATCTCAAGGATCTTAAAGAAGCCTTCAACATACTGGACAAATATAACATAAAGCTGAATCCCTCCGAGTGTCACTTTGGAATGAGATCAAACAAGTTTCTTGGGTACATGGTGACCAAAATAGGAATTGAAGCAAGTCCTGAGCAAATCAAAGCAATCATTAATCTAATATCCCCATCCTCAACAGAGGATATTCAAATACTAACAGGAAGAGTGGAAGCCTTAAACAGGTTCATCTCAAGATCCTCAAAAAGATGCAAACCTTTCTACGACATATTGAAGAAAAATAAAAGGTTCAAGTGGAATAAGGAGCACATAAATGCTTTCTAGGAACTTAAAAGATACCTAAGTTCAGCACCCCTATTGGTAAAATCATTAGATGGGGAACCACTTCTTCTCTACCTTTTAGTATCCTCAAACACGTTGAGTGCAGTCTTAGCTAAGGATCTTAATGGGGACCAACATCCTATCTACTATGTAAGTAAAACTCTTTTGGATCCTGGAACTAGGTACTCTCACCTTGAAAAAACTTATACTTGCACTAGTAACTACTTCCACAAAATTAAGACACTACTTTGAAACACATCATTTAAAAGTAAGAACTAATAATCCTATTAAGAATGTTATGAGAAAACAAGAAATTTCAAGAAGGACAACAAAGTGTTTTATGAAGCTAAGAACATACAACATCAAGTATGAGCCAAGATGCGCGATAAAATTCCAAAGAGTTGGTGGACTTTGTGGATGACTTCAGTAATGATCTACAAGTTGAAGTAAAGATAGAAACTAAACGATTCCTAGAAGAAGAAAACACAGGCAGATGGACGCTATTCACAGATGGATCGTAAAACCATAGAGGAACTGGATTAAGGATCATACTAAAGTCGCCACAGGGGGACATCCTACCCCAGGCAGTCAGTTGTGATTTCGATGCAACCAATAACAAAGCTGAACACAAGGCACTAATCATGGGACTACAGCTAGCCAAGGATGTAGCACCCGTTTATTTATTGAGTTAAATAAATTAATGAATGAATGATTAGTAGCCCTAAAATAAATAATTATATATCAAAGGATGGTCTCGAAGGGCTAATTATCATAATTTTGGAAGCTGGGGGTTAAAAGAGTAAGTTCTGGATTTAATTTGAGAAGGAATTCAGAAGTTAGGGCGTGTTGGGTAATTAATGGACTTAAATTGAAGAGATTTGAGGACTTAGGGGCTAGTTGGTAATTTTAGGACTTGTTATGAAAGGAAATTATAGGAGCAAAGGCTAAAAGGTAAATATTGGATTAAGATTGAAAGAAAAAGGGAAGGAAGGGGCCAAACTCGTCATTATGGAGGTAAGTTTGGGGGATCGGGGTATATAACTCGTCACCCCTCCCGCTTCAAACCCTAAACCTAATCGTTTCTTCACCAGCTGCCATCCTTATAACCCCTTAGCCGGCGGCGCTACACCTCCCGTCGACCGAATGGTGTGCTACCAGAGATGTTTCCCCCCTAACGAGTGTCGACGAACCCGAAGCATGCCAAAGACCGATCGACTGCCTTATAGCCATGGTCGTAATCGCGAGCCAACTGCTAAGCAACCTCAACTGTCGCCGCCGGTGGGTGTAATGATCGACGAGGTCGTAATCTCGCTTTCCTCCGGTGCCACCGTCGTTGATGAGGTTACCAATAAACCGCCACAGCCGTTGTAACTGTTCTAAATCGCTGGTATTGTTCTTCTTCTTCTATTCATCATGTCGTCATCCGCCTTGTGGGTAGAGGGACTCATGGCGTTTCCTGTTATCACCGGTGAGTGATGGTTTAGTTCAAGGCTCGTGTGTGACGTGGGTGCGTTGTGGGGGAAGTCCTGTTGAGTTGGGTCATGGAGAACCACCATGGCAGCCGACCATGGTGGCTGTCATCGAAATATGCCGCCTACTGCCGCCGCCGTACTCCGCTAGATCTATGGAAGGATTTGTTTTCAAGAAAGTATGTGTGTGTGGGTGTTTATTTGGTCAGAAAACACATCATCACCACCTCCGGTGGTAGCTGCCGCCATGCGCCACCGCCAGCCACCATTAGGTGGTTGTGTGAGTGTGTGTTTACCTTGCTTAGTGTAGTGTGTGTGCGTTTATTTTTAGTATTTTCTTTGTAAATTGTAAAATGGAATAATGAAAGGAAATTCCACCACCTTAGGGTGGTGGCTGCCGCCTCCTGCCGCCGTGTCGGGTGGCGGTGCGCTTTGCCTCTTGTGATAGATTCGTTTGGGGTGCTAGAAACCCTAATGGGCTCAAAGGAGCTCTAATGGGCCCAATGAAGCTTAATGGACTCTAATGGACCCAATAAAACCCATATGGGCTTAATAATATTCTAGTGGGCTTAATAGGCCCAATAAAGCCCTAATTGATCTAAAAGCCCAACAAATTAATTAATGGACTAGTATTGGGTTGGAAACCCTAATTAGGGTTTGGAAAACCCTAATGCCATGAAACTCTAATTTGGGGGAATTAATCGGGACACACGGAAATTATTTAATAACTTGAGATATTAAATAATAATCATTGGCAAAGATTAATCTAAACGATATTAGACTTAATGGATTAAAGTCCTTAGAGGATTAAATCCTTAATGGGTTAAGTAGGAAACCTAACCCTAATCATCATTTTATGTGAAATCCTAATTTCACTTGGATTTATTGTTGGGCCTTGATGATTGGGTTATTAAATGGGCTATCCAAGATCAAGCAAATGGTCTAGAGTAATTTAATGGGCCTAGGGTAAGGCCCATGTAAGGGGCTTGGGCCCAATTTGGAAAATTAGGCCATAGATGGGCCATAGTTGGGCCTTAATGATTATATGATGTTGAGCCTTAGAATGAGACCATGTATAGGCCTAGGCCTAATTTGGAAATTTGGGCCATGTGTTGGGCTTTGATTCCTAATTGACTTTGGGCCTATGGATTGGGCCTTGGGCTTGAATAAGCCAAGCGAGGGGTAATGTAGTAATTACCCAAAGAATGTACGTATGGTTATGTATTGGGACCCAATTATTAATTGGGTGATATTTTGGTGTTGACAGTTCGGGAATCTGTCAGCCAGCAACTGGGGTTGAGTCTGCGAGACTTCAGTAGTGTGGGATTGTGTCTACGGGACTTCAGTAGTGTGAGATGAGTTACCTTCCAGTAGCGGTGGGTCTACGGCCACAATGCCGACCCACCAGTAGGAGTTGTTGTTAGATGATTATCTTTGTGGTAATTGTCTATGTTTGCTACTACCTAATATGTTTATCTGCTAGCATGATATGATGTTATGTGATAGTGGTAGTAAGGGGGTGAAATAGTCCCCGGTTATTGGTTGATAGGGCCGAAGGGGTAGATTAGTACCCAACTATGCTAGACAGATTATGATATATGTGATATGATATTATGTGGTAGTAGTATGGGGTGAAATAGTCCCCACTTACCGGTCGACAGGACCGAAGGGGTAGGCCAGCACCCAGATATGCTAGGCAGTATATGACTTATGTGTTTATGCTATGCTTTTATGGGGTAGTGTTAGGGATGAAATAGTCCCCAGTTACCGGTTGAAAGATACCGAAGGAGAGGCCAGCTCCCAGATATGCTAGCAGTACCCGGTCGAGAGGACCGAAGGGGAGCCCAGCACCCATGTATGCTAGGCAGTATCCGGTCGAGAGGACCGAAGGGGAGGCGAGCACCCAGATATGCTAGGCAGTATCCGGTCGAGAGGACCGAAGGGGTAGGTTGGGCACCAAGATATGCCTGACAGTATATGTATGTTATATGATCGTATGGTATGTGGTATAATGGAAAAACTCACTGAGCTTTGTGCTTACAGTTTACAGTTTTGGTTTCAGGTACTCGTTTCCAAAGGAAAGGAGCCGGCTTGATCGCAGCGCATCACACTATGTTTTCCGCACATGAGATCTTTGGGATTACACTCTGATATGGTTTTATGATAATATATTTTGATTATTGACACTTTGGTTTTGACATGAGATATTAATATGAATGTTTTTATACTGATGGTTTTATATAATAATGTATTTAAAAATGAAATTTTTGGCCTTGAATTTTGGGATGTTACAAGTTGGTATCAGAGCCTCGGTTTAAGGGATTCGGGCACACTCAAGGGTGTGTCTGAACTCAAACTAAGGAGTTGGTATGAAAATTTTCAAAAGTAAAATCATTTTATAAAAAGAAGTTTGAAAAGAGAAAATGACTTTGAAAAGAATAAAGTATGTGATGCGTGCAATCAGCCGAGCTCAAGTAAGTTTTCCCCAAGATACCCATACATGTTATGTTATGGTATGATATGATATGATTATGAGAATTGCATGCTAGATTAGGCTAAGGATCTAGGAGGATGCCTTATATGCCTATTGTATGTGCTTGTAGACTTGCATGCTAGTACTGATCAGTCAGTGATAGGATAGCCTGTTTAGGTTATGCCTGATTGTATGAGCCTTTGAATTTCATGTACATATTCCTGATTAGAAGATAGAATGATTTGATTGGTATATGATGGTTAGATTTTCCATTGTCTGAATGTTGATTGCTTTGTGCTTTGTGGACTCTTAGTAATGTGAGTTAGCTATTAAGTGAATATGCTAAGTCACATGTGGCACAGGCTGGATAATCTCAGAGTGATAGATTTGACCCTATTGCGCAGCTCTCATTTGAGTCTAACCATTCTAGGGATGAGTCTGTTACTTGAAGGATTATCTGATCTATGTTGCATGTGGCTATATTCATGAGGTAGCTAGTTGACATTATTGGGAATCTTTCAGTAGCTGAGGACTGGGTGAGTTCGGGAACCTAGGGAAACCTATGATATATTTCAGTGAGTTAGTAGTGAGGCTCAGTTAGACTTGGGTGTACCAATTGAGGAAGTGACTTGGAGGATCCGGGAGGATTGCTGAGGAAAGTATGGATAGGTATGGAAGGCAGTATTGGGCCCGTACTACTGAAAGCACAGGATCCATACTCGAATCAGCGAGAGTCTTGGAGAATCTAAGAAGCTTCAGGGAAGAGTTTGTGACCCAGTTTTTGGACAGAGGATGTTCCAGTTGCTGCAGCTTAGCCATTGGCAAGCGAGGTAGTGAGCGTGACAGGGTGTCAGACCCTGAAGGATATGATTTCCAAGGGTTGCAGATGCGGGATCGATTTGGAGCACCCTGAGAAGAGAGGCTCGTACCAGGTGCATATAGTAGAGGATCCCGGGAAGAGACCCATGACTTCTAATCATCGGGTGAAAGGCCAGCAGGGCCTGAGTCAGTGCAGCGCGTATCAGAAAGTACACAAGGAAGTTTGTCACTCCAAGGGTTTAGGCTGCTACAGGGTAGCAGGATTGGTCATATCAGCTGAAGGGGGTCAGTATTCCTCCAGATGTTGCGGGTATGTCATCTTCTATGATATTAGGTGGATGTTTGGAATACGTATCGCTTTGGAATTGTGAGTGAGTTTGGATAATTCAGACCTCGGGTCAGTTTTCTGCTAGTGTTTGGGTTATCAGGGATCATATATGTCATCCAGCATGCCGAAAGGTCCTTGATGAACCCAAAGAGGGATGTGTCTTGCGGAATGGGTTCCGCGCATACCGTTATCATTTCGGATCTTTGTCGGGATCTATGCAGGAGTATTATTTAGAGGATACTCGATCAGGGTTGGAGTGATTGTTCTCCAATGAAGTCAGCGTTCAGAGGTTCTATCATTGTTCAGGTATGGTCGGTAATTGTTTATGGATGAACTTTGGAGTTCAAGGCACTACCGTTGCTAAGACATAACTGGTGACAGGAAGAGGGTAGTGTCAGTCACGGGTGTTAGATGCATAAGTGGTTGGTCACTGGATGTTCAAGAGAATTGTGTTTTCGCATGGGATGTGTTCGATTAGAGTTCAGTGGTACTGCAAGACTGGCAGTGGGAACGAGGATTCGTCGGCTAGAGTGAAGATTAAGGTCTTCAATTGATAGCATGTTAAATGGATTGAGGTGTCAGACTGGATCAGATTTCAAGAGTACTCATCGAGACTTCTGAGGATGGGAGATCTCAAGGTTTAATCGGCGATTAAACGTAAGCATTCGCAGGCACAGGTTGTCATCAGTGGGATATTAGAAAGCGAGAAGGATTGGGAATCCTTCAGTTCTCAAGTAATGTGAAGACTTAGTCGAATCTAAGTGGGGGAGAGACTTTTTATAAAGTTCTCCAACTGTGAGTTCCGGTTGCGCAAGGTGCAATCTCTTGGCCACCTTGTCAACCAGAAGGGTATTCTAGTTGATTCGGGCAAGATAGAGGTCGTGATGCAGTGAGAGATTCCGAGGTCTCCATCTGAGATTCATAATTCCCTGGGTATAGTGGGTTATTACCGGAGATTTATACGGGACTTCTCCGAGATTATGGTTCCTTTGACCTGACTAACCAAGAAGTCGGTGACCTTTCGTTAGGGGTCTGAGCAGCAGGCAGCCTCGAGACTCTCAGACATCGGTCGTGCGAGGCACCGTTTCTCACCCTGCCAGAGGATGTAGATGATTTCGTGGTTTACCGTGACATTTTGATCACGGGCATGGGTGTGGTATTGATATAGTGGGGTCACGTGATAGCAGGTTTCGGGAACCAGGTTAGAGTTCCGGTTAAGACTTGAGTTCAGTTGAGGGTTAGGTCGAGTGCGTGTTCGACCCGGTTTGGGAAGTGTTGTAAGACTACGGGGGTAGCCGTAGCATTCATTAGCGATCAGATATTGTTAGAGTGTTGTAAGTCTGCGGGTGTAGCCGTAGCATTCACTAGCAGCTAGATAGTGATAGTGTTGTAAGTCTGTGGGTGTAACCGTAGCAGTCACTAGGTTGGTAGATGGCATGAGTGTGTTGTTAGAACGCGAAAGGAACAGTAGTACCCACCAGTTCAGGTGCAGTAGTGAGGATATGGAAATCCACGGATTGGATTTCGGACTTACCCTAATGGATTAGATCTGGTTAAGCCAGTAATGAGATGGTAGGGACGTCACTACAAATATGAGATCAGGGAAGCAATGGACTGCTTAAGGTCGTTGGTGATGAAGACTACCATTGGTTAGGTAGCAATCACTTGTAGTTTTGGATTGGGTGACGTCAGGATTCAACGCATGGAACCGATCGGTTAGATTCGAAAGTTGTTTGAGCCATTGTGGCATGATAACTAGTGGCGACTAGTTCCAGGGAAGTATTACGTTCAGGAGTCGTGAGAGGCGACTAAGTGGGAGTCCTTTGGCTCCGCAACCGGGATGGAACCCGGCAAATTCAGATGATTGCCGGATAAATTGAGACCAGGAAGGTCTTGATAGATTATGGGAAGCAGCTATGTAGCAGCATACTGCTTCCGGCAATTTAGTGTTTAAGCAGTTTTAGCAATGGGCAATGTTAGCAATTGTGTTTCAGGTTGCGAGTATGGACGGAATAGCTAGATGATCTGAGGAGTGACAAGTCACTCACAGCGAGAGTATCCGAGCCTTGGCCAAGTATTAATGGTATGCGAGGATAATTGGGTCCGTGACCCTGTTTTATAGTGGGAACCATATGTTATCAGAAGTTGAGTAGTCAGTTGAGGGATAAACAGACTAGATTCAACGATAAAGATTCAGTATGAGTGGTCTGTTAGGGATTCTGGCCATCTCGAGACAACAGATTTCAGACAGAATGCATGTTATCTTGCTGTGAGGAATTTGTTCACCTGCGGATTTTAGGGCTTTACGAGGATTGGTCATGGCTACCATGGGATGGCTAGGGTGTGCCCAGGTTGGTGACCCTACTACTAGAGTGGTTTGGCATATAAGGAATAGCAAGGAGTGATTTCGAGGACGAAATCTAATTTAAGTGTGGGAGAGTTGTAGCACACGTTTATTTATTGAGTTAAATAAATTAATTAATGAACGATTAGTAGCCCTAAAATAAATAATTATATATCAAAGGATGGTCTCGAAGGGATAATTATCATAATTTTGGAAGCTGGGGGTTAAAAGAGTAAGTTCTGAATTTAATTTGAGAAAGAATTCAGAAGTTAGGGCGTGGGTAATTAATGGACTTAAATTGAAGAGATTTGAGGGCTTAGGGGCTAGTTGGTAATTTTAGGACTTGTTATGAAAGGAAATTATGGGAGCAAAGGCTAAAAGGTAAATATTGGATTAAGATTGAAAGAAAAAGGGAAGGAAGGGGCCAAACTCGTCATTATGGAGGTAAGTTTGGGGGATCGGGGTATATAACTCGTCACCCCTCCCGCTTCAAACCCTAAACCTAATCGTTTCTTCACCAGCTGCCATCCTTATAACCCCTTAGCCGGCGGCGCTACACCTCCCGTCGACCGAATGGTGTGCCACCAGAGATGTTTCCCCCCTAACGAGTGTCGACGAACCCGAAGCATGCCAAAGACCGATCGACTGCCTCGTAGCCATGGTCGTAGTCGCAAGCCAACTGCTAAGCAACCTCAACTGTCGCCGCCGGTGGGTGTAATGATCGACGAGGTCGTAATCTCGCTTTCCTCCGGTGCCACCGTCGTTGATGAGGTTACCAATAAACTGCCACAGCCGTTGTAACTGTTCTAAATCGCTGGTATTGTTCTTCTTCTTCTATTCATCATGTCGTCATCCGCCTTGTGGGTGGAGGGACTCATGGCGTTTCCTGTTATCACCGGTGAGTGATGGTTTAGTTCAAGGCTCGTGTGCGACGTGGGTGCGCTGTGGGGGAAGTCCTGTTGAGTTGGGTCATGGAGAACCACCATGGCAGCCGACCATGGTGGCTGTCATCGAAATATGCCGCCTACTGCCGCCGCCGTACTCCGCTAGATCTATGGAAGGATTTGTTTTCAAGAAAGTATGTGTGTGTGGGTGTTTATTTGGTCAGAAAACACATCATCACCACCTCCGGTGGTAGCTGCCGCCATGCGCCACCGCCAGCCACCATTAGGTGGTTGTGTGAGTGTGTGTTTACCTTGCTTAGTGTAGTGTGTGTGCGTTTATTTTTAGTATTTTCTTTGTAAATTGTAAAATAGAATAATGAAAGGAAATTCCACCACCTTAGGGTGGTGGCTACCGCCTCCTGCCGCCGTGTCGGGTGGCGGTGCGTTTTGCCTCTTGTGATAGATTCGTTTGGGGTGCTAGAAACCCTAATGGGCTCAAAGGAGCTCTAATGGGCCCAATGAAGCTTAATGGACTCTAATGGACCCAATAAAACCCATATGGGCTTAATAATATTCTAGTGGGCTTAATAGGCCCAATAAAGCCCTAATTGATCTAAAAGCCCAACAAATTAATTAATGGACTAGTATTGGGTTGGAAACCCTAACTAGGGTTTGGAAAACCCTAATCCCATGAAACTCTAATTTGGGGGAATTAATCGGGACACACAGAAATTATTTAATAACTTGAGATATTAAATAATAATCATTGGCAAAGATTAATCTAAACGATATTAGACTTAATGGATTAAAGTCCTTAGAGGATTAAGTCCTTAATGGGTTAAGTAGGAAACCTAACCCTAATCATCATTTTATGTGAAATCCTAATTTCACTTGGATTTATTGTTGGGCCTTGATGATTGGGTTATTAAATGGGCTATCCAAGATCAAGCAAATGGTCTAGAGTAATTTAATGGGCCTAGGGTAAGGCCCATGTAAGGGCTTGGGCCCAATTTGGAAAATTGGGCCATAGATGGGCCATAGTTGGGCCTTAATGATTATATGATGTTGGGCCTTAGAATGAGACCATGTATAGGCCTAGGCCCAATTTGGAAATTTGGGCCATGTGCTGGGCTTTGATTCCTAATTGACTTTGGGCCTACGGATTGGGCCATGGGCTTGAATAAGCCAAGCGAGGGGTAATGTAGTAATTACCCAAAGAATGTACGTATGGTTATGTATTGGGACCCAATTATTAATTGGGTGATATTTTGGTGTTGACAGTTTGGGAATCTGTCAGCCAGCAGCTGGGGTTGAGTCTGCGAGACTTCAGTAGTGTGGGATTGTGTCTACGGGACTTCAGTAGTGTGAGATGAGTTACCTTCCAGTAGCGGTGGGTCTACGGCCACAATGCCGACCCACCAGTAGGAGTTGTTGTTAGATGATTATCTTTGTGATAATTGTCTATGTTTGCTACTACCTATTATGGTTATGTGCTAGCATGATATGATTTTATGTGATAGTGGTAGTAGGGGGGTGAAATAGTCCCCGGTTATTGGTTGATAAGGCCGAAGGGGTAGATTAGTACCCAACTATGCTAGACAGATTATGATATATGTGATATGATATTATGTGGTAGTAGTAGGGGGTGAAATAGTCCCCACTTACCGGTCGACAGGACGGAAGGGGTAGGCCAGCACCCAGATATGCTAGGCAGTATATGACTTATGTGTTTGTGCTATGCTTTTATGGGGTAGTGTTAGGGATGAAATAGTCCCCAGTTACAGGTTGAAAGATACCGAAGGAGAGGCCAGCTCCCAGATATGCTAGGCAGTACCCGGTCGAGAGGACCGAAGGGGAGCCCAGCACCCATGTATGCTAGGCAGTATCCGGTCGAGAGGACCGAAGGGGAGGCGAGCACCCAGATATGCTAGGCAGTATCCGGTCGAGAGGACCGAAGGGGTAGGTCGGGCACCAAGATATGCCTGACAGTATATGTATGTTATATGATCGTATGGTATGTGGTATAATGGAAAAACTCACTGAGCTTTGTGCTTACAGTTTACAGTTTTGGTTTCAGGTACTCGTTTCCAAAGGAAAGGAGCCGGCTTGATCGCAGCGCATCACACTATGTTTTCCGCACATGAGATCTTTGGGATTACACTCTGATATGGTTTTATGATAATATGTTTTGATTATTGACACTTTGGTTTTGACATGAGATATTAATATGAATGTTTTTATACTGATGGTTTTATATAATAATGTATTTAAAAATGAAATTTTTGGCCTTGAATTTTGGGATGTTACAAGTTGGTATCAGAGCCTCGCTTTAAGGGATTCGGGCACACTCAAGGGTGTGTCTGAACTCAAACTAAGGAGCTGAAGAACCAGAGGCAATTGTTGACCGAAAGACTAAGAAGTTCCGACGCAAAATGGTTGGGTTAGCGCTTGTCCGATGGAAACACACGAATGGGCCGAATCTCACCTGGGAGACGGAGAGTGACATGTTGAGTCGCTATCCGCATTTGTTTGTTGATGTGTGATTCTAGGGACGGAATCATTCTAAGGTGGAGAGAATTGTAACGCCTGTGTTTCCGGGCTTGCCACTTTTAGCAATGTAATAGTCTAGGTTAACCTTTGTAACCCGTTTTGAAATAATAAGATTGTATTATTTGAGTATTATGTGTTTTGTGCTTAATTGCTTAATTATGTGGTTTGATTAATTAAGAATAAAAATAAGCGTCAAAATTTAAGTGTAAAATAAACTTAATATCTTTGAATAATGTTGTAGTAGTTGAAATGAGGTTTCCGAATATATATAGAACGCCCAAATCCGACTTCGTATGAGGAAGTTATGATTTATCGAAGTTTCGGCTTAGCGGTATGCAGCCTGTTTTACTCGATTTGAGATCGAGCGGTTTTTAGCCGAAGCAATCTAAACGAGGATCGAAGGTCTCGTTGTTGGTATCGAAGCGATAAAAAGTTAGATGAGAACGAACGTCAAACGAAGAAGTTATGAAATTATAACGAAGTTTTTCTGTCGCGGCCTATTAAAAATAAATAATAAAAATAAAATCAAAATTAGCCGACGATGTCTAAACGAAAGTTGTAGAGCGTAGTCTCACCTTCGCATGGATATAAAGAACGTCGAAAACGGAGTTCGTATGAAGAAGATATGAATTTCCGAAGTTTATTAAATAATTTATATTTAAATTTAATCTTTAATTCCGGTATTATCTGAAGAGGAGTCATCAGACTCATCCGAAGTACGCCCCGCGTACTCCGAGGATGTCGACACTCGCAGCTAGTGGCTTCGGATGATGAACGCAGTGACGATTTCGGACGCATACGCCCCGCGTACTCCGAAGCTCCAGCCTCCTATAAATAGGATCCGAAGGCAGCCGATTCTTTTGTTCATTTCCTCTCTTCTCTCTCCCGTTTTGCATCGTTTTGCGTGCCAGAAATATCCCGAAGCCCCGGTATTATTCCCGAGCCCCGAGGCAAGTCTCGAGATCCCGAAGATCCCGAGAAGTGCGGTTCCCGAGCCGAAGCTCTGCCCGCGAGAAGTTCGATTTTTGAAAAGATCTTCCAGATCTGTTGAGGATTACTACTTCTGCAAGTCGTAGTGCTGTCTGATCATCTTCTGATCAAGTGAGTGTATACTACCTTTCATAAACACGATAAAAATACAAGTATGGTTTGAGTGTATTAAGTATATTGTTGTTTATATGTGTGAATGTGTACTCACTTTCTTCTAACTCATAGATATGATTTATTCTCTATGAGATACGTGTTATGTGTGTGTGTGCCTCATCTGTTATGTGAAATATGTGTTGATTAAAGCATGCTATAACAGGTTTTTAAACTATGTATACAAATGTATATTTTTATCTACTAATATGTTGGGTAGAACATGGGTAGATAGTTGGTGTGTAATAAACAGATGAGAGGCCTCGTTGTTGTTTGATTTAGTCATCTAGCGGAGTTTAGATGACGACCACATACTTTTCTAGATAGTCTTGTGGAAACATTAGCAGGTTCGCCACTTGTAGGTGTTAATGAACTTGGGTGTTCATTCGCTGTACTCCATCCCCCTCATGGTTGCCTTATTTGACTTATATTGCTGAGGTACCCCCGAAGCATGTGTTGTCGCCCCGATGAAATATTCTTAGACTAGGTCCCTTATGTTAGTTGTTTTAGGGACATAAAGTGAGAATAACGGGAATGGGTAATTGGGTTATTGTTGGTTGGTGAAAAATAAATTAAATATGATTATTTATTGTGGGTTGAAAACCCTATATGCTCACCAGGCTCCCAAGCCTAACCCACTTAGTTTTATTTGTATTACAGGAAGTGGCGCAAGGGCATGAGATGGATGAACCATCAGTTGTTTTGATTACAAGTCTGTATATGTATATATTTGTTGAATGACTTGTAATGTTATCGTTTATGATTATTGGTCTGTATCGGAACATGACACCCCGAGTTTTGATATTAATGAAAATACATTTCTTTTATGAAATGCTTTGGTAAACATTGTTTTATCACGTTTTGTTTTTGGGAACAAATTCCGCAACTCTTTCAAATCAAAAGGATTTACTCTGAAAATATTTTAAAAGCATAAATGAAAATCGGTCTTTTCTGGCCGAGATTTTGGGGATGTCACAGTTGGTATCAGAGCATTAGTTTAAGCGAACTAGGAATTTGTAGGATTTCTAGACTTAAACTTAGAATGCTAAGTGGAATTTTGAGATATGTGTCTGTTATGTTTTAGACACAAGCACTAGTTTATTTTAGGAGAGTTGCCTAAAATGCTCTTATGTGCTAAATGTTATATGTTGCCATATATGATATTATTTGTTCGGATCTATGGTTTGTTACTGACCGGATCTAGAAACCTTATGTGTGTAGGATTCTAAGCGTACGTCTACGATATTAGAACTAGCATGTAAACGTTTCGGAGTGATAAGGATGATTTGAATATCTATCGTGATTGAGGATCTAATTTCACCTTATTCGGTGTGTAGATTGAAAATGGTGAGAACAAGAAGTGGAGTTGGAAATGCTGATGAAAACAGGAATCAACCACCAGTGATTGAACAAATACCTGTCGTAGCAGCAACACCTGAGCCAATAACCATGGCTGGTGTACAAATGATGATTCAAACAATGTTGGATCGTCAGATGGATGAAACTAGACGGTTGCTTCATCAAAATCGTGAAGAACTGTCAATTCGTGTGGAAGAGCCTGAATTAAATGAAGGGCACTCGGAAGGTGGAAACTTCAGTGGGTCTGTTGGTCAAGCCAACCCACCGATAGTTAGGCAAGATAACCATGATGGAAGGAATGATGGAATGGGATGCAAGTACAAGGAATTTTTAACTTGCAAACCTTCGACCTTTAATGGAAAGGAGGATCCAATTGGGGTTATGGATTGGATCTCCGAAATGGAGCTAGCCTTCATGACTTGTGGCTGAGAGGCAAGTTGCAGACTATCTATGCAGTGCGTCAATTCCGAGGTGGAGCCGTTCGTTGGTGGAACACTCTAGGGAAGACGTTAAGCCCTAATGAGCCGCTGCAATTGTCATGGGCAGAGTTCTTGGCGCAGTTCAAGCGCAAGTTCTGCTCGGCTCAAAATCTGTTGGAACTAGAGAACAAGTTTCTGACATTGACAAAAGGCAGCATGTCAGTTTATGAATACACCAATAACTTCACCGATAAGATGGAGTTTGCTTTGCGCATCGTTCCAGATGAGTTGACAAAGGTGGATCGGTATGCGAAGGGACTCCCATGGGAGTACGAGGTGCCAGTACGTCAGGCACTTACTCTAGAGGCAACTATCTGGGCTGCCAATTCTGTTGAGAACATGATTAAGGGGAGAACCATCGTCAAGGTTGAGGTTGGTGAGAAAAGAAAGTTTGAGGGAACATCGGGTTCCCGTAAGAAAAGCAAATTTTCGAAATCTGATTCGAAAAAGTTTGGAGGAAAAGGAGGCGAAGCAAAGTGGTGTGATAAGTGTAAGAAAAAGCACTTTGGGAAATGTAGCGAGGATGTAACCTGCTACAAGTGTGGAAAGGTTGGACATTTTGCCAATGAATGTCCGATCAACAAAAGGATGTGTTTTAGGTGCAATGAAGAGGGGCAAATTTTGAAAGATTGTCCGAAGAAGAAGGAGGCAGCTAGGCCCAACATTCCACCAAAGTCGAAGGCGAGAGCCTTCCAGATGACACTTGAGGCTGCGAAAGATGAAGCTGATGTCGCTTTAGGTACCTTTCTCGTAAACGAATTACCTGCTCAAATATTGTTTGATTCTGGAGCCAACTACTCCTTTATTTCACATGAGTTTGGTAGAAATCTAGCTTTGTCTGTTGATAGACTAGATAATGCTTTATTAGTCGAAGTAGCTAGTGGCAAGTTTGTACCTGTTAGCCATCGTATGAAAGACATCTTAATTGACCTTAATGGGAATAAGTATCACGAGGAATTATTGCCCATCGATCTTAATGGTTTCGACATCGTGTTGGGAATGGATTGGCTTAGCGCCAATGATGCCAAAATTTTATGCAAGAAGAAGATAGTTAAAGTAAACCCGCCTGGTAAAGATTCGTTTATGGTGTATGGGGACAAACGGCGAGTGAATTCTGGGATCATTTCTCTAATGAAAGCCAGAAAGTGTTTGACCAAGGGATGTACATCATATTTAGCATTCGTGATTGATGCTAAGAAAGAAAAGAAGGTGATGCAGAGTATTCCAGTGGTGTGTGAGTATCCAGAAGTATTTCCCGAAGATCTTCCTGGATTACCGCCAGATCGACAAGTGGAATTCCGTATTGACTTGTTACCAGGAACCACGCCAATAGCAAAAGCACCTTATCGATTAGCACCGACGGAGATGAAGGAGCTGATGATGCAACTTCAGGAGTTATTGGACAAAGGTTTCATTAGACCTAGTTCATCGCCCTGGGGAGCTCCGGTGTTATTTGTGAAGAAGAAAGATGGAAGTATGAGAATGTGCATCGATTACAGAGAGCTGAACAAGGCAACAATAAAGAATAGATACCCGTTGCCGAGGATTGATGACCTGTTTGATCAATTGCAAGGTTCGAGCTATTTCTCGAAGATCGATCTAAGGTCAGGATATCATCAGCTAAAAGTAAGAGAGCAAGATATTGAGAAGACTACATTCAGAACTAGATATGGACACTACGAGTTCTTGGTTATGTCGTTTGGACTAACCAATGCTCCGACAACATTCATGGATTTAATGAATAGGGTTTATAATCCTTTCCTTGATAAATCTGTGATAGTGTTCATAGACGACATTCTGATTTACTCGAAAAGCCAAGAGGAGCATGGCAGACACTTGCGAGAAGTGTTATAAGTTTTGAAGAAGGAGAAGTTGTATGCAAAGTTCTCCAAATGTGATTTTTGGATTCGTGAAGTCCAATTCTTGGGTCACGTGGTCAACCAAGAAGGGATAATGGTTGATCCAGCAAAGATTGAAGTTGTGATGAAGTGGGAACAACCGAAAAGTCCCACGGAGATTCAAAGCTTTTTAGGATTAGCCGGATATTACCGCAGGTTTATCCGAGGCTTTTCTTCGATTGCTGCTCCATTAACAGCTTTGACTCACAAAGGAGCTACTTATGCTTGGAGTGATAAGCATAACAAAGCATTCGAGAAGTTAAAGAAGAAGCTATGCGAGGCACCGATACTTTCTCTACCCGATGGAGTTGAAGACTTTGCTGTTTATAGCGATGCGTCTGGGGTTGGATTGGGTTGTGTTTTGACCCAAAGAGAAAAGGTGGTAGCATATGCGTCTCGACAGCTGAAAGAGCATGAAAAGAACTACCCGACTCATGATTTGGAGTTGGCAGCGGTAGTTTTCGCTCTGAAAATATGGAGGCATTACCTCTATGGCACGAAGTGCAAACTTTTTACTGATCATAAGAGTCTCCAATATCTCTTTAATCAGAAAGAATTGAATATGAGGCAACGACGCTGGCTAGAATTACTTAAAGACTACGACTGCGAGATACTTTACCATCCCGGTAAAGCTAATGTTGTTGCTGATGCTCTCAGTCGGAAAGTCAATCTTGAAAGGAGAAGGCCAAGAGCGTTGAGAATTGAAGTTGTCTCGACCATTGTGGAAAGCATAAAGAAAGCTCAAGAGGAAGCTTCTGAGAAAAATGACTGAAAGGAGGAACGTTTGGGTAAAACGTTGGTGTTTGGTACTAACGGTCATGGACTGAAGGTATTCCAAGATCGTATTTGGGTACCTAAGTCAGGAGGAATTAGGGATTTTCTGATGGAAGAGGCTCACAAAACCATGTACTCAATTCATCCTGGTAGCACTAAAATGTATAGGGACTTGAAACCCTACTACTGGTGGCCGATGATGAAGCTTGATGTTGCAAAGTATGTGGCCGAGTGTGTGACTTGTGCGAGAGTCAAGACACAACATCAGAAACCGTACGGGATTTTAGAACCATTGCCTGTGCCTATGGCTAAGTGGGAAGACATTGTTATGGATTTTGTCACTAAACTGCCCAGAACAAAGAATGGTCATGACATGATTTGGGTGTTCGTTGATCGATTCACTAAGAGTGCGCAATTCATAGCAGCCAAGGAGAAATGGTCTATGGAAAAGCTTGTGAATTCTTACGTGAAGGAAATTGTGAGGCTTCACGGTGTTCCGTTAACGATTGTATCGGATCGTGATAGTCGTTTCACCTCGAGGTTTTGGAAAAGTCTACAAGAGGAAATGGGTACCAAGTTATGTTTAAGCACAGCTTACCATCCGCAGACTGATGGTCAGAGTGAAAGAACGATACAAACACTTGAAGATATGCTGAGCGCATGTACCTTGGAATTCCTAGGTAATTGGGATGAACATTTACCTTTGGTAGAATTTTCCTATAATAATAGTTTCCACTCGAGCATAAAGATGGCACCTTATCAAGCTTTGTATGGATAGAAGTGTCGTACGCCGTCTTGTTGGCTTGAGGCTGGGGAAAAGCAGTTTATTGGACCGGAGATGGTTCATCAAACTACTGAAAAGTTGAAAATAATTAGGGAAAGAATGTTAGCAGCTCAAGATCGTCAAAAGAGCTATGCTGACAAGAAGCGAAGACCAATGACTTTTGAGGTTGGAGATTCGGTTTTGCTTAAAGTCTCGCTGTGGAAGGGAGTTATAAGATTTGGTAAAAGGGGAAAGTTGAGTCCAAGGTTTATTGGACCGTTTAAAGTTCTTCAGAAGGTTGGGAACCAAGCTTACAAGCTCGAATTACCCGAAGAACTGAATGGAATTCACAACACTTTTCATGTGTGTTATTTGAGGAAGTTCACGGGAGAAGTTCCCGACATAATTCCAATATCTGAATTGACAATTGATGAGAACAAAAGGTTGATTAAAGAACCAGAGGCAATTGTTGACCGAAAGACTAAGAAGTTGCGACGCAAAATGGTTGGGTTAGCGCTTGTCCGATGGAAACACACGAATGGGCCGAATCTCACCTGGGAGACGGAGAGTGACATGTTGAGTCGCTATCCGCATTTGTTTGTTGATGTGTGATTCTAGGGACGGAATCATTCTAAGGTGGAGAGAATTGTAACGCCTGTGTTTCCGGGCTTGCCACTTTTAGCAATGTAATAGTCTAGGTTAACCTTTGTAACCCATTTTGAAATAATAAGATTGTATTATTTGAGTATTATGTGTTTTGTGCTTAATTGCTTAATTATGTGGTTTGATTAATTAAGAATAAAAATAAGCATCAAAATTTAAGTGTAAAATAAACTTAATATCTTTGAATAATGTTGTAGTAGTTGAAATGAGGTTTCCGAATATATATAGAACGCCCAAATCCGACTTCGTATGAGGAAGTTATGATTTATCGAAGTTTCGGCTTAGCGGTATGCAGCCTGTTTTACTCGATTTGAGATCGAGCGGTTTTTAGCCGAAGCAATCTAAACGAGGATCGAAGGTCTCGTTGTTGGTATCGAAGCGATAAAAAGTTAGGCGAGAACGGACGTCAAACGAAGAAGTTATGAAATTATAACGAAGTTTTTCTGTCGCGGCCTATTAAAAATAAATAATAAAAACAAAGTCAAAATTAGCCGACGATGTCTAAACGAAAGTTGTAGAGCGTAGTCTCACCTTCGCGTGGATATAAAGAACGTCGAAAACGGAGTTCGTATGAAGAAGATATGAATTTCCGAAGTTTATTAAATAATTTATATTTAAATTTAATCTTTAATTCCGGTATTATCCGAAGAGGAGTCATCGGACTCATCCGAAGTACGCCCCGCGTACTCCGAGGATGTCGACACTCGTAGCTAGCGACTTCGGATGACGAACGCAGTGATGATTTCGGACGCGTACGCCCCGCGTACTCCGAAGCTCCAGCCTCCTATAAATATGATCCGAAGGCAGCCGATTCTTTTGTTCATTTCCTCTCTTCTCTCTCCCGTTTTGCGTGCCAGAAATATCCCGAAGCCCCGGTATTATTCTCGAGCCCCGAGGCAAGTCTCGAGATCCCGAAGATCCCGAGAAGTGCGGTTCCCGAGCCGAAGCTCTGCCCGCGAGAAGTTCGATTTTTGAAAAGATCTTCCAGATCTGTTGAGGATTACTACTTCTGCAAGTCGTAGTGCTGTCTGATCATCTTCTGATCAAGTGAGTGTATACTACCTTTCATAAACACGATAAAAATACAAATATGGTTTGAGTGTATTAAGTATATTGTTGTTTATATGTGTGAATGTGTACTCACTTTCTTCTAACTCATAGATATGATTTATTCTCTATGAGATACGTGTTATGTGTGTGTGTGCCTCATCTGTTATGTGAAATATGTGTTGATTAAAGCATGCTATAACAGGTTTTTAAACTATGTATACAAATGTATATTTTTATCTACTAATATGTTGGGTAGAACATGGGTAGATAGTTGGTGTGTAATAAACAGATGAGAGGCCTCGTTGTTGTTTGATTTAGTCATATAGCGGAATTTAGATGACGACCACATACTTTTCTAGATAGTCTTGTGGAAACATTAGCAGGTTCGCCACCTGTAGGTGTTAATGAACTTGGGTGTTCATTCGCTGTACTCCATCCCCCTCATGGTTGCCTTATTTGACTTATATTGCTGAGGTACCCCCGAAGCATGTGTTGTTGCCCCGATGAAATATTCTTAGACTAGGTCCCTTATGTTAGTTGTTTTAGGGACATAAAGTGAGAATAACGGGAATGGGTAATTGGGTTATTGTTGGTTGGTGAAAAAAAAATTAAATATGATTATTTATTGTGGGTTGAAAACCCTATATGCTCACCAGGCTCCCAAGCCTGACCCACTTAGTTTTATTTGTATTACAGGAAGTGGCGCAAGGGCATGAGATGGGTGAACCATTAGTTGTTTTGATTACAAGTCTGTATATGTATATATTTGCTGAATGACTTGTAATGTTATCGTTTATGCTTATTGGTCTGTATCGGAACATGACACCCCGAGTTTTGATATTAATGAAAATACATTTCTTTTATGAAATGCTTTGGTAAACATTGTTTTATCACGTTTTGATTTTGGGAACAAATTCCGCAAATCTTTCAAATCAAAAGGATTTACTCTGAAAATATTTTAAAAGCATAAATGAAAATCGGTCTTTTCTGGCCGAGATTTTAGGGATGTCACAGTTTGGGCCTACAGATTGGGCCTTGGGCTTGAATAAGCCAAGCGATGGGTAATGTAGTAATTACCCAAAGAATGTACGTATGGTTATGTATTGGGACCCAATTATTAATTGGGTAATATTTTGGTGTTGACAGTTCGGGAATCTGTCAGCCAGTAGCTGGGGTTGAGTCTGTGGTACTTCAGCAGTGTGGGATTGTGTCTACGGGACTTCAGCAGTGTGAGGTGAGTTACCTTCCAGTAGCGGTGGGTCTACGGCCACAATGTCGGCCCACCAGTAGGAGTTGTTGTTAGATGATTGTCTTTGTGATAATTGTCTATGTTTGCTACTACCTGTTATGTTTATGTACTAGCATGATATGATGTTATGTGATAGTGGTAGTAGGGGGTGAAATAGTCCCCGATTATCGGTTGATAGGGCCGAAGGGGTAGATTAGTACCCAAATATGCTGGACAGATTATGATATATGTGATATGATATTATGTGGTAGTAGTAGGAGGTGAAATAGTCCCCACTTACCGGTCGACAGGACCGAAGGGGTAGGCCAGCACCCAGATATGCTAGGCAGTATATGACTTATGTGTTTATGCTATGCTTTTATGTGGTAGTGTTAGGGGGTGAAATAGTCCCCGGTTACCGATTGAAAGATACCGAAGGAGAGGCCAGCTCCCAGATATGCTAGGCAGTATCCGGTCGAGAGGACCGAAGGGGAGCCCAACACCTAGGTATGTTAGGCAGTATCCGGTCGAGAGGACCGAAGGGGAGGCTAGCACCCAGATATGTTAGGCAGTATCCGGTCAAGAGGACCGAAGGTGTAGGTCGGGCACCCAGATATGCCTGACAGTATATGTATGTTATATGATCGTATGGTATGTGGTATGATGGGGGAACTCACTGAGCTTTGTGCTTACGGTTTACAGTTTTGGTTTCAGGTACTCGTTTCCAAAGGAAAGGAGCCGGCTTGATCGCAGCGCATCACACTATGTTTTCTACACATGAGATCTTTGGGATTACACTCTGATATGGTTTTATGATAATATGTTTTGATTATTGACACTTTGATTTTGACATGAGATATTAATATGAATGTTTTTATACTGATGGTTTTATATAATAATGTATATAAAAATGAAATTTTTGGCCTTGAATTTTGGTATGTTACAAAGGATCTTCAGATCAAGGATCTTCAGGTATATGTCGACTCTTTATTAATAACTAACCATTTTAATGGATCATATGCAGTAAAAGGAGAAAGACTAGCACTATACCTCGAAATCCTCAAAAAATTAGCCTCTGAATTCGAAGCATTCAACCTATACCAAGTTCCTAGAGAAGACAATGTTGAAGCAAATGACTTAGTCAATCTAGGATCTTCCCTTAGGATCCCACCAGATACCAGGATCCCGATAATCCATGTGATGATCCCAGTAATCAAGGATCCTGCCAAAAGATTGAGGGATCCCAAAGATGATGAGGTAACAACCAATATCGCTACAATCAAAGATCCTGATCCTCAGCTTCCTCATCGAGATCCTAGCATCAAAGATCCTTCTCCAACCTCAAGATCCTGAATTTAACCCATTGTGGAATATCTACAAAATGGTGCCATCCCAAAGGAATAAAAAAGTGACAAGTCGTTCAAAGTGAGGGTCTCACGTTTTGTGATGATCCAAGGTAAGTTATACAGGAAATCCACTGCATGTCCATACCTTAAATGCTTAGAATATCACGAGGTTATGAAAGTATTAAAATACATACACGAAGGAGATTGTGGTAACCACACTGGGGGTAGATCCTTGGCGCTCCAAGGTGTTGAGGAGGGGATACTATTGGCCAACCATGAAGAGAGATTCCTTCTCGTATGCTCAAAGATATGATGCCTGTCAAATGCATAACACCATCCTACACCAACCAACGTAACCTTTACATCATATCATCTCCCCTTGGCCATTCATGAAGTGGGGGATGGATATAGTAGGAAAATTACCTAAGGCACCAGGAGGAAAAGCCTTCATGCTAGTAATGACAGACTATTTCTCGAAGTGGATCGAGGCCAAGGCTTTTATTCAAGTAATAGATAAGGAGGTGGTGTCGTTTATCAAACATAATTTTCTGACCATGTTCAGGATCCATGCCGAAATTATATGTGACAATGGATCCCAATTCATGAGGAAGTGAACCAGGGACTTTTGCAAAGGTTGGGGAATCAAAATGATAATGTCCACCCCTATTAACCCTCAAGCCAAAGGTCAAGAAGAGTCTAGAAACAAAATCATAGTCAATAACTTGAAGAAAAGACTAGATGAAATAAGGGAGATGGGCATAAGAGCTTCCTTTTGTCCTATGGGTAGATAGGACCACTTCCAAAGTAGCCACATGCCAAACTCCATACTCTTTGGTGTTTGGAGCAGAAGCGATGATCCCTACTGAAGTGGTGATCCTAACGACATGATGTCTATTCCAAGATCAAGAGAACAATGATAGGATCCTAGCCCAGGACCTCAATACTGCCGATGAACTCAGGGATCTCGCTAAGACCCGTATCACTGCCCATCAACAAAGGATCACCAGAGCATACAAAAAGAATATCAAAGTCAGAAGATTCCAAATAGGAAACCTGGTATTAAGGAAAGCATTCCAAAATACAAAGGATCCTAGTGCAGGTAAACACCTAAATGGGAAGGACCATATCTCATAGATGTTGAAGCAAGAAAGGGGGAATATCGGAGGGGCGTTAGCAAAGCTAACGCCCGCCCTAAGATAACATTTGTTATTCATAGAAACACAAGGATCTTGACACATAAGGATCCTGATACACAAGGATCCTGACACATGAGGATCCCGACACTTGAAGATCCAAGGATCATGCCACTTAAGGGTCCCAATAGCTACAATATTCTATGACTCTCAATGATTACAATATGCAAGTGTCCTAGTAACTACGAATAGAGACTAATCATCTCTCCTACGAATAAGGGTACTTAATACCCTCTAAGGCTTACAGAGTTAATTACCTATTTCATATGAGTTAAGGTTTCTACACCTCGCTTGGATGCACGATATATAACTATGGAATGTGAATAAGGGGATCATTTCATGCTGCAGTGACTTGGCAACCCTCTTATTTCTAAACATAAGTTAAGATCCTAAAGTTTAAATATAAGGTTAATAACATTGACATGTTATCTCAAGTTAGGATCTTCCCCAGAAAACACATAAGGTTTATAACATTGACATGTTATTTGAAGTTGGGATCTTCCTTATAAAAATTTCTAAGATATATAACATTGACATGCTATCATACGAATTAAGATTTTCCCCAGTAACTTACCGAGATCGGTAACATTAACATCTTACCTTCAATTGGGATTTCCCCAATAATTTACTAAAGATTGTAACACTGACGTGTTATCTCAGGTTGGGATTTTCCCATGAGATTTTTTAAGAGTTATTACCCCAAAGAGTTGTCTAAAGTTAGGATGTTCCCCAAAAAAATATGCAAGGTTTACAACATTATCACATTGCAAAACAAGAGTTTTTCTTAGGTATTTTCCAAGTTGAAGTTATTTGTAATTGACTCCTAAGAGATCATTCCTAAGTTCATTAAGTCAGAGCCAATCAAGGATCCTCCCTGATGAACTCT
This sequence comes from Lactuca serriola, assembly GCF_051521515.1. Taxonomy (NCBI): domain Eukaryota; kingdom Viridiplantae; phylum Streptophyta; class Magnoliopsida; order Asterales; family Asteraceae; genus Lactuca; species Lactuca serriola. The sequence goes on from NC_136415.1 coordinate 31,466,440, forward strand.
TAAAGCAAGTGTCTTACCGTATCGTACTAAAGGACTTCCCCTAAGTCTAATGTTTAAAGAACCTAAAGACAGTCAAGTTCTATCTATCGTTTAAAAATAAATTTTCCTACATAATGATTAAGATCTTAAATATTTTAAGATCCCAAGTTGATTACTAACCATATCAGGGTATTCAGATCTTCAGAAGTCCTTCAGGATCATGGCTACGTAAGGATCCTCAAAAGATCTACAATCATATAACGTAGATGGAAATCTAAAACAACCATACATACACGAAGAAGTGGTACATCGGTTCCATAAGAAATAAACATTGTTTTATACAAAATCATGCAAAATATTCCTATCTAACAGGCCTAGACCGTAGCCTGGTCATCATCACATGGTCTCTTCTTTTCATCATTCGCCTTCGGATTTTTCCCCTTAGAATCCTTGCTGGTCTTGACAGATTCGCCTTTTAATTTAAGGAGGGTTGCATGCCGCCCAAACAAATTCTAGGATCCTGCATTGGCTACATCTTCATCTAGTTTAATCTTTGCCTCCCAAATAGCCATGACTGCGCTAGCATTCACTTTGGCGATCACCTTCGACATCTCAGTGTCATGCTCCTCCTCTTTCTAGACCTTCTCCTTGCTTACGAGTTCCACTCATCTCAGGAGATCCTCGTTGGTCGCCTTCCACATTTTTTCTAGTTCTCTTAAAGCTTCTTAAGCCTTTTTAGTCTGGATCCTCAAGTCTATAGAGACACGATCAAATACCTAGAGCAAGAGTTATATTAGAAAGAGTGAAAGGCAAACTGTAAGATACAATAACAGCACTAACACTTATAGCTTGAGAAAAGGACACCAAGCTTTGATGTGTATCCTCAGCTCCAAGATTTTCCATGTTCAAATTCGTGGCTTCAGGAGTTTTCCTCTTCCGGGATCCCAAAGTTTTCATAGTCAGATCAACGTGGTCCTTTTTTGCGATAAGGGAGGAGTTAGTCTTCTCTTTATTCACAAATATTTGGCCACTTGACACGGTCGTATGAAGATCAGAGAGGGAGAAATGAGCACTGGCACGTGTGGTTTTGGATCCTGCGAAAACCAAAGAAATCTTAATAACTTCTCAAAGACTAAAGATGAATATGCTCAATGATCCCTACCAGTAGCCATATTGATGATAGTGGTTGAGCTTTCTTGCCGAATAGAAGGATCGAGCTTGAATTTCCTGACAGCCTCGGGCAGAGCAAGGAAGTCCCTGATCCTATCCTTGGTATCTTCGGCAGGGGGGAGGGGGTAAATAATTCGTCAAACTTGAAAGCTGTAAATATTTAACAAAATAAGAAGTCTAAATATCGGGATCCTCAATATGAAAATAAGGAACCCTAACATTTTTAACCTAGGATTGAGGTAAAAGATCTCCACCAGGAATCGAGTCACATTTTACGAAAAAGTATATTCCTTTCCAAGCACCATTGATATGTGCATATCTACATATATATTTTACATCATATCTTAATATCATTAGCTATATTTATGCTTATTATAGAACAAAAGGTACTTAATATGTTTAATATCTATTATGAAGCGTAAAAGACATTCTCGGAAGCAATATGGAAGCTGGAAGCAGGAATGAAGAGCTTAGGCAAGAAGAAGACACAAAAAGAATGTTGCTGGATTGCTTGACCCCTCGTCAATATTTTGGCCATATCTTATGTTTTGATAAAATGCTGATTCTCGATAACCACAACGTGGTGATTCCACCACGACGTGGTGAATGGAATCTTTGTGATCCTTGGTGTTGACTTGGAGAATACGGCATAAACACGAAGACCATGACATGGTGGCCAGATTTTAGGCAAGTATATATATATATATATATATATATATATATATATATATATATATATATATATACGAACAATATGAAGAATTGGGGGACTTGGAGTTGACTTTCTGGAGAAGTATTACGACAAAAACCTTCTGCAAAACCCTTAGAAGAGGAGGAAACGATTGGAGCTCAAGATTTGAAGAGATCTAGAAGAAACATCATCAACTCATTCGGTTTGATCATGTTTATCTTTATTCCTATTGAGTTTTTGTGTTTGATTACATCCATGACTAGCTAATTTAGTAGAATTTCGTTTAGTTATATGAAACCCTAATAACTATGGTTTAGTTTATTAGTTTATGGATTTATAAAAGTTGGTTTGGAGCTTGTGTTTGATTAACTTACGTAGCATGTTAAAGTGTTTCTCTTTGTTTCTTTAATTCTAGTTAAGTGTAGCTTAGTGATCATTAAATTACATGAACTTGTTTACCTAGTGCTTTAGTGACCATTAAATTGCTAGAGCTAGGATTGACCACATCTTAGTTAAGTGATAAAAGTAACAATTTTAGCTATGTTAGAGAACATAATTGTGACCATAATTGTGTTTAACAAATCATACATAACCCAATTATAATTAATAACTAATTTTGTGTTTTCTTGTGTAGGACCTTACAAAGTAGTACATGAATTGGTGAAAATATTAGTAGATTGGACCATATCGCTAATTACATGATAATTGGCAACCAACTTAATTAATCCATAAATAATAACTAACCATAGGAAAAAGGTGGATTCAAAACTAAATGAAAGTGTTTTAGATATATTGATAACAACCATATTAGCTGAGTGATTATGTTTATCTGAACTTGAAAAATCAGATAAAAACCCTTTTAAATTATTGCTTATTTTTCTTAGTTTAGCTTTTAGTAGTTATTTTATTAATTAAATATTGTTCCTTATGTTCGATACCCAACTTACTTTACTAAAATATATATTGACTAGGTACACTGCCTATAGGTGCATTAGTACATAAGTAGTTAGGTTTATAAATTTAAAGTTAGATAGGTATAATTTGTGCACATCAACCATCATTATGCTTGGATTTTCGTACAAGAGGTGATTCGTTAGTTTTAACTTTCAACAAAAAGCAAGAGTTTCCAAAGATAGAAAGGTTGTAAACATAAGCTAATTCATTTAGACCAATGTTGAGACCTATGGAGCGATTCAGATTGTTAATCAAATAAAGGATCATCGAAACCGTTGGCATGGCTTGAATATATGAAATCTTGGTGATTTCAAAAAATTTAGAAATGATCCCGGAAAAAGGATATGCAAGGCCTAAGTTAAAGAGATACTCAGGAAAACAAACCCACACAGAAGAACTAAAATCAGGTTGGATCCTAACATTAAAAGGCTTGAAGACAATACTAGCGAGAAAGGTTCCACTCGAACTCAGAACTACAATACTATCATCGTCAAAGCTAAAAGTTTCCTCATAGGAATTAAGCTTTTGATCTACGAAATCATCATCAGGCATAGCTATAATGTTTGCACAAGAACAAGCTCCTTTATTGGCCATTTTAAGAAAAAGAAAAAGTAAGAAGGAATAAGGACAAAATGAATAAAAAATACTACATTTAATGATGCTCAATGAACTTTCAAAATAAATGTTAAGAGTAAAATGAAATATAAGAGCTCCATATCTTACTCATATAAGAATCAAGGAGAGGTAAACATGTGACTTGAACCTTCCCAACAACTAGAAATGTACCCGATGAGGTTCAAATTACCCATCCGTTAGAAATTCTTACTACAATTTTTACTTTAAAAATTATACCTCTAAATATTTAAAACACTAACGGTTATATTTCGTAGGTACGATTTGGGGGTAATTGTTAGGGGCAGGATCCTTGACTCATATTCAGGATCATCAAATACTTTTGAAGCCTCGGGATCCTTGAAGTCTTGAACATATTCTGGGATCCTAACTATTACCACTAATATCTCTAACACTTTCAACGACTATATTTTCTTAATTTTTCCCACATATTTAGAACAAGTCAACACAAGACCCAATCTCAACGGAGAGTCATCTCAACCAGGCAAAAGACCCGAAATACCAAGTCAAATAACATTCATATGTTGATTATGGAGAATCCCGAAATTACCAGACTTCTTGTTATTAGCATTAAACTATAAATAGCACATGTAATTAGCACACTAGGGACACACTGAGCTCATTCACGATACCTGTACTTACATTTACACATTTATCTCTATATTCAATATTTTATATCAATAAAATCATCAAGGCAGGTGATCATTATCACCTCCCAAGGCTTTATGTTGGAGATCCTATCAAGGATAAAGGGATTTCCTTGTAACTCACTTGTGCCATTTGATTGTCATTTCTTACTTGATTTATCACGAACATCATAACCTCTCATACAATTTGGTTAGATTCTACTTAGTTGATTTTTAACCAAAACAACTGCTACACTGAATCTTAGAAAAAACATAACTTCCTCAAATGAAGTCAGATTTAGACATTCTCTATATGTACGCTCTCGGTTTAACGACCACTAGGACTTTTGTTTAGATTAGTAAGGCTAAAAAGTAATTTATCAAAAAATTACTTTTTACGATATGCATAGTCGTGCCAGTTTATTCGTGAAACTTCAATGAGTCATAACTTCTTCGTTATAAGTCGGATTTCAGCGTTCTTTATATGTATGAAATCCTTGTGACATATAATATAACTTTTGTTAAGATTATTTATCCTAAAAATATTCTATCAAAAAGTCATTTTTAGCGCTTATTATCTTTAAATTAACTAGCCCAGTTCTAAGGGCGTTTCAAATAGGGCTAAGGTTGAGAGAAACTAAAGAGAATGAGCTAGGGAGGTGTGGAAATCGAATGGGGGCTGAAGCTGTATTTATAGCATAAATATTTGAGAGCGTTTTGTGCCCAGACTAGGTGCGTACTGCACCCTGGCCTGGTCAGCCCTCCTAGATGCTGACATGTGGCGTTTATTGGCTAGAGCATCGTGACAAGGGGTATATACGACCATAAGCTTCAAAAATTCATATCTCGGCCATACGAACTCCGTTTTTGACGTTCTCTATATCCACGCATAGGTATTTTCAAATTTGTTTTCGATGTTCCTTATATCCACATAGGTATTATCAAGTACTATAACTTTCATTTAGACCCCGTCGACTAATTCTCAACCGATCTTAAATTTAACAGTCTACGAAGAGTATATTGTTAATGACCGTGTAAAAATCATAAAATTTTTACATACGATCTCCATTTTCGACTGTCTTTATATGATTGGTCTCCTATTAACGAGATCGTTAAATCTCGTTTAGATAGTTTCGGCTAACAATCAACCGATCTAAAATTCGATTTATGTGTCCGCACTGCTGAGATGAAACTTCGAAAAATCATAACTTCCTCATATGAAGTCAGATTTTGACATTCTCTATATGTATGCTCACGGTTTTATGATTACTACGAATTTCATTTAGATCACTTAAGCTAACAAGCAACCTATCTAAAATTAATTTTTACGACGGACTCTGTCGTATCGGGTTTAACTCGAAACGTCAAACGGTCATAACTTCTCCATACAAAGTAAGATTTAAGCGTTCCTTATATCCCCAAAATCCTCATCACGACTACTTCTTTCATCAATATTTTTTGACCTAATTATTATTCTATTTAAGACCCGTATTTTATTTCTATTTTATTATGTCGCTTTAAGCATGTATACTACATATAACTACACAGAAAACATATAATACTCAATAACTATCTTTATTTACTTCATATAAAGGTTATAATTGTTGACCATTGCAAATATATCGTCTTATTAATCTGTAGGGAGAAACGCGGGAGTTCCATATATTGTTATTTTCATACTCAAAATGAGTCAACATCGGGTATTCTCACTAAGGCATTTCATTGTCCACTTGCGCTAAAATTAAAGACTTTAGAAAAGACACTATAAGTAGCAAGGACTTTGAAAAGGCTGTGACATGTGCAGTTGCTTAAAACTATGTTATTATATTTAATAGTTACCTCCTCGCTAAATTAAACTCTTGAACTTGTTTTTGAACTTTGGATCGTTACTTCTATAAACTTTAACTTTAAAGATATGTTAAAACAAATAATTAAAAAAATACTTTTAACTACCCTTTCAAGGAGTGTTTCAAAATCAAACCCATCTCAACCATAGTCTTCGACTCTTTACCGACCACCACATTAACCCCTCACTTTTATCGTCCACCTCATACATCTCCAACTGCCAACTCTACTTCCATTATCTGCCATAAGATCCATCTCCCTCTTATTTTCATCCCATCACCTTTTACCACCACACGATTTGTCTCCCTTGCAAGTAAATTACCATTATCGTTTTGAAGATTCAGAAGGCATTAGGCCTCCAATCTAGTTTGAACGTCGATTGTCTTGGTTCATTGGCTTTGATTGTGTCCCTTAAAAAGGTGACAATTGTGGCAATGGTGGCACTCTGCCTCCTTTGGGTTAGGGTTAGGCTTAGCAGGATCAACTTTGGTCCCACTAGAAGAGGAACCATCTCAGGAATTTCACTTGCGGTAGCTCTTAGAGGAAGCTTTCCTCTTCTTACCCCTACCTTGCCCAATTGCCAAAACAGGAGCAGTTGGTGGATTGGGAGTTGGAGCAACAGACTTGTCCTTGAGGTTGCTCTCAGCAACCCTTAGGAGACCTTGGAGCTTACTTAGGGTGACCTCCTCCTTGTTCATGTGGTAGGTCATCCTAAATTGATTGTAACACGGAGGCAAGGAATGAAGCACCATGTCGATAGCCAAGTCTTCCCCAAAGTCAACATTCAACTTGCGAAGACGATCGACATACCTTTGCATCTTTTGCAGGTGCACGGTTAGAGATTCTCCATGACCCATTTTAGCGGAGATCATGTTAGTGAAGATCTCGTAACGTTCCTGCCTCGCGTTTTGATGGTATCTCTCCAATAAGTCTTGGTGCATTTCATACGGATACATGTCCTCGTAGGACTTTTGGAATTTGGTGTTCATTTTGGCTATCATGATGCAATGAACCTTCGTCGCATCACGTTCATGAGTCTCAAAAGCAGTCATTTCAGCCGGAGTAGCGATTTCTAGATTGATATTCTCGAGCTTTTCATCGAGGACATACTCCTTGTCCTCGTAGCGAGCAATCATGCGAATGTATCTTATCCATTCGCTAAAGTTCGTTCCATCAAAAGTTACCTTCTGGCAAAGGCTCATCAATGTGAATGACCTAGCAGCAGCGTTGTTTGCGTTCGACATCTACAAATAGAAAGGACAAAGATAGATTAGAATTTGAATCCCTAATTATCAACCAATAAGAAAAATTAGGACTAGGATCCAACAACAATATTTACATATTAGAAAAGGGATACCGTAATCCAACATGCAAATAATTTGAAGGTAAGTGAATGACGATTCACTAATTCTCCACCATGAAAACATAACTTTAAGTTCTAAATGTATTGAGAATTCCTAGGTTTGGATGAGATTCATTGAACTTTTCAATGGCATGTTTAAATCTCGATATGCCCCTCTCGTTTGTGACTGGGATACCGAGGATCACAAAGTGGGTGTGAATAACCATGCAAATCCGCACGGTGCCTTCATTATAACAATCACCTATTCGATGTGCCGGTAAACCACACACGCTCCATCGAACTATGATAAAAAATGAATCACCCTTTGCCACCTTTTCTTAGAACCAATTAGTGTTCCGGTAAACCACACACGCTCCACTAACTTCTTAGCAAGGGTGCAAAGTGTAATTTCATGGGATTACATCAATTCACTTTTCCTAAAGTAACTAGGATTGGGAATTTTTGAAAAAAATGTAGTTACTTTGTATTTCATATTATACTTTTAATGAGCAGATGAGGTTGCCCTATCCTACCCGTTCGGCTAACGACCCTCCACCGATCAAGCAAGCGATGGGTGTGAGTGTACACCCATTAAGCGCCATTTTATAAGCAGCAACCTTATACCCACCTTATAGACCGGCTTCGTGAATGAGGCCTACTAACGGTAAGACTAGTATTTTAATTTATATATATATATATATATATATATATATATATATATATATATATATATATATATATATTAACCTTGTAATACTATATTAGTATAGGGTTGAATTTTAAACTTGTAAAATTCTAGGGTTTGAAATTTAAATTGTCTAAATTAAACTTTTAATCACAAAAGATAAATTTCAAAACTTGAGGGCAAGTTTTAAACTTTTCAAAACATAAGGGATCAAGTAACAAATAATTCAAATTAACCATTTAATCTCATAATTATCTTTATTTGATTTACTTAAATGTTTCTTTCAAAACAATTACCAATTTAATTAAAATAATCAATCAATTATCACATAACGAAATTATTATTTAATTAATTGATAAATATCTTTAATTAGGTCAAGAATATACTCAAATATATATTAAAATCGGATTTATATTGACCCATTAAGATAAAGCCAAGTTTCCATAAGATAAACAGCAAGAAATCCCGAAACTAGCTCTTTCTGACGCTCGAACTCGCCGAGTTGAGGCCTACTCGCCGAGTCCACTATGGAACTCGCCGAGTTCATCAGGCAGAAGACAAAAATCGAATTTTGCAATCAACAATCAAGCAACCAATGCATTAATTCAATAGAAACCAACCTGGCTCTGATACCACTGATGGGTTTGAGCCATAAGAACATTCTTATGTGCACATGCAAACCCTAATGCTTGGATCTAGGTTTCTCTAATTGAACATGCATTGTATCCAAGACTTTTGAACAATAGATCTAGGTAATAACATAAGAAAAACAGATCTAGAAGATTACCTTAAGTTGCTTGCTTGAATCTTCTTTTCCTTGGAGCTTAGAGTCACAATTGTCACTCCTCTAATGGCTTACAAACACCAAATTAGCAAGAGGATGATTAGAGAGAGAGAGAGGGGAGAGGGCAAGAAGTCGGCCAGGGTTCTTCCAAAGGCAAGAGTGTCGATTTCCTTGACCCCATGGGTCTATTTATACTTGTGAGGCTCCTAGGGTTTCACCCTTAAACCCTAATTGGATAACTTAGGCCCTAAGCAATCCAATCTCCTTATGATAAGCCTTGGATGATTTCTAGGTCTATCCAAAGCCCCTAAAACCGTCCACCCCTTATCCTTAAGGGATTATAGCCCAAAGTACAACTATCATACAATTGATAGTTTATGCCCTTTTATTTAATTAATCTCTTTAAGTCACCAAATTAATTCCTAATTAATTTATGACTTATATTAATCAAATAACAATATTATTATTCCTTATATTATACTCATAATATATTAATAATATTTCTTCTCTCATTATAAATCATCCTGTCAAGTTGCTATGGTGAAGGCAACCCAAAAGGACCATGCACAATCGGGTCAAATACTTGTCTAATATAGTTTCAGCCTTAGACACTATTCCAACAATCTCCCACTTGGATAAGTCTAGTAACTATATACACAAGTATAATCCGATTAGCAATCGTAGCTCTCAAAGACGCTGTCAAACTCTGATCTTATCAGTCATGTCCTTTAGATAAGGGATCGTACAGTCCTCTGTTTAAATATCATGCGGACAATTCTTAGGATAAAAGTAACAGATAAACTTCGACTTATATACATTTACTTATTCATTAATCAACTATACACAACAATGCGTTTTATAACATCAAGTTACTGATGCGGTTTCGCATTATCAATGTACAACCAATTAACAAATAACAAACCATATATCTTGGTTTTAAGACCATATGATATTATCGTCTTGCGATCACCCTTTTTATCACATTCCATAAGGTGATTCCTGCAAGCGCGGGTTTGTTCCAATGCTCAAAACTAGTTCATAAGCACTCATGAACGTTGCAGCAAACTTTTGCTATGTCTAATACCATTTAGACAATCTACACACCAATTCATGACAATCTTCATTCATACCTACTTCCAACATATGAACGATTATGGACTATTTGAATAATTCGATTATTCTTAATAAACTCAATTATTCTGGAAGTCAAAACATGCAAAGTGAAACAATAGCTAAATAATTAACATAAGATAGTAACATTACTCATAAATAATAATCCTTTATTTAATCATCAAATGTTAATTACATTTATCTATTACACGTTTCTAATATTATCTAATCTAAACTAATATCATCCTTCAGCCCAATACTCCTAGCATGTTGCAAGTGCTTAACCCTGCTCAGTCCCTTCGTAAGCGGATCTGCTGGGTTATCTTCTAATGATATCCTCTTAACCACGAGTTGTCCTTCTTCTACTCGATGTCTAATAAAGTGATATTTTCTGTCGATATGACGAGATCTACCATGATCCCTCGGTTCCTTGGTCAAGGCAACCGCTCCTTCATTATCACATAAAATTTCCATGGGCTCCTTTATAGCAGGTACAAATCCAAGATCACCGATGAAGTTCTTCAACCATATTGCCTCCTTCGACGCTTTGCTCGCTGCAATGTACTCTGATTCACACGTTGAATCAACTACGGTTTCTTGCTTGGAACTTTTCCAACTTACGGCTCCTCCATTCAGGGTAAAGACCCAGCCCGACTGCGAACGGTAGTTGTCCCTGTCGGTCTGAAAACTGGCATCACTATACCCTCACACCTTCAAGTCATCACTCCCTCCAAGGACTAAAAACCATTCCTTGGTCCTCCGAAGTTACTTAAGGATATTCTTGACCACAATCCAATGAGCTCTGCCAGGGTTCCCTTGATATCTACTAACCATGCTCAAAGCAAAGGCTACATCAGGGCGAGTACAAGTCATAGCATACATGATTGAGCCAACTACGGAAGCGTATGGTACTCGGCTCATTTATGCTATTTCAGCTTCGGTACTCGGACTTTGAGTCTTACTCATCTTGGCATTACTTTGTATCGGTAATTCTCCCTTCTTCGAGTTTTCCATACTAAAACGTTTCGGTACTTTATCTAAGTGTTCTGACTAAGTCCTATTAGTCTCTTACTTCGTTCTCTCTCTATCCTTATTCCCAGAATATAGGAAGCCTCTCTGAGGTCCTTCATAGCGAAGCACTTCCCGAGCCAGGACTTAACCTCCTGCAGTGTCGGGACGTCGTTTCCTATGAGTAGTATGTCATCGACATACAAAACAAGGAAGCTTACTATACTCCCACTGGCTTTGACATATACACAGGATTCATCTTCGCTTCGTACAAATCCAAACTCTTTGACTTTCTCATCGAAGCAAAGATTCCATCTGCGAGACGCTTGCTTACGTCCATAAATGGACTTCTCAAGCTTACACACTCTATTTGGATGCTTCGGATCAACAAAACCCTCTGGCTGAGCCATGTAAACATCCTCAGCCAACTTCCCATTAAGGAAAGCAATCTTGACATCCATTTGCCGAATCTCATATCATGAAATGCGGCAATCGCTAGCATCACTCTAATAGACTTTATCTTCGCAACTGGTGAGAAGGTATCATCATAGTCAACTCCGGGAGTTTGAGTAAAGCCCTTCGCAACCAATCGCGCCTTATATGTGTGGATGTTTCCATCCACGTCGGTCTTCTTCTTGCAGATCCATTTGCACCCAACGGTCTTACGTCCGGGCACGTTATCAACCAAATTCCAAACTTGGTTGTCATACATAGATTGGATCTCGCTGTCCATTGCCTCCTTCCATTTTGCAGACTACGAGCCTGCCATGGCTTCCTTATAGCTATTAGGTTCATCTAAATTTATTAGTGTACCATCACTAATATACGTGTCCCCTTCAGTCGTAATATGAAAACCATAAAACTGGGGTTGAACTCTAACTTTGTCGGAACGTCTAAGAGATAATGACTCGTCAATCGGTTCAACCGGAGTTTCCTCCTCGGGTTGAGTGCCAGCGGTAGAGGTTCCTTCATCAATCGACTCTTGAATCTCTTCAAGCTCGATTTGCCTCCCACTGTCTCCTTGGCTTATGAGTTCTCGCTCTCGGAAAACTCCTCTCCTCGCAACGAAGATAACATTGTCCTTCGGTCTATAGAAGAGATATCCAAAGGATTTCTGCGGGTAGCCGATGAAAATACCTCGCTCACTACGAGGTTCGAGCTTGTCGTGAGTATCTCGTCTTACGAAAGCCTCACAACCCCAAACCTTGATATGTGCTAACGAGGGAGCTTTCCCTGTCCACATCTCGTGAGGTGTTTTGGCAACCTTCTTAGTAGGGACTCGGTTAAGGATATGGGCAACAGTCTCTAAGGCATACCCCCAGAATGAGATAGGTAGTGAAGCACGACTCATCATAGAGCGGACCATGTCTAACAAGGTTCGATTACACCTTTCTGCCATACCATTCAACTGTAGTGTCCTAGGTGGCGTCAATTGTGAAACTATTCCACACTCTTTGAGATAGTCGTGGAATTCAAGACTTAGGTACTCTCCTCCTCGATCGGATCGAAGCATCTTGATTTTCCTGCCCAATTGATTCTCCACTTCATTCTTGAACTCTTTGAACTTTTCAAACGTTTCTGACTTTTGCTTGATTAAGTAGATATACCCATATCTACTATAGTCATCGGTAAAAGTCACATAGAAACGGTTCCCATCTTTCGTGGTTGATCTAAAGGGTCCACATACATTGGCATGTATGAGGTCCAATAAACCCTCACCCCTTTCACATGTGCTAGTGAAGGGTGACTTATTCATCTTTCCAAGTAAACAAGACTCGCATGTGTCATCTTCCCTAAGGTCGAATGACTCCAACACTCCATCCTTTTGGAGTTGGGCTATGCGCTTCTTGTTGACATGTCCAAGACGACAATGCCACAAGGATGCTTTATCCATACTATTGGAAGAATTCATGCACAAAACATCATTTCCTAGGTTATCTACAATCATAACAGTTTCATAAATTTCATTACATGGCATTGCTTCAAAATATAAGACACCATTTAGATAAGCATAAATTGAACCATTCTCATTATTAAAAGAAAATCTAAATCCTTGTCTAAACAAACCATGAAACGAAATGATGTTTCTTGCCATTTCTGGCGAGTAGCAACAATTATTTAAATCTAAACATAAACCATTACTAAGCACTAAAGAATACACTCCAATCTTGGTCACAGGCGACGGTCTTCTGTTCCCCATGATTAGATTTATTCTTCCATGCTCCACATCCGTATTTCTTCTTAGCCCTTGCAATTCAGAACAAATGTGGTAACCACATTCGGTACCTAGGACCCAAGAAATAGCATGAGATGAATCATTAGATTTAATTGTGTATATACTTGCGAAAGACGGCTTGATCTTTCCTTCCCTGATGGCTTGCAGGTATTCTGGGCAGCTTCTCTTCCAATGCCCTGTTTTGTGGCAATGGTGGCACTCTGCCTCCTTTGGGTTAGGGTTAGGATTAGCAGGATCAACTTTGGTCCCACTAGAAGAGGAACCATCTCAGGAATTTCACTTGCGGTAGCTCTTAGAGGAAGCTTTCCTCTTCTTACCCCTACCTTGCCCAATTGCCAAAACAGGAGCATTTGGTGGATTGGGAGTTGGAGCAACAGACTTGTCCTTGAGGTTGCTCTCAGCAACCCTTAGGAGACCTTGGAGCTTACTTAGGGTGACCTCCTCCTTGTTCATGTGGTAGGTCATCCTAAATTGATTGTAACACGGAGGCAAGGAATGAAGCACCATGTCGATAGCCAAGTCTTCCCCAAAGTCAACATTCAACTTGCGAAGACGATCGACATACCTTTGCATCTTTTGCAGGTGCACGGTTAGAGATTCTCCATGACCCATTTTAGCGGAGATCATGTTAGTGAAGATCTCGTAACGTTCCTGCCTCGCGTTTTGATGGTATCTCTCCAATAAGTCTTGGTGCATTTCATACGGATACATGTCCTCGTAGGACTTTTGGAATTTGGTGTTCATTTTGGCTATCATGATGCAATGAACCTTCGTCGCATCACGTTCATGAGTCTCAAAAGCAGTCATTTCAGCCGGAGTAGCGATTTCTAGATTGATATTCTCGAGCTTTTCATCGAGGACATACTCCTTGTCCTCGTAGCGAGCAATCATGCGAATGTATCTTATCCATTCGCTAAAGTTCGTTCCATCAAAAGTTACCTTCTGGCAAAGGCTCATCAATGTGAATGACCTAGCAGCAGCGTTGTTTGCGTTCGACATCTACAAATAGAAAGGACAAAGATAGATTAGAATTTGAATCCCTAATTATCAACCAATAAGAAAAATTAGGACTAGGATCCAACAACAATATTTACATATTAGAAAAGGGATACCGTAATCCAACATGCAAATAATTTGAAGGTAAGTGAATGACGATTCACTAATTCTCCACCATGAAAACATAACTTTAAGTTCTAAATGTATTGAGAATTCCTAGGTTTGGATGAGATTCATTGAACTTTTCAATGGCATGTTTAAATCTCGATATGCCCCTCTCGTTTGTGACTGGGATACCGAGGATCACAAAGTGGGTGTGAATAACCATGCAAATCCGCACGGTGCCTTCATTATAACAATCACCTATTCGATGTGCCGGTAAACCACACACGCTCCATCGAACTATGATAAAAAATGAATCACCCTTTGCCACCTTTTCTTAGAACCAATTAGTGTTCCGGTAAACCACACACGCTCCACTAACTTCTTAGCAAGGGTGCAAAGTGTAATTTCATGGGATTACATCAATTCACTTTTCCTAAAGTAACTAGGATTGGGAATTTTTGAAAAAAATGTAGTTACTTTGTATTTCATATTATACTTTTAATGAGCAGATGAGGTTGCCCTATCCTACCCGTTCGGCTAACGACCCTCCACCGATCAAGCAAGCGATGGGTGTGAGTGTACACCCATTAAGCGCCATTTTATAAGCAGCAACCTTATACCCACCTTATAGACCGGCTTCGTGAATGAGGCCTACTAACGGTAAGACTAGTATTTTAATTTTATATATATATATATATATATATATATATATATATATATATATATATATATATATATATATATATTAACCTTGTAATACTATATTAGTATAGGGTTGAATTTTAAACTTGTAAAATTCTAGGGTTTGAAATTTAAATTGTCTAAATTAAACTTTTAATCACAAAAGATAAATTTCAAAACTTGAGGGCAAGTTTTAAACTTTTCAAAACATAAGGGATCAAGTAACAAATAATTCAAATTAACCATTTAATCTCATAATTATCTTTATTTGATTTACTTAAATGTTTCTTTCAAAACAATTACCAATTTAATTAAAATAATCAATCAATTATCACATAACGAAATTATTATTTAATTAATTGATAAATATCTTTAATTAGGTCAAGAATATACTCAAATATATATTAAAATCGGATTTATATTGACCCATTAAGATAAAGCCAAGTTTCCATAAGATAAACAGCAAGAAATCCCGAAACTAGCTCTTTCTGACGCTCGAACTCGCCGAGTTGAGGCCTACTCGCCGAGTCCACTATGGAACTCGCCGAGTTCATCAGGCAGAAGACAAAAATCGAATTTTGCAATCAACAATCAAGCAACCAATGCATTAATTCAATAGAAACCAACCTGGCTCTGATACCACTGATGGGTTTGAGCCATAAGAACATTCTTATGTGCACATGCAAACCCTAATGCTTGGATCTAGGTTTCTCTAATTGAACATGCATTGTATCCAAGACTTTTGAACAATAGATCTAGGTAATAACATAAGAAAAACAGATCTAGAAGATTACCTTAAGTTGCTTGCTTGAATCTTCTTTTCCTTGGAGCTTAGAGTCACAATTGTCACTCCTCTAATGGCTTACAAACACCAAATTAGCAAGAGGATGATTAGAGAGAGAGAGAGGGGAGAGGGCAAGAAGTCGGCCAGGGTTCTTCCAAAGGCAAGAGTGTCGATTTCCTTGACCCCATGGGTCTATTTATACTTGTGAGGCTCCTAGGGTTTCACCCTTAAACCCTAATTGGATAACTTAGGCCCTAAGCAATCCAATCTCCTTATGATAAGCCTTGGATGATTTCTAGGTCTATCCAAAGCCCCTAAAACCGTCCACCCCTTATCCTTAAGGGATTATAGCCCAAAGTACAACTATCATACAATTGATAGTTTATGCCCTTTTATTTAATTAATCTCTTTAAGTCACCAAATTAATTCCTAATTAATTTATGACTTATATTAATCAAATAACAATATTATTATTCCTTATATTATACTCATAATATATTAATAATATTTCTTCTCTCATTATAAATCATCCTGTCAAGTTGCTATGGTGAAGGCAACCCAAAAGGACCATGCACAATCGGGTCAAATACTTGCCTAATATAGTTGCAGCCTTAGACACTATTCCAACAATCCTTGAGGCTCAAAACACTTTCTTAGCAATAAAGTTTCAATCTTTGAGGCTTTCATGAAGCCATGCATGAGATATATCCATTTCCATGGAAATAGATTATTGTTTTTAGAGTTTGAGCTTATGTGAGTTATGCAAGCCATCAAGTAAGCAACTTTATTGTTTAAGGCATGGAATAAGACTTGGATCTAAGTTTGTAGCTTCTGACTCGGAATATTAAGCACTTAATAGAGAAAGGACTTAACAGGGTATTACGATGATCGTACGTGTGGGTACGCCCAACGTACTCGCCATCAAGCACTTACGCTAAGCGTACTTTGGAGTATGCCCCGCGTAACGTAGTCAGTTTGGACCTTGAGTATTGGGGCCTCGGTGTCGGCTGTAATTTGGACTTTGGGCCTTAGTGGGCCAACAGGAGTCAAAGTATGGGCCAATGGCATTTTTGGGCTTAAGTAGGGCTATATGAGGAGTTAGGCTCAATTTAGAAAAATTGGGCCTTTAATGAGCCATTAGTGGACTTAGAAAGAAGTAAAGGGTTTGGGCCTTGGTTATGACCCACACCATAGCAGGGGTAAGATACTAATTCTACCCATAGAAGGATCCTCATTTTTATTAAGTGTTTTATTGGTCATGATAGCCGGAGAGCAGCCGGGACAGCAGTCAGGGATCTTTCACTCGGATTTTCAGCAGTCAGTTCTTCGAGGTGAGTTTCCTTCCAGTAGGAACGGGTCTACGGCCACAATGTCGGCCCGTATAGATATCAGTAGTTCCGGATTGCGGTCCGATGTCGGGGTGGTCCCGAGAAGTAGTTTAGTATGCTTGATGTCTTTGTGATTCAGGCATGTCTATGTGTTATGTGTTCCGGACTGCGGTCCAATGCAGTATGTAGTATATGTGTTATTGTTGTATGTTATGATTATGTTATGCTATGTTCATTCCATTCCGAACTTCGATCCGATGCAGTGGGCAAGGCCCTAGTTAGTTCTGGACTTCGGTCTGATGCAGTGGGCAAGGCGCTAGTTAGTTCTGGACTTCGGTCCGATGCAGTGGGCAAGGCCCTAGTTGGTTCCAGACTTCGGTCTGATGCAGAGGGCGAGGCCCTAGTTAGTTTCGGACTTCGGTCTGATGCAGTGGGCAAGACCCTAGTTAGTTCCAGACTTCGGTCCAATGCAGTGGTCACGGCCCTAGTTAGTTCTGGACTTTGGTCCGATGCAGTGAGCAAGGCCCTAGTCAGTTCCGGACTTCGGTCCGATGTAGTGGGCAAGGCCCTAGTCAGTTCCATACTTCGGTCCGATGCAGTTGGCAAGGCCCAGTATGTGCTTTATATGTTATCATATGGTATGTGGTAGTTTGGGGGAGTTCACTAAGGTTCGTGCTTACAGTTTCAGTTTTGGTTTAAGGTACTTCAGCTAGCAAGGGGAAGGGATCGTGATGATGGCATGGCACCCACCACAGTTTTAGCCTGAGAGTTAGACTCTGATATTTTTGACATGATTTGACATCAATTGTGATATGAGACATATTTTATGACATTTTGAGACACACGACTTATGGTTTTCTTATATGATATTTGGATATTATGGTTTTAGTAATGTTTTCAAACGAAATTTTTGGCTTGTATTTTTAGGATGTTTCAAGTTTGTATCAAAGCCTTGGTTTGAGGGATTCGAACACACTTTTGGGTGTGTCTGAACTCAAACTAAGGAAATGGTAAAAGGTTTTCAAAAGAAAAACATTTTCAAACGAATTTTTTGAAAAAGAAACTTAAAAAGAAAAGAGTTTTGAAAAGGAGAAAAGGTGTGTGGTTCATGCGTTCAGTCGAGCTCAAGTAAGTACTCCCAAATTACCAATACAAGTTGATGTTATGATTATCAGTTTCAGTTGAACAACATGCTAGAATAGGACTAAGGATCTAGGAAGGATGCCTTATGTGCCTGTTATATGTGTGATGTGCACAAAAGTACCCACTAATTTTAATATTTATAACCTAACAAACTTAGACTAACTATGCACTTATAGGCAGTGTACCTAGTCAGATTACAATATAGCTTAGGTAAGTCAGGTGTCGATCACAGGGAACGGTGGTGAATTAACTTAAAATATTTTATTATAGGTTACAGGTCACACGAAAAGAATAAAGAAGTAGTTTAATAAATCTTAAACGAACAATTAATTGACAACTCTCGATAAACTAACAGGAAAGCAGATATCTTCAGGTACTTTGGTTTAGATAAATTACACCTTAAAAACATAGATAATTGCATACACAAATTCATTTATTCATGTTCACCGATTCCTAAAATGATTAGATTCGCGTTCACTATAACTAATCCTTTAGAAAACAAGTCAATTCAAACAGTGATCAGTTGATTAAACTAACATGCGTCGTAGTGTTCAGTTCGTATCAAGCAAGACTTGTAAATATAGTTAATCAAATTGGTCATTCAATTAACCTCTTGTTGATGGTCATCAAACAAAGCTCACACATTAACTTACTTATTTCCATGTTAATCCTAGTTTCACATTTGTTATTCCTAGACTTATAATCTTGATAGTCATCAAAATCATAAGAGAGAAGCAATCGAGCAGATGTTCATACAACTCAATTTACTTAATAATTAACAGCAAATAATTATCATTAACACGTAAGGATCTTCTAACAAGCTTGGCAAGATAAATTAAACATAAACAAACAATTCAATATAGCAATTAGTCTAATAATCAAGGTTTCATTCAATCATAAACACAAAGTAAAAGGTTTTTACACCCAAATCAGAAACTAAATACATAATAGTAACATAGTGGAATGCTAAACATGGTCACGTTAACAACCCATATGATTACCGACATGTATCCGCTCTCCAATCCTTCCGATCTCCGCTCCCGTTAGCTTAACGTCCTTCCGGCCGCCTTCTAGACCCTCAAAACAGCTTAAACAGAAGTTAATTATCGACTAAATTAGGTTAGAAGTCGAATCCCCCCTTCTGGTCAGCTGATAATCGCCTTTTATAACCCTTGTAACTGACTTACGTACGTTGGGCGTAAGTCGGATTATGCTGGGCGTACTGAAGATTAATATGCGACGGAGTTATCTGGATGTCAGCCGTTACGCGGGGCGTACATATAGATTACACTGGGCGTAATTCGTATTTGGGTATGACGCTTGGCGTACAAGTCCATTACGCGGGGCGTAATCGGCTCCTCCAGCATTTTTTCTTTCTTTTAGCCTCTAAGCCCGATTTCTGCTTCAGTCTTTTCTTTTTGTGCTCTATCGACAACGAATAGCTGCAAATCATAATTCAAAGCATTATAAGTACTTTTTAGTTCTAAAAGAGAACAATAAAGGCCAAAATATTAAGATATAATGCATAATAATATATATAAAAATACACATATCAAAATACCCTACACTTAGCCTTTGCTTGCCCCCAAGCAAATTTACTTTTATTTTACTAATATCGTACTAAACAATCCATTTAAAACTCAGCCATTATGTCAAGACCGCAACACATGCATTTGTGTTTAAAATTTTCCTAAAGTACCGCCCCATACTTTAAATACTCACAATCTTCATAAACACTCGCCCACTTCTTTTGAACAATGCTCATTTTATGCATCCCTCCGAATCCATCCGCAGAAAACCTCCTAACCTCAAGGTATTTTTGGTTGAGCAACCCAAGCATACATAATCTAGAATTACAATTTATGATACCACTATGGAGCATTTTTTTGAATTCTTCACTTTCTTGATAATTTGATCTTTGATTTCTTTGAATTCACAACCTTGTTTGATTTGATTTCTGGTATCTTCAATTTTTGAACTCTTGGAATTTTGATATTTTGATCTTCACTTTAGTTGCTCCAAAATTCTTCAAACTTTTCTTGCAATTCTCTCTCTTTTTTTTTACATGTACCTCTCTTTTTTCACTCAAAACCCTACATGCTTAAGCAGGGGCGCTCAACTTCAACCTTTATTGGTTAACGATAATAATGTCCCTGGATACATTTCTGGTACACGATGCTAAACATATTGCATCCCTCAAACTAAGCGAGGTTGTGTTTTTGTTCCATGATTTCACTAAAATAAGGGAGGCCACAAATGCACTATAACGTGTATTGGCTCAACTAAACATTTGAGTTCTCATCGGATCATCTCATACCATATTAGCAAAAATTAATTTAAATTATCACTAGATTTTTCTAAATTAAACTATTATTTCAAGTTTATAAAGTTTTTAAATTTCCTAAATCTAGTAATTTCCAAACTATTATTTTTTTTATAACTATTATATTTTTTATAATTTACTTTTACCGACCCCCTACCCCACACTTATTTCATACAATGTCCTCATTGTATGCATAAAACTAATTAAGCATAAAAAGGAAGAAAAAGGAACAGACTCCCATGGGGTAGTTTTGGCGAGATCGAATGGGGCTGCTACAAGTTGCTTCAAATATTGCTGAACGACTGAAAACTGGAACTGCTGCTTCTGAATTTGCCGATAAAATCAAGACTGCCGACTTCGAAAATGTGGTGCAAAAGATTGCAAACAAATGCAATGTGTCGTAACCATGACATGAAAAAATGTCGACCACGTTGTCTCGTCAAGAATGACATCCTCTTCTCGCGATGAAAAATCCCCTACAACATAGGAAAGTGTCAACCATGTCGTGGCAGCTGGGATGATACTTCTTCCTCACGTCGAAATAAAACTCTATGGTATGGGAACAACTCATCCATATCATAAGAGTCAAAATATAGTAAAAATGCCAATCTTCTAAATAATCTCTCACGAAATCAATATACACCCCACACTTATGACAAATTGTGGGTCGTGACTATAATCTTCGAACTCTAACACGACTCTCTCTAGCAACAATCGGACCTAGCTGCTGAACTTACTGCCATCTTTCTAAAGGCGAAAATTCTACAGAGATATAAACAACCAAAGAGCATGATAAAACAACCTAATTTAAGCTTAATTACATACCAAATAAAAATACTAATACTAAGCAACACAAAAATAAACTAAAAATAACACAAAAATAAAAATAAAAAGGATAACTAAATCACTCATCATCTCCGTCATCATGCTACTGTGTCCCAGAAGTACTGGCTCCATCATGTCGTGACTGGAATGGTGGAGGGAAAGGAACCGAGTAGTGAAACCCCTGGTGGGCAAAGAATGCGGTCAACGTATCCCCATACTATTGCTGTTGTCTCTCCACGTGTGCAGCATACTCACCAAGGTTCTGAACCCCCACGTCAATACGGTCAATGCGTTGAGCTAGGTAACGCATATCAATCTCCGGATCAGGTCCCTGTTGCGCTCCCCGAGGAGCAGGTCTACGCCGCTGGACCCGTCTCGGCTGTGGCTCGACGGCACCCTCCTCGTCTTCCATGTCATCTGCTCGTACCCGCAAGACACCATCTCCGCCCCGCTCAAGTACACGCATCAACTCCAACAACTGAAGGCTCATCGGCCTCATATCATGAAACACCATCGATCTCGTGATATCACGCGTCAACAACTGATATGATCGAGCTAATCGCGTAATAAAATGCCCCCCCCACAAATCTGGCTATCCTCCCGAAGTCCCTTGGCCCTCCTACCCAAATACGCGACTAATCGCGTGATAAAATGCCCCCCCACAAATCGGGCTATCCTCCCGAAGTCCCCTGGCCCTCCTACCCAAATACGCGGCTAAAGCAACTGGAAGGTTCAGGTGCCTCCCTGGAGTAACAAGTGCCCATAAGAAATACAAGTCCGTCGAAGGCACTCTCTCACTGTTCTTATGGTGCGTGAGAGATATGGAAATCAGACGGTGCAGCAATCTGTATGTGGTAGACCGAATCATCCTCCCCCGTGCAGTAGATGGCGTATATACTCCCCCTGTAATCTCGGCCCAAAAAGTGTTTTCATTATAGTCATCTGGCCGATCCGTGAGACAATCAGCAAGGAATGTCGGGAAGTGGACACTCCTCGTCTCATCTGTTGTATATAACCCCACTCGAGTGGCGAGCTCTATCACACTACACTCCCGGCTCACACCCCCCAATCTGAAGGAAAAGGTTGTCCTATCATCGGGTGTCTTCCTAGGGTCATAGGAAACTGTAGCGTAAAAATCCAGCAAAAATTCCCGATAAACAGGCTCCTGGATCCTGAACAATTGTGCCCATCCCTGACATACGAACAAATTCACTCCACTCGCGTCCGAATGCGTGTATTGCAAAAAATCCTGGATCAGCGAAGCAAGTCCAGTCTGGGTCGCCAATTCCCAGTCAAATGAAGGTGCTATGTCGATCTCCTTAGTGAGCAGCAAACTCAAATTGTTGACATATCGTGCCCGGGTTGCATCATTCAGAGTTTGCGGAAATTTTAAGAAACGGTGATCGGTCACGTCCTCGGGTGGGTTGGTCCTTTGAGTTCTTCGGGCCATAATCTGCACAAATAAATACCAAAACAAAACCAAACAAAATATTCCAGCATTAACAATTTTTAAACCAAAAAATAATGGTCCTTGGGCCTGTTGTACGCTGGGCGTACATCCAGCATACACTGGGCGTACGTCCAATTTTACAAATCTGTGTCGGTGTCCCTGCTCAAAAGGGCATAAACTTCAACAAAATACACAAGGCAGTCAATAACCACTAGAAAGTCAAAATGCGGGACCAAACCTAGGCTTATGTCCAAGAATGCGAATCAATCACTGTTCGTTCTTTGTCTATTCATGATTAGCAAACATTACACAGGGAAACTTTATCGGGGCAGTTAAAAATCGAAGAGTGTATAGGGCGTACGCTAGGCGTCCGTCCACAAACTCAAATCGATGGTCATTGGATGGGATTAAGACCAAATTAGGTCCTAGGGTTTAGTCTATTGATCGAAATCGGTTTATTTAAGCAAATATCAAACATACATTTGTGAAATCGGCCCCAATTCAAGAAATATATGAACCCTAGATTTTGACAAAGGGAATATGCAACTAATTTCACTGATTTAAACACAAATCATCGACATTGAGTAACCGAATAACATACCTTTGTGTTGATTCTACAAGGAAAGAACAATCGGAGATTTTTGGGAGAAGAACTTGTCGTCACAGTATGCGGCGAAGGAAGAGAGTTTGAAAGAATAACAAAAAAGTCAAAGGGTTAAATGATAAAACATGTCGCCGATTTACGCTGGGCGTAAAGCAAAGTTACGTTGGGCGTAACCCAAGTCCGAGAAAAAGTCATCCGCGATCAGAGGTTGAGTACGCTTGGCGTACATTAACATTACGCTGGGCGTAATTGTAACTGAAATATTTCCTTTTCTTTATTTGAAATTTCTTTCTTTTAACTAATTAATTTGGGAACTTATTATTATTTTTCTCTTTTTAAATTGCTTCAACAACAGCCATGACTTTCCGATGAGTGACATTTTAAAAAAAAATGAGACGTCATGATCACTTGTCTTTGTCGAGATCAAACAACAATGGTTGATCAAAACCCTTGCACGCAAGAATTGGTTTGTGAAAACAACCACTTTCGGGACGTGTTAGATTATTTCCTTTGTTTTCTTCGCACTTTTAACTAAAAGTAGAACAAGAAGTGACCTAACTAGTCAAGAACAACAAGAGCTCGGTCTTCCACTTAACCACCACAATACGCCTTGCTATACTACGCCTCATGGATTGAGTTGGACAAATCAACAAAGTAGTAGGCTAAATCGGTCAAGAATTCCCTAATCGCTTGCATTCTCGAAACCCATGCAAAAAGTAAAGTCAAGCAATGTGTACAATCCCAAATTCCTGCAATTAACAACAAGAACCTTCCCGACAAGTGAAATGATATCATCGAAAATAAACTCTAAAAAAAACTAACTAAACAAATAACGAATAATCAAATAAACTAAGTTAATTTCAAGCCGTTCCCCGACAACAGCGCCAAAAACTTGATGTGCACAAAAGTACCCACTAATTTTAATATTTGTAACCTAACAAACTTAGACTAACTATGCACTTATAGGCAGTGTACATAGTCAGATTACAGTATAGCTTAGGTAAGTCGGGTGTCGATCACAGGGAACGGTGGTGAATTAACTTAAAATATTTTATTATAGGTTACAGGTCACACAAAAAGAATAAAAAAGTAGTTTAATAAATCTCAAACGAACAATTAATTGACAACTCTCGATAAACTAACAGGAAAGCAAATCTCTTCAGGTACTTTGGTTTAGATAAATTACACCTTAAAAACATAGACAATTGCATACACAAATTCATTTATTCATGTTCACCGATTCCTAAAATGATTAGATTCGCGTTCACTATAACTAATCCTTTAGAAAACAAGTCAATTCAAACAGTGATCAGTTGATTAAACTAACATGCGTCGTAGTGTTCAGTTCGTATCAAGCAAGACTTGTAAATATAGTTAATCAAATTGGTCATTCAATTAACCTCTTGTTGATGGTCATCAAACAAAGCTCACACATTAACTTACTTATTTCCATGTTAATCCTAGTTTCACATTTGTTATTCCTAGACTTATAATCTTGATAGTCATCAAAATCATAAGAGAGAAGCAATCGAGCAGATGTTCATACAACTCAATTTACTTAATAATTAACAGCAAATAATTATCATTAACACGTAAGGATCTTCTAACAAGCTTGGCAAGATAAATTAAACATAAACAAACAATTCAATATAGCAATTAGTCTAATAATCAAGGTTTCATTCAATCATAAACACAAAGTAAAAGGTTTTTACACCCAAATCAGAAACTAAATACATAATAGTAACATAGTGGAATGCTAAACATGGTCACGTTAACAACCCATATGATTACCGACATGTATCCGCTCTCCAATCCTTCCGATATCCGCTCCCGTTAGCTTAACGTCCTTCCAGCCGCCTTCTAGACCCTCAAAACAGTTTAACAGAAGTTAATTATCGACTAAATTAGGTTAGAATTCGAATCCCCCCTTCTGGTCAGCTGATAATCGCCTTTTATAACCCTTGTAACCGACTTACGTACGCTGGGTGTAAGTCGGATTACGCTGGGCGTACTGAAGATTAATACGCGATGGAGTTATCTGGATGCCAGCCATTACGTGGGGCGTACATATAGATTACACTGGGCGTAATTCGTATTTGGCTATTACACTTGGCGTACAAGTCCATTACGCGGGGCGTAATCGACTCCTCCAACATTTTTTCTTTCTTTTAGCCTCTAAGCCCGATTTCCGCTTCAGTCTTTTCTTTTTGTGCTCTATCGACAACGAATAGCTGCAAATCATAATTCAAAGCATTATAAGTACTTTTTAGTTCTAAAAGAGAATAATAAAGGCCAAAATATTAAGATATAATGCATAAAAATATATATAAAAATACACATATCAATGTGTTTCAGCTTTATGAGAATTGCATGCTAAGTATAGAACTGACAGTATGATAGCCTGAGTAGTATATGCTTGATTATGTGTACTCAATGCCCGAATGTTGCTTGCTTTGTGCTTTAGGAGTTCTAGTTGTCTTTCTCTAACTAGTAAATGAATATGTTAAGTTACATATTGCGAGGATTAAATATTTTCAGAAGATTAGGTCAAGCTCTATTTCACAGCTCTTGTTTGAGTCCAACCGTTGTAGGGTAGGATCTCTCATTCGAAGAATTATCTAGTCTGAGTAATATGTAATAGTATTCGCGAGCTAGTTATGGGAAGAAAACAGGGACTTCTTATGTAGCTGATGGCGGAGAGTGAGTTGGTGATTACCCTGGGGCAATCCTAGGATGAGATTAACGTGAGATCAGCAGTAGTAGTAAAAGGGACTTGGTGGAGTCAAGGCAGTTATTGAGGAAAGTACGGATAGATGTGGAAGGTAGAAGGGGCCCATACTACTGAAAGCAAAGGATTCGTACTCGAATGAAGGAAGGCTGATACGAGACCAATAAACTTGTAGTACATGTGATCTTTCTAGTTATATCAGTGTTTCTGACGTTGTCACAATGTGTTTCAGAATGGTGGTTTTACGCCCTAGACCAGCAGTCAACAGTTCAGGTGCCAAAGAGGGATCAGGTTTAGGCTCGGGATCCGAGCATTTGGATGAGCAGATGAGGGAGTTCATCTCCTCAGAGATCACATGCAGCATACTAGACCAGACTCCTATGATCTTTGGTTCGGTCAAGGAGGGCATTCTAGAGATTCTTGACGAAAGGTTGAGCGCCTTCCGTACTGAGATGACGGCCATGATAGGGTCACGTACTTTGACCTTCAAGGAGTTCAGAGCTTATGGAGCGCTAGATTACCAGGGGCCCAAGACGCCTTTGCGACCAGATGGTTGGCTGATGTGGCCAACGCTTTCCGCACGAGCAAATGTCCCGAGGGGGAAAAGGTCTGACTTGCATCCTATCTTCTGAAGGGCAGATCACATGATTGGTGGGAGGAGGTCGGACATGCCATTGGGGATGACGCAACGCTTGATGCGATGACCTGGGCTAATTTCACGACCAGGTTCAGGGCGGAGTTTACACCGACCATTGAGGTGCAACAGCTTCGAGGGAGTTCCAGGATCTTACTCAGACTACTGAGACGGTGGCGGAGATTACCTCCAAGTTTAGGGAGAGGGCTCTTCTCGTTCCTCAATACGCGGCAGACGAGGAGATGAAGAAGGCCCGATACCATGAGATGTTGAGGAGTGATATCAGACAGTTTGTGAGCCGGTCCAGTTGTAGAACGTTGGACGACATGATTACGAGGGCTCTTGAGAGGGAGATTGATTTAGAGATGGAGAAAAAGAGGAAGCCAGAAGTGGTATATGGCACAGGGAGTTCGGGCGAAAAGCCTAAGGTATTAGATCACAGATCTAAGGGACAGCAGAGCCACAGTCAGTGTGCCAAGTGTGGGAGGTTGCACGATGGAGTGTGCAAGGCAGGGAGTTCCGACTACTACAAGTGCGGTTGGACTAAGCACATGAGCAAGGATTGTACAACTACTACTACAACGACTCCCACCTCAGCATCTGATCTGATTTGCTTTCAGTGCAATCAGATGGGCCATAAGAGGTCCCAGTGTCCTAGCTTAGCAGCAACAGGGAAGGTGGCGGCACCTGCCCCTGCTACATTAAGGATTACAGACGGCCGTCAGGGTCAGGCTGAGGCGCCAGTGGCGAACAGTAGAGCGTTCCAGATGATAGAAGAGGAGGTGCGAGCGACTCCTGACGTGGTGACATGTATGAATTTTCCACTTATAGTTGTTTTTAGTATTGATTTTTTCTTATGGTTATGTGTTTGTGTATAGGGTTGTTCCTAGTGAACGACATTTCAGCTACAATATTGTTTGACTCGGGGGCTACCCGATCATTTGTCTCGCTTGCGTTTAGCAGAGCTCCAGGGGAGCTGGATTGCCCACTTGAGGTTGAGATAGCTAATGACAGGACCGTCAGGGTCGTGAGAGTACATAGGGGGTGTTCGTTGCGGTTATTTGACGAGCAGTTCTCAGTGGATTTGGTTCTTATTCCCTTGCAAGGGAATAAGGTTATAGTGGGTGCAGATTGGTTGAGCCCAATGGGGCAGTGATTGATTGTGAGCTGCAGTTAGTAAGGGTCCGCACTCCTGGTGGGAGAGAGTTAGTGATTCAGGGCGAGAGGCTACATCACGGACCGATTCTTTGTTCAGCAGTGAGAGCGAGGCGCTACTTCTAGCAGGGATGTGCGGGGTATGTCGCCTATGTTATGGATGCCCAGGAGAAGGGTAAGGCGACAGTTGACGATGTACCTGTGGTGTGAGAGTACCCGGCCATATTTCTAGAGGATATACCTGGGATACCCCCGAAGAGGCAGGTTGAGTTTAGGATTGACCTGGTACGTGGTGCGACTCCGATAGCCAAGGCACCATATCGATTGGCTCCTCCAGAGATGCAGGAGTTGTATACGCAGCTGCAAGAGCTGCTAGACAAGGGTTTTATCAGGCCTAGCAGTTCGCCATGAGGAGCCCCGATCCTGTTTGTGAAGAAGAAGGACGAGTCACATCGCATGTGTATAGACTACCAGGATCTGAACAAGGTATCGGTGAAGAACCTTTACCCACTTCCGAGGATAGATGATATGTTTGACCAGCTTCAGGGAGCATCTTGGTTTTCCAAGATTGATTAACGGTCGGGATATCACCAGATGTGGGTCAGGGATGAGGATGTGCAGAAGACCGCTTTTAGGACCCGCTATAGTCATTACGAGTTCATGGTGATGCCGTTTGAGCTCACCAACGCTCCAGCCGCGTTCATGGAACTCATGAACCGCGTATGCAAGCCGATGCTGGATCAGTATATGATAATGTTGATTGACGACATCTTGGTTTATTCCAAGACTCAAGAGCAGCATGAGGAGCACCTGAGAGAGGTGCTAGAGACACTGAGGAGGGAGAAACTTTTCACGAAGTTCTCCCAGTGTGAGTTCTGGTTGCGCGAGGTGCAGTTCCTTGGGCACCTCGTCAACTGTAAGGGTATATTAGTAATCCGACCAACATAGAGGCCATGATGCAGTGGGAGGTCCTGAGGTCTCCATCTGAGATTCGGAGCTTCCTAGGTTTAACAGGGTACTACATGAGATTCATCCAAGATTTCTCCAAGATAGCAGTTCCTCTCACCCAACTGACCAAGAAGTCGGTGGCGTTCCACTGGGGGCCTGAGCAGGAGGCAGCATTTGAGACCCTCAGGCAGCGATTATGCGAGGCACCGATTCTTACCCTGCTAGAGGGAGTTGATGACTTTGTAGTCTATTGTGATGCTTCGATCACATGCATGGTAACAGTGTTGATGCAGCGATGCCATGTGATAGCTTACGCCTCTAGGCAGTTGAAGCCTCACGAGGCTAACTATCCGACGCACGATTTAGAGTTGGGGGCTGTTGTGTTTGCACTCAAGATTTGGCGACATTACCTCTATGGGGTCCGGTGTAGCATTTAATCGGATCACAAGAGTATGAGGTACCTCATGGATCAGCCAAATATGAACATGAGGCAGCGTCGGTGATTAGACGTGGTAAAAGATTACGACTATGAGATCCTTTACCATCCGGGAAAAGGCCAACGTAGTGGCCGACGCCCTGATTCGCAAGGCGGTAGCAGCCCCGATCAGAGATATATGTCTGAGGATGACAATGATTACCCCACTGCTGGAGCAGATTAGGGAGGCACAGGCTGAGGGTCTGAAGGAGGAGCGTCAGAAGTGTGAGAGGATCGTGGGCCGAGTAGCTTCCTTTGATTATGATAGTCGAGGATTGTTGACCCTGCATGGGAGGGTCTGGGTACCGTACTGGGGCAGAGTGCGGCAGGTGTTGATGGACGAGGCCCATAAGTCTCGGTTCTCCATCAACCAAGGGGCGACGAAGATGTATAGCGATCTTCGACCCGATTACTGGTGGCCCTTCATGAAGCGGGACATAGCTTGGTACGTGGAGAGGTGCCTGACCCGCAGGAAGGTCAAGTCAGAGCACCAGAGACCCCACGACAAGATGCATCCGTTACATATTCCCATGTGTAAATGGGAGGATATCACCATGGATTTCATTACTAAGTGTAACGCCCGCAGATTCGGGCTAGTCAATTTAGAGGCAATAGGGGTCGAAAACGGCTTTTAGACAAAAAGATTATTTAGAATAAATAATCTTAACCAAGTTGTAGAATATGTCACAAGGTTTCCGTACATATAAAGAACACCGAAATCCGAGTTATAACGAAGAAGTTATGACCCGTCGAAGTTTCGCGTCGGAACCGGCACGGCGCCGGGAAGCGTAAATAGTAAATTTATGATAGAGCGAGATTTAGCCTTAGCGCTCTAAACGAAAGTCGTAGAATATGTTAAACTAAGAACATCGATAAAAAGAACGCCCAAATCTGACTTCGTATGAAGAAGTTATGATTTTTCGAAGTTTCAGATTAGCAGTGTACAACCCGAAATTCGAATTTTAGATCAATTGATTTTTAGCCGACACAACCTAAACGAGAATCGAAGATCTCGTTATTAGTAGCGTAACGATAAAAAGACAGACGAAAATGGACATCGGATAAAGAAGTTATGAGATTTTAACGGACCAATCCTGTCCCGGCCTGCTAAAAATATAACTTTAAAAATAAAGTGAAAATTAGTCGACGGAGTCTAAACGAAAGTTGTGGAGTACGTCTCCACCTACGCGTGGATATAAAGAACGTCAAAAACGGAGTTCGTATGAACGAGTTACAAATTATAATAGCATATTTACGTATTAAAATAAAGTATAAATCATGTATACGTACACATATATATACATATGTATATATCATTAGAAAGGTATCGACCATGCGGTCATTATAAGACTAATGTTGAGTTCTTTCGACATTAGTTTAGTACAAATATCATTAAATCCATTTAAAATAGTATTATAGAGGGGTGTTTAGTTGTTTATATAACTAAAAGGTCATTAAGTAATTATGGAGGGTAGTTTTTGAAAATTCAATTAGTATAAATAAGAGCCTTGGGCTCTCATATTTCTTGCACCATTCTCTTGATTCAAGAGTCTTTCTCTCCTTATCCCCCGAGCATTTCGGTCCCTCGTGATTCAACTTCTCTTTCTGTAGTTTTAGTATAGTAAGGTGAGCGCTGAAGCGTTGCACGAATCTTTCTTAGAAAGATTCAGCGACGAAGTTCTGCCCTTGCAGAGCCCGACTCCTAGCTAAAATCCCCTTGAAAGTAAGTTATGCTTACCCTATTTTAAATATAGTTTATATTTAAAATTAGTATTGTTATTATAAATTTATAATAAATATTTGAGCTATTATTATGACTTATATAAGTGTCGTTATAATATCTTTTAACTACTCGCGGTACGGGGAATCTGGTTTAAAGGGCCGCATAGGGTTGTTGGATTTCAGAAGTGCTATACGCCAAAATGGTCCTGCCCTCCGGTGTTTTATATCTGGCCCCTGTCTGTACATAGTCGTTGGAAAGTATTGTTTAAACGCTTATATAATAATAATAATAATAATAATAATAATAATAATAATAATAATAATAAGACTAATAATTAGTCACGGTAATATTAGACTAAAATCTAGTGGTGATAATACTAGGTTTCGTCAAAGGAAATTATTTTAAAGTAAACGAAGCGTTGTCCGAGTATCGAGTCACCACCTTCTCAGGTGAGTGCATAGTTACTTTCAGCTTACACATAGATATGAAGTATTTTATATAAATTACGTGCTATGTGTGCATATTATCTGAATACTTGCTATCTATGCTGGATGAACGTTTTATACATGTTTTCAATGATTTAAACTGTATATGTATTTTATATCTACAAAATATGTTGGGTAGAACATGGGTAGATGAATGATGAGGGATAAAAGCTGAAATATAGGAACATTAGTAGCATGGACCTAGTGCCCTATAGGTATGCATTGGCAGCAGTGGACCTAGTACCCTATAGATGGGCACTGGCAGCTGCGCCACAACTCGTAGATGTTTTAGATCTACGGTAAACGTCTTAGCAGCTGCGCTCTAAGGACAGTATCGGCAGCTGCGCCTAATAGGGAGCCTTATGACCATGACAGTGGCGTTAAAAGGTCAATACCGGCAGAAGCGCCACATAGGAAATGTCCTAATTCTGGCAGCTACACCTAAGTGACAAGATTAGCAGCTGCGCTTGACCAAAGTGTCATTGGCAACAATGGACTTCATGTTGTTTCCTTAGGATGATCCTTAGGAATGAATGAATGAGAAATAGCTGGTTCTTAAGGTAGATCCTTAAGAATAAAGAAGATAATGGGGATGGGTAATTTGGTTGATTGTTTGATTGTTAAAACATAATAATTATATTATTGTGGGTTGAAAACCCTATGTACTCACCAGGTTTCCCAACCTGACGCACTCAGTTTATTTGTATCACAAGTGTCGATATGAAGTCACATTACACTGAGAGATTTAAAAGAGATGTAGATCACTAGTGTAAATAAATGTAAGTTCTGTTTATGCTTATGTTTCTGTATTGACGATGACATCCCAAATGTTTTTAAAAGTGAAAAAAAATATATTTCTTTAGAAATGCTTTGATAACGCGATTATCATGTTTTTCTGGGAACAAATTCCGCAACATTTTTATTAAAAGAAGTACTCTGATTTTCATAAAGCATAAACAAAATCGGTCTTTTCTGGCCGTAAAAATGGGGATGTCACACTAAGCTTCCCAGGACCGTACGTGGAGTGGATTCAATTTGGGTCATCATGGATCAGCTGACCAAGAGTGCGCATTTTATATCGATTTAGGAGAGCATATCGGCCGAGAAGCTAGCCGTTGTTTACATGCGGGAGACAGTGGCACTACATGGAGTGCCTGTTTTGATAGTGTCAGATCGAGACATCCAGTTTACTTCCAGGTTTTGGAAGCGGTTTCACGACGAGATGGGTACTCGTCTTCATTTCAGCATCGCTTTCTACCCTCCAACGGACGGACAGAGCAAGAGGATGATTCAGACTCTCAAGGACATGCTTCGGGCATGTGTCCTAGATTTCGATGGCAGTTGGGATACGTATATTCCATTAGTGGAATTTTCATATAACAACAGTTACCACGTCAGTATTGACCGACCTCCCTTCGAGATGCTTTATGGGAGGAAGTGTAGGACCCCAATCTGTTGGGGTGAGGTCGGTCAAAGAGTCATTGGAAGTACGGAGGTAGTACTCAAGACCACAGATTTGATACAGCAGGTCTGTAGCAGGCTCCAGACCGCTCAGAGTCGGCAGAAGAGTTACGCCGACAGGAGGCGTTCGGACTTGGAGTTCCAGGTGGTTGATATGGTCCTCCTGAAGGTGTCACCATGGAAAGGTGTCATCAGATTCCAGAAGCGGGGCAAGCTGGGCCCCAGATTCATAGGTCCGTTCAGGGTTTTGACCTGGGTAGGTCGGGTTGCTTACCGTTTGGACCTTCCAGCAGAGCTCAACCATATCCACAACACGTTCCATGTATCTCAGTTATGGAAGTGTTTGGTGGACGAGTCAGCAGTTGTACCATTGGAGGATATTCAGGTTGATAGCATCCTGAATTACATTGAGAGACCCATTGTGATTTTGGATCAGAAGACGAAGACCTTGAGGAACAAGGTAGTTCAGCTAGTAAAGGTGCAGTGGCAGCACCCAGAAGGGTTTAGAGTGGACATGCGAGTCTGAGGAGGAGATGAGGGAGCATTATCCGGAGTTGTTTTCAGATTCAGTAGCAACAGACTTCGAGGACGAAGTCTGATTTAAGGGGGGTGAATTGTAACATCCGTATCTCGAGGTTTTAATTAATTAATTATGCAACTTAAAAAGATATTGGACTATGGTTAGACTTGACATTTTGGATTGGACCTTAAGAATATTAGGCCGAGATGTAGGCTGGCCATAAGGCATACGCGGGGCTTAGTGTCATTGGATGCGTGGGACATGAGAGGCGTACGTGCAGCGTACTATAAGGTACGCCCAACGTACACGATCATACACTAAACCCTAATTCCAGGGTTTAAGAGGTATATAAACCCCCCTAGTTTCTTATCAGCCTCCTCACCCACAAAAAAACCCTAATACGTTCTTACCCTCTTCATTGTGTGAAATTGCATTTTGTGAGTGCATTTAGTGAAAGAAAGTTGTGAAGAAGGAAAGCAAAGGTTGGAGAAGAAGCTTGAGCTCAGGGATCTGGACTAAGCTCACCTTTGTCATAAAAAGAAGGTATAAAGCACTTAACTTTCTTCCTAATATTCTAGATAGGGTTATGGGAGTTTTGGACCTCTTTAGGTCCAAAGGTTGGACCTTGATCTTGTGAATCCGTTTTTGAACTTGGGGTTGCCATCCTTGAGGCTCAAAACTCTTTCTTAGAAATAAAGTTTCAATCTTTGAGGCTTTCATGAAGCCATGCATGAGATATAGCCATTTCCATGGAAATAGATTATTGTTTTTAGAGTTTGAGCTTATGTGAGTCATGCAAGCCATCAAGTAAGAAACTTTATGATTTAAGGCATGGAATAAGACTTAGATCTAAGTTTGTAGCTTCTGACTCGAAATATTAAGCACTTAATAGAGAAAGGACTTAACAGGGTATTACGCTGAGCGTACGTGTGGGTACTGTGACATCCCCAAAATCTCGGCCAGAAAAGAACGATTTTCATTTATGCTTTTAAAATATTTTCAGAGTAAATCCTTTTGATTTGAAAGAGTTGCGGAATTTGTTCCCAAAAACAAAACGTGATAAAACAATGTTTACCAAAGCATTTCATAAAAGAAATGTATTTTCATTAATATCAAAACTCGGGGTGTCATGTTCCGATACAGACCAATAAGCATAAACGATAACATTACAAGTCATTCAACAAATATATACATATACAGACTTGTAATCAAAACAACTGATGGTTCATCCATCTCATGCCCTTGCGCTACTTCCTGTAATACAAATAAAACTGAGTGGGTCAGGCTTGGGAGCCTGGTGAGCATATAGGGTTTTCAACTCACAATAAATAATCATATTTTTTTTTCACCAACGAACAATAACCCAATTACCCATTCCCGTTATTCTCACTTTATGTCCCTAAAACAACTAACATAAGGGACCTAGTCTAAGAATATTTCATCGGGGCGACAACACATGCTTCGGGGGTACCTCAGCAATATAAGTCAAATAAGGCAACCATGAGGGGGATGGAGTACAGCGAATGAACACCCAAGTTCATTAACACCTACAGGTGGCGAACCTGCTAATGTTTCCACAAGACTATCTAGAAAAGTATGTGGTCGTCATCTAAACTCCGCTAGATGACTAAATCAAACAACAACGAGGCCTCTCATCTGTTTATTACACACCAACTATCTACCCATGTTCTACCCAACATATTAGTAGATAAAAATATACATTTGTATACATAGTTTAAAAACCTGTTATAGCATGCTTTAATCATCACATATTTCACATAACAGATGAGGCACACACACACATAACACGTATCTCATAGAGAATAAATCATATCTATGAGTTAGAAGAAAGTGAGTACACATTCACACATATAAACAACAATATACTTAATACACTCAAACCATACTTGTATTTTTATCGTGTTTATGAAAGGTAGTATACACTCAATTGATCAGAAGATGATCAGACAGCACTACGACTTGCAGAAGTAGTAATCCTCAGCAGATCTGGAAGATCTCTTCAAAAATCGAACTTCTCGCGGGCAGAGCTTCGGCTCGGGAACCGCACTTCTCGGGATCTTCGGGATCTCGAGACTTGCCTCGGGGCTCGGGAATAATACCGGGGATTCGGGATATTTCTGGCACGCAAAACGATGCAAAACGGGAGAGAGAAGAGAGGAAATGAACAAAAGAATCGGCTGCCTTCGGATCCTATTTATAGGAGGCTAGAGCCTCGGAGTACGCGGGGCGTACAGGCGTACGCGTCCGAAATCGTCACTGTGTTCGTCATCCGAAGCCACTAGCTGCGAGTGTCGACATCCTCGGAGTACGCGGGGCATACTTCGGATGAGTCTGATGACTCCTCTTCGGATAATACCGGAATTAAAGATTAAATTTAAATATAAATTATTTAATAAACTTCGTAAATTCATATCTTCTTCATACGAACTCCGTTTTCGACGTTCTTTATATCCACGCGAAGGTGAGACTACGCTCTACAACTTTCGTTTAGACTCCGTCGGCTAATTTTAACTTTATTTTTATTATTTATTTTTAATAGGCTGCGACAGAAAAACTTCGTTATAAATTTCGTAACTTCTTCGTTTGACGTCCGTTCTCGCCTAACTTTTTATCGCTTCGATACCAACAACGAGACCTTCGATCCTCATTTAGATTGCTTCGGCTAAAAACCGCTCGATCTCAAATCGAGTAAAACAGGCTGCATACCGCTAAGCCGGAGCTTCGATAAATCATAACTTCCTCATACGAAGTCGGATTTGGGCGTTCTATATATATTCGGAAACCTCGTTTCAACTACTACAACATTATTCAAAGATATTAAGTTTATTTTACACTTAAATTTTGATGCTTATTTTTATTCTTAATTAATCAAACCACATAATTAAGCAATTAAGCACAAAACACATAATACTCAAATAATACAATCTTATTATTTCAAAACGGGTTACAAAGGTTAACCTAGACTATTACATTGCTAAAAGTGGCAAGCCCGGAAATACAGGCGTTACAGGTACGCCCAACGTACTCGCCATCAAGCACTTACGCTAAGCGTACTTTGGAGTACGCCCTGCGTAACGCAGTCAGTTTGGACCTTGAGTATTTGGGCCTCGGTGTGGGCTGTATTTTGGACTTTGGGCTTTAGTGGGCCAGCAGGAGTCAAACTATGGGCCAAGGGCATTTTTGGGCTTAAGTAGGGCCATATGAGGAGTTAGGCCCAATTTAGAAAAATTGGGCCATTAGTGGATTTAGAAAGAAGTAAAGGGTTTGGGCCTTGGTTATGACCCACACCACAGCAGGGGTAAAATAGTCATTTCACCCATATAAGGATCCTCATTTTGATTAAGTGTTTTATTGGTCATGATAGCCGGAGAACAGCCGGGACAACAGTCAGGGATATTTCACTCGGATTTTCAGCAGTCAGTTCTTCGAGGTGAGTTTCCTTCCAGTAGGAACGGGTCTACGGCCACAATGTCGACCCGTATAGATATCAATAGTGTCGAACTGCGGTCCGATGCCAGGGTGGTCCCGAGAAGTAGTTCAGTATGCTTGATGTCTTTATGATTAAGGCATGTCTATGTGTTATGTGTTCCGAACTGCGGTCCGATGCAGTATGTAGTATATGTGTTATTGTTATATGTTATGATTATGTTATGCTATGTTCAGTCCGTTCCGGACTTCGGTCCGATGGAGTGGGCAAGGCCCTAGTTAGTTCCGGACTTCGGTCCGATGCAGTGGGCAAGACCCTAGTTAGTTTCGAACTTTGGTCCGATGCTGTAGGCAAGGCCTAGTTAGTTCCAGACTTCGGTCCGATGCAGAGGGCGAGGCCCTAGTTAGTTCCGGACTTCGGTCCGATGCAGTGGGCAAGGCCCTAGTCAGTTCCGGACTTCGGTCTGATGCAGTGGGCAAGGCCCAGTATGTGCTTTATATGTTATAGTATGGTATGTGGTAGTTTGGGGAGCTCACTAAGCTTCGTGCTTACAGTTTCAGTTTTGGTTTCAGGTACTTCAGCTAGCAAGGGGAAGGGATCGGGATGATGACATGACACCTACCACAATTTTAGTCTGGGAGTTAGACTCTAATATTTTTGACATGATTTGACATCAATTGTGATATGAGACATATTTTATGACATTTTGAGACACACGACTTATGTTTTTCTTATATGATATTTGGATAATATGGTTTTAGTAATGTTTTCAAACAAAATTTTTGACTTTTATTTTTGGGATGTTTTACGTAGTATTGATTAGTGCTGATTGTGATGGTGATGGGTGGTGAGGTGATGATGATTGGTGGTTAATAGTGAGAATTATTTTTTATTATATATAATAACATAAGTAAAATATAATAAGAAAATAAGAAAAATAAAAACAAATAGATAGGCAATCTCGTCATTTTACATGTATATAACCTAGAGTTATAGACAATAACGACCTCATGGACCTTCGATGAAAGATTTGAAAACCAAACCATATCAACTTTCCTAAAGTTGGACCAAATAAAGATTGAAGAAAACTACAAGGACCCAAATCTGGAATTTACTCCAATGTTTATAAAAATGTATTTAAAATGTTGGTTCCT
This sequence comes from Lactuca serriola, assembly GCF_051521515.1. NCBI lineage: Eukaryota > Viridiplantae > Streptophyta > Magnoliopsida > Asterales > Asteraceae > Lactuca > Lactuca serriola. Next base: position 31,504,473 of record NC_136415.1, read on the forward strand.
ACTCCAATACAATTAAAAAAGATTAACGCCAACTTTTTTAAAGTATGCTGATTTATATTATATGATATATAATTTATTTATAAATTTGTATGTGTTGGAATTGAAATATATATATATTGATACTTTTGTTACATTGTACTATATTTTAGAATAACTAATTGGAATATTAGTTGTCTAACAACAAACAATTTTCGACAAACTCAAACCTAATTGTTGGTATTAGTATATATTAGAACATCACGAATCATCAATCTCGTCCATATATTTTTATTTTCGTCATATTATTTTGCTAATTAATTTTGTCAAACAGTTAACTTACATGTTCTTTAATAATTGTTATATATATATATATATATATATATATATATATATATATATATATATATATATGGTTAGATTATTGTGTTACAACTATCTATTGTGTGCACGTATGATTGATTTTTAAGAAAATAATTGATGCATATTACATGTTGAAGATATAATGAGTATTAACTAAATATTCATCATTTAATATGCATTAATTACTTTCTTAAAATAACTAAAAATATTGGTCCAGAATCAATCCTACATTCACACAATAGATAGTAGAAACATTTGAACCTGACTCTGTTTTTTTTTTCTCTCTCTCTCTCTCTCTCTCTCTCTATATATATATATATATATATATATATATATATATATATATATATATATATATATATATACCCTTAAAATTATATAAGTTTAAGTACCCAAACTTTCCATAATACGTCGTTTTGTATCATATATGCATTATAATTGTCTAAAGTTTTTAAAATTCAACTTAGGGTTGAAGTTTAAAAACATTATGTATATATATATATATATATATATATATATATATATATATATATATATATATCCATGCTTAATAAAAACCTCTCCTACATGCCACGTGTCATCTTATTAACACTGTCTCCCGCCACGTGTCTTTCCACCGTCAATCTCTTATTTGCTTTTCCCGCCCATACAATCACAACATCCATTGAAATCAAATCCTTACATATCAGCATTTCGGTTGACTTAATATGCATAGATCATTATCTTCTCTCTAATTCCCGCCCACCTCAACCCTTATCGACTATGACTCATCTGTTTATTACCTAAAATCACGCGATTGTTTCCTCTAATTTCGGTTTCGTGGTTTTGTAACCGATTAAAATTTAAAATACCCAATCCTACATCAAATTCAATTATACCTTGTGGTTTAATGGTTTACCAGTGATCTCTATTGTGCAGATGATGTTGTGTGATTTTTAATTTGATGCAGCTTATAAAGTCGCTTCCACCCATCTTCCTTTGTCGATCGTTTCTTTGACTTTGTAGTGAAAGAGAATAAGCCCTAATTTAAACAAGCGACCTCCTTCCTTTGATTCCATTCTAGGTAATCACCCTTAGTTAGTTTCTCCCTCCTGCCCCAAAAAACTTAAAGTCATCCTCAATTCAGACCATTGTTTTCAAAACCCCACGAAGCATTGAGTTTTTTTTCTCACTCTATTGATTCATGTTAACGTTCTAATTTTGGTAGTTCTTTTTTTCAATTTTTTTGAATTATATTTGGTTTGTGGGGAATCATGTATTTGTCATGACAGATTTCGATGATAGTCACTGTCTTTTGAGAATGCATTGGTAACCCGTAATTCAAACCTTCATCTTTTATTAAAATTTTTCTGTAACTGTTAATTCTTTCAGTGTTTTTTAATTTTGGTTGGATGAACAAAGATTTTAAGGATTTTGCACGACGATTATAAGTTTCATATATAATGTTTTTTGCTTTTTCATATGGAGTTTTCGACTTTCAGGATTTGGTCAAGATTGAATTCTTTGTTCATGGTTGTGAATTATTGGGGACTTTAAGGTTTGGTCCACATTTGGATTTTTGTTGGTTCTATATGGTAGAACTTTTTTTATAAGTTTTTAAAGCTAATGCATGGTGATTTATGATTTCCAAAGTCACAATCACCGTTGAAAAAGTGAGATGTTGATAATATGAATTTAGTTATGTTTGATGGTAAAATGGTTGCTTAATAACATTACTTACTTTATCAAGTCGATATATTTTGATTAAAATGCTCATGTGAACTTGCATCACCAGGTAGGAGGTTGTTGATACGATTGAGATGGGAAATTTGTTTCTTAATAACCTGTGAACATAAAATGTTTTGGTTATTTTGTGTTCCATCTATCCCTCATACTATTGTTCCATATCTTTTAAAAATCCAAAAGGACATTCTTAAAATCTGGTATGGTGATTTTCTGTCTCATTGCCTTGCTTTTTCTTTTGGATTAAAAATCATAATTTCAAGATTTATCAACTAAAAGGAAAGCAACGTTTTTTTTTTGTTTAATACCTACTTTTGTTATGCAGATCCATATTTGAACAAAGATGCATGAACTTTTGTTGTGGTTATTCCTTTGGTGGCTAATATGTGTTGTATTTGCTAACCAACAAGGCTTTTATCATTCATTTGTCTATGATCTGAAATTAAAGGGGCCAAAAGCTACCTGTTTCTTCTATCTCTCAATCAAGATGATTATCATGACCCGTGAGTTGAATTCAAACTTTTTTTTTTAAATTCCGTAACACTTCAACCAAATAACATATTCTATTTGTCACAGTGTACTTGAATTTTGAACAACAGAGTCACACAATTGATGGGAGGGTTGAAAGGTTATAAGTTGTAGAGATGTGAACATGGTCAACTTCTAAAATAGAAGAAAGAACATCACCTTTAGGGGTTTTCATTTGATTTCTCCATATTTTTTTGTTACAAATATATTGTTATTTTAGGTTTTTTTTTTTTGGCTGATCCGACCATAAGTAATCTATCTGATGAGTTTTGTTGTGATTATACTGATGAGGTTTTTATACAATTTCAAGGTAAGATTCATGGCGAGCTCAAAATAAATAAATGAATATATAAGTGAGATATGTAAGGGGAATATCATGCTTTGATTGTTTTTTACTAACTATGAAACAATATATACCGAGTTGCAATTATTTGGATTTTGGACAGATTTTACAAAGTGTGATGTGAAATTGATGTGGAATATTATGTTGATCGTATAACAGTATAATAGGTAAGGTATCCATATATTTGATTATATAGTCGGTGGTCATAAGCTTTAACTTCCGTTTTTCTAATTCCACCCATAACTTAAAATTTTGATTTACTGTTTCTATAATGTATTTTTGCCATAGGGACTGTTTGTATAATATATTTATTTCCACAGGGAATGTTTCTGTAATGTATTTCTACCATACGGATTGTTTCTATAACGTATTTATATCACAAGGATTGTTTCTATAATGTATTTTTACCATAGGGACTGTTTATGTAATGTATTTTTGCCAGAGGGACTGTTTTTGTAATGTATTTATATCATAATGACTGTTTCCGTAATGTAATTTTACTATAGGGACTATTTATGTAAAGTATTTCTGCCACAGTGACTGTATATATATATATATATATATATATATATATATATATATATATATATATATATATAAAAGTTCATTTGAGACCATGCTAATTTTGTGAGACATGGAGATGCGATCATAGCCGCTCATCATGTGGATCAAAAAAATAAAAAAAACTGTAAAATGCAAAATAAAAGGAAAAATCTAAAAATTCTTTTTTTAGATATTATTTTCATTATTTAACTTATCCAAAAAAAATTACCGTTTTTTTAAAAATATACAAGAAATGTTCTAATAGAATGTTACATTGTAAATAATCAAAACAAATTTTTAGAATGTTAGAATATTCTAATATTATATTAAAATTGGTAGATATATTAAAATATTCTAATATTCTACTAGATTGTTATATTTGTTAGAATATTCTAATATTTTATTAATATTTTTTGAATGCTTATAGTTTAATATTCTACTAGAATATTATAACATTTTAAAATTTTGATTTGAATATTTATAATATAATATTATATTGGAATCTTTCATGTATATTTGAAAAAAAATGGTAATTTTTATTTTATCTTTTTGGATAATATAAATGACGAAAATAAAATTAAAAAAAAAATAAAAAATTTTCATTTATTTTGCATTAATTTTTTTATCTTCAAAATGAATGGCTAGGATTGCGTCCCCATGTCTCACAAAATATGATGGTCTCATATGAACCTAACCATATATATATATATATATATATATATATATATATATATATATATATATATATATATATATATATATATATATATATATATAAAATTAAAATAAATAGTACTAAATCAAAAATCCATATTTCGTTTTTATCTCGTCAAACAATATTAAATTTATAGTTAAAAATAAAACTATAAACATATCATATGAGCATTACAAATATAATATTTAGTTATGTAGATTAAAATGAAAAAAATAGTCAGATATCTTCTATACTTATAAAGCTAGCATTTTTCTTTGAACCTCATGCATTTGAAACCCCCACAAAAATTTTCAAGCACGTCATGCATTTGAAACCTCCTATTTTAATGAATACCACTCAAAAGTCTCTTAATAATGATTAACAATTCAAAGGTTTTATAACTTATATAATATAGTTAATAAACAATTAAGGGATAGTCTACTATAAAAAGGTCAATCTCTTTGAGTAGATACACAAATACAAATCACATATAAAATTCACAAAGAAAACAAGTTTAAAGTTTTTTGTGTTGGTTTGAGGGCTTTAAACCATTTTTTGATCCATGTTATTATGTTGAAGTTTTTAATTTGTAAGTTTTTTATATACCAATTCTATATTTTATTGGTTTAAGTATTTTTTAAGACAATAATTATATGTTACGGTTGAAATTTTAATGTCAATTAGTTTAGATTCATGTTATCGATCATATGTTACGGAAGGTGATATAGATAATATTTAATTAAATATTGTATATATGTTTGTATGTTTATGTTGCTTCAAAGCAAAAATTAATTAAAAATCATGGATATGTCATAATATCAATATTATCCATATAAGTCTATTTTAAAATGCAAATTGTCTATCTAATCATTTTATATTTATTATATGCTTAACACTTTAATTATAATAATATGTGTTTTTTAAATGTTTTCTTTCACTGATTATAATAATAAGTGGTTTTAAAAATAATGAACAATAATTATAAATAATAAAATCAAATTATAAAAATCATAGATATGTCATATTATACATGCAAGTCTCTTTTGAAATGCAAATTGTCAATCTTATCACTTTATTATTTAGTATATGTTTCATATTTAAATAATAATATTAAACGTTTCTTAAAATTCTTCTGTAACTTATTAATAGTAATAAGTGGTTTAAAATTAATGAACAATAATTTTAAATGATAATAACATCAAATTATAAATTACATAACGTTAGCTACAAACAAATTGTAGTTTAAATTAACATCATTATTGAAATTAGAAAATAATCGCATAAATAAAAATTTAAAGTAATCAATCATAACAATTCTTAAAAGTAATACTACATAGATAAATATATTTAATTCTATTTATAAGGAAGGTGAGTTGATATCAATGAATATTATTGTTCAAAACAGTTGAGACTTTATATATAAATTAGTGTAAAAATAATATGTTAAAGTTAATGTCAATAACCTAACCATTATAAAATATATTTTTCAATATTCTAACAATATATTGTCAACCTTTGCCGCACAACGCGCGAGGAATTCGTCTAGTAAACTCTATAAATTAAGCATAATAAGTGGAGTAAAATAAACCGTTATAAAATAAAAAGGTTTCGAGATGTATTTATGGATCATTTAGACAAATTTATTACTTGGATTTGCATTGAATTAAGTATTATAACTCATGCATTTTAACAATTTCAAAACTTTATTTGTAAATTGGTGGAATTTTCTTATCTACACACATTGTGGTTGATTTTCATGGCATTTGAAGGTTGGATCAGTCTTAAGATGTTGTTGAGGGTTACGGTTCAAGTTTCGTGGAGATCAAAGTCGAATTATGAAAGTTGATTTTTTTTAATAAAAAAGAAAAACAAGCAACCATAAAGTTACTCGGTCGAGTGGATATTACTCTTTGCCTCCACTCGTCGAGTCATCAATAAATCAGATCCCATATTTTTTTAATACCACTTCGGTGAATGTGACGGCTAACTTTCACTTAGTCGAGTGGATGCATTTTATTGATTTCGAGACTTATAAATACATCCTTATTTCATTTTTGCGTTTTATCTCATTTTTTCTCACAAAGAAACACAAGTTGGAGAACAAGAACTTCGAATAACTCGATTTGCAACATTAATTCAATAATCTGTTTTATCAATTTAATTATGCAAACAACTTGTTAATTACACTTTTGAATTCATGTTTTAGTCATAAATAGTTAAAAATACTACTTTTTTTTGGTTCAATGTTTGATTATGCAAACAACTTGTTAATTACACTTTTGAATTCAAGTTTTAGTCATGTTTTACTCGATTGGTGCACCACCCGTAGAGCTTCTCTACAGGAGGAAGTGTTGCACACCGATATGTTGGGGTGAGGTCGGACAAAGGATTATGGGGTGAACTGAGGTAGGACTCTAAACTACAGAGATGATTCAGCAGGTCGGACAGAGACTGCAGCAAGCCAGAGCCGACAGAAGACCTATGGAGATCGACGACGTTTTGAACTGGAGTTCCAGGTTTGGGACATGGTTTTACTAAAGGTGTCACCCTCAAAAGGTGTGATACGCTTCAGGAAGCGAGGCAAGTTGGGACCCCAATCCATTGAACCTTTTCGTGTGATTGCCAGGGTGGGCAATATGGAATATCGGTTGGATCTACTGGAAAAGCTCAGTCAACTTCATAGCACTTTCCATGTTTCTTAGTTGCGAAAGTGTTTAGTTGATGAAACGATGGTGGTACCGCTGGAAGACATTAAGGTTGACGAGCACCTGAACTACATAGAGAGGTCGATAGTGATTCTTGATCGGAAGATGAAGACCTTGCGCAACAAGGTGGTACCATTGGTCAAGGTTCAGTGGTAACATTAGAAGGGCTTCGAGTGGATTTGGGAACCAGAGTCGGATATAAGGGAGCATTACCCAGAGCTGTTCACTTCGACGGACTTCAAGGACGAAGTTTAATCCAAGTGGGGGATAACTGTTACATCTGAATCATGGTAAGTTTCCTTCTAACCCTTTAAATTGTGATTTTGGCAACCGTGGCCCTTACGTGGGGTGTACATGGATGGTATGAACGTAAGGGGGAGTGATATTGCCATATTTATACATATTTTTAGGAAATATTTAAGTACATTTTTATTAATATTTTGGTTATTTTCATGGAATAATGATACTTATAAGGTTAAATTGTATTTTGCAGCCAATAGAAGACATTTTGAAGAATAAGGACTAGAAGTGTCAAAGAATGGAACTTTGGAGGATGAAGACTTGAAAGATAGAAAATCCAACAAAAATACACTCTCATGACGTGAGTATTCAAGGCTTACGACGTGAGTTGGGACATTCTAGAAGATAAGCATCGCGTAGAAGAATCCTTGTCAAACACGGATAGCTACTAAACTCACGATGTGAGTATGGATAATTCAAAAATTATAAATAGAACTAGATTCTTACATTTTAAGGAGGCTGGCTGACTGGAGAGAAGGTTCAGAAGTCGAATTTCAGAAGAGAGAAGGCCTGGGAATTGGTTCTAACACCAAGGAAGAAGAAGAAGTTCATAATCTACTTTTTAGTTTGGTACTTTTAAACATGTCTTTGATTATAACTTGTTTGTGTTTATTTGTTAGAATGTCCAACTAAATCTAGCTGCTTCTGTTAGCTAGATGAAGCTGGAACTCATGGTTTGATTATATTAATTTAGACTTTGCTTGTTGGTTATGACTTGTGTTTGATTGATTATACCTAACATGCTTGATTTGATAACTAGATTGCTTTAAGTTCTATTTCTGTGTAGTTAGTGATCATTAATCTGCATGAATTTGAATACCTAGTAATTTAGAGAACATCAGATTATTAGAGCTAAGATTGAACCAATCTTAGATAAGTAACTGAATTGTTAAATTTGGTTGTGCTAGAGAACCCATATTATGAACATAATTGTGTTTGTCAACTCAATCTTACATAGCTCCAATTCTATTTAATAATTGATTATGTGTTAACTTATGTGTGAACACACATAGATCTACATGCATTAAGTGCATATTAGTAAATTTGGAATTGAATTGGTAATAATATTTTTATTGGTAACCAACATGAATTGTCATAATTAATTTATAAGCCATTGAGGAAAGTGGATTCGAACTAACAGAAGTGTTTTGTTAAACTGATAGTTGTTGATAAATTAAGTTTATCTAAACTTGGAAAATTAGATAAAACCCACTACCTTGCTAGAAAATTAGGTTAATTTAAAAGTAGGTAAATTAATTAGTTAAAACCGTTCCTTGTGATCGACACCCGACTTACCCACACTATTCTATAATTTGACTGGGTACACTGCCTAGGTGAAATTTAGTTAGTTAAGTTAGTTAGGTTAATAAGTTAAAATTAGGTGTAGCTATTTGCACGCGTCAGGGAGTAAGGCGGAACGACAATGTTTTGGGAGTACGTTGGGCATACTCTGAGTACGCAAGGCGTACTCCGTCTGGACATAAACCCTAATCTTTTTGGACCCTATATATTGAACCTTAAGTCCCTTTTCCCCCATCCCATTTCTTGCAAAACCTAGCCCCATTGTTGTGTTTTGAAGTTTGATAATGTGTTTTTGTGTGTTTCAAAGAAAGAGAGGGTGGTGGTGAAGCTTGGAAGCCAGAAGCAAGCTTGGATCTGGAAGTCTTGCATCATCCTTAATCTCCAGAAGGTATAACGTTTCATACCTTGGAGATTAAATTGCAAAAATGGTCCATGTGCTTGTCAAAATTATGTGGTTTTGGTCCAAAAATGTTTCATGGTGCATAAGTGGTCAAATATTGGATCTTTTTAGTGATTTTAGTCCCTCTACACTTGAACTTACTTTTATACCCTTATAGTTTATATTTTCATTTTTTTTAATTACTAAAATGTTTTAATTAAATTAATTTAACTTATGTTTAACTTAATACAAAAAAATAAAAATAAAAACCCAATTCACCCTTTCATCCCTGTCATAATACCAAGGAGGAGAGAATCCCAATCATCACCACCACCCTCCTTCACTCGTGTCTGTAACCAGCGTCGGTGGCCTCCATTTTCACTGGAGTTACCTAGTCGCCACCATCCCCCTATTATATCTCTTTGCTAGTCATCACTCAACTTCACTTCTTTCTATCTTTTTGAAAAACACACACAAACATACGGTCTCAAAAACACCCACACCGGAAACCAACGACAATAGGCTGGAAACCCACACCACCAGTGGTCGGAAACCCACACCATCAGCTTCCCTTCTTGCACATATGTCACCACTACATCCTCTGCACTACAAGCTCCTTCCTATAAAATCTATGAACCCCCTCAATCTCTTTACTCTAGTACTATACTTCACTCCCGAATTTTGATTTTGGCTCGTGAAACCAAATTGGAAACGATTTTCAGATCTGATTTTAGTGGAAATTTTGATAAATGGACTTTAATTTTCGGATTTAAGTTTATCAGGAATAGGGGTGCAAACGAGCCGAGCCGAGCCCGAGCCTGGCCAGGCTCGGCTCGGGCTCGTTTAAGTTATATGAGGCTCGAGCTCGAGCTCGGCTCGATTCGAGCTTTCTTGTACTGAGCTCGGCTCAAGCTCGTAAATAATTATCCAAGCTCGGCTCGGGCTCGAGCTCGACTCGTTTTTTATCTGACGTGCCTAAATAAGCTTAAGCTCGGCTCGAGCTCGTTAAGAAGCTCGTTTACTAATACCCAAAATCCATAATTCCTCTAATATATTTTTATTTTAATATATATAAATAATAATAAATTATATTATGTAAAGGCTCGTTTAGGCTCGCGAGCCTAATCGAGCTTAATGACATAGGCTCGAGCTTGAGCTCGTTTAATAAACGAGCTTAATATTAAGCTCGAGCTCGGCTCGGGCTCGTTGAAAATCGATTTCGAGTCGAGCTTTTAACGATCCGATCCCGAGTAGCTCGCGAGTAGCTTGGCTCGGTTGCACCCTTAATCAGGAAGCATTGTTGCAGTGAAACAAATCAACCATAAACAACCCCATCAATCCGGGTGGAGGTTAGTGCAGGCGGAAAAGGAAACGGGCGAGGTGGAGGTTTGGGATGACAACCTTCTTGAAGGTGTAGTGTTTGGGATCGATTTGCAGGTCCATTACTTGGCATCATTTTTCAAGTCTTCTATGAGACTTCGATTTGCAACCCCTGTCTCACATTCAAAATCAGTAGGTGTATGGTATAAATCGATCTCGTTCGTCGGTACTAGAGGAAGAAGGAGGGCGACGGAGGCTGGTGGCGGCATAGTGAGTAATGGAGGCCGGTGGCGGCACAGGGAGCTAAGGTTGTCGGTGTATGAGTGTTTTTTTTGGTTGGGTTTTACAGGAAAGAAAGTTAGAGTCGTAGATGGAAAGGGATTAGAATGGTAGGGTGGGTGGGTTTTTTGTTTTGGTTTTTAATTAAAATGACAAGGAGTTAATTAAAAGAAATAAAAATAATAATTATTGAAGGGCATATTGGTCTTTTCATGTAGGGTATGGATCAAAACCACACAACAATGTGAACCATAGGGATCAAAACCACACAAGGTATCCAAAATTGGACCACTAATACACCACCAAATGTTTTTGGACCAAAACCACATAATTTTAACAAACACAGGGACCATTTTTGCAATTTTGTATCTTGTTTATATGATGTTATTATGAACTTTTGTCACTAAAATATGACATTCTTATGCATGGCATGCTATAGAGCAATGGGCTTTCCTTTTGGACGCTTTTCTAGGCTTAGAGTAATAAAATGTGTTCTTGACTCTTAGTTCTTCCTCATGCATGATTTTGGTTGTCTTAATGGCTTAAGATGTTGGGGTTTTTAGTGCTAAGCACTTAATGGCCATGCAAGACCATAAAGTTGAAGCTTTACGGTCAGGGACAACCTTTAGGACTTGGATCTGTATGTAACGGTCGAAGTTTAGGTGTTTACTCTTTTTCCCCATGGAATTAAATTATGTTGCATAAAGAGTCCCTACATACGTTGGGCGTACATATGTGTATGCTTAGCATACTAAGGAGGGCTGATCGCGGGTGTGTACCATGCATACGGGGTGTACCGGGGGGTACATGGGGCCTATGTGGCTGAGACTAAAAACCCTAATTTTAGGGAAAGGACCCTATTTAAACATTCTTAAGCCATTTGGAACTTACCCTAACCAACCTCCATTACTTTCAAACGTCCATAAAACCCTAAATCCTTTATGAGTAATTCTTGAGCTTAAAAGTGCCTCAAATACCTCCTTTTTGGTGAGCTAGCAAGGAGAAGGAAGTGAAAGCAAGCCTTAAACGTGGGAAAAGCTTTTGGATCTTGCATTTGGAGCATCTTGGGAAGCTTGTGGAGGTAAAATCTCATACCTTGCTCTTGTTTATGATTAGTTGAGTTAGGGTTTGGTTTTGAGTCCTTTCTTGGTCCAGGAATCTTCTCTTGGGAGTTTGTCAACTCTAGAGGTTAAGGGTGTTAGATCTAGGTTTCCTTGTTTGGTTTGAAGCATAAAAATGATAGCTTGATGGTTGTGGTGAATTTTTTACATGAGCTTAAGAGCTTAAAACGAGGCTTAATGGATTAAATAAGGTATTGGGTTCCCTCATGGCATTCAAGGGAATGAAGTTGCCAACTCTATGCCCTAGGACCTTAGAAACGACCTAGATCTAGATTTGGAATGTGGAGTCTTCATGTATTAAGCACGTAATGGTTATTATGCATTACTCGCTTGTATGTTGGGTGTACCGACCTGTACGCTGCGCATACAGCTCAAGAACCCATTATGCTAAGCGTACGCTCTCCTGTAGGTGTTGGGCGTTCGGTAGACTTTTGGGCCGATTGAACTCCACTTAGCTTGGGCCTGGACCGATTAGGGTATATGAGCCTTATAAATTATTTTTGGGCTATTTATGTCATGATTGGGCCTTACTGGCCATGGGACCCATTATAGTTTTAGACTTTGATCCTAGGCCCATTAATGAAGGATAGACTTTTGGGCCATAATGGAGGGAATTGGACTTAGGATTTTGAGCCCTTAACTAGGTTGTGTCATGATCCCAATTAGGATTATTTATATATTTATACAATGTGAGATTTTGGATTGGTAGTCGAGCAACTATTGTTTTCAGCAGACTGAGGTGAGTTTTCTCATTATACCAATGGGTTAAAGGCACTAATGCCGACCCATTAATTGATATGTGGATTTAATAGTTGATATGCAATGGTTTTGTTAGTTGGTATGTAATGGTTTGTATGAAGACCATGGGGGGGGGGGGCTCATGACACCTGGTAAAGACTATGGGGGGAGCCCATGGCCCTTAGATGCTAAAACATGGGGGTAACCCATGACATTCCAGGTGAAGACCATGGATGGAGTCCATGGCAACTCTATATGTATATATGTTGCATGGTACTATGAGATTGTATGTTTTATGTAATTTGGGAATTCACTAAGCAATTGATTACACTTTTTTGGGTGTTTCAGGTACTTCTGGTTCTAAGGGAAGGGCCCGACTTGATGTCACAACACTCACTCTCCAGCATTTCCGCATTTATTGTTTTGAATACTCTGATCTTTTGGATCTAATTTGATGTAATGGAATCTTGGAAGACAAAGCATGATTGTAATTATTTAAACATTAAATGAATTTTGTTTATCTGAATTTTTGGGCTGTTATACTATAATTTGGACGAAAAAGCATAAGTATTAAGCACTTAATGGGTTGGGAAACATTTAGTTGCGTACATTAGACATACCAGATGGTACGCCGCACGTATGTGTTAGGTTATGAGCATTACATCATTCCTATGGTGTACATGCAACCCTAATTGCTTTGATTTAGGTTTTTCTACTATGAACACAACAACATTGAATACCAAAGCAATGATCCTACGGACTAGCATATAACAATCAAATTGACATATAAACTAGGGTTTAGATCTTACCTTTCTTGTTATGTAGTAATAACAAGATCTCCTTGAATATCCTTGACCTTTGAAAGCTTAGTGCCTCAAATGTCGCACCTCTAATGGAGTCGCAAACACCACTAGCAATAAGATGACTTAAGAGAGGGGAGGAAATCGGCTAGGGCAACACCAGGAAGCATAGGGCCAAAATCCTTATGTTAGGGGGTCTATTTATACTTGTGGCCGCTAGGGTTTTTAGTTGGAAACCCTAATATGACTGCTTAAGCCTTAAGCAACCCATGGACTTCTTCTAGAATATCCCTTGGATGAATTCCGTATGGGCTTCCCATAGAATTCGTCCAACCTATATTCCAAGATGATCCATCAGCCCAATTGCAATTATCTTATAATTACAGTTCTAGTCCCCTAAGTTTAATTGATCTCTTTTGACCATAAAATTAATTCTACATTAATTCTTGATCAATATTAATTAAACAATATGTTTTCTCTTTTAATATATTATTCATATAATATATTAATAAATCATAATTAATCCTCTTTCTCCTAATTCATCCTATTAGTTGCTATGGTGAAGGCAACCCAAAAGGACCATGCTCATAATCGGGTCAAGTACATACCAAAATCGTTATGGGCTTAGAAACCTAATCCAACAGTATGCGGTTAGGCCCCCGTTTTCTAGTCGCGACTAAGTACGCCCTGCATACGATGCTGGGTTGACTCGACTGGGTTGGATCGACTGAGTTGAATTGACTGTGTTGACTCGTCTAGTTTGTTGAGTTTGACCACTGTTGACCTAAGGGTATTTTTGGTAATTCGATATTAATTAATATTGGGAAATGATTCACATAATAGGTAACGGGTAGAGCCAATATTAGGAGTCAATATTTATTTCAGCTTGCGTTCGGACTGAGATGTGAGTTCTCTCACTATGCCAATGGGTCTAAGGCACCAAGTCCGACCCGTTTTATTGTGTTGATGTATCCTAGGATGTAAGATTGCTACGATAGTACTATATATGATTTGTTGGGTATATGTCGACGTATGGATTGTTGGGTTGAGGCCACATGCTAACAAACCCGATATGGTTGGGTTGAGACTGATAGTTAACATACCCGGTATGGTGAGGTTGAAGTCATGTGCCAAAAAATCTGAATTGTTGGGTGTTAAGGACACGTGCCAAAAAACCCTGGATGGTTGGATTTAGGTTTTACCACTCTATGTTGTAAACCAACAAACCCGATATGATTAGGTTGAGGTCAAGGACCAACAAAACTTGTATGCATGCTTATATTGTATCTGTATCTGTATCTGTTTGCAATGTAGGGCACTTTGGGAAGCTCACTAAGTTTTGGCTTACAGTTTGATGTTTTGCCTTATTATGATTTGTAAACGATGTTTTGGTAACTTTTGGTTTATGTATTTGTGTTTTAAAAATGAATTTTTTACTCTGATTTTTGGGACGTTACAATGAACATACACATATAATCATTGAAATGTATACATGACATGTACTAAGTCTCTAGTAGTGTACCCCACCTACCACGCCACAACACAAATAACGCTCCACTTGCTAAACCACAATGTCAAATCTACACCAAAAAGACATGTCTTTGTTCAACGAGATATGACATGACACATCATAAAGATGCAATAAGAAACGATCTTTAGGTGGAAAAGTCTTAACAATTGACCCACAAACATTAGCTTTGTTATAATGACGTAGAACCAACAATGATTTCTCCTGTCCCATTGACATACATGGATTCTAATCATGTGTCTTGTACCTCGATAATTCCAGACAAATCCCACACACCTTATAAGATACTATAAATAGGCGAGTAAGATACACGTTAAAAAACAATTTGAGATACTAGAAATCGACGAGTAGGATACACATCAAAACAACAATTCGATTATATATATATATATATATATATATATATATATATATATATATATATATAGCTTTTAGCCCTCAAATATTTTTGAATCCCTATATCAACAAGACTCGTGGCTTAGCGATACAATAAATTTCAAATTCGTCTCATGCATTTTTGTGGTTCTCTAAGCAGGTGTTTGGGATTGCATTTTAAACCTTAAAAGGACTTTTGGCAAAATAACTTATTGACTTATTCCTTTTTTAAAAAGGAGTATGTAAAAAAAATGTTTGGATTAACTTTTGTAATTGGAAAAATCGATAAGTCAATAAATTAAAAAATGTTTGACTAACTTTTATTTGTAAAATGATTTATTGACTTATAACTTTTAAAAAAACCAAATTTTGATGACTTTGAAACGTCCATTTTCTCTCTTGCCAAAAAAACCATTTCAAAATGACTTTTAAAAAAGGCAAATATTTTTTTAATTTATTGGCTTAAAAAAATAAGTTATCAAGTCAAATTAAGAAAAATCCCAAACACCCACTAAGGTGGAAGGGTCTATTTGGAAAATTGTAATAATACAGGGGCCTCGATTCCCATTTTTCTTACGTCGGGTTATCGATATTATTATTACAACCGGATCCAACTCACATAGTTAACACGCTCTCCGATCCGTTTCCATCTTTAAGATCTTCCCCAAAAATTGATTTCTTTCCCCTAAAGTCTTGTAATTGGGGCGGAATCTGTGATTCAAAATCGTTAATCTGATCGAGTTTCTGACCCAATCTTACGAATTTCTTCACGATGTCGAGGGAATTCAACGTCCCGCCAGTGATTTTCCCATCCGGTGGAAACCCTAACACCGGCCCTCAGCGACGACTCCCCACTGCTCCATTCCAGCCATCGAGATCTTCAAACCCTAGCATCCCTTTCATGTCCTTCGACATCGGCTCCTCTCCAGCATCCACCTCCTTTGCAACCCCTCAATTTGGCAGCATCGGAAGCGGTAGCGGTAGCGGTAGTGCGAACTTCGACGATGAACCGCCTCTCCTTGAAGAGCTTGGTATAAACACCAAACAAATCTGGAACAAAACAGCTTCGATTTTGAATCCCTTTAGAGTTAAAGCAGATCTTCACGAAGACGCCGATCTATCGGGTCCGTTTTTGTTTCTTATGGCATTCGGATTGTTCCAGTTACTTGCTGGCAAGTTGCATTTCGGGATTATTTTGGGGTGGGTGACAGTAGCTTCTCTGTTTCTGTATGTTGTGTTCAACATGTTAGCTGGCCGAAATGGGAATCTCGATTTGTATCGGTGCTTGAGTTTGATCGGATACTGTATGTTACCTATTGTGATATTATCCGCAGTAGCATTGTTTGTTCCTCAAGGTGGGCTGGTGATCTTTGTGATGATGGGGATTTTCGTGATATGGTCTACACGGGTGTGCACGAGGCTGTTGGTGGAACTAGCATCTTGCGGCGATGAACACCGTGGTCTAATTGCGTACGCATGTTTCTTAATCTACATGCTTTTTTCATTATTAGTTGTATTTTGATATGGATTTCATCCCACCTGTTTAGTATTCTTTAGAGATATGATTTGGGTACAATATAGTAATTGTTTCGTTTTTCTTTTTGATATTCAAAATGGAAGATCACTTCTGTTGGGTATGTGAGGGGATCAGGGGATTGATTTTGTGAACTAGTTAAGTAGCTGATATTAAACTTCAGGTTTTATTACGAATGAAAAGCAGAGTTGCTTACTTGCTTATGCTTACATACTCTGATCATTTCATGTTTCTTGTCTGTGTTATATGTTCTTGATCATTATGTTTCTGTAGTTTTGTGGTATGCTTATCATGAGTGGATGGAGTTTAACTTGTTATTGATGTGCAAAGAATCTTGGTGTCTACCTGAGTTTTGTTGAAGGTGTTTTTGAGGTCTCTGACTAGTTATATAGATATGTAATACTTATTATCCATCATAAGTTATAAAGTATAAACAGAATTAGCACATTCAATAACTAAAAGATGTTATCCTTCACACCATCATATGACACAATACCTGAGTTTTGTTGAAGGTGTTTTACAAGAATCATACCAGATCAAGATTCCAATTCCAGGCATAATGTGTAGAGCTGTGACTATTGCTAGGTTTCTTGGGCATATGAGGAATTAAGAGAAGTATAAAAATAAAAATAAAGTTAAAAGAGTATTGCATTTGAAAAGTACATAAAACAATAGAATTTCTCAACAATCATACCCAATTTTCAGTGTTAGGGTTATAAATATTCAACTAGTTAAGTGCTATTACCATCATCTGCAAGTATAGAAAGAAGAGGTATCAGGAAATACTGATGATATATAGAGAAATCGGAAGGCTGAAAGCATTTGTAAATGGATTGTTTTGGAGTTAATGTTGTGAAACGGGTAACAAGTTATTTGTTGTTTTTTACAAAAACACCATTGTTTTTAAAAAGTGCTATTAGGTAGGGGTGTTGATCGGGTAATTTTTCGGGTTTCGGGTAATTCGAGTTTTTCATGTTAGAAAAAATACCCGTTACCCTACCCAAACTAAATTCGGGTGATTCGGGTTTGGGTAATTCGGGTATCGGGTCAGGTTTGGGTAATTCGGGTATTACCCGAAATTTATAATTTTTTTTTTTAAATTTCACCTGAAAATTAATTTAATGAAATAAATACATCGTGCTTTATTAGTCTTGTTTATATAAACAAACGAGACATAAAAACATTGAGATTTTTTAGTCAATAATACTTGAGATATCAAGTAATTTTTTAACAGCTTAATCTAATCTAATAAGATGTTAAAAAAACAAATACTTAAAGATCTTAATTTAAAAGTTTAAAATGTTTAAAATAACTATAGCCATAAGTTTTGCTATGTTCTGAAGTTTCGTCAAGATAATGAGTTTGTTAATTGCAATAAAAACTATAATCTAGAAAACAATTAAGTTTTAAAGAACATGATGATATATAAACAATTACTTTTAATATTGTTAGTGTTATATTGTCATAATAAATAGATTTATGTTTTACAATAATGATAGTTAGTTTAAGCATGATCAAATATCTGCTATATAGTACAAGCTATACAAAAAAAAAGTTTAAAATAATTCGGGTAATTCGGGTATACCCGAAATCCAAAAAATGTACCCTTTACCCAACCCGAAAAAAAATCGGGTTACCTGATTACCCGAAAACATTTACCCGATACCAGATTTACCCGACCCGGTTTACCCATTACCCGAAAAAATCGGGCGGGTAATTCGGGTATCGGGTATTTTCGACAGGGCTACTATTAGGCTATAAGGGTGCGTTTAGTTACAAACAAATGGGTTGTTTTCCGGAAAAAAATCCCAAATTTTTTTTTTTTTTGGAAAACGCGTTTAGTTTAACAGTTTTTCTAAAATTTTCGCGGAAAATGAAAATTTTCTGTTTTCCATAATTACAAAGAACTTAGAAAGTTTTAGAAAACTGATAATTATTGTTTTTCATTTTTTGCTAATTCTAATAAATTTCTAAAATATAAACACACACCCGCCCCCATCCTATCAACTTCTATCTATGCCTCCCTAACACCCCCAACCCACCCACTCTCACGCACCACCCCCACCCCAACAAACACACCCACCCACCACCACCACTATCTCATCACAACCACCACCGCCATCATCTCCGCCACCGCCACCACCACCACCGATAAATAAGAAAGTAAGTTTGATACTAGCTGTTTGATAAATAAGAAATGGCTTCTCTTTTAGTTTTTGTCAACCATCGACACAATTTTGAAATAAATGTCAATTGTTTATTATCGACATGTTGAAAGACATCAATTATGTAATGTTGAATTACATGTTCAAAAATATTTTCTTCGTCAATGAAATTTTCATGATAGAGGTTCTCTACTAATTGACATACAACACCACTTCGAAAAGCCTTACTAGTATTTTTAGAATCTAAAGTTGTTAGAAAGATTAGGCAACTCCAACGAGTTATCATCGAACAAGTGATCTAATTCCACTAATAGACACTTAATTGCTTCGGAAAAAATTACTTGGTTATAATGTTCAAGTGTGTGTATGATCATTATACTCCTTATAGATCGAGCCCTTCTACTAAAGTAGAAGATGAAAAATCAGGGATATCGATATGCATTCCTGGCAAAATGACATGATAAAAGAGAACAAATCATCTCATCTTTCATCCTTCACATTTTATCTTTCATTCTTTGCATTTTATCAAGCACTTAGTTAATGCAACTAAAAGATATCTTCATATTATTTGTCGAAGGTGAAGTTTGATAAAGTAAATCATTGATATATATTGTTTCTTTTTTAATATACAAAACAACAATGAATTCAAATATAGTAATAGTTGTTGGAAATATGTCTATGGTCATAACAAGTTAGTGATATTTCTATAAATAGCTGAATCCTTGTGGTTACACACAAGACATGATTTAAGCATAAAATGACAAAAGGAAAATTAAAAGGACTAGTTTATTAACTTATCATCGTATGGTGAGTTAATTAGAAACTAAAGTAATTCAAAGGTCTAAGTGTAATCATTCTATGTTTGAATTGGTAAGTATTTTATCTCTTAAATAAAAGGATAAATATACCAATTTTGACGAGATAATGTGTACACAAAAGGAGAATCGATCCCGTCATAACCATTGGGTTGATCCCCAGTCTTTTTCCCTCTTACTTCTTGGTTTTCTTCGTCTTTTCGCTCCTTTCTTTTGAGTTAAGGTTTTCGGTTTTTGCCAAGGAGGAGAAGAAGGTCTTGTCTCATCTTGATGGATCATAGTCTTTGAGGGGCGATCACAAGAAAGAAGTCTTGGTGTGGACTTTCGAATAATCTAAAAAGGAGCAAAGGAATTGAACACAAGAAAGGTATAATTTTGATCTTAACTTTCTAGTTCTAATTGTTGCAAGGAATCCCTAAATTTATGATCCTAGTGGATTATGGTTTGTATTTGCTTCTGTTGTGTGATTTCATTGTTTTGAAATTGACCGTAATTTAACAATAGCCTCACATGTTGAATATGTATCTCATTTCCTTAAACCAAGTCCCTCCTAAATAATTTTAAGTAAAGCCTTACAAATCGGACTAAACATCTTGAAATTGATTTGAGGTGAGAACTCGATCTGTATCCCCATCTCGTTGTAATGTAAGAATATGATTAAATACATATACATGTCTCTGACTCGCTCAACTTGTGCGTCTCTTAGTTGGCCAATACGTATTTGGAGGAAGCACCAATACTCTAAAAAATAATTGAGTAAATAACTCTCATAATGTAATAACTCATTGTGGAGTGACCATTAATGTTAGTTGCAACTTGCAATCAATGAGCAAAATAATAACACAATACGCTTATGGACTATCATTTGATATCAATGCTTGCAAATACGCTTATGGGCTATCATTTGAAATCAATGCTTGCAAACCCATGAAATAACACTACATATTGTTTGCACAATCATATATCCTTGGCCATGAAGTAACTTAAAATCAAGATTGTTATGTGAGAATAGATAAGGTTCAAAATATATTTTTAAATTAACAGT
Organism: Lactuca serriola; assembly: GCF_051521515.1. NCBI lineage: Eukaryota > Viridiplantae > Streptophyta > Magnoliopsida > Asterales > Asteraceae > Lactuca > Lactuca serriola. The sequence goes on from NC_136415.1 coordinate 31,525,048, forward strand.
GATGTACATTATGCAAGTTTAAGAGTATTCCGAAGCAATTCTTTCATTTTAGTGTTACATTTCAAATAAATTTAAGTTGTTAATGGAATATAGCATCTCATTACAGACTATAAATGTAATTGCTTAAATGTCGCACCAAAAAACTAAATAAATAGTAACTATCAATCTCAATCTATTATTCTTACGTTCTTCGTTTATAAATCTCTCAAACACATTTCGTGTCTCTTGTGCCTTATTTAATTAATCATCACATGCTTTTTTTCAACATTTTGAAAAATACATTTAATTCTTGTATTATGCAAAAAAAACATATGTTACCACTAATTTTCTTCCTTTTTTTGAAATTTATCTATAATACCATATGAACAATACACAACATCTAAAATCTTTGAATATCCAAGCCACTGTAATAACTTAAACCATGCTTAGGTCTACTTTTTAGTCATATGATAATGTCATGTAAATACTTAAAACGTTCATTAGGGGTGAGCGTTTGGACCTTCAGATTATATTGGACTTATATTGGACTGGACCAGGAACCATACTTGTATTGACACCAGACCGGTACCAGTTTACAAGAATAGGTCCGATTATCGGTTTCTTTGACAACGTAAATTCCTAATTTTAAAGCCTCAATGCATTGTAATACGTGCAAATTTTGAAATATTCATATCTCATTCATTTGAAGTTGGATTGACATGAGATTTTTTCCAGCATGTAATTTAGAGTTTATACTTGAGTTTAGAATGTAATTTCATCATTTTTGGTTCCAAATTTAATTAGTTATTGTCCCCCAAAGTCGGGATATCAAGGCTGAAAGATTTTCAGATTTCCAGCTACTACTTTAATGACTTGTACCATACGTAACTAATGTTATATTGGTCAACAATCCTCATTTTTCCCTTAAATTGGTCTGGTTCAAAAACCAGTTCCGGTTTCGGTCCAAATGCTCACTCCGTTCATAGTGCCACACTTGGTTTGCGTCTTGGTTCTCCATAGAGCGTTATGAAGCCGAATACCAAGAAATCATGCATCATTAACGACCCCTTTTAATAATACCGATGAAGTTATGATTGTTACTTTGTTAGACCAACGCTAATTGAAAAACATGAAGTTGGCCGCTCTAAAGAGAATGCAGGTTGACCATTTACAAGAGAGGGCCTCATAAAAAAATAATGCATCAGATGCATGCCTAATTACTAGCAAATATGTCAAAGTTAGGAGCCTTATTTACGCTTTGGTCTTCTGGTAGTCGATCAGAAAGTCAATATGTTTAAGCTATTAGTAAGTGTAAGGCTGTAAGCTTGCTTTCAGTTCTAAGATCTGTCAAAAACAGAAGTTCTATTAACAATTCCTAGACAACATTTAAAAAATAAAAACAAATCCTAATTACAAAAATTAATCATATCTTAAACATGATTCAGTTGTTGGTCTTCATGTTCTACCCTTACGAGGATAAGGGTACTCAATGACCCTCCAGGAAGGTCATGCATTAATAACGCTATAATCGAGATCTCCCAAATCATTGTAAATGCATGATCATAAACCATTCCCATTCTTTAAGCTTCTGAATCCTTTACCTCTCAAGATAACTAATTCTTCTTCTCTACATGGTCTTAGTAACGTAGTTTTTTTTTGTATGAACAAATAAAACCATGAACTCTTGTTTTTTTTATTAGATGAATACATGAACTTAGTTCTTGAACTTATGAAAAAATCAAACACATGATGAACATACAGACGATGAGTGACTAAATGTGTAGAACAACAAAACATAAGTGACTAGTGTACAAAAAAAATGTTGGTCGGAAAACATACATCAATCGGTCGTAATCGTATTTTATAAACAATCCAAACAAGTTCAATGATCATATGTAGGGCTGTGCATGGGTCGATTTGGGTCGAATTTGGACCCAAACCCAACCCAACCCATAAATGGTCGGTTTCTGGTTTTAAGAACCCAATAGGATTGGTTTCTGGTCGGTTCCGTTTCTCGGGTTCTAAGGTCGGTTTGGGCGGTTTTTCGGTTTCTTGGGTTCAAGCCATATATTCACGGGTTCTGTGTTTAAACCCATGAGTTTTGGGTTTTAACCCATTTTCCATAAATGAAGCAACAAGTTAAATACTTCAAAAAACACCAAATTTAAGTTAAATACTTCAAAAACATGAGTCTTACAACAAATAGTCTATTACAAGTTACAACCAAAGCCCGAAATAGTCTATTAAAACCAAAAAACAATCAAGTATGGGTCGGTTTCTCGAGTTGATGTGTCGGTTTCTTGGGATGGTTTGTCAGTTTTAAGTATGGGTCGGTTTCCGGGTTGGATGAGTCGGTTTCTGGGTAAAAACCGAAACCGAACCCAATTTTTCGGCTTTTAAAAAATTCAAACCCTAACCGTCGGTTTTGCTTCGGTTTCGGTTTTTTCGGTTTCGAGTTCGTCGGTTTCTCGGTTTGAGTTTGCTCACCCCTAAATCATATATGTACAAGAAAAACATAATTAATTAAATATGTACATAAATAGAACCATATTATCCTTATATATCATTAATCCGTATACGAAATATCAAAAAAGATATAGAAAAAAAAACCTTCATAACAAGCCGAATATAGCTTTAAAATAAAATAGAAAGTAGTAGCATTTCCAAAAAAATGAACACTTTTAATCAAGAGAACACACTAATTGAGTTACAATAATAGTCATTTTCGTGAATATCCATGGAATCACTACCGGTCCACACAAACATAGTCCGAGTGTGAGGCTAGTAGCCAGTTCCCCCTTAGGGCAGATGGCGGGAGCCTATCAAGCTCTACTTAACCTCACTTCTCCGGTGGCCGGAGCGCCTCCGTTCCGATCGAGGAAACACACATTTACGACGCCACATCTTTCGTTTTCTGGCAATCGCTCTTTCGGTGCCACCAGAAGCAATTCGTTGCTTCCTCGAGAACTCCGTTCAGTTACTAGAACACTCGTAATCAGGAACAGCGCGAATCCTGCTCAGGTTTTTAGCTTTCTCATGCTATTTTTGATTCATTTGATATTTCGTTTCATAAGCTTTACATACCGTGGATTCTAACGGGTAGCGGTTATATGTATGATTTGAGGAATAGTAGTAGTGTGATCTTAAGAAATTTTAACAAATCACGAAAGCTGAGATATCGATTGAATGATCAATGATGATATATTGACTGGTTTCTTCCCCTTATAAAGGCTTACAAAGATACGTCGAGGACTGAACAAAGCTTCCTAAAAACTAGGAATAAAATCAGCTAAGAGATTTACTTCTAACAATCAAATTAATTGCGAGATTTTATTAGATCGATTACGTTGAATCATTCTTCAACACTCAATAGTTCATTTCCCTTCAATTAATTACTCTGAATCTTTCTTCAACATGAAAGGAGTTTCAAGGAAATGATGGCCCTAATCAACCTCCTCAAGTGTTTGCATCGACTTTTTTGGCTTCTGCAAAACCATTGTTGAATTTCGTTGGTAGCAATTTTCTTCCATTAGGTAATGCAATCTGCTTTTGTGTAACTGGATTATTTCTGTATCTATGACAGTGTTTTACAAAATACTAGAAGAAAGGGACTGGAAAAAAAAAAGACAAACTTGAAGCTTTTATGTAGCTTCAATCAAGCTTTTGTTAACTTCAATAAATCATTAATTCTTACTGATCCTTGGTTTCTTAATTAACATGATGCAGCTCTTATTAGTGGAGTAACATTAGGCCTCATAAACCCTAGTCTTGGATGCCTTGCTCACAAATATCATGTAGCAAAATTTAGCACTTGTGGGATATTTCTCATATCAGGTTATTACTTGAAAAAAAGTCATGCTTTAAGTTATTCACCAATATGGATAATATTATATGTCTTTTTGGTTATTAAACCATTTAATTTTTTTTTTAATTTGCTTATAATTTCTTGTTTCCATAAACAGGACTCACACTGCGCAGTGAAGAAGTAGGTGCAGCTGTTGCAGCATGGCCAGTTGGACTTTATGGGCTTGTATGAACTAAAATTTATAAAATTTATAGGTTCATTCTGTTCACTCCCCCTTTTTAAAAAACCATAGGAAATTAAACTAATTTAAATATTTTGAAATCATCACAGGCTTCTATTCTGTTGTTGACTCCCCTTTTTTCAAAAATCATCCTGCTAATTCACCTTCAACCTCAAGAATTTGTAACAGGTCTGGTTTTGGTTTTATAAAAGGAACATGCAACATGTTTCATTCATTAATATGCTATTTTGTAACAGCTCAAATCTTTTTTCATTTTATCAATTTCATTTTATATCTCTTACAGGACTAGCTTTATTTTGCTGTATGCCTACAACATTATCAAGCGGAGTTGCTTTAACTCGGGTTAGTTAATTGTTCTAGAAACTTTCTCTAATTACTATTTTGTTTTATAATTATATCATTCATTATGAGATTAAGTAAAAGTTGTTGTCTTGTTGATACAGCTTGCTGGAGGAAATTCAGCCTTGGCTCTTGCAATGACTGTATTATCGAGTCTTTTGGGAATTCTGATTGTAAGTTTGAAAGCAATAACTTTCCCTTTCTTGGAATCAAGGAAGGAATGGAATGATCATGGAATGGAATGACTCATTCCATTCCATCAAAACTAAGCATTCATCTGACTTTTTTGTGGTTTGTAGGTTCCTTTTTCTATATCTAAACTTATAGCTGGTGGAGTAGGTGCATCTCTTCCTGCTGATCAGTTATTCAGAAGCCTTATTCTCACACTTTTAACACCTTTAATTTTCGGAAAGGTACTAAATTTCTCAACTTTCATATTCAAAAAAAAAAAAAACATTGTGAAATAAATCAACCAATTTAAGAATTCAAAATTTCCTCTTTTTCTTTTTTATCTTCTTCCATATAACAGGCTCTGCGGGAATCCTTTAAAGGTGATTATTATTTTTACAAGATCTCAAAGTCCATTTTTCTAATGAGCATCTAAACAATCATGAATCATATCCAAGTTCTTCTTTGTTGTAGGGGTGGCAGATTTTTGTGATAATAATCGTAAGCTTTTATCATGTGTAAATGCTATTCTACTAAGTCTGGTAAGAAATAAAAATGAACCTTTTCATTGCTATATATTTTTTCAAAAAAAAAATTGAAATGCTACAAAAATAAAAATAAAAATGATGCAGTATAATCTTTATTCAGGTCCCTTGGATACAAGTGAGCAGATCAAGGTCACTCCTTTTAATGGTTAAGCTTGAAGTTTTTCTTGTAGCTGTTGTAATGGGAGCGTAAGTTTTTATAAAATTTCTCATATATCATCTACTTTAATTTTTTAGTTAATTGGTATAAAATGTAAATGATTCAGGGTTCTTCACTTGACACTATTGGGGTTTAATGCCCTGTCAATACAAATCCTATGTGGCATATCGGGTGGCAATAAATCGATTTTTGCAAACAAGGAAAATTCCAGTGCCCTTTTACTTGTTGCAAGTCAGGTAATAACATTTAATAATTACTATTTATTAACAAAAATGTAAATATCTTATTTCTTGCAATTTGTAGAAAACTTTGCCAGTATTGGTTGCTGTTGTGGATCAACTTGGTGGCAGTTTTGGTGAATCTGGTTTGCTTGTTCTTCCTTGTGTTGCAGCACATTTAAACCAGGTTTGTTTGATTTATCAAATTGCATTAAATAAAAAAAAATGTTGACATAAAATTAAATGGGTATGTGGGACCCATGTGAATGGTTTTTTTGGTGTGTGTAGATTATCATGGACTCTTTCTTTGTAAGCTTTTGGAACAAGAAGAAACAGTCACTTGGTGATAACAAATCAGCCTAGATTTTGCAACCCTAACATGCTTCTGCAAAAAGGACGATTGTTACAAAGTACACTTTTTCTTTTTTTCTTTTTTGACATTCAATGTACAATTGTTACAAGTTCTCATGTTCTTCATGTATAACATTTTATTTTATGAGATTTTTTGCTATATAGTAATTTATAAGACGATGTTTATTAAAGAAATATGAGTATAGTTCATCGGCGTTATTTTGTATTTTTTTCATAATACTTAATATGCTATGCTTATTTTGGATCTAAATATAACCGTTACACCCGTTTATTTTTATCCGAGTTTTGAGTTAAATATTATATAGTTAATATAATATATTGTGTATCATGTATTTTTCAGCCGCGTAATATGCGAATCTTTTTTAATATGATAATTTTCTGAAATTTGTAACCACATGAATTTAATACACCTTTTGTCATCTTTAGAAACATATCCTCTTCTTCAATCTACACATATAACATATTTAATATATAATTTTCAACACAATTTTGAATACATAATTTAGATTTATTCCCATCTACAATTGCAATATAAACTTTATCATAATATGACATGTACGATGTATATAACATGATGTATTTTTTTAACCTACATTTTTATTATTTTACAAAACAAATGCTATAAATTCGTTTTTCAAATGTTGTTTTTCTGTCTACAAGACTACACTACGTACTAAAACTTAACAATTTTTTTGGAGCATCCACTATAATAAGTTAGTAACTATCTATTTTGATTTATTTATTTTATAAGACAGAACGCTAAAAAATATTCAAGCTATGCACATGATATACACACCTTGAGTGTCACATAAAATTATTATAGAATCTTATCATATGATCGTAGCCCTAAACATAAACATAAAAAAACTCAAAAAGAGAGATGCAACACATTAACGATGGTAATATTAATCACGGGTATTTAATTATTTATTCTAGATAACTTGATATAACTAACAATGATCTATGATCATAAATACGTGATTGAATATACTTTTTTTTTTCTTCCCTAAAATGAATAATTAGAAGGTTAAAAATATAATAACGTTCTAATTAACTTTATTTATTTGGAAATTTGTATTAATGTAGTAATCAAAGTCAAATATCACGGTTGGTGAACATTGACAAGTGACAACCACTGAATTATTAATACCAACAGTTGAGATAGTTTACCAACTTTGAACACCAAATCAACTTAACTTGTTCCCATGAGACTGAATATTCATTTCTTGTAGTTACCTTTATACCTTATAAAGCTTCCACCCTTGAGAACTCTTCAACAATCAAATCTTCTCTAAATTACTATTAGTTCCACTTATATTGAAGACAAGTTTTGAACCCTTGATCTCAATCTCGAAGACATCTATTTAACAAAAAGAAGATTGAAATTATAATATATAACCTTCATTAGCTTTGGTGGAGAGCGAGAGCAGCATCAAAATGAAGGCTCACAAGGGGTTTGATAATATGTTAAAGAGGATTGCAGTGGTCTTACTTATTGGAATCATAGCTTTTGCATATCAGATCACCACTCCTCCGCCACCTAACCTCTGCGGTTCACCAGGTGGTCCGCCGGTCACCGGACCTCGAGTCACCCTCAGAGACGGTAGACATCTAGCCTATAACGAATACGGCGTCACCAGAGAAACCGCCAACTATAAAATCGTGTTCGTCCATGGATTCAGCTCTTGCCGCTTCGACGAATCGCTTTTCCATCAGGTAGTTTGACTCGAGTATGCTAGCTGTATATATGCTTGACTAGATTGATTATATACAAAACTGGAATTAATAATCGTTTCGCCATGGATGGATTGGATTGCTTAATTTGTAAATGTGGAAACATTTTGTAGGAATTATTTGAAAAACTTAAGATCTACATGGTGACGTTCGATCGGCCGGGTTACGGGGAAAGCGATCCGGATCCGAAACGAACGATTAAAAGCTTAGCTTTGGATATGGAAGAACTTGCTGATAAACTGGAACTTGGTGATAAATTCTACGTAATTGGATACTCCATGGGTCAACAAGGAGCTTGGGGTAGCCTCAAGTACATTCCTCATCGGTGAGTTCAATACCATATACTATACATCCCAATGGTTTCTCGAAATGCGTTTCTTGGTTGTACTCTACTGTACAACCCGACGATGCATATATTGTTTTTTAAGTAAAAAAAAAAACATGTGGGGTCCAAGTACTTGTCATACTCCATTACCGGATCATGCGGATCGGAAATATCGTGGTGCCAGAACCACAAGATTTCCAAAATCAGTTTACTTAATTTGGATAATGACAAAAATAAAGAATTTTACTATTAAATGATAGGTGCCAATCTGTCAAAGTGATACAAAATTTTAGATTGTTCGTTAAAAAATTAAAAGGATATTATTATATTGTTATAATAATATCTAAGTTTTGAAAAAATAGTGTGCGAATATTTAATAAATTATGCATATGTTATAAAAATATATTTATGGTCTGTGATATTATTTTTGCTGACTAATCTAACAAAAAAATATTAGTTACAAAATCATTCCGAGTTTGTAAATCTATTTCACTTTTAAAGAAAAAAAAAGTTGATGGGTTTGTTTTACCATACGTCCAATCCATACCTCATTCTCAAATCTATCATTTTTTTTTTGGTTTAAAAAATAAGATAATTTAATAGAATATGAATAATCTCGTAAATAATATATATATATATATATATATATATATATATATATATATATATATATATATATATATATATATATATATATATATATATTAGCTGCAAAATTGCAAAAATAATTTTTACAAAATTGAGTAATTGGTGCTGAAAAATCATGGGGTTTTTGCGAACAGGTTAGCCGGCGTGGCCTTAATTGCACCGGTTGTGAACTACTGGTGGTCTAGTTTTCCGGCCAACTTATCGTTGGAGGCCTACAAATTACAACCACGTCAAGATCAATTCGCAGTCGGCGTTTCACACTACGCGCCATGGCTAGTCTACTGGTGGAACACCCAGCGATGGTTCCCCGGCTCCAGCGTCATCGCCGGAAAACCTAATTTCTCAGCTTCCGATTGGGATCTCATCTCCAAGCTTCGAGGCGACGGATCACCAAAACCAATTCCAACACAAAAGGTAAAACCAACCCTAAATTCCATTTTCAAACTCTTGTATCGGAAATCGAAAACTGAGATATGACGATCGTGAACAGGATTACGTAAGGCAACAAGGACTAGAGGAATCGATTTTTATGGATATGAAGGTCGGATTTGGAAAATGGGAATTTGATCCGATGGAGATTGAGAATCCGTTCCCGGAGAAGGAGGGAAGTGTTCATTTGTGGCATGGAGATGAAGATGGGCTTGTGCCTGTGAGTTTGCAGAGATACATAGCGAAGAAGCTGCCATGGATTCATTACCATGAACTACCTGGTGTTGGCCATTTGCTACCAAATTATGATGGTAAGAAAGAAGCCATTTTAAAGTCTCTTCTGCTTGGAGAATAGAATACTAATACTCATAGTTTTGGTGTTTTAGACATACATCATATATGTTAGATCTTGAATGTAGAATTCTGGGCATAGAAAGTTTCCATATTGTTATATTGAACATGTAATCTCATTTATACATATCGGCATATCCTATTCAAAGGGTAATAATTGAATTAAAGATTAGAAATACACTTTATATCAAGGCAACAAAAGAGACTACTTGAAAAACAACTAAATAGGAACACTTGTATTACTTTAACAACTTTTACAAGAGCTTACAACTACACTTATGAGGTACTTACAAATGAATACGAGAGACATATTTATGCTTGAGAATTGAGATCCTCCCATAAAACAAATTGAATGGACAAGAATACGAAAAGTCAAGGTAAATCATGCATACCCACAAGTCAAATACTCAAATTTGCTCCAACTTTGACCCCAACATTTTTTTGTTTGAGCATGTAACTAAAAATTCTTATACGTACAACAACATGAACTCTGAAATATATTAAATGAAACCTTATTACCTATACACTTAAATGGAACACTTTTTTGTGTTTTTTTTTCAACATTTACTTCTTACTACCACGACGGCTGATTTTGATTTTGCTTCTTAGTTTCTCAATCCTCTTTATTTTTCTCTGTTGTTGCAACATTTTCATCCAACTCATTTTCTTTCCCATCTTCCCACCACCACCACCACTACTTTTCCCACTTACACCCTTTGGAACTATCTTTTTCTCACTTTTACCCTTCTTGGGTTTCTTAGAATCATGAGTAGTGTGTTTCAAGAAACCACCCACAAGTGCCTTCAACTGACCTTTCTGGTTTTTTTCTGCTACTTTATGAACCACCAACTGTTTGTGATTCTTGTCAACCACCTTTTCTCCATGAACCTCCTCTTTCTTCTTCCCATGGTCGTGGTCAACCGCCTTTCCTCCATGAACCTCCTCTTTCTTTTTCCCATGGTCATGGTCAACCACCTTTCCTCCATGAACCTCCTCTTTCTTCTTCCCGTGGTCATGGTCAACCACCTTTCCTCCATGAACCTCTTCCTTCTTCTTCCCATGGTCATGGTCAACCACCTTTTCTCCATGAGCCTCATCCTTTTTCTTATGGTCAACGCCTTTTTCTGCATGCTTTTGTGAGGATTTTTTGTGACTGTCTACATCACCATGATCTTTTCCTGTATTATGATCCGATGGAGATTTTTTATGATCATCTTCAACATCATGGTGATGGTGGTGATGGTGGTGGTGGTGGTGATGGTGGAAGATGAATCCCAACTTTTCTTTAAGTTGCTTCAACCTCCCAACTTTTCCTATCTTTGATTCTTCATGATTGCCCCTTTTGTTACCCTTTGTTGCAACCACCATCTTTAACTTTGACCTTGAAGTTGACTTTGACCCTGAAGATTCATCCGAGCTAATCTTCGGTTCTTTCTCTTTCTGATTACCCTTTTTGTACCACTTTGTTGGAACCATGCTCTTTGACTTTGATTTTGATTTTGACTTTGACCTTGTAGTTGACTTTGAACCTGAAGATGCATCTGAGCTAATCGTTGGTTCTTTTTCTTTCTGTTTACCCCTTTTGTACCACTTTATTGGAACCATACTCTTTGATTTTGACTTGGACATTGAAGTTGACTTTGACCCTGAAGATTCATCTGAGCTGATCTTTGGTTCTTTTTCTTTCTGATTACCCCTTTTGTACCACTTTGTTAGAACCATACTCTTTGATTTTGACTTTGACCTTGAAGTTGACTTTGACCCTGAAGATTCATCTGAGCTAATCTTCGGTTCTTTTTCTTTTTGATTACCCCTTTTGCCCCACTTTGTTGGAACCATACTCTTTGATTTTGACTTTGACCTTGAAGTTGACTTTGACCCTGATGATTCATCTGTGCTAATCTTTGGTTCTTTCTGCTTACCCCTTTTGTACCCGTTTGTTGGAACCATCCTCTTTGGCGTTGACTTTGACCTTGAAGTTGATTTTGACCCCGAAGATTCATCTGAGCTAATCTTTGAATCTTTCTTATTACCCCTTTTGTAACCCTTTGTCGGAGCCTTCCTCTTTGACTTTGACCTTGGCGTTGACTTCGACCCTGAAGATTCATCTTCATCTGAGCTACTCATGGAAGGACTCTGATCAGGGCTTGAAACCGAATACATCTCACTCTCACTCTCACTCTCATTTTCACTCTCACTCTCGCTTTCACTCTCTTCATGGCCTTTGTAAGATCCTTCCATGTCACTACAAGTAGCATAATCTTGTTGACTTTCACTTTGACTTCTCGAACTTGATGAATAATTTGAGCTTGAAACTGGACTATCTGAAGTCACCGGAGAAACTGATCTTTTCCGGTCAACCACCGCGTGTTTCCCTCTGTAATGATCCGGTTTCTTTCGCCTTGTGATTTCAGTTTCTTGATGTTGACTATTATGTCTGCCATGGTGGGTTGACTTAACAGGTGGGGTCAACCATTGGTTAATTGTTTCCTTTTTAACCATCTGTAAAGCAAGATTCTTGTCGGGAATTTTAGTCAAACTTGAAGAGACGCCAGAAGCATGATAAAGATTATTATAAGTTTTCTCTGGTAAATAATCATGGTGGTTTTCTTGATTGAACATTTCACTTGGACTAACATTTTCAGATGTTTGACTAATGGGCAACACCATATTGACCACTCTTGGTTGAGGTTGCAAGGTCAACTCCCCATGCCATGGATCACTTCTACCAACAGAATAGTTTCCAATCTGACTAAATTGACCCCGGGAATCATTTTCAAGAAGATTGACACGATTGGATGCTGGTTGCAAACTCAAAATGCAAGATTCTATTTGTTGGATTTTAGCAGAAGCTTGTCTTGATATTTGATCATCTTCATCATTTTGATTATATAAAGTCAGTGATTTTGGAAAGTCAACAGTTGATGAACATGGGAATCCTCCAACTCCAACTTCATAGGTGGTTGGGTTATTTTGATCTTCCCAACTTCTTTTATGATTTTGACGTTGGTTATCTTGAACTTGACTTAACTCTTTGGTCAACTGTTTGACTTTTGGTCTTTGGCATACACGGCATCGTTTCGGTTTGACATCTGGTTCACCTGAAGAAAATTCTTGACTTATTGGCTCATTGAAGATCCCTTGACTGGTTCTTAAGTCAAGATTCTGCAGACTTGGAAATTGGGTAGTTGACCACAAGTTATAATAAGATGGTCTAAATTGAGTACCTACCATCTGATCATGAAACCAATTACAATTCTAGTGTCAATATTATATAATTCTCAGAAAAAAATAAAATTCAAGTCAAGAAACAAGAAACATTGAATACCTTTGCATGAGCCTCGAAAGCTTTTTTTGCACTAGCATCCAGTAAATTTAGTAGTAGTTGTCTTTCATTCTTGTCCAACTATTTCAGAACAAATATAAATCAAGGGATGGATTAATTAGCATATGAAAGAAGAAAGAACACAGAAACATACATATGCAATGGAAATAGATCACAAGAGAATCAGTCAGATTCTTGATGAATCAATTGGCATCAATGGATTCATTTTTATAAAATGCAATAGTGTTGGAGCAAAACCTTATTTTAAGTTTGTAACTATATCAAATTAAACTTTGGAGAAGAGTACGACATACAGAAGCAAAAAGACTTACATTTTCAGAGACACGTTGTTGGTCGTTTACAAGAAGGCCATACAATCGTCTCAAGGAGAGCAGCTCTGATCGTAGGTCCTCTGGATCCATCATCTGTGACTAGAACTCCGCAAAAACTGAAAGAATTCTACGGATTAATTTAAGCCAATGATATTTCATAATTTTATGGCGATATTGTTTTCTAATCACATTGTTGACAGAGAAAGAGAACCACATGCCTGTTTGGACTTTCCCGATTTCAGAGTGTTCTCTCATTACCCACAATCTGATCGTCGGGTCTTTTAGGGCAAGTGGACAGCGCTAAATAGTAAATACTGTTAGATTGTTGAATTTACAAACACAAATGAAAGAAAAAGGAAAGATTACGAGTGGTTTTTCGAAATCTGTACTCCAAAAAATCGGGGAAAAGAAGCCAAATTCATGGAGGGAGAATATGATCAGCGAACATCAAAAGCCATGTTTCTGTAATCAAGTAATCAAATTGTGTACAGATTAGAATCCGAAGTACCTTCAATATCTTAAGTTAATGACGAACCACACAGCCAAAACAAATTCAGAGATAATTCGATCGTCGTACAACGTAAATTCTAAAAATGAGAACGACAAATTCAGGTTTTTTCTGTTCTAAACTTTAAACCCATTCGATAACTGCCGCCATTCTCTTGAAAATAATTCTTATACTCCTTACATTTGCCGGGAAAAACAGCGACGAGCCCCCTCTTTTCACAGAATCATACAAATATCACTATATTTCACAAAAATTTAGAAATTGTCCTTGAATTTAATACAATTACAAAAATAGTTCTGCATTTCACAAATTTACAGAAATAGCCCCGTAGCAATAGCAGAATTACATAGATGTTCCCATTTTTTTTCCACAAAAATACACAAATGTTCCCTGCCTAATGATCGAATAATAGAAATGGCTTCTACATTTCAAGGGTGCTTGAACCCAACTATGTAGTGAAGAAAGATTGTGTATCGGAATTGACGGGTCTCGACTGATAAATGTTTCACGATGCTTAAGTTGCAAATATGAAGAGGGTTTCAAGTTGACTCACAGATGCCCGATGGGGCGGTTCATAAAGGGTTGAAGAATTATTTTTTACAGTTCTTATGATATGGGATTTAATCATTGGGGGCATATGTAGGTCGACATAGAATACAGTGGAATGGTAGGTTATAGGTGCATTTTATACACCTATTTTGCATGTTTAATTTCATCATTTCATTGCATTTTACTTCATAATTTTTGCATTTAGTTAATAGTTTGGGCGCTTCCATGTTTTATTCAGATTGTCTAATACTTCGTTATTTTTGAATTATTTTGTAGGTATTGCGGCTATCTGGAGTGTTAAAACGCGTCGTTAACGTCTAAAAAAATAAAAATCACTGATTGGTTGCACTAATGGGTAGCACACAGAAGTAGGTTTGAATCCATAAGGACACAATCTAAAAGTCAACACTTCTTTGCGTAAGGCACATACTAGTCAGAAACATAAAATGTAAAAATAGGGTTTTTTATTCGAAATATTAATAACTAAAAATTGCAGTGAAATAAAGTAAATAAAATCAGTAATAAAAAGCGTTGCAGTTCTGCTACTACTTTCCTAATTATGCCATTAATCCAGATTTGGTTATTTAATATGCATTCTATCTAAGGTGGTACTGAAAACTAGGGATGAACATTAGAACCGCCGGAACCGGAACCGGTAACAAGGTCCGGTTACCGGTTCTTCATTTTTATTAAAACCGGAACCGGTTTGACATTTTTTTCGTTCTTTAAAATATGCATAACTCACTCATATGAAATCGGAATTATTTGATTTTTTTTCAACATGTAATTTGGAGTTTATAGTTCATTTTTTACTGTACAAACATATGTTTTGGTTAGATATTGAATCAGACAAATGCCCCAAAAGAAAGAATATCGATGCTGCGTTTTTTCTATTTCAACATTTTTTTGTTTTTTTTTGAATCTGTCATATTTTTTTAAATGAGCATAACTCATTCATATGACGTCGGAATTACTTAATTTTTTTTTTCCAGCATGTAATTTGGTGTTTGTAGTTCATTTTAGACTATAAAAACATATATTTTGGTTAGATATCGAATCAGTTATAGACCTCAGAAGACAACATATCAATGTTACGTATTTTCTGTTTCAACATTTATTTTTTGAAATCTGTCATGCTTTTAAAATGCACATAACTCACTCATATGAAGTCGAAATTACTTGATTTTTTTCATCATGTAATTTAATGTTTGTACTTCAATTTAGAATGTAAAAAGTCATAATTTGGTTAAATAATGAATCATTTACAAGCTCCGGAAGATAACATATCATCTATAATATTTTGAACCGGTTCTATTTTGAAAAATAACCGTAAAACCGGGACCGAAACCGGAATCGGCGCTAGAACCGGCGGTCCGGTTTCCGGTTCTTATAATATACGAAAACCGGTTCCGGTTCCGAACAAGTCCGGTTCTAAAGCTCATCCCTACTGAAAACTACTAACAAGCTCTAGTAAGTTCCCTTTTACCAAATTAATTAACTAAAACAAACTTTTTAATTTATCTCAACTTTTTACTAACCTAATTAAACTAACTTTTTACTAACCTAATTAAACAAGTTCTTAATCAAATCGGAAAAGCAACATTATAAACACCGTAAAATTCTCAGCAATATTCAATACTTCTCATAAGCTCGGAAACATAAAAATATATGATTTTCAGTTTATATAAGAATTAAATCCCAATATGGAACCAATCTGATACTTGTTAGTTATTACTAGTTTATAAAACCAATTACAAATTTCAACAACTGATTAACTAAAATAATTTAATCCTAATCAAGTAATCATTCTAAAAAAAACTAAAAATCAAACATCCAAGAAACATAAAACGGAAACCACTATATAGAAACACAAAGTAAAAATCAAATCTAATGATTAATCACATAAAAAGGTATTGATCTTTGGCAGAACTAAAAACTAAGGTTTTATCTGGACATGACACGATTGGATGCTAGTTGCAAAGTCGAAATGCAAGATTCTATTTGTTGGATTTTAACATAAGCTTGTCTTGATATTTGATCATCTTCATCATTTTGATTATATAAAGTCGGTGATTTCGGAAAGTCAACGGTTGATGAACATGGGAATCCTCCAACTCCAACTTCATAGGTGGTTGGGTTATTTTGATCTTCCCAACTTCTTTTATGATTTTGACATTGGTTATCTTGAACTTGACTTAACTCTTTGGTCAACTGTTTGACTTTTGGTCTTTGGCATACACGGCATCGTTTCGGATTGACATCTGGTTCGTCTGAAGAAAATTCTTGACTTATTGGCTCATTGAAGATCCCTTGACTGGTTCTTAAGTCAAGATTCTGCAGACTTGGAAATTGGGTAGTTGACCACAGGTTATAATAAGATGGTCTGTATTGAGTACCTACCATCTGATCATATAACCAATTACAAATCTAGTGTCAATATCATATTACTCTCATAAAGAAAGAAAGAAATTTCAAGTCATAGAATACCTTTGCATGAGCCTCAAAAGCTTTTTTGGCTCTAGCATCCAGTAAATTTAGTAGTAGTTGCCTTGCGTTCTTGTCCAACTATTTCAGAACAAATATAAATCAAGGGATCGATTAATTAGCATATGAAAGAAGAAAGAACACAGAAACCTACATATACGCTGCAATGGAAATAGATCACAAGAGAATCAGTCAGATAGATAATTGTACATCTTTTTCCTTAAATGTTGGATTCTTGATAAATCAATTGGCATCAAGGATTCATTTTTTGTAAAATGCAAAGTGTTCAAACAAAACCTTATCAAATTGAAGTTTTGGAGAAGAGTACGACAGACAGACGCAAAAAGACTTACCTTTTTAGAGACACGTTGTTGCTCGTTTACAAGAAGGCCATATAATCGTCGCAAGGAGAGTAGCTCTGATCGTAGGTCCTCTGGATCCATCATCTGTGACTAGAACTCCGCAAAAAACTGAAACAAATCTACAATTATTTTAAGCCAATGATGCTTCTTATGGCGAATTCATTATCCCGATAGGATTTCCTTCAGAAATTTGTTTCAATTCATTATCCACAATCTGATCGTCAACGCTAAATAGTAAATACAGTTAGACTGTTGAAATTACAAACACAAATGAAAGAAAAAGTAAATATTAGAAGTGGTATTTCGAAATCTGTCTCCAGAAAATCGGGGAAAAGAAGCCACATTCATGGAGGGGGAATACGATCAGCAAAATCAAAAGCCATGTTTCTGTAATCAAGTAATCAATTTGTGTACAGATTAGAATCCCAAGTACCTTTAATATCGCAAGTTAATGAGGGACCACACAGCCAAAAACAAATGTACAGATAATTCGATCGTCGTACAACGCAAATTCTAAGAATGAGAGCGACAAATTCAGGTTTTTTTCTGGTCTAAACTTTAAACCCATTCGATAACTGCCGCCATTCTCTTGAAAAGAATTCTTATACTCCTAACATTTGCCGGGAAAAAACAGTGAAGAACCCCCTCCTTTTCACAAAATCACACAACTATCAGTATATTACACAAAATGGTCCTTATGTTTGACAAAATCTTAGAAATGGTCGTTGAATTTCATAAAAATATAGAAATGGTTCTGCATTTCACAAAAATACAGAAATGGTCCCTTATCAATAGCAGAATTACAGAAATGGTTCCAGTTTTTTCACAAAAATACATAAATGGTCCTGGACTAATAGCAAAATAACATAAATGGTCTCCATGTTTCACAAAATTACAGAATCAATCTCTACCTATTAGAGAGTTTATAAAAATGGTCCATTGGTTTCATATAATTTATAGAACTGGTCTTTCGTGTAAGGGAATAGTACGTAATTAGTGTCGAAAATATATGATTGATAAAGTTGTTGTGACGCACGGGTCATCCACTAGTTAGAGTAAATTACATGAATGATCCATATGGTTTAGGATAATCTGTGTGTTTGGTCTCTAACTCATGTTTTCATTCGGACGATCCCTATAGTATGGTTACATTTCAATTTTGGTCCATAATCGATCTAAAAATACGACTTTACTCTTATTGCTTTATTTTATTTTTTATATTATTAACCTATTAAAAATAGGATAAATTGCCACAAAAAAAAAAAAAAAAAAAAAAAAAAAAAAAAAAAAACTAAACTGATTTTGACACTGCGTTTGTTTTTTTTTTTTTTTTTTAGTTTAGTCACTATGTTTCCTATTTTTTTCAATTTAGTCACAAAAAAATCGAAACACATAATACTTTGCTTTGTTTGATGTTCTTTGAAACAAGATTTTTGTATAATAAAGTTAAGTGAAGAAAAATCATATCTGCAAGAACCATGTAGCACCAAGTTTCGGGTATGTTCATTTTAAAGTAAATTTAATAATTTGAAGTTGGATTTCTGGTGGCCATGGCGTGGTGATGGAATCCCACGGTGTGGCCAAGGCATGAGTTTTCATGGCCTTTAAGTTGACGTCATGGCATGGCTACTGTTTAATGACAAACCCTAATTCGGGTTTGAGCCCCTATTTAAGGAATGTGATGGCTAGGGTTGCCCACCCTCAACCTCATTCACTCTCCCTCAGCCTCCAAGAGAAAAACCTATCTTCCTTTGCTTAACCTTGAGTTTGTGTGTATCTTGGTGGTGTTTTGAAGAAGAAGAAAAAGACCATCTTGAGCTTAGTTCTAGCAAGCAACTATCCTCATCTACCTTGAGCACACTTCTGGACTCTTTTAAGTCCTCAAAATCGAATCTTTATGATTTATATGTCTAGATCTAGCTATTTTGTCCCCATATCTTCATGATGAGAGGAATTAGAAGGTTGGATCCCATAAAGTTGGCAACTTTATGGATCCATGGGATCATTCCTATGTCATATGTTCCATATCTGAAGATCTAGGTAGCTTTTGGTCATATGGTCAAATTTAAGTCTTTATTTCCATGATTTTTCACCTAAAATGGAAGGGACATGCATTGGATATGCATGTCCATAAATGTGATTTTTAAGGCTTGTTGGGAGTAAGAAACTTTTCTAGAAACTTTGGATGAGTAACTCTAGGGGTAGGGTGCTTAATAGGTCTCTTGATGCATTTAGCCATCCTTAAGTATCTATGGCTTGAAATCTTGTCTTGCTGGGGTGTTTTGATGGATAAAGTTGGAAACTTTATCTATCCAAATCATGGAAAGGACCAGATCTGAGCATCGGAGCTCCTGAAGTCATGGGAAAATGACTTAATGGATTAACTTGTCCGAACCAGTCCCCACGCCGTGGCCATAGGTGGCCATGGCGTGACAACCAGCTGGATTTGACTATGACCAAGTTTTACTCATAGTCACATAGTTCACGCTACGCTCCGGTACGGGTATGGGTATGGGGTACGCAATATGCTAGGTTCTTGGAATGCAGTACGAATGGGGGTAGGCTCATTTCGGTACGCTCAGGAACGCTCCGGTATGATGTACCATATATTGTAATACAATGTACCGGTTTACATCAAAGCATATTAGTAATAAAATTAAAAGTTTAAACTGTAGAATATTGCTTCAATTTTAGAGTACATATTACATTAAAAGTCCAAAATATGGAATCAAACAAACATTAAAAGTCCAAAACATGGAATCAAACAAACATTAAAAATCAAAAACAGATTACTTCAAAATAGATTAGCAAATATCAAAACTTAGTTCACCTTTTTTTTTTTTTTCCTTTTCCACTATCTTTGTCTTCGTCCTCCTCCAGTTCTTCCCAATCCATATCTTCTAGCAATGAACTTGAGCCTTCCAAGTATGTTGATTCGGGATTCATATCCCATTTCTTGTGTGGTCCCTCTTTATAAGCTTCAGATAATCTTGAAGTCAAACGAATATTTGAATGAACAAAAACAAGTTTGTCAGCCCTTGCACAGTTAAGCCGATTTCTCTTCACACTATGAATATAGGAATACGTGCTCCAATTTCTTTCGGCTAAAGAACTACTTATGGGCTGTGACAATATTTTTTTGCCAGTACAGCTAAATCCGGTGTTTCTGCACCATAAGCTGACCATCAATCAATTGCTTCCATTGTAACCCCATCCATTTGCGTTGAAGGTAATGCATAAAGATCCCTCTTAATGTGAAAAGTAGCAAATTGTTTTCGTAATAATCGTTCTTCATCTCTATTTTCTGAAATGCGATTAAAAGCTTGCATTACACCTTGTATAACTTCTTTATCAAGGTCTGGTGTTTTTCTTCGTATTCCACCCGGTGCTAGCTTTTCAAGATAATGTGTATCGTAAAATCGGGGACTTAAAGCAAATACCAAACAATGCAATGGGATGTTCATTTTCTCCCACCTTTTCAATACAATTTCCTCTACTTAAGGGAAATACGACTTAACATACTTTCCATCATCACTTCTTTGATTTCTCCTAACATGTTGTCCATCTTTTCATATATTTCATCCATTTTTGGGCCTTCACCATCACAAAATTTGACCATCAAAAAAATAGGCTTTGTGATGTGTAAAATATTTTCAATTTCAATACAAAAGTCATCATCCCTAATATTGTCAACAAGTTGTCCAACTTGTCTAGTGTGTTCATCACTTTGTTTCACCCAATCTGTAACGACCATAAAATTTCAACCAATTTAAACTTTTCAAAAACAACCCATATCCATTAAGTTATTACAAAAAGGTTTTCAGTTCATTTATTATCAGAGTATCCCAGAAACATCAACATAAAACTGAGGAGCGGTACGATCACGCCTTCGCCTTGCCACGGTATCCTAAAGTACCTGAAACAATACACTGAAACTGTAAGCCCGAAAGCTTAGTGAGTTACCCCCAAAATACCAACCACAACACCAAACACATATCATATCATATCATAAATAGAACATCCATGAATATCGAGTCTATAGTGTGATTGGTCCGCCTGCACCAGGCCTTCAGTCCACCCGGTCCACTCTCTTTCCGAGTCTACAGTGTGACTGGTCCGTCCGCACCGGGCCTTCAGTCCACCTGGTCCACTCACTGAGTCTATAGTATGACTGGTCCGCCCGCACCGGGCCTTTAGTCTATCTGGTCCACTCTCCGAGCCTCGGCACGTCTGGTCCGCCCTCTTGGGGCCTTCAGCCTATCCGGACCACTCGTCGGGCCTTCGGTCTAACCGGTCCGCCCTGGGTATGTTGGCCTACAACACAAAGCAGGAACCGCCTCAACCCAACCCCAGTCCAAACAACCATGTGCACATAAACATATAATCATATAACAATTCACATCTAATCAAACCGATCTAGCAGATCACATATCATAGCAACATCCTAACCAGGATACCGACCTAACCGGTTACTGTGACATCCCCATTTTTCACGACCAGAAAAGACCGATTTTGTTTATGCTTTATAAAAATCAAAGTACTTCTTTTAATAAAAATGTTGCGGAATTTGTTCCCAGTAAAACATGATAAATACGTTATCAAAGCATTTCTAAAGAAATGTATTTTTATTCATTTTAAAACATTTGGGATGTCATCGTCAATACAGAAACATAACATAAACAGAACTTACATTCATTATCACTAGTGATCTATATCTCCTTAATCTCTCAGTGTAATGTGACTTCATATCAACACTTGTGATATAAATATACTGAGTGGGTCAGGTTGGGAAACTTGGTGAGTACATAGGGTTTTCAACCCACAATAATATAATTATTATGTTTAATCGTCAAACAGTTAACCCAATTACCCACCCCCATTATCTTCTTTACTCTTAAGGGTCTACCCTAAGAATCAGCTACTCCTCGTTAATTCATTCCTAAGGATCATCCTAAGGAATCGGCACGAAATCCATCATTGCCAGGGTTTACTCAACGGGCACTAAATCCATAGTTGTCAGGGTTTGCTCAACAAGCACTAAATCCATAGCTGTCAGGGCTATTTCGTTTATTGACAGTATCCACTCGCAATACATGTCAATGGGTTTTTAGAGTACACCGGTGAACACATCGTTCACAACACCTACAGGTTGTGAGCCTGCTAGTGTTCCACTGGACTGTCTAGAATAGTCTGTGGTTGCATTGTCATCCATACTCTGCTGAATGACGGGGCCATCATTTGGGAAAAAGGCTTCTCACATCGTCCACCTCTGACCCTCACCTCACGGTCTATTTCACCTCTCAACTCATCATCCAACTCATACTCTATCTATTACATCTACCCATGTTTTACCCTAACATTATCGTAGATATAAAATACATATACAGTTTAAATCATTTAAAACATGTATAAAATCGTCCATTCAACATAGACAGCAAGTATTCAGATAATATGCACACATAACACGTAATTTATATAAAATACTTCATATCTATGTGTAAGATGAAAGTGACCATGCACTCACTTGGTAAGGTGGTGACTCGGTACTCGGACAACACTTCGTTACTCTTAAAACAATTTTCCTCGGACAAAACCTAGTATTATTACCACTAGAGTTTAGTCTAATATTTACCGAGACTAATTAATAGTCTAGTTATTATTACTATTATATAAGCATTAAACGATACTTATATAACCCATAATAATAACCCAAGTACTTATTATAAGGTCCTAATAACATTATTATAATTAATTAGAAGTTATATTAAAAATAACGTAGGTGTAACTCACTTACAGCGGGTTTTTCGCAAAACCGGGCTTCACTAGAGCAGCGTACCCGAGCCAAAAGGCTCTTTTCTCGGAGCCGTCGGGCGCTCCGAGGCTTTCGCCTCGTTCTAGGGAGTTACCCTAGGCTGTGGGGGGTTAGGGAGGCTTAGAGAGAGAGAGTTTAAAGAGAGAAAGAAGTGGGGAAAGGTGTGGGAAATGGAGGAACCCGACACCTCTATTTATAGGCTGAATTCCTGACGGAATCGCCGAGTAGGAGGACCTACTCGCCGAGTTGGGGCATGTGGCAGCCTTCTAGTGGTGCCACGTGTCCAATTCGGATGGTGCCACGTCACCCCTATCGCGTATCAGCCTTCAAACTTAGAAAAATCATAACTCTCGCATACGAGATATGTTTTTGACGTTCTTTTTTTCAACGTGTAGGTAAAATCAAGATCTACAACTTTCATTTAGACTCTGTCGGCTAATTCTCGACCGATCTCAAATTTAACAGTAAGAGGAGTTTAGACTGATAAATGACCGCGAAGAATTCGTAACTCCTTCATATGGAATCCGTTTTCGTCTATCTTTTTACCGTTGAGTTCCTATTAATGAGATCTTCAACTCTCATTTAGGTCGCGTAAGCCAAAAACCGCTCGAACTAAAATTCGAGTTTCGGGTCGTGCACTGCTAAGCCGAATCTTAGAAAATCATAACTTCCTCATACGAAGTCAGATTTGGGCGTTCTTTTTTTGTATGTTCTCGGTTTAACATATACTACAACTTTGGTTTAGATCACTAAGGCTAAAAAGTCCTCCATCGTAAATTCAGTATTTACGTCTCCCGGTGTCGTGCCGGTTTTGCCGTAAAACTTCGACGGGCCATAACTTCTTTGTTATAACTCGGATTTCGGCGTTCTTTATATGTACGGAAACCTTGAGACATATTCTACAACTTGGTTAAGACTATTTATTATAAATAATCTTTTTCCGAAAAGTTGTTTTCGACACTTATTGCCTCTAAGTTGACTAGCCCGGATCTACGGGTGTTACAGTCACTAACACAACATCATCCTATATACCAGGATACCAAACTTAACCAGGTCTCTAACATATACCATCCTAATAACCAGGATACAAACATAGCAAGCAATAACGTATCAAACAGATACCCGGATTTCAATCCGATAAAGGGCCGACCTTGGTGCCTTAGACCATGTTGATATAGTGAGGTTAACTCACCTGTAACTGCCGAATGAAGAATAAGATCACGCTGCTCCGACCACCGACACGAACTCCACCACTGAACATTACTAATTAACCAAATCCAATAAAAACCAATAATTACCAAAATACCCTTGGAAGTCAAACTGGTCAACCCTTGGTCCAAGTCAAAGTCCTCAGTCAAAGTCAACCTTCCTGGTTGACCCTACTCGCCGATTCATCCTGTCGACTCGTCGAGTTCCTTTACTCAGAAACTCCCATAATACGAATCAACTCGTCGAGTCGCCCCAAGACTCGTCGAGTCCAATAATCTCAGTGTCACATCCTGATTAACTCACCGATTCGAGGCTTAACCAGAAAAGGTTAGGGTTCCACGACCAAACTCGCCGAGTCCAAGAACAGACTCGTCGAGTCCAAGGCAATCTTCAACAGACTCGCTGAGTTGTTCTTCCAACTCGCCGAGTCCATGCACATATTCATACAACTCGTCGAGCACACCCATGTGCCTCGCCGAGTCTCTTCAGTTCTCATTCCATACAAAGGCTTTTCAAGCCATGCAGGGGGCTCCAATCCATAGATCCATTCCTCTACAGCCTAACCCTCACATAAAGTTGCAAAATTTACGTGAAGGCAAGGAGATATAAGCCCAAAACACTTCTAGGGCTAGGGTTTAAGACAAAGGGCTTCACCAATGATTCTAAGACAGGAACTTTATGACCTTTTGGGCCATCACAAGTCTAGATCTGAAGTAGCAACTTCAGATCTAAGCCTCAAACTCTAGATAGCTCCCAAACAAGCTAATGAATCCCAAATCAACCACCATTCATGAATCAATAATGTAATAGCTTAAGGAGGAGGTTCTTTACCCCTTAAATGTGCCCAAACAGAAGTAGATTCCAGATCTACCCAAGTCCCTTGATGATGGTCTCCAAATCCCAAAGCTTCTTACACCAATTTTCTCTTCCAAGCTCTAATTATTCCTCAATGGAGTCACACACACGATATGAGGGTTTCTGGATCTCAAATGGGTAGCCAAGAGGCTGAAGGTGGGTTATAATGTGCTTTATATAGGGCACAATGTGACATCCCCATTTTTACGGCCAGAAAAGACCGATTTTGTTTATGCTTTATAAAAATCAGAGTATCTCTTTTAATAAAAAAAGTTGCGGAATTTGTTCCCAGAAAAAACATGATAATCGGTTATCAAAGCATTTCTAAAGAAATATATTTTTATTCGCTTTTAAAACATTTGGGATGTCATTGTCAATACAGAAACATAAGCATAAACAAAACTTACATTCATTTACACTAGTGATCTACATCTCTTTTAAATCTCTCAGTGTAATGTGACTACATATCAACACTTGTGATATAAATAAACTGAGTGGGTCAGGTTGGGAAACATGGTGAGTACATAGGGTTTTAAACCCACAATAATATAATTATTATATTTAAACAATCAACCCAATTACCCATCCCCATTATCTTCTTTATTCTTAAGGATCTACCATAAGAATCAGCTATTTCTCATTCATTCATTCCTAAGGATCATCCTAAGGAAACAACATGAAGTCCATTGTTGCCAATGACACATTGGTCAAGCGCAGCTGCTAATATTGTCACTTAGGCATAGCTGCCAGAATTGAGACATTTTCTATGAGGCGCTTCTGTCGGAATTGACCTTTAAACACTATTGTCATGGTCATAAGGCTCCCTATTAGGCGCAGCTGCCGATACTATCCTTAGAGCGCAGCTGCTAGGACGTTTACTGTAGATCTAAATCATCTACGGGTTGTGGCGCAACTGCCAGTGTTCATCTATAGGATATTAGCTCCACTACTACCAATGTATACCTATAGGGCACTAGGTCCGTACTACTAATGTTCCTCTATTTCAGCTTTTATCCCTCATCGTTCATCTACCCATGTTTTACCCAACATATTTTGTAGATATAAAATACTTTATACAGTTTACATCATTTAAAACATGTATAAAAATCTTTCACCAGCATAGACAGCAAGTATTCAGACAATATGCACACATAACACGTAATTTATATTAAAATACTCTATATCTATGTGTAAGATGAAAGGGACCATGCACTCACTTGATTAGGTGGTGATTTCGAACTCAGACAGTGCTTCGTTATCTCAAAACAATTTTCCTCGACAAAACCTAGTATCAATACCGCTAGGGTTTAGTTTTTAACGTTAACCGCGTTTAATTAATAGTCTAGCTATTATTACTATTATATAAGTGTTAAATAACACTCAATATAACTCATAATAATAGCCCAAATAATTATTTTAAGGTCCTAGTAATGTTACTATAATTAAATAAAAGCTATATTAAATATAGTATAGGCGTAGCTCACTTACAACGGGTTTTCTTTTTTTATAAAAAAACCGGGCTTCGCTGGAGCAGCGTTTCCGAGCCAAAAGCTTTTCTTCTCGGAGCCGTCGGGCACTCCGGGGCTTTCTTCTCGTGCTAGGGAGGTTCCGTAGACTTGGGAGGAGTTTAGGGAGGTTAGAGAGAAGTTAGAGAGAGAAAGAGAGGCTTATGGTGTGAAGAAAATATGAGGAGTTCACCCTTGTATTTATAGGGGTTTTATAGTAAAGTAGTCTCTAAGCTTCGTCCGTATCTTCCGCGTACGAGCTCCGTTTTCTAGGTTCTTTATATCCACGCGTTGGTATTTACGAGGACTACAACTTTCATTTAGACCCCGTCGGCTAATTCTCCTTCTATCTCAGATTTACAAAAACTGTATTGTACTTATCGCGCTCGAAGAGTAGCGACTAAGCTTCGTCCATATCTTTCGCATACGAGCTCTGTTTCCGAATTTATTTATATCCACGTGTTGGTATTTACGAGTACTACAGCTTTCATTTAGACCCCGTTGGCTAATTCTCATTCTATCTCGGATTTATCAAATTGTATCGAATTTATTGCGCTCGAAGAGTAGAGACTAAGCTTCGTCCATATCTATCTCATACTATCTCCGGTTTCGACGTTCTTTATATCCATGCGTAGGTAAAAATAATATCTACAACTTTCATTTTGACTCCGTCGGCTAATTCTCGACCGATCATAAATTTAACAGTAGGAGGCGTTTAGACTGTTAAATGACCGCGAAGAATTCGTAACTCCTTCATACGAACTCCGTTTTCGTCCATCTTTTTACCGTTGAGTTCCTATTAATGATATCTTTAACTGTCATTTAGGTCGCGTAAGCCAAAAACCGCTCGAACTAAAATTCGAGTTTCGGGCTGTACACTGCTTAGCCGAAACTTTGAAAAATCATAACTTCCTCATACGAAGTTAGATTTGGGCGTTCTTTTTATGGATTTTCTCGTTTTAACATAATCTATGACTTTGGTTTTGATAAGTAAGGCTAAAAAGTCTTCTATCGTAAATTCACTTTTTACGATTCCCGGTGTCGTGTCGGTTTTGCCGTAAAACTTCGACGGGCCATAACTTCTTCGTTATAACTCGGATTTCGGCGTTCTTTATATGTACAGAAACCTTGTGACATATACTATAACTTGGTTAAGATTATTTATTCTAAATAATCTTTTGCCGAAAAGTCATTTTCGACCTCTATTATCCCTAAGTTGACTAGCTCGGATCTACGGGCGTTAATTGTAACGCCCGTAGTGGTCATATCGAATTGAGTCCGACTACGATGGATAAGTTATTTTATTACTAAAATGGACTGATGTGTCATCTTCTAATGACTTATCATCGTATGTTCCCACGCTTAGACTCAGGTCTCTTAGAGTCTTCCAGAACAGACTATACATTTCTTCATGTTCTAATCACATCTTAAAAGGTAGCATTTCTAGCTACAAGCAACTATCGTGATACCTCTACCGATCGCTTTTATGATCTTTTATTTCGATCTTCCGGCTTAAGTCAGATGCTACATCAAACTTGGTTCTCTGAACCATGTAACATACTCATCGTAGTCGGACTCAATTCGATATGACCACTAGGGTCGGAATAACAATCATCCTCTTAGTCATTACCAAAACGATGGTAACGACATATTTGAATAAAACGATATCAATTACTAGTTTCTTGGTAACCTTGTGACTTTCCCTGATCCAAGCGTGAGTCATGTGCTTCTGGTAGTATAGGCCTCTACTACCATTCACACCTACTCATACTCGCCCCAAGTATTGTCCCGCAGTTTTCCAAGTCACCACACAAGAAAATCACATAACAGCTTAACACATCAAATATCAAAATGAAAGTTTATTACTCCTTGAAACTATTACATAGGTGTTCAAGTTCACCATAGACTATACCTCTAATAGGCTACATCATATGATTCTATGGTTACTTCATAACTCGACCTTCGGATGTCAAGCCTTCACTCCTGAATCCTCGCATTGTCATCTGCTTCGTCAGGGATCATTTGAAATGCTCTCGCCTTTAGTTTTGGCGACACATTTGGATTTTTAGCCCCCTCTCTCTTCGGGCAATCTTGCTTGAAGTGCCCTTCCTCATTACATTCATAACACACCCTTTTATTGAATTTACACTCATTGGCGTAATGCCCATGCTTCCCACACTTGAAACAAGTCACCTCCTCACCGCATTTTCCAGAGTGTTTCTTTTTGCACTTCTCGCACCATCTTTCTTCACTCCCTTTTCCTCTAAACTTCCTTGTACTTGACTTGCTTCTCTCATCGGGCTTCGCAGACCTCTCAAACTTCCTCTTTTTGCCAACCTCCACTACTAGAAAATAGACCTTTAATGACGCGCTTTTTACGACACGCGCTGATTAACGATACGCAATAGGACGTGCCCTTAAAATAGTGTTATCTCTCCAAAAAATTTAAGGATTTACGTCACGCATTATTGCGTGCCCTTAATTTAGTGTCTCAAGAAAAAAAATTAGAAACACAGAAGGCACTTTATCTTAAACGCGCGTCATCTGTACATGTCGCTTTATAATTTTAATGAAACGCACTTTTAGTTAATGAAGGGGGAAACGAAATCCCCAAAATTTTGAAAACCTGCCTTGTTTTTTCTATCTTCTATCTATTTTTCATCCTTGCAATCCACTCTCCCCTCTCTGATACTCTCTCCTCTAGATCTCCCTTCATTCTCTACCTCCCGTCTCTCTGTAAACCTCGAAGGTGAATCGTAATTGATCTGCGAGGTCTCCTTCTTTTTCTTTGTTTTCTCAGGTACGACATCATCCTAATCCATTAACCCCTTTCATTTTTCATTAAAAAAAACCCTAATTGACTTGGCAAGTTCATGAACCAGATGTAGCACATTCCAAACTGGGGATTTAACCAAACCCGATAGAGCCATTGACGGAATCTTTGGATCCGGTCAACAAGGACTCTCTGTAATCGCGCAACTTTCTTCACAAGGGATCGCTCTAGGTCTTCAATCTATCAATCTACAATGTCCACTATCAAGTTACATCAAATCAAGGTCTAGGGTTTCAAATGCTTCAAGTTCTTCCCAAATAATTTCCCCTCTCAAGACGATTTTCCTCGATCGTATCTTTATGGCGATGATTCTCTCTCGATCGGATCGAAGACCGCTCACTCTCTCCTTAGATATCCATGCGAGTCTGATCCCCCCTCTCTGTAACACCCTCGCTTCCTTCCAAAAATCAAAGACCATTCTCTCTCGATCGTATCTTTATGGCGAAATTTAGACACAATAATCTCAACATAAAATTCGTAACTGAACTCCTCTTCACCTCTACCCTACTCCATCTACAACGACTCCTCAAATTTACAAACCCTAGTCCAATTGCGCTTCTAGTCAAATCAGGTACCTATCTATCTGCTTTCTGAATTCTCTTGGATTGGAAATTTCTTGATACTTCGATAGCTTTTAAACAAACAAAAATCAGTTTTTCTCTCAATAATCCGTTGGATTTTTCATTGGTGTTCCCCTTACTGGTTTCGATAACCTCTCTAATTTGTGAGGTTTGTGTTTACTTTCTCGCCCTCCCTCTCTCTAAGAAGAAAACGCAACCTCGTCGCCTTCAATCACCCAACGACATAGGTGAAACTCAAACTTCTCAGACCAAAAGAAATTTTGTACGAATGAAAAACTGTCCATTAATGGAAGAAGTGCAGGGGGGTTGCTTATTGGTGCTGTTGTGAACATGAGACCTGATTTATTTAAGGCTACTGTAGCTGGAGTACCATTTGTAGATGTTGTGACTACAATGCTTGGTCCAACTATTCCTCTTACAACTGCAGAATGGGAGGTGATTTATATATAATATTTTTTTGTTTTGGAAACTCAAAGCAGGATGCTATGATAATATTAGTATGTTTCTTTCTAAATGTGAATGACTTGCTCTATTGCAGGAATGGGGTGATCCTCGGAATGAAGAGTTCTACTTTTACATGAAATCATATTCACCAGTTGACAATGTGAGTGCAAATGTATCTTGTTTCAGTTTAACTGACATAAATCCATCTGACAAATCATCAAATGAAAATGTTGAAGTTAATTACTGATGGGTGTCTATTTTGAATAGGTAAAAGCTTAGAATTATCCAACCATACTTGTTACTGCTGGAATAATGGTAGGTTGTCCTTTCCAGAAGATGACAACAGTGACATATTGTAGTGTTTACTTTTTTTTTATTTGGTAATTTGTGCCAATATCATTTTCTTGATTATATCTAATGTATTGTTTAACTGGAGGTATGTATGTATGACATGTTTTGGCAGATCCACATGTACTTTATTCAGAACCTGCTAACTTTGTTGCCAAGTTGAGAGAGATGAAAACAGATGAGAATGTAGTGTTGTTTAAATGTATTCCGCTTAAAATAACTCAACTCATCTGAAGGCAGTCTCTGTTGTTGCTAATAAACATCTAAAGGGCTTAGGCCACTGGAATTGACTCAGTGAATCCCACTAGAAGTTCTTAGAAACGGTCGGTTGTTGGGACTCCTGACTATCTGGCTCCTGAGATACTTCTTGGCGTGGGACATGGTTGGAATTTACAATTATACCCCCTGCCCTTTACCCTTTATCATTTATTCAAATGTCTTTCTGCTTATTGCTTATCTATATATTGAAAGTTGAAACACACTTAATTCCTTTGGTTTGGTTTGTTGTAGGTGCAACAGCTGACTGGTGGTCTGTTGGTGTTATTCTTTTTGAGCTACTTGTAGGGATACCACCGTTTAATGCATAATCTCCACACGTACTCACTCTCATAAAAGTCTGACACTTTGTTGAGGATGGAGGGTAGATTGCATTGCATTGCATAAAAAAGTAACAAACGTACTTTGGTCATCTTCTCATTTTCTGAATTTGGTTGGGTTAGGGTGCAACAAGTCTTTGCCAACATTATGAACACATATATAACATGGCCTAAGATTCCTGAGGAGATGAGATATGAAGCATATGATCTGATTAATAAGTAAGTTTCTACTTTTTTATCAATCAATCCAATCATCACATATTTATACATAATTATAATTATGTTTATGTTTATTTCAATTTTAGGTTGCTGACTGAAAATCCAGCTCAACGCCTTGGTGCCATAGGGGCTGTACAAGTAACATTTTCTCTCTCCATTATATATATATATATATATATATATATATATAAAGAAAAGGCAAAGAGGTAGGAAGTTAATTGATAAATAATGTGTGTGACTTATTAATGATAAACAAACAGGTAGAGATGCACCATTTCTTTAAGAATATCCACTGGGACACACTTGCAAGGCAGAAGGTAATTTCATCTATTTTCAACTTTTATTCTAAGAAAAAAAAGTTGTTTTATATGAGTTGAGTTGAGTTGTGTGGGGGTATGTTTCAATCAGGCTACATTCATACCATCTACTGAGACTCTGGACACGAGTTATTTCATGAGCCGGTCTATTTGGAATCCAGAAGATGAGCAGGTTGATGGAGGCAACGATTTTGATGATATGTCTGATACAGGTAGCACATTTGGTGATAGTTCTTTTGGCAATATGCTAGAGGTATGATCTCATATCCATGCATCCTTTTCCACACACACACACAGAGACACAAACACACATACCTGTTTTCTTTTGTAATCCTTGATCATTTGGCTGTGTGATTAAACAGGCCGAGTGATGAATGTGGTAACCTGGAAGAATTTGGTGCTTCAACTCTCAATGTGAATTACTCATTCAGTAATTTCTCATTTAAGGTATGATGACACAACCTACACTTTTTCTATATATACACACATTATTGATCACTATATGAGTTAGATGTAACAGCCTTGAAGGTTGATATGGTCTTAAGTCTTGACCAATAAAAAGATTTGAGATTTTGCTTGACGTTCCTTGTTATGATTCAAGGAGGGAACAACCTTATTAGATAAGCAAAAGTTGATGAAGATTTTACATATAAACAAGAGAATTAAACTAGGAATTAGGAAAGTTAGCTGAACATCAAATATTCTTCTTTCCAACAACAACAACCAATTCTATTGTAATAAGCTAAGGCCTCGTTTAGTGACATGACCATGCTTGGTGTTCTTATCATTTTCTGTAATCTGAAAGGTTGCTTGGTAATTAAGTATTCAAATCAAAATATTTGGCAGGGCTATTAAAGATGAAATCACAACGTGTTCTATAAACCATGAAAATTAGAGTAGCTACAACTACTCTATTGACCTACCTAAGATACAATCTTGATAGATGAACTGAATACAAATATTAATACTTGTTCAGGTGAATGCTCTGTTATCTTATTTAGAGATCGATAATCATGAGGGGTTGGTTAGGGAGCACATGCCTGGTAGATACGCAGAGTTGGATCAGTATTGGGGGGAGTCGCAAGTCATGGGGCCCGGGCCCCGTGCAGATGGTTGGGCTGATGAATTTTCCCAAGAACACGGTGGGGACCCGAATGCTTGGGCTTTATCCTTTAAGCAACAACATGGTATTGGGCGTTGGGCTTTTAAATTATAGCATGTGAGTGAGCTCTTTCACATCAATAATTAAAATAATAGTTAAATGTTGACTTACTATTAATTCTTATGTTATTGATTTCAGGAGCAAAAACAGATGATGTCTGTGGTCCGAATGGCAGGTGCAAACACGTTCATTATTATTTCTCTCTCTCTCTCTCTCTCTCTCTATATATATATATATATATATATATATATATACATATGTGTGTGTGTGTGTGTGTTTCATATGTCCTTGTCACAGGAAGTAGATCCATTTGAGAGATTAACTGATCAAGACATCCGCACTACAATCCACCATGCAACTGGTCCTAGATCCGCTTTATTCGTGCCAGAGGTTTAAATTTTTATTTATTTATTTATTTATATTAATAATTTAACCCTTTAATACATATATATATATATAGGTTCCAATTCAAGTTTTGGTTCGAAGACAAATAGCTCGGTTGTTGGATCATTGTCTTCAATGTGCTAGACTTGTATACAATGAATTAGTAAAGGTATTATCTTTTTTTCTTTTTCTTTTTCTTTTTTTATAATTCAGAATAAATAAATATTTGGGAAATATTTCAGATCACCCATAGTTGTCTAGTGCATGAACTACAATAGTTTCCTGTTCTTAAGATGCACATTAATGACATTGTTGGGAGTTTTTTGTTTGAAGGTCTTCAACCTTCACAAACAATGATTGGACACTTAGTAGAAATGGAGGTATTAGACCAAAGTACTTCAATTGCGATTTTTATACATACATGTTCCTGTTTATTAAACCAAAGTATTTATGGTGTCGGGTTACTTCAGTAAAAACTTGTAGTTGGTATTCACCATTGACTATTGATTGACTTACTTTTTTCTGTTTGATGCAGAGTCAATTGGTAGGGAAATTGTAAATTTTTCAAAGTAAAACAAAGGGTTGATTGAACGAGAGAAAAGAAAACACCAACACTCCATGGCTAATAAGAATAAAAAAAAATAAAGATATGAGGAAAAAAAGGTAAAACAAACTCGTATGTATGAATATGATTTGTATGGTAATTAAATTTATAGTGTATGTATGTTTTGGTTTGCATGCAGTCTTTGTTTGGCAGCTTGGACAAACTTTGTAGCACCTGATCGTCCATGCCACTCTTGGTAAAACAAATTTATAGTGTACTTCTTCCATTCATGTTAGTAATTTCTCATTATGATGTGTTTTTTTTTTGTGCATTTTTATTTTTAGGAGGTATTTTACTTTCTTAAATATTTAAAGTTACAGGACATGAGTATCGGCACATCATGGAACATTTTAGGGCAGTTGTTGGTTTTCCTCTTGGTGATCCATCAATGAAGTGGCCAACATCATGTAATAACATTTTAGGGGAAGATGTAGGTATATGTTTTTTTTAATGAATAATGTAATCATATGTATGAATATGAAATAAAGTTTGTTATTTGTATGACAATAAATTTTATGCAATGGATTGTATTTTTTGTATATGGTATTTTATTTTCTGTTATGAGACAATAAATGCAAATTTAATTTGAAAATTAGTAAATCTGTAAATAATATTGTTTTTAACATTTAAAATTATGATACGCATTAATGTGTGTCATCTTTATTTATGACATGGCCTTTCTTGACAGGGGCTTCCTTGATACGCATTGTGTGTCATAAACATGCGCGTCGTAAGGTTACGACACGCAAATGCGTGTCGTCTTCCTTTATGACAGGGCCTTCCTTGATACGCATTGCGTGTCATAACCGCGCGTCGTAAATGCACGTCATAAATGCGCGTCGTCTCTCTTTATGACAGGGCCTTCCTTGACGTGCATTTGCGCGTCGTCTAAGCATTATACGACACGCAATGAGCGTCATAAAAGGCTGTTTTTCTAGTAGTGCTCGGTCTTGTTGGCGACTCTTCCCTTGATCATCTCCTCAACCGACTTGGCAGCCCAGATAGTTGCCTCCAAAGTAGGTGCCTGACGTACTGGCACTGCATATTCCCATGTAAGTCCTTTCGCATACTTGTCGATTTTCGTCAGCTCATCCGGAACAAGACGTAAGGCAAACTCCATCTTCTCTGTGAAGTTGTTGGTGTATTCATCACCAAACATGCTTCCTTTCTTCAAGGTAAGGAATTGGTTTTCTAGCTCGAGCAGATTTTGGGCTGAGCAGTACCTATATTTGAACTGCACCAAAAACCCTGCCCACGTCAGTTGCAGGGGCTCATTGGGGCTTAGAGTCTTCCCCAGAGTGTTCCACCAACGAATCGCGCCTCCTCTGAACTGCGTACCGCAAACGTGGTTTGTAGTTTGCCTCTGCAACCACACGTCATGAAAGCTAACTCCATCTCCGAGATCCAATCCATGACCCCTATCAGATCTTCCTTTCCAGTGAAAGTCGATGGCTTGCAAGTCATAAAATCCTTGTACTTGCATCCATTCCTCTCGACTCCATCATCTTCGTTGTTTTGTCAAACTATTGGTGGGTCGACTTGACCAACGGTTCCACTGTAGTTCTCCTCCTCAGTCTGCCCTTCGTTCAACTTGGGCCGTTCAATCTGAATAGTCGCTTCCTCTCGATTTTGCTGGAGCAAACGTCTGGTTTCCTCCATTTGACGATCCAACATCATTTGGATCAATGCTTGCACTCCGGCCATCGTTATTGGCTCAGCAGCAGCTACCACAACTGGTATTTGCTCAATCACTGGGGGCTGACCTTGGTTCCCATTTGCATTCACGTTTCCGCTACGGGTCCTTTCTATCTTGATCTATACACCGAATAAGGTGAATCTAGATCTTAATTTAGGATTGACGTCTTAAATCATCCTGATCACTCCGAAACGTTTATATGCTAGTTCTAATATCGTACTCGTACGTTTAGAATCCTAAACACATAAGGTTTCCAGATCCGGTCAGCAACAGACCATAGATTCGAAAAACTAATAGCATATAAGGCATAAAGAATTTAGCACATAAAAGCATTTTAGGCATAATTCCTAAAATAATCTAGTGCTCACACCTCACAATCATCGCTTAGCATTCTAAGTTTAAGTCTAGAAATAAATCCATATTCCTAGTTCGCTTAAACTAATGCTCTGATACCAACTGTGACATCCCTATTTTTACGGCCAGAAAAGACCGATTTTGTTTATGCTTTATAAAAATCAGAGTATCTCTTTTAATAAAAAAAGGTTGCGGACTTTGTTCCCAGAAAAACATGATAATCGGTTATCAAATCATTTCTAAAGAAATATATTTTTATTCGCTTTTAAAACATTTGGGATGTCATCGTCAATACAGAAACATAAGCATAAACAAAACTTACATTCATTTACACTAGTGATCTACATCTCTTTTAAATCTCTCAATGTAATGTGACTTCATATCAACACCTGTGATATAAATAAACTGAGTGGGTCAGGTTGGGAAACCTGGTGAGTACATAGGGTTTTCAACCCATAATAATATAATTATTATATTTAAACAATCAAACAATCAACCCAATTACCCATCCCCATTATCTTCTTTATTCTTAAGGATCTACCCTAAGAATCAGCTATTTCTCATTCATTCTTTCCTAAGGAAACAACAAGAAGTCCATTGTTGCCAATGACACATTGGTCAAGCGCAGCTGCTAATATTGTCACTTAGGCACAGCTGCCAGAATTGGGACATTTTCTATGAGGCGCTTATGCCGGTATTGACCTTTAAACACTACTGTCATGGTCATAAGGCTCCCTATTAGGCGCAGCTGCCGATACTATCCTTAGAGCGCAGCTGCTAGGACGTTTACTGTAGATCTAAATCATCTACGGGTTGTGGCGCAACTGCCAGTGTTCATCTATAGGGTATTAGCTCCACTACTACCAATGTATACCTATAGGGCACTAGGTCCGTACTACTAATGTTCCTCTATTTCAGCTTTTATCCCTCATCGTTCATCTACCCATGTTTTACCCAACATATTTTGTAGATATAAAATACTTTATACAGTTTACATCATTTAAAACATGTATAAAAATCTTTCACCAGCATAGACAGCAAGTATTCAGACAATATGCACACATAACACGTAATTTATATTAAAATACTCTATATCTATGTGTAAGATGAAAGGGACCATGCACTCACTTGATTAGGTGGTGATTTCGAACTCAGACAGTGCTTCGTTATCTCAAAACAATTTTCCTCGACAAAACCTAGTATCAATACCGCTAGGGTTTAGTTTTTAACGTTAACCGCGTTTAATTAATAGTCTAGCTATTATTACTATTATATAAGTGTTAAATAACACTCAATATAACTCATAATAATAGCCCAAATAATTATTTTAAGGTCCTAGTAATGTTACTATAATTAAATAAAAGCTATATTAAATATAGTATAGGCGTAGCTCACTTACAACGGGTTTTCTTTTTTTATAAAAAAACCGGGCTTCGCTGGAGCAGCGTTTCCGAGCCAAAAGCTTTTCTTCTCGGAGCCGTCGGGCACTCCGGGGCTTTCTTCTCGTGCTAGGGAGGTTCCGTAGACTTGGGAGGAGTTTAGGGAGGTTAGAGAGAAGTTAGAGAGAGAAAGAGAGGCTTATGGTGTGAAGAAAATATGAGGAGTTCACCCTTGTATTTATAGGGGTTTTATAGTAAAGTAGTCTCTAAGCTTCGTCCGTATCTTCCGCGTACGAGCTCCGTTTTCTAGGTTCTTTATATCCACGCGTTGGTATTTACGAGGACTACAACTTTCATTTAGACCCCGTCGGCTAATTCTCCTTCTATCTCAGATTTACAAAAACTGTATTGTACTTATCGCGCTCGAAGAGTAGCGACTAAGCTTCGTCCATATCTTTCGCATACGAGCTCTGTTTCCGAATTTATTTATATCCACGTGTTGGTATTTACGAGTACTACAGCTTTCATTTAGACCCCGTTGGCTAATTCTCATTCTATCTCGGATTTATCAAATTGTATCGAATTTATTGCGCTCGAAGAGTAGAGACTAAGCTTCGTCCATATCTATCTCATACTATCTCCGGTTTCGACGTTCTTTATATCCATGCGTAGGTAAAAATAATATCTACAACTTTCATTTTGACTCCGTCGGCTAATTCTCGACCGATCATAAATTTAACAGTAGGAGGCGTTTAGACTGTTAAATGACCGCGAAGAATTCGTAACTCCTTCATACGAACTCCGTTTTCGTCCATCTTTTTACCGTTGAGTTCCTATTAATGATATCTTTAACTGTCATTTAGGTCGCGTAAGCCAAAAACCGCTCGAACTAAAATTCGAGTTTCGGGCTGTACACTGCTTAGCCGAAACTTTGAAAAATCATAACTTCCTCATACGAAGTTAGATTTGGGCGTTCTTTTTATGGATTTTCTCGTTTTAACATAATCTATGACTTTGGTTTTGATAAGTAAGGCTAAAAAGTCTTCTATCGTAAATTCACTTTTTACGATTCCCGGTGTCGTGTCGGTTTTGCCGTAAAACTTCGACGGGCCATAACTTCTTCGTTATAACTCGGATTTCGGCGTTCTTTATATGTACAGAAACCTTGTGACATATACTATAACTTGGTTAAGATTATTTATTCTAAATAATCTTTTGCCGAAAAGTCATTTTCGACCTCTATTATCCCTAAGTTGACTAGCTCGGATCTACGGGCGTTAATTGTAACGCCCGTAGTGGTCATATCGAATTGAGTCCGACTACGATGGATAAGTTATTTTATTACTAAAATGGACCGATGTGTCATCTTCTAATGACTTATCATCGTATGTTCCCACGCTTAGACTCAGGTCTCTTAGAGTCTTCCAGAACAGACTATACATTTCTTCATGTTCTAATCACATCTTAAAAGGTAGCATTTCTAGCTACAAGCAACTATCGTGATACCTCTACCGATCGCTTTTATGATCTTTTATTTCGATCTTCCGGCT
Source organism: Lactuca serriola (assembly GCF_051521515.1). Lineage (NCBI taxonomy): Eukaryota > Viridiplantae > Streptophyta > Magnoliopsida > Asterales > Asteraceae > Lactuca > Lactuca serriola. Next base: position 31,563,770 of record NC_136415.1, read on the forward strand.
TAAGTCAGATGCTACATCAAACTTGGTTCTCTGAACCACGTAACATACTCATCGTAGTCGGACTCAATTCGATATGACCACTAGGGTCGGAATAACAATCATCCTCTTAGTCATTACCAAAACGATGGTAACGACATATTTGAATAAAACGATATCAATTACTAGTTTCTTGGTAACCTTGTGACTTTCCCTGATCCAAGCGTGAGTCCTGTGCTTCTGGTAGTATAGGCCTCTACTACCATTCACACCTACTCATACTCGCCCCAAGTATTGTCCCGCAGTTTTCCAAGTCACCACACAAGAAAATCACATAACAGCTTAACACATCAAATATCAAAATGAAAGTTTATTACTCCTTGAAACTATTACATAGGTGTTCAAGTTCACCATAGACTATACCTCTAATAGGCTACATCATATGATTCTATGGTTACTTCATAACTCGACCTTCGGATGTCAAGCCTTCACTCCTGAATCCTCGCATTGTCATCTGCTTCGTCAGGGATCATTTGAAATGCTCTCGCCTTTAGTTTTGGCGACACATTTGGCTTTTTAGCCCCCTCTCTCTTCGGGCAATCTTGCTTGAAGTGCCCTTCCTCATTACATTCATAACACACCCTTTTATTGAATTTACACTCATTGGCGTAATGCCCATGCTTCCCACACTTGAAACAAGTCACCTCCTCACCGCATTTTCCAGAGTGTTTCTTTTTGCACTTCTCGCACCATCTTTCTTCACTCCCTTTTCCTCTAAACTTCCTTGTACTTGACTTGCTTCTCTCATCGGGCTTCGCAGACCTCTCAAACTTCCTCTTTTTGCCAACCTCCACTACTAGAAAATAGACCTTTAATGACGCGCTTTTTACGACACGCGCTGATTAACGATACGCAATAGGACGTGCCCTTAAAATAGTGTTATCTCTCCAAAAAATTTAAGGATTTACGTCACGCATTATTGCGTGCCCTTAATTTAGTGTCTCAAGAAAAAAAATTAGAAACACAGAAGGCACTTTATCTTAAACGCGCGTCATCTGTACATGTCGCTTTATAATTTTAATGAAACGCACTTTTAGTTAATGAAGGGGGAAACGAAATCCCCAAAATTTTGAAAACCTGCCTTGTTTTTTCTATCTTCTATCTATTTTTCATCCTTGCAATCCACTCTCCCCTCTCTGATACTCTCTCCTCTAGATCTCCCTTCATTCTCTACCTCCCGTCTCTCTGTAAACCTCGAAGGTGAATCGTAATTGATCTGCGAGGTCTCCTTCTTTTTCTTTGTTTTCTCAGGTACGACATCATCCTAATCCATTAACCCCTTTCATTTTTCATTAAAAAAAACCCTAATTGACTTGGCAAGTTCATGAACCAGATGTAGCACATTCCAAACTGGGGATTTAACCAAACCCGATAGAGCCATTGACGGAATCTTTGGATCCGGTCAACAAGGACTCTCTGTAATCGCGCAACTTTCTTCACAAGGGATCGCTCTAGGTCTTCAATCTATCAATCTACAATGTCCACTATCAAGTTACATCAAATCAAGGTCTAGGGTTTCAAATGCTTCAAGTTCTTCCCAAATAATTTCCCCTCTCAAGACGATTTTCCTCGATCGTATCTTTATGGCGATGATTCTCTCTCGATCGGATCGAAGACCGCTCACTCTCTCCTTAGATATCCATGCGAGTCTGATCCCCCCTCTCTGTAACACCCTCGCTTCCTTCCAAAAATCGAAGACCATTCTCTCTCGATCGTATCTTTATGGCGAAATTTAGACACAATAATCTCAACATAAAATTCGTAACTGAACTCCTCTTCACCTCTACCCTACTCCATCTACAACGACTCCTCAAATTTACAAACCCTAGTCCAATTGCGCTTCTAGTCAAATCAGGTACCTATCTATCTGCTTTCTGAATTCTCTTGGATTGGAAATTTCTTGATACTTCGATAGCTTTTAAACAAACAAAAATCAGTTTTTCTCTCAATAATCCGTTGGATTTTTCATTGGTGTTCCCCTTACTGGTTTCGATAACCTCTCTAATTTGTGAGGTTTGTGTTTACTTTCTCGCCCTCCCTCTCTCTAAGAAGAAAACGCAACCTCGTCGCCTTCAATCACCCAACGACATAGGTGAAACTCAAACTTCTCAGACCAAAAGAAATTTTGTACGAATGAAAAACTGTCCATTAATGGAAGAAGTGCAGGGGGGTTGCTTATTGGTGCTGTTGTGAACATGAGACCTGATTTATTTAAGGCTACTGTAGCTGGAGTACCATTTGTAGATGTTGTGACTACAATGCTTGGTCCAACTATTCCTCTTACAACTGCAGAATGGGAGGTGATTTATATATAATATTTTTTTGTTTTGGAAACTCAAAGCAGGATGCTATGATAATATTAGTATGTTTCTTTCTAAATGTGAATGACTTGCTCTATTGCAGGAATGGGGTGATCCTCGGAATGAAGAGTTCTACTTTTACATGAAATCATATTCACCAGTTGACAATGTGAGTGCAAATGTATCTTGTTTCAGTTTAACTGACATAAATCCATCTGACAAATCATCAAATGAAAATGTTGAAGTTAATTACTGATGGGTGTCTATTTTGAATAGGTAAAAGCTTAGAATTATCCAACCATACTTGTTACTGCTGGAATAATGGTAGGTTGTCCTTTCCAGAAGATGACAACAGTGACATATTGTAGTGTTTACTTTTTTTTTATTTGGTAATTTGTGCCAATATCATTTTCTTGATTATATCTAATGTATTGTTTAACTGGAGGTATGTATGTATGACATGTTTTGGCAGATCCACATGTACTTTATTCAGAACCTGCTAACTTTGTTGCCAAGTTGAGAGAGATGAAAACAGATGAGAATGTAGTGTTGTTTAAATGTATTCCGCTTAAAATAACTCAACTCATCTGAAGGCAGTCTCTGTTGTTGCTAATAAACATCTAAAGGGCTTAGGCCACTGGAATTGACTCAGTGAATCCCACTAGAAGTTCTTAGAAACGGTCGGTTGTTGGGACTCCTGACTATCTGGCTCCTGAGATACTTCTTGGCGTGGGACATGGTTGGAATTTACAATTATACCCCCTGCCCTTTACCCTTTATCATTTATTCAAATGTCTTTCTGCTTATTGCTTATCTATATATTGAAAGTTGAAACACACTTAATTCCTTTGGTTTGGTTTGTTGTAGGTGCAACAGCTGACTGGTGGTCTGTTGGTGTTATTCTTTTTGAGCTACTTGTAGGGATACCACCGTTTAATGCATAATCTCCACACGTACTCACTCTCATAAAAGTCTGACACTTTGTTGAGGATGGAGGGTAGATTGCATTGCATTGCATAAAAAAGTAACAAACGTACTTTGGTCATCTTCTCATTTTCTGAATTTGGTTGGGTTAGGGTGCAACAAGTCTTTGCCAACATTATGAACACATATATAACATGGCCTAAGATTCCTGAGGAGATGAGATATGAAGCATATGATCTGATTAATAAGTAAGTTTCTACTTTTTTATCAATCAATCCAATCATCACATATTTATACATAATTATAATTATGTTTATGTTTATTTCAATTTTAGGTTGCTGACTGAAAATCCAGCTCAACGCCTTGGTGCCATAGGGGCTGTACAAGTAACATTTTCTCTCTCCATTATATATATATATATATATATATATATATATATATATATATATATATATATATAAAGAAAAGGCAAAGAGGTAGGAAGTTAATTGATAAATAATGTGTGTGACTTATTAATGATAAACAAACAGGTAGAGATGCACCATTTCTTTAAGAATATCCACTGGGACACACTTGCAAGGCAGAAGGTAATTTCATCTATTTTCAACTTTTATTCTAAGAAAAAAAAGTTGTTTTATATGAGTTGAGTTGAGTTGTGTGGGGGTATGTTTCAATCAGGCTACATTCATACCATCTACTGAGACTCTGGACACGAGTTATTTCATGAGCCGGTCTATTTGGAATCCAGAAGATGAGCAGGTTGATGGAGGCAACGATTTTGATGATATGTCTGATACAGGCAGCACATTTGGTGATAGTTCTTTTGGCAATATGCTAGAGGTATGATCTCATATCCATGCATCCTTTTCCACACACACACACAGAGACACAAACACACATACCTGTTTTCTTTTGTAATCCTTGATCATTTGGCTGTGTGATTAAACAGACCGAGTGATGAATGTGGTAACCTGGAAGAATTTGGTGCTTCAACTCTCAATGTGAATTACTCATTCAGTAATTTCTCATTTAAGGTATGATGACACAACCTACACTTTTTCTATATATACACACATTATTGATCACTATATGAGTTAGATGTAACAGCCTTGAAGGTTGATATGGTCTTAAGTCTTGACCAATAAAAAGATTTGAGATTTTGCTTGACGTTCCTTGTTATGATTCAAGGAGGGAACAACCTTATTAGATAAGCAAAAGTTGATGAAGATTTTACATATAAACAAGAGAATTAAACTAGGAATTAGGAAAGTTAGCTGAACATCAAATATTCTTCTTTCCAACAACAACAACCAATTCTATTGTAATAAGCTAAGGCCTCGTTTAGTGACATGACCATGCTTGGTGTTCTTATCATTTTCTGTAATCTGAAAGGTTGCTTGGTAATTAAGTATTCAAATCAAAATATTTGGCAGGGCTATTAAAGATGAAATCACAACGTGTTCTATAAACCATGAAAATTAGAGTAGCTACAACTACTCTATTGACCTACCTAAGATACAATCTTGATAGATGAACTGAATACATATATTAATACTTGTTCAGGTGAATGCTCTGTTATCTTATTTAGAGATCGATAATCATGAGGGGTTGGTTAGGGAGCACATGCCTGGTAGATACGCAGAGTTGGATCAGTATTGGGGGGAGTCGCAAGTCATGGGGCCCGGGCCCCATGCAGATGGTTGGGCTGATGAATTTTCCCAAGAACACGGTGGGGACCCGAATGCTTGGGCTTTATCCTTTAAGCAACAACATGGTATTGGGCGTTGGGCTTTTAAATTATAGCATGTGAGTGAGCTCTTTCACATCAATAATTAAAATAATAGTTAAATGTTGACTTACTATTAATTCTTATGTTATTGATTTCAGGAGCAAAAACAGATGATGTCTGTGGTCCGAATGGCAGGTGCAAACACGTTCATTATTATTTCTCTCTCTCTCTCTCTCTCTCTCTATATATATATATATATATATGTGTGTGTGTGTGTGTGTGTGTGTGTTTCATATGTCCTTGTCACAGGAAGTAGATCCATTTGAGAGATTAACTGATCAAGACATCCGCACTACAATCCACCATGCAACTGGTCCTAGATCCGCTTTATTCGTGCCAGAGGTTTAAATTTTTATTTATTTATTTATTTATATTAATAATTTAACCCTTTAATACATATATATATAGGTTCCAATTCAAGTTTTGGTTCGAAGACAAATAGCTCGGTTGTTGGATCATTGTCTTCAATGTGCTAGACTTGTATACAATGAATTAGTAAAGGTATTATCTTTTTTTCTTTTTCTTTTTCTTTTTTTATAATTCAGAATAAATAAATATTTGGGAAATATTTCAGATCACCCATAGTTGTCTAGTGCATGAACTACAATAGTTTCCTGTTCTTAAGATGCACATTAATGACATTGTTGGGAGTTTTTTGTTTGAAGGTCTTCAACCTTCACAAACAATGATTGGACACTTAGTAGAAATGGAGGTATTAGACCAAAGTACTTCAATTGCGATTTTTATACATACATGTTCCTGTTTATTAAACCAAAGTATTTATGGTGTCGGGTTACTTCAGTAAAAACTTGTAGTTGGTATTCACCATTGACTATTGATTGACTTACTTTTTTCTGTTTGATGCAGAGTCAATTGGTAGGGAAATTGTAAATTTTTCAAAGTAAAACAAAGGGTTGATTGAACGAGAGAAAAGAAAACACCAACACTCCATGGCTAATAAGAATAAAAAAAATAAAGATATGAGGAAAAAAAGGTAAAACAAACTCGTATGTATGAATATGATTTGTATGGTAATTAAATTTATAGTGTATGTATGTTTTGGTTTGCATGCAGTCTTTGTTTGGCAGCTTGGACAAACTTTGTAGCACCTGATCGTCCATGCCACTCTTGGTAAAACAAATTTATAGTGTACTTCTTCCATTCATGTTAGTAATTTCTCATTATGATGTGTTTTTTTTTTGTGCATTTTTATTTTTAGGAGGTATTTTACTTTCTTAAATATTTAAAGTTACAGGACATGAGTATCGGCACATCATGGAACATTTTAGGGCAGTTGTTGGTTTTCCTCTTGGTGATCCATCAATGAAGTGGCCAACATCATGTAATAACATTTTAGGGGAAGATGTAGGTATATGTTTTTTTTAATGAATAATGTAATCATATGTATGAATATGAAATAAAGTTTGTTATTTGTATGACAATAAATTTTATGCAATGGATTGTATTTTTTGTATATGGTATTTTATTTTCTGTTATGAGACAATAAATGCAAATTTAATTTGAAAATTAGTAAATCTGTAAATAATATTGTTTTTAACATTTAAAATTATGATACGCATTAATGTGTGTCATCTTTATTTATGACATGGCCTTTCTTGACAGGGGCTTCCTTGATACGCATTGTGTGTCATAAACATGCGCGTCGTAAGGTTACGACACGCAAATGCGTGTCGTCTTCCTTTATGACAGGGCCTTCCTTGATACGCATTGCGTGTCATAACCGCGCGTCGTAAATGCACGTCATAAATGCGCGTCGTCTCTCTTTATGACAGGGCCTTCCTTGACGTGCATTTGCGCGTCGTCTAAGCATTATACGACACGCAATGAGCGTCATAAAAGGCTGTTTTTCTAGTAGTGCTCGGTCTTGTTGGCGACTCTTCCCTTGATCATCTCCTCAACCGACTTGGCAGCCCAGATAGTTGCCTCCAAAGTAGGTGCCTGACGTACTGGCACTGCATATTCCCATGTAAGTCCTTTCGCATACTTGTCGATTTTCGTCAGCTCATCCGGAACAAGACGTAAGGCAAACTCCATCTTCTCTGTGAAGTTGTTGGTGTATTCATCACCAAACATGCTTCCTTTCTTCAAGGTAAGGAATTGGTTTTCTAGCTCGAGCAGATTTTGGGCTGAGCAGTACCTATATTTGAACTGCACCAAAAACCCTGCCCACGTCAGTTGCAGGGGCTCATTGGGGCTTAGAGTCTTCCCCAGAGTGTTCCACCAACGAATCGCGCCTCCTCTGAACTGCGTACCGCAAACGTGGTTTGTAGTTTGCCTCTGCAACCACACGTCATGAAAGCTAACTCCATCTCCGAGATCCAATCCATGACCCCTATCAGATCTTCCTTTCCAGTGAAAGTCGATGGCTTGCAAGTCATAAAATCCTTGTACTTGCATCCATTCCTCTCGACTCCATCATCTTCGTTGTTTTGTCAAACTATTGGTGGGTCGACTTGACCAACGGTTCCACTGTAGTTCTCCTCCTCAGTCTGCCCTTCGTTCAACTTGGGCCGTTCAATCTGAATAGTCGCTTCCTCTCGATTTTGCTGGAGCAAACGTCTGGTTTCCTCCATTTGACGATCCAACATCATTTGGATCAATGCTTGCACTCCGGCCATCGTTATTGGCTCAGCAGCAGCTACCACAACTGGTATTTGCTCAATCACTGGGGGCTGACCTTGGTTCCCATTTGCATTCACGTTTCCGCTACGGGTCCTTTCTATCTTGATCTATACACCGAATAAGGTGAATCTAGATCTTAATTTAGGATTGACGTCTTAAATCATCCTGATCACTCCGAAACGTTTATATGCTAGTTCTAATATCGTACTCGTACGTTTAGAATCCTAAACACATAAGGTTTCCAGATCCGGTCAGCAACAGACCATAGATTCGAAAAACTAATAGCATATAAGGCATAAAGAATTTAGCACATAAAAGCATTTTAGGCATAATTCCTAAAATAATCTAGTGCTCACACCTCACAATCATCGCTTAGCATTCTAAGTTTAAGTCTAGAAATAAATCCATATTCCTAGTTCGCTTAAACTAATGCTCTGATACCAACTGTGACATCCCTATTTTTACGGCCAGAAAAGACCGATTTTGTTTATGCTTTATAAAAATCAGAGTATCTCTTTTAATAAAAAAAGGTTGCGGACTTTGTTCCCAGAAAAACATGATAATCGGTTATCAAATCATTTCTAAAGAAATATATTTTTATTCGCTTTTAAAACATTTGGGATGTCATCGTCAATACAGAAACATAAGCATAAACAAAACTTACATTCATTTACACTAGTGATCTACATCTCTTTTAAATCTCTCAATGTAATGTGACTTCATATCAACACCTGTGATATAAATAAACTGAGTGGGTCAGGTTGGGAAACCTGGTGAGTACATAGGGTTTTCAACCCATAATAATATAATTATTATATTTAAACAATCAAACAATCAACCCAATTACCCATCCCCATTATCTTCTTTATTCTTAAGGATCTACCCTAAGAATCAGCTATTTCTCATTCATTCTTTCCTAAGGAAACAACAAGAAGTCCATTGTTGCCAATGACACATTGGTCAAGCGCAGCTGCTAATATTGTCACTTAGGCACAGCTGCCAGAATTGGGACATTTTCTATGAGGCGCTTATGCCGGTATTGACCTTTAAACACTACTGTCATGGTCATAAGGCTCCCTATTAGGCGCAGCTGCCGATACTATCCTTAGAGCGCAGCTGCTAGGACGTTTACTGTAGATCTAAATCATCTACGGGTTGTGGCGCAACTGCCAGTGTTCATCTATAGGGTATTAGCTCCACTACTACCAATGTATACCTATAGGGCACTAGGTCCGTACTACTAATGTTCCTCTATTTCAGCTTTTATCCCTCATCGTTCATCTACCCATGTTTTACCCAACATATTTTGTAGATATAAAATACTTTATACAGTTTACATCATTTAAAACATGTATAAAAATCTTTCACCAGCATAGACAGCAAGTATTCAGACAATATGCACACATAACACGTAATTTATATTAAAATACTCTATATCTATGTGTAAGATGAAAGGGACCATGCACTCACTTGATTAGGTGGTGATTTCGAACTCAGACAGTGCTTCGTTATCTCAAAACAATTTTCCTCGACAAAACCTAGTATCAATACCGCTAGGGTTTAGTTTTTAACGTTAACCGCGTTTAATTAATAGTCTAGCTATTATTACTATTATATAAGTGTTAAATAACACTCAATATAACTCATAATAATAGCCCAAATAATTATTTTAAGGTCCTAGTAATGTTACTATAATTAAATAAAAGCTATATTAAATATAGTATAGGCGTAGCTCACTTACAACGGGTTTTCTTTTTTTATAAAAAAACCGGGCTTCGCTGGAGCAGCGTTTCCGAGCCAAAAGCTTTTCTTCTCGGAGCCGTCGGGCACTCCGGGGCTTTCTTCTCGTGCTAGGGAGGTTCCGTAGACTTGGGAGGAGTTTAGGGAGGTTAGAGAGAAGTTAGAGAGAGAAAGAGAGGCTTATGGTGTGAAGAAAATATGAGGAGTTCACCCTTGTATTTATAGGGGTTTTATAGTAAAGTAGTCTCTAAGCTTCGTCCGTATCTTCCGCGTACGAGCTCCGTTTTCTAGGTTCTTTATATCCACGCGTTGGTATTTACGAGGACTACAACTTTCATTTAGACCCCGTCGGCTAATTCTCCTTCTATCTCAGATTTACAAAAACTGTATTGTACTTATCGCGCTCGAAGAGTAGCGACTAAGCTTCGTCCATATCTTTCGCATACGAGCTCTGTTTCCGAATTTATTTATATCCACGTGTTGGTATTTACGAGTACTACAGCTTTCATTTAGACCCCGTTGGCTAATTCTCATTCTATCTCGGATTTATCAAATTGTATCGAATTTATTGCGCTCGAAGAGTAGAGACTAAGCTTCGTCCATATCTATCTCATACTATCTCCGGTTTCGACGTTCTTTATATCCATGCGTAGGTAAAAATAATATCTACAACTTTCATTTTGACTCCGTCGGCTAATTCTCGACCGATCATAAATTTAACAGTAGGAGGCGTTTAGACTGTTAAATGACCGCGAAGAATTCGTAACTCCTTCATACGAACTCCGTTTTTGTCCATCTTTTTACCGTTGAGTTCCTATTAATGATATCTTTAACTGTCATTTAGGTCGCGTAAGCCAAAAACCGCTCGAACTAAAATTCGAGTTTCGGGCTGTACACTGCTTAGCCGAAACTTTGAAAAATCATAACTTCCTCATACGAAGTTAGATTTGGGCGTTCTTTTTATGGATTTTCTCGTTTTAACATAATCTATGACTTTGGTTTTGATAAGTAAGGCTAAAAAGTCTTCTATCGTAAATTCACTTTTTACGATTCCCGGTGCCGTGCCGGTTTTGTCGTAAAACTTCGACGGACCATAACTTCTTCGTTATAACTCGGATTTCGACGTTCTTTATATGTACGGAAACCTTGTGACATATACTATAACTTGGTTAATATTATTTTTTCTAAATAATACTTTGCCTAAAAGTCGTTTTCGACCCCTATTATCCCTAAATAGACTAGCCCGGATCTACGGGCGTTACACACAATCCCCGGATTAGGGTTTTTCTCCCTTTAGCGCCAACTCGCCGAGTCCCACTGCCGACTCGCCAAGTTGGTCACTTAACACGTGACCAGAACCGCGATTCACCTCGCCGAGTCGACCTTCCTTATTTACACTAGGAACCCTGAACTTGCACTTTTGAACTCGGGGTGTTACAATTCTCCCCCACTTAATTTACTCTTCGTCCTCGAAGCCTGCTGCAGCACACAATTCCAGATACTACTCCCACAACGCATCTCCTGGAATCAACCGACCCAGGTTCCTCAAAACACTGTTATCAACCCCTATAAAGTCCAACTCTTTCTCACAGAGTCACGACAACTGCATCAAGCCGGCCACCGACTTCTTTCTCTGATAACAACACTTATCAAACAATGATCACCCGATGTTACTTCCATCGTTCTAAATCACATAATCATTTGTCTCTTACAAACTAGATATCACCTTAAACCACCGGGTCCTGACCCGGTACCAACTGCTATCCCTTTCCTCGCTTGTCATAACTTTATCGAATTTACTGCTGGAATTATCCCGCTTCCTTTCCGAATCCAACTCTTTTCTTTCCGTGCTAACAGGATGACACATCCTTCAGCTCCTGAGCAACTCCCATGAGCTCTCCTCTGCAATCACATACACATGCAGAACCTGCTCTAACATCCTCGGGCTAGAAAAGCCCGACACACTGAAGAATACCTCCAAACATCCCCAGGATGAATTACCGCTACATACATAACCTCCTGATCACAACCATACTGGAAATCCAAGGCTCCATCCTTGCATCCCTTCCGAACCCCTCTGGTTCTATACCACCAGAAATTCTTCCGCAACCTCAACAGACACCCAATCCGGATGTGCTTCCATACCACTGGCACAATTACAGTGCTCTACAACCATAATTGAAATACTCTCATTCATCCATTCTCACTACTGCTTTCACTTCCGTGAACCAACACTCCCTCCCGGAGTTACATACCTTTCCCTTTCCTTATCCAAGGAAATCTACTTGCCAACTTTGCCACTCCAGACAAGTGCCACGGTGCTCACACCCCACTCTACACTATCCCTTGTAGAGTAATCGCTACTCCATGCATCACACATGCTCTAAATCTGCTCACAAGGACTCTCGGGTCCAGGCACTGCCTTCCACTAACATGATCAATACCCGGGGCCAGACCCACTGCTTGCTACTACATAACAGCATACTCAAATCACTTCCCGCATACAGATCTATCAACACTTATAGAGTCTTCAGCATGACTGGACCGCCTTACTAGGCCTTCAGCCAATCTGGACCACTCTCAGAACCTTCAGCATGTCTGGACCGCCCTCCAAGGCCTTCAGCCTGTCTGGACCGTTCTCTGAGCCTTCGGCTTGACTGGTACCCCCACCAGCCTTTAGTCTCCTCGGACCGCTCAAACTATCATACATCATCCCTAACTATTCCTCCTGGGAATCTCTCCCATACATACTGTTCTAGCCCTCTAGGGGTTCCGAACTCTAACTCCATTCCATATACTCAGATCCCGGCCTAATCCTAGGCCCCACAACAACCAATCACCCTTTCTGAAATCCTCGGTCGGTATTCCGCCTAATCGGTTTGTCACGTACTCATACCAGCCCACACTCTTGGCTGACTGAAACACTACTGGATCCCAAACAGCTAATCAAACTCTAACGCTTATTGATCCTCCTGAGAATTTTCCAATTCTCCCCACTTAGAGCACTGACTTCCAACCACCAGTGACCCAACCAGCATCACTTAAACAACCTTACTCAACATATTCCCCTTACCCATGAACTGATTCCTCTAAAACGAGCAACCTCCACAAAATCACTCCTCCAGCATCATACATCTCGAACTCTAAGGGAGTTCGACTTTCCGCTGAACACTTCTCAAATCGCAATTGCTATATCCGGCAACAAGACCATACAACCAAATTATGACCATCAATCCCTTGGATGCTAACCACTTACAACTCCCGACTACTATCACTTTCAACCAACCCATGAAACACACAGAACGGTGAATAAAATACAACACCACAAAATAACAAGATAACCAGACAACAACGAAATGAAAACATACCCGCAAACGCATCCGACTCTGCCCTGACCTCCTCTGCTGTGAGCTGAAAAGCGCGCCCCTAAGCCCTCGTAGGCTCCACTCCACCCTGGACCCCGCCAGTAGTCCTTAAAGTGGCCAGTGCTGGAACCTACACTGGCCTGGAAACAAGCTGTGGACAATTGGCCCTCATGTGACCAACCTGATGGAACTGATAACAAATCCTCATATCCAGAATCGGGGCTAACTAACGGTAATCCCTCGCATAATGCCCTTCTCTGTCGCACTTGCGGCACGCACCATCAGACCTACAAACTCCGGTATGACCCTTCCCGCACTTCTCACAAGTGCGTCCGCTCTGACTGCCCAACCTGGAATCAACGGTCTTTGACCATTTCGGCGCCAGCTGCGACTGTACCGGGACCTGCCTCTGCTCTCTCAACTGTAACTCAATCTCCAACTCATGCCGCCGAGCAGCCTCCTGCAACTCCAACAAGGTCTCTCACCCTCAGCGTAGACACGAACTGCCTGATATCCCTCTTAAACATACTCAAATATCGGGACATCTGAGCCTGCTCTGAAGCAAACTCAGGTCAAAACATCGCCCTCTCCGTGAACATCCTGGTGATCTCCGTCACCGACTCTGAATCCTGCTTCAGCTCCAAGAACTCCTCAGCCAACTTCTCTCTCTCAACCTGCGGAACATAACGAGTACTGAACATCTCCCGAAACTGATCCCATGAAACCGCAGCCCGCTGCGCATCAGAATTAGATCCCGTAGTCCACCTCCACCAATCTTTCGCCCCGAGCCTCAAAAGGTTCAGAGCACACCTTACTCTCTGATCCGCAGGGCATGAACACGTGAGCACACCTTACTCTCTGATCCGCAGGGCATGAACACGTGAAGACACATCCCTCCACGTCCGACAACCACCTCATAGAAATGATCGGATCCTGAACCCCATCAAAAGTAGGGGGCTTTGTATTATCGAAGTCCCGATACTAAAAAACTCGACCGGCTCCTCCACCTGCCGTTGCTACAGCCGTTGCAGCTGCCGCGACAGCTGTCTCTGCAAGAGCTGCATAGCGCTCATCAAAATACTCAACCATGGCGGTCTTGATCGACCCAAACATCTCTGGCATTTCCGCCTTGAACATAGCAGCAATCTCATCATGTAGGATCCCACAAATCCTGGCATCCAACTCATCTGTACTTATCTGACCAATGACCTCGGGTGGCGCTGATCCACCCTGACCTCCCTCTCTCGATCCCGATCCTGACCCGAATCCACCCCCGACATACCTCGTAACCACCATACTGAAATACACCACAAGAAAATCAGATGCTTCCCCAATAACTCGTGAACCATTTCCCAACCCAACCCCAGGGGTTGTGACTTCCTTGATACGCGTATGGGTCCTGTGCTTTCAGTAGTACGGGCCCATACTACCTTCCACACCTACCCATATTTATATCAAGTATCACCACAACACCCTAGTGATAACATATACGTGGCAACACTCAATCCTCACCTCTAGAGGAACTGCTAACTACTTCACATAACGGGGAACCCTAGGCTAGCATGCATCATATAATCAGGCAATTCTATCATGCAATTCCTGAAGATCCCTAGCCTAGTACTAGCATGTTGTTCTAACATATCACATAATCAAATAACTTGTATGGTATTTTGGGGTCTACTTACTGGCTCTGGCTGATCGTACCTCCGCATCCTCCTCTACTTATTTTTGAAAACCATTTCAATTTCACTTTGAAATCTCTCCTTGATTTGAGACTGGATTCACACGATGGCTCTGATACCAACTTGTAACGACCATAAAATTTCAACCAATTTAAACTTTTCAAAAACAACCCATATCCATTAAGTTATTACAAAAAGGTTTTTAGTTCATTTATTATCAAAGTATCCCAGAAACATCAACATAAAACTGAGGAGCGGTACGATCACGCCTTTGCCTTGCCACGGTCTCCTAAAGTACCTGAAACAATACACTGAAACTGTAAGCCTGAAAGCTTAGTGAGTTACCCCCAAAATACCAACCATAATACCAAACACATATCATATCATATCATAAACATAACAACCATGCATATCGAGTCTAAAGTGTGACTAGTCCGCCTGTATTAGGCCTTCAGTCCACCCGGTCCACTCTCTCTCTGAGTCTACAGTGTGACTGGTCCGCCCGCACCGGGCCTTCAGTCCACCTGGTCCACTCTCCGAGTCTACAGTATGACTGGTCCGCCCGCACCGGGCCTTCAGTCTATCTGGTCCACTCTCCGAGCCTCGGCACGTTTGGTCCGCCCTCTTGGGGCCTTCAGCCTATCCGGACCGCTCGTCGGGCCTTCGGTCTAACCGGTCCGCCTTGGGTATGTTGGCCTACAGCACAAAGCAGGACCCACCTTAACCCAACCCCAGTCCAAAAAACCATGTGCATATAAACATATAATCATATAACAATTCACATCTAATCAAACCAATCTAGCAGATCACATATCATAGCAACATCCTAACCAGGATACTGACCTAACCGGTCACTAACATAGCATCATCGTATATACCAGGATACCAACCTTAACCAGGTCTCTAACATATACCATCCTAATAACCAGGATACAACCATAGCAAGCAATAACGTATCAAACAGATACCCGGATTTCAATCCGATAAAGGGTCGGCCTTGGTGCCTTAGACCATGTTGATATAGTGAGGTTAACTCACCTGCAACTGCCGACTGAAGAATAAGATCACGCTGCTTCGACCATCGACACGAACTCCACCACTGAACATTACCAATTAACCAAATCCAATAAACACCAATAATTACCAAAATACCCTTGGAAGTCAAACTGGTCAACCCTTGGTCCAAGTCAAAGTCCTCAGTCAAAGTCAACCTTCCTGTTGACCCTACTCGTCGATTCAACCCATCAACTCATCGAGTTCCTTTACTCAGAAACTCTCAAAATACGACTAAACTCGCCGAGTCGCCCCAAGACTCATCGAGTCCAACAATCTCAGAGTCCCATCCTGATTAACTCACCGAGTCGTCCCTCGACTCACCGATTCGAGGCTTAACCAGAAAAGGTTAGGGTTCCACGACCAGACTCGCCGAGTCCAAGGCAATCTTCAACAGACTCGCCGAGTTGTTCTTCCAACTAGCCGAGTCCATGCACATATTCATACAACTCGTCGAGCACACCCATGTGCCTCGCTGAGTCTCTTCAGTTCTCATTCCATACAGAGGCTTTTCAAACCATGCAGGGGCTCCAATCCATAGATCCATTCCTCTACAGCCTAACCCTCACATAAAGTTGCAAACTTTACGTGAAGGCAAGGAGATATAATCCCAAAACACTTCTAGGGTTAGGGTTTAAGACAAAGGGCTTCACCAATGATTCTAAGACAGGAACTTTGTGACCTTTTGGGCCATCACAAGTCTAGATCTAAAGTAGCAACTTCAGATCTAAGCCTCAAACTCGAGATAGCTCCCAAACAAGCTAATGAATCCCAAATCAACCACCATTCATGAATCAATAATGTAATAGCTTAAGTAGGAGGTTCCTTACCCCTGAAATGTGCCCAAACAGAAGTAGATTCCAGATCTACCCAAGCCCCTTGATGATGGTCTCCAAATCCTAAAGCTTCTTACACCAATTTTCTCTTCCAAGCTCTAATTCTTCATCAATTGAGTCACACACACAAGATGAGGGTTTATGGATCTCAAATGGGTAGCCAAGAGGCTGAAGGTGGGTTATAATGTGCTTTATATAGGGCACAATCCCCGGATTAGGGTTTTTCTCCCTTCAGCACCAACTCGCCGAGTCCAACTGCCGACTCGCCGAGTTGGTCACTTAACACGTTACCAGAACCGCGATTCGACTCGCCGAGTTCATCCATCGACTCGCCGAGTCAACCTTCCCTATTTACACTAAGAACCCTGAACTTGCACTTTTGAACTCGGGGTGTTACACAATCTCTCCGTGAATTAAGAGAAATGGTTGTAGATAGGGCCTCCCTACAAAGGAGTAACCTCTTCAACAAAACGTAGTGAGAGGAAAATCGAGTTTTTGTTACTTTTAAAAGTGCCAACTTAGAATTATCCCTAAAAATAGCTAAAGCTTGACCATGGTTTAAAAAATATTTGACAATCCTTTCCCCATTTGTGTAAGTGTCCTCTAACCAAATAAACGCAGGTGCAAAGTCTTTAAAAATTAAGTTTAACATGTGAACACAACATGTTGACCAAAATATATGCTTGTATACCTTTTCGAGTTCCTTTCCCGCTGCTTTACAGTTGGTTGCGTTGTCCGTCACGACTTGGAGAACATTACTTGGCCCAACAGATTCAATTGCTTGCCTCAAAAATTCTTCAATCCTTGCCCCTGTTTTCTCCACCCCAGAAAAGTCTTCGGCGTGCATAAACATAGCACCACGGCTATTTACAGCAAGAACATTGATCTACGGGTTGTGTTTAATGTTTGACCAGCCATCGGATACTATAGAAAGACCTTGTGAATACCATGTATCCTTAAATGGTGTTAGGCTCTTGTCAACATCTCTAACACATTCATCTAGTATAACGGTCCTTGCTTTCTCACTAGACGGTGCTTTGTAGCCTTCAGGTGCTTTTCTTATAGCATTTATCATGTCACGAAATTGTGGATTACGCAAGACGTTAAACGGAATCCCGTTTGCACATAAAGCCTTCATAATTTGTAAATCAACCATGCTTCTCTCCATTATGGAAAATGATTGCTCTAGCGATTTCTTAGAGTATAAATTCTATTTTTTAGTGACTACATAACATTTTAAGGATTTAAAGACTCCAACTTTTTCTGCATCATTCACCTTCTTCGACAACCGTTGATAAAGTTCTCGATCATTCAAAATAGTTGTACACCTTTTAATTTCTACCTTTTTTCCTAGTTCAGCTCCAAAAAAATGAGTATGTATTCGAGTATATGAGCTTGTAAACTTTCCATTACAATGATTACACACCCACTGTTTAGAGCCCCCTGCGTTTTTACTGTTTCCAGGCTTTAAAATCCTAAATTCATCCATCAAAGGCTTAGAATTGGAAGAAGAATCATGTACCGATTGTTGTGATGAACCCCCTGACTGCTTAGAATTCTAACTCCCAACTAGAACTTCAGCCTCTTCAACATTCTGGTCATCCTCGTCTGTAATATCAACAAAATCATCTCCATCTTCCTCACTAGTACATGCTCTGTGCTTCTTTCCAAAAACCATGTTTGGATTTCAAAAATTGAATGTAAAATTTTGTTTCTGTAAACTCATTTTTGTGTTGTAGAATAGGAACAACACTCAATTTTGCTTGAGGCCTGATCGAGCATCTCAATTTATCGGCGATTTCCCTCCAATCGACAAAGCTTCAGACTTCAATTGTGACTTCTGAAATACCGATCGCCTACCGTTTTACTACTAGAACGTGGGTCCAATTAAACAAAATCACGATCCAAATCACCACTGGTACAACGTACACATGAAAGGGGAAACGTCAATTTGAGGGATGAAATCGCGTACCAAGGCGTACCCGGAACGTTAGTGTACCGCGATTCGGTACAGGCGACTCAGTTTGAATTTCGTGGCCCTATTAGCGATTTATGTGACTATGGTTTTACTTTAGGTCATTTGGGGTATTTTGTGTAACGACCATAAAATTCGAGCCAAATTAAAACATTTTAATTCATTCAAAACCATTAAGTTCATACATTTGTTTTCAAAATAGTTTAAACACCAGAGCATTTCCCAAAACCATATCACATAAATCATAAAACATGAGGAGCGGTACGATCACGCCTTCGCCTTGCCACGGTCTCCTGAAGTACCTGAAACAATACACTGAAACTGTAAGCCCGAAAGCTTAGTGAGTTACCCCAAAATACCAACCACAATACCATACACATAACATATCATATCATAACAGAACAACCATACATATCGAATCTACAGTGTGACTGGTCCGTCCGCACCGGGCCTTCAGTCTGTCTGGTCCACTCTCCGAGCCTCGGCACGTATGGTCCGCCCTCATGGGGCCTTCAGCCTATCCGGACCGCTCGCCGGGCCTTCGGCCTAACCGGTCCGCCCTGGGTATGTTGGCCTACAACACAAAGGAGGACCCGCCTCAACCCAACCCCAGTCCAACAACCATGTGCACATAAACATATAATCATATAGCAATTCACAACTAATCAACCGATCTAGCAGATCACATAACATAGCAACTTCCTAACCAGGATACCGACCTAACCAGGTCTCTAACATAGCATCACCCTATATACCAGGATACCGACCTAACCAGGTCTCTAACATAGCATCACCCTATATACCAGGATACCGACCTAACCAGGTCTCTAACATAGCATCACCCTATATACCAGGATACCGACCTTAACCAAGTCTCTAACATAGCATCATCCTATATACCAGGATACCGACCTTAACCAGGTCTCTAACATAGCATCATCCTAACTACCAGGATACCGACCTTTACCAGGTCTCTAACATAGCTGTTGGATAAGGTCTCTAAGTCCATAACTTATTTGGTACATACTTGACCCGACCCGACATGGTCCATTTGGGTTGCACTTCACCCGAACTATTTATGGATAATTTTATGAGAGTTATACACATATGTTTATTAATATATTGTAAGTTATAATATATTAATATGAAGTCATGTTATTTAATTAGTCTTAGTCTTAAATTAATTATGAATTAATTTAGAGATTAAAAGGAAGACTAATTAGATTGTGGGCTATTGGTTTTATATAGTGTGGGCTAACACTCATTTGTTAATGGGCTAGGCTTGTATGGAAGTCCATGGATGATCCATGGAGCTTTTAACCCATGGATCCTTGGAAAAGGAATGGGTTATTAGGGTTTCACCCTAATCATGTACACTATATAAGCATGCTTATGTTGCATGAAATAGCCACTAGTGACACTAGTTGTGTGAGACTTAGTGGTGGCCGATTTCATAAGAAAGTATACTACTCTCTCAAAGTTTTCCAAGTGTTTGTGGTGATTTGTGATTCCATTTGAGGCATTCACATTATTGGTGCTAGGCTCTCAAACTCCAAGCGATCAACCACCATCAAAAGGTATGTATTTCTACTAGTAGTTTTATGATTCATAATCCATATGCTATACTAGTTAGGAAGAAACCTTGGAAATTATTATTTGCATGTATTTTAGAAGAAAACATAGATCCAAGGTTTATTAGGGTTGCATGCACACTTAGGAAGTGTTAGATTGCTCAAAACCCAACAGTGGTATCAGAGCCTAGGCTTGTTTTCTTGAATACTTGATGCAGATTGCTGAAAATCGAAGTTTATGTGCTGTCTGCACAGCAGAATCGCCGAGTCCATGAAGGGACTCGACGAGTCCAAGACAAAATTCATCCAACTCGGCGAGTTGGTTCATGCACTCGACGAGTTGGAACCCCAGATAGCATATCTTCGAGTTTTGGTACTGGAATTGGTCTAGAATCATTACCTTAAACTGTTTTGGACTCATAAAACCTGTTTTTGATGTGGTAATGATGATGGTGGACCAATTTCAAAGTTATATTTAAAATTTCAAGTTTATATGTGTTCATATGATTCTTGAAATTGTTGATGTGGATGTTCATGTTCATATGAGTTTTGTTAGATCATAGGAATTATTTGCAAATTGTTTGTTAGTTAATTCTTGATCTTAATGTGTTTTAATGGAACTCATAATTTGTCCTCAAGTTATGGAATTCCAAAAGTTTTTTCTTTTAAATGTTTTTTAAGAAGTCATAAGTTACACTTTTGAAGAGTTTTTCTAATAAATGCTTTTATGGACTTCATAACTTGTCCTCAAGTTATGGATTTCCAAGAGACTCTTCATTAAAAGTATTAAACACTTAATTAAAACTCATAAGTTATGAATATCCAAAAGTTTATGAATTGTTCAAAACTTGCCCTCAAGTTTTGGAATTTGTAAAGTCTCACACAAACTTTAATTCCATACCCTAGAAGTTTTAAAAGTTAAAATTCTACCATTATACTATTATAAGATTAATGGTTAATTATTATATATATGTATAAGAACAAGTTGTTTTACCGTTAGTAGGCCTCATTCACGAAGCCGGTCTATAAGGTGGGTATAAGGTTGTTGCCTATAAAATGGCAACTTAATGGGTGTCCACTATCACCCACCGCTTGCTTGATCGGTGGAGGGTCGTTAGCCGAACGGGTAGGACAATGACTTTAAATTCTCATTAAAAGTATAATGATTATTATAAAGTAACTAAATGTTTTATTTAATTCCCAATCTTAGTTACTTTAGGAAAAATGTGAATTTGGTGCTAGCCCATGGAATTCACACTTTGTACCTTACCAAGTCGTTGGTGGAGCGTGTGTGGTTAACCGGCACACTAACTTGGACTAGTAAGGATCATGAAGGGTGACTTAATGTTTGTCATAGATCAATGGAGCGTGTGTGGTTAACCGGCACATTGATTAGGTGATAATATTAAGGGTACCAAGTGAATTGGTATGGTTATTCACACCTTGTTTTGTGATCCTCGGCATCCCAGTCACAAAATTTGAGAGGGCACACTTGAGATTGAAACATGCCATTGAAAAGTTCAATGAATCTCAAAAGATCTAGGAATTTCAAATCCAATTAAAACCTAATAAATTATTTCGTTTTTTATGGTGGAAATTGGTGAATCGTCATTCGCCTACCTTCAAATATTTTATAGCTTGGATTACGACATCCCCCTTCCAAATTATAAAATATTGTGTTGGGTCCTAGCCTTAATATTTCATATTGGGTGTTATATTAAGGACTTTGAATCAACTAACTTGATTTTCTCCCATTATAGATGTCTGGTTCAGACAACTATGATCTTCCCAAATCTCTTGAAGATGGTGTCCCTCAACATCATTAAGCATTGGATATCTAGAAAAAGATTTCTCTTCCCAATGGAAAGGGATCGGCTATAGTCAACTCGGTTGACCAAATGGTAAAGAGAAAGGCTAAGTCTGAGATAGTCCCATGTGCCATTACCAAAGGGTCCATGTGTTTTGTTGCCAAAGGAAGGGGCATTGGTTGCGAAGCTGCCCTATTCACCTGAAAGGTCATAAGGTTGATCAAGTCAAGAGGTTTGCCTCTGCTTCGGGTAAAGTCCACTGTTTAACTCTATTAAGTTCCTATTTGGAGATTCTTATTACATAATGTGAATGGGTCACATGCTGATGTTTTTAAGAATCAAAGAAAAGATAGGAAGCTTAAAGTAAGTATATGTTGATTCTGATTGCAAAGGTGGGTTTTCGATCGCATAGTTCGGCAATCAGAATTTTGAGTTGTTGCTTAAGAGTTATAATATATTGTTTATGAATAGATAACAACAAGGTTTTCATGTGGATTGTAAGGATAAGTTTTTCCGTAAAGTTTTAAAATAAAAAAAGGGTTTTAATTTTATTTATTTTAAAAAAATCCTTGCAATGGCATCTGTGGAAAATTGTTGCTTATATGTTTCCAGTAATAGCAATATTGGAAAGTGGATTTGATTCCTTCATTTGTGGTAGTGTCTGAATTTACCGAATGAAGAAAGTTTTCATCACCCAAATTTCAATTGGACAGAAACTTGGAATCATACAAGTTGTATTGTATGATGAATGAGAATTTTCATCTTTGAAAATTAAGACTAATTCTTTGATCACATGTATATGTGAGTCAATTGAAGGACTAAGGAATTAGGTACACTGGGTGTGCGCTGGTCAAGGTCCACCACAAAGATTGATTTGTCATGATTTACTAAAGATTAGTAAATATGATTATACTTATAAGGTTACGTATAATTCTGTAACATTGGAAAGGTTACAATGTATGACAAAACAAATGAGAAGAATCAAATTAGGCAGAAAGATAAGAGTTTCTCAAATCTGAAAGGATGGGAGAGTACTTTAGTATCGTATTTCATGATCATCTTAATGATTATGAAACCATATCACAAATTCATACTCTAAGGACGTCTTAGTGCATTGTTATGGCTAAGAAGAGAGGTCATGAATTGTTGGATTGGTTAAAATCAAGAAGATGAGTCATACTTCGTTCCAAAACAATTCTTAGAGTCATACTCCAAGATTGTAACTTTGAGTGAAATAAAGGAAGATTTATTAACACTAGTCAAATGTAAGAGTAAAATGTTTTCTACTCTTGTACATTTGAGATTGGTAAGTTGTGATGTCTTGGATGAGACAAAGACCAACTAAGACCAATTGTGTGAAGTGTTAGTCTTGATAAGAATCCACACTATCCCTTGAATATTTGTTTTGTCAAGGAATGGTTCTTGACTGGGGAAACTTATATGTTAAGGGGACAGTGGGAGCCTTAAAGATCCTGAAAGAGTTTCAAGATTTAATCAAGAGTCAAACCTGTAATTTATCACTAGCACACGACTTAAGGTTTGCAACCTATCGTGTTGACATAATTCTTATTTCTGTACCTACTTCAAATAAGTTGAATTTGCATGTGAGTTATTAGAGTTCAACTTGGAAGCATTGGTGGGCCTTGTGCTACCAAGGTGACAAGAAACTAAGACTGAACAAGTTTAATCCATGTAAGGCTGAATTTGTTACTAACCTTATCTTGTGATTATAGTTTTGACAAATTCACATGGATAGGAACTCATACACTATAATATCTAAGTGTCATAAGGTTTCTCTCCGATTCATGAAAATGATGGTGAGGAAACGCTTTCACTAAGTAGATTTTATGTAGATATCAATTGTGTTATTTGCATTTTCAAAAGTCGTTAGTGGAGCGCGTGTGGTTAACCGGCACACTAACATGGAATTGTGAGAAATGGCAAATGCCTAAGCAATTGAGACTATGATTACGGCATCCCTTTTCATAGTCCTGAAAATTGTTTAGACACACATGTGAGCTATCTAAGAAAGGGTGTATGAATCTAAATTTCAGAAATCCAACAAATTTCTGGAAATATGTCAGAGCTAGTGGGAGCATAAGTGTTATGCTGATAATCATCATGTTAGTGGGAGCATGATTATTACGTTTAGTGTTGCAAGTTAGCAATGTTAATGATAGAAAACAAAGTTTCAATTCGTGAAGTTGCAGGAGTTGAAAAGTTGTTTTGCTATAATTAAGGGAGAGGAAATTATACTTCATTTCAATTCTAAAAGCTTAGATTGAGATTTTAATCATCTTTAGTAAAGAATATATATATGAATTTTATGTTGAAATGGTTCAGCTTGAAGAAATTCTATATATATTGCATTTTCAAATTTTGATTATGATTACGGCATCCCTCTTCATAGTTAAATTTTGAAAACATGGCAAATAAAAAATATTATAGCAAAAGACTGGTCTAGTATCATGTCTTTATGTCAAACATCATGAATCGTGTCCCATATGCTTCGGATATAGGATCGATTGCATGTGCTATAATATTCATCTTTTCTAAATTTTCCAAATGCTTAAGGCATTGAGAAGGGAAAAGTCTAGAACTGGATATGACTAAAGTGATTAAGCAATTGTCGAGGAAAATCTGAGGTTCGCCAAAGATTGGTTGCTCAGGGAAAGTTGGAAGTGTGATGTAAGTTGTCGGAAAGGACCATATTGACATATTCTGAAAAGAAGTAACTCTTGTTCGGAAGTGATAGTCAAAATGGGACTATGGAAATGTCTCCATAGGTGGAAGTTATTCAATCTATGTAAGATTAGAAAACCTTAATGCAAGAAGGATGTTCAAAGCAATGTACTTTGAATATGAGACTTCCGTTCCATAGAAGTTGACCTTTTTTGGAATACTCTGTAATGACTGGTGACAAGGTTTTGGTGACTTTGTGAATAATCATTACAAGAGGAACATTGCATAAAAGTTTAAAATCTAACAGATTTTTTGGTAAATGATAGGAATCGGGGATTCTCACATTTACAATAAGGATTTGGGATTGTGAAATGAGTATCATTGGAATCATGTTCAATTGATCTACATCACAATGTAAGGATCATAGACAAACATAGTGTGCATACTTGGAGTATGGCATAACTATTGTTTAGAAAAACAAAGTGTACATGCTAGGAGCATGGGACGACTGTTGTTTTATTCAAGTCTTAAGTTGATTGTTTGAAACATTATACAATGAATAATGTGTAATCAATATGGTGATAAATAAAAGGTGGTTCTATTTATATTCAAAAGGGTTCTGAGACCATATTGGATTCAATTATTATTGTGTTTCACTTTGCATGTTTTGACTTCCAAAATAGCTAGGTTATTCTTTCCGAATGACTAAGTTATTTAAACACTCCACAGTCGTTCATATGTTGGAAGTAGGTATGAATCAAGACTGTCATGAATCGAGTTTGTAGATGGATAAATGGGTTTAGTCATAGCAATGGTTGCTACAACATTCATGAGTGCTCATAAGTTATGAGTATTGGAATAAACCCACGCTCACTTGTATCACTTCATGGAATTTATCTCGAGTGATCGTGAGACGGTAATATCATATAAATCTTCAAACCTAGAGATATGAGTTGTTACCTATGAGTTGGTTGTGCATTGATTGCACGTAAACGCATCAATAACTTGATGTTATAAAACGTGCCTTTGTGTACAATTCAACAAGTAGTAGAACAAGCATATGAGTCGAAGTTTATCTGTTCCTTCTAGAAATAGAAGCGATATCTGGGCCCCTCGATGATTTTGTTGTGACCTATGTACCGGCCGGTCAGAACTAAATTGATGTGTTCGATTAAGTTCTTTGTCAAACAAATCGAAAATCGGGAAACAAACTGCTGGACAATAAGTACGACGTTGTTCCATGTATTTGTCCGGTTGATATCATGAGAACAGAGGAGTATATGATCACTTATCTAAAATGGCGCTTCATAGTTCAACAGAGTTTTCGAGAGCTACGATTGCTGGTTGGTTCCTGAAGTAACATACGCAAATATATTTATTAGACTTATCCAAGTGGGAGTCTGTTGGATAAGGTGTCTAAGTCCATAACTTATTTGGTACATACTTGACCCGACCCGACATGGTCCATTTGGGTTGCACTTCACCCGAACTATTTATGGATAATTTTATGAGAGTTATACACATATGTTTATTAATATATTGTAAGTTATAATATATTAATATGAAGTCATGTTATTTAATTAGTCTTAGTCTTAAATTAATTATGAATTAATTTAGAGATTAAAAGGAAGACTAATTAGATTGTGGGCTATTGGTTTTATATAGTGTGGGCTAACACTCATTTGTTAATGGGCTAGGCTTGTATGGAAGTCCATGGATGATCCATGGAGCTTTTAACCCATGGATCCTTGGAAAAGGAAAGGTCATGGGTTATTAGGGTTTCACCCTAATCATGTACACTATATAAACATGCTTATGTTGCATGAAATAGCCACTAGTGACACTAGTTGTGTGAGACTTAGTGGTGGCCGATTTCATAAGAAAGTATACTACTCTCTCAAAGTTTTCCAAGTGTTTGTGGTGATTTGTGATTCCATTTGAGGCATTCACATTATTGGTGCTAGGCTCTCAAACTCCAAGCGATCAACCACCATCAAAAGGTATGTATTTCTACTAGTAGTTTTATGATTCATAATCCTTATGCTATACTAGTTAGGAAGAAACCTTGGAAATTATTATTTGCATGTATTTTAGAAGAAAACATAGATCCAAGGTTTATTAGGGTTGCATGCACACTTAGGAAGTGTTAGATTGCTCAAAACCCAACAATAGCATCATCCTATAAACCAGGATACCAACCTTAACCAGGTCTCTAACATAACATCATCCTATATACCAGGATACCGACCTTAACCAGGTCTCTAACATAGCATCATCCTATATACCAGGATACCGACCTTAACCAGGTCTCTAACATAGCATCATCCTATATACCAGGATACCGACCTTAACCAGGTCTCTAACATATATCATCCTAACTACCAGGATACAAGCATAGCAAAGCAATAACATAACAAACAACTACCCGGATTCCCATCCGATAAAGGGTCGGCCTTGGTGCCTTACACCCTGTCGATATAGTGAGGATAACTCACGTGCAACTGCCGACTTGAAGAAGTAATACCACGCTGCTTCGACCACCAGCACGAACTCCACCACTGATCATTACCAAATAACCAATCCAATAAATACCAATAATTACCAAAATACCCCTGGAAGACAATTGGTCAACCCATGGTCAAACTCAAGGTCCTCACTCAAAGTCAACCTTCCTGGTTAACCCTACTCGCCAAGTCAACCCGTTGACTCGTCGAGTTCCTATGCTCAAAACTCCCATGCCACGACTCAACTCGTCGAGTCCAACAAGCTCTGAGTCCCTTCCTGCTCAACTCACCGAGTCATCCCTCGACTCACCGATTGACAGCTCAAATAGAAAAGGGTTCCACGACCAGACTCGCCGAGTCCAAGAACAGACTCGCTGAGTTCAAGGCAATCTTCAACAGACTGCCGAGTTATTCTTGTAACTCGCCGAGTCCATGCACATATTCATACAACTCATCGAGTTCACCCATGTGACTCACCGAGTCTCTTCATTTCTCAATCCATGCAGAGGCTTTTCAAGCCATGAAGGGACTCAAATCTATAGATTCACTCTTCTACAGCTTAGCCCTCACATAAAGTTGCAAACTTTACGTGGAACCAAGGTGATATAAGCTCAAAACACTCTAGGGCTAAGGCTAAAGACGAAAGGGCTTCACCAATGACTCTTAAACAGAGCTTTATAACATATAGGACCATCACAAGCTTAAATCTGAAGTAGCATCCTCAGATCCAAGCTTCTATCTCGAATTAGTTCTCATATCTATCACCATACATGAATCCATGAAAAAATAGTTTAAGGAAATGGTTCCTTACCCCTGAAATGAGCCCATACAACTGTAGATTTCTGATCTCCCCAAGCTTCCTGATACAAGCCTCCAAACCTTCAAGCTTCAAATACCAAAGATCCTCCTCCAAGCTCTAATTCACTCAACAATGGGGTTTCCTCATGAATTAGGGTTTATGGATCTCAATGGGCAGCAAAGAGGTTGAGGGGAAAACATAAGGTTCTTTAAATAGGGTGCAAACCCTGAAAATAGGGTTTCTCATTCCAGCACCGACTCGCCGAGTCTAGCCGTCGACTCGCCGAGTCGATCACTTAGCACGTGACCAAATCGCGACTCGACTCGCCGAGTCTATCCATAGACTCGTTGAGTCGATCTTTCTTAATTACACCAAGAACCCTGAACTTGCACTTTTGAACTCGGGGTGTTACATTTTGAGTAGTAGATTGAAGTTTGAGTCCATGTTAATTGTATAGGTGATATGTAGAGGCAGTATTTGGAGCGGTGATTTGTTCAACTATCTTTTCAAAATGTGAGGTAAGTTAGCATCACTGTACTTGTGGGTCGAAGGCACCAATGCCGACACACTAGGTTATGTATCCTAGTATATAAGATGTTACTATGTTGTAGTGACTGTAGATTTGTATGATTATCTATGTTGTTATATGATTTATCTGTTGCATATGTCGACATAGTGCAATATGGATTGTGGTTTTACTGCTATGTGCGTAAGACAACAGACTGGGGCATTCCAGTTCGATGTCGAGGGGACTCACTAAGCTTTGGTTTACAGTTTGATGTTTATGGTTACATGTACTTTAGAGGACAGGGGAAAGGAGAAGGCTTGATTGTGCACATCATCTCTGGATTTTATGTGTTTTTATGATTTGGGATACTATGATTTATGACATTGACTTTTGATAACTTGTTTTGTAATACTTATGGATTTTTGGAATGGTTTTAAAAATTAAAATTTTGCCTTGATTTTTGGGATGTTGAAAACATAAAATCATGAATATATACAACAAACGGACCCTTAGTAATTAGAGCAACCCTCAGACCCTAGTGATCCCAAGATCACATTAACTTATCAGACTCTGCACTCGGCACATGTAATCTCGTATTGAAATTGTGTATTTAATGAAAACTATGGTTATAAAATAAATAATACATATTTATATATAACATTATGGTTTAAATATAAAAAACATTGTATTTATACAAAAATGTGTTTTTTAAATGTAAAAAGATGTATTTATACTATATTAAATGTAAAAAAAAATTATACGGTTTCAAATATAAAACGGTCAACATTGAATGAAATTGGAAAAAATGATGTTCGATTTGAAACAAAAAAAAATAGTATCAAAAATAATGAAAACCTAGTGTCTTTTAGTCATTTTTTTCAATTTTAACCCATCATCATGCCACCTCACGCCACGTAATAAGATAATGTTATGTCAACAAATACCGACACATCATCATGCCACATCAGCAGGTAACGGGGGTGATCGGTCAAGTGGTTAACATTGAAAAAATTAGGTGTTGTTTGTTTTTTTGAAACAAAAAATCATGAAGTCTGCGGACCACCTCTGCAACCCTCTGCAACATAAGAGGTGGACCAAAAGGCTGCAAACTGTAATAAGAAGCGTGTTTATTTTTTAACATTTGCAGATACTAAAAAAATAAAATAAACTGATTTTATAAACCGAAAATAGTTTTTCAATACCGATTTATCACAGTTCAACAAAAAATAATGACATTTCAACAACAATTTATCACATTTTAGCATCAATTTATCACATTTCAACAAAAAAATAATGACATTTCAGCATAATGTATGATATTTCAACAAGAATTTATGATATTTCAGCATAAATTTGTGACATTTCAACAAGATTTCAACATAATTGTGACCTTTCAGCAAGAATAAAAAAAACAGAAAAAAAAGAAGGTGAAACAAGAATTCAACAAGATTCAACAAGAATAATATAAGAAGAACTCAATTAAGCAAGAATAAGAGAACAAAAAAGAAAAAAGAACTTACCTGAAGTCGATTAACCATACGAGGAAGGAGGGTACGCCGGGGAAGGAGGTTGCGTTAGTGAGGAAGTAGTCGAGTCGATGGAGGGAGACGATTGGAGAGTGCAACATTTTTTTAGTGGATGCCCAATTTTTCTTTGTAGGTTTTAGATTTGAAGAGGTTGGAAAAGACAATACAAGTGCTGCCCAAAATGGAACACGCACACAAGTTTTTTACTCCGAAGACTTCCAAAAAAACAAACAATTGCGAGATGAAAAATGTTGTACGTGTGCTACGCCACGTAACAATAAGTGGTCTGAAGAGATTTTTTTACAAAAAAACAAACGGCACCTTAGAAAACTTAACTAATTTTAAACAAAAAATAACTTAGTGTCAAAACCGAATTTTTGTAAAAACAAAGTGACTTTTGTGCAATTTACCCTTAAAAATATTACTAAAATATGAGGTCCCCTTATTAACCTATGCAACACATGGAAAATTATGCTTGTTTGCCCTCGTTGACATCCTTAATCTACTTCTGTGTCCTTTCCAAACATATTAATGATGTTTACATCGATGTAAAAGATGTCAATAGTTTTTTCTATTAGAGCATCTTTAATTCGAATTTTTTTTAAAGTTTATTACTATTGATTTTTTTTATTAACCACTCAACACCATTGAAGTAAATATTTTTTTTACTTTTTTATTTTGACCACTCAATATCTATTGATTGGTCAACAATATATATTATCATATTTGCACATTTAACCTCCTTATACTTTAAACATACTTTATTTTAGAACTATTATATAATATTTTTAATATTTTTATAACTAAAACATAACAATTTTATATATTTTATGTATATAAATAAAAACACAATATAGTTTTATTTTATATTTTCATATTAAGATATGATTTGTGTAGGGGTGTACGTTTGGATGGATCGGTTCTATCCGATCCAATTAAGTAAATTCAAATTGATTTCGGTTTTCAAAATGTGGATCCAAATAATCCAAACTAAATTCAAATCCGATCTGATCCGATCCACTTACAATTCGGTTGGATTGGTTTTTATAATTCGGTTTTCAAAAACTAAAACATTTTAAAATGACATATAATTATAATATTATCCAACTTTTATAGAAAAAAACAAAAAAAATATTTGGTTGTGATTAAATTTATAAACTACTAAGAATGTATATTATAATTTAATATTTAATAGGTAAAAACTTTTAAGAGAAAATGCATATTAATATTTTTATTAGATGAAACTTTTTAAAGTTATTTGAAAAATAAATTATAAACATAATAAATAGTTATAGTTATATTAAAAATAAATAAATAATAAATTGTTATTCGGTTTTTTTGGATTATTCAGTTCATATTTTATAAACCAAAACCAATCTGAAATCCAAAATAGCAATTCGGGTTTGTTGAAAACCAATCCAAAAATCTGAATATCCGAACCAAATAGTCCGGTCCAATTTGTCTAATTGGACAATTCGGCTTTATCCAAATAATGAACAATCATAGATTTGTGTTTAAAAAATAATTAATTAAATAGGAGATTATATAAAGCATTTTAGATAAATGAGCTTAACCATTAGAGAAAATATTTATTTATTTATAGGTCAAAATTAATACTATGATGAGGTGACAATCATTTTAAACCATAACATAATTTAACCATTGAAGATGCTTTTAATATAGATTGAATTAGTTACATGTTTACTTATTCAATATTTCGTGTACATAAAATTTTATTTTTGAAAATCCTCTCTAATAAATGAAAGTTTTTTTTTGTCACTTGTCAAATTTTCAAAAGTTTTGTCACATGTAAATTTGTGGTTTTTTTAATAAATTAATTTCACATGTCATTTTGTGGTTGTTTTGTATTAAATGAGATTAATTAATTAATTAATGTATTTATTCTATTAATTTTGAAAATAAAAATTATAAATGCTATATATACATTTATTTCATATGATACCATAAATATGCATCCAATTTTGATTGTGTAACCCCAAATTCTAATCTAATAGTATATAATTTCCAAAATAATACCATGTTTCTTATATGGTATTACAATTTACCATATAATTGCCAAACTTATACCAATTTCTTGACACATATTGATTGGCTGCTTCTAAGTCAAACTTTAACTTAAATCATAGAAGTCAATTTATATTGATAAAAAGTCATTTGAAGTTTAAGTGCAACCTATTAAATAGTTTTTGATAGAAAAAAATACATTACAATCCGAAACAAATTGAAAATGACTCTTTATAATTGATAAAATAAATGTAATTCATTATAATCGATTTTGATTTAATATCAATTTTAGTTTTTTCAGCAATTAAAATTTTATTTTAATCAACCCGTATCGTACATGGATCACACATCGAGTGATTATTATTTATAAATTCATATTAATTCTTTTTAGGGAATATGACTTATTAAGGTAATTAACTTTTCGGTATGTTCACATCTGGGTAACTATCTTTTTTTTTTGTACACATCTAGGTAACAAACTTGTTGGAAGTGTTCATATATGACCATTATGACCTGCTATAGCAGGTAAAATCCTAGATGTGAACGCTTTCAACAAGTTCGTTACCTAGATGTATACAAAAAAATAGTTACCCAAATATGAACAAAACGAAAAGTAAAAATTAAATTACACGAATGGTCCCTGTGGTTTGGGGGAATTTGTGTTTTTGTCCCTAACTTATTTTTCTAACTTGGATGGTCCCTACTGTTTATTTTTGTTGCGCGTTTGGTCCATGTCTTACCTAAAAAGACTATTTTGCCCTTATTAATTTATTTTTTTAATTAGTTTTCTTATTTATGTATTTATTTTTTATATATATTTAAAAAATTAATATACCCCACATATCATTCGTGTAATTTAATTTTTACTTTTAGGTAATCTTATGGGCCGTTTGATAGTCTTTTTAGGTAAGACAGGGACCAAACGCATAACAGAAATAGTAGTGACCATCCGAGTTAAAAAAATAAATCAAAAAATAAACAGTAGGGATCATCCGAGGAGATACAATATGTGGGGTCTATTAATTTTTTTAAATATGTAAAACATAAATGCATAAATAAGAAAATTAATTAAAAATAAATTAATAATGGCACAATAGTCTTTTTAGGTAAGACAATGACCAAACGCGCTGAAACATCCCAAAAATACCACCCAAAAATTTCGATTTTTATTATAACAAAACCCATGAGACTGAGTATCACATAATAAAATCATAAGCTGTGTGTTTCAAAAACCATAATGAAATACTGTGAGAAAAACTGTATCACAACTGTATCCAAACATATCAAGAAAACTAAATCAACTCCCAGGACAAATCTGAAGCTGTGGTGTGTGCGATGCCATCATCCCGAGCTCTTCCCTTTGCTTGCGGAAGTACCTGAAACCAAAACTGAAACTGTAAGCACAAAGCTTAGTGAGCTCCCCCAAACTACCACATACCACATAATGACAAATAAGCACATACTGGGCCTTGCCCACTGCATCAGACCGAAGTCCGGGCTAACTGGGGCCTTGCCCCCTACATCGGACCGAAGTACGAAGCTGACGGGGACCTCTGTCCCCTACATCGGACCGAAGTCCGAAGCTGGCTGGGACCTTCATCCCCTACATCGGACCGAAGTCCGAAGCTGACTGGGATCTCCGTCCCCTACATCGGGCCGAAGTCCGAAGCTGACTGGGATCTCTGTCCCCTACATCGGACCGAAGTCCGAAGCTGACTGAACATAGCATATACATATCAACTAGCACAAACACATAAATCATGTCTGAGCCACGGAGGCGTCAAACATACTAGCTACTGCATTGGACCGAAGTCCAGAAACTACGGCTAACTGAATGGGCCGTCACTGGCCTTATACCCGTTCCTACTGAAGGGAAACTCACCTCGTGAACTGGCTGCTGTGTGAATGGCTCTGGAAGCTAACTGCTGCTGCTCCGGTATCTTCCCGGCTACAAGTCCATAAACACACTCAATCAAATGCTAAACACTGCACTGGGTAAAATGACTCTTTTACCCTTGGTCAAAGTCAACTCTCTCGGTCAAAGTCAACCCACAGTTGACCTGACTCGCCGAGTTGGGCCGCCAACTCGCCGAGTCTCTAGTCTGACTTCTCAACCCTACTCGTGGCTACTCGTCGAGTATGGCATCGACTCGACGAGTACCCTCTCGATGCAAGAACTCAGATAATCTTCATCCGACGCGCCGAGTCATATGAACAACTCGACGAGTTGTTCTTGAGCTAAGAAGATTGCCTTGGACTCGCCGAGTTGTATGAACAACTCGTCGAGTCCCTCCATTACTGAGTCTGTCTTCCAACTCACTGAGTCCACTCTACTACTCACCGGCTTCCACTCGACATCACTCAAAAAGGTAAAAACGGGACTCGCGACTTGACTCGCCGAGTCGTTCTTCCGACTCGCCGAGTCACATCCATGCAGCTACTCTAAACTCGATTATGCTTGAATCCAGCGTCTGAAACTTATAGATCCGGGCTTCCTTAACTCGATTAGCACGTAAAGATTCTATCTTTACGTGCCCAAAAGCGACCAAGAAGATAATAAGGCTCAAAAAGCCTAATAAAGACTAGATCTAGGGTTTTTATGCAAGGCATCTCCAAAAAGGCAACAGATCCGGGCTCTACAACTCCTACATGAACAGATCTAGGGATATTTCGTCCTATTAAGGCATCCATACAACTATAGGGCTTAGAAAATGCATCAAACTAGCCCTAGAAGAGTTCTAATGAAGGTCTAAAGCATAAAACAGAAGGAATCCGAGAAATACCTCAATGAACTCTGATTTGCCCTTAGATCTTTGCTCTACACCTCTTCTCTTTGCTCCTTTCTTCTTCTTCTTCTTCTTCTTCAAGCCTTCAAAAATCCACACAAAAGCACTTAAAACAATAAGGAATAGATTAGGGTTTTCTCACAGCTCTCTAAGGGTGAAGGAGGCGAGTTTGGGGCACATAGCATTGCTTAAATAGTGAGCAACCCGGGGATTTAGGGTTTCTTCCAGGCAGGCAGACTCGACGAGTCCCGAATATGGACTCGCCGAGTCGCCAACTAACACGTGCACGAAAACTCGACCCTACTCGACGAGTCAGGCCATAGACTCGCCGAGTCTCTCAATAAAACTTCTAAATAAATGCCACGAAAGCAACATACCAGAGACGGGGCGTTACACGCGCAATAAAAATAAACAATAGCGACCATCCAAGTTAAAAAAATAAGTTAGAGACCCAAAACACAAATTCCCCCAACCACAGGGACCATTCGTGTAATTTAATTTTTACTTTTCGTTTTGTTCATATTTGGGTAACTATTTTTTTGTACACATCTAGGTAACGAACTTGTTGAAAGCGTTCACATTTAGGATTTAACCTGCTATAGCAGGTAAGGATGGTCATATGTGAACACTTTCAACAAATTTGTTACCTATATATGTACAAAAAAAAGATAGTTACCCAGATATAAACTTACCGAAAAATTAATTACCTTAATAAATTATATTTTATTCTTTTTATTACCATCCCGTGTAATATACAAACTTTTTATTACCCATCCCGTGTAATATAGAAAGCAAAATGTGTTAGAATCTAGTGACGCCGATTTTAAAAATTAAAACTTGCCTTTTTCTAGATGATGGGCCGAAAGCCCAAATTTTTGTTCTCAAAATAGAGGATTCGCCCCATCCTATCCGATGACGCGAACCGAACGTGTATAGAAAGCAACAGCGTAAGGAGAGACACCGCGAAAAATACTGAAACGGAGTCGACCACCGGCGACCGTAACGGTACGGCTATACGCCGACAGAATTTTACCAGCAGAGGTATTCGTTCTTCAACTCCAATTGTGTACTTTTTCTACTTTTCCATAAATATCAAAACTGTCAGAGTCAAAGCTAGGGCACAAAATCATTCGTGTTTTTGCTTAAACGTTGAATTACGTAATGTAGATTCTTATTTTTCGTTTTATCAATAAAGATAGTAAAATTTTGTAAACTGTACGGATAATGTGAAATTTCGACAACAATTCTGCAGTTGATCGCCGACTTTTAGCGAGAATAAGGATAGGAATAGTTTTTGTTTATTTGTAACTTCGATTACTCAAATTAAGTTTCTCATTTGAATTTGATAGGTAATTAATTCCGAATAAAGCTTTTAGGGTTTTTTTAAATATATACGAGTGTGTGTATTGTTGCTATATAAAGTCTAAATATATTAGACACACAACGTATCGGTAGGGCTTTATTGA
Organism: Lactuca serriola; assembly: GCF_051521515.1. Lineage (NCBI taxonomy): Eukaryota > Viridiplantae > Streptophyta > Magnoliopsida > Asterales > Asteraceae > Lactuca > Lactuca serriola. Next base: position 31,599,788 of record NC_136415.1, read on the forward strand.
TAGTTAGTTAATGTTTGAATGTGCTTTTGTTGATGGAAACAGATCAAATAAAATGGAAGAACGCTTGGTTAAATTGGATAACTATACTGAAGCTGTAACATCCAAGAAACAGCAGAGGAGTGAATTAAAGTTTAATGGAAGAACAGATGCTTTAAACATGAAGATCACTACCCGAATGAAAAGTGTTAATGAGAGTGCTGAAGATCGACCTAAGAACATTTGTCTCAGCAAGCGTGCTCGAACATCAGTGTCTGAATTTCAGGCAGAATGCCAGATCAATGGCTTAAAGAAGAAGCCTGTGGCAATGGCAAAAGATGTAAATTTTCTCAAGGACAGTGGCAGAGAATCTGATCAGTTTGAAAAGATCCGTAGGCTGGCTGCAGTAGAGGAAGGATGGGATAAGAAAATCAAAAGAAAACGTTCAATAGGCACAATTCTTTCAAGACCTATTGACAGAGATGAAGTGCCTAAAAGAGCTACACAGAACAGGGTTGTTGATGAACATGGTGTGCAACAATATGATGCCCGAATTTCCAGGTATTCACATCATTTGTTTTTTGAATGATCTTGCCTTGTTGAAATATTTTTCTATTGTATCTTTCATTAGAAAACAGAGAAAGTGTTACTAAAACTATTCTTAATATTGTGTCTTTCTTAATAGTAACAGATATTTCTAACCTTTCTTGTATTCTCAGGCCCAATAACTGCGATGATTCTTACACAACATGTCCTAGTCCATTGACAAAAAAGAAGGCTTCAAGGACTACACAAATAGGGTGGGAGACTGCAATGTCTAAGGAGAGACTTACTTCACAAGAAAGTGATAACAATCACAAACCTTCTTTGAGTCAATGGGTTGGTCAAAGGCCACCAAAATTGCCTAGAACAAGGAGATCAAATTCAAACCTGGTGTCTCCTGTCTCAAATCAAGATGACTGTTCACCTTCTAATGGGACCCCTAGACATGCAACAAATGGTTCCTTGAAGTTAATTCTTAAACTTGATACTCTTCAAACTGAAGTTGAGGAATCTGTTGGTGGTGAAAGGCAAACGAAGGGCAAAATGGGAAATAATGAAGCGGATGGAATTCATGTTCAGGATATTGGACCTTGTGCTACTACACTTGCAAGGAAGAATAAAGCTTTTATTAATGAAGAAAGTGTGTTGAGAAAAGGGCGTAGTGCAAGAGGCCTTTTGATTTCAAGGTGTAGCAAGTCACCAATGGGGAATGAATTAGATAAGGCTGGTCGTAAGAAGAATGACAGGTATGGAATCTTTTTGCAATCTTAAATTTTTTTTTTTTTTTTTAACATAGTGGTTTAGTTGTTATTTATGCAAGAATGTTGTGATTTTCCAGCAAGTCAGGTCGTCGATTGAAAAGGCTTTCAGAATACAAGGGCCTTTCCAATGATGCCCCTTTGCAAAATAGTAGCTCTCCTTATTCTACAGGTACATGATTAGCAAATACAAACATACAAGTCTGTATTTTGTTCTTATCTGTTTCATTGGAATGAAATGATGAAGGAATGGAATGGAATGAGTCATTACATTCAATGATCATGTTTGGTTGGCCTTGTATTGTATGAATGGAATTGATTTTCATATGCGTTTTGCACATGATGATGTAGGGGAATCTGATGATGATCAGGAAGACATGTTATCAGCTGCAAGTCATGCCCATATAGCTAGTTGTAAGAACCTATTTTGATTTGTGATTTATTAATTATTATTATATATTTGTGAATCTTTTCAAACAATAACATGTTATTATTTGTAAATGTAGCATGTTCAAGGCCAATCTTGAAGAAGGTGGAATCATCGTTTACTCCCATCAGTTCTGAGGAAAAGTCTTTATTATCCCAACAGGTTGGACAATTTTTTACAATATTTTGAATTTTTTTTATCATCATTCATCTAATTTTTTTAAACATGGTTTTAATTTTCTATTCCAGTTGGGCCTTGATGCACTTCCTTCTGAAGAAAGAAAAACACGTACGCCACGTCAGCAAACCGAGTCTTTGTTGAAGAAACATGATATGGTTGATGAAACATGTAATGGGCATACGCCATTTTACCAAAGAGTATTATCAGCACTAATTATAGAAGATGGCAATGAGATTGATGGGCTTGAAGAATGGGATTCAAGAAATACACAGATTCAGAAATCTTTTTCTGATAAATATGGCCTCAATGATTTTGAGCCTAGAAAAAAGGCTAGGGTGGAAAATAGTTGTGGTCAAAGTCTTGGTTTGACCAAGAAATCTTTTACTGAAGATGAGATGTTGGGTGGGACCTCAAACTCAAAGCTCCATGGGTGTCAGTATGAAGAGATGTCTATAGATGACAAGCTTCTACTGGAGCTCCAATGCATAGGGCTTTGTCCTGATACACTGGTAAGGGGTTGAATGAATGTTAGTATGAAATTTGTTTTTTGGAATGTAAGGGTAAAATGGTCATTGTTTTAACTTTTTTTTTTTTTTTTTGTATGATATAGCCTGGGTTGGAGGAGAATGAAGATGAAATGATCCCACATGAAAATGAGGCAGATGAAGATTTGGCCATAAACAAAGCAAAAATATCAAACAGAGGAAAAAGCAAAAAACTACTACTCAACAACATCTCCGGTGGGACAAGAGGAAAAAGAAGCGCTCGGGCCGCCACCAAACCACCACGTGCCCCAAAACCAAAGCCAAGTCAAAAGACAAATCTATCCCCGACACCCGAGGGAAAATTCATCGATAAACACACGGCCACCATCACCACACAACCTCATCATCATCCTACACAGCCGTCAACCAGCCAATCAGTTAATAACAAGAGAAGAGATATTGGAAGTGAAGAAAATGACGTTACTACCCCTGTTGAGGATTTAGTGGGGATAGATGATGAATTAGGGGACCAACATGATCTTTCTTCTTTGTTGATATTTGATGAAGAAGATCCGCAAGTGGATTTGGATTTGGATATGGATATGGATTTTGCAGCAGGGCTGGCTGTACCGGATGATGATCTTACGGAGTTGTGTATATTTTGATTGCAGTGGGTGGGTTCAACAAATTAACTGCACATACGGATACGGATACGGATACGGTGGTCAAACACTAACTCTCATACCATAAAAAGGTATAATACAAGATTCTATTAATTTGGATTTATTAGTTGATTTTTGATAATTTCTTACTTTGTTTATGGATATGGATATGGATATGGATATGGATCAGGATCATGGATGGGAATGGGATGTAATTAACTTTGCTTCTTTTTGTTTGCAATGGAAATCTCAAACCAAACGAAAATCCTAAATAATGAAATGAGGTGAGGTAAATAAACCACACGTAATCGTGTAAAAGGCTAAAAGACCATTGTGAATGATTGCTGCAGTTACCAAATCCTTCGTGTGTATTTTCTACAAACAAAACCCCTTGTTTTTATCATTCAATATATTAATAACTTAAGTCGGTGATAATAGAATATTTAAATATGAATGGATTCTAATATATCCTTAAACAACACAATATGAAAAAACATATGGGTATTTCCATTTTTATTTTGAGTAAAGATTGTATATAAGTTTTTTTTATAGTAAGAAAATTCTATAATAAAAAACTAGATTTCTTCATTAATATACTTATATAAATTATGTTAGTTAATATAATTTAAGTTCTTGAGACAAATTAAAACTAGTGGGTCCCATAAATAAGCTAAAGAATTTAAATAGTCTCAAGGAAATAGAATGATTTTTTTGGATTTCAAAGAGAGGGAACAAAAAAGGCTACAAGTAGACTACAAAATAAGGCTACAACACACAACACCGTCTCACATCGCCCAAAATATACTCCCCACCAGAAATGAGAAATGTTGTGACAGAGAAGAAGTGACAAAGGGAGGGAACAAGAGAAAACAAAGAGGGAAGAAGAGAGAGGTATTCTCTCTCCCTTGTCACCGATCATAACTCCTACACCACTAGACATATACCTCCTTGTGAGGCGGTGTTCACTCGTAAGGTGGCCATGCCACCTCATCTTATGGGCCTATGGAGGTGTATCGTATAGCTTAATTGGATTACAAATTCATTTTTTTACATGCTTAAACCAATTTAAAATTATAGTCATACACAATATGTCTGAAGTAAGCAGACCGATACCAAAAATCTTTCAAGAAAATTAACTTCCAATCCAGTCAAGTTGAAAGCACCTAAGCAATATGGTAATTTTTTTTTTAAGAAAAATGAAAGCACTTGAGCAATATGCTAATATTTTTTTTCAAAAAATTACTCAACGATCAACTACCTATGGAAATAACATCATCTGAGAATATAGCAAGTGAGAGATCGTAGATCCTTAATGAGGTGAAGTACGATTGCGAAAAAATTCATCGATTCATAGCATATATCATCGTAATATGAAGCCTAACTATTCTATAATAGAAGATTACAACCAAAGAACACTCCCAACTCACATAAGGGAGGAGGGAACCCACCGAACCCACTGTCATATCAATTTTTGTCTCTTCTTTTTCTTCATCTTTCCGAACCCACAACACACGGAAATCCTATCTTTTTGAACCCACTCAATTAAAAAAAAAAATACAAAACAACTAAGATACAAGTTTTAAAACACATGGTACAATAGAAAATAAGAAATAGAAAGTAGAGAAAGATGATAAAGTGGGTTAGTGAAACCAATCAACCCACTCGTTGAAGCGGGAATAGTACCGCCGATGGCTCTATTGTAAATTAGATTTTATATTTGATTGTTTTGTATTTTTTTTTTTAAATTGGGTGGGTTGAGTGGGTTCAAAAAGATAGGGTTTCCGTGTGTTGTGGATTCGGAAAGATGAAGAAAAATAAAAAAGAAAAAATGATGTGCCAGTGGGTTCAATGGGTTGGAAGGGAATGACTCCTTCCTCCCTAATTGAAAGATTTTTTAGAAATCTACCTTAAAAACATCACTTTGCAAATTTTGGCCGGATAAAAAACATGTATTACCATCAAAGGCCCATCATGAAGACTTCCTTCTTTTAAAATCTAAATAGGTGGATTAACAGCCGAACTAATCATTTTTTAAGCCCAAAAACAACATTAGGAGAAAACAATATAAAGGAAAGGGAAATTAATTAAACTAACCATATGTTTTTTATGACTATTTAAAAAAAATAACTTTTTTTTTTGCAAAGTCATTAACTACACTAGAAAGCCGTATTTCGGACCTAAATTTGACCAGGTCACTCGCATGGTGAACTCGACCTGTTAATGTGTTCCCTCATATATAGCATTTTGGAGAATTGGGTTCAAAATCACATTCCGGACTTTTAAGGGATTCTCCATTTTGAAAATTTTGGAGTTAGATTTTCTTTTTGAAGAAAATGTCTTCTAATGATAAAGAGCTCAAAGTTTTCCGGGTAAATAATGTAATTTTAAGCATATTATTTCGTTTTTAAATGGTTATCTAATCTGGAACATGTCCCGAATGTAGTGCGTTTTTAAATGGAATATTTTGTTTGAAGCAGTAGTTGTTTCTATTTAGGCCTTTTGAGTGAGTAATATTTGTATTAGGAACAATTAGTACATGTACAGACCTAGAAAGTTGTCTTCGCAAAATGTAGTTTATGTCCGGAATGCAAGAAACTTATTTGGAACACGATGAACATGTCCAAAACACACAAGAATCTTGTCCACAACAGGATGCTAATATATAAAATTTTGCAGCATGACAATATATACAACATGATGCTCACTACATGTAAACCTGAATTGCGTTATGAAATTATGGCCAGGTTGTAGCCTATCCCAACACGACCGATGCTTTTCAGGGCATATTATTTTGATTGGTGGGTCGATGTGCCGATGGGTGTTGAAGGCCACATGTTATTGTGTCATTGATTGTTATGCAAAGAGGTAGTGACCTATCCACGCTCCGATGTTGATGAGTTGTTATTTTCGAGGGAGGACTACGGAATCTCTTTTTGACATGAGATGTTTTCCCTTGCAATGGGTTTGTGTTTTGGGAAGTATTTGCAGTCCGTTTATTGTTCACACATTTCAGAAATGGGGTGTTTCCATTTGTCGGGGCGTCAGAGACAATGAAAATTGTTGACTTGTAGTATGCCTTCAATAGCTCACTTAATGAGTTATTTGATAAAGACATGGTTTAAGTGTCCATGTTGTATATATTAAAGCATGTATTTTGTGGTAGATACCCTAAGAAAACGTTGCATAACGAATACCTTGCATCGGGACCAATTCAACATGTATCAAGTAATTTACATTAATATTATGATTTTACATTGTATTTATTTTTGTATGAAATGCCAATTTTTTTTGGTGAGAAAGGTACTCTTGGGCGAGAGTAATCTGGGATTACACAAACACACATATTTCCATTGTCTTTTATAAAATCAAGAAGCATATGCACCCCACCTCTCCACGAACCGACCAGAGACCATATATTGTGCAAGGGTTTATGTATGCCTTTAAGGTGAAATAATGGGTTATCGTGCAAAATTATTTTAACATAATTATTACTAGTTTGACATCTTAATGCTATAGATTGGATCATGTAGACTTTTTCGTACTGCAAGACACTCAGTACCTCTGTATCGGGTGTGATCCCTTAGGCGGTTGTATGGACGAGGATTAGGTGTTTAGGATTGATCGAATGCATGTGTATGCTTGATGTTACCGCGATATGCATGTTAGTTTACCATTTATAGATTACATGCTATAAGGGAATATGTTATTATTAACATTTATTTATTATTATACGTATAATGGAGACCTTATAGCCTACTGACGAGGAGCATGGTGTTTTGATAGTTGGCCATGAATAGAGACGATTGATTTACCTTTTTGATGTGTTGCTTTTGAGTATGTGCTTTCACCTATAGATGAGATACATTTATGGTTTCGTGGACATCCATCTTGTCTTCTGTCAATTAACGGTTGTAATACAATACTAACGTCATCTGGTTGTTCGTATTCAGCAAACATCACCTCTTTTGCTCGATGTGTTTCTGTTGTTAAATACCATTGTATATATTTATGACCAGGGGCGGAGCCAGAATATTAGAATAAGGGATGCTTACATTGAATAAAATATTAAACGCTACTCTTAAGATTGAATGCGGTTCTCCGAAATCAAGAATTAAAGAATTTTATTTTATCTCTCTTAAATCCAACACTTCAATTCTTTTCAGTGAGGTTCAATATTGATTAACTCTTTCATAATACTATTTATTTGAGGTTGTTGACTTGTATTATTAACATATTCTTTAATAATACCACAAACGTGATATAATTATTGGTTATAAACGTCTTTTTTTCATTTGTAAGAAGATCAATGACTTATTTTTTTTTCTTACATATGATTTGCCCGTGTGATTATTCTATAAAAATAATATTAGTTAGTGTAAATTACAAAAAAAAATAAAAATAAAAAATAAAAATAATAAAAAAAATTACATGTATAATATAATTAAAAATTACTTTGCAGCCGAAATATCTTTAACTGGAACTTGGGGGTAGGTGGGTACCAAACATAGACGCAATTAACTTGGATGGCAGGGCACTAGACTTTAACTCCTTAAGAGATATAACTATTGGGCTTTATTTCTTTTATGCATATTATATAATGTGGGGTCATATTATATAATGTGGGGTGGTACATGTATACCAGCCAATTGTTATTTCTCACTTGTACACGAATGCTCTTGTAAGTGGAATATACCACCTTTCTTTTGGTCAATCACTTGATATTTGTGTTCGTTTATCTAGTATAACCGCCAACTTGCGGATGTGTGAATCCTCTATCAATAATATCACAGCATAATAGGTAACATGCTCTCAATTTGTGCTGCTTACGATTACCAACATATTTTCATGCACAGTAACATAATAAGGTAAAACAATGTGAAATTACTAGTATAAGTTTTTTAAATACCTGCACCTTTATGTCGTTAACACAACCATTGTTGCATTGTTGCTTAAAAAAACCAACATTGTTATTGATAGTTTTCATTAGTCTTTTGATAATAGATTGATGGACTCAGTGTTTAATGTCATTATATTATAACGAACCCTAAGAAAACATGTTGCCCATTTATGATGACCGTTTTGTCCATCCATGTGCAATACTACAATAGACGCCAGTTAGTGCATATCGTAGTCTAGCCAAATTATCTTTAAAATCATACTCTCTGTAAGTTTTGTATCTCCTAGAATAAAAAATTTATTATTTCTTGTTTGTCAATCTTCGTTCCTATGGTTATCAACAAACTTCAACAACAAAGTCTGTGATTCGCGCTTGACAACACAACTTGAATGGACAGATATCTGCAATAAATGTACCTTACTTTTTTTACTACATAGCGAATTAGCTACCATACATTCTAGATTGTATTCCAAAATACATTTTTTTCAGACAGAAATATACAATGTCAGAATCTAAAGTATATTTACTTCGTATTTTGCCAACCGCTACCTATTTTGAACAACTTTTGTTAGTCCGGAATGAGGCATTCCGTATATGTGGGACAGTTTAGTTAATTTCTCTAAAGAAAGGTTACCATGTTCATAGGTGACTTAGAAATGTATGAAGGGGGCAAAAGGTGACATCATGATGATTAATGAATGGAAGAAATGCCAACTGAAAAACTGGTTAATTGGGTATTTCAATTTCCACAAACGCTAATACTAAACCACAACTGCCTAAATCAAAGTATAAAGTATACGACCACACTGTCTCTGAATTTATCATATTCATGTACAAGTGAGAAGTTACAACAAAGATTTTCAACATTTCCCTTCCACCACAACAAATCAAAATCGGTAAAAAAAAAATCACTAACAAAAAAAAAAAACACAAATCCCATTACACAAAAATATAAATACAACTTGGCAAGGGAAAAGGGCACTGCCACTTACTCAAACCATGCATATACATACCCTATGCACTTTGCTGACGTGGAATGTCTAAAAAAAACCCCTTCCTTTTGGGTGCCCTAAAACCCATGTATTTTTAAGGTACATCATTTTGTTGTTTTAACTTGTGTGTTTATCCAATTCCAACCCAAGGGTATTTTGGTGATTTTGTTTTTTTCATCATGAGGAAATTGGTTCATAAGGGTATGATAACCATGGATGTTTCAAGGCTTGTGCTGCTGAAGGACGCTTTTTTGGGTTGATTTCAAGTAAATGGGAGACAAAATCAATGAATCCTTGATCACCCATTGGTAATCTGTGCCTTAAAGATGTCTTTTTTGGGATCAGATACTCCAATCTGTTTGTGTCCTGAACAATAAAAACTTAAATACATTATTACATGCACAGATTAATACAAGAATTATTATATTCATAGTGTACCTGATTACGCTCATAAAGCATATGGTTTTTGGTGAAGTATTTATGTGTATCTTTCCCCTTTACAAGCATTTCTTGATCAATTTGACTTATAATTCCAATCACACGTGCAAGCAAAGTAGCTGGAGAATCATTCTGGAACAAAACCTACAACAAACAAACACATACACCTCATTATATATATATATATATATATATATATATATATATATATATATATATATATATATATATATATATATATTATTTTGTTTAAAGATTGAAATTTTAAAAGAGAAAAAGAAAAGAATACGTACATTTCCAGTACAAAGTTCAGCCAAAATGCAGCCAAGTGACCAAACATCGATCTTTTTATCATAAGGAAGTCCTAAAAGAACCTCAGGGGCACGATAAGACCTTGATTGGACATAAGAACAAAGATGATCTGTTTCAAAACAACTGCTTCCAAGATCAATCACTTTCACTTCACATCTGCTGTAACTCTTCACCAATATATTCTCAGGCTTTAAATCACAATGTATAAGCCCTAAACCATGTAAAAACTCAAGCGCCTCCAAACACTGGATCGTTATTGACTACATAAACATAACAAAAATGTTACAAATCCCTCAAATAAGGCCAATATTGTAAAAAAAAACAACACTTTTTTAGGACAAAAATGTAAATTACAGCAAACCTGCAATCTTGGCATTGTGAAATAAACCTCGCCACCAGATTCTCTATTGAATTTATGGAATTCATATAAGTTTGCCTTTAGAAGTTCACAAACGATTAACAAATGTTCCTGAAAAGGGTATTAATGGAAAATGTAAGGTAAGGGTATATTTGGAATAAAACTAAAAAGGGAATGAATGAATGAATGAGTATTAATTATACCAATGTGACTTACTCGGTAATAGAAGTAATCATAGAGTCTGAGAAGATGGTATTTGTCACCAGGGTCATGTTTGTTGACAAATTTGAGTAGCTTTATTTCATCAAGACTTTGGTCAAAAAAGTCTTTATTGTTTTTAATGATTTTCACACATACATCCATCCCTGTGTGAAGATCATGTGCTTGAATGGCTTTACTGAATGCAGCTGATCCAAGATACTCAGTTACATGATAACGACCCGCAATCACAGAATTCAAAACAACATGGAAATTCTTGTCCTCTTCAAAACCAGTTCTGTGTTTTTTTTTGTTTTAAAAAAAAAGATATATTTAGTTTATAAAACAAACTAAACCATAATATGATATGTAGATACATTAGATTTCATAATCATACCTGTTTTTTCTGTGCACAATTTTAAGATTGAAGGTCTCATATTCTTCCTCCTGAGCTTTTATCTGCTTCACTTGCTCTTGGACAGCAACCGCTTCTTCATCTTCCAAAATTGCCCCTGCATCTTCTTCTTCTTCTTCTCTTGAATCATCAACAGCTTTCTCATCCTCCTCTTTCCCAATATGCCCTCTTTCACCAAAATCATAATCCAAGGGCATTGCTGAATTCAAAACATCACCATCACCATCATCATCTTCTTCTTCTTCTTCCCTTGAGCTTTTATCACTGTCATCACCTACAATGGCCTTATTGTTGTTTGAGTTTGACCATGAAGGTTGACTAGAAACACTCGCCACCTGTCCGTTTTTAGGAGGTGGAAAAGAAAATCCACCTTCACTCATATTCTTGGTTGTCTCTTTCTTAACTCTATTTGGTGGAAGTGGAAGTGGAAGTGGAAGTGGAAGATCATTATTATCAATGTCACCTTGAACCAAAGTTTCAGTCACATCATTATTAATCCCTACACCAATTGATCTACTTCCACCATCATCAACAACTTTCCCTTCACCAAACATAACAAGCTCATTGGTTGGAGACACAAACCCTTGCCACACAGGCTCTCCACTCATCAAACTCAACTCCTCTTCCTCCATTAACTCTCCATCATATTCAACATTGGAATGAGTGATGATTGGATACTGATCACCAGATAAGTATGAATCTTCTTCTGCAAATGATTGATCATCATCTTCGTTTTTGTTTGGGATGATTCTTTCTTGTGGATCTGGACTGGTTCCTTGACCTGTTGTTTTTTCATTATCACTTGGGTAATCAATTTCATGGGCTAGAAACCATGTTTCATCTTCAATTGGTTGTCTCATGTACCCAACATCATCATCATCATCATATTCATCTGAGTCCCAATACTCATGTGGGTTTGGGTAATCAACAGATCCACTCAAACCATCACCAATTGTTGCAAAACCTGATACAAGATCCGATGTGTCTTCTGTAATCCCTTGACTTATTGACCTCCAACTACCTCCTACAGGCCTTTTTAAACCTAAAGGGTGTCAATTGAAATAGTTAGCAAGAAACAGTATAATTCATAAAGTGTCAAAATAATTTCAATTTGAGTAATGTACCTGAAGAGCTTAGTTCTTGACCAATAGGAACATCTAGAAATGATCCTATAAGATAAGCATTTTCAGCATTAAGAATCTGTCCGTGTGCATCATCATGTTCATGCTTCTCTTCCCAATTCATACTTGAAAGTTTCTCAGTTGACTTTAGTTTGACAGGTGGCAGTCTAGGTAGTTCTTCCTTCTGATTCTCGGATCCACCAAAACCTAGTGTCTCATTGCTTCCTTGAGTTTTTGCAAAGTATAAAGCTCTTCCAACTTCATTTTCTTGCTCTTTAATTGCTGCCCTAATGTTGTCTGCTTTTCTCTTTCCATCTTCTTTATCACCAACAGCATAGCTGGTGGATGCATCTCCTTCAGAAAACGGGAATACTGTTTTAATAGAGCAGTTTAATTCATCATTTCTTGACCATGGGTTATCCACAAAACCATCTTTTAGACAATTAAGCCCCTTAGGATCAACAAGTTTATCCATAATCTGCTGTTTTGGCACCAAATTTGTTTTGCTAGTAATTACAGGTCCAAGAAATGACACTTTTCCATCCCCAGAGAAACCTGTTTCTGTATTAGAAGCAACTTCAGATGGATGAATCTTTGAAAGAGAAGAAACTTGATATTCCTTCACAGTGTCTGTTCTGATACTATTATCATCCTCATCCTCATCATCATCATACCCATTACTTGGATTGAACCTCCATGTATACAAATCAAGAAGATTGTCTTCTGAACCATTAGAAAAAACAAAATTCTTATTCCTTGCTCCAATCTGCTCACTATTTTGGTCTCCTTCAAAGGAAGCAATCTCCCATTTACTATCAGATCCATTCCTTTGAGTCCCAAATTCTATCTCTTTCACAATATGCTCCTCTTTTGAAACTTCATCACTTGTTGAAGAACTCCTTTCTCTGTTGCCAGATGCAACAGGTTTTGCAATATTCTCCTTTTCTAACAATTCCTTCTCTCCAAGGTTAAGACCTTGCATAAACCCATTCAAATCAGGCCGATTATCAATCTCACTTCGCAATGCTGCCTCAGCCCTAGCAAAGTTATTCCTTCTGAGAAATTCAAGTATGACATCGACCCTTGAGTCTGCCATATTCCAACTGCAATAGAGGCACAAGAATCAGCAACTTTTTTTAACTTAACTGAGACGAGTTCAATCTCAGATACAGATTTCAATTAATGATAACTCCCAAATCCCAATTTCAACTATAGATTAGATTACCCCCATCATCCCAAAACCAGAGCAACACTAATAATTACGATGCCAAATGTTACTGTCAACTCCAAATTCGATAAAAAAAAACTTAAAAAGTATCAAGAAAATTGCTAACTCGTCTGAATAATTCAAAACAGCCGATGCCAGATGTTCAATTAATCGCCATCATTTTGCATTTGCAAACTGTAACGGAGAAAAAAAAAACAAAGTGATCTTATTTAGAATGACCCAAATTAAAATCCCGTATTACAGCTTCATCGGGTGCAATATCAGGTAGTTTTAATCATATATAGACGCAAAAAACAAGAATATGTAATACAAACAGTAGAGAACAAGAAGGTTTACCTAAATCCTCATAAATTACGTGCCGAATCGTACGTTTTGAGTGCGGATCTTCTTCTCGGTAACCCTAATAGCAATTTTTTTAAAAAAAAAAAAAAAAGAAAATCGTCAGATTTAAACCTATTTATGTTTCGAAATTTCCAATTGAAGGGTTGAATGGAGAATGAAAGGAGAGGTAAATGGAGAAATTAATGAAGGCGATAGGGATTAAGAGCTGTAAGTATGAGTTTTGGCTTATCGCCAATGGCGAATGGGGGAGGGAAGATGCCCTAGCCAGAGTTGAAGCATTTACTCCATAAGCGACCTCTTTGTTTTTTCTTTATTTTGGGAATATTCCCCCACGCTTGAAGGGGTAATTTCAACTTCCACATTAATTACGTTATTATAACCATTAAATATTTTATTAAGTACTTGGATAATCAAATCCATTTGGAGAAAATACATGAAGCAACTTGAGACTAACATCACACATTTCAAAAAGGTTTGAATTTAACTCCTTTGATTTCAAAACCTTTTCAACTTTTAAAAAAAATTATTCATTTTTTTTATTTCTATGTTATATATAAATTTGAGAAAGAGGTATGATAAAATAAAAACATAGTAAAAGATTATAAAAAATGAATAATTTCTTTTAACATCACACATTTCAAAAAGGTTTGAAGATTTAACTCCTTTGATTTTATAAACTTTCAACTTTAAAAAAAATATTATTCATTTTTTTTAATTTCTATGTTATATATAAATTTTAGAAAGAGGTCTAATAAAATAAAAACATAGTAAAAGATTATAAGTAGATAAAATCTAAGCACTAAAGATTTGATGTAAATGCACAATAATAAGTATAATGGACAATTTGATGATGATGAGGGAATCGGAGATCTTGGACATGAAGATGTTGATACTATTATTTCTATCGGGACTTCATCGAACGTATGGACCATATTAGAGATAATTTGGCAACCAATTAATTTGACATTTTGCTTATCTATTTATAATGTATCATTGTGTTAGACAAACTGTTGTATTTGGTTATCGATATGTTGGAAAAATGGTTGTTTGTACAAAAAATGGTTGTTTGTTTATTGTTATGCTGGAAAAATTGTTACGGCAAATGTTAGGAAAAAAAATGTGATACTTATATGTTGGTTTTTGTTATGTTTATAGGTATGACAAGTAAAATAAAAAATTATAATACATGGATAAATAATGGAGTAAACGGTCAAGGCCCAATAGATAGGAATCAATTAATTTTGTTAGTAAATGATTGAAACTAAATTGAAATGGAATTTCAAACTAAATTGAAATTGTTTGTCTCTTTATAAATTTTAAAGCAACTACAAGTATACAACAATAACAACCACACCCTTATTGAGACTAAATTGAACATCACATTCTTTATTGGTAATTTGTTGCTTTTCATTTCTTTCAATTGTTTGCTTTATTACAATTTTCCAAATTGGTGTTTCTTATGTGTGATATGTAAGATAATAAGGATAAAATAGCCTTGGAAATTCCGAGAATTGTGATTTCACTATCAAATCAAAGTATTGGATGGTACTCCTTAATCTTTGATTGGATAAGACTCAGAAGAAAAAAAAAAACGGAGAATGAGTATATGAATTTTCGTAAGTACCAGAAAAAACTGATCAAAATCGGTTAAATACCTTCTTTGTCTGAAAACTGTCAAAATTGTCATAAAACAGTTTAACAACAGTCAACAAACTGTCATAAATCCAGGTTTTCTATAAGAATTAATACCAAGTCAAAAACGGGTCAAATATTCTAAATTTGGATTTCTGATGCATTTTCAATACAGCAATATAACCCCGCCAGGGGCTGCCGCCCCTTGGACCCCGCTTCCAGGGGCGCTGCCCCCGGACCCCCGTTCGTTCAGGGGCTTCGCCCCTAAATGACAGTCTACTTTTAATCTTGAATAAACTTAAACAAGTGTGCACTCCACATCTTCCTTACTTGTTTAATATTTATCAAGATCACTTTTTGTCAACAAAAGTAATCTCATTACACTTAAAATCACATTAGTGAAACAAATCACCAACATGATACGCGAAATTGCTTATGTTATCTTGTCTGTGTGTCCTGCTACTCATTTAATGTTAATGTGTACACAATAAAACATATTGTTAAGTTCACGACTTGGTATACAATATTTATTTATGTATGTGTGTTAAGAAGCTACAAGCTTGAACTTTTACTTTTGATGGTAATTAAGTTAAATTTGAATTTTTTAGAATTATAGTTGTTTCAATAGACAATGATCGGTTGCTAGAATTTGTCATTTAGGTGTGACTTAATGGTTGTTGAAAGTCGGATAATCCCAAAAAAAATTAGAACCTAATATTCCACGGTATAAAGGTTTTTATGTGTTATTTACTTTCTTTCAATATTCCCCATATTCTAAGAGGTGGCAAGTGTTTTCACAAAACAAGATTCAAGGAGCCATTCAATAAAAAACAAGATTCAAGGATGAAAACACGGAAAAAAAATGTTATCATCTTCATGTAATTTTGTTTCCTTCGTAATTATTTTGTTATCTTAGTTATAATATAATGATTCTTAATGTTAACCATTTATTTCGACGAAAAATAACAGGTCTTTTTTTACTTTTGTCAGGGCCTAAAACATGTTTGACGGATCCTGCAAATACTATACTATTCTAACAGCTTTTCCATTTATCGGTATATTTTTTTATCGACATTGGGATAAATATATATGGTTGCCAACTCTTATGTATTCGGGTTTTATTTATTTATTTAGGATGCCTACTTCAAAAAAAGTTATACGTGAAGGACTTTTGTTGACATTGTTGATTTTAAAATTCTCTAAGTTTATCACGTGTATCAATAGTTTAAATTTTTTGTTCACTTTAAGTGGATCTTTCCATCATCCATATGGTGACTTTGACTCTTTAACCATACTTCAAAATTCAAATTAGTGGTTCAACGTCTACACCCTCCATTTTTTTTGTTGTGTTTTTCGGTATGTAACTTCGAGTATAAGATTAAACTGTATTTTGTTAGGCACGTCGACTTAAAGAGAAGACAAATATTCACAATATTCTCAACATTAATGTATAAAAAAAGATCATTAGGAAATGTCAAAAAAAAAATATTAAGAAACAAAAATAAAACAATAGAAGATTCATTGAGCGTACTATTATTTCTTCATGAATAAATGTTGGTCTTATTTTGTATAATTTGATAATTTCAAGCAAAATGAATTACTTAAAAAGTTTTTCAAAAGAATAAAATAAAGTTTTCTTGCATATGGTAACTTATTGATGTTTCAATAGACCGCGTTCACATAGTATAATTTAGGGAAAATATCAGCAATAGCCAAAAAATAGGAGGTATTTTTAAAATTTAGACATAAAAATGGACATTTCCGGGTATAGACACACATTCCGCGGAGCTCCGCCCAATGGCAAAATCGTAATTAAATCAACATATATTAAAAAAAAAAAAAAAAAAAAGATCCATTCCGCGGAGCTACAGTAGATTCCGCGGAGCTCCGCGAAGGTAGCTCCGAGGAATGGATATTGAGTTTTTTTTTTCTTCGCATCGATTATTCGGAGTTTATATTCATTAGCCAATTAATTATTTTCAAGAAAAGATTATGATAGTATGATAATCTTTTTTTGAAAATAATTAATTGGCTAATGAACATAAACTCCGAATAATCGATGCGACAAAAAAAATAAAAAAATAAAAATAAAAATAAAAAACCCTCAAGATCCATTCCTCGGAGCTCCACGGAATCTACTTTAGCTCCGCAGAATGGATCTTGAGTTTTTTTTTCTTCGCATCGATTATTCGGAGTTTATATTCATTAGCCAATTAATTATTTTCAAGAAAAGATTATGATAGTATAATAATCTTTTTTTGAAAATAATTAATTGGCTAATGAATATAAACTCCGAATAATCGATGCGACAAAAAAAATAAAAAATAAAAATAAAAAACCCTCAAGATCCATTCCTCGGAGCTCCACGGAATCTACTGTAGCTCCGCGGAATGGATCTTGAGTTTTTTTTTTCTACGTAGATTTAATTACGATTTTGCCATTCCGCGAAGCTCCGTGGAGGTAGCTCCGCGGAATGCATTTCTATACCCGGAAATGTCCATTTTCATGTCTAAATTTTGAAATTACCCTTGTTTTTTTTACTATTACCGGTATTTTCCCTATAATTTATATCAAAAAAATTATATTATAAACAATTGTTTGATAGTTGTTGATCGAATCAAATTTACCAATTTGTGCAATGAATTATTAAGTGGTTAACTTTATTATATAAATTTGTAAAAAAAAATGATTATATACTAAAAAGTGTTAGAATTTTTCACTTTATTGCATAACTTGGTAAAAACATAACTTCTTTACATAAATAAGTCATCAACCCTTGAACAAATATGGTAAAAGCATATTAATAAGTCATAAAAGTTAAAAACCTCTTGTTTTTCTTTTTATAAACAACACATTGTCATTTTCCACCTTCTATAATAAAAACATACATACACGAATTAGCCTAGAGGTAACGTTACTTGTTATATAATATTGAAAGTCACAACCACCCCATCTATATCCATCCTTCCTTTTTATCTCCACACCTTCATAAAACCCCTTATAAATTGCAACCAAATACACACAACACACACACATCAAAAATCCTAAAATGAAATACATGAGGCTTCACAAGTCCAAGGTTCATGAAAACGAGCAAGATTTAACCACAGAAAACAAACAAGCATCGAACCATGGTCAAAAGGTCAAACGACTCTCAGAAGCAATACAAAAACTCTTAACCTCCCGTGATGCCATGCGGACTCGCCACCTGGCGGAGGGCGAAACCGGAAAAACAACCAAGTGATAGAGATTCAAATGAAGCTCATATGGGATTCGCTTTCTATTCTTGGTTTATGTTATAACCAAGTATGTTATGTATACCATCAAATAAAGAAAGCAAATTACAAAATGGCCCTTGTGGTATAAAGTACTATGTTTCTTGGATTTTTGTAAATTCTTTACTTGCACATTATAACTAATGATACATCTAACAAAGTTGCATCAAATGTTGTACGTTTTATAAAGCAATGAAGTGCACTAAAAAACGAAGTTTTAGAAATGTTCATATTAACATAACCACTATAAAGTAGAGTAATTTTGGATTAATTGACATTACCTAATCAATAACGTGCATTGGATCCATTTTTGGGAGGAGATAACCGGTTCATTGACCATTCTTCCAAGGCTTTCCGGTGAAGAGCATTCATTCGAATATAAGGTCGTTTTTCTCTGATTAATTTCTCACCATTTTTCCAGTCATCAACAACACCCAAACCCACCAATAAAGCACACATCAACGCCACACTTCTTCCATGGCCTGAGTTGAAATCATATGACAATTATTGAGATTGACGATTTTAGTGTGTAATGATATCATTAATCAGGAGGTATACTATCAGTAAGGATGAAATGAATTTGAATTACCATAAGCACAATGAATGAAGATAGGAGTATTCTGAGTCCTCTTTCTCAAAGCCCATCGAATAGCTGATTCCATGGCACCTGGATCCGGCGACCTTGTATCCCACGTTGGAACACAGAGATAACCATTTTTAGATAAACCAGAAACCCTGGGTAACTCACAGGTGCAATCTATTACAGCAGGGTTACCCGGCGGCATTTTTTCCGGCGAAGAAGGCCACCCACCGACGTACAAACCCTTAGACACCTCGCTGTAAGGTGCTTCCCTGCTTTTTAACCTTCGAAGTGCTGAAAACCCTCGGACAAAATACAAGTAAGGGCTAAACATGAGTAGGGACCAAATTGGGAAGGATCCGTCTGTGTTTTTTCCTAATAGCATTGGTAAATTGATTAAAGGGTGTGAAGCGAGGGAGACGAGCAATGATACTAGAGATGCGTACAAGAAGGGAACTGATAGTAAAGTAAACCCTAGGGTTCTTAGATAGACGAACATTGTGAATAGAGTTGCTGCTTTCAATCCGATTAGAATAGATAATCCAACCCCCATATCTGATATTGAATCAAACGCAGAAACAGAGGGAGACGAGAGATCAAAAGGGTTTTTGTTTGACTGGAGGTATTCTGATCGGAATGGATTTGGTCCGAGGAACGTGGGAAAGTAACGAAGGAGATGCTGAATGAGTGAATGGAACTTTTTACCCCTCGTGGTTTTGCTTTTATAATTTACACCCCCGAGTTCAATAACCAATGAAAAAAAATTGATGGAAGATAGAAAAACATAAAATAATTTATTATTCTCCAGTTTTAAAGGGAAGAAGCAAATGAAATGGAACGATTACTTTTATTGTTTTAATTATTGTTCCTGTTTAAAATGATTTAGAGATAAATAAACAAAATGTTTTATTTTCTTTTTATTTATTTTTTTCTAATAACTCTCCAACTCCGGAAGAGAAAGAGGGTGTTAGTATTTCATTTTGAATCTAAAAAAAAAAATTTAGACAAAATGTCTTATTGACTTATGGTGATGAAAAACATGATTTTTTTAAAAATAGATTGGATTAGTTTTTGTGATAAGAAAAGTCAATAAGTAAATTTGTTGTTTTTTTTTTAAAGTGTTTGTCTTAACTGATACATGTTTTAAAGAGTTTTTTTTTACAACCAAAAAAGTTATAAAAAGTTTTGAAAAGTTCGAAATTTTAACTTATTAAAAGCTTTTTTTTAAGGGGTGAGGAACTCAGGATAAGTTATTTTAAAAGTCATTTTCATATCGTGACACACTTTTTTTTGACTTATTGACTTTTTAAAAAGTTAATAAGTTAATAAGTTGTTTTTTAAATGAAATCTCAAACACCCTGAAAATACAATTTTATTTTCCTTTATTTTCTCTTCTTTTCTCTCATTTTTTTTCTTTGCTAAAATTTGGAAACTATGTGTTATGTCATCAAAGATCTTGGTGTGGCTCCCAACATTAATGATCATGTTGAGATCTTCTGTGACAATGAGGGTACTCTCGTTCTAGATAAAGAGCTTAACTGCTCGGTCACACAAACATACACATAATATACTTAGGAAATATCATTATATTTCAAGGTTGTATATAATAGATATATTATTGATGTGTGTAGACTCACTTAGTTTTAAACCTACTTTTAATTATCAAATAACACACAAAAGACAGTGAACCTATCAATTGTGGTATAGCTAAATAAGCAGGGTATCGATCACAGGGAACGGCAAATTAAATTAAAAACTAATTTTATCTAAGTTAATTAAAAAGTAGGGGTTTTCTCTAGTTTTACAAGACTAGAAACTTACTAACTATTACTAATTTAAGACTAGAAAATAACGACTTAACTAGATTCAATAATTGGAAAGGAACTTCTGTTTAGTTCAACTTGGTTAACTCTATGGTTGATTTCAAGGTAATGGTGCAATGGATTAATTCTTTCGTTGGTTACCGATTCAAGTGATTAGATTCGTGTTCACTACCCTAATCCTTAGCAAATAAACTAACTTAAACAGTGGTCAATTGTCTAATTTAATTATATTCACTAGATTAATTATTCGGGTTAAGTTAGACTTGCAATAGTTAACTAATTTATTCTTTTAATTAACTCCTTGTTTGATGGTCATCTTACAAGCTTGCACATGAATTTACTCAATTTTCTTATTAATTCTAGTTTCATATTCATTAATCCTAGACATATAGCATAGTGATCACATAGCATACGAGGTCAATAATCAATAGATGTTCATGCTAATCAATTATCTTCCTATTAACAGAAAATTAATTATTATTTACACACAAGGTTCTTTAGCAAGCTAAAATAACAAAAATTCACCAACTTGGAATTAATCCTACCAATCAATCAAACCATATTGTCAACTTTGTATCCCCAAATAGAAGTCTAAAGGTTTTAGCTCATAATTGAAGTAAGTAACAGCAAACAAACAAAGTCAAATTGCTTAATCATAATGATAAAACAAAAGAATAAATGGAATGATGAAATTTTGCCTCAATTACTCTCCGGAATTGAATTCTAGCTCCTTTCGTCGTCTTCTAGGGTTTCTCTGGCTTCTCAATCGTAGCAAAGTACTTCTGAATCGTCCCAGAACTACCTTCTATCGATCTGTGGAATTATCTATAAATATGCGAACCGACTCGTCGAGTCATGTGGTGACTCGTCGAGTCCCTCTCACATTCCCCGTATTGTGATAACTCTCTGGGATCCCGAGTCATTATCTTCTCGATCCTTCGATTGGACTCGTCGAGTAGTCGATCTGACTCGCCGAGTAGGTGCCATTTTTAATGTTTTTTTTCTTCTTTATTCCATTCTCGATCTTCTAACAGTTTCTCCCGCTTCCTTTCGCTTCCGAGCTTCATCTTTGGACTGAAAAACATAATTTAACACTTTTAAGTACCTTTTGTCCATAATATGCAATAATTTAGCTAATAAATGAGTAAAAATGTATACTTAATATGAACTAATTATGCACATATCAAAATACCCCACACTTGTCTTTTGCTTGCCCCCAAGCAAAACTGAATTTTAAACATATTAGAATCATATATAACAACTCCAATCTAACCCAGCCATTATGCCAAGACCGCAACGCATGCATTTGTGTCTAAAATTTTTCCTAAAGGCCTCCCATACTCTAAATACTCACAATCCTCATAAACATTTGCTCACTCATCCCGAACTATGCTCATTTTATGCAACCCTCCGAATCCATCCGCAGAAAACCTCTTACCCTCAAGGTGTTTTTAATTGAGCAACCCGAGCATACATAATCTAAAATTACAAGTTTTTTATACCACTATAGAGCTCTTTTGAATTCATCTCTTCTTTGATATTTGCTTTGATCTCTTTGAATTCACCACCTTTATTGTTTGATTTTCGGGTATCTTCGATTTTTTTGAATTTCTTGGAATTTTGATCTTTTGATCTTCACTTTAATTGCTCCAAAATTCATACAATTTCTCTTGTAATTCTCTCTTTTTTTTTTTAACATGTACCTCTTTTTTTCACTCAAATCCCTACATGCTTAAGCAGGGGCGCTCAACCTCAACCTTTATTGGCTAATGATAACAATCTTCCTGGATACATTTCAAGTTTAGGCTGCTAAACATATTGCATCCCTCGGGCCGAGCAGGGTCGTGTTTTTGTCCCATGATTTCACTAGAATAAGGAAGCCACAAATGCACTAGAACGTATATAGGCTCAACTAAACATTTGGGTTTTCATGCAATCATCAACACAACTCTAACATGGAGTCCTAATTTTACTTTTACCAAAATTTTCTAATTTAGATCCTAAGTAATACTTTTGGTATGCAAAATTTTAAAATTAGCCTAAATTAAGACTCTAAATTTTCTAATATGTAACCACCCCCCTACCCCACACTTATTTGATGCAATGCCCTCATTGCATATTATGTATGACAAAAACATAAAAAAAAAAAACTAAAGAGGGAATTGGAACAAACTCCCCTGGGATAGCAGTGGATAGGTTGATCACTTCCTTTTCAGCTCCAACTTCAATTGACTTTAGACATGGTATCCATGCCTTGGGTGTTTCGTCTCGTGTGGGTCACTCCAAATACGCGGATAACAGTGTAAGATCTTCAAGAATAAATATGGAAAGAATATATAGTCAAGTGGTACTCTAATCAGCATCAAATCAGCAGCCCTTTCGACATGAAACCAAACGACTCGTCGAGTATATACCAGACTCGTCGAGTTACTTCGGGAAATCTTCGGATTGTTGAGAATTAAGGGCGACTCGTCGAGTCAGTTTAGTGCACTCGACGAGTTGGTCACTGAATGAAAATAATATAATTCTGCATCTGATCCAGCTTCCAATAAACTCTCTATACTTTCTATTCACTTCTAGACTCCCTTGCCAACATCTCTAAGGACCGGACTCAATACTTTAACTCTAACGCTCCTCCTTTCTTGACTCTCTTTCTCACTTTGATTCTATAACTCTAAACCCTTTTTGAAGCTAGCACTCCTAATTCAATTCTGAAAAATTGTCAAAGCATCAAACATCAATTAAACATCAAAAGCAAGTTTTAAAAACATCAAACAAACCAAATCAAAAAAAAACAAACACAAAATTAAAAATTGTTCAATAAAAATGCATAAAAAAAATCAATCCTCCTCATCATCATCATCAAGCCCTACTCCACTTCCTCCAACACCACTTCTTCTTGCACTTATCACTTCTTCCCATGATGGAATGTATGGAAAGTTACCACCATCTATGTGTGGAATGTTAAAGTGTTCAAAAAGTCGGATATGAGATTGGTTGCTAAAATTCAAGCCCCTCGCCATTTGATCCTGTAGTCGCCTCATCTCCACATTGTACCAATCCATTGGTACATCTTCATTCTCAACCGGAATCACCGGCGGCTCCTCCTCAATATCCCGCTCTCTCCTTGAACGAACCCTCCTCCCCGGTGCTTCGGGACCAACAACCGGATCATCATTCGGGATGGCATAGTGGCCACCACCATAATCTTCAATAATCCTCGCTCTTCGGAAAAGAATTGGGTTGAAAGGAGGTGTAGGGATCATCGTCATGAAGTTCCACGCACCGCGGTTCATCAACCCGAATGAATTGGCCAACCGGGTGACAAACATCCCCCCATTAATTTGGGAAGTTTTGCGATCCTTGACCGCATCCTCCGATAGATATGAAGCTAGGCACCAAGAAATGTTGCAAAAAACGTCGGGTGTAATGATGCTCCATAAATAGAAAACGTCAAGGTTGGAAACCTTGTCATCATCCTTTCGTTGATTGATGGTGGATGAAATGAGGCGGTGTATGAGGCGGTGTGTTGGGGATCGAATGCTCCCTTCCTGTGCCGACTTTGGAATATTGACCTTGTTACCAATAGTATTCCACCAGCCCGTACTCGTAACTCCTTCGGGAAAGACCATATGGGTTTGTGCCAAAAGGCCTGAAAGATGGGTGTTGAGACCAAGGGCTGATCATAAACCCCTAATCGACAGGCAAGATCCACCATGGAGCATTGATGAAACTCTCCCCCAAGACAGAAACTGAAGCTGGACGGGTGATAAGCATCCACTCCCCCGGTGAAAGATACCGTGGAGAAAAACTCCAAATAAACCGGCTCTTGAATACGGAAGACCCGGCTCCACCCGTCACAAACCATTGTTTCGCCTTCATGATAAAACTCCTTCACAAGATAAGGAGCTAACTCCTCCTCATAACGAACATTCTGCAGCCAATCCCAATCTATCCGGTTGGGCACATAGACCTCTTTCTTCTTGATATCAGCCAGCTTCTTCTTCCATTTCCGTAATGTCGAAGCGGACTCGATTTGTGGGAAGTTTAGCCACGGAAAATCCCCTTGGTGGCCACTGGAACTTTGCCCCCTTCTGAACATGATTTCTGCAAAACAAATACACAAAACCCAGAAAACACAGAATATCATTAAAAACATCTCGCATATGTTCCCCGACTCGACTCGTCGAGTCCAGGTACGACTCGGCGAGTAGCGCGAACTGCACGAGTCAGTCGACGGGTCGATGAAAATTAGACCATGAAACCTGGAAATTTTGTCAAGGGTTTTGTCTATGCACTTACTATTAAGGTATTAAGGCCAAAATAAACGTTCAAAACAACAAAAGTCACGACATATCTTCATCGATAAACAAAATATTAAACATCTTGAGATTGACATAATTTCGTGTCTCGTGTTTTCGTGTCTCCGGCTATAATTCCCACAAAACACTTAGTCAGAAACTGACATCTACCTTTAGGGACCAAGTGAAGGTCAAAGTCAACTTCCAGTTGACCTGACTCGCCGAGTCCCTATCCTTCCATCAGACCTCATACCTGTCTCTACTCGTCGAGTTAGGCGATGACTCGACGAGTTTTCCTTCTAAAAGAACACCGACTGAATCCACATCCGACTCGCCGAGTTGTATGAACAACTCGTCGAGTTCATCATCAACCGATACTCATGTCCTGCCCTGACTCGCCGAGTTGTATGAACAACTCGTCGGGTTACTCTTCATCCTATGAACACGTTCTGTCCTTGACTCGCCGAGTTGTATAAACAACTCGCCGAGTACCATGAAGATTGTCTTGGACTCGCCAAGTCCGTTCATGCACTCGCCGAGTACCATGAATTCCTAGAACACTTTGCTTAGTCCAGAACGTTGTGTCACTCCCCGGGACTCCTAAAACCCTTCCACACTAAACTGGTCCTTATGACCCTCACTGATTTGGGACCATAACCCTTGGACTCACCGAGTTCCAGGAATGGATTTGTCGAGTCTATCACATTCCTTACTAAGAACTTCGATTTCTGATGTACAACACTTAACCACATGATAGATCCAGGCCCCTAAACTCGATCTAGCACGTAAAGTTACAAACTTTACGTGCATGCATGGGACATTAAAGCTTAAAAGGCTCTAAACTGGTTCTTTTGTTGCATGGGGCCTTCCTTAGTGCAAAAAGCAACCAAGATTTGACTTGTGGCTCATAAAATGACATGATACAGAAGCCCAAACCCCCAACCATGTTTGCAAACACGGCTGGCCACCAAAAATGGCTTATAAAAGCCCTAAATCACCTCAAAGAGGGATCTAACAAATGAATGAGCAAGGTTCAGACTTCATACCTTCCAAAGACTGCAAATGATGAACCAAACTCGAATCCTTCAGTCCCTCTTGATCCTTCTATGCTCTTCCTTCTTCCTTGAGATCAAAACTCACAAGAATCACTCAAAAAGCCTTAGATCTACTAAAAAACGGCTAGGGTTTGCTATGAGGAGTGTTTGGGAGCATAAATGGGGAAAGGAGGCTGCATAAGGTCGTTTAAATAGGGTGCAAACCCCTGGATTAGGGTTTTTGTCCAAACAGCGGCTACTCGCCGAGTCCGCAGCTCAAACCCCGCGCCTCATCCCACTTCTACTCGGCGAGTCAGTCGTTCGACTCGCCGAGTCCAAGGCTAAAACGCAAAAATAAATGAAGATTTAATAACAGAATACATACCAAGAACCATGTGCTACAAATCTCCCCCACTTATTTTAGACTTCGTCCTCGAAGTCTGCCGCTCGATCCTGAAACAGCTCGGGGTAGTGCTCCATCATCTCACTCACTGGCTCCCAAGTCCACTCCGACCCCTTCCGGTGCTGCCATTGCACCTTCACGAGTTCTACTCTTTTGTTCCTCAGATCCTTTGACTTTCGGTCAAGGATCGCTACAGGCCGCTCGATGTAATTTAGGCTGCCATCAACCTGAATGTCCTCCAAGGGTACCACCGCCATATCGTTCACTAAGCACTTCCGTAGCTGAGAGACATGGAAAGTATTGTGGATCTGAGTGAGTTCGGCTGGCAGATGCAGCCGATACGCCACCTTGCCCACCCGAGCTACAACCCTGAACGGTCCGATATACCTCAGGCAACTTGCCCCGCTTCCGGAATCGGATGACGCCCTTCCATGGCGACACCTTCAGGAGAACCATATCCCCGACCTGGAATTCCAGGTCTGATCGACGCTTATCGGCGTAACTTTTCTGCCGACTTTGAGCAGTCTGAAGCCTGTTCCGGACCTGTTGAATCTTCTCTGTCGTCTTAAGCACTACTTCGGTGCTCCCCATGACTCTCTGGCCAACCTCGCCCCAACATATCAGGGTCCTGCACCTCCTCCCATACAACATCTCGAAGGGAGGACGATCGATACTCGCATGATAGCTGTTATTATATGAGAACTCCGCCAACGGGAGGTAGGTATCCCAACTACCTCCGAAATCTAAAACGCATGCCCGCAGCATATCCTCCAGAGTCTGGATGGTCCGCTCGCTCTGGTCATCCGTCTGCGAGTGAAAAGCGGTGCTAAAATGCAGACGAGTACCCAGCTCGTCATGAAACTTCTTCCAAAACCTGGAAGTAAACCGCATGTCTCTGTCTGAAATCACCGAAACTGGCACTCCGTGCCGCGCCACCACCTCCCTGATATAGATATCGGCCAATTTCTCGGCCGAGATGCTCTCCTGAATCGGAATAAAGTGGGCGCTCTTGGTCAATCGATCCACGATGACCCATATCGAATCCATCCCCCGCGCGGTCCTGGGAAGCTTTGTGATAAAATCCATCGTACTATCCTCCCATTTCCACAGCGGGATATCCAACGGCTGCATCTTGCCATGTGGTCTCAGATGCTCCGCCTTGACCTTCCTGTAGGTCAAGCACCGCTCCACGTACCGTGCCACATCCCGCTTCATGCAGGGCCACCAGTAGTCCAGACGAAGATCCCTATACATCTTCATCGCCCCGGGATGAATGGAGAATCAGGATTTGTGCGCCTCCTCCATCAGGACCTTGCATACGCCTCCATGATAAGGGACCCACACCCTATGGTGAAGAGTCAATAACCCTCGGCTGTCATAGTCGAAGGAGGAAACCTGCCCCACAATCCACTCACTCTTTCGATGTTCCTCCTTCATGGCCTCCTGCTGAGCCTCCCGGATCCGCTCCAGAAGCGGAGTCACCACTTTCATCCTTAGACAGATATTCCCGATCAGTGCTGCCTTGCGGCTAAGCGCATCAGCCATGACATTGGCCTTCCCTGGATGGTAGAGGATCTCACAATCATAATCCTTCACCACATCAAGCCACCGACGTTGCCTCATATTCAGATTTGGCTGGTCCATGAGATACCTCATACTCTTATGGTCCGTGTAAATCGTACAACGAACCCCATAGAGGTAATGACGCCAAATCTTGAGGGCGAACACAACATCCCCCAACTCCAAATCATGCGTCGGGTAGTTCGCCTCGTGAGGCTTCAGCTGCCTCGACGCGTAGGCGATGACATGCCCTCTCTGCATCAATACCGCTCCCAAATTTGCGATGGATGCATCGCAGTACACAACAAAATCCTCCATGCCCTTTGGCAGGGCTAAGATTGGCGTCTCGCACAATATCTGTCTCATCGTCTCAAATGCGGCCTGTTGCTCAGGCCCCCAGCGATACACCACCGACTTCTTAGTCAGTCGGGTGAGCGGAACTGCTATCTTAGAAAAGTCCTAAATAAATCTCCGATAGTAGCCCGCCAAAATTAGAAAGCTCCGAATCTCAGATGGAGACCTCGGAACCTTCCAATTCATCACGGCCTCTACCTTGGCCGGATCTACCGAAATCCCGTTCTGGTTGACAAGGTGCCCAAGAAACTGCACCTTGCGCAACCAGAACTCACACTTGGAGAACTTAGCATACAAGTTCTCCTTCCTCAAAGTCTCCAAAACCTCCCGCAGATGCTCCTTATGCTGCTCCTGTGTCTTGGAGTAAACCAAGATGTCATCAATAAATACTATCACAGACCGATCTAACATCGGTCTACATACGTGGTTCATGAGATCCATGAACGCGGCAGGAGCATTGGTGAGCCTGAAAGGCATCACCACAAACTCATAGTGGCCATAACGCGTTCGAAACGCAGTCTTCTGCACATCCTCCTCTCCGACCCTCATCTGATGATACCCTGAACGCAAATCAATCTTGGAGAACCAAGATGCTCCCTGAAGCTGGTCAAAGAGGTCATCAATCCTCGGGAGTGGGTAGCGGTTCTTCACCGTTACCTTGTTCAGCTCCCAATAATCTATACACATCCGATGCGACCCGTCCTTCTTCTTCACAAACAGAATTGGGGCTCCCCAGGGTGAACTGCTCGGTCTAATGAAACCCTTGTCTAACAGCTCCTGCAGCTGTGTAGACAACTCCTGCATCTCAGGAGGAGCCAACCGATACGGTGCCTTGGCTATCGGAGCCACACCAGGAACTAGGTCGATCCTAAATTCCACCTGTCGTTCCGGAGGTATCCCAGGTAACTCCGCGGGGAATACGTATGCAAACTCCAGTACCACCGGTACATCGCCCACCGTCGCCCTACCCGTTTCCTGGGTATCCATAACATACGCGACATAACCTGCGCAACCCTGCTAGAGGTAGCGCCTAGCTCTCGCTGCTGAACATAAAGCTGGTCCTCGCTGTGGCCTCTCGCCCTGGATCACCAGCTCTCCCTGCTTGGGGTCCTGACCCGCACCAACTGCAGCGCGCAGTCGATCACTGCCCTATTAGGGCTGAGCCAATCCATGCCTATAATCACCTTGTTCCCACTCAATGGAAAGGGAACCAGGTCTACCAAGTAGCGCTCCTCAAATAACCTCAGCACACAATCTCGAAATACCGTCGATGCCCGCATCGAACGGTCGTCTGCAATCTCTACCTCTAGAGGGCAATCCAATATGCCCGAAGACTCGGAAAATCTCTTGCTAAGCGCAAGAGACACAAATGATCAGGTAGCGCCCGAGTCAAACAATACCAGAACCGGGATGTCGTTCACATGGAACGATCCTAAACAGAGCACATATCAATAACACAATCTCAACAAAAAAAAAGATCAGGGGGAAAGAATCATACCCGTCACCACATCGGGTGCAGCGCATGCCTCCTCGGCTGTCAGCTGAAATGCTCGGCTCCGCACCACTGGAACCTCTGTCTTGACCTTCCGGCCATCTGTAACCCGCGCCGTCGCTGAGATAGGCGTTGCCGCTGGCACTGCTGCTGACGTTGTTGTCAATCTCGGGCAATATGCCCTTTTGTGGCCCCTCTGATTGCAATGGAAGCAAATCAGGTCTGTCATTTGTACCGCAAGGGCGGGGGCAGTACAATCCCTGCCAAAATGCCCCACCTTGCCACACTTATAGCAGCCCAAACTCGGCCCAGTGCGACAAGCTCCCTCATGTGACCGACCGCATTTTCCACAGCGGTCCCGTCCTGCCTGGCCTTTTGGCCTACCATCAGGTCCCTTGGGCTTCTTCCCTGAAGCTCCAGTCGTCAACCCCTCCACTGGCTTCCTCTTCTGGACGTGCTCGAGATCAATCTCCCTCTCCCTAGCCCTGGAAATCATGGAATCCAAGGTAGGGCAAGCTGAAAAACTAACATGGTCCCGAATGTCAGCTCGTAGCATGTTGTGGTAGCGGGCCTTCCTCATATCCTCATCACCCGCATACTGGGGCACCAGAAATGCCCTCTCCCAGAACTTGGCGGTGATCTCCGCCACAGTCTTCGTAGTGTGCCTCATATCCAAAAACTCCCTAGCCAGCCGCTGAAGCTCCACAGCTGGCGCAAACTCCACCCTGAATCTGGTCACAAAGTCCGACCAAGTCATAGGCTCAACAGCCGAGGCTCCCAATGAGTCACCAACAGACTCCCACCAATCCCTAGCCCTGTCTCGCAAGCATCGTGCTGCATATCTCACCTTCGACCCCTCTGGGCAGAAGCTCGTCAGCTGCGTAGACTCAATGTCCGCGATCGATCTCCTAGCAGCAATGGGGTCCTTCACCCCATGGAAATCCGGCGCACCACTTCCACGAAAGTCCTTAAAGGACAGTGTGTGTGTACCCACCTGGCCAGACGCCATATCACTCCTGAATGACCGGAGACGATCCTCCATCAGCTCAACAATCCCCTCCTTGATCGACCCGAAGATGATAGGGGTCGACTCAAGGATGCCTCTCGTGATCTCAAACGCGATAAACTCGCGTAGCCCATCATCAACCTGCTCGGATCCCGAACCCGATCCTGATCCTGATCCTGATCCGGAACCTCGTGCTCCAATTCGTGTGGTCACCATACTGAAAACACACGCATAAAAGTCAGGATCATACATATACTCAAGAGATCTAACACACTCTCCGAGGTTCCCGATTTCATCTAGGCCCTCCTTGATTCGAGTATGGGTCCTCTGCTTTCAGTAGTACGGGCACATACTACCTTCCACATCTACCAGTGCTTTCCTCAAGGATTGCTTCGACTTCAACAGGTCCCTTTACCGATACCCCTTTCCACTAACCACATCCTAGGCTTCCCTAGGGCACTCTCCGACCTACTCTCCGCCATCAGCTGCACAGGAGCCTCTACCATTTCCCTTAACTAACTTGCAGGTATTGTTACATATCCACTCCTTAGTTAGTCAGAAATAACCAGACTCCCATAGCACAAAGCAAGCAGCATTCGTGCATCGAGTAACCAAATCAGGCATAACCTATGCAGGCCATCCTACTGCTAACTAAACAGTCCTAGCATACAACTCATACAATAGGCATATAAGGCATCCTCCTAGATCCTTAGCCCTAACTAGCATGCGATTATCAGAATCATATATCAGGCACACAAGTCATCTTCCTAGATCCTTAGTCCTATTCTAGCATGCAATTCTGAATCAAGCCATATAGCATAACATAACATGTATGGGTATCTTGGGGAAAACTTACTTGAGTCCGGCCGGTCGCATGCATCATACACCTTGTCTTTCGTAAAATCCTTCCGTTTAGATTTTTAGAAAACCATTTTATTGTAAAAATCTTTTAGCCCCTCAGTTTGAGTCCAGACACCCCCGAGGGCGTGTCCGAATTCCTCAAACCAGGGCTCTGATACCAACTTGTAACATCCCAAAATTCAAGCCCAAAAATTTCATTTTTGATTAATTAATACATAAAACATTCATTAGAAAATATTGTATAAACACGTCATCTCAAAACCAAGTATCATATTTGAAACCCACAACCATGAACAAATGTCATATCAGAGTACAATCCCAGAAAACACCGTGCGGAAAATCATATGTGAGTGTGTGTGATGCCATGCTACGCCACCGGCTCCTTCGCCTTATATGAAGAGGTACCTGAAACCAAAAACTGAAACCGTAAGCACAAAGCTTAGTGAGTTCCCCCATCATACCACATACCATACAATACCATCGGTATCTTTCAACCGGTATGTAACACCAAATTTTTCAAAACGAATTTTTCAAAACGAAATTTTCATTTAAATTAGTTTATCTCTTTAACACTTTTCATAAAAATCTCCTTTTTGTTTTAATTACAATACATGACTCTTTTGTTCAATCAATTAATAAACCAGGATCCTCAAAACAAACTCTTCCTCTGGTGTGTACAATCGAGCCGGTGCCGTCCCATGATCCAGAGAAAACCTGAAACACATAACACAAAACATTGTAAGCACGAAGCTTAGTGAGTTCCCCAAAATACCACGCATAACACATACTAGCCACTCGAGGCTATAACTCTGTGGGCCCTTGGGCCCCGAACTCTGTGGACCCTCTGGTCCTAGCTCTGTGAACCTTCCGGTTCTAACTCTAATATACTCTTATATACACATGACATAAATCACATAGAAATAATGCAGTGCAACATATCACATAAATAGCACACAATAGCTCCGTCACATAACTCTAATTACCACTCAAGGTAAAGTATAGTGAGAAGACTTACCTCAGATATCTCGATAAATCTCTGACTCGGTAGAATTATGGTCTAGCCTCTGCCTGATCACATAAGGTAAATACTCTCATAGATATAACTCTCGAGACTAGACTCAATTCTCTCTTGGCATCCTCAGAAGGGTAAAAGACCATTTTACCCCTCTCTTGGCTCAACGGCCCCATTGTTGACCAAACCCTAAAAGTCAACAAAAGTCAACGGTCAAACTTTGACCCGACTCGTCGAGTGCACTTGGGCGACTCGGCGAGTCTACACGTGTCCACTATCTATCTATTCTCGCTTGGCACATCGAGTCTTTCCCCTTGCTTGACGAGCTACACCTGACATGAATCGCGGGGCCACCCCGACTCAACTCGCCGAGTCTAAAGATCAACTCGGCGAGTTCCACCTTGAACTCCAGTCCTCTATCCCCCCTCTGACTCACTGAGTCATTCCCCCAAATCGGCAAGTTACTTACTGAGTGACTTACGGGAAACCCTAGCCCTACTCGCCGAGTCTGCCCTTGGACTCGGCGAGTTCATGTCATGCATAAACTCAATTGGCCTCATGAGGTCAGATCTGTTCCTTTGATCCATAGATCTGACCTTCCCAAGCCTGATAATCACGTAAAGCTTGGATCTTGACACTCATGTGACGTCTAGGAGGTTTCACTTGGTGATTTAGCACCAAAAACATCACCCTAAGCTCATTACCTCCGTAGCTCAACATAAAGCAAGCTGGAATAAGCTCTTTAGACCACTATGGGTCCAGATCTGAAGTCTCAATATGAATAGGGGCCATATCCTCACAATTCATTCCAATAAAGGACATAAAAACTCTACATCTATGGATTCCTTCAACAAAACAGATTAAAGGGGCGATATAATACCTCAAAGATGAAGTCTTTTGTTAGAAATCCCCAGATGCACAACCTCCTTGGTCTCCTCCAAGTTAGAATCACCTCCTTCTTGCAAGAATCAACCACAAAGATCAAGAAATGGCTCTGATGGAACCTTGTCCTAGATGAGACCTTGCTTCTGACTCTAGGATGAGATCTCCTCGGTTGCCTGGTTATGACTGCAAGATCACAAAGAACAAGGGCCGTAAGCCGCTTCCCGGGAGGGGTTTCCGGGAGAATGCTCCGATGGTCAAGTTAGGATGACTTTAGGGTTTGTGTCTGTTCTCTCAGGATTGGTTAGAGAGCTTACCCCGCTGGTCTTGTGTGCACATCCTTTTATACCTAGCGCTCCTGCCTGGTCCGTACCAGACAGGATCACTTTTGGAGGAGACAAGGTCAGAGGCGCTGATTGAAGGGTCGTACGCCCTCAACCGCTAGAGCGCTCTCATTGGCTCCGACGGTAATGCTCTGATCCTGCCCTTTGTCTCTTGACCGTATCTTCTGTCTTGGAGTAAGGAGCGTTACTTGGCGGGCGCGAGCCTTCCGCCTGTCCGTTCTGCTCCCGGGGGCGCCAGCGGGCACTGAGCCTGCTGGGGTGAGCCTGGCTGGTGTGCCCGGCTCTAGGGCCTGGACGCGGTTCTGCTGTGCTGCCCTAGGCACACCATCAAGTCCCCCAGTCCAGTAGCCGTAGCGTTGCAGCACTAGTTACGGCGTTCTGGACTTAACTGATTGACGCGTGTCCGTCATTACTCCGTTCTTTATGGCGACGTGTCCGCGCCTGACTGTTAACGGTTACCTCAGCGTGTCAGGCATTTAAATGTCCTGCCTCTTCCTTTTCCTTCAAAAGGGATTTATAGAGAACGGTTCTCGCCATTTCTTCCCTCTTTTCCCTGTGTATTCGTCTTTTCTCTCCTTTCATGGCTAATCTTCCCGGAATTGTTCCTTCTGCCATCGAGTATCAACAGTTGGAGGCCACTTATGGCTTGTCTCCTTTAGAAGGTATGGAATTTCCCTCTGCTGGATCCTCCATCTCTTCTCCCCACACTGGAAAAATCGGGGTTTTCCTTAAAACCCTAGATGTTGGCATACGATTTCCTTTGACAGATTTCCAAGAGGAGGTTCTTCAGAAGGATGATTGTAGTCTTCAAATGTTGACCCCTAATGCTGTCAACAAAGTGGTTGCCTTCGAGATGATCTGTAGAGCCAATGGGTATGTTCCCGACTACTTCGTCTTTAAGTTCTTCTTCCGGTTCTGCCTTACCGGAGATAAGTGTACGTTTTCGGCCCGGCGAGGGGGACATGCCCTAGTTCCTGATGGGCGCACCCCCAAGAATTGGCAAGACAAGTGGTTGTGGGTGAATCAAGAACTGGTTGGGAGTGGTCGTTACCGTGCCAATGCTTTCGCCGATACTGTCCCTAAGCTCTTCCCTCACAATCAAGAAGTCGCCGATTACCTGAAAAGTGTGCAGGTAACCACTGAAGATTACTCCGAAGCGCTTCTGTCCGGGGTAGGGATGAGCCCCTCCTGGAGGCGGCGTGGAAAGATGGCGGTGTTCTATTCCGTCATTGATGGTGAATGTCGCATTCGTCCTGTTTCTCTCTTTACTTTACTTTTTTGGTGTTTCTCTTAACCGCCTCCATGTGACTTACATTCCATTCTACTTTTCTTTAGGTGTTGAGTCTTCCTTATCCATGGATGAGGTGCTGCGTAAAAGCTATCGAGGCAAACTGGAGTTTCGTGAGGTGGATCTGTTCGAGCGTCTTCCCCCTTCTCGTCGGGCAGATCGTCTCAACACCCCTACTCCTCCTGTCCCTCCAGTGGGCTCATCGGCGTCTGAGGGAGGTCCATTGCTTGTCCGCCCAATTTCCTCTGTTATGCTAACGGGCGGTGTTCCTTCCCCTTCCCCGGAGGACAGTGAGGACAGCTAAGAGGGTATCATTGCTGACGTTCGGCGTATGCAGGCGAAACGGAAAGCTATGCAGGCGATGGGTGAGCCGGTGACTGGTGCTCCCTCTGCCCCCAAGAGGGTGCATACTAGGCACCACTTTTCTCGTCTGCTGAGCTCGATGAGCTCCATGCTAGTGAGTTACACTTCCGCTGGCATGGTTGTGATACCCGATGATGACGTGCAACAGTCTGAGGGAGTCAATAGGGCGACTGAACAACCCGATTTTCCAGATTTTTCTTCAATCCCTTCTCCAAGTGTTCCATTTGTCCCTTTCAAGCTTTCTCCCGCGAAAGGCCTTGGTCCCCACGGGCCAGTTACAGTTTCCAAAGATGATGGCCCTGGTGATGGTGCTTCTGGGTCGACGGCTTTTGTGCCGTCTTGGGATCTTCGCACCGATTCTCGTCTTTTTTTTCATGCTAATGCCTTGGAGTTCTCGTGCCATGCCTTCCCTCCAACTGCAGTGGGGGATATGGATGCGATGGGTAGCCCTGTCCTTGCTCACAACATGCCCTATGTTGCTGCGCAGGCGATGTTCTATCTTGTTGTAGGTTCCCGGCGCATCCATAGCCTCGGCGAGATGGAGGCTGCTCATGCCACCTGTGGATCGCGTGTGGCAGGCCTGGAGCGCCGCCTGGGTGAGCTTGGCGACGATCTTCGCTCAACTGAAAAGAAATGTGAGTTGTTGGCGTCTGAGAAGAATGTTCTTGATGAGGCTAGGGCTGCATTGAAGGCCAAAGTTGATTCTCTAACTCAAATGAATGAAGGTTTAATGATCCAGGTTGAGAGTCTCGAGCGTGACGCCATTGACCGTGACAAGCTTGTGTCGTCGCTGCAAGCAGATGTGTGCGCTGCTCGTCGAGACTTGGATTGGCTGTTGCAAATCGGTGTTGTGCGTATCGTTGATAAGCTGATAGAGCATCCTGACTTTACCAATGCTATCAGTCTTATCCGTCATGCTGCATATATGGCTGGGGTTGAATCTGCCTAGAAAACTTCAAGTGGTGGTGAAGGTGGGGAGGCGGGTGCTTGTTCGCTGTCTTTCGGGCCTGTGGTTAGCGTAAGTGATGCTCTCTTGTCCTTCTCTAGCATGGATCACGCAGGTCTGTTGGGTCTGGGAGAGATGGGTATTGATGGTTTGCGAGAGTTGTGTTCTTTTGGTTCAGAGGGTACTCTTGAGGATGTTGCGGGTCGTGAGATGGTGCTTGTAAATGACCCTGGTGTGGGAGGTAATGGGAAAGATCATGGTGCTAGTGGTGATGATCGAGCAGGTGTTAGAGGTGATGATGTTGATGAAGTGGTGGATGATAAGGAAGTTTCTGGTGGGTTGGCTGTGAAAGTGGGTGAGGATGATGTTGTGGAGGAGGTTGTGGTTGGTGATAAGGTTGTTGGTGATGGTTCGGAGCCATGATATTTCTTCATTTTGTTTAGTCTATGTGTTTTGCTTTGCGATGGTTGAACTGCTAAGAACAATGTTATATATATATATATATATATATATATATATATATATATATATATATATATATATATATGTTTGGCATGCACTAAGCATTTTGTTTACTATCAACTTTTGTTTTGTGCTTGGCTTATTCGTTTATTGCATGCTGCTCAAGATGTGCCAAACATGTTGCCTTGTTTTTGTTACCACTGACACACTAAGTGTTCACACTGAATGCACTTAACACTCATCATTCAATCATTGAAGATTATTACACTAAGTATGAGAGATCAGCAATTGCATTATTATTTAACCGTGGGTTTTTTAAATACACTAAGTATTAAGCTCATGTCACTTATGCATGAAATGCTATATGTGTCGAGTACTAAACTCATGCCTTTAAACATAGAAATACATTGAGTATCAATTCTCATGTCACTTAGCATGGATAGACGTACTCTAAGTACTCTAGGGTGCAACATACTAAATGGAACATCAACCAACTAGGGTTACATCTTTCCTCTTCCTTAGAAAAAATATTTCTTTAGGTTCCTAGCATTCCATGTTCTTGGAATGGGCCTTCCTTCCATCGTCTCTAACACGTATGCCCCGTTCCTGTTTGCCTCTGTGACCCTGTATGGGCCTTCCCACGTTGGGCCCAACTTTCCCTGGGGTTGTGCCCGACTGGCCTCGTTTTTCCTCAAGACATACTCGCCCACTTTGAAGGCCTTCTCCTTTACCCTTTGGTTGTAATACCTTTTTGTTGCATGTTTATACGCAGCTTGGCGTACTTCCGACTCTTCACGTTTCTCCTCTAGGATATCTAAGTTTATCCTCAGGTCTTGTGTGTTGCTTTCCTCATCTTGGTTGGCCACCCTTAGCGTATTCACTGCCACTTCCATGGGGAGCATGGCTTCGGTCCCATATGTCAAGCTGAAAGGGGTTTCCTTTGTGCTTTTCCGTGGTGTAGTATTGTATGACCATATCACCATTGGTATCTCCTCTGCCCAATTCCCTTTTGCTTTGCCCAACCTCTTTTTGATCCCATTGACAATGGTTCGGTTGGACACCTCCGTTTGACCGTTCGCTTGAGGGTGTGCAACTGATGTGAAGTGTTGGCTTATCCCTTTGGCAGTGCACCATTCTCTGAATGGGTTCTCAGTGAATTGCAAACCATTGTCGCTGATGAGAGCCTTAGGTGTTCCAAATCTTGTCATGATGCTTTTCCACACAAATTTTATCATGAGCCTCCCAGATATGCATGCCAGTGGCTCAACTTCAATCCACTTTGTGAAGTAATCCACGGCTACCACCATAGTATAGGGTTGAATTTTAAACTTGTAAAATTCTAAGGGTTTGAAATTAAGATTACTCAAAATTAAACTTTTAATCATGAATTCAAATTTCAAAACTTGAGGGCAAGAATTGAACTTTTCAAAACACAAGGGATCAAATAAAAAATAATTCAAATTGACCAATTAATTTCATAATTATCTATATTTGACCTAATCTTAATTTTAGTCATTAGATAATTACCAAATAATTTTAAATAATCCATATTTATCACACAAACAACTAATATTTAAAAGATTTGAAATTATCTATTCTTTTGGCAAGGATAAACACTTAATTAAGATAAAATTCGGATTTTAACTTCATAAAACAAATTAAGCATCAAGTCCAAGTCAAAACAGCAGCCAAAACCCGAAAATCCCTCTGCCTGACGAACTGACTCGCCGAGTCAGACCTGGACTCGCCGAGTAGGGGTCAACTCGCTGAGTCCTGATACTGACTCGCCGAGTTGAGTCGGGCAGGGGCCAAAAACTCGATTTTCAGCAAATAAAGCAGTTAAGCATCACATACAACTGAAACCAATCAAGGCTCTGATACCATTGATAGGTTTTAGGCATAAGAAACATTCCTATGTGCTCATGCAAACCCTAATGCTTGGATCTAGGTTTCACTATTGAACATGCTTTGATTCCAAGACTTACAAACCCTAATCTAGCATATAAACAACTAAATTAACATATAGAATCAGATCTAGATGTTTACCTCTTCAATTGTTGGCTTAGATCTTCTCTTTCTTCTTTTCTTGAGCTTAGAGTCACAAATGCAACTCCTCTAATGGTTCACAAACCCCACAAGCAAGAAGGCAATATGAGAGAGGGAGAGAGATGCTAGAAATCGGCCTAGGGATCTCTTAGAATCAAGTGGTAGCCGAATTCAATGCCCTAGGGGTCATATTTATAGTTACAGGTTACTAGGGTTTCAGTATAAACCCTAATGGACAGCTTAGCCACCAAGCAGCCCATGGAACCTTCTGGAATGAGGCCTTGGATGAAAATATAATGGTTACCCATCATAATTTCGTTCCCCTTTAAGCCCATTAGGTTTCCTTAACCTAAAACTCAACTATCATACATTTGACAGTTTATACCCCTTTATTCAATTAATCTCTTTTGATCATCAAATTAATTCCTAATTAATTTATGACCAATACTAATTAAATAAATATGATTTCTCCTTTAATATATTATTCTTATAATATATTAATAAATCATAATACTCTCTCTTTCTCCTTAAATTACCTTGTCAAGTTGCTTTGGAGAAGGCAACCCAAAAGGACCATGCACAATCGGGTCAAGTACATACCAAATATAGTTACGGGCTTAGACACTATTCCAACAGTCTCCCACTTGGATAAGTCTAGTAACTATATCTCACATATGACTTCAGAATCCGATTAGCAATCGTAGCTCTTATACTTCGCTGTCAATTCTGATCAACTTGTCCTTTAGATAAGGGATCGTATAATCCTCTGTTCTGGATATCATGCTGACAATACTTATTGTCCAGCAGTAGTTCCTTGATTTCCGATTTGTTCGACATAGAATTTAGTTGAACACATCAACTTCATTCTGACCGGGCCCGGCACATAAGTCAAACCAAATCATCAAGTGGCCAATATATCACTTTTATTCTCATAGAATAAAAGGAACAGATCAACTTCGACTCATATGCATCTATTATTTACTAATGGATCATACACAATAATGTGTTTTATAACATCAAGTTACTGATGCGTTTACACATTATCAATGTACAACCAAC
Source organism: Lactuca serriola (assembly GCF_051521515.1). Taxonomy (NCBI): domain Eukaryota; kingdom Viridiplantae; phylum Streptophyta; class Magnoliopsida; order Asterales; family Asteraceae; genus Lactuca; species Lactuca serriola. The sequence continues at coordinate 31,639,843 of NC_136415.1, forward strand.
CAGCAAACAACAACCATATCTCTAAGTTTTAAGACTATATGATGTTATCGCTTTGCGATCACTTAAGATAAAACACCACTAAGTGATACAGCAAACTCGGGTTTAATCCAATGCTCACCTGATGTTCATCGATGCTTCTCTCCCGGAGCACCTCCACTAGAACTTTCTTTGACAGGTGGTCAAAACAAGTGGACGCTAGCTTGCTCAAAGCGTTTGCCCTCTTGTTCTCACTTCTGGGTATCTGCTTGATTGTAAATTGGCCGAATGATCCTACCAGTTGCTTTACCATCTTTACATACTTTCCCATTCTTTGGTCTCTTACCTCGAAACTCCCATTGACTTGGTTCGCTGCTAACGTTGAGTCGGTTAGTGCTGTTACAGCTTTCGCGCCCATCAGTTTGGCAAGTCGCAACCCTGCAAGCAGCGCCTCGTACTCCGCCTCGTTGTTCGATGTATGGAAGTCGAAACGGAGGGCGTAGGTTACCTCTTCTCCTTCTGGACTGGTCAGGATCAGCCCCGCCCCTGAGCCTTCCCTGCTGGACGCCCCGTCTGTGTACAGGGTCCATGAACCGTCGCCGGTAGGGGCCTCTTAAACTACCCACACCTTTTCTTTCGCTGGGTTCCTTCCGTTAGGAATTTCTAGTAAGAAATCAGCCAGCGCCTACCCTTTGATACTCGTTCTTGGGCGGTAGTTTATATCGTGCTCTCCCAGTTCAATTGCCCACTTGGCCAGCCGACCCGAAGTCTCCGGCTTAAGCAAAATTTGTTTAATGGGGTAGCTTGTGAGTACCTCGATTTGATGTGCCTGGAAGTGTCGCCTTAATCGTCTCGCAGCGTACATGAGTGCCAACACCAATCTTTCCAACGTGGGATAGTTGAGTTCTGGTCCCTGCAACGCTATGCTAACAAAGTATACCGGTCTCTGCTCCCCTTCCCTTTCCTTTCCACAGCCAATACCGATGATATCGCTTCGCCTGATGTTGAAAGATACACTTGTAATGTTTCTCCAGGGATGGGGGTTGCCAGAGTCGGCAGCTTGTGCAGTGCTTCCTTGATTCTCTGGAGCGCCTTCTCGGCTTCATCCGTCCATTGGAAATTGTTTTGCTCGATGCATCCCTTTAAGGTGTGGAACAGTGGCATAGCCTTGTCGGCAGATTTCGAGATGAACTTGCTTAGAGCTGTGAGCTTCCCGTTCAGACCTTGGGCATCTCTAAGAGAATTTGGGGTTGGCGTCTCAATGAACTCGTCGACCTTGGTTGGGCTGGGCTGGACGCCTTTTCTAGTAACATAGTAGCCCAAGAATTGCCCCTCTTCTACTCCAAACATGCATTTGGCTGGATTTAGTTTCATCTTGGCCACCTCTAATGTCTTGAAAGTCTCTTCGATGTCTTGCAGCATCTTCTCTTCATTTGGACTCTTAATTACCATATCATCTACATATACCTCAATATTCCTTCCAATTTGCTTGGCGAATATCGAGTCGACTAACCGTTGGTATGTCGCCCCTGCATTCTTTAACCCAAAAGGCATCTTGGTGTAGCAGAACGTGCCATGGTCTGTATAGAAGGCTGTTTTCTCTTCGTCTTCTTTGCTCATCAATATCTGGTGATACCCTTTGTATGCATCCAAGAAGCATTTTAGCTTATATCCCTGTAGCGACTCTACCTTCTGATCGATTTCCGGGAGTGGGTAGCAATCCTTAGGGCATGCCTTGTTTAGATCAGAAAAGTCGATGCACATGCGCCACGAACCATCCTGCTTGCAGACCATAACTGGGTTTGCAATCCATGTTGGGAACATCGCCTCCCTTACTATTCCGGCCTCTGTCGACTTAGACACTTCTGCATTGATCGCCCTGTTACGGTCTCCTCCTTGTACCCGCTTCTTCTGCTTAACCTCTTTTACCCCCGGTTTGATCATTAGCTTATGTTCAATGACCTTTCTTTCTACCCCCACCATATCCGTGGGGGTCCAAGCAAATACATGTTTGTAGTGTTTGAGCAGATCGAACAGTGCTCTTCTTGTGTGGTTTGGGAGGTCGCTTCCAACATTGACCGGCTGGTCGGGGTATCCCTCATTGATTACCTCCTTCCTCTTTGCAGGATTGCCCCTTGGCCTCTTGGGCCCTTTGGTTATTTCTGTTGGCTTCATAACTGTATAGCATCGCAATTCTCTGGGCGGGGTGGCCAAAATCGTGGCTTCGCCTTTTGGTGTGTCGAATTTCATGATCCCATGCATGGTTGAAGGTACAGCCCCTAGCTTCAAGAGGGCAGTCCTTCCTAAGATAATGTTGTGCTCCGCCGAGTGTCGAATGACCACAAAGTCTATCAGGGCAGTCTTCTTCCGCTGCTTGTCGTGGCTAGTGATTGTTAAGGGGGGGGGGTGGATCGTGCCCAACGGCCACAGGCTGTGGCCGGTGAATCCCACCAACCTACCCGTCGTAGGTCGCAAATTATCTTTCCAGCGATCCGGGAGGAGCCAGAAACAATGCTCATAGATGATGTCTGCTGAACTCCCGGTGTCGACATAGAACCTATGGATAGTCACGTCTTTGATGGATGCTCGTATTATCAGAGGGTTGTCACCTTTCCAGCCGTCCGTTCGGGGATCTTGTATGGAGAACGTGAGCGCGCGTGCTGACGGTTTAACAATGAATTGCTCGCCTCGTTGTTCCTCCTTACTTCTTTTGGTGCGTATCATGAATATCTCCTTGGGCTGAACTCCTTCGCAGGGTGGACCCTTGGCGTTCTCAGCATCGAATTTGGCGTGTAGGCGTCGTGCCACCTCTACCAGGTCTCCCTTAAGTTGTTTCTCCTCCATCTCCTTCTTTAGTACCGAATAGCTAGCTGTATCATGCGTTTTGCTTTTGTGGTACTCACAGTACCGACTCTTAGGCGACTTGGCTGGCTGCTGTTTCTCAGACACTGCATATACTTCTGGGCGACGACCCATCTGTCGTCTTTAATAAATAGTCGGAAACGTGGCGGTGGTCTTCTTGCTTGGCCATAGTGTCTTCCCCCCCGGAAATCCGTGTGGGTCGGGTGGTGACGTCTAGTCGCCATAGCATTCAAGTAGGCCTGCTTGGCTGCTTCATCATCTTCCTGCCGTAGGTATCGTTCCACTCTTTCTTTCAACTCAGCTCGTGTTAGAGGCTTCTTTCCCATGAGTTTTTGCGAGAGGGGCCCCGGCAGGAGTCCCCATGTGAAAGCACCAACAATGAGCCCTTCGTCATGCCCCGGTACATCCAGCGTAGCGTTTATGAACCTTGTAAAGTATTCTCGAATAGTCTCCCCCTCCCTTTGTTTACAGCCTATAATTGAGTGAGAATCGCCTTTGTATTTACGTAGCTGCATGAAGTTGGTGAGGAAAAGGTACTTGAGCTGAGTGAAGTTTGAAATGCTGCCCGGTTGTAGCGTTTTGAACCATGTGCCGGCGTTGCCATCGAGTTTCGTCGGGAAATAGGTGCACCAAAACTTCTCGTTAAGCTTTAGCGACGTCATCGTCCATTCATATGTGTCAATGTGGCTATCTGGGTCGGTAGTCCCATTGTACGTTTTAAGCGTCGGGAGCTTTGCAGTGTTTGGTATTTCGTAATCCAACAGCTCTTTAACAAACGAAGATGTTACGCTCCGGGAAAAACCATCCTGGTTTAGAGCAGTCGACGTCCCTTGCTGGTATTGAGAACTCATTCCATGATGTAGGGGCGTAAGGTAGCCTGAACTTGGTCCATAAAAGGGGTATGGCTGGAATGGTAGCTGGAGGGGATAGCTAGTGGAGAAAGGGTGCATGGATGTAACAGGGTTGATCATTATCGGTTGTTGTAGGCTGTTGTTTGAGGGAATAGTCGGTCCAGTCCATGCTTCAACCGTCGAGTAGACGGGTGGTGAATGGTTCATCATGGTTTGCGCCAATGGTGGTAGTATCGTTGTGGAACTCTATCCACCAGTCGTCTGGAACGATGTAGGTGTTACGAATGATGGTGAAAGGTTGAGAATATGGCTCAACGGGGGTGCAGTTGAGTGAACTGTTCGCGCCTGTTGCAGCGGCGGCGCAAAGAACGACGACATCTGAAGTTGTGTAGGCGGAAGTAGCTCCACCGGAGTTGTTCCTTGCTGAGAAAACAACGGTTGCGAAATGTTTCCGGTGGCTGTTGTAGAACTTCCTTCGCCCAAAACTGGCCTGTTGGTCGCTGTAGGCGGTGGCGTTTCGTCCAACGTTGTCATGGGACGTATGGGACTAATTGGTCGTCCCTCACTATCGTTGGACGCCATTGATGCTTCTGCTCGTGCTTTTGTTTGTGTTCTTCGTCTCACAAACGGATGGCGCCAAATGATGGAACCTTGTCCTAGATGAGACCTTGCTTCTAACTCTGGGATGAGATCTCCTCGGTTGCCTGGTTATGACTGCAAGATCACAAAGAACAAGGGCCGTCAGCCGCTTCCCGGGAGGGGTTCCCGGGAGAACGCTCCGACAGTCAAGTTAGGATGACTTTAGGGTTTGTGTCTGTTCTCTCAGGATTGGTTAGAGAGCTTACCCCGTTGGTCTTGTGTGCACATCCTTTTATACCTAGCGCTCCTGCCTGGTCCGTACCAGACAGGATCACTTTTGGAGGAGACAAGGTCAGAGGCGTTGATTGGAGGGTCATGCGCCCTCAACCGCTAGAGCGCTCTCATTGGCTCCGACGGTAATGCTCTGATCCTGCCCTTTGTCTCCTGACCGTATCTTTTGTCTTGGAGCAAGGAGCGTTACTTGGCGGGCGCGAGCCTTCCGCCTATCCGTTCCGCTCCCGGGGGCGCCAGTGGGCGCTGAGCCTGCTGGGATGAGCCTGGCTGGTGTGCCCGACTCTAGGGCTTGGACGTGGTTATGCTGTGCTGCCCTAGGCACACCATCAGGCTCCTTTCTTCTCACAAATGCTCTAGCTCTTTTAGGGTTTCTCTCTGGGGTTTGGTAGCCGCAAATGACGGCCCTAAGGGCCTTTAAATAGGTCCCAAACCCGGGAAATTAGGGTTTCATTAAACAGAACGGACTCGCCGAGTCCACTCATGAACTCGCCGAGTCCGGTCATTAATCCGGATGAGAATTCGCGACCCTACTCGACGAGTCTAATCACCAACTCGCCGAGTCCCTCCACAAACTCCAAAATAAATGAATAAAATAATATACCTGGGAATCCGGATGTTATTCTCCCCCACTAGAATTAGACTTCGTCCTCGAAGTCTCACTCTACAAACAACTCTGGATACTGCTCACACATCTCTCGCTCCGGCTCCCAAGTCAACTCTGACCCCTTCCGATGCTGCCACTGGACCTGCACCAAAGGCACTTCCTTGTTCCCCAGAACCTTGATCTTCCGATCCCTAATCGCCACCGGTCTCTCAACCTAGTTCAGACTCGCGTCCACCAGAATATCCTCTAATGGTACTACTGCCGACTCGTCGGCCATACACTTTCTCAGCTGCGACACATGGAAGGTGTCATGTATCTGACCCAACTCTGCATGTAGCTCCAAACGGTAGGCTATCCTGCCTACTCTTGCGATCACCCTGAAAGGTCCAATATATCGGGTCCCCAGCTTGCCCCTCTTCCTGAATCGGATCGGTCCTTTCCAAGGAGAGACCTTCAAGAGCACGAAATCGCCAACCTGAAATTCGAGCTCGGACCAACGCCTGTCCGCATAACTCTTCTGGCGACTCTGAGCGGTCAACAACCTCTGTCTGACTTGCTGAATCTGCTCGGTCGTTTGAAGCGCAATCTCTATACTACCCATTACACGTTGCCCTACCTCTCCCCAGCAATTGGGGGCCCGACACCTCCTCCCATACAACAACCCAAAGGATAGCATACCGATGCTCGAATGATGGCTGTTGTTATAGGAAAACTCATAGAACCTCAACCCCATAATTGAACTTCCATGGTTACCCATGACATGATTCAGAATGTCTCACTAACTTCCTTCTCGTGTCAACTATCTCGGCCCAGTGACACACAAGTCACAAAATTCTCTTTACCTCATACGAAAACTACAATCCGACTGAAGATCGACTCAACCCCGACCTCTGATGTCTGCTGCGCATATCTCATGTGAATCTCGCGGTATCTCCCGTACCCGATTACTGACCTATACAGGTTTTAGACATCGGACGACAACAATACCCTCATCCAAGAATTCACCTCAGAATTCCAGAATTTCATCTCGTTTACCCATGCACCATTAATTCCAAACTCAACTTGAGAGTTTGGTCCGACCCAAAGTTAGAACCTCGCTACCCAATAAGATACTCTTCTCATGACTCGGCCTGCGCCCCGTGCAATACCACTTTTCCAACCTCCTCATGTTGCGACAATATATCACAACTCAAAACAAAATATAATGATTCCCGACAGAGACGGAGACCCCAGTCTCACCCCTGGTTCAACCACCAGGCTCCAAAAACACAATACCAGGGCTACTCAAGCCTAAAACTCTTCTGCATCATACACTGATCGGAGAACACTCCATCATCACACTCTTTTGCCGTCTAGTGAGTACTATGGCTCCCCGCAACATCACGACAACCTCTGACTAGTGAGTACTACGGCTCCCCATAGCACCACAACACCATCTGACTAGTGAGTACTACGACTCCCACCAGTACCACGACTCCCTCTCTCTGACTTGTGAGTACTACGACTCCCCGTAGCATCACAACACCCTCTGACTAGTGAATACTACGGCTCCCCATAGCTTCACCCCATACTTTCATTCTCATCACAACGCCACACTACGTCCACTAACCCATGCTCTGTAGACTATCATAGATAGCTATACACCCGTGTCCCACATATGCATCACAGACTCTGGCGGTAACCGCTATAAAAAAATACCTACCTCTGCGGAGATCCACTTTCTTAATTAATCCCTCTTGATGCCAATACCCGAAGGGCTCCCACTGGAACTGTAGATACATGATACACCACTAGTCGTCTCAAACTCAAAATTCCAAATAACTCCGAAATCGGAACATTATACCTGGGTATTACGGAACACCATTACAGAACATCACAATGTCCTGCCTCAACCACTGATCTCCTACTCCCAGCACCATACAAATACAACAATACATTTCCTCTGAACCCCATAAATAATTCTTCATTTTACCCAATGCGCAACTTTAGTGTATCCAAACACTCAATTGGAATACAAAGAAAGCGCTAACGCTTCAGAACACGCTGATGATCCTCCGAAACCCTTTCCCCTACTGCTCAAAATCCAAGCAAAAATACATCTCCTCCATCGACTGATTGCTCACTCAGACCGCAATCCCCCATAAATGCCTTCTCTACTAATCCCTGAGTCTTGCAACTACATTTGACATCTTACCAATAATACTCTGAAATGCTCTCGACCTCCCTCTCAAGGGATGCCTCTTCAGACTCAATCATGGCCCTTAGCCTAAAACCCCATCGCGTCCAAACTCCACCAATCAATCCTGACCGGACAACTGGAGAATCGCAAGCATCATTTGCTAAGAACCATGGTACTCATCCCATGACATCTCTCCCCAATCGGCTACAATATATGGTACTCGATCTATAACATTACCCCTCAATATGCTAAGATGCATGGTACTCGAACCATTGCATCACTTCCCAATCTGCTCCGATGTATGGTACTCGAACCATAACATCACTACTCAATCTGCCCTCGAACCATTACATTATTCCTCAATATACCCCGATGTATGGTACCTGAACCATAACATCACTCCTCAATATGCTCCAATGAAACTTCAGAATACTCCCTGTATTGAGTATGGGTCCTCTGCTTTCGGTAGTACGGGCCCATACTACCTGCCACATCTACCCATACTTTCCACACAGACCATCCCAGAGCTCCTAAGTAGCTGCCGAACCTTCTAGTTCACCAATTCCGTCACGCGTGCTCGCTCCTCGGCGAAATGCTCTACTCCGCCAGCGTACTCATCTGGCTAAGGTTACTACCTAGGCTCTTCCTTGGTCCTCCCACTTCTCCGCCATCAGCTGCTGAAGAGCTCCTAATGATGCCAACCATCTACCTCCTGAATATCGTCATATTCACTCGGTAGCTGACTCCCATCATCGAGAGTTCCACAAAGCACGAAGCAAGCAACATTCGGGCATCGAAGAATACATAGAAATCACTCTGGGTGATAGCTCCACTTGCTCTGCTCATTCTCCAAAGTACCACCGAACTCTGCAACTCTACCCCTCACGGGTTCTAACTATTCACTCGATAAGCACCACAATACCCATCTAGGCGTCTCTCCTAGATTACTCCTCTACTCAAATCCCTTAGAAGGATTCCAACTGAATACAGTTGCGATCGGATCTATTCATTAAAAAGAATCGATTCAATACATTTCTTATGTACCTATGGGTGCTATGTTGGATTTGAATCAGATTTCGGATCAATCTATATTGATTGGCTGCCTCCATTATGTTGTTGCTAGCAAATACCACTATTTTTGGTTTTGGCTCTTCCAAATCATTCCCGCAGGAGATCCGGACCTTTTTTTTCTGATCCTTCGATTAAAAGATTCATTCTCTTCATAAAAAATAGGAAGTAGAACCAATAAAACAAATAAAGATGTCGTTTTCCATTCATACATGGAGTTGAATTCACTCATACTCAAAAGCGCATCACATATAACAACAACTCCTAGGCTAAGGCATCACAAATCAGGCCACTCTAGTCCTAAGATATGAAATACCTAGCCTGTCTCTAGCATGCATAATATCTCATAAAATGTATCATAAATATCTCATAACACAAAAGTAGGGGTATTTCGGGAAATCACCATTCGGGCTCTGGCTGATTGTACACACTGCTCTTTCTCGCTTTCTCTTTGAACTCTTATTCACTTTTAGAAAATCATTTCTTTGAAAACTTTTCTCACTTCCTCAGTTTGAGTCCAGATTTACCCGAAGGTGCATCCGGATCCCTCAAACCAAGGCTCTGATACCAACTTGTAACACCGAATTTTTCAAAACGAATTTTTCATTTAAATTAGTTTATCTCTTTAACACTATTCATAAAAATACCCTTTTTGTTTTAATTACAATACATGACTCTTTTGTTCAATCAATTAATAAACCAGGATCCTCAAAACAAACTCTTCCTCTGGTGTGTACAATCGAGCCGGTGCCGTCCCGTGATCTTGAGAAAACCTGAAACACATAACACAAAACATTGTAAGCACGAAGCTTAGTGAGTTCCCCAAAATACCACGCATAACACATACTAGCCACTCTAGGCTATAACTCTGTGGGCACTTGGGCCCCGAACTCTGTGGACCTTCTGGTCCTAGCTCTGTGAACCTTCCGGTTCTAACTCTAATATACTTTGATATACACATGGCATAAATCACATAGAAATAATGCAGTGCAACACATCACATAAATAGCATACAATAGCTCTGTCACATAACTCTAATTACCAATGAAGGTAAAGTATAGTGAGAAGACTCACCTCAGATATCTCGGTAAATCTCTGACTCGGTAGAATTATGGTCTAGCCTCCGCCTGATCACATAAGGTAAATACTCTCATAAATATAACTCTCGAGACTAGACTCAACTCTCTCTTGGCATCCTCAGAAGGGTAAAAGACCATTTTACCCCTCTCTTGGCTCAACGGCCCCATTGTTGACCAAACCCTAAAAGTCAACAAAAGTCAACGATCAAACTTTGACCCGACTCGTCGAGTGCACTTGGGCGACTCGACGAGTCTACACGTGTCCACTATCTATCTAGTCTCGCTTGGCACGTCGAGTCTTTCCCCTTGCTTGACGAGCTACACCTGACATGAATCGCGGGGCCACCCCGACTCAACTCGCCGAGTCTCAAGATCAACTCGGCGAGTTCCACCTTGAACTCCAATCCTCTATCCCCCCTCTGACTCACTGAGTCATTCCCCCAAATCGGCAAGTTACTCACTGAGTGACTTACGGGAAACCCTAGCCCTACTCGCCGAGTCTGCCCTTGGACTCGGCGGGTTCATGTCATGCATAAACTCAATTGGCCTCATGAGGTCAGATCTGTTCCTTTGATCCATAGATCTGACCTTCCCAAGCCTGATAATCACGTAAAGCTTGGATCTTGACACTCATGTGACGTCTAGGAGGTTTCACTTGGTGATTTAGCCCCAAAAACATCACCCTAAGCTCATTACCTCCGTAGCTCAACATAAAGCAAGCTGGAATAAGCTCTTTAGACCACTATGGGTCCAGATCTGAAGTCTCAATATGAATAGGGGCCATATCCTCACAATTCATTCCAATAAAGGACATAAAAACTCTACATCTATGGATTCCTTCAACAAAACAGATTAAAGGGGCGATATAATACCTCAAAGATGAAGTCTTTTGTTAGAAATCCCCAGATGCACAACCTCCTTGGTCTCCTCCAAGTTAGAATCACCTCCTTCTTGCAAGAATCAACCACAAAGATCAAGAAATGACTCCTTTCTTCTCACAAACGCTCTAGCTCTTTTAGGGTTTCTCTCTGGGGTTTGGTAGCTGCAAATGACGGCCCTAAGGGCCTTTAAATAGGTCCCAAACCCGGGAAATTAGGGTTTCATTAAACAGCGCGGACTCACCGAGTCCGGTCATTAATCCGGATGAGAATTCGCGATCCTACTCGGCGAGTCTAATCACCAACTCGCCGAGTCCCTCCACAAACTCCAAAATAAATGAATAAAATAATATACCTGGGAATCTGGATGTTACACGGTAATCATCATCGATATCTTTCAACCGGTAATCAACATCGGTATCTTTCAACCGGTAATCGTCATCGGTATCTTTCAACCGATAACCGTCATCGGTATCTTTCAACCGGTAACTGGGGACTATTCCACCCCCTACCACTAGCATACATTAGCAAGATATAAGCACACATTCAGACATATCCGGGTACCGACTTACCCCTTGATCCTAAGGACCACTATCAGGGAAACTATCCCTATCATGTAACATGTCATACATATATAAATCATAGCCAAACGCATACCAGAGCAAGATAAATTATCACAAAGACAATTATCTTCTAAATACTCCTCAATGGTGGGCCGACATTGTGGCCTTAGACCCACCCCTACTAGAAGGTAACTCACCTCGTAGTTGCTGAACTGTGCGGCATTCCTCTGACTGATGCCGCTACTGCTCCGGAAATCCTCCGACTATAATTCCCACAAAATACTTAGTCAGAAACTGACATCTACCTTTAGGGTAAAATGACCATTTTACCCCTTGACCAAGTCAAGGTCAAAGTTAACTTCCAGTTGACCTGACTCGCCGAGTTGGCTCACCAACTCGCCGAGTCCCTATCCTTCCATCAGACCTCATACCCGTCTCTACTCGTCGAGTTAGGATATGACTCGACGAGTTTTCCTTCTAAAAGAACACCGACTGAATCCACATCCGACTCGCCGAGTTGTATGAACAACTCGTCGAGTTCATCATCAACCGATACTCATGTCTTGCCCTGACTCGCCGAGTTGTATGAACAACTCGTCGAGTTACTCTTCATCCTATGAACACGTTCTGTCCTTGAATCGCCGAGTTATATGAACAACTAGCTGAGTACCATGAAGATTGTCTTGGACTCGCCGAGTCCGTTCATTCACTCGCCGAGTACCATGAATTCCTAGAACACTTTGCTTAGTCCAGAACGTTGGGTCACTCCCTAGGACTCCTAAAACCCTTCCACACTCAACTGGTCGTTATGACCCTCACTGATATGGGACCATAACCCTTGGACTCGCTGGGTCTATCACATTCCTTACTAAGAACTTCGATTTCTGATGTACAACACTTAACCAAATGATAGATCCAGGTCCCTAAACTCGATCTAGCACGTAAAGTTACAAACTTTACGTGCATGCATGGGACATTAGAGCTTAAAAGGCTCTAAAATGGTTCTTTTGTTGCATAGGGACTTTCTTGGTGCAAAAAGCAACATAGATCTGACTTGTGGCTCATAAAATGACATGATACAGAAGCCCAAACCCCTAACCATGTTTGCAAACATGGTTGGCCACCAAAAATGGCTTATAAAAGCCCTAAATCACCTCAAAGAGGGATCTAACAAATGAATGAGCAAGGTTCAGACTTTATACCTTCCAAAGACTGCAAATGATGAACCAAACTCGAATCCTTCAGTCCCCTCTTGATCCTTCTATGCTCTTCCTTCTTCCTTGAGATCAAAACTCACAAGAATCACTCAAAAAGCCTTAGATCTACTCAAAAACGGCTAGGGTTTGCTATGAGGAGTGTTTGGGAGCATAAAGGGGGAAAGGAGGCTGCATAAGGTCGTTTAAATAGGGTGCAAACCCCTGGACTAGGGTTTTTGTCCAAACAGCGGCTACTCGCCGAGTCCGCAGCTCAAACCCCGCGCCTCATCCCGATTCTACTCGGCGAGTTAGTCCTTCGACTCGCTGAGTCCAAGGCTAAAACGCAAAAATAAATGAAGATTTAACAACAGAATACATACCAAGAACCAGGTGCTACACTTGTCCTGAATGACATACCCGATATTAACTTTGGGGAAGTGATGTAAACCATTGTTATTGTTACCATATCGTTATTGTGTCTCGTGAAGTGGGAATCTGTTAGAGATATGCTCATTAACACAACAAGTTGTTGGCATTACATAAGCATATTTGGTTATATACAGTTGAACAAGTTAAACATTAGGGTTTACCTATAAAGGCCCCCATTGATCATGTCATTCCATCCTCCTTCATAACTCATGAGTTCTCTCTTGTCTTACTTTCAACCAAGCACACACACACATTGTGTGCCTTGGTCTTAAATAAATCAAGTTCAAGCATTAGAGAATAAGGGTTTCAAGCTATTTTCATTGATTGTCGTCTTTGGGTGTGAACCAATTGATGAAATCTACTTTGGGTTCTTAAGATCATCCAAGAACATAACAACATAAATGCATGGAAGATCTTGATGGCTTTATGTATTATTTCTCTTGGCATGCTTATTTTAGTTTATGTTTTAAACTACTATCAAGATCCAACATAATACCTAATTGAGGTAATAGTCCCTCTTTTCTTCCTATTGGTAGGAAACCAATTAGATGTAAGTGGGTTTATAAAATTAAGTACAAGTCTAGTGCATAAGTATATAGATACTAAGAGTATGTTGAGTTTTAAACCTGTTTCAACCCTTATGAATCAAATTTTAGGTGTTTTCAACACATGAGGTTGATTCTAGTGATGAACTGCTGATTAATGTTACTAATTAAGTATCAACACATTATTGATAAACTAATATACTTAACCATTACTAGATCTAACATTGCATTCTTTGTTGTTCAAACGTCGAGTCAATGCCATGTATAGTCCCATTTTTCACTCATAAAGATAGTTTTGAGGATTCTTAGAGACCTTAAAGGCTGTCCCGGTAAGGATTGATCTAAAAAACTTTTGTTTTACTTAATGTTAGTTTTATGATTTGATCTTCCAAAGTAGAAAATTTTCTTATGTGTTTTATGTGTTAAAGCTTTATCGTTGGCTCTTATAATCTCAGCCACGTTGTTATTTTGAGGTTGTAAACCTAAAAAGGGATAACTGATAGGTGTTACAAAATTGTATAAACGAGTTAGAAATAAATGATCGACAACGAGAAGATTCTTTTTGTACAACATAAAGTAATGGCATATGACAGGTTGGGTTAACGTGGACCCACTTCTAGATACTTCTTTATTTGTTACTTTTGGTATAAAAAAATGATTTTCACTCTTTTTGATATTACTAGTTATTTTATGAAAGAAGACTTTATCTTTTATAACAGATTCAAAATACAATAACAAATTTAATTATATAAATTCACACTAGAAAACAAAAAACAAAACTTATAAAAAAAATATGAAAAAAGAGTTATTATACATTAAAACAAGAACCCAAAATGAAGCAGTCTATCAAAGAAAGTACAACAATCAAAAGTACATTACACACCTATTTTTATTCAGGCTTTTTACATGTAATGATGGAGAATTTTATTACATCTTTCTTAAATCCTTCAATCATTGATGGCATTACCATTGCTCCTCTTATAGTCTTCCATCCTATCCAATTTTAATAAAATTTAAAAAAAAAATCATCATCATTATTAAGAAAAAGAAAAAGAAAAAAAAAAGTAAATCTTAATTACCACTCCTTAGTAATGACGTAATGCCCTTCCAAGACAAGGCTGTTTTTATCACAGCTGGCCAAAATGGTGCCACATTTCCTGACCAGTCTTCTGCTTTGATGTCCTAAATCAACAATGCACATCCATTTTAAAGACTTTTTTTAAATACGGTTTAAGTTTAAGCAGTTGCAGTATAAGAATTTTAATTCTGTTCATAAGATAGTGTGGTGTGGGCCAGCTCAGAATAACCATTTTTTTTTACTGTTAGGACAAACATGTCAGATATACGACAATGTAATTTACCTGAAGGGAAATGGATTCGAGTAATTTTACATAATCAGCGGTAGAACACCAAGCAGGAAGAAAAAATCCTGAACAAATCTTGTTCAGGATTTTTTCTTCCTCTGGGCGTAGGGACTTTTCGGTAGGTAAAAGGTCCCTATGACACCATGTGACTATGATAATTGTGGCTCCTGGAGCAGCCACTCGAGCCAACTCACTAACAAACTGCCAATTTAAGTAAGAGTGAAATTAGAATATGTCAGTGTATGTCACCTTGTGAATTCAGGAATATTAAAGATTTTTTTTAAGAAAACGAGAACCTTTAGTTTGTCAGGCATGTGTTCTCCACTCTCCATTGACCAAACTAGGTCAAACTTTCCATCAGGAAAAGGCTGGTTCAAAGCATCCGCAACTTGAAATGAAACCTGCAAGCTTTTCATGATTAGTTCACAAACTAATAGAAGCTCATGTTATGCAACATTTTTTTCATCAAGTATAAGCAAAATTTGTCCCCAATTTTTTAGATGAACAAATAATGATTGTTACCTTGTCAGCTAATCCTTGGGTAGCAGCTAGGGCTTGAGCCCTTTCAGCTTGAACAGGGCTGAGGGTGATGCCATGGCATTCAGCTCCATATTTTCTTGCTAGGTACCTTGAGCTACCTCCTATACCACACCCAACATCAACTATGGTTTTGGGCTTCTTTACTGGATCATCTGCAAAATGAAAAGTGAGAAGGAAAAGGGCAACTCATGAGATCGATCAAGTATGATTTACTCTGAAAAGTGAAAGCTGAAAGCAATGAAACAGGAAGGTAAAGTACAATTTGAAATTCTTTCCTTGTGGAATCTTATTTTTTCAAATTGAAGGTTGTGAATCTCATAAAAATTAACAACAAATACATAATCGCAAAAGATATCGCTCACAAACTACTTTAGCATGAGTTAATCAATGGAAATAAGTTCATTCGTAAAGGTGAAAGTGAAATATAGAGCTAAAACCTTGATTGATTCAAATTAGCATAGATATTATCAGTTTTTGTCTCTAGTGAAGTAACCGAAGCTTCTATCATGTCGATTTTGAAGTTATGCAGAGCAATTATAAAGCGATTCAGGATGAAAATTAAATTTGAAGCTTCGGATTTGGAGAAATATCAGGCAGAAAATCGATTGATTGAACTAAAAAGAAGAAAGCAGTAAAATATTATACCAGGAACAGAGGCGAAAAGTAGGCTTTGTTCGATCATACGGATCTGAGCAGCGCGGTGGTCGGAGAGTTCTACGACGGCATCGGTGTCGTAGAATCCGTGATGCATGTGTTCTCCCCATATATTCTCCCACATCCCCGAAGATTCATCGTAGAATTCTGCTATTCCTTTTTTTAGCTGTTGCTGCTGCTGCTCATCCGCTGCAGTCGCCATTGTCATCGGAGGAACTGTTGCATCAGCAACCACCGTACTCATGACTCCTTGAGTGTTGAGTGACTGCAGAAGCTGCCTCGTGGTGGTGGTGGTATTGCGTCAACAATGGCACGTAGGAGAAGAAATGCTTTTATTTATGGACGAGTGGCCCAAAACATATTTTATAGTATCTTTATTTATTGGGTTTTTAATATTATATTATTTTTATTCTTATTATTATATTATTATTTGTTCTTATCAAAACGTTATATTTTAATATATCAAATTATATTTATAGTATTTTTACCTACCAAACACACTATTCTGAAAATCTTTCCGTGTACCAAAAAATATTCATAATAATTAAATACATAAATAATATAAAATGCAAATGCATTAGTGGAAATATAAAAATAGGATGATATATTAAATACATAGATAATATATGCTTTTATTTTTTGTAATTAATCTTTTTTTCTTAAATTTAAATTGCAAAACAGTTGATGATTTTTTGTTGAGTTCACTAAAATGATATCTAGGGTGGTCATATATAATTTTGGTATGTTGATGATTATAATTATGCAAGTTGCCTTAGACATAAGATAAATCATTCAAAACACCTTTTCAAAAAATAGATAAAAACCTATTGTTTTTTTTTTTTGGAAAGGGAACTTCCCTAACGAGGATTTCTGGGCCAGCTTTCGCGCACCGATTAATCCCCAACTGCAAACATGAGGCTAAAAACCTATTGTACAACAATCATGCCTAAAACCTGAGTAATATCAATAACAACGGAAGTTTCTTTTTCCAGAAGAACAACTTGAAATTGTTTAATTAACAACTATAAGCATAAAGCTTAATGAGTTCCCGAAAATACCAAATACTGCAATACATATACATAGCATATAAAAATGGCTCGCAACCAGACTCGTAGCCTAGCGTCGTTCCATCATCAACAGTGACCCGTATCCTAGCATTGTTTTGTCGACGACTTTATGTATCTAGGTTCACAACCTAACGTCGTTCCACAATCAACCCTTCAAATATGATACATACAAAAGGATATATATATATATATATATATATATATATATATATATATATATATATATATATAGAGAGAGAGAGAGAGAGAGAGAGAGTTAGGTTCAAATATTTCATTATCTATTGTGTGCATGTATGATTGATTCTGGATCAATCATTTTATTATTTTAAAAAAGTAATTAATGCA
Source organism: Lactuca serriola (assembly GCF_051521515.1). NCBI lineage: Eukaryota > Viridiplantae > Streptophyta > Magnoliopsida > Asterales > Asteraceae > Lactuca > Lactuca serriola. The sequence continues at coordinate 31,656,916 of NC_136415.1, forward strand.
TATTAAACGTTGAAGATGTAATTAATACCCATTATATCTTCAACATGTAATATGCATTAATTACTTTATTAAGATAACTAAAATGATTGGTCCAGAATCAATCACACATGCACACAATAGATAGTGAAAACAAAATAACCTAACCCTATATATATATATATATATATATATATATATATATATATATATATATATATATATATATAGGTTTAGGTTCTATGGAAAACAAACAACCCTAAAAATCATTAAAATGCATAAAAAAAATACTTAAAGATCAAAAAACTTTTTTTTGAATTTTTTTATCAAAAAATCACAATTTATATGGAAAACAAACATGTGTCCTCGAAAGAACTAGTTACACGAACTATCTAGATGTCAATCAGATGCAAAAGCTCAGTCTATAACTGAAATCTATCAAAGTTTGACCAAAAGTCAAACTTGTCAAAAGTTAATGGTCAACTAGTCAAAGTCAACGGGCAACGCGTCGCGACCTAACTCTTGGTCGTGTCTCGACACTAAGCGAAAAAACAGCCAAAATAATTCTTGAAGCTTCGTATCGCGACCCTTCCTTAGTTGCATCACGCTTTACAAGTCTTAACCAACTTCTTGTTAAACCCTTAATCTCTTAAGACCGATGCTCATATTCTCAGATATAAACCCAAAAAAGGTATTAATGGATAAAGTTTCCAACTTTTATCTAGATCCATGGCTCAATCACTCAAGATCTCAAACCCTAACACAAAAAAGCCCTAATGATTTGTTCCTTTGCATGGCTCTAATGGATCCCAAACATGCACTAAAATGATCCTATAAACGCTCAGAAATCATCCTAACTCCGAAGTCAAGCATAATGTTCTAGAGTTCTACCAACTCCAAGAACATCAAGAAAAAAAAGGACCAAAACACATCCAGTAGTCTAGATCTATGGAAGAAATGCATAAAGGAAGAGACTTTCTAACTTACAATGGTCCATAAACAAAGTAAAAGGTTGGATCTTTTCTTAAATGAAATCCGCAATGCACCAAATGCTCATTTCTTCACCAAAGTTCACTCAAAAATCAAGAACACACCAAGAGGCAATAATACTCAAAGGGGTTAGAGTTTTGTAACATCCTAAAAATAAGACCCGAAATTTTTTCATTTTTAGATTAATTAAATAGTAAACCATATCATTGTCATAAAACCAAGGAAAACAAATTGTATCAATACATCATCAATCATCATATTAAATCACAAATGTGGAATCGTGTGGTGTGTACTCGCATATCGGGCCCTGCCCACTGAGTATAACGCCCCCTCCCCCTAAACTCGCATAATGGGTCCCGCCCAACATATAAATCATATAAGCACATACACATACAAGAGTCGCACAGACATCTGGTATCCTAGAATCACTAATCATGGGCCGACATTGGTGTCTTAGACCCGCTAACATGGTAAGTAAACTCACCTTGCACTGCCAAATCTCACAGAAAGAATCCCTGGCTGTTGGGCCGCTAACAATCACAAAATAACATCCAATTAATAATTGGATCCCGACTCACACTAAAAGTCCAACTAGGGTAAAGACCTTTTTACCCTTTCACTAATTTTGCCCCAAGGCCAAAGCCCAATTCAATGTCCAAAGAGGCAAAACCCATTTTCCATAATAATCACTGAAAGCCCGATATGACACAATTTTCCAAATTGGGCCCAATTCCCTTTCATGGGCCTTCAACCAAGATCCAATAAACTTCTTAAGCCCATAATAGCATTTTTATGGCCCAACAAGGCCCTAATCATCCCTAGACCAAACATGGCCCAACACCGTGAGCCCAAACCTTCTGAAGCCCAACTGTTGAGTACACGGGTCATACTCGCATAGAGGCTTGTACGCGCGGTGTACCAGCTTGTATGCCCAGCGTACTCCTCAGCTTTGTCAACTTCCTTTTTCAGCACTTATTTGGTTAAGACTTCGACTCCAAACCTAGATTTGACTTCTCTAAGTTGGTTTATCACATAAAGTTGCATGAGTCCAACTTGAATCCTTCCTTTCCTTCCCTTGAAGCAATTCCTCGAACAACTGAACAAGAAAGAGGTCTCTTACTGGATCTTCTTCCTAGTCCTAGATTTGCATCTTGTGGTGAAAGGAAGCCCAGTTATTAGTAGCAAAAAGAGAAAGATGAAGGGCTTCGCTCCCAGGTTGATGGATCAAGAGGATCCGACATTAATCCTCTCATACCTACTACTTGATGCAAATTCCCACGCGTTACGCACCCGTTCGCCACTTTGTTCTCAACTCTTCTCACCTCCTGGGCTTCGGTCAAGTTGCTTGTACCTGCTGTTACCTACCGTAGGACCTCCGTCCCCGAAGCGAAGAAAGAGGAGCAGGAACAAGAGGTTGTCCTCTCCCGGCCCACTAGTTCCGCAACTACTACCGTGGTTGTTGCCAACGCATTTCGACCCCGTCGTAGTTCTCAATCATTTCGTGGAACCGGGCGTGGTTGAACCATCTACCATGGGGGGAGCTAATGCACAGGGAAGAATTGATTAAAGAGAAGGGAGCCGCCCTAGTAGCATGGGACGACAGCCTTGCATAGGAGTAGTTCTGACTCCGAGAATAGTAATTTGCTTGATAAATTAAGTCATACCTAAAAAAGTATGTGCTAAAATATACCAAAGCTATAATGAACTTCTGTGTAATGACATTTTTTGAGAAGAAAAATATTTGAGAAACATTAATAATTTCTACAAGTTTAATAATTATTACAATACTAATAAAATAGGATGGATGAATAAAAGGCCATCAAATATGGTTTGTTATTATTGGAACAGTTCAAAACGTGTTGGTATGGATATTCAGTTATTCACCACAAAACATCAAGGTTGGATGTATTGTATTTGTGGTAACACAATAACGTTAATTGTATTATTCAAAATAACAAAAACTAAAAAATGAATATCGATTGAAAATACATATTGTTACATAATTCCTAATTTTTCTAAAAATGAAAAATAGAAACTCGACCGATATTAACCAAACGTGTTTTCTAAAATTTCTATTAAAAACTTAAAATGAAAACTTAATTTCTTTTTCTAAAAACTTTTCCAAAAAAAATGAAAACAATTTACACAGCCAAACGTACCATGTTCCCTTTATTTTGACTATAACTTACAACATAAACTATTAAAATATGATTTTGGAACAATGTTATACTAAAATAAGAATTAATGAATACATATATTTTTTTAATAAGCAATCTATACCATCACCATGTATTTACTTCTCAAAGTGCTATTTCACAAGCTATAACCAAATAATCCAGTTTTATTATTGGAACGTGGCAGCATATATATTTTAACTTAAACATTTGAGCATTTACTCGAACAAATCTGAAACATGGATCACATTGATTGTGGTATAAACATTATCGTACCAAAACTCATATTTAATGCGATGGTACAAAGTAGCTTGCCTTATTAAAGTGTAAACATTTATTGAATAGAGTGGTCACCACCTCTGAATAAAGAGTATTCTCATGATGTCTAATTACATCAAAAAAATTTAAAGAAAGATTTTCAAAAATAGAAACTTTACAAAGTATATAAATTCTGATATTGAATAGAGTGCTCACCACCTCTCAATAAAGAGTGTTCCCATGATGTCTAATTACATCACAAATTTATAAAGAAAGATTTTCAAAAATAAAAACTTTACAAAGTATATAAATTCAGATGTTCTTTATAGAACGCTCTCTATTCATATACTATATCAATCCATTAGAAAAGGACACCTTTTTAACTCTTTTATGCCAAAATAAACATTTACAAAGACTAATATTTTTTAAAATAATATAAGTCTCCATGTTATAGTAAAACATGGTTTTGTATGGCTTATTACTATTTACTTAACCATAATTCAGACGATGACTTATTTGGTTATTAGTCTTCAACCACATAATATTATTCAAAGTTATGTATCTATTATAGTATTTAATACTATTCAACCACATAAGGAAGAAGAGGCGAAAAACAACAAGTTTCTTTTTCATTGTTAGTGATTGTGCTTGGAGATGAAAATAGAAGAGTCATCCCTAGTTATCGCCAGTACGATGGTTTTTGTCTTTGGAAAGAGAAGGGTGGGGAGGGGGCTGTCACAAGGAAGATGAGTGATTATGGAGGCATGGTATCGGTGGTAGGGTTTTATTTTTAGGTTAATAATAATAATAATAATAATAATAATAATAATAATAATAAGCAAAAATGTCATTTTGACAAATTTAATAGTGTAAACCAAATGGATGTCAACAATTGGAGCTAAAAACACAACCAATCTTTGCCACAAAGACAACAAAATTTTTTTAGACCTTATCCAAAGAAATTGCAAATCATATTAGATCATTTTTATAATTTTCTTAATATTTAATGATTAGAAAAGAAAACTTTTTAAAAAGCTTATGTATTTGAAAAAGATTTATAAAGAAAGTTTTTTTTATTGATTTAATAAAATAAATAAGCTTAAGGTATGTTCGATACATTCGTTACTTTTAAGAAAAATCTCAATTAAAAAAAATCGTTCAACAGTAAAAGTTTCTACTTTTTAGCTAAAAACAAAAACTTCAAATCCAAAAACTATTTCGAAAAGCAATTAACAAAAACCTCTTTTATAATCTTGCAAATTGACTTAATTAGCTTTATTGTAAAATCAATGATGAATTTTTTATAAGTCTTTATTTAATTTAAATGTTTTAAAAGCTTCCAACTACTTTTGTTGAACACTCGTTAAACAAATAAAAGCTACAACTTCTATCTTCCAGCTGATCAATGAAAAAAAAACAAGAAAAGGTAATTGTCACGTGACAGCAATCAACAAAAACGAGCACTATTTCACATAAATTCAAGACCACAAAAAGAAACAAACAAACAAATCTTACAATTGACGAAATAATATACTTAGAAACAAAGATCAAATTTTGTGGGCCAATAATGACAAGTTCGTTGCTTCTAGATCTAGGCAAGAACAAGAAAATAACATCCTTTTCTCACTTGAAAGGCAATTATTATTATCATCATCATAAATATTATAATCTACATATGCAATTATATAATTTTTGACACCTACTATACAAGATACATAACTTGTTGTGAATTTGACTAAGAAGTGCCACCAGCTTTTGTAGATTCTGTGCTACTTGTTGTCATAAAAGATTCACCACAACCACACTGCCCTTTTGAGTTTGGATTGATAAATATAAATTCAGATCTACACCCCCCCCCAAAAAAAAAAAAAAAAAAACTAAATCGTTCTTTCTGTATTAAGTAAAAAAGAAACACAGATAAATAACCAAAATAACCAAATTTTTTACCTGAGCTTGTCGTCCACGAAGTCCATTTTGGTACCAATAACATGCATAAGAGCCTTTGGATCTATCAATATCTTCACACCCTTTTCCTCAATCAACTCATCGAATTTCCCTTTTTCATCTATACATTATTTAAAATATCAGTGCTCATATGATTACTATTGCAACTTGTAACTCTAGAATGAAAATTATAGCATCTAAAATTCCATGGTTGTTAGTATATTCCCTCTGCAAATTTACTAGTGATTTTGTTGCAAGATTAACAACACCTGAAGACCATGATGAATGGATATACTGCTATTTCCACATTCTTATAAAAAAGAGCAAATAGGTTAGTATATGGTGTGATTGAGAACACTCAGTTACAAGTTTGAAGTTTCAAATATTTTTTGCTCTAGGAGGACAAAATCTATTCTCTATTTGATTATATAATAAACCATGTTCCATATTCAATTTGAACAATATCTGCAACTGATGCAAATCACATATGTCCATCCTATTCCTACCATCGTAATGGCACACATTCACACAGTTCTCATATGTCACTGAATGTCATCGGTGTTTCTTTTGTTGATTCATATTTTCTCGATTTCATGATTACGAGTTCAGCCAGACCATTGGAACGAACCCGTTCGCTAAAAACCAATGTTAAGCGGGAAATCCTAATACATTTCAGGCACAAAATTTCTAAAAACATCGATAAGAAGTCAAATTACCAGAAGATTAGATGATAGTCTGCCGAAATTTCTAACACAGAGATAATTTTTGATAGACCTAACCTGCGTAATTTAGGGTATACGAAAGGCCGTTACAACCGCGAGCTTTGACGCCGAGTTTAAGGAAAGGGCGTTGGCGCTGCTGTAGGAGGTGGCGTATCCTACCCGCCGCCGCTTCTGTTAAAGTTAGGGCTTGCCGTCTCGTCGCCTTCACCACCCTCTCAGCCGTCGCTGCTGCCAATTTTGAAGTTGCCATGTCCCTCTCGAATCTCGATCGATGATCAACACACCTCGGAAACTAACGGGAATTCCTTTTACTTTCTATTCTGTGTTTTCGGTAAAAAAATGAAATTAGAATTTTATTAGTATTTTCGAGTTTTGAAAAAAAATGAAAAAAAAACTTATTTTTATTACTCTATATAAATATTTTACGGTTATGCAAACGATAGTAACAACAATATAACACTCTATATTACCCAAATATTTTTAACATAAAATCTATTTAATATAATTAAATCTTAAATCATACAAATTATAAAATCAACATTTTTCTCTCTCTAATTTGATACTGATATTGTTTTAACTTTTTTTTTACTTAATACAACTTAGAGATGGTTTTATGAATTCCATTTTTAATTTGTGCATATCATGAGATTCACAAAACTTATGCATAAAGTACACACAAATATACACCGAAAACACAAAGTTTACTAATGTAATTAATAAACTTTTGTGAAAACAATGTGACAAATGAAACTCGTCTCTATTTGCAGCAAATAGTCCCTTCATTTATTTCCCGAAAAAATTAATAATAAAAAATAATATATATATATATATATATATATATATATATATATATATATATATATATATATATATATATATATATATATATATATATTCAAAGATGTCATTAATATACATGTAACTTTTAAAAGCACAAGGTCACGAAGGCTTAAGATCTAAAAGTGAACATGCTTTGCTAAGCATATGGGCCTTTAACCCAACTATGTAAAACCCCTCCAGATCTTGGCCCAATCTTTGTCCCAAATAGAAACCCATATCTTATTGAATCTAAAGTCTAAACAGACCTAGTTGATATTCTATTCTGCTTGAAGTTAGCTGATGTCAAAAAGGGGGAGAGAATCTTGGTAAAACAAGAAATTTTGCTGAAGAAACCTCGCTACTAGAACTAAAGGAAAGCATATTTTGAGGGGGAGCACGAGTCAAAGAATTCATTAAAGATTAATAATAAAAGACTTCATCAATTGTGAGTTGCTTGATGATGTACTTACCTTAGTTTGCTCTCTTTTATAGCTAAAATTTCAAGTGGTAGATATCTTAGAAAATGGAGTGTCATTAATGACCGGTCAATTCCAAAGATTTGATGGATCTAGTCTTTATCATTTTTCTGAAAAAGCTGCACATTTTTTATGTTTAAACTATTTGTTGTTCGACTAATTCTTTTGATTGTATTCTTATATTATTCTCGTGTACCATTCTATATAAAAGGAATCTTACGGTGGCAATTTGAGCCCAGTATGGAACTTTTGACACATTATCGTCCCTAGAAGCATGCTACTGTATGTAACTAAATCTCTCTAAGTCTCTCATCAGCGAGACCATCTGCAGAGAATATTGAGTCACCCTCTCATGTTGATTGTATAGCATTGTCTAAACTCTCATGTTGATTGTATATCATTTATCATAAAAGCATTACATATCCAAAAGACAACACTTACAACATATATAAACCACCATTAAACCTTCTAGCACCAAAAGACAACATTTTCAGGTGGTTATTACCAACAAAAAATCCCTAACCTCTAATTCCTAATTCCAAAATAGCACAAACAACAGAAACAAGACCCACGAGGCAAGCAAGCACATCTTCAGCTGACCCACTTCAACTTCATACCTATTCATTGTTCTCAACAGTCCTGGTATGATAACAGTTGATCTTTGACACATAGGGGGATCGACCCACCCCAAAAATCCACATCTGGATCCTTACAAGAATACATTAAAGTAGAACAGTTATTGCATAACTACCGAAATATCATAAGCTAATATGAGTTAGCTTACCATTTTAGGTCATGCATAGAAACGACGACCAGGGTTTCGTGAGGTCCATGAGGTCCGCACAACAGCAACATTCCCACGGAAGCATAGCACCATTTTGAAGCTTGTAACAGTAGAAGTAGATGAGTGACGAAGAAGAAGAAGACCTTTGTTGTTGCTTCTCTATAAATCAAAATGAAGTAGAAGAAGGGGATTATGTATGAGTATGTATATAAAGGAGAAATATGATATTATTTCAAATAAGGACCTAAAATGACCAAAATGCCCTCACATGGAGGGCATGTGATGGCACTAACGGCTCCTAACAAATGTACTATGACGGAATGGACTAAAAACCCATGAAAACCTTGATTTTGGACCTTCGGTGCAAGCTAGAAACTTTTTGGACCCCATCCAAAGGTTTTTGCAAACCACAATGACCAAATTTACAGTTTTGTCCTTTTAAAAGCTCACTGGAGGTGCAGAAAAATTGATCTTGAACAGGTTCTGGATCGATCCTAAGTCGATCCTTTTTTTTGGATCGGTCCTAAGTCGATCCTTTTTTTTGGATCGGTCTTTGTTTGGAGCGATCTTTTTTAGACCAGTCCCGATCGGTCCCGTCCTTTTTTGGATCGGTCTTTTTATGGATCGATATTTTTTCGGATTGGTTTAGCTATAAACTAGTCCGATACCGGTTTTTTTTTTCGGTTCGGTTTCGGATTTTTTTCGGGTTTTGTTTCGGATTTTTTCAGGTTTCAGTTTTTCTAGTTTTTTATTTCACTTCGATTGTCTTATGATACATTTCTTTACATTATAAATCAACATCCATCAAATACATATGTAATAATTCCAAGATTTCATAACTTTGACATATCATTAACATATAAACTTAAAAATTAAGTTCATAATATTACAAAGAAAACATAGAGAAATTGGGTTCATAACATTACATAAAAAACTTAGTAAATATAAATAAGTTCATAATATTATTAATAATTTCTAAAACATAAATATATCATCATAATGTCATATCCGGAGGGAAATTCCAAAAGTTGTAGTTGTCATTGGAATACGGAACTCCTTGGTCGGGGTTAGAGTAATCTTGGCCGGGAGTGATGTTAGATGATGTACTTGTAAAATTTGCATTTCGTGCTTCTTGAGTGTCGACAATATCTTCATCAACACGGTGTTAGTGTATGATGACACTTCTACGCCTCTTTTCTCTATTTCATCTACCAAAATCTCGGTTTCAATATGGGTTAACCCTTCTTCAAGATCCGTGCTATTTTGTGCTCTCTCCATTGCATCATAGTAGTCCTTTAGCATCACTGACATTTGCACCGATTCATCAGTTAGCATACACCTTCGAGCACTTAATATCATGCCACTAAGAGAAAAAACAACATTTTGAAGTTATGCTAATAGCTTGGACCGTTAGTACATCCCTAGCCATTGAGGCTAGGACTTTATATTGACCTAACTGTTCTCTATCTTCCCACCACTTTAAAACATCCAATTGTGAAAATTGTTCATCGGTTATATTAGAAGCGTAATCGGAATCTTTATACATTGAAAGTTCATCTAAAGACGTTTGATTGTATCTTGGCCATTTTGATTGACTGTCCCTAAACCATAAGGATCCGATACTCAAGGAACTAGGTGGCCTCATGATAGAGGTTGAAGAACTAGTTGGTTGAGTTGGGTGCCTCGGGATAAAAGTTGACGAATTTAGAACTGCATATTCATTATCATATATCATATATAATTGTTTAATTGTGTCTTCAAAAATGATATATTTTTAGTTATGTCAATATCATCTAATCCCAAAAGATTGTCGATACTAAGTAGACTATCTGTTACACCTTTAAAATTCACATATAGATTTAGTGCTGAAGTGATCATAAAAATCGGTGGAAATTTTTCAAAATATTTTTCAAGTTTTTCCATCATTAGAGAAACAATTTTCTCCCATTGCAAATCCAACCCCTCAAAATCGGCTAATGATTTAATTATTTGAGTAATACCAATCAAAGATATAGTACTCCTAAAGTCGTATGTAACTCAAGTAGAAGAGTCCAATCCATCTCGGTAATATCCGCATCGGATTCATGGGGAATATGTTCTTTATGATATTCGCTTAATAAATCTTTTTGTCTTAATAAACGTTCAGTCATTAAGTAAAGAGAGTTCCACCTAGTTGGCGAATCCGCGGCGATTTTTAAAGCTCTTTTTCCTTTCCTTTTGCAAAATTGTTTGTATTTTTGTGGTTCAATAGGCCCACTTCTAAAAATTGATGCATAGATCTCTAAATTTTGAAAGACGAGTTTCCATTATTGAATCACCATGTTGAACCGCTAAATTTAAAATATGACAACAACATCGACATGATAAAATTTGCCATCACATATTGGATTTAAAGCTCGTTTCACTCAATTCATTGCATTAGTATTGTTACTAGCATTGTCGAGTGTTATAGAAAGTATTTTATCTTTTATACCAAAATCGTTCATGATTCTAATTAAAATCTCATATATTTGTTCACACCTGTGTGGGTGAGGAAATTGTTCAAAAGCAAGAATTCGTTTATACATAATCCATGTTTTTGGATCAATCCAATGTACCGTGACGCAAATAAGCGGTCCAAACGGCGGTGGTTAAAGAGACTCTTCCCAAGAAGCTCGTAAAGAATCTCTTTAAATCCTCATGGATTTTTTTAAATTTGTTCATTGCATCATGTTTTAGGGTTGTAAGACTTATATGACAATAATCAGCAAAAAAAACATTTATAGTTGTTGGCTTTAATTCTAACCGTCGTAAACTTGTAATGTATTATTTCTTGAAAAAGCAAATCAGCCAAAAGTATGCAATCACATTTATACTTTGTTGCCATTGAGTATTTTTTAAATTAGTTATTATATTATTAGTTATTAGAGTAAAAAAGAAAAAAGCAAAGGAATTGAGTCATGGACGGATGGAGTTTGCGTTTGTCACTTTGTCCTACATCGCTTCTTCTGTTACAAAAGATAAGTAAGGTGAGAACAATATAAAAAGGGAAGTAAGGAACTCTATTCGCATGAAAAAATTGAAACAAAACCATAATTTTGGGGGCCTGATATTTAATTGGGCTACCAAAAATATTTGGTTTTTCATTTTCTGGACCAGTTGGACCGGTTTGAATTGACAGCTGTCCAAAATATGGACTGGTTTATTTTTGGACCGGTTCAATTGTGGACTGGCTTAGGACCGGTCTGGACTGAGTGTCGACAATATCTTCATCAACACGGTGTTAGTGTATGATGACACTTATGCACCTCTTTTTTCCATTTCATCTACCAAAATCTCGGTTTCAATATGGGTTAACCCTTCTTCAAGATCCGCGCTATTTTGTGTTGTCTCCATTAAATCATAGTAGTCCTTTAGCATCACCGACATTTGCACCGATTCATCATTTAGCATACACCTTCGAGCACTTAATATCCTGCCACTAATAGAAAAAACAACATTTTGAAGCTACGCTACTAGCTTGGACCGTTAGTACATCCCTAGCCATTGAGGCTAGGACTTTATATTGACCTAACCGTTCTCTATCTTCCCACCACTTTAAAACATCCAATTGTGAAAATTGTTCATCGGTTATATTAGAAGCGTAATCGGAATCTTTATACATTGAAAGTTCATCTAAAGACGTTTGATTGTATCTTGGCCATTTTGATTGACTGTCCCTAAACCATAAGGATCCGATACTCAAGGAACTAGGTGGCCTCATGATAGAGGTTGAAGAACTAGTTGGTTGAGTTGGGTGCCTCGGGATAAAAGTTGACGAATTTAGAACTGCATATTCATTATCATATATCATATATAATTGTTTAATCGTGTCTTCAAAAACTGATATATTTTTAGTTATGTCAATATCATCTAATCCCAAAAGATTGCCGATACTAAGTAGACTATCTATTACACCTTTAAAATTCACATATAGATTTAGTGCTGAAGTGATCATAAAAATCGGTGGAAATTTTTCAAAATATTTTTCAAGTTTTTCCATCATTAGAGAAACAATTTTCTCCCATTGCAAATCCAACCCCTCAAAATCGGCTAATGATTTAATTATTTGAGTAATACCAATCAAAGAAACGTTAGATGTTGGACTATATGTTTGTGACAACATAAACGTTGCTTTAAATAGTACTCCTAAAGTCGTATGTAACTCAAGTAGAAGAGTCCAATCCATCTCGGTAATATCTGTTGGGTTTTGAGCATTCTAACACTTCCTAAGTGTACATGCAACCCTAAATACCTTGGATCTATGTTTTCTCTATTATACATGCAAATAAGAACATCCAAGGTATTATCCTAATCTAGCATACAAAAACTATGAATGTAACAAGATAGAATACATACCTCTTGATGTAGCTTGATGTCTTCAAGCTTTAAGAGCTTAGCCCCAATAGTGTGGAAGCCTCAAGTGGAATCACAAATCACCAAGACACCTTGGAATACTTTAGAGAATATGATTACTTGGTTCTCTCTAGTGAAATTGGCTAGCCCTTCTTTAGTGTATTCACACTAGTGCCAATTTCACCAACCAAAGACATCTTTATATAGTATGGAGGATTAGGGTTAAACCCTAATACCCATGACCTTTCATTTCCTAGGATCCATGGGTTAAACACTCCATGGACTATCCATGAAAGCTTAGCCCAACCTAAATGAACTTGGCCCATTCCATATATATAAGAGTCCATATTTAATTAGTTCCTTTTGATCACTTAATTAATTATAAATTAATTCTTGATCAATACTAATTAAATAATATGATTCCATATTAATATATTAGAACTTATAATATATTAATATTAATCATAAACATACTATTCTCAAAAGATTATCCATATAAATTGTGTCGGTGAAGTGCAACCCAAATGGACCATGCCGGGTCGGGTCAAGTACATACCAAATATAGTTATGGACTTAGACATTAATCCAACAATCTCCCACTTGGATAAGTCTAAAACTATTATTGCGTATGACTTCAAACCTAACTGGCAATCGTAGCTCTTAAAGCTGCTGTCGAACTCTGATCTTGTCAACGAACTTGTCCATTAGATAAGGGATCATATATTCCTCCATTCTAGATATCATATGGACTGAGACATGGATTATAATCATTCTCTCTGTCCATTTGTTGTTTCCCGATTTCCGATTTATGACGACTGACTAATTGAACGAATCAAATCAGTCCTGGCCCGGCCGAGCACTTCCATTTGTCATCATCAAATCATCGAGGGGCCCACAGATATCGCTTTTATCCCGAAGGTAAAAGGAATGGATAAACTTCGACTCATATGGCTTGTTCTACTACTTGTTGAATCATACACAAAGGCACGTTTTATAGCACCGAGTTACCAAATGCGTTTTCATGCAATCAATGTACAACCAACTCATAGTAACAACTCATATCTCTAGGTTTGAAGAATATAAGATATTATCGTCTCATGATCACTCGTGATAAAATCCATGAAGTGATTCCAATGAGCGCGGGTTGAATCCAATACTCAGAACTTATGAGCACTCATGAGTGTTGTAGCCCTTTGTCCAACACCTTAGACCTCTACAAGCCAACCCATGACAGTCTTAATTCATATCTACTTCCAACATATGACCGACTGTGGATGGTTTGAATAACTTAGTCATTCCGGAAGAATAACCTAGTTTATTCGGGAAGTCAAAACATGCAAAGTGAAACACAATAATAATTGAATCCAATATGGTATCAACTCTTTGAACATAAATAAAACACCTTTTATTTATCACCATATGATTACACATTATTCATTGTATACTGTTTCAGCTATCAACTTTATTCTTGAATTTAAAACAATAGTTGTCCCATGCTCCAAGCATGTACACTATGTTTTCTTAAACACTAGTCATGCCACACACCAAGTATGCATACTATGTTTGTCTATGATCCTTACTTTGTGAAATAGATCAATTGAACATAACTTCAATGATTCTCTTTTCACACTCCCAAATCCTTACCGCAAATGCAAGAATTCCAAATTCATGTCATTTACTGAAATCTGTTAGATTCTAAACTTATATGCATTGATCCTCTCGTAATGATTATGCACAAAGTCATAAAGACTTGGCAACAATCATTACAGAGTATTCCAAAGGAGATCAACTCCTTGGAAATATTCTTCTTGCATTAAGTTTCCTTAATCTTACACAGATTGAAAATTCTAACTTTGAAACATTTCCAGATTCCATTTTGACTATCACTTCTGAACAAGAGTTGCCTCCTTACAGATTATGTCAATATGGTCCTTCCAGAATTATCACTATACTTCCAATTGTCCTTGAGTAACCAATCTTTGGTAAACCTTAGATTGTCCTCGACAATTGTTTAATCCTTTTAGTCATATCCAGTTCTAAACCTTTTCCCTTCTTAATGCCCCAGGCATTTGGAAAATTTTAGAACGGATGAATATAGCACATGTAATCGATCCTATATCCGAAGCATATGGGACACGATTCATGATGTCTTACATAAAGACTAAACCAGTCTTTTGCTATAATATTTCCATTTCAATTTGCCAAGTTCTCATAATTCAGATTATGAAAAGGGATGCCGTAATCATAATCGAATTTTAGAACGCAAATAATGGACCCATATACAGAATTTCCTTATGTTGAGCCATTCCAACATGAAATTCATATATATCCTTGACTAAATGATTAAAACCTCACGATCTAAGCTTATAGATTTGAGATGAAGCATAATTTCCTCTCCCTTAATTATAGCAAAACAACTTTTTCCCAATTGAAACTTTTGTTTTCTATAATTAACATTGCTAACTTGCAATACTTATCATAATTATCATGCTCCCACTAACATGATGATTATTAGCATAACACTTATGCTCCCACTAGCTTTGACATGTACTCAGAAATCAGCTGGACAGTCTGAAATTTAGATTCATACACCCTTTCCGTAGATAGCTCACCTGTGTGTCTAAGCAATTTCAAGAACCATGAAAAGGGATACCGTAATCATAGTCTCAATTGCTTAGGCATTTGCCATTTCTCACAAGTCCATGTTAGTGTGCCGGTTAACCACACGCGCTCCACTAACGACTTTTGAAAATGCAAATAACACAATTGATATCTTCGTAAAATCTACTTAGTGAAAGCGTTTCCTCACCATCATTTTCATGAATCGGAGAGAAACCTTATGACACTTAGATTTATATGGTGTATGAGTTCCTACCCATATGAATTTGTCAAACCATAATCACAAGACAAAGATAATGACAAATCCAAAACCATATGGATTGAACTCAATCTTAACTTCTTGCCACCTGGCAGCTCAAGGGTCTGCCATTGCTTCCAAGTTGTTATGCAACAAACTGAGAACTCTAAGAACTCATATGCAAAGCCAACTTTAACTGGAATGGGCACAGATATGTCAACACGATAGGTTATAAACCTCAAGTCGTGTGCTAGTGAAGAATTTCAGGTTTTATTCTTGATTATTTCTTGAGACTTTCAAGACCTTTAAGACTCCCACTGTCCTCTTGACATATAAGACTCCCTTTGTCAAACATCCAAGAGATAGTGCGGATTCTAATCAAGAAAAACACTTTACCCAATTGGCCTAAGTTGGTCTTTGTTTTATCCAAAACATCACAACTTACCAATTTCAAATGTACAAGAGTAGAAAACTTTTACTCTTACATTTGACAAGTGTTTTAAACCTTCTTTAAGACATGTCACTCAAATGACAATCTTGGAGTATGACTCTAAGACTTGTATTGGAACGAAGTATGACTCATCTTCTTGATTTAACCATTTCAACAATTCAAGTTCCTCTTCTTAGTCATAAGAATGCACTAAGATTTCCTTAGAGAACTAATTTTGATATGGTTTCTTAATCATTAAGATGATCACAAAAACTGATACTAAAGTACTCTCCCATCTTTTCAGATTTGAGAAACTTTTATCCTTCTGCCTAATTTGATTCTTCTTATTCGCTCTGCCTTACATTGGAACCTTTTCCAATGTCTCAGAGTTACACTTAAGCATGTAAGTATAATCATATTTACTGAGCTTTAGTAAACTATGACGAATAATCTTATCGATCTTTTGTGGTGGACTTAATCAGTGCACAAGACTGTGTACTCGATCCTTTAGTCCTTCACTTGACTCATACATCCATGTGAACCAGTAATTAGTCTTAATTTTTCCAAAACTTGAAAGTTCTCATTCATCATGCTATATAACTTGCATGATTCCAAGTCCCGGTCCAAATGAAACTTGGGTGATGAGAATCTTTCCTTATTTGGTAAATATAGACATTACCACAAATGAAAGAATCAACTTCATATTTCCACTCTTGCTCTTAATGGAATCATATAATCAACAATTTTTCCTCAAAAGCCATTGTAAGGATATTTTAAAATAAATAAAATCAAAAAAAATTTCTTTTATTTTAAAACTTTGCGGAAAAACTTATCCTTACGATCCATATGAAAACTTGTTGTTATCTATTCCTAAGCAATATCTCATAACTCCTAAGAAGTTGCTCAAGAATCCGATCTTCAAACTATGCGATAGAAATCCATCTACGCCATCAGATTCAGCATATTCTTTCTTTAAGTTTCTTCACTTTTCTTTGATTCTTAAAACATCACCATGTGACCCAGTCACATCATGTATCAGGAATCTCAGAATAGAAACTTAGCAGAGTTAGATAGTGGACTTTACCTGAAGTAGAGTCAAACTTATTGACTTTAACCTCCTTAGGTAAATTTGGCAGCTTCGCAACCAATGCCCCTTTCTTTGGCAATATAAACATATGGACCCTTTGATAAAGGTGCACAGGACTATCACAGACTTAGTTTTTCTCTTTACCATTTGGTCAACCGAGTTGACTATGGCCGATCCCTTTCCATTGGGAAGAGAATGCTTTTCTGGATATCCTGTGTCACTATTGTCAATGTCCATCAAGTTTTAAGGAAGTTGATCTTAACAAATAGATAAGATCATTAAGGGTCTTGTCATAGTCCGTTTCATAGGTGTCCCAAAGGAACTCACTATGTGACTCAGAAAGTGATTGAACCACCAACTTTCTCAAGACTTTGACACCCAACTCTCCCGGCTTGTCAATATGTGACTACATCTCCAAGATGTGTTCACACCTAGACCTTGCCTTGCCAATAGGGCTTGAGTGACCTTAAACTTTTCAAGAACTTGTGGGTTGGGGAGAATAATTGGAGGAGGTGAAAGAAGTATGATTTCCAAAGGACATCATCTTCATTTAGGAAACCTTGTTTCACTAGATTTGGGAAGATCATAGGTGTCTATTACAGACATCTTTTGGGAGATATTCAAGATAGTTGATTTAAAGTCCTTAATATGACACCCAATATGAAATATTAAGGCTAGGACCCAACAAACTATTTTATAACTTAGAAGAGGGATGCCGTAATCCAAGCTATAAAATATTTGAAGGTAGGTGAATGACGATTCACCAATTTCCACCAAGATAAACGAAATGTATTATTAGGTTTTAATTAGTTTTGAAACTCCTAGATCTATTGAGATTCATTGAACTGTTCAATGGCATGTTTCAATCTCGAGTGTGCCCTTCAGGTTTTGTGACTGGGATGCCGAGGATCACAAAACAAGGTGTGAAGTAACCATGCAAATTACTTGGTACCCTTAAGTGTTTACCCCTCAATCGATGTGCCGGTTAACCACACACGCTCCACCGATACTATGATAAACATTAAGTTACCCTTTGCCTACCTTGTTAAATACGAGTTAGTGTGCCGGTTAACCACACACGCTCCACTAACCGACTTAAACAAAGTGCAAAGTGTAATTTCATGGATTAGCACCTTATTCACATTTTCCTAAGTAACTAAGATTGGGTATTTATAAGTGTTTAGTTACTTAGTATTTATCATTAATACTTTTAATGAAGGGTTAATTATAGTCTTGTCAAACCCGTTCGGCTAACGACCCTCCACCGGTCAAGCAAGCGGTGGGTGAGAGTGGACACCCATTAAGTTGCCATTTTATAGGCAACAACCTTATACCCACCTTATAGACCGGCTTCGTGAATGAGGCGTACTAGCGGTAAGACTGACTTTACTCTTATACATATATATATATATATATATATATATATATATATATATATATATATATATATATATATTATTAACTTATAATATTATAAAGTATAAGGGTTGAATTTTAACTTTTAAAATTCTAAGGGCTAACTTGGAATTAAAGTATTCATAAGAGAAAACTTTACAAATTCCAAAACTTGAGGGCAAGTTTTGAAACTATTCAAAACTAATTAATTCCATAACTTATGTGTTTAAAGTAGTTTTAATCCAAAGACTCTTCAAGTTCCATAACTTGAGGACAAGTTATGGAAGACTTTAAACTAATAAAAGAATTAACTTTTTCTTTATTGAAACATGCCATTGAACTGTTCAATGGCATGTTTCAATCTCGAGTGTGCCCTTCAGGTTTTGTGACTGGGATGCCGAGGATCACAAAACAAGGTGTGAAGTAACCATGCAAATTACTTGGTACCCTTAAGTGTTTACCCCTCAATCGATGTGCCGGTTAACCACACACGCTCCACCGATACTATGATAAACATTAAGTTATCCTTTGCCTACCTTGTTAAATACGAGTTAGTGTGCCGGTTAACCACACACGCTCCACTAACCGACTTAAACAAAGTGCAAAGTGTAATTTCATGGATTAGCACCTTATTCACATTTTCCTAAGTAACTAAGATTGGGTATTTATAAGTGTTTAGTTACTTAGTATTTATCATTAATACTTTTAATGAAGGGTTAATTATAGTTTTGTCAAACCCGTTCGGCTAACGACCCTCCACCGATCAAGCAAGCGGTGGGTGAGAGTGGACACCCATTAAGTTGCCATTTTATAGGCAACAACCTTATACCCACCTTATAGACCGGCTTCGTGAATGAGGCGTACTAGCGGTAAGACTGACTTTACTCTTATACATATATATATATATATATATATATATATATATATATATATATTATTAACTTATAATATTATAAAGTATAAGGGTTGAATTTTAACTTTTAAAATTCTAAGGGCTAACTTGGAATTAAAGTATTCATAAGAGAAAACTTTACAAATTCCAAAACTTGAGGGCAAGTTTTGAAACTATTCAAAACTAATTAATTCCATAACTTATGTGTTTAAAGTAGTTTTAATCCAAAGACTCTTCAAGTTCCATAACTTGAGGACAAGTTATGGAAGACTTTAAACTAATAAAAGAATTAACTTTTTCTTTATTTTATAACTTATGGAATTAATTAAGGTTACACCTTTTTTTTATTATTTTATTTTATTAAATGAAGAGACTCTTGGTCATCCATAACTTGAGGACAAGTTATGGAGTCATAAAACCATTTAATTAGAACTAGACTCTTCATTTTTGTAACCTTTGCCAACTTTTGTGAGTTTTAAGATTCATAAATGTGACTTATAAGTTACATAAACACATTTTATGAACTTCTTTTAGATTAATTTGGATTATAACCAACTATCACATAATTTTATTCATTAATCTAAATTCACTCATAAAACAAGGTAACACAAAAAACTTTTGGTGATCCATAACTTATTCTTAAGTTATGGAATCCTTTAAAACATTAACACCAAATTTTGTAACTCCATAAAAACTTTGAATCAATTTTTTTTAAAAACCTTTTCATATCCATAACTTATGGAGGTTTCAAAAAATAAAACTCTTTAGATCAAACTTTTAAAACTAATAAAATAATCATATTATTTTATCTTTTATTAAATTTGACCTAATTCAACTCATAAAGCACATTATTCAAATTTTACAAATAATTAGTTTTTCACAAGAACAAGTAATTATCTTAAAATTTGACAAACTTCATGTTTTTTTTTTCAACTTTGAAAATAAAATATTTGCATCAATATAACAGAAAACAACCTGTGTCTCTGATACCACTGTTGGGTTTTGAGCATTCTAACACTTCCTAAGTGTACATGCAACCCTAAATACCTTGGATCTATGTTTTCTCTATTATACATGCAAATAAGAACATCCAAGGTATTATCCTAATCTAGCATACAAAAACTATGAATGTAACAAGATAGAATACATACCTCTTGATGTAGCTTGATGTCTTCAAGCTTTAAGAGCTTAGCCCCAATAGTGTGGAAGCCTCAAGTGGAATCACAAATCACCAAGACACCTTGGAATACTTTAGAGAATATGATTACTTGGTTCTCTCTAGTGAAATTGGCTAGCCCTTCTTTAGTGTATTCACACTAGTGCCAATTTCACCAACCAAAGACATCTTTATATAGTATGGAGGATTAGGGTTAAACCCTAATACCCATGACCTTTCATTTCCTAGGATCCATGGGTTAAACACTCCATGGACTATCCATGAAAGCTTAGCCCAACCTAAATGAACTTGGCCCATTCCATATATATATAAGAGTCCATATTTAATTAGTTCCTTTTGATCACTTAATTAATTATAAATTAATTCTTGATCAATACTAATTAAATAATATGATTCCATATTAATATATTAGAACTTATAATATATTAATATTAATCATAAACATACTATTCTCAAAAGATTATCCATATAAATTGTGTCGGTGAAGTGCAACCCAAATGGACCATGCCGGGTCGGGTCAAGTACATACCAAATATAGTTATGGACTTAGACATTAATCCAACAATATCCGCATCGGATTCATGGGGAATATGTTCTCTATGATATTCGCTTAATAAATCTTTTTGTCTTAATAAACGTTCAGTCATTAAGTAAAGAGAGTTTCATCTAGTTGGCAAATCCGCGACCATTTTTAAAACTCTATTTCCTTTCCTTTTGCAAAATTGTTTGTATTTTTGTTGTTCAATAGGCCCACTTCTAAAAATTGATGCATTTAGATCTCTAAATTTTGAAAGACGAGTTTCCATTACTGAAACACCATGTTGAACCGCCAAATTTAAAATATGACAACAACATCGCACATGATAAAATTTGACATCACATATTGGATTTAAAGCTCGTTTCACTCGATTCATTGCATTTGTATTGTTACTAGCATTGTCGAGTGTTATAGAAAGTATTTTATCTTTTATACCAAAAGCGTTCATGATTCTAATTAAAATCTCATATATTTGTTCACCCCCGTGTGGGTGAGGAAATTGTTCAAAAGCAAGAATTCATTTATGCATAATCCATGTTTTTGGATCAATCCAATGTACCATGACGCAAATAAATGATAGAGCGGTACCATGTGAAGCGGTCCAAACATATGTGGTTAAAGAGACTCTTCCCGAGAAGCTTGTAAAGAATCTCTTTAAATCCTCATGGATTTTTTTAAATTTGTTCATTGCATCACGTTTTAGGGTTGTACTACTTACATGACAATAATCAGCAAAAAAACATTTATAGTCGTTGGCTTTAATTCTATCCGTTGTAAACTTGTAATGTATTAGTTCTTGAAAAAACAAATAAGCCAAAAGTATGCAATCGCATTTATACTTTGTTGCCGTTGAGTATTTTTTAAATTAGTTATTATATTATTAGTTATTAGAGTAGAAAAGCAAAAAAACAAAGGAATGGAGTCATGGACGAATGGAGTTTGTGTTTGTCACTTTGTCCCACGTCGTTCTTTTTCTGTTACAAAAGATAAATAAGATGAGGACAATATAAAAAGGGAAGTAAGGAGCCCTGAAAAAATTGAAACAAAACCATAATTTTGGAGGCCTGATATTTACTGCCATGTATATTAATTTTAAGGACCGATTAAGGACTGCGGTCTGGACTGTTAAAAAGACTGATCGGTCCACTGGCCATATGCATTTCTTTTGGACCGGTTCTTTTGCCCACCTCTAAAGTTCACGAAGGCTTAGGATCTAAAAGTGGACATGCTTTGCTAAGCATTTGGGCCTTTAACCCAACTATGTAAAACCCCTCCGGATATTGGCCCAATCTTTGTCCCAAAAGACTCCCATATCTTATTGAATATAAAGTCTAAACACACCTACCATCACGTTACATGTTTTGGTTGTGGTTCTTTGCTTAAACCCACAGGCATTCATCTAATGTTTTAACATCATAATTCAAACTCAATAAAATTTAGAGGCATATACCAAACCAATGAGAGTCCTAAGTACCATCATGCATTAGGAAATAGTCTTCCACATCACTATGCAATAACAAACAACAAGCTTTAAGATTCTCAATGATGGTATGCACCTCTTGCTTCTTCTATATAATGCATGGACATCTTGGAGCACCCTTAAACCTTTCCCATATCTCACCAAATAATTGATTCGAATGTCAAGGTCTTCTTGGGACAAGCTGTAAATCAAAAAGCGAGACTTTGATTCTTCACTTTACAAAGTTAAAGGCTCTTCTCCAATGATGCAAAGATATTTGCATGGACATCTTAGTTATAGAACTTCTCTTTAACTGACATATTGCATCACACCAAGCATGTTTTCTCTTATGTTTCTTAAAGCATTTTTTGGCAACTGTTACAATTGCAAGACACGATCCTAAGCATCTTTTGGCAACCTTACTAGCTATAGGATCAAGATCCATAGAGTAGAGTCAACTGCATCACCCACCATTTTCCTAAGCAAATTCCAAGATTCCACTTGAGATAAATCATCCATATGGAAATTTCTTTTGAGCGTTGATTCTTCTTGATGTCAAGATAATCTTGCACCCTTTATGAAGACTACCCATTTTAACCATGATTCAACCTTTCACGTGAACATACCTTCCTAAGAAGCTCACATTCCTCAAGTAGTCTTCTCTATACCACCCATATACACCAATGATGTTGACATTATCATCTTCCAATGCCTCCGTTATCAATCATAACCGGGCTTTTCTTAATTCAAAACCATCTAAATCAGAAACGTTCTAAAATTATTTATATATTCAACAAATATTTTCTTTAATGAATTCATATGGAAACCCAAAACTAGACAAGAATCGAATCATTCAAAACTAAACCATACAACATAGAATAGATTTTACAGAAGTTTAGTGAAATCTCTATGATCAGTCAATGTTAAAGACAAAAACGGAATTCAAAATTTGTGAATTGAGGTGAGGTGCTCTAATAAGGTCGAAACTTCCTTTCAGCCCTCATCTGTTGTATCCTTTTCTTGTCCTGCTCAAATTTGCTCTGTAGCATCATAATCTCTGAAAAACACACAATTTTATTTTTAGCATATATCATATCGTATTTTATCAAGGATTAGTTGAGTTTTTTTTTTTTTTTTTTTTTTGGGTTTACCATTTCTTTGTGCCTCTCTTCTCTGAAAACGATAGAAAGTGAGGCCAACTTGGTCTTGGTTTTGTTTCTTCTTCTTTTTGGAGATGTTGTCCACGACAGCAGCCTGAGCAACAGACCCAACAGTTGTTCCACTTTCCACATCTGTCGTCTTTTTCCTTCCTTTCATATGTGTCACAACTGTCCATCCACCTTCTGCTGCTTCACTCTCCTTTTCTTTTCTTTCCTGCAATGCATTTAATTTTATTTTTTAAAAAAATTATAAACTAAACCCCTCACAAATCATAATAAAAGTACCTTTTCCTTCTGTGCCCAGTGGTCAACTAAGAAGTCGTTGATCCTTTGCAACAAAACCTCTGCTCCAGGTCTACCTCCATGGTATTCACCAATCCATCCTATCAATAACCATCAGAAGATGATCTTCTAAACATCTTCAACATTTGAATCAATCTACATATATAATAAATATAATTGTTGAAAATACATACTTTTCATTCCTGTTGTCTCATCCTCATCCCCTGAGGAAATTTCATAAACTCCATCTTCATTGTCATCGGGTTTTATTTGAGAGATACTCTTTGACTTACCTATAAGTAATGTAAGATCATATTCGTTAAGTAGATAATTCAAGTTAGAAAATGAAAGAAACAGCATTATAGAGAGTTGGTGTCATACTCATTTGTTGGTTAGAGTGCAAAAGATGCTCAATGACACCATCTTCTTTTCCTTTCTTTTTCTGTTTTTTCAATTTCTTCTTTTTCTTGTCACTGGTTTTAACATCATCTGGAGTAGGAGGGGGAGCAACTTCACTTGTCTCCATGCCTTTCCTCTTTTTGTTTCTTGCAGCTTTTTTCATCTTCTTTGGAGAATTCGCATCATCCATATTATCTGCCAAAGCTTGAAGGCATTATATTATGTAATGTAGCCATACAAATGAAACAGGACTTTAATAAATTAGTCAAAGCTTGAGAGTGCATACCATTTTGTTGGTTGACATCATCTTCACCTACATTATCATGTGGAACGCCTTCATGATCACTATTTTCTTTACTTCTTTTCTTTTTCTTCAATTTGTTCTTTTTGTCACTCAGTCCAGCAATGTTTTTACCCTCGTTAACATGACTAGTGGAAATAACCGATTCAGGTGGCTCTCCATCTCTTTTTTTCTTGTTCCTTGAAACTTTTTTCATTTTCTTGTCAGAATTTTGCACCTTCCTGAATGAAGTTGTGTTCCTTTGTCTTTTGTTCCTCCTCTTGCACGAAATCCCTGTTCCTTCACCCTGCACATGGCATATCTAGTTTAGTTTTTAATAGGCAACTGCTAGAAACCGTTAGGTAAAGTGAGCAATTGGGGCTTGTTCATGATATGAACTATATGTTGTTCGATATGTTAACGCTTAATAGGTAAAATGAGCAAATAATTTCATCACAGATGTCATCAACTATACACTAGTTCATCAATCAAACTTCAAACTTTAGAAACTTTGCATCACACATTCTCTAGCATCAGAGCATAATTCCATCAAATAATTTAGCAAAAACCAGCAAATAATCAACTTCATAACCGATTTCATTGTATGTTGGGGAAAACATTGCGACTTCATTATCAATTTCAGCAAAAAACAAGAGAAAAAAGGAAAAAGTGAAATAACATACCTGAAGGCAACCTCTGCTGTGCGACGGTGGCGCTGGAGGTGTGGGAGGGTGACGATGGCTGGAGAGCACGAGGTGGAGGAGTGGAGCGTCGGCTGTCAGGCGAGAGAGAAGAGGCGACGTTTAGGTCAGGCCAATTTTGAAAGCGAGGCAGTTCCTCATTTGTTAGTAGGGTTTTTGAAAAACCCATTCAATGAGTTAATGGGTGTTAACCGTATTTTTAAAATTACTGATTTTTTAAAAAGTTAAGAAATTAAAAAAATGTTTGGACAATATTAATTTTTAGGCAAAAATGTGACATTTTTTAAATGTACAAAACTTTTGTTTTTCTTTAAAGTCAATAAGTAGATGGAAAAGCTATTTCAAACATAATGTGAATAATCTTTATAAAAAAATTAAAATATATTTGAAATTGACTTATAGGTTAATTATATTTTTTGTTTTGTTTGTATTTGGGTAACATTTTTTCTTGTGTATAGATCTAAATAATCAGCTTGTTGAAAGTGTTCAATATGACCATTATGACCAGTTACGTGACATATATGTAATAACGATAATTACCCAGTCATGTAACGTGAGCAGTCACTATCAATATATCATTCAGAATCGTACTGTTCGTCACAAGTCACTTACACAATTAAGGCAATTTAGGAACTCTAATTTTCTTGGGTCCGAATGAGATTTGAGATCTAGAGTCAACAAATGGAAAAATCTTGGTCTTCTTAATCCAAACGAGTCCACAGCTAAAAGACTGGATTACCCCTGAGCCTACAGTATGAGTCTGACTTGCCTATCAGGCCTACAACTCATATTTGGCTTGCTCCTGAGCCTACAACATAAGTATGGCTTGCCCTCGGCGCCCAAAGATTATGTATGGCTTGCTTCCTAGTCAAATCGGTCATCGGACTGGAATACCAATGTTCAGCCTTCAGTACGAGTCTGGCATACCAACCGTTCCTCAGCTCATATCTGGAATGCTATTGAGCCCTCCATATGAGTTTGGCATGCCCTACCCGGCCCTCAGCTCATATCTGGAATGCTCCAGGTTTTGTTGGCTACAACACAAAGTAGCACAACCTCAACTTAACACAATATGTCGACATATAACGAATAACAAACATATAAAGATAATCATGCAGACAGAATCATAGGTAGCCCTACAGATCTACCGTACTAGCATATCAGCAACTAGCAGATAATCATGCAAATCTATTCCATACTCAGCATACCAACCTTGGTGCCTTTGACCTGTAAGTACAGTGAGGAAAACTCACCTGAAGCGGCTAAATATCTCAGACAAAAGCTCGGATCACTGATCCAAAAATCCCTGTGCGCTAGCACCATCAAATATCATCCAATTAATAAATAAATATCGACCCATAATCAAGAATCTGAATTGCTTGCCTAATGAACAGGGTAAAAGACCATTTTACCCCTTTTTCTTACTTGGCCCAAAACCAAGGCCCGATATGGCACAACATCCTAATTAGCCCCAAAAACAATAATGAATCAAATTCCAAGAAAGCCCATAATTAATCCATGGCTCAAGGTCAGAAGTCCAATGGCCCAACAAGGCCCATACCAAAAGACCCAAAATTTCACATCTTGGGAAGTACGCTCCACATACTCACCCTCTAAAGGCAAAGTACAAGTCCTTAAAGCATGAAACTCCATTTACGTTAAGCGTACTTCTGAGTATGCCCAACATACTCATCAAGGGCTAAAAATTCACATTAAGCTCTTATTGGGTTAAGTTAAAGGTATCCAACCACTTCTCTTAACTCTAAATGATGTCTTAAACCAAAAAGTCAAAACCTTTAAGCCTTTGCATGGCTAAAGAGGACTAAATCTCCAAGATCCTTCCTTTCACAACACTAAAAACTACTTAACTCCTGCATGGTGCTAAGGAAACAATCAAGCAAGCATTTTTATGGCTCAATACACTTTAAGACCTCAAAAGGACATTTAATATGCTTTGGAGTGCCCCATACTCACAAAGATCCAAACTTTGGGACAAAATCTTATGAAATTATGCCATAACAAAATCTATGAATAGAGTCATCAAGTTTGAAGCTTTGTACCTTAAGAAGGTAAATCAAGATGCACTAAGCATGGATCCACAAGCTCCAACCAATCCCACACTTCTCCAAAAAGCTCATTCTTATTCTATGAGCATCAAATGCATGAAATACCACCAAAAATTCAATAACCACACCAATGGAGGCTAGGGATTCATTTCTACGGTTTGAGGGGATGGAGGCTGAAGATAATATGGTTTGGTGGTGAGTTAAGGTGCTTAAATAGGGTCCAAGACCCTAAATTAGGGTTTAGGTCTGACTAGAGTACGCCCTACGTACTCCCTTAAGTATTTGCGACCAATCTGCCTAGTATGCCATGTGTACTCCCATGTACACCCAACATACTAGGCTCAACACGAGTACGCCCTATGTAAACTTATGTACGCCCCCCGTACTAGGTTTAACCTTTGAACCACTAACTTCCAAAGGCCATAACTTCTTCGTTCTAAGTCTGTTTTCAAAGATCCTTATATCCATGGAAAATTAACGAGAATCTCTACACTTCTATCAACTCATCCTTGCCCTAAAAATTTCCTAACAAAAATACAAAATAAATAAAAATCCTGACTGCCACTTTACGGTTATACCATTGGGCTCTAAATCACAAACCAAATTCCTAGATCATCTATCCTACCTTATCCACCCCCAAATGGGTCTAAATCTCCCTTTCTCAAAGGCCCTAAGCCTTATGATAATCGGTCTTCGATTCACGGCCCCGCATTAGGAAATGATTCGGAACAGGGTGTTACATATGAACCTTCTAATTTTCTATGCCTTTGGACCATACTCCAATGTTCCCACTATCGCTATCATCTTCCTCTACTATCAAGGCTTTTCCATGAATGTTCTTTTTGCGAAGATCCTTGATCTTCTGAGCATAATAGGCTTAATCCTTTACTCTCTCCTTCTTTTCACTCTTCTTTCGCAGTACACAGTCTTTTTTGAAATGATTATTTCCATTACAAAAATTACAATCGTAGCCCGAATCACCAAGAAGTTTCTTCTCTTTCTTATCTTCCTCTTATTGTTGATGGTAGGGCCGAATCAAAGCTATAGTGAATCCAGAGCGAAAAGGAAAAATGGGCCCCCAAAGTCATAAATATAATAAAATTAACTTGAAAATATAGACACCATTATAAAATTCATAAAATTCATTATTAATATTAAAAAACGCAAATATGACCACAACACACAAAAACAAATAATTTAAAGAAAAAATATTTCTCCTAGAATTTTTAGATAAGTTAACTTTTCTCTCTGTCTATCTATACCGAATACTCTAGGAATTTTAGGCCCTTTTGAGAAATGGGCCATGGGCAACCGCCCGAGTTGCCCACCTTTTGGTCCGGGCCTAATTGATAGTTCTTTAGACCTTCACATTTGTTCTTTTTAGCCAAAGAGTTTCCATCATTATATCATGAACTTTTTCCGTCAGACCTTGAGTTTCCACCAAATTATGAACTTTGAGAAATTTTTCTTAACGAATTATAACACCCTTTTTCTATAATAGATCAGTTGAGGACTCAGAGCAATCAATGGTAAGATTTTTGGGAAAAATCTAGTGTCACGACGCGATGAATGGAGCATGTAACGCCCGGGTTTCAGGGCTAAGCATTTTTGTCAATGTAATAGTCTAAGTCAACTCTTGTAACTCTTTTTGAAGTAATAAAGATGAAATATTTGAGTATTATGTGAATTATGTGTGTTTATGTGTTTATTATTTAATTATAAATGTATAATTAATAAATAATAAAAATAAGCGTCAAAATTAAAGTGTGAGATAAGCCCGATATCTCCACATAAAGTTGTAGAATATGTCTCAAGGTTTCTGTGCATATAAGGAACACCGAAATCCGAGTTATAACGAAGAAGTTATGACCCGTCGAAGTTTTGCGACAGAACCGGCACGATATCGGGAAGCGTGAATAGTGAACTTACGATAGAGCGAGATTTAGCCTTAGCGATCTAAACGAAAGTCGTAGAATATGTTAAACTAAGAACATCGATAAAAAGAACGCCCAAATCTGACTTCGTATGAAGAAGTTATGATTTTTCGAAGTTTCGGAATAGCAGTGTACAACCCGAAATTCGAATATTAGATCGAGCGGTTTTTAGCCGACACAACCTGAACGAGAATCGAAGATCTCGTTAAGAGTAGCGTAACGAGAAAAAGATGGGTGAAAACGGATGTCGGATGAAGAAGTTATGAGGATTTAACGGACCAATCGTGTCCTGGCCCGTTAATAATATAAAATTTAAAATCGAGCCAAAATTAGCCGACGAAATCTAAACGAAAGTTGTAGAGTACGTTCCCACCTTCGCGTGGATATAAAGAACGTCGAAAACGGAGGTCGTACGCGAAAGTTACGAATTTTTAAAGTTGAAGTATGAAAATGCGAAGTCTGTTGCGAGGTTGATGACGTGGCTGCATCTGGGCCGCCCATCGCTGATGAAGGAACGCGCTTCGGATGATGACACCTGCCCTCGCTGTACGCTCTGCGTCCGAAGCCAGTACGCCCCGCGTACCCTCGCCCTTATCTCTTCCGGAGTGCAAGCCAGCTGGTCCGAAGTGGCGCCCTTATCCGATGGTTACGCCCCGCGTAGGTCCGAGGTACGCCCAGCGTACCGAGGCCTCGCAGGACTATAAAAGGAGGCCGAGACTTCATCATTTTTCACACCTTTTTCACTTCTCTCTCTAACTTCTTTCTCTCTCTACAACCCCAAAACACCTCTAAACCCTAGTTAAGCCCCTTAGCACCCTAGGGAGGCCCCGAGAAAAAAGAGTTTTTCGGTTTCGAAACGCTGCTCCAATTAAGTCCTGGTTCTCGATAAAATTCGCTGTAAGTGTGCTACGCTTACGCAATTTTTAATATAGCTTTCAAATAATTATAGGAATGTTATTAGGTCCTTAAAATAATTATTTGGGCTATTATTATGAGTATTATTAACGCTTAATAATACTCGGACTAATTAATTTGTCGCGGTTATCGTTAAACTAAACCCTAGTGGTATCGATACTAGGTTTTATCGAAGGAATATCGTTTTGAGAGTATCGAAGCGTTGTCCGAGTGCTGAGTCACCACCTAATCAGGTGAGTGCATAGTTACTTTCAGCTTACACATAGATATGAAGTATTTTATATAAATTACGTGTTATGTGTGCATATTATCTGAATACTTGCTATCTATGCTGGATGAACATTGTTATACATGTTTTCAATGATTTTAACCTGTATATGTATTTTATATCTACGAAAATGTTGGGGTAAAACATGGGTAGATATAATAGATGATGTGTGATAAAATGATGAGAGGCATCGATGTTGATGTTGTTGATTCTGTCATCTAGCGGAGTATGGATGACGACCATGGACTCTTCTAGACAATCCAGTGGAACACTAGCAGGCTCGCAACCTGTAGGTGTTTGTGAACGATGTGTTCACCGGTGTACTCCATCCTCCACATGGTTGCCTTTAGGACATTTATTGCCGAGGAATCCCCTTAGCAGTAGTGTCCGTCCCGATGATGATCCTTAGGCCAGGTCCCTTATGATAGGTGTTTAGGGACGTAAAGTGAGGATAACGGGAACGGGTAATCGGGTTATTGTTGATTGATGAAATTAATAAACTTATTTATTGTGGGTTGAAAACCCTATGTGCTCACCAGGCTCCCAAGCCTGACCCACTCAGTTTTATGTATTACAGGTAGTGGCGCATGAGCATAGGTGTGATGTTTTGGACGAGGGATTACGGATATAGGCCTGTAGATATGAAATAATGTAGTAAGGCTTATATTGTACTGTTTATGCTTTTGATCTGTACGAACATGACATCCCGAGTCTTTTAATGAAATACATTTCTATGGAAATGCTTTTGATAAATCTTTATCATATTTTTGTTTTGGGACAAATTCCGCAACACTTTCATTTAAAATGTAACTCTGATTTTTAAACAAAGCATAAACAAACCGGTCTTTTCTGGTCGTGACTTTGGGGGTGTCACAGAGCACCACGATGATGTGTTTTATTTGCACTAGTTTTTTATTTATAAAATCATATCTAATCTTAATTAGTCTTAAACACAAATAGGCAGTGTACCTAGCTGTGAAGTAATATAGTTTACGGTAAGAAAGGGGGTCGGACACTAGGAACGTGATGGTTTAGATCAAATAATTCAAATGTTAACTAAATTAAACTGTTTTTAACGCTCTATTAATCAAATGAAACTAAAGAACTAAATGGAAACAATAAATAAGAAGTACTTGTTGGGTTTTAAGCACTATAACACTACTATGGTGCATATGCAACCCTAGATGCTTTGGATCTATGTTTTCTCTAATTATACATGCATTTTCAATTTTCCAAAGCATACATCCTAACTAGCATACAATAGAGGATATACAATATAAAACTCATAATTTGATGAATACCTCTTATGTAGTTTGAAGTTCTTGGCCTTTGAAAACTTTAGCACCTCAAGTGTGATGCCTCTAATGTGTCACAAACACCAAATGCAAGAGGAGGCTTGATAGAATAAGTTAGTTAGCTCAAAATCGATTATCACTCTCTTAGAATGATGGGGCAACTGATTTTGGCTCTAGGGGTGTGCTTTTATAGTGTTACAAATACTAGGGTTACATCCATGCAAACCCTAATGCACCATGACCTTTCATATTACTTAGGCTCCATGGGTTAAACCTCCATGGACTATTCTTGTTGGTTTATCCCATCCTAATTAACATGGATCTTTGGCCCACACTATAAGAATCATTGATTTACTTAATCAGTCCCTGTATATTTAATTAGTTTCTTTTGATCACTAAATTAATTCCAAATTAATTTTTGATCAATACTAATTAAATAATATGATTTCTCAATTAGTATATTATACTTATAATATATTAATAAATCACAAAAACTCTTATTCTCAAAAGTCCATCTTATCAAATTGCACTGGTGAAGGCAACCTAAAAGGATCATGCTACTATCGGGTCAAGTACATCCCAATTATAGTTATGGGCTTAGACACCTAATCCAACAGTACTTCCATTAGAATACGAATCCCCCAAGTTTTTATGTTTGAATTATTTTAAGTGCAATGGAATAATTAATTGATTACAAAATTGTAATATGACTAGTTATCTTGATCGGATTTCCTAGTACTAATAATTAATGAACAACTAACACAATAATTAATAAACAACTAACACAATGATTAATAGATAAAAAAACTGATTATTATGTTGTGTTGTATGTGATATTTTGGGTGAACTCACTAAGCTTTGGGTTACACTTGTGGATTAAATGTTTTTCATGTACCATTAGTGATCATGGTAAGATTCGATATGCAATACATCATTTCCTAAGTTGTTTACAACCATCACAGTTTCATATATTCCATTACAAGGCAATGCTTCAAAATAGAAAACACCATTAAGATAAGCATAAATAGAACCCTTTTCATTATCAAATGAATATCTAAATCCTTGTCTATACAAACCATGAAAAGAAATGATGTTTCTTTCCATTTCTGGCGAATAGCAACAATTATTCGAATCTAGTCCTAATCCATTACTAAGCACTAAAGAGTAAAATCCAATCTTGGTGATAGGCGACACTCTTCTGTTCCCCGTGATCAAGTTTATCTTCCCATGCTCCATATCCTTATATCTTTTTAGGCCATGCAAATCGGAACAGATGTGAAAACCACATCCTATATCAAGTACCCAATAAATAACATGTGATGAATCATTAGATTGAATAGTATAAATACATTGCAGATATTTCAGGCAACATCGTTTCCAATACCCTTTGTCGTGGCAATGATAGCACTCTATATCCTTTGGGTTTGAGGTGGGTGTAGCAGGGCCAACCTTGGTTCCACTAGAAGAGGTGCCATCATGGGACTTTTCCTTATAGTGGCTCTTTGAGGGAGCCTTCCTCTTCTTACCCTTTCCTTTCACAATAGCCAAGACTGGAGCAGTAGTAGGAGTAGGAGTTTGTGCAATGGACTTGTCCTTGAGGTTGCTCTCAGCAGTCCTCAATAGGCCTTGAAGTTTGCTCAATGTGACCTCCTCTTTGTTCATATGGTAGGTCATGCGAAACTGGTTGAAGCAGGGTGACAGTGAATGAAGAATGATGTCAATCGCTAGCTCTTCATCGAAGTTAACATTTAACTTCAGCAGGCGGTCAACATATCTTTTCATCTTCTGCAGATGAGCAATGACAGACTCTCCGTCTCTCATCTTGGTCGTGATCATCGAAGTGATGTGTGACATCCCCAAAATCTCGGCCAGAAAAGACCGATTTTCATTTATGCTTTTAAATATTTTCAGAGTAAATCCTTTTGATTTGAAAGAGTTGGGGAATTTGTTCCCAAAAACAAAGCATGATAAAACAATGTTTACCAAAGCATTTCATAAAAGAAATGTATTTTCATTATAATCAAAACTCGGGGTGTCATGTTCCGATACAGACCAATAAGCATAAACGAATACATTACAAGTCATATAACAAATATAAACATATGCAGACTTGTAAACAAAACAACTTGATGGTTCATCCATCTCATGCCCTTCCGCCACTTCCTGTAATACAATTTAAAACTGAGTGGGTCAGGCTTGGGAGCCTGGTGAGCATATAGGGTTTTCAACCCACAATAAATATCATATTTAATTTTCACCAACCAACAATAACCCAATTACCCATTCCCGTTATTCTCACTTTAATGTCCCTAAAACAACTAACATAAGGGACCTAGTCTAAGAATATTTCATCGGGGCGACAACACATGCTTTGGGGGTACCTCAGCAATATAAGTCAAATAAGGCAACCATGAGGGGGATGGAGTACAGCGAATGAACACCCAAGTTCATTAACACCTACAGGTGGCGAACCTGCTAATGTTTCCACAAGACTGTCTAGAATAGCCAGTGGTCGTCATCTAAACTCCGCTAGATGACTCAATCAAACAACAACGAGGCCTCTCATCTGTTTATTACACACCAACTGTCTACCCATGTTCTACCCAACATATTAGTAGATAAAAATATACATTTGTATACATAGTTTAAAAACCTGTATAGCATGCTTTAATCAACACGTATGTCACATAACAGATGAGGCACACGCACACATAACACATATCTCATAGAGAAATAATCAGATCTATAAGATAGAAGAGAGTGAATACACATTCACACATAACACAACCAAATATATACACATAGCATGTATTTTATATAAAATACTTCGTATTATTGTATTAGAAAGAAAATAACTACACACTCACACCTATAAACGACAATATATTTAATACACTCGAACCAAACTTGTATTATTATCGTGTTTATGAAAGGTAGTATACACTCACTTGATCAGAAGATGATCAGACAACACTACGGCTTGCAGAAGTAGTAATCCTCAGCAGATCTGGAAGATCTCCTTGAAAATCGAACTTCTCGCGGGCAGAGCTTCGACTCGGGAACCGCACTTCTCGGGATCTTCGGGATCTCGAGACTTGCCTCGGGGCTCAGGAACAATACCGGGGCTTCGGGATGTTTCTGGCACGCAAAACGATGCAAAAGACTAGAGAGAAGAGAAGAAATGAACAAAAATTTTGGCTGCCTTCGGATCCCCTTTTATAGTGCTGGACCCTCGCACGAACGCGGGGCGAACGCCTGTACGCAGGGCGTATAGGGCTCCGAATCGTCACTGCATGCGTCATCCGAAATGTCGACACTCTTCGGAGTACACCGGGCGTACTCGAGTATGCAGCGCGTACCTCGGATCAGATCAATGACTCGCTTCGGATAAGGCTTCCGATTTTTTATTTAAATTTAAATACAAAATGATTAATAAACTTCGGAAATTCATAACTTCTTCATACGAACTCCGTTTTCGACGTTCTTTATATCCACGGAAAGGTGAGACCACGCTCTACGACTTTCGTTTAGACTCCGTCGGCTAATTTTGATTTTATTTTTATTATTTATTTTTAATAAGCCGCGACAGACAAACTTCGTTATAAATTCATAACTTCTTCGTTTGACGTCCGTTCTCGCCTAACTTTTTAACGCTTCGATACCAATAATGAGATCTTCGATTCTCATTTAGATTGCTTCGGCTAAAAACCGCTCGATCTCAAATCGAGTAAAACAGGTTGCATACCGCTAAGCCGAAACTTCGATAAATCATAACTTCCTCATACGAAGTCAGATTTGGGCGTTCTAAATATATTCGGAAACCTCGTTTCAACTACTACAACATAAATCAAAGATATTAAGTTTATTTTACACTTAAATTTTGTCGTTTATTTTTATTCATAATTAATCAAACCACATAATTAAGCAATTAAGCACAAAACACATAATAATCAAATAATACAATCTTATTATTTCAAAACGGGTTACAAAGGTTAACCTAGACTATTATATTGCTACAAATGGCAAGCCCGGAAACACAGGCGTTACATGATGATCTCGTACCTCTCCTGCCTTGCACTTTGGTGGTACCTTTCAAGCAAATCCTGATGCATTTCGTAGGGATAGAAGTCCTCGTAGGACTTTTGGAGTTCAGCAGTCATGGTCGCTAGCATGATGCAATGGACTTTCATGGCATCACACCCATGGGCCTCAAAGGTAGCGATCTCCTCGGGAGTAGCAGTGTTGATGTTCACTTCTTTTAGCTCACTTTCGAGGACATACTCCTTGTCCTCATAATGGGTGACCATCCTTATGTTGTGGATCCAATCGTTAAAATTATTTCCTTCAAAAATCACCCTCCCACACAAGTTCATGAGTGAGAATGAGCTGGAGGTGTTTGATTCTGAAGCGTTGTTGTTTGATTTCGACATCTAAAAAGGAAAAGAGACAAAGTTGAATAGATAAGAATCCCCAGTTAAACATCCAAATGAGAAATTAGGGCTAGGATCCAACAACATTATTTGCAATTTAGAAGAGGGATGTCGTAATCCATACATAAAATAATTTGAAGGTAAGTGAATGACGATTCACTAATTTCCAAAATGGAAAACAAAACAAAAAGATAAGTTTTAAATGTATTGAAACTCCTAGATCTTTTGAAATTCAGTGAACTTTTCAATGACATAGTTAAATCTCGATATGCCCCTCAATTTTGTGACTGGGATACCGAGGATCACAAACACGGTGTGAATAACCATGCAAATGTACATGGTTCCCCCAATGTTACAGTCACCTAATCAATGTGCCGGTTAACCACACACGCTCCATTGATCTATGAAAAACATCGAGTCACCATTTGCCACCTTTTCTTATAACCAAATTAGTGTGTCGGTTAACCACACACGCTCCACTAACATCTTAGCAAGGGTACAAAGTGTAATTTCATGGAATAACATCAAATTCACATTTTGCCTAAAGTAACTAAGATTGAGAATTTTATAAAAAAACATTTAGTTACTTTATTAATCATTATACGTTTAATGAGGAATGGGTTGTCCTATCCTACCCGTTCGGCTAACGACCCTCCACCAATCAAGGAAGCGGTAGGTGAGAGTGGACACCCATTAAACGGCCATTTTTATAGGTCATAACCTTATACCCCCCTTATAGACCGGCTTCGTGAATGAGGCCTACTAACGGTAAGACTAGCTTTTATGTTGTACATATATAATAATAATTCTTATAATATTATAATAGTATAAGGTGAATTTTAAACTTTTAAAATTCTAGGGTTTGGAATTTAATAATTTCAAAATTTTAATCCAAAAATTTTAATTCCAAAACTTGAGGGCAAATTTTGAAACATTTCAAAACTATCTAGATCAAAATTCAAATAAACAATTAAACAATTAATTTTGGTGGTTATCTAATTTTGACTTATCAATTTTCATGCAAGATAATGATCAGATAATTCAAATAATTAATATTTATCAAATAAGGTAATAGTTATCTAATTAAATGACAAAATCTTTTTATTTTGACAAGGATAATCATAAGGAATCAATAAAATTTGTATTTTATCAATTAGAAACATTTATGGTAATTATCCTTAGTAAAAAACAACAAAAATCCCGAAAATCCGTCTGTCTGACAGCCTGACTCGCTGAGCCCTTTGCAGGACTCGCCGAGTTCATCCTACTCGTCGAGTACCTCATTGGGCTCGACGAGTCTGTCAAGCAGATTGCACAAAATTCGATTTTTAGCAATGAACAAATACACTATGCATCAAATACAATAGAAATCAAGCAAGGCTCTGATACCACTGATGGGTTTTGAGCAAAAGAACATCCTATGTGCACATGCAAAACTCTAAAGCTTTGGATCTAGGTTTCTCTATTGTACATGCAAATTTATCCAAAGCTCATAAACCCTAGTCTAACATACTTTGAAATCGAGATCTATAACAAAACAAGTTTAGATGATACCTTTCAATAGTTGCAAGAATATTCGATCTCCAAGAGGCTTAATGTCACAAGTGTAACACCTCTAATGGCTCACAAACACCACAAGCAAGAAGATGATCTAGAAGAGAAGGGAATGGAGGCACAAAGTCGACTCAAGGACTCTCTGGAATAATTGGTAGCCGATTTTCGGTGCCCTAGGGGTCGTTAAATAGCTGAGTTGCTAGGATTTCAGTCAAAACCCTAATTGGATGACTTAGGCCCTAAGCAGCTTAAGAACCTTCTGGAATAAGGCCCCTTGGACTAAATTAGAGTGGGCTTACACTCTAATTTTTGCCCCCCCCCCCCTTTTATATCCATAATGATTCACAGCCCAAAATCAATTATCTTATAATTGAAAGTTCCAGTCCCCTTTAATTAATTAATATCTTTTAGCCCTATATATAATTAATTCTTAACTAATTCTTGACCAATGTTAATTAAACTATATGATTTCTCCTTTAATATATTATTCATATAATATATTAATAAACCATAATAACCTCTCTCTATATAAATCATCCTGTCCAGTTGATTTGGTGAGGGCAACCCAAAAGGACCATGCACAACCGGTTCAAGTACATACTAAATATAGTTACAGACTTAGACACTAATCCAACAGTCTCCCACTTGGATAAGTCTAGTAACTATAAATGCAAGTACGACTTCAGGATCCGATTAGCAATCGTAGCTCTCAAAGACGTTGTCGAACTCTGATCTTATCAGTAACATGTCCTTTAGATAAGAGCTCAGGGAAGAGCTAGTAAGGCTGAAAACTATGTTGTGTGTCATGAAATCATCCCGAGCTCTTCCCCATACTAGCGGAAGTAGCTGAAACCAAAATTGAAAACTGTAAGCATGAAGCTTAGTTAGTCTCCCTAAAATACCACATACCATACACGTAACCACATAATCACATATAACATACACTGGGCCCTGCCCTGCTGCCTCGGGCGCAGCCCGACATCGAGTCCCCGCCCGACATCAGACCGCATCTGGCATCGGACCCCTCTCGGTATCGAGCAAAGTTCGGCATACATATGAGTATAACTACTAGTACACATAACATAAGCATAACCACTTAACTATAACATATACACATTCCTCGGGCCCCACCCGACATCAGACCGAAATCCAGAAACATGTAAACATTCCTCGGGAACCGCCCCGGTATCGTACCGTAGTCTGGAAACATATAAACACATACACATGCAAGAATCACATAAACATCAAGCATATTAACATTCTTCGGGTACCGTCCCGGCATCGGATCGAAATCCAAAAAAACATATAAACCTACATCGGGCCCCGCCCTACATCGGACCTTAATCCGGAACATACTATCATACATAAATGGGTCGGACTTGGTGCGTTCGACCCGTTCCAACTGGAGGAAAACTCACCTCGTAAGCTAGCTATGAAATCTCTCGTGTGGAATCTCCAACGGCTACTCTAACGACTCCCCGACTATCATTATCACAATAACACTTACTCAAAATCTGATAATTCTCCTTAGTGTAAAATGACCATTTTACCCCCTAGTCAAAGTCAACATTATAGTCAAATTCAACGTCCTGAGTTGACTCAACTCGCCGAGTTGACTCATCAACTCGCCGAGTTCTGTGAATCAATTGTCCTGAAATCGCGACCCAACCCATCGAGTCATCCCCTGACTCACTGAGTTCCCTGGCTACTCATAGTCGTGATTTGGCGAATCAACTTGCTGAGTCCCTTCGAACACTTGCCGAGTTCTACCTTGTACATCATCAAGACAAAACGACTCAACTCGTCAAGTCCCTCTCTGGACTCGCCAGTTCCATAGTCTGTTTGGGCCATCTTAACAGATTAAGCTCCTATCCTTCAAATCCAAACTCCCTACTTCGTCTACATACTGGAAATGCCCTTTTTAGGGGTAAATTTTCCAACTTTACCCGTCATTAGTCCTTCTTAATGGTCTTAGCAAAAGCTCTAGTTCTCTAGGACATAGATCTTGGTCCAAAAGCCATGATACTCCAACTAAAGCATACTAACATAGATCTGTTGGATTAGTGTCTAAGTCCATAACTATAATTGGTATATACTTGACCCGACTCGGCATGGTCCATTTGGGTTGCATGGCATCAGAACATTTGGATAGACCGTTTGTGAGAAGAGGACATTTGTGACATATTAATATATTATAAGTTCTACTATATTAATATGAAATCATGTTATTTAATTAGTATTGATCAAGAATTAATTTGGACTTAATTTAGTGATCAAAAGAGACTAATTAAATATATGGAGATTGATTGTGAAAATCGTTAATTCTTATATATGTGGGCTTATGATCCAAGATTCCTTATGTTGGGTTTAACCCATGTGGTGACCCATGGATACTCCATGGAGGTTAAAACCAATGGATCATAAGGAATGGGTAAAGTCATGAGTTACATGGTGTAACCCTAATAGCCACACTATATAAGGACCCCTTTAGCTCAAGAAATTGGACGAGTGATACTTATATGAGGGCTAGCCAATTTGAGCATGAAGTGTCTTCTTTTCATGGTTATTCCAAGTGTTGATGATGTTGTGTGAACCATTTGAGGTGTCACACTTGGGGCACTAGGCTCTCGAGCTTCATGGAGCTAAGCTACATCAACAAGGTATGTATTTCTATCTAGTTTATTATTCAAGTATCAAAAGATTGTATGTTAGTTAGGGTAATACCTTGGAATATTCATATTTGCATGTATAATAGAGAAAACATAGATCCAAGGTATTTAGGGTTGCATGTACACTTAGGAGTGTTAGAATGCTCAAAACCCAACAAGATCTAGGCCTTAGACATCATTTAAACACGTAAATTTCCTATCTTTCCTTTCATGCATAGCCTTTTGGGGCTTAAAAGGCCATAATAACACCTTAAAGCTTGCATGGGGCTTCCATGGTCATAAAGTTTGCACCTTTATGCCATGAAACCCCTTCTAGACCCCAGATCTGAAAGTTAGGTCACTTCGGATGTCCATTTCCCATGGGCTAAGCTTCTTGGACCAAAAACCCTATAAAGTGACAAAGAAGAGGATGAGATGTTGCTTCTAGATCTACAATCTTCTCCTGGAATCCTCTAGCTTCTTCTTCATTTACAAGCTTCAAATCACACAAAGATCACTAAAAAATGGCTCACAAGCTCACACTTAGCTCTAAGGTTTCGTGGATTAGGGTTTGGGATTTGGAGGCTGGAAATGAGGCCATAAAGTGGGGATTAAGATGCTTAAATAGGGTGCAAACCCCCAAAATTATGGTTTCATCCTGACAACCCTACTCGTCGAGTCGAGGCTTCTCAACTCATCGAGTAGGCGACTTAAATCTCGCGTCCAATCTCATTTCTACTCGGACGAGTTTGGGGCTCCCAACTCGTCGAGTAGCTCTTCAAAAATGAATAGATTATGATAAAATGCATACCAGGAATCAGGCGTTACACATATATCCAAAACGATTTTATAATCGAAACATTATTCATATTTTTCGTCATTTTGTAAATTTAAGATTTTTTGTCACAAAAATTGATTTCCATAAAATTTCTTTTGTTTTGAATAAAAGCTTTTATTTTTGGAATCAACTCTTTTGGAAAAGCTTTTTCTTCTTCCTTTTGTGTTGCCAATTTTGTTTTTGGAACAAACATTTGTATTGAAACTTTTTTTTGAACAACTTTTTGTTCTCAAACCTTTTTCTTGGGGAGAAACTCTTGTTGCTCTGAAACATCTTTTTTTGGGAACAAATTGTTGTCTTGAAATATTCTTCTTTGAAACAAATTGTTCCTTTGAGACACTCTTCTTTTAAACAAAATATTGTTTTGCAACAAATTGTTTTGACTTTACACTCTTGTTGTAATAAGAGTTTGGACCAAAATTTGCTTTAGTGTTGTCAAATTGTTGTGAATAATTTTTCTAATTAGAAAACCTCGATGAATTGTTAGACTTTGATTTTTGCACATTAGATTTTTATCATGAACATGAACATACAACATTTTCTTTTGCTCTCCTAGCTTGATCAATCTCTTTTTTAGTCTTGTTAGCCTTAACTTCCTGATCACTCACTTTTGATTTTCCTTTAAGGTCACTTGATTCACTTTTTTATTTATAAATTTATTTCGTAATTGGGACATCATAATTTCCTACATTATTTTGTGAAATGGACTCAACATTCAAGTCCTTTCGTAAAGAAAACCTAATTTGGAGTACTTTAGACTTTTGGAAAAAACAACAACGTTCACAACCAAATTTCCAATTCCATTATTTTCAACAACTGTTTCAAATTCACTAGAATCTTCAAGAATTAAATTTCTTTTTGGTTTTTCATCATTAATTACAAAATTGGAATAATCAATCTCCTTTTCCAACGAAATTTCACTCATCCCACCTTCATCTCAGATTCAATAACAACATTGCGAGACTACTCAAACTTTAGTTTATTATACAAAGAAATATGTTTGTCATTAGAGTTCTTTTGTATCTGTTGTTTTTATGCATTTAACTCTCGTTTATTCTTCCCTTTATATGATTTGGAAGGCTCAGAATGCTTTAGTGTATCGAAATGACAAGAGAGTTGTTATGCTTTTTATGGATGACATTAGCATTACTACTTTTAATTGGGTTAAGAATAGCTCCAAACTTCGTCTTTTTGATTGGTCGGTTTCGGGTATGTATCTTGTTTCAAACTTATTTTTGTAATTTGGCTTGAGCTCCTCACTTCAGTTCTTTTTAATGTTATGCTAATGTGTTACATGTTGTTCAAAAAAAAGTGTTTTTTTTTTATTTTCTTTAGTTAAAGTCTCTTTCTTAATATTCTATATTTCTTTTGATTTCAAAAATATCCAACCTTTTCTAAACCATCCCTATAAGCATCATTTTTGGATTTGTTTGATGAAACTAAAGATTCACATTCACAACATTCAACATCTATTTTGTAACATCCCAAAAAATAGTGATAAAATTTTTCAGTTTTAAAATCATCAAAACTATACATCATGGGTCTCAAAACCATCATAATATAAAAGTATCAAGAACATCAAAGAAAAATGATTATTACATCGGAAATCATAAGGGGATGTTGTGCAATCAATTCGTGCCCTTCCCCTTGGAACTGAAAGTATCTGAAAATGTTTAAACCACAAATTATAAGCACACAACTTAGTGAGTTTCCCAAAATACCATAAACCAATAAATGGGCCCAGCCCAAACACGTGAATGGGCCCCACCCAACATATAACAAATTGGTTCGACCAAATAATAAATGGGCCCATCCCAACATACAAAAAACAGGCCCAACCCAATAACGAATGGGTCGAGCCCAATAATAAATAGGCCCAACCCAACATATAATAAATTAACCCAACCCAACATACACATGCAAGAGTTATAAAGACAGCTAACATCATACATTATAGTGAGAAGACTCATCTCACTGTGAGCCCTTACATTTGATCCCTATGAGCTCTCAGCTGATCTATTTGGAAAACATGTGTTACAAATATGCTTTGAAATGTCCATTTACAGTTAAAATGGGAGCTGAGATACAAAAGGAGGATAATAGAGCTGAAACGGACGAAAAACAAAGAAAACAGAAATAAGATACTGAAAGCACGTCGCACCCTATGTAAAATCTCTAAGACTTTCCCAAAAATGTTGTGTCAGTCTATGTGTTCGTGTACAACAAAGGAACTCAACACCACAACATGGTGAGACCTTCACCACATCGTGGCAACACTATATATATATATATATATATATATATATATATATATATATATATATATATATTGCAACCCTAATTCATATGCTAACGTCCATCAACTTGAGGAGTATGTTATTAGTCAATTTCAAACGATTTTCAGAGCTAAAGAAAACCTTTGAAGGGTTTATTTGAAGATCACGGAGAGAATTCATCAATTTATTCGTTTCGGTTTATTTATTATCATGTATTTCAATTCCGAAATCGTTAGATTTTGCCTATTTATGATGGAAGGCTAAAAACCTTTTACTTTTACTATATGTAGATGAAACCTAGTTGATATGTTTCAACTTCGTTAGTTAGATTATGTGAGTTGAATTTAAACCTGTGTTCAATTGATTGTTGATATTTCATGTTAAAGTTATGATTTTTATTACCTACATCTAAGTTGTTTGTGATTTAGATGACCAGTCTAATTACATTAGCTTGGTTCTTAACTGTTTATGATCATTTAATTTTTAGAACTAGAGATTTATCTGATCCTAGGGTTGGGTAATATAAATTATTAATTTTGATCGCGTTAGAGAATTATAGTTATCCATGTTATGCTTTGATTTATTGTCATTACAATTGATAAGAATCGTTAGATCATATCGTTCATAGTTGAATTTATTAAAATGTTTTTGTGTTCACTAATTTCATGATCATTGGGATTGGATGGTCATTAATCATTAGTATTAGGAATTCTGACCAAGATAACTAATCATAAAATTTGGTAACCAACTCATTAATCCATTACATGCTAACATGTCAAACATAGAAAACTAGGGGGATTCGTATTCTATTAGAAGTACTTCACATATACCGCTTAAAACAAGTTCTTTGCTTTTTGTTTGCTTTAGTTGTTTGAAATTGATAATTTAAGTTTTTGAACTTGCAAAATCAAAAAACCCCCCTTTTACTTTAATATATTTAGTTTAATTATTAGCTTATTTATTTAAACCAAAATCATACACGTTCCCCTTGATGTCGACTCCCTTTCTTACCTTATATTGTATTACTTCACGACTAGGTACATCACTTATTTGTGTTTTAAAACTAGTTAAGATCGATAGGTTTTTATAAATTTAAAACTATTAGTATAAAAATAAAATATCATTCATACATAGTATAGTGAGAAGACTCACCTCACAATTGAAATAAACCAACACCACGACTCACCAACGTAAAGGTTGGTACTACACACCACCTAAAAATTTAATCAATATGTCAATCCTCGGTCTACTATCTAAAACTAACAAGTTGACCAAAAGTCAACATGGTAAAAAAATTCAATGGTCAATGGTTAAAGTCAACCATATGAATCACCGCGTCGTGTCAAGACCTTAGTCATCCCATGGTCTGGCTCAAACAGAAAGGCGATGGATCTGCCCACTGCGTCGTGGTCCTGTAACATCTTAATGATGAGTTAC
The DNA here is from genome assembly GCF_051521515.1 of Lactuca serriola. Classification (NCBI taxonomy): domain Eukaryota; kingdom Viridiplantae; phylum Streptophyta; class Magnoliopsida; order Asterales; family Asteraceae; genus Lactuca; species Lactuca serriola. The sequence continues at coordinate 31,701,751 of NC_136415.1, forward strand.
TTCTAATTTTGACCCTATAGTTAAATTATATTGCATTTTGGTCCCTAAGTTCAAGAAAGAATGCAAAAAGGGCCCACAGTGGCATTTTTGTAAATTGGGACTTTGAGGAGTACGTTGTGCGTACGTGTGTATGCTAATCATACTAAGGTGCGCCTTAGTACATTGGGCGTACACCTCGTACGCAAGACGTACATGGAAAGCATGAAAACCCTAATTTTTAGGGTTTTGGCACATATTTAAGCATCCTTAAGGCCTCACATTCCATTCTTACCCAGCCTCCTTCCGTGACATCGACCCCCAAGCAACCCTAAGAGCAAAAGAGAAATTTTGGAGCCTTTAAGAGAGTTTAGAATAAAAAAAGAAGGTGGTGAGAAGATCTTGGAGTTGAGTGCACCTTGGATTTGTGATTTCTACCTTGTTTGCAACCTCTAGAAGGTATAAAGCTTGCAACTTTACCACTCCATCTTGTAGATCTAGGTTTTTTGATCTTTTAAGTCACTTTTTGGTCCCAAAATGGTGATTCTTGACCATGGCATGTTCTTGACCCGTTAATCCGTCCTTTCAGACCTTAGGAAGGGTCTTGAATCATAAAAATGGGGTCTTAATGGTTGGTTTTGCTCCATGCATTCTCAAGAAGGTATTAATGTCTTAAGACCTTGAGTTAAGCACATAATGGACATGCAAGGTCATAAAGTTGGAAACTTTATGACTCTTGAGGATGATTAAGCCTTGGATCTAAAAGTTAGACGTAAGAGCTAAAGGCATTAAGCTCTTAACGAGAGTTTGGGAAGACTGGGCATACGCCCTGCGTAATCTGAGTACGCATCTACTTGGTCAACCTCCCTGATGGTGGTCAGAGCTTGAGTAGGCCCCAGTACATTTGGAGTACGCCTTGCGTACGTGTTCTGTGTCGACTCAACTGAGTTAACTCAGTTGGTTTGACCCGGTTGGGTTGACTCAATTGACTTGTATATTTTGAATCGTTTGAATTTGACTTTAACTAAGTTTGACCAAGGGGTATTTTGGGTAATTTAAATGGTATTTGAGAAACCGGTCATTTGGGTGGATAGGTGACGGTTAGAGCCGAGATTCGAAGTCGAGACCTCATCAACTTTTGTCTAGAATGTGAGGTGAGTTTTCCTCACTGTACTTATGGGTCTAAGGCACCAAGGTCGAACCATTGGATTAGATATCCAATTTTGTGACAATATGTTATCGTGCTCTTCTCCTTCATTCAAAGGGGTACAAAAGGTTACAAAATGAACTAAGGTTTGGATGAGGGCTCTTCTGGGGGTGATGGAGGTTGAAGGTGGTCGAAACCCTAGCCCCATATCCTTTATATATGGTCCAAGGCCCGGAACTTAAGGCTTTGTGCGCATCGCAACGCCACATTGTGGTTGTTTAATGATGTCGTGTCATGACGATGTGGCACCACCACGTCGTGGTAAGCCACCCGCCACGCCGCAAAGGCATTTTTTCAAGATTCAAATCTTTAAAACACATAAAAATAACACATGAAATATAGATGTTACAAGTAATAATCACCTTTAAGTGTTTGAATGAAATATAAAAAAGTACTTACCGATTTAAATAAACAATTTTTGCTAAGTTGTTTTTATTTAATTTATTAAGAAGAACTATGCATCGAGGTAGCCTTTTCTTCATGAGGAGCAATATACATATCAATTTACCTTTTTATCAATGTTTTATTTCCAGTTCTCCATACTTTTATGCATAATCATGTCACAGGTTATTTTCTTGATATTTTTATATTGACAAAACTGCAAATTTGGTCCTTGTGGCTTGCAAAAAAACTGTGGATAGAGTCTAAAACGATTTACGACTTGCATGGATGGTCCAAAATCAAGAATTTTTTGTGTTTTTGGTCCAAAAAATGTTGAAAGGACTATTTTTTCCTTATTATTTCTTTTTTACATTTCCTTTATTTTCTTTTATATTTTAATAGTTATAAGAAAAAGAAAAAAGAAAATCCTTACCCCACATCTTCCACCCGTACCCCTTTCTTTCTTCCCTATTTATTTGACTTTATTTCTCTATCTTTGACTCTCTCTTATGTCCGCTCGCTTCCTCTTTTCCTCATCTACTCTTTCCTCTGATGAGGTCGTTCAAGAGTTACACAGATCTCAAGAGGTGGGATGAAGTTGGGTGAGACTAGATGTAAGCTTGCCGGAGAAATCTCGTCATGTTTATATTGAACCAAAATCTTAAAACTTTGATTGTGTGTTCATCGATTATGCATCAGGAATGGAATGAAGACCACCACCACCCATCTGTGTGAATGAAAAGATGACTGCCCAGCCGACCAATCAAGTGGGCTTACAAACAATTACATTTAAACCTCGTAGCAATCATCAAATTCTTCCATTAGGTTTGATTCTAGTGTGGATTTACAAATCTTGAAAATTTGATTTAGTGTGTGTGTGTGTGTGTGTTTTGAGTTGCAGGTTCATGTATGTGTTTTAAGGTGAACACACCCCCTTTTCGATTTGTATAAGCTAAACAGAAAGCATCGACATGGATAGGGTTTGTAGAGAGCTTGAAAATGCGAAAGAGGGATTTGAAAATTGTTTAAAAGAAGGGGACGATGTATGGAGGATTCTGATGGTGACAAGAACGAAATATAGTTCCAGTAAGTTGAGGAGTTTTGTAGGCGTTTTAGGTTCCAAATTCTTGTTGCATTTGATTTTGATGTTCTAGCTTCTCTATCAATGGATGACGTTTTTGGATTTCGAATTCCATCATTGCCTTAGGAGATGATCTTGCTTTATGTTGGTCCTGGAAACATGAACAAAAGAGCATTTCCATTTGATCAATAAGTGCAATTGACTTTTCTGAATAAAACATAAAAAACTAAAACTAACCCATTAATTGATCTATGATAATTAGAGAAATTGGTTGTGTTTAGATTTGCAAATTATGAAATGCAAACACACACTTATCGTGTATACAATGTGTGCTCATGTATTTGTGTGGTTTTAATTTGAAGTGGGTTTAGTTTGAGTTACACCTAAGCTGGGGAAGAAGAAGAAGATCGGAGAGAGGGGGGGGGGGGGGGGGGAGAGATAGAGTATCTTTGGGGTGGGGGTGGGCCAAGCTCTTTAATTTTTATTTTTAATTAATAACTTATTAAAGAAAATATGAAGAAAATACAAAATAAAAAACAAAAAGGCAAAACCGTTTTCAGGTTTTCCAAGGACCAAAACTACAAGATTTTCTTATTTTTAGGATTAAAAATACAGAAAATTCTTGATTTTGAACAACTCATATAAGTCAGAATTTTTTGAACCATATATAGTTTTTTGCAAATCATAAGGATCAAATTTACAGTTTTGTCTTTTATATTTCTTTTATTCCGCTTGATATAAATTCTGACTTTTAAGGAGTTTATAATTAAATTTCAATTTTTTCTATATAATCTTACTATTTTTTCCATGTTTTTTAATTATTTTAAGACAAAATTGCAAAAATGGTCCCTGTGGTATGCATTTTTTTGGGGTTTTAGTCCAAACCTCGACTTTTTTGGATTGGTGGTCCTTTTGGGCTGGTTTACATGCAATTTTGGTCCCTGTCCAAACTAAAAAGACTATTATACCCTTAATGAATTTATTTTTCATTTTTCTTTCCCTTTTTAAAATTATTATTATTATTAAATATAAAAATGGGTCTCTCTCTCTCTCTCTCTCTCTCTCTCTCTCTCGTTCTTGGATACCACCAGCAAGGGAAGAAGAACTGGTGGTTGCCCCCACCTCTGCAACTCCCTTCCTCCTTCATTTTCTTTCTCGTCGATCAAATAGACCAAACACCCTACGTTCACTTCGTGTGCTACCCACCTCCACAGCCGTCAACAAAAGGGGAAAGCAGCCGAGAGGAGCAATGGAGCAGCCATATTGCCATCACCTTCGATGCTTCAACCATCTTCGAGCCTGTCACCAAGGGTGGTGTTGTTGCTGTTGTAACCATCAAGAACCACGATCGGTGGCGTTGATCACCGTGAACCACAATCAAACCCCACCAAACCTCATCCCACCTCCTACAATCTTCCTCTCGACGACCTGCTACTCGGAAAACGAAGAAGATAGCAAGACAGCCAAGGGGCTGCCATCCACGACCATCTACCGCTACCATTGCTGTAGAGTTTCGACTACCACCGCCACCACCGGAGCCATTGCCCACGTTGCTTTTCATTCACGAAATTGACTATTTTCTGATCACCACCAACTCCTACTCCCTCCAGCCTCCTGCCGCCATAACCACCATCTCGCCTCCATCGTGCCGCCATCGATTTCTGCCCTCGTTACCACCTAACCCCACTGTAAGTTGCCCTCTCCACCATCGCAAGTTGTGATGAACGTCCTCTGGCTTCGATTGAACACAACCGGAATCGATTGCGATCGTTTTCCCCTTCATTCGAACTGCTACAAGATGCAAAGTAAAAGACGATAACTATGCAAACTCTGTTATGTTTTAATTTAAAGAAACCCCCCAGATTGCTGCCTCCGATGTTTGCTCCGAGGAAACACTCACTTCGGTGGTGGGTTCAGGCCAGGGAATGAAGAAGAAATGGAGGATGAAAGGGGGAAAGGCAGCAACGATCGCAACAGTCTTCAGGGGGAGTTCAGTGACTAAGATCGACAGGTAAAACTAGGAATGGCAATGGGGCGGGTTCGGGGCGGGGCATGGATTCCCAAACCCGCCCCGATAACTTCCGGGTATCTTATCGGGGCGCCCCATTGGGTTTCGGGTTTCCCCGTCGGGTTTCGGGTATCTTATCGGGTTTACAACAATTGATAACGAAATCTTTATTCTCTTTTAGGGTACCCCAATGTCTTATAAAATATACATGTTCTAGCAACTCTTTTAAATTAAAAACATGATGCATCACTTTAATAAAATAAACTGGACGTTATTTTAAAAATTATTTGATTTAAGTTTTGTTTAATACGTCAAAACACATAAAAATGATCATTAACACCAGATTGTTAATAACTAAAAAAATTGTCCACAATAAGTATTTTATATTTAAACGCGTATAATTAACAGCAAAAATTTTTGAACATTATATATATATATATATATATATATATATATATATATATATATATATATATATATATATATAATCGGGGCGGGGCGGGTCGGGGCGAGGATAACCCACTCCCGGCCCCGAACCCGATAAAAAACTCGATTACGACTCGTTACCCGACCCGAAATGATCGGGTTTCGGGTTTCTCCATCGGGTTCGGGCTTTTTTGCCATCCCTAGGTAAAACGATGGAGCAATAAGGGGTTGTTGCCTCGAACTCTCGTCGGAATTGACCATCACCCCTGACATTTCATAACAGGAAACGAAGGAGAAGACAGGCGAAGTAGAAGACGCAGCTGCCTCTTGTTCTTCTTCTTGATGGCAACAACAAAATTGAATGAAAAGAAAGGTGTTTGGAGCTGGTTTATCTCATCAAAGCTTTGGATGTGAAGAAGGAGAAATGGGTTCAAAATTTGGGTTGTTGATTTAGGTTCTTATTTTCGTTTACAGCTTCCATTTTCATCAGAAAATGGTGGTTTCCAGGTTTGATCGGGGGAGAAAAACAATAGTCGAAGGTGGGTGCTGGAGAGAGAGAGAGAGAGAGAGAGAGAGAGAGAGAGAGAGAGAGAGAGAGAGAGAGATGTGGGCCCCAAATTAGGTAATTATTTTATTTTTCATTTAAATTAAATAGAAAAAGCATAAAAAAAATATATCAGAAGGGCATAATAGTCTTTTCAGTTTCGTGAGGGACCAAAAACGCATAGAAATCAGCCCAAAAGGACCACCAATCCAAAAAAAATCGAGGTTTGGACTAAAATCCCAAAAAAATGCATACCATAGGGACCATTTTTGCAATTTTGTCTTATTTTAATATAAATCTCTAAATTTAAGAATTTCAAAGTTGAATAACAATTTGTTCCTGATATTTCAAAATCAAATAATTTAATATTTAACATTTTTTATATCTTATCCGTAAGTATACAAGCTTACATATGTCATCCCTATAATACACAAAAGTTTATAACCTAATTAGATATATTAATAGAATCTATCGAACATAAATTAACAAACAGTTAGGGGTGTTTGGATATGGAAAAAGTAGGTTACTTATTGCTTATTGTTTAATCCCACCGCAATAAGCAAATTTAAGTGTTTGGATAGGAGCCTTTAAAAATCAGCTTATTGCGGTAGGAATAAGCTAAATAAGTTGAATTTAATAAGCAATGGGGGAATGCTTATTGTTTATTGCTTATTGGTCATTTTACTCATATAAGCTGTTTTGTTTGCCAAACACTTAAAATGTTTATTGCTTATTGCTTATTCTCACCGCAATAAGCTAATCCAAACATTTTTTAAAAAAACGTTTATTCTCATGGCAATAAACAAATAAGCAATAAGCTAATAAACTAAAAATTATTTATCCGAACACCCCCTTAAAACAACATAAATATTTAAAATAACTAATGCCAAACACCCGCATGAATAAGTTGAAATATTCCTCTAATAATATGTAATATAATTAGGTGATACATATATAATGTGAATCGACTAACATACTAAATCCTGGATAAATATTAATTTTTCTACATGTGTGTTGCGACTTTAATGTTTATAATACATGCTATACACTCCTATCTTTTAATATTAGTATTTGGAAACAATGTGCACCATTCCAATCATTTATAAGAATTAATTAATAAATTAATTAATCAATCAACTTCTGAAATTATTTGGTATAAGCTTCCTTTCAGTACTACATCCAAAAAGACTCGGCAATCATGCTGACCAAAAACAATTTAATTGACAATTATAGAATTAAGTATATTATGCTTCTTTATAGTAATGATGTTTATTTCTTTTGGTCAAATTAATAGCCTCTTTATTTTTTCTATCCATATGTTATTATTTTGTCACGTTTTTTCTCATTAGCCATACGATATGTAACCTTACACGTTAATAATCTCACTTATACCGCATAATATGAGAGTATTTTTGTTATTTTGTCATTTTTATGTTAACATTCCAGTCAATTTGGAGGGCTGTTCAAGATCGAATACCTTGTGCTGCAGCACTAATCAGCAGGAATATCCCCATTGATTTTGTATTTTGTGGCTTATGTATTAACCAACAGGAAGACACATACCATATTCTTATCTCCTGTCCCTATGCAAGTATGGTCCGGAGTGAAATTCTAAGATGGCGCGGGGTTGATGATATGGCAGTCCAAACTGTAAGTGAGTTCATTGATCTCACTTCCAATTGGGGTAATTGTGCAAAACAGAGGAAAATGTTCATTGTTATCTGTTACGGTATGTTATGGGTGTTGTGGAAGTCGAGGAACAACATACTATTTCAAAGGTTGGTTTTAATCCTATGCAAGCGGTCAAGGAAATTAAATCACTTGTTTATTTATGGATCAAATGTAGGGGTAAGAAAGGTATTTGTAGCTGGGAGAGTTGGAGAATTTCCCCTTTTATGTTTACTGATATGTACTGTTTATAATTTCGCGGCCCCCGTTTAATTTCTTGCTAGCGGGGGTCTATTAATAAAATTATCTCGGCCGTTTCCAAAAAAAAAAAGTTTTTCATAAATCAGCCATAATTGTCGGCTATATGTTTTCAAAAATTATTCTGGTATTACAAAAATTCTAAAGACGGAAAGATTCTCTTCCAATCCACTACCACATTCACTTCATATTAGTTTTTATTTATGATCTATTTTTCATATTTTCTAACCTATAACACATGAAAAATCTATCTTTCCCAATCAATTCAACCCACTTAATTTTTTATTTTAAAATAAGCACAAACTAATAAAAATTATATAAAACTAATTCACACACTAATTTAAAAATATACAAATTTTAATACAAGTTTTAAAGCAGTAATCAATGCACATGGATTAAATGGTTGAATGAGTTGCTTAACCTTCTCATTTTTTCTGATCAACACATATCACCCAACCGCTTGATCAGCTGATTAAGGAAATAGTGTCTTGGAGGCACCAACGATACCTCCCCATTTTTGCTATGACTCCGTCCCACCTAATCAAACATATCCCTTCATTAGCCAGCAGTAGGGTACCACAATCATATGGTATGTTTGTAACAAAATGTTCATTTTTTTTTTTTTGCATAGTGTAGTCAACATTGTTACTTTTTTGCATTAAAAAAAATAAAAAAAATTCTTTTATCTTGCATGTTACATGTTTTTATGAAGATCCCCATCACCCAAGAAAACTATGTGACTGGTGCATAAAACGACATGCACACACATGAACTTAGCGGTCTTAAACGTCGAAAAGATGATATTGTTAATTTCCAAGGATTCGTGATTATTTTTTAGTAAAAAAATAAAATAAAATATTCTTTTGTGTATTAATATAGCCCACTCCAATTGTAGTCATTAATTCATTTTAGTAATCAACTCTAAAACAATCGCTAAATTCAAAACATAAGAAAAATAGGAACAACTATTATACACAACACGAATAAATTAATAAAATTTATCATTAATTCATACCTATCTTCCCTTATCTTGTCATTTATAGGCCGTCGGCAAACAAGACCATGATGTTATAATGAATTATTTATGTATATATAATTGTTACAAAATGTCCAAAACCAGAGTATCTTTCGGTGTGAATATAGGCCATGGACTACGAGCTAGATCACAAGTAGGACACTATAATTACACGTAAATTGACCTATAAACCAAACGACAAAAAATGACAAAGAAAAAAAAGAAGAAAAAAACAAAATATTATCGTATCCCACCATTCGGTGACATGTCACCGGCAACCACTCGCCTGAACTTCGGCCGGCAAGCAACAAACTCCGGCGGTTTGAACCGGTATCAAGCAATAATCTTCATCACTCTATTCGTCTGAACAAGATTCGAGAAAGCAGCTTTGACACTCCTCCAAACCCCAGCCTTCCTTCCTCGAACCCTCACTGATCCGACCCGACCCACACACGAAACCTTAGGAGAAACCGGTTCGGTTATCAGTAGACAGTAGTCCCTCCCCGGTTCAGACCGGTTTCTGAACAACCGGATGTTTTCCGGCTTATCGTTATGCTTGGACTTCCCATCGGTTTGATGGATCTGCTTTTTTCTGAACCCAATTATGGAAAGCTTTGGTCGTTGGTTTAAAGTCGTCATTGATCGGTGAGTCGACCGGGTTTGAGTTGAATCTTGGTTTTTTGTGACGACGGCGAACTTCACAGACGCCTTCCGCTCGATGAATGTGTGGTGCTCCAGCCAGTCTGCCACTTTCGCCTGGCAGATTGAAAACGACTCCGGTGGGTTGTTATCCGTACAATAAAGAGGGTTCTGTTCATAACTCAACATGTTTTCTCCGTTCATGTCATTGTCATCTGCATCAAGATCATCACCATCTGTGTCACGATCAAGATCAAGATCAAGATTGTCGGTTTTAATGTTGTGTTCATCATCAAGATCAAGATTGTTGCCATTATGAAGATCATGATCAAGATTGTTGGTGTTATTGTTGTGCTGATCATCAAGATCAAGATCAAGATTGTTGCCATTATCAAGATCAAGATGAAGATCTTGATTGTGATCTTGTGCATCCATAGAAGAGGTAGTTATCGAATTCTGAATTTGGGGTTGTGGATTCATTGAGTTTACTTTCTTTGTGTGTGTGTGTGTGTGTGAGGGGTGGATGAGGGTATGGGGAATATATGATATGGGCAACAGATTATTTATGTGTGATTGAAGGTGTAGGGGATGATCTTGGAAGTTTCAAAGGCAAAATGGTCAAGTTCACGTATATGACAATTTCGACCGCGGTTTAAATGTGGGTGTTATATATTAATCGATATTACGTATGCATGCATTGAATTCCGTTGAACAATTTTAAATATTACATGGACTTTCTCGTCAGCCTCTCGTAATATATGTGTATTAGACTTTGGAGAACCAAGGCCACTCCTAGACATTTTAGTCAAGAGTCAAGAATAATAAAAATGAACTTCAAACTACTAAAATTTAATGTCAAGGAAAAATGTTATAAAATAGCAACAATTAAGATTTTTATTTTTGATCTTTAAATTACTAAATTAAATGTATCCAATTGAATAACAATTTTTTTTTTTGTTTTATTATATCATTAACTATGTTTTTACAGCGATAACTCGTTCCCAACCTATGTAGACTTTGACATCACCAATTATATCCACATAGTCAATGATATAATAATAATAATAATAATAATAATAATAAATCGTTGGTCAATTAAATACAAACAGAAAAATGCAAGTAAAATGGTTTTTTCATTCTATTTTGATACACTTGATCTATCATACTATCCTGCCTTGCTATGTTCTGTTCTATGCATTTTGTTGGGATTTGTTCCATCTTGTTTGGCGATGAGGTGCTTAACACAATCTATCACAAATTAGTTTATCTAATTGTTCTTTTCTTTTATGTGGAGATTTTTATGTAACTTCGTGACCTAATTTGAGTGTAAAATGACACAAGAAAACTATCAAATTTGTTTTGTAACATGTTCAGTTTGAATAAACTTAGGGAAATTAAGTAATTTTTATGTATCAAATTTGCCATCATCTTTTTGTACGTAATCAAAATTTTGTTAAATATCATGTCTGGTTGTCTTTTTTACGAATCTTGTTACTTGTTTGATTATAGCTTGATGAACCTTCGATGACCATTTTATAAAATGACAATATGAAGGATTTTAACGAAAATACTAAACAAACGACTACAAATACGTATTAAAAAATATAGAGATAATCAGATAATTGTAGGATGAAGGATGAAAAAAAAACACATCACAAATTCACAATCCACCTGCTTAATATCACCACTGGAAATTGCTACAAACTTACCAAAATTCCCCTTAAACGTTGAATGTTAACTCCACTAATGCTTCGAAAGTTTCAAAGAAATTGTAACAAGTCCCAAGAGAAAACATCAAAACACACACAAAACAACAAAAGCTGCCCAGCCCATCATGTAAAGCCTGGGAAAATGAGTTAAAGCCCGGCTCAGTTAAACAGCTTAGCCCAACTTGGTCCAGATCGGGCCGGAAAAGCCTACTGGCCCGATTCTACTGTGCACCTAACTCATGATACCTGTTTTCTTTTGATCTGTATTTTTTGTTGAACCTTTTTAATCCTCTAGAAAACATATGGAATAGAATATTAATTTAAAACGTGGTCCACAAATAATTGTCGTGTTTATGCAGAAAAGGGAAGTACTGGATCGATCTTTTTGTCACCCCAAGCGAAAATAACCACATCCTCCTCCATCGATGTACCCACCACCACAACCTCATCACAATGGACATCTCTATCATTTACAAACACTCACTTAAATATTAGTTACAAGTTCCATCACATCATCCAAACCAAAGCAAACCTTCCTTCTTCTCCAATGGCTTCTAATATCTCTTTCTTTCTTCCAACTATGAACTCGATCATAGCATTCATCATCTTCTTCTTATTCGTCTATGTTGAATCAACTGATCATGATGGAGTTGTAATCAATGTTACAAAACACTTCTTTTTCCCTGATTTCAATTCCCCAAGAACAGTTCATGATCTCATGCTGCTGGGGAGCTCCGTCGTGGACAGAAACGGTCGGATTCAGATACCGGACACCACCCAGAAAGACGGCGTCGATGATCTGAAGCACTTAGTTGGTCGTGCTGTTTATGCTTATCCTGTTCGTGTTTTCGATCCCATAACGCGAACCCCAGCTTCCTTCCAAACAACTTTCTCGTTTCAGATCGAAACTACACCAACAAACTTATCTTCTGGTGGCGGAGATGGCGGTGATGACGGTGGAAGCGGTTTTACATTCATGATAACACCTGATGAGTTCACGGTGGGACGACCTGGGCCATGGCTAGGCATGCTAAATGATGCTTGTGATGAACAATATAAAGCTGTTGGGATCGAATTTGACACCATAAAAAACGTGCAATTCGGTGACCCTAACGACAACCATCTGGGAATCAATTTGGGTTCCATTGTTTCGACAATCACCGTTAATGTATCGGAGTTTGGTATTAACTTGAAGGATGGTGAAATACACAGAGCTTGGGTTCATTACCATGGCGAAAACCGTTTCTTAGACATCCGATTAGGTTCCGACAGCTTTGAATATCCTTCAAAACCTGTGTTTTCCGGCCGACTTGATATATCGGATTTCTTAAAAGAGTACATGTTCATTGGATTCTCGGCTTCTACAGGAAACTTTACTCAAATTCATAACGTCTTGTCATGGAATTTTACCTCAAGTAGTCAAGCTTCTCTTCGCATACCCTCGCCGGAAACCTGCGAAAGCAAAATCACAGTCGACAATGGCAACGGCGGTGGGAGAAACAATCTGAACGGTTTCTTTATTTTCATGACAGTGGTTTTCCTTGTAGTTGTAGCTTTGGTGAGTTTATACTACAACCGGAAGCGGAAGAGCGGGGAGTTGGCCATGCTGCTGGCGGTGAAAGAACGCCCTCGCCCACCTAACAAACCACGGCGGTTTACTATTGCAGAGGTTTCATCGGCGACTCGGTGTTTCGACGAGTTACACAAGGTGGCGAGTGATGAAAGAAGTGATACATATAGGGGTACTTTATTGAACGGGTGCCACGTGGCAGTGAAGCGGTTCTCTGTGGAGTATTTTAAGTCTCATGGGATTAACCGGCGGCGCGTGGGTAAAGAGATAAAGGCAATGAGCAAGTTACGACACCCTAATCTAGTGGCAATTAGAGGGTGGTGCTTTGACCACCAAGAGACCATGGTGGTGTATGACTGTGTGCAAAATGGGACCTTCGATGATTGGCTTTATGGAATCGGTATCTTGCCATGGAGCCGGCGGCTCAAAGTGGTGCGTGACGTGGCACAAGCATTGAGCTACCTCCATTCACAAAAACTAGCTCACAAAAATGTTAATACAAATAGTGTGTTTATCGATGTAAGTTTCCGAGCCTTGCTTGGCGATTTCGGATTCGTGATGTCGGGTACAGAATCTAGTCGGTTCGAGGAGACAGTGAGTTTGCCGACAGATGTCTTTGCATTTGGGGTGTTTATGTTAGAGGTTGTGGCCGGTAGGAAGCGGTATATATCTGAGTCTGACATGTTACAGTCTGAATCTAAATATGATAGATTAGACTTGGACCTGTTGGAATGGGCTTGGACCATGCATGAGATGAATGAGAAGGAAAAAGTGGTGGATGTGAAGATGAGTTCGGTGTTGAACATGGATCAGGCGATTCGGGTTGTGGATATCGGGTTGTTGTGCACGTTGAAGGAGAGTAGGGGGCGGCCGAGCATGGCGGAGGTGGTGGAGTATGTTTGTTTTGAGACGGAGGTTCCTAAGTTGCCACCGAATCGACCCATGGCTTTGTTTCCTTACACAAGTACAACGGGACTTTGTACTAATTCTTACATGTGTGCTTCCTTCAAGTAACTCTCTTTAAATCCTTATTTTACAAACATTTATGATGTATTTCTATTGATTTTAAAAGATATATGACATGTTAGAGCATTTCAAATGCATGGGTTAATGGAATAGTCAAAATGAAGTCGGCGTCTTGTTAGACATTTAATGCATTAAACATAAGTATAGTGAGATCCAAATTCAATAGATTTGGATTTCAATAATCATTGAAATTTAATTTCAAAAAAAATCCATACAGTATATTTTTGTGTTTCATACTTTCATTTCATTTTATTGAATCATGTTATATTATCTTCTTTATTGATTACGAATTTGCATTTCTCTTAACCAAGTTCCACATTACATGTACAAGTAATTTTCACGTCTTGTATTGCGGATGACGGTATTTTCCAACTAGTGTAATAACAAAATTGTTATTTAGAATTTTAAATGAGAAATGATGTGGCCATTGCTTAATATATTTTTTTAGGAACTCGTTTTGCAATGGGGAATGTAAAAGAAAAAACGACATTATTTAGAGAAAAATAACATGGTGTTACACTAAAGCATTTTGCAATAGCCATACCATTTTTTAGGGATCTACAGAGAAATTGTAACCACTATAAAATCCGTTTTTAAAGGCCCAATTAAAATCAATAAGGTAACATAAAATAATCATTTGATTATTTAATTCATACTTAACCGTAAAAACATGACAAACAAACAAAAAAAAAAATACAACAAACACATGTTAATATTGTCAGTTGTGTTGAATTGTGAACACAACACAACACAGCACAGTCTCATGTTTTCAAGCTAACACACATGAATTCTAAATATCAACTTTACCTCAGTTTCATTTTTTATAGCATTATGTCATCGATTAACAGTTTAACACAATAACAAAAATACATTTTAAAGGCCTGTTTCACGGCAAGGAATGTAAAACATAAAAACAATCCAATGATAACGTAAAATCAACGTCAAAACATAAAAACAATCCAATGATAACGTAAAATCAACGTCTATTTTAGACAAAAGAGATACAATATATAGATAAAATCCACTAAGAAATTATATAACGGATAACAAATACAATTTTCAGGAGGTGATTTTGACCATTTCATAGGACCCTCTAAGATTTCCCATTACCTGTGAGAAATAGGTGTTTAGTTGAAGGATTTTCTTAACTATTGGTTATTTTCCAGAAACAATATTAGAAGAAATCGTTATTTCTATAGCTAAACGGTTTAGTCGTTTTAGTCAATATAAATGTAATTTTTACCTTTATCTTTAAATTTCCTGTTTAAAACCAGTTAAACTTATAAATGTAATGTTTACCCTTAGTCGTTTTAGCCTTCTACTCCCAAGTTTAAAATTGAAAGGTAAGGAAATGGAGGGGAAGGAAAAGGGTTCACCTCCAAATCATCTCACATTTGGGTGGATAGATTTCAAAGAAACAAAGGTTCTACTTTCCTTTCCTTCTCTTTCTTTCCATTTCACTCATTAAAAAACAAAGAACACAATTTTCTTGTTTTCTTTCTATTTGCTTCCTCAAAGGGAAAACCGGAGGACATTGTGTAAAATAAAACTAAATCAATGAAGAGATGAATAAAAAGATTCAGTTGCCGGAAAAGTTTGTGTTGCAAATAATTAGAAATGTTACCATCAGGTTTGAAAATCGACAAACAAATCCCATACAATTCCAACCAATTCAACTTTAATTTTTAAAGCAGTATAGCCACGGATTAAGCTCTTAATTCTGAAAAACAAAATACTAGGTAAACAGAAAGACAACAAAACATGAATAGCATGTAATCCTCAAGTATTGGTAGCCCTGGTATAGATTTGTTGGCTAGCATGAGCAGATACCATCCTAATAGCACCTCTTGCCATCAAATCCTTGATTGCCTTCCTTGCTAATGACCCATTAATCTATAACAAATCAAAGCCAAAAACCACACACACACATTATTCACACACAGATGATTTTATGGAATTATTAGAGAAGCATTTGTTTTTTGAAGTACATAATGTAATTTAGCTGTACCCTTAATCTGTCTGACAAGATTGAAGGAGTGATGAGCTTGAACTTTGGAGCTTCAGAAAGAAGCTTGTCATATGTCGCCTTATCAAATAGAACCATGTTGTTCACCTTTTCCTTTTGCTTTCCCTTGCTCCATTTCTGTAAACCCAATTCGATTCATAAACAATGTTAAGATCAAAAAGGAGAAAATGTAAATTGATTACAGAATTTGCAGTTGACTACTTAGTAACATATCACAGGCCCTATACTACATAATGTGAAATAAATGTCTTCGATTTGTATATCGAAACCCTAATAGCAGAAACGGAAAAGATTAAAAACACAAATAACTAAGCAAGTGCGCGATCAGGCTAACCGATCGTATGCAACATAATCAGAACACATGAAATGTGGATAATCGAATATTGACCTTCTTCTTCTGCTTTCCACCGCCGGACTTGGCGGGTTTGGATGACGGTGGGGGTGCTTTCTCCTTCTTTGGCGCCTAAAAAAGCAAAGAGATGTGAACTTTTTTAAATAATAAAATTCACAGATAGCAATAAGTTTAAAATGGGAATTGTTAATGGAGTTGTGGATTTGATGATTGTGTTATCTTACCATGAAGTTTTCGGATGACCTCTGGTTCGGCTAGGGTTTGGAAGTGCAGGGGATAACATACTGTGCGACCTTGTGCCTTTATATTTGACCAAGGGTTTAGGAGTTTAAAACGGGTCGGGTTTTAAGGAAGAATTGAGATGAGTAGATATTGGTAATAACAAATACGATCTTTTCCCTTTTCTTAAATATTAAAATTTGGGAGTTTTTAACGATAATTGATAGTTTAAAAAAATATTAGCGATTTTAGTGTCATTCAAAAATATTTATCAAAATGATATTTTTTTCATTTATTTTACTTTTTAGTTTTCTTTTCAGTTTTTATTTTATTTTATTTTAAATATCTTATTTTTTTCTCTTTTATTCACATTTTTATTGTTTTTTATATATATTTTCTAAATGACAACTTTTATTTTAGCTTTCTAACATTTTTTTACTGTTTTCTTAATAACAGCTTTTTTTTTTAATCTTTTTTTTTTCTGTTGTTTTTTTCCTTTTTTTTTTAATATTTGTTTTTCTTATACAATTTTTTTACCATCAAATTTTCGTCATCAAAAATAAAAAATACAATATATTTTAAGGTGCAAAAACTCCAACATTCACATACAATATTTTTAAGGTACAAAAACAAACAAAACTTCAACATTGTTTGTTAAAAAAACGCCACAAAATAAACTCCAACATTGTGTATTACAAAAAGAAAAAAACATCACAATTAGCTTGAATTTGAATCGGTAACAAATCTTTATTAGTAAAAAAAAAGAGGAAATAATCACAACAAATACCATAAAAATTTCTTTTTTATGTAACACCCAAAGTTTTGAAGGCCAAAAAAGGAAAAAAAAAAAACCCTAACTTTAAGGGGGGACTTGGCGAGTCCAAGGAGGAACTCGGCGAGTCTGTGCGAGGAAAACCCTAAATTCGGGACTTGGAGCCTATTTAAACGTCTCATTCTCTCCCCTAGGGTTCCTTTACTGCCTCTTTCACCCAGAACATCGAACCCTAGCCGCCATATCCATTGTTGAGCCAATTATTGCCTTGAAGAGTGCACTAAAGCTTAGGAAAGAAAGAAGGATCTTGAGGGTGCAAGAAAGGGGGCTATAGATCTGGGATTGGGAAGATACTTCTGAGCATTTAAAGGTATTAAGTCGTTTCTCTCCCTATAGATCTATTTTGGTTGTGAGTTTTGGGGCTTTTTAGCCATGATTAAGTTGTCCATTTGAGTTAGAAGCCGGATATGGAGTTGCTACTTCAGATCTAAGCATATTTTGGTCTTGGAAAGCATAAAGTATCAGCCCTAAAGTTGATTATGAAGCCTCTTTGCCTTAAACCCTAGTGTATGGTGTATTTTGCCTAGATCTCCTTCTCTACACGTAAAGTTTGCAACTTTACGTGAGGAATAGGCTTGGGAAGGGTAGATCTACAGTTTGGAGTCCATGCATGACTCAAAAGTCCTTTGCATGTATGGAGATCTGAAAGGACTCGACGAGTCCTTTGAGTGGACTCGGCGAGTAGCATGAAGATTTGGAGGAACTCGACGAGTGGGATGAACAGCTCGTCGGGTCAGATGAAGTTGGGCAGGAAATTGGCGAGTCGGATGAACAACTCGGCGGGTCTGTTGAAGGTTGTCTTGGACTCGGCGAGTCTGTTCTTGGACTCGGCGAGTCAGGTCGCGAAACCCCAAACCCTTCAAGTTGAAACTCGAATCAGTGAGTCGAACGGAGACTCGGTGAGTTGGACAGGTCAGGACTTGGAAATCGGTAGACTCGGCGAGTCATGGACTGACTCGGCGAGTCGAGTCGCAAATAGAAGGACTCTGAACATATGAACTTAGCGAGTAGGGTTGACATGGAAGGTTGACTTTGACCAGGGTTGACTTGGTTGTCTTTCGGGGGTCAGTCAGACTCAGTGTTGCTTTGATATTGATAGCTCGGGGAGCAGGAGTTTAGAGAGTTGTCGGGCAGCAGCTAGTGGGTTCATCAGCCAGTGCAGGTGAGTTTCCCTTTGTATGAATGGGTCTACGGTCACAATGTCGGCCCATGTAGTATTGAGTAGAAGACCCGGGGGTTAGCCCTGGGCACAGTATGCTAGTATGATATTCGGGACGAGGTCCAATGATAGAGGGCGGGTGCCCAAGGAATGGTTTATGTGACAGTTTATACTTGTTGTCTGTGTGATACTTGTATGTGCCTGGTAGGGAGGTGAGTGTGGGCGAGGTCCCATATCTCACCAATAGCAGAGTGTGGATGGTGTTCCACATCTCAGTAGCAGCAGATCAGGGGCGATGCCCAAGTTAGGGAAGGAGTGAGGGTGGGCTGGGCCCGTACCTCACTATCAGCAGGAGTATGGACGGGGTTCCATGACTCATCAGTAGCAGGACAAGGGCGGGGCCCAGAGATAGGCGAGACCTTAGGACAAGATCCGTAAGTATGTGTTTAGCTTATGTGATGTGATGTGATATGTTATGTGATATTATATGTTAGTGGGCGAGGCCCTGTGACAGGCGAGGCCTAAGTGAAACAGATCTGTATCCGAGCGGGGCTCGAAGCCAGGCGAGGCCTGGAGCGGCGGGGTCGTTGTAGCGGGCGAGGCCCGAGGTAGGGGTGAGGCCCAGGTTAGCGGGCGTGGCCCAATATGTACAATATGTGGTTACGCATGGTATGTGGTAGGGTGGGGAACTCACTAAGCTTCATGCTTACGGTTTTCAGATTTGGTTTCAGGTACTTCCGGTAGCGGAGGGAAGAGCTCGGGGTGATCGCATGGCACACGCCATAGATTAGTCAGCCTGGGAATGTGTTACTCTGATAACGAACATGTTTTCTGGAAACTACTACTCTGATTACGTTTTGAATCAATGATTTTGCTTTAAGTGATGTTTATTTAAAAGAAATTTTTAGTATTGAATTTTGGATGTTACAAGTTGGTATCAGAGCCTTGGTTTGAGGGATTCAGACATGCTCTCGGGCGTGTCTGAACTCAAACCGATGAATTGGTATGGAAGATTTCAAAATGAAAAGACAGTTTTGTAAAAAGAGAGTTTTGAGAAAGAAAACAGTTTTAGAAAAGCAAAAATAATTAAGAAAGAAAAGAACTTTGAAAAGAGAAAAAGGGTGTGGTGCATGCAATCAACCGAGCTCAAGTAAGTACCCAAAATACCCATACAAGCTTATGTTATGATTATCAATTGATAGAACAACATGCTAGAATAGGACTAAGGATCTAGGGATGATGCCTTATGTGCCTATTATATGTGTTTTGAGCTGCATGATAGTGCTGATTAGACAGTAGTAGGATAGCCTGTTTAGGTTATGCCTGAGTTTTATGAGTTTGTGTGGATCTATGAGTTTGTGTTGCATGCTAGTTCAGTTTCTTGCTATGTGGATATGATTGCTTGAGTATGTTGTGGTTAGGTTTTCCCTTGTCTGAATGTTGCTTGCTTTGTGCATTGTGGGATTCTGAGTGATGAAAGTTAGCCATTAGGTGGATACGACACGTCACATGTGATCAGGGTTGAATAATCTCAGAGTGCTGGATTTGGTCCTATTACGCAACTCTTGTTTGAGTCCAACCGTTGTAGGGACGAGTCTTTTACTTGAAGGATTATATGAGCCTCGTCACATGTGATGGTATCCAGGTGATGGCTAATTGGCATCACAAGGAGACCTTCAGGAGCTGAGGACTGGTTTGAGTTGAGTCAGAGGTTTCCCTAGGGCAAGCTTAGGATGAGATAGTGCTGGGAGCGGTAGTAGTGGTTAAGGGACCTGGTGGAGTCAAAGCAATTCCTGAGGAAAGTACGGATAGATGTGGAAGGTAATATGGGCCCGTACTACTGAAAGCAGAGGATCCGTACTCAATTCGGGAAAGGCCGAGACAAGACCGGGAACCTAGTAGGGAGTGTGTTTGGTCTCGCAGCAGTGATGAGTATTCTGATAGTGGATGTTTTATATTTTCAGTATGGTGACATTGTGAGAAAGACCAGCGGGCAGATCAGGTGCCGGAGAGGGATCAGGCTCGGGTTCAGGGGCCGAGCAGCTCGAGGAGCGAATGAGGGAGTTGATATCTGCCGAGGTTACGCGTAGTATTCTAGATCAGACTCCTGTGATCTTTGGCACGGTCAAGGAGGGTATATTGGAGATTTTGGATGAGAGGCTGGGAGCCTTCCGTACTGAGATGATGGCATTGATGGGAGCGCGTACCTTGACATTTCGAGAGTTCAGGGCTTGCGGGGCACCAGATTATCATGGGGCTAGGGACCCCATCGCTAGCAGCAGATGGTTGGCTGATGTTGCCAACGCATTCCGTACGAGCCGGTGTCCTGAGGGGGACATGGTCAGACTCGCTTCATGTCTTCTGAAGGACAGAGCGAGGGATTGGTGGGAGGAGATTGGTCATGCTTTAGGGGATGATGCCGCGTTGGATGCGATGACTTGGAGCGATTTCTCGGCCAGGTTCAAGGCGGAGTTTTCGCCGATTATTGAGGTGCAGCAGTTGGCACGGGAGTTTCAGGATTTGACGCAGACCACTGAGACTGTGGCGGAGATCACCGCCAAGTTCAGGGAAAGGGCTCTTCTTGTACTGCAATATGTCGCAGATGAGGAGATGAAGAAGGCCCGATACCATGAGATGTTGAGGGATGACATCAGGGAGTTCGTGAGCAGATCCAGCTGTAAGACGCTGGAAGATATGATTTCTCGGGCTAGAGAAAGGGAAATTGATTTGGAGCAGATCTGGAAGAGGAAGCCGGATGAGGTTCAGGTAGCTACAGGTTCGGGCAAAAGGCCCAAGGGATCGGATTCGAGATCGAGGGATTATCAGGACCGCAGTCGGTGCGGGAAGTGTGGCAGGGCGCACGGGTGCGCGTGCAGGAGTGGTAGTGGTGGTGAGTCTGGTTGTTTCAAGTGCGGTCGGACTGGTCATTTCAGTAGGTATTGTACTGTTACCACCTCACATGGATCAGACCTGTTATGTTTTCACTGCAACCAGCGGGGCCACAAGAAGGACCAGTGCCCCAGTTTGTTTTCAACAGGACGGGTGATGGCACCTGCCCCTGCAACTTTGAGGATCACAGACGGCCGTCAGGGCCGTGCAGAGGCGCCTGCGGTAGGAGGCAGAGCTCTTCATATGACTACCTTAGAGGCGCGATCAGCACCGGACGTTGCAGGTATGCGATTTCTGTTTTCAGTCCTTTTATTTGTGCATGATTATATTGTTATGGTTCTGCATCATTATCGGTATGAGTATTTTATTTTTGAGCGGTTGATTGTGATCGAGTTATATGCCATCTGCATACCTTGGATATTCGATTGGTAGTGAGGGGATGTGCCTTATTGGAGAAGGTTACATAGGATGCAGTAACTGTAGCATGCTTGGGAGGGACTTGGTATGTCTCGCTGGATCAGATTTGTATGGTGTTAGAGATGGATTGGTTAGATCCCTAGCTATGGTAAGCTTGGGTTCCTCAGCAGATTGATTATGGAATGGTATCAAGGATTGAGATTTCTTTTTGAGTATTGAGCATCAAGGGGTAAGCAGGATCGAAGTGGGGGAGAATCCTTCGAGTGTACAAAGGTAGGAGCACGCAAACCCATAATGAGTGCGCGACCTCTGAGAAGGAAAAGAAGTGGTTCAATGTTTGATGGATTGAGGGTTTCAAGGCTGGGAGTTTGAGAAACTCCCCATCAGCTAGTGCGTGTGATGATAATGGTTAGTACGTGGTTGGGAATTCAGGTTGTGGATCGCCCGTAGGACTCGAGGGAGTCGGAATGAGGATCTTGAGAGCTGATGGCACATGGGTGCCTTCATATTAGCAGTCAGTGGTAGAAAGTGATGTAAGACTACGGGGCAGCCATAGCATTCACTAGCAGTCAGAGGTGGAAGTGTTGTAAGACTTCGGGTAAGCCGTAGCATTCCTTAGTAGCTTCGTTAGCGGGGTTGGGGCGAGGCCCTTATCTCTTAGTGATTGGATAGGGATCAGGAATGGGTAGTGGATGAGAATGATAGGGAGTTTGCCTGTATAGCCCTAGAGAGGTGAGACCTTGGGAGAGGCCACTCCAGGATTGCTCAGTAGTATGGTTGGGCGAGACCCGTGGGCGAGGCCCGAGCGAGAGTGGTTGGACTAGTGGGACTAGAAGGTTTGAGGTGGGTGGGACCCATGGGCGAGGCCCGTGAGTTTTAGCAGCGCAGGTGGGACCTGGTAGGGACCTTAGTGTCAAGTTGGGAGATCGGGGATCCCAGGTTTGAAGTGCCTGAATAGCAGAATAGATTGAGCAGTTATAGGTGGTCGAAGTTTCTTCGGAAGTCGCTGGAAGCGACTAGTGGTGGTGTTGGGACTAGCTACCGGTGGGAGCCGGTAATCCAGACATTGAAAGGTTGGTAGGGACCAGGGTGGTCTCAGTTCGTCCGAAGGGCAGACAAGGAATAGTAGAATTTTTCAGTCAGTAGTATTGCGGGTAAGCAGTGTATGGTGGAATTCAGTTAGTTGAATCGAGGGGTGCTCGACACCAAGTTTTGACAGAGAGGAGTGTCAGTGGTTAATGACGGTGATGACCCGTACTGGAAATTGCGGGGGTGATGGAGTTGGTGAAGGATAGGACCTTCACAGTGACTGAGGGAATAGTTGGTTATGGAGCTTTGGCTTAGGCAGAAAAGGAATTTGCGCAAGGAAAGAAGGGGTGAACCCCTATAGGTTCAGTGCAGTACTCGGTGAGTACCAGAAGGATTATCGGTGAGTAAGTTGTGTTTCCAGGATGTTCAGGGTCAGGGTGACCCGAGTCTATTATCCGCAAAGATTAGTGTTAGCCGGAATGACCGAGCGGAAGGCCAGCGAAGGTAGGCAGCTGGTGTTGGAATAATTGGTGGGATTTTGGAGATAGATCGCAGGCGGTGGGCCGTAGCAAACTTCGAGGACGAAGTTTAGTTTAAGTGGGGGAGAGTTGTAACACCCAAAGTTTTGAAGGCCAAGAAAGGAAAGAAAACCCTAACTTTAAGGGGGGACTCGGCGAGTCCGAGCGGGATCCGGGTCGAGGAGTAAGTGACCGACTCGGTGAGTCGGCCAAGGGGACTCGGCGAGTCTGGTCTGTGCAAGGAAAATCCTAAATTCGGGACTTGGAGCCTATTTAAACGTCTCATTCTCTCCCCTATGGTTCCTTTACTGCCTCTTTCACCCAGAACATCGAACCCTAGCCGCCATATCCGTTGTTGAGCCAATCATTGCCTTGAAGAGTGCACTAAAGCTTAGGAAAGGAAGAAGGATCTTGAGGGTGCAAGAAAGGGCGCTATAGATCTGGGATTGGGAAGATACTTTTGAGCATTTGAAGGTATTAAGTCATTTCTCTCCCTATAGATCTATTTTGGTTGTGAGTTTTGGGGCTTTTTAGCCATGATTAAGTTGTCCATTTGAGTTAGAAGCCGGATCTGGAGTTGCTACTTCAGATCTAAGCATATTTTGGTCTTGGAAAGCATAAAGTATCAGCCCTAAAGTTGATTATGAAGCCTCTTTGCCTTAAACCCTAGTGTATGGTGTATTTTTCCTTGATCTCCTTCTCTACACGTAAAGTTTGCAACTTTACGTGAGGAATAGGCTTGGGAAGGGTAGATCTACAGTTTGGAGTCCATGCATGACTCAAAAGTCCTCTGCATGTATGGAGATCTGAAAGGACTCGACGAGTCCTTTGAGTGGACTTGGCGAGTAGCATGAAGATTTGGAGGAACTCGACGAGTGGGATGAACAGCTCGTCGAGTCAGATGAAGTTGGGCAGGAACTCGGCGAGTCGGATGAACAACTCGACGAGTCTGTTGAAGGTTGTCTTGGACTTGGCGAGTCAGGTCGCGAAACACCAAACCCTTCGAGTTGAGACTCGAATCAGTGAGTCGAATGGAGACTCGATGAGTTGGACAGGTCAGGACTCGGAAATCGGTAGACTCGGCGAGTCATGGACTGACTCGGCGAGTCGAGTCGCGAATAGAAGGACTCTGAACATATGAACTCGGCGAGTCAATAGGGTGACTCGGCGAGTAGGGTTGACCTGGAAGGTTGACTTTGACCAGGACTCTGACTTTGACCAAGGTTGACTTGGTTGTCTTTCGGGGGTCAGTCAGACTCAGTGTTGCTTTGATATTGGTAGCTCGGGGAGCAGGAGTTTAGAGAGTTGTCGGGCAGCAGCTAGTGGGTTCATCAGCCAGTGCAGGTGAGTTTCCCTTTGTATGAATGGGTCTACGGCCATAATGTCGGCCCATGTAGTATTGAGTTGAAGACCTGAGGGTTAGCCCTAGGCACAATATGCTAGTATGATATTCGGGACGAGGTCCAATGATAGAGGGCGGGTGCCCAAGGAATGGTTTATGTGACAATTTATACTTGTTGTCTGTGTGATACTTGTATGTGCCTGGTAGGGAGGTGAGTGTGGGCGAGGTCCCGTATCTCACCAATAGCAGAGTGTGGATGGTGTTCCACATCTTAGTAGCAGCAGATCAAGGGCGAGGCCCAAGTTAGGGAAGGAGTAAGGGTGGGCTGGGCCCATACCTCACTATCAGCAGGAGTATGGACGGGGTTCCATGACTCATCAGTAGCAGGAAATGGCGGGGCCCAGAGATAGGCGAGGCCTTATGACAAGATCCGTTAGTATGTGTTTAGCTTATGTGATGTGATGTGATATGTTATGTGCTATTATATGTTAGTGGGCGAGGCCCTGTGACAGGCGAGGCCTAAGTGAAACAGATCTGTATCCGAGCGGGGCTCGAAGCCAGGCGGGGCGTGGAGCGGCGGGGCCGTTGTAGCGGGCGAGGCCCAGGTTAGCGGGTGTGGCCCAATATGTACAGTATGTGGTAGGGTGGGGAACTCACTAAGCTTCGCGCTTACGATTTTTAGATTTGGTTTCAGGTACTTCTGGTAGCGGAGGGAAGAGCTCAGGGTGATCGCATGACACACACCATAGATTAGTCAGCCTGGGAATGTGTTACTCTGATAACGAACATGTGTTCTGGAAACTACTACTCTGATTACGTTTTGAATCGATGATTTTGCTTTAAGTGATGTTTATTTAAAAGAAATTTTTAGTCTTGAATTTTGGATGTTACATTTTAAGTACCTTGGCATAGACGGACATTGTTTTAAATTATGCCCCGGTTGCCTACAAATTCCACAACGATTGGCATTTCTTCTGTTTTTAATATCTATGCCGAAAACGATGTCCGTCTATGCCATGGTAGTTAAAAAAAATATTTTTATGGTATTTGTTGTGGTTATTTCCTTTTTTATTTTATTTTTTACATGTAATGATTTGTTACCGGTTCAAATTCAAGTTAATTGTGATGTTTTTTTTTCTTTTTGTAATAAATAATGTTGGAGTTTATTTTGTGGTGTTTTTTTTTGTAATAAACTATGTTGAGGTTTTTGTTTGTTTTTTTACCTTAAAAATATTGTATGTGAATGTTGAAGTTTTTGCATCTTAAAATATATAATATTTTTAATTTTTGATGGCGAAAATTTGATGATAAACAGGTTATATAAGAAAAACATATATTAAAAAGAAAACAGAAAAAAAAAAGATTAAAAAAACTGTTATTTAAAAAAACTGTAAAAAAAATCTAAAATAAAAGTTGTCATTTAATATATATATATATATATATATATATATATATATATATATATATATATATATATATATATAACAATAAAAAGGTGGAATAAAAGAGAAAAAAAATATTTAAAAAAAAGAAAATTGAAAAGAAAGCTAAAAAGTAAAGAAAATGAGAAAAAAAAAACCATTTTAGTAAATATTTTTGAAAGGACACTAAAATGGTAAATATTTTTTTAACTATCCTATTATGGTAATGATTTTTAAATCATTAATTAGATCCAAATTAAATTTATATTCAATCTTAATTGGTTAATTTATAATTCGATTTTACTAATTCGAACAACTTATATTTTCCTCGAACTCTTAAATATATTCAATAATGACATGTTACCCATTATCTCAAATATTATTCTCATTAGCCCTCTTAACTGACTTGTAAATTTTAAACTTTTGTTATTTGACTAATTAAACTATTTTGTTAAACATAAAAAACAAAACTAAAAATATATTTCATTCAATTTCTATTTATTAAAATTAATTATTCGATCAATAACAAATATCATACGTGTTTGGCAAATGAACCAGACAAAAGTTCTAATAAACTATTTCAAATAAATGGGAATGAATATGTATTTGTTAAAAAAGTTTTTATGCGACAAAAACAATTTATATAGATGATTAACCATTGTGAATACTTAGTTTTGCTTTTTACCAAAACAACAATTGAGGAAGTTTTAAGTAGGGGTGACAATTTATGACACGACACGATAAAAATACATGACACGAAACGAAATTGAGACGAAACTAAAATTTGAATTCGTGTTCGTGTTAGCCGTAAAAAACACGATGTCGTGTCGTGTCGTGTTCGTGTTTAAAATTCGACACGAAATTGACACGATTTAGCAGTTCTTTATCGTGTTTTTCGTGTTTATCGTGTTATATTTCATAAAGTATTATTAAATAAACTAGTTTTTAGTATATGTTATGTTTTCGTGACGTGTCGTGTTTGTCGTTTTTTAATTCGTTCGTTTTCGTGTTATTTAAAAAAAACACGACATCGTGTCGTGTCGTGTCAGACAGAAACACGAAACGATAGCACGATTTGCCACCCCTAGTTTTAAGACAGTTGAGAATGAGAAGTGAGATAGATGATAATAACAAATTTATAGGGCTAGCAAAATTGTACCATGGAAAACCAACCAACATGTTACCAACTGAACCAATAAACTTGGTAACCAATATATTTGGTAGCCAACATGTTTGGTTGGTAGTACCGTACCATTTGATCAATGTTGGTACAGTAATGGTACAAAAATTTGAATACCATGGTAATACCGTACCAACCAATTTATTATATATAAATGAAATCGTATATTTCAACTATTAATTGTGTTTAGTGTTTATAGTTTTAATAACATTATATTAGTCATTTGATTGTATTAGTCGATAGTTATTACCACGTTAAAGCATAAAATTAAAACGTTACTTTAGCGTTACTTTAGTATAATTCTTTTGTAAACAAAAAGAACTACGTAACTAATTTCTATACTAAACATTAAAATCTCGATGTCTTTATTTTAGTAGAATTCTTTTGTAAACAAAAAGAACTACGTAACTAATTTCGATACTAAACATCAAAATCTTGATGTCTTTACTTATTTTTAAATGTTACAATAGAAAATTAAAAGAAGTTGGTATATACCATTACCAGTTTGTACCAACCAAACATATTGATAGCCAAATAAATTGGTACCAAGTATACTTGGTATGGTACCGGTAGAATTTTTTTTATACCAATTATAGTTGGTACGGTACACGGTTTAGAGAAAAATGAATTGGTACCGTACCAATTCCACCCCTACAAATTTGTGACACTCGTTCTTTAAGAATAACCAGGGAAGGTGTTTCCAAAAAGGTTGGGAGATGAGACTAGATCTAAATAAGGCTTATGATATAATCAAATTTTAGGGACATAATCGTTGATTTTGTAGATGACTAAGTTCTTTTATGGAATCCAGAGAGTCAACAATATCAAGCAAGTTTGAGACGATCTTAATTTATGTGTAATAATCATGACTAAGGAGTCATCAATAACAATGTTTAACAATATGTTGTGGTATTCAATTAACGTTAGTGTTGTTGCGGAAAAAAGTTTACTGGTCCATACTGCTAATATATGTGGAGCCTAAAACTGTCTCTCCAAAAGAGTCATTGTAGAGAGAATGGAGGCTCAAACATATAGAGGGCGTGTTCGACACGGAACGTGTGAGAGTTTATAGCTTCTAATGTTTGACAAAACGTTCCATTTTGAACAGAAAGTCTTGTTTGGCTCTATAAACTTCTAGCATTTAGTTTAAACAAAACGCACCAAATCCAAATGTTACTTCATGTAGCGTTTAACAAAACGCTACAAGTTACAAGCTATCTGCTACCTACTACAAACAACCCGCTACCAGTTTGTTTTGTCGAACATGCCCATAATCACTTATAAGATAGTGTTGCACCAATGTGTGATACACTAACACTCTCCCTCAAAGTCAGATGCTCGATGAGGATAAACAAAGATGTTGAAACATCCTAAAAACATAGACCAAAAATTTCGTTTTAATTCATTAGTAAAAACCATCAATATCATCCATCACATAAAAGTCATAAAACCATGTATCTCAAAATATCATAATATTTGTCAACGTAAACAAATCATATGTCAAAATCAAAGTAACTCCTCCCAGGCCAAAAATTATGGTGTGTGCCATGCAGTCATCCCGAGCTCTTCCCGTTGCTAGTGGAAATACTTGAAACCAAAACTGAAAACTGTAAGCACGAAGCTTGGTAAGTCTCCCCAACTACCACATACCATACACCTATCACATAAACATATCTTGGGCCCCGCCCCTACTACATCGAGTCAGACTCGGTATCGGCTTTCCCGACATCGGGCCCCACCCGACATCACACCTTATTCGACATTGGGCCCCGCCCGACATCAAGCCTCGACCGGCATCGAGCATATCTCAAAATACATGTGAACACAAACAAATAATAGACATAAGCCTAAGCATATATCATTAACATTTAAACATTCCCCGGCCCCGCCCAACATCGTACCATAGTCCGGAAGCATACTAACATTCCTTGGGACCGCCCCGACATCGAACCGAAGTCCGAAAACATACAAGTACAACACATGAAAGAATCATAAAGACATCAAGCATGCAATCATTCCTCGGGACTTCCCCGACATCAGATCGAAATTTGGAAAAGCATATAAACCTACATCGGGCCCCGCCCGACATTGGACTGTAGTCTGGAACTACTATTGTAACACCTGGTTCCCTGGTACACATTTAATTTAATTATTTATTTATTTTGAGAAAAGGACTCAATGAGTTGGTAGCCCCAAGTCATCGAGTATAAGGCAGACTATGCGCGGAGTTTAAGTTGTCTACTGGACGAGTCAAGCTCTTGACTCGGCGAGTAGCTCCGTTAGGGTGAAACCCTAATTTCAGGGTTTTGCACCCTATTCAAACACCTTAATCCCCACCCCTTAGCCTCATTTGCAGCCTCCTTGTCCCAAACCCTCAACTACGAAACCCTATAGTGCTTTTTGAGTGTGTGAGCCACTTTTGAGTGTTGTTTGTGCATTTTGAAGCTTATGGAAGAAGAAGAAGTTGGAAGACTCAAGAGAAAGACTGTAGATCCAAAAGTTCCATCCCTTTAGCTGCATTTTCTGGTAATAAAGCCTCAAACTTGATCATCCTCTTCTTAAAATATATTTATGACCTCTTTTGAGGGTTTTTGGTCCAAGATTTGCTAACTTGTAGGTAAGGATTAACCCATGAGTTGCTCTTCTAGATCTAGTGCCTTGTGAGGCTGTAAGAACATATAGGTGCAAACTTTATGCCCTTAGAGTCCTCATGCAAGTTCTAAAGAAGTATTTATGGTCTTTTGAGCACAAAAAGGCCATGCATGGAAGCAAGCTTGAGACTTTTAGTGATCATCTGATAGTTAGACCCTAGATCTAGGTTTGCATGCGTGGATTTGAGATTCTAAGGCTTTTTGGACAATATCCATGTCCAAAAGGGTTTTGTCTAAACCCTTTAAGAAGAGTTATGAACGAGTAAAGTTGGAAACTTTACCCTTAGAAAGGCCATTCCGGTGAGCAAACGAACTAAGGACCTTGGATCTAGAAGATAGGGGCTTAATCTAGTAAGATGGCTCATTCAGACAGGGGAAATCGGCGAGTCCAGGAAAGGACTCGACGAGTTGAAGCGGGCTATCCCGATCCTTATGCCAGGAAGAACTCGACGAGTTGACTTAGTTGACCAAGTGTCTGAGTTATTCATGAACTCGCCAAGTTGGGGTTGACTAGGAGTTGACCTTGACTTTGACTTTGAATAGGATGTTGACTTTGACCAGGGGTAAAATGGTCATTTTACCCTAATAAGGATTATCAGATTTTGACTAAGTATTATTGTGATATTGATAGTCGGGGAGTCGTTGGAGCAGTTATCAGATATTCCTCACCGCGAGTTTTTGCAGACAACTTTGCGAGGTGAGTTTTCTCCAGTAGGAACGGGTCTAAGGTACCAAGTTCAGCCTGTTTAGATAGCAGTAGTTACAGACCACGCTCCGATGTCAGGCGGGGCTCGATGTAGATTTATATGTTTTCCGAATTCTGATATGATGTCAGGGCGGTCCCGAGGAATGCTTGTATGCTTGTATGCTTGATGTCTTTGTGATTCTTGCATGTGTTTGTTATGTGTTACGTGTTTCGGGCTTAGGTCCGATGCTGATGCAAGGCTAAGGAATGTCTAGTTAATATGTTATGATAGTATGTTCCAGACTCTGGTCCGATGTCGGGGGGTCCCGAGGAATGTTTTCATGATAGTGTTATGTGCTTATGTTATATAATTTTTGATATGTATATGTATGTCAAGACCTGCTCGATGTCGGGCGGGGCTCGATGCCGGGAAAACTAATGTCGAGCTAGACTCGATGTAGCAGGGGCAAGGCCCAAGATATGTTTTATATTATGTGTATGGTACATGGTAGTTTGGGGAGACTCACTAAGCTTCGTGCTTACAGTTTCCAGTTTTGGTTTCAGGTACTTCTACTAGCAAGGGGAAGGGCTCAGGATGATCGCATGGCACACTCCACAATTTCAGCCTTGGATGTTTAGACTCTGATATTTTCTCATATGTTTTTGATATAGTATTTGACAAAATGTTCTGAGATACATGATTTATGGTTTTCTTTATGATGACGGATGACTTATGGTTTTATTATGAATGATTTAAAAACAAAATTTTTGGACCGTATTTTTGGATGTTTCAAGTACTAACTAAACGGGTCGGCCTTGGTGCCTTAGATCCGTTCCTATTGGAGGAAACTCACCTCGTATGCTAGCTGTGAAATCTCGTGTAAGGAATCTCTGACGGCTGCTCCAACGACTCCCCCACTATCAATTTCACAATAACTCTTAATCAAAATCTGACAATCCTTCTTAGGGTAAAATGACCATTTTACCCCTGGTCAAAGTCAACATCCTGGTCAACTCCTAGTCAGCTCAACTCGTCAAGTTACGTCCTAACTCGACGAGTTCCTATACTACTCAGACTCGTGATCAACCGAGTCAACTCGTCGAGTTCTACCTGGCATAGGATCGAGACAACCTGACTCAACTCGTTGAGTCCCTTTCTGGACTAGCCGAGTTCCCTTGTTTGTTTGGGCTATCTTAATGGATTAAGCCCTACACTTCAGATCCAAGCTTCATACTTCACAAGAACCCTAAAATTGTCCTTTTAAGGGTAAAGTTTCTAACTTTACCCATTGAAGCTCAAACCCTAATTCCTTGGGACCTATAACTTGGTGCTTATGTCATCCATACACCCAACTAATGCTTACAACCTCAAATCTAAACCCCTAACACTACTTGGACATGTAAAGTTCCCACCTTTTTCCACATGCATGACCTTTTGGGGCTAAAAAGGCCAATATGACACTCCATGGCTTGCATGGGGGCTCCAATGGCATAAATTTTGCACCTTTATGTCATATCAGCCCCTATAAGTCCTAGATATGGAAGAATACCCACTTGGTTGATCATTCTCCAAAAGCTATCGTTCTTGTACCAAAAACCCTCATAAAGATGGACCTAAAGAGATCTAATGAACTAATAGTCAAGATACAAACTTGGTTACCAACAAATGTAGCAAATGACGTGTAGTTTATGGATTTACTCTTCTCTTCTTGAGCCCTCTATCTTCTTCTTCTTCCACAAGCTTCAAAAGTACACAAAGATCACTCAAAATGGCTCACACTCTCAAATAAAGTTATAGGGTTTCGTGGATTAGGGTTTAGGACAGGGAGGATGGAAATGAGGCCAAGGGGTGGGGGTTAAGGAGCCTAAATAGGGTGCAAAACCCCGACATTAGGGTTTCACTTTGGCCGATCTACTCGTCGAGTCGATGGCTCTTGACTCGTTGAGTAGGTAGCTTAAACCCCGCATATAATTTGTCCTCTACTCGACGAGTTAGGGCCACCAACTTGTCGAGTTACCCTTTCAAAATAAATACATTAATGAGTTAAATGCATACCATGAACCAGACGTTACAGATGTGTTGAGCCATGGGGGTGCGGGACTTTATCTATCTATATCATATCATATCATACTATATTATAAAGGAATCATTTTTCTGTAACTCCCATAATCAGAAAGACCAAGAAAGGGAAGGAAAAACCTAAGTCAAAGGGTCAACTCGTCGAGTCCAGGGAGGAACTCAGCGAGTCGGAGCGGGATCCGGGGGATCGATTAAGTAGCCGACTCGGCGAGTCGGCAAAGAGGACTCGGCGAGTCCAGTCTGAAGAGGGAAACCCTAAATTCGGGACTTTGTGCACTATTTAAGCATCTCATTCTCTCTCTTAAAGTTCCTTACAACTTCTCTCATCCAGAATACTGAACCCTAGCCACCATATCCGTTTGTGAGCAAAGATCTAGCCTTGGTGTTGTGATTTGAAGCTTGGAAGATAAGGAAGTTCATAGTGGTGCAAGAGGAAGCCTTGGATCCAGAGTTGGTGTGACTTTTAAGAGCATTTGGAGGTAAGAAGTCGTTACCTTCACTCTTTTGCATCTAGTTTTCCCTTTTGTTATGAGATTTGGGGCTTTTATGCCATGTCCTTGAACCATTTCGAGTTAGAGCCCAAATATGAAGTTGCTAATTCAGATCTAAGTGTATTCTGGCCTAGAGAGTCATAACGTATCAATCTTGGGGGTGTAGGTGAAGCATGGTTGTCTTAAACCCGAGTTTGGAGTATTTTGGGCCTAGATCTCCTTAGCTACACGTAAAGTTTGCACCTTTACGTGAGGGATAGGCTTTGGAGGAGTGGATCTACAGTTTGGAGTCCCTGCATGACTCAAAAAGCCTATGAATGTTCGAAGGATTGAATAGACTCGGCGAGTACTTTGAGTGGACTCGGCGAGTAGTATGAAGATTAGGAAGAACTCGACGAGTTGGATGAATAACTCGGCGAGTCTGTTGAAGATTGTCTTGGACTCGGCGAGTCAAGTCGCGAAACCCCAAACCCTTCAAGTTAAGACTCGGATCAGTGAGTTGAGTGGGGACTCAGTGAGTTGGACAGGTCAGGACTCGAAAATCGGTAGACTCGGCGAGTTAGGGGCTGACTCGGCGAGTCGAGTCGTGAATGAAAGGATTATGAGCTAATGAACTCGGTGAGTAGGGTTGATCTGGAAGGTTGACTTTGACCAAAGTTGAATTAGTTGACTTTTGGAGAACAGTTAAGCTAAGTGATATATGTTTTGATATTGGTAGCTCGGGGAGCTAGTGAAGCAGCGGTTCAGGAAATTGTCGGTCAGCATCCAGAGGGTTACCAGCAAGTTCAGCAGTATGAGGTGAGTTTTCCTTTGTGTGAATGGGTCTAAGGCCACAATGCCGGCCCATGTAGATATGAGTAGGAAGACCCAGGGGTTAGCCCTAGGCACGGTATGCCAGTATGATAATTAGGACCAAGGTCCATCGATTACGGGCGGATGCCCAAGGAATGGTTTGCATGATAGAGTATACTTGTTGTTTGTGTGATACTTGTATGTGACTGGTAGGGAGGTGAGTGTGGGCAAGGTCCCGTATCTCACCAATAGCAGAGTGTGGACGGTGTTCCACATCTCATTAGCGGGAGAACAGGGGCGAGGCCCAAGTTTGGGAAAGAGTGAGTGTGGGCTGGGCCCGTATCTCACTATCAGTAGGAGCGTGGACGGGGTTCCATGACTCATCAGTAGTAGGACAAGGGCGAGGCCCAAGATAGGCGAGGCCTTAGGACAGGGTCTATTAGTATATGTTTAGCTTATGTGTTGTGATATGCTTATATGTTGTGATATGCTTATGTGTTAGTATATGTTAGCGGGCAAGGCCCAGTGACAGGCAAGGCCTATGTGAAACAGATCTGTATCCGAGCGGGGCTCGAAGCCAGGCGGGGCCTGGAGCGGCGGGGCCGTTGTAGTGGGCGAGGCCCGAAGTAACGGGCGTGGCCCAGTATATGTTGTACGTGTTTGTACAGGGTATGTGGTAGGTTGGGGAACTCACTAAGCTTCGTGCTTACGGTTTTCAGTTTTGGTTTCAGGTACTTCCGGTAGCGGAGGGAAGAGCTCGGGGTGATCTCATAGCACACACCATTGATTAGTCAGCCTGGGATGTTTTACTCTGATAATGAAAATATGTTTTGGAAATGACACATTGAATTCATTTTAAGACTTATGATATGATTTTATGAATATGGTTTTGGTAATGATTTAAAGCAAATTTTTGGTACGAATTTTGGGACGTTACATTTTCCTTTCACCACATTCATTTGAAACTCCCATGCATTTTTTTCCTTTCACCACATTCATTTGAAACTTCCATGCCTTTTCAATTTCTTTCTAATAATGATTATAAGTTGGTTAATAAGGTTAAATAAATATCAAACTTAAAGTCTAATCATATATAAACTAAATTTCATTATTAAAAAATATCTTTACTTATACATATAAAGTTATGTTTTTTAACTTTTAACATATTATACTTAATTTATTAATTTTAATATATTGTTGGATGCAAACCATTATCATTTTAAAGCTATAACTTTTGAAAATTTTGTATAAAATACTTAAATTATTAATTTAAATATAATATTACAGGGTCAACTTAAATATAAATTTTAGTTTAACTTAAACAACTTAAAGAATATTTTATAAATAATTAAAATGAGAATTTGTAGTGTCATTTTAATAATGATTATAATTTGGTTGATAAGGTTAAGTAAATATCAAACATAAGGTGTAACCATAAATAAACTAAATTTTAATATTAAAATAATGTCTTTACTTCTACTTTTAAAGTTATTACTTTAACTTTTAACATATTAAACTTAATTTATTAAATTTAATATGTTGTTGTATGTAAAAATTTATCAGTATAAACTACAACTTTTGAACAATTTGGACAAAATACTTAAATTGTTAATTTAAATATAATATTAAAGCGTCAACTTAAATATAAATTTCAGTTCCACTTAAAAAACCCAATGAATATTTTGTGAATAGTTAAAAGTGATAAATTATAATGTTAAATTCAAAAACTAAATTGTAATCTTAATTTAACTAAAATATTTCCTAAAGATATTTTTATAATCGTTAAAAGTTTTCAAATAAGTAGATTAAAATAACTTATAATAACAATAGTTAAAAATAACTCTATATAAATGATTATATTGTTACCTTTAAAATCAAAAAACAATGTTTGAAGTTTTAATAATTATAATGATATAAATTAAAATGTTAAACAAATATATTTTAAAAAATTAATTAACAATAACAACTATAAATAACATTAAACCATATATTATATTTAATTTTATTTATGAGTAACTCGCAGATAGAAGTTATTCAAACGATTGAGATTGTACAGTTATATAGATGTATATATTATCATATAATTCAAAATAATCAATATATTATATCAATTTAGTATACGAATTATTATATCAAATTTAATAACAACGTTATTGTTATATATAAAAAAACATATATTTGTAACAATTTCAACTATATAGGTCTTTCTGCGCAACGCACGAACATTCGCATAGTATCTATTACAATAGAGACCAAAATACTTGAACCTCATGCATTTAAAACTTCAATGACCCTTTAATTTCCTTTCAATAATGATTGTAACCATAAGTCATAAATATTACTATAAAGTTTGATATTATGAGATG
Source organism: Lactuca serriola (assembly GCF_051521515.1). Taxonomy (NCBI): domain Eukaryota; kingdom Viridiplantae; phylum Streptophyta; class Magnoliopsida; order Asterales; family Asteraceae; genus Lactuca; species Lactuca serriola. The sequence continues at coordinate 31,737,708 of NC_136415.1, forward strand.
ACTTATAGTAGTTTATTATAACTTTTCAAACTTATCATCTAATTACTACATATCAAAAGACTTTATAATTGTATTAAATATTACTTTAATGCTAAAACTCTTTAGCTTTCGAATAATTAATTTTTATAAATCAAGAGTTTTTGTAACTTATGGAACATTAATTGGTCAATGGATGTAAATTAGATTGTTACGATTTCAAGAAGATTGGTGGGAAAGTAGTTAAGAAGACACAAATTTATACTTCATGGGATAAATGATGAGCAATAATATAGTTATTTGATAGACATTTTCATCAAATAGATTATTATTATGTTTTTTGTTCTATTTTTTTCTTCATGTTAAACTTCTTTTGTTTTTTTATATATTGTTTTGTATTATTAGAATTTGTTGTTTTAATATCATTTCCTGATTCTCTAATTTCTAATTGAAACTTATCATTTGTTATTTTTTTATTATTAAATTTTATTCTTTTGTTTTTCATTTTAATACTGTTTCTTAATTTTTTTATTTCCACCTCAAACTTCTATTTTGTTGTTGTTTTTATAGTTTATCAAGGAAACTAACATCTAAAATAATCAAAATGTTTGATAAGGAGTTATGTATTACATTAATAACATATAAAGAATAACTAAGGTCCCGTTTGATAGTTTCTGTCTGGGAAAGTGTTGTTTGGTAAAGTGCTGTCTGGGAAAGTTTTATGTCTAAGAAAGAAACCATGCTGTTTGATTGTACGTCTTATTGACTGTGCTAAATGATGAAAAAAATAATAATTCAATAAAAAATAAATTTAAAAAAAGTTATTTAAAAAAAATAATAATCCAAGAAAGAAAGAAAGAGGCGGGGTTTGGTGCATAATTGTCTTTCCAGTCCATTCAGCCAAAAAGATATGATTTTAGGGCTTTCTGGGAAAGACATATCTATTGGATTAGTGTCTAAGTCCATAACTATTTTGGTATGTACTTGACCCGATTATGAGTATGGTCCTTTTGGGTTGCCTTCACCGTAGCAATATGTAGGATGAATTAAGGAGAGAAAGGTGTAATTATGATTTATTAATATATTATAAGAATAATATATTAAAGGAGAAATCATAATGTTTAATTAATATTAGTCAAGAATTAATTAAGAATTAATTTTGTGGCTAGAAGAGATTAATTAAACTTAAGGGACTGGAATTGTAATTATAAGATAATTGCAAGGGTGGGCTAATGGACTCCATAGAGTGGAGTGGACGAAATTTATGGGGAAGCCCATAAGATTTCGTCCATGACTCTAAAGGAAGGGATCCATGGGCTGCTTAGGGCCTAAGCAGTCATATTAGGGTTTCCTAGTTGAAAACTCTAATAGCCTACCTGTATATATAGACCCCTAAGGCCCCAAAAACGTGTTAAGGAGTTCCTCTAGGGTTTCAAGATGTTTTGGGCAGCTTCCTCTCTTCGCGTCTTCATCCAAGTTGCTTAGTGGTGTTTGTGACTCCATTAGAGACGCAACACTTGAGGCACTAAGCTTTCTGAAGCCAATCAAAGCAAGGAATTGATTGTTATTGCTATTAACAATCAAAAGTAATTCTTTAAACCCTAATTCAGTTTATAATATGTTAGATCTAGGGTTTATGGCTTTGGATATTCAATTGCATGTTCATTAGAAAACAAGATCCAAAAGTTATTAGGGTTTGCATGTACACCATAGGAATGATGTTTTGCTCAAAACCCATCAGTGGTATCAAGCCTAGGGCTGTTTGTTTGATGTATTTGATGCTATAGTTGATTATTCATGCTTAAAATCGAAATTTTTTGAATTCTGGGGGCTGGACTCGCCGAGTCCATGACTGAACTCACCGAGTCCAAGCTTGACTCGACGAGTCAGAGTCGCAGATGGAGCAGATTTCAGGATTTTGACCTGTTTTGGTTGTGGATAATTACGTAAAACATTTTTTATTAATAAAATCCGATTTTTATCAATATTTGGAGATTATCCTTGCCAAAATAGAAGATAATTGTCAAAATTTAAATAATCTTTTGTTTTATTAGATAAAGATTGATTATTTATCATTTAGATTTGAATTATCTTGTGAAAAAGTTTCAATTTCCCCTTTAGGTTTTATAGTTTAAATTTAAACTTAAAAGTATTGTTTTTGAAATTTAAATAGTTAAACCCTAATGTTTTGAAAATGTTCAAAACTTGCCCTCAAGTTTTGGAATTTAAAATTTTGAGTAAAAGTTTAATTTTGAAATATTTAAATTCTAAACCCAAATGTTTTGAAATGTTTCAAAACTTGCCCTCAAGTTTTGGAATTTAAAAGTTGATTAAAAGTTTAATTTTGAAATGTTAAATTCTAAAACCCTAGTATTTTGGAAAAAGGTTCAAATTACACCCTCATGGTTTTGTTAAATTAATTAAAGGTTTAATTAAAAGAGAAAGTTAATAAAACCACCCAGTATTTTAAAAATGTAAAATACACCCTATACTATATATAACATTAAAAAGTCTAATATTATATATATATATATATATATATATATATATATATATATATATATATATATATATATATATATATATATGAGTAAACAGTCAGTCTTACCGTTAGTAGGCCTCATTCACGAAGCTGGTCTATAAGGGGTGTTTAAGGAAATTACCTATAAAATGGCAATTGAATGGGTATCCACTCTTACCCACCGCACTCTTGACTAGTGGAGGGTAGTTAGCCGAACAGGTAGGATAGGACAAAAACCTTCCATTATAAGTATAATGAAGTACAATGTAACAAAATGCTTTGACAAATTCCCAAATCATAGTTACTTTAGGCAAAATGTGAAATTGTATGCTAATCGATGAAATTACACTTCTTACCCTTGTCAAACGTTAGTGGAGCGTGTGTGGTTAACCGACACACTAATTTGGGGATGACATTCGTAGCGAAGGGTGGCTCAATTTTTGTTATAGATCAATGGAGCATGTGTGGCTAACTGACACATTGATTAGGTGATAGTAGCATTGAGTGCACCACGTGATTCATATGGTTATTCACACCTTATTTGTGATCCTTGGCATCCTAGTCACAAATAGTAGGTCATAATCGAGATTAAACATTCCATTGAAAAGTTCAATGAATCTTAAAAGATCTAGGAGTTTCAATTCATTTAAAACTTAAACTTCCTTTTCGTTTTTCATGGTGGAAATTGGTAAATCGTCATTTACTTACCTTCAAATATTCTACGACTAGATTACGACATCCCTCTTCTAGGTTGTAGAGTATTGTGTTGGATCCTAGCCTTGATGTTTCATTTGGGTGTTACATCAAGAATTCTAATCAACTTAACTTGAATTTTCTCCCGTTTTGTAGATGTCAAACAACTATGGTTTTCCTAAATCCCTTGGAACAAGTTTTCCAAACGAAGATGATATTCCACGATATGATCAAGGAACAAGAGATCATGCTTCACTTCCTCCACCTCCTCCATTTTTTCTCCCTAACCCACAAGTTCAAAGGCTTGAAAAGTTCAAGCTCACTCAAGCCATATTGGCAATTAAGCATGAAGATGAAAAGTCAGTGTGTGCAGACGTCTTAGAGATGAAGTCACTCATTGACAGGTTGGGTATGTTGGGTGTTATCATCCTTAAGGAGTTGGCTGTTGACTGGGTTCTTCAGTCACTTCCTGAATCATATAGTGAGTTCGTTAGAGATTACTATATGATGGACCACGACGTGACCCTCATTGATCTCACATATTTGCTTACAGTTGCTGAATCAGCAATGATTTGGCGTGCTGGTCAAGCAAATTTGTCTAGTGAATCAAACTCCCAAACTTCAGTGGACACTGGCAACATTGGAAGTCCAGAAAGGACTAAGTCTATGATTGTCCGATGTGTTGTGCCAAAGGAGTCCATTTGCTTTTATTTCCAAGAGAAGGGGCATTGGAGACGAAGCTGCCCTATTTACCCGAGAGATCTAAGAGATGGGAGAGTCAAGACGTATGGCTCTACTTCAGTTAAAATCCATTATCTAACTCTTTTAAGTTCCTATTCTAGATTCTTAATACATAATGTGATAATATTACATTTTGATGTTTTGTAGGTTTGAAGAAAAGAGAGTAATCTTAAGGGAAGAAGTGAGTTGAATCTAATAATGAAGAAATGGATTTCGATCGCATTGCTTGAAGATTAGATTCTTGAGCTACTACTTGGAGTTAGAATAGATTGCTAAGAAATATGTAATAACATAACTTTTCAATTGAATTGCATTGTAAGGACAAATTTTTCCGCAATAAAATATATTTTGATTTTATCTTATTTATTTATCCTTGCAATGGCGTGTATGAAAAATTGATGTTTGAAGATTTCTATTGTTAGCGATAATGAATTTGATTCTTAATTATGTTATTTGTGGAGATGTCAAGAATTTATCAAATATGGAGAGTTTCTCATCGCCCAAGTTTCAACTGGACAGAAACTTGGAATCATGCAACTTGGTTGCGTGATGAATGAAAAAACTTTCATATTTGGAAATTGGACTAATTCCTTGACAAAGTGTCAAGTGAAGGACTAGAAGATCAAGTATAATAGGTTGTGCATTGATCAAGTCCACCACAAGATAGATAAGATATTCGTCATGATTTACTAAAGTTTAGTAAATATGATTATACTTATAAGATTAAGTGTAACTCTGAGTTGATTGAAAGAGTTTCAATGAATAGAAGAACGAATAAAGAAGAATCAAGTAGGCAGAAGATAAAAGTTTCTCTATTCTAAGAAGAAGGGAGAGTACCTTTTATTGTGTTTTATGATAAGTCTTAATGATTAAGAACCATATCTTAATTGATCCTCTAAGTGAGTCTTAGTACATTTGTATGTCTAAAAAGAGGAGTCGGGAATCGTGGAAATGGTTAAATCAATAAGTCAATCATACTTCGTTCCAATATCGAATCTTAGAGTCATACTCCAAGATTGCGATTTGAGTAACACGTCTTTAGTAGGTTTATAACACTCAACAAATGTGGAATTTGGAAAAGTTTTCATATTCTTGCACATTTGAAATTGGTAAGTTGTGCTGTCTTGGATAAGACAAAGACCAATTAGGACCAATTATCTGAAGTGTTTTTGTCCTGATAAGAACTACACAAACTCTTGAATATTTGTTTTGTCTAGGAAAGTTTCCTAACAAGAGAATCATATATGTCAAGAGGTCAGTGGGAGTTTTAATGATCTTGAAAAAGTTTCAAGAACAAGTCAAGAATAAACCTTATCGATCATCACTAGCACACGACTTGAGGTTTACAACCTATTATGTTGACATAATCTTGTTTCTGTGCCATTCCAATTTGGTTAATTGTGCATGTGAGTTCTATGAGTTCTCATTTGAATGCATAAATACAAAGAGCCTTGATCAATGGAAAGTACATTGATATGTAAGGATAAGTTGCTAAACTACTTGGAAGACATGGTGGGCACTTGTGTTACCATAAGGCTAGAAATCAAGAAAGTTTAGTCCATATGAGTTTGGATTTGTCGCAAACTTGGTTTTGGGAAATTCACATGGATAGGAACACATACACCATAAAATCTAAGTGTCGTAAGATTCCCTCCTTCATGAAAATGAATGTGAGAAAATGCTTTCACTAAGAGAGATTTTAAGAAAATAGCAATTGTGAAAATTGTATTCTCAAATTCGATTATGGTTACGACATCCCTTTCCATAGTTCGAATTGTGAAGATTTGGCAATTGGTCTGAACATTTGGGACTTAGTAACATAAGTTCTGAATTTCTTTAGACACACACGTGAGCTTTCTAAGGCAAAGGTGTATGAGTTTAAGAAGCTTAGATAAAGGCTTATCGAAGCATCTGGTATTAGAAATATGAACTTCAGAAACTCAATAGGCATTGTTTTCTGGAAGTTCAGTTGTTTTCTGAATACATGTCAAAGCTAGTGGGAGCGTAAGTGTTATGCTTATATGATAATAATCATCATGATAGTGGGAGCATAAGTGTTATGCTTGTATGATTATTATGGCAAGTATTGCAAGTTAGCAATATTAATTATAGAAAAAAAAAAGATTCAATTTGCAAAGTTGCATGGGTTGAAGAGTTGTTTTGCTATAATTAAGGGAGAGAATATTATACTTCGTTTCAAAATCTAAAGCTTAGATTGAGAAATTTTAATAAATATAGTCAAAGGATACATAGTGTGTTCTCAAATTTCGATTATGATTACGGCATCCCTCTTCTTAGTTCGAATTATGAGAACGTGACACATAAAATATTATGGCAGAAGATTGATAAAGTATCATATCTTTATGTAAGACATTATGCATCGTGTCCCATACTTTTCGGGTATAGGATCGATTGCAAATGCTATAATATTTGACCATTCTAAAATTTTCCAAATGTCTAGCGCATTAAGAGAGAAAAAGGACTAGAATCGGTTTTGACTAAAATAATTAAACGACTATCAAAGGACGATCCAAAGTTCGATGAGGATTGGTCGCTTGTGAGTAGTTGGAAGTATGGTATTGGATGGACCATATCGACATTATTATAAATAGATAAGTTTCTATTAAGAATGAGTTTTCATATGGCAAATATGGAAATGTTTCCATATTGGGAGTTGGATATTAAGAGTCTATGTCTAGATTAGAAAATTTTATGCAAGAAGGATGTTCAAAGGAATGTATTTTGAGTGAGAGACATCACATATATAGAATTGTTTTGTAACAATTTCTAATAGAGTACTTTGTAATTTCATTGGCCAAGTCTTGGTGACTTTTGTTCTATGACTTTGCGAAAGGATCGTTGCATAAAATGTTAGAATCTAGCATATTCTAATAGTGGCAAGAACCTTGTGTTGTTACACTAATGATAAGGATTAGGAATTGTGAAATGAGCATCATTGAAAAGGTTTTTTCAATTGATCTATTTCACAAAGTAAGGACCATAGGAAACAAAGTGTGCGTGATTTGTGCATTGGACAGCTATTGTTGTAATTTGAGTAAAAAGTTGATTTTATGAAACAGTAAATGATGAATAATGAGTATACAATATGGTGTTTAAACAAAATGTTTTATTTACTCCCACAAGTTTGGGGCGATATAGGATTAGGTATTATTGTTGTGTTTCAGTTTGCATGTTTTGACTTCCAGAATAACTGGGTTATTCGAACCACCACAGTCGGTCATACATTGGAAGTAGGTTTGAAGGAAGACTGTCATGAAGAGTTTGTAGATTGTCTGAAGAGTTTAGACATAACACAAGTTTGCTGCAGGGTTCATGAGTGCTTTGATAAGATTAGAGTATTGGATTAAACCCACGCTCACAAGAATCACTTCATGGATTTTATCACGAGTGATTGTGAGTCGATAATATTGTATATTCTTGAAACCGAGACGTGTGAGTTGTTATTTGTTGGTCGGTTGCACATTGATAATAAGTAAACGCACCAGTAACTTGGTGTTATAAAACGTATTGTTGTGTGTGATTCGATCAGTGAATGCAAGCAAGCATATGAGTCAAATTTTATCCATTCCTTTTACCCAAAGTGGGATAAAAGCGATATCTATGGGCCCCTCGACGATTTAGTGATTACACCTAAGCGATTGGCCAAGCCGGGACTAAGTTGATGTGTTCAATTGTAGTCTGTTGTCAGTCGTCATAAACCAGAAGTCGGGTAACAGTATAGAGAGAATGATTGAAATTCATGTCTTATGTCTATACGATATCTTGAGAATGGAGGAATATATAATCCCTTATTTAAAGGACACGTATCTGATAAGATCAGAGTTGACAGCGGTTTTTGAAAGCTACGATTGCTGATCAGGTTCTGAAGTCATATGGAAAATATTTATTAGACTTATCCAAGTGGGAGACTGTTGGATTAGTGTCTAAGTCCATAACTATTTTGGTATATACTTGACCCGATTATGAACATGGTCCTTTTGGGTTGCCTTCACCATAGCAATATGTAGGATGAATTAAGGAGAGAAAGGTTTAATTATGATTTATTAATATATTATAAGAATAATATATTAAAGGAGAAATCATAATGTTTAATTAATATTAGTCAAAAATTAATTAAGAATTAATTTTGTGGCTAAAAGAGATTAATTAAACTTAAGGGACTGGAATTGTAATTATAAGGTAATTGCAAGGGTGGGCTAGTGGACTCCATAGAGTGGAGTGGACGAAATTTATGGGGAAGCCCATAAGATTTCGTCCATGACTCTAAAGGAAGGGATCCATGGGCTGCTTAGGGCCTAAGCAGTCTATTAGGGTTTCCTAGTTGAAAACCCTAATAGCCTACATGTATATATAGACCCCTAAGGCCCCAAAAACGTGTTAAGGAGTTTCTATAGGGTTTCTAGACGTTTTGGGCAGACTCCTCTCTTCTCCTCTTCATCCAAGTTGCTTAGTGGTGTTTGTGACTCCATTAGAGGTGCAACACTTGAGGCACTAAGCTTTCTGAAGCCAATCAAAGCAAGGAATTGATTGTTATTGCTATATAACAATCAAAGGTAATTCTCTAAACCCTAATTCGGTTTATAATATGTTAGATCTAGGGTTTATGGCTTTGGATATTCAATTGCATGATCATTAGACAAACTAGATCCAAAAGCTATTAGGGTTTGCATGTACACCATAGGAATGATGTTTTGCTCAAAAGCCATCAATATCTTACCGGGAAAGACCCATTTTTTGTGCAAGTCATGATGGTTTTAATGCAAAAGAACATCCTATGTGCTCATGCAAAACCCTAAAGCTTGGATCTAGGCTTCTCTATTGTACATGTAGTTCATCCAATACTTGTAACCCTAAATCTATCATGCATAATTCGAAATTAACACTATAAGAACAAATTTAAGTGATTACCTGTTTCAATTGGCTTGAAATCCTTTGATTCTTCATGATCTTGAGCTTAGAGTCACAATTGTAACTCCTATAATGGTTCACAAACACCACACAAGCAAGAAGGCTATTATGAGAGAGAAAGGAGGATGCTAAAATTGGCCTAGGGTTTCTCTTAGAGTCAAGGTTCCGAAAATTGCAACCAAAGGCCTCTATTTATACTGTAGACTGCTAAGGTTTCAGTCTAAACCCTAATGGACAACTTAGTCACCAAGCAACCCATGAAACCTTCTGGAATAGGCCCTTTGGACGAAAATATGATGGATCCCCATCATAATTTCGTTCCCCCCTTAGTCCATTAGGTTTCCCAGCCCAAAACTCAACTATCACACATTTGACAGTTTATGCCCCTTGATTCGATTAATCTCTTTTAGTTACCAAATTAATTTCTAACTACTTTACGACCAATATTGATTAAATAATATGATTTCTCCTATAATATATTATTCTTATAATATATTAATAAATCATAATATCTTCTCTTTCTCTCTTTCCTAAATAACCTTGTCAAGTTGCTTTGGTGAAGGCAACCCAAACGGACCATGCACAACCGGGTCAAAGACATACCAAATATAGTTACGGGCTTAGACACTAATCCAACAGTCTCCCACTTGGATAAGTCTAGTAACTATACCTCACATACGACTTCAGGATCTGATTAGCAATCGTAGCTCTTATACACCGCTGTCAACTCTGATCAGCAACTTGTCCTTCAGATAAGGGATCGTATAATCCTCTGTTCTAGATATCATGTTTACAATACTTATTATTCAGCACTTTATTTTTCGATCTCTGATTCGTTCGACATAGAACTTAGTTGAACGCATCAACTTTGTTCTGACCGGGCCCGACACATAAGTCAAACCAAATCACCGAGTGGCCAAGATATCACCTTTAGTTTCTTAGAATAAAAAGAACAGATTAACTTCGACTCATATGCATTTACTATTTACTAATTAACTCATGCACAACAATGTGTTTTATAACATCAAGTTACTAATGCGTTTACACATCATCAATGCACAACCAATCAACAAACAATAACCATATCTCTAAGTTTTAAGACTATAAGATATTATCGCTTTGCGATCACCCGAGGTAAAATTCCACGAAGTGATATTAGCAAACACGGGTTTAATCCAATGCTCAAATCACAATCCATAAGCACTCATGAACTTTGCAACAAACTATTGCTATATCTAAAACCTGTTAGACAATCTACAAACAGATTCATGATAGTCTTCTTTCATATCTACTTCCAACATATGAACGACTGTGGATCGTTTGAATGATCTTATCATTCAAGAAGTCAAAACATGCAAAACTGAAACAATAGATAAATAACCAACACAAGATAGTAACTTTACTCTTAAATAAAACACCTTTATTTATATCAAATTTCAAGTACAAATTATCTATTACACGTTTCCTATCTATCTAATCTAAACTCATATCGACCTTTAACCCAATGCTCCTAGTGTGCTGCAAGTGGTTAACCCTGCTCAGTCCCTTTGTAAGGGGATTTGCTAGGTTATCTTCTCACGATACCCTCTTCACTATGAGGAGTCCCTCTTCTACCCGATGTCTATTAAAATGATATTTTCTGTCGATATGCCTGGATCTACCGTGATCCCTTGGTTCCTTGGTCAAGGCAACCGCTCCTTCATTATCACAGAAAATCTCCATGGGCTCCTTTATGGATGACACAACTCCAAGGTCTCCAATGAAGTTCTTCAACCATATTGCCTCTTATGACGCTTCAGTTGCTGCAATGTACTCTGATTCACACGTTGAACCAGCCACAGTCTCCTGCTTGGAACTTTTCCAAGTCACCGCTCCTCCGTTAAGGGTAAAGACCCAGCCAAAATGCGAACGGTAATTATCCCGATCCGTCTGAAAACTAGTGTCACTGTACCCTCGTACCCTTAAGTCATCACTCCCATCGAGGACTAGAAACCATTCCTTGGTCCTCCGAAGGTACTTAAGAATGTTCTTAACTGCAGTCCAATGGGCTCTACCAGGGTTTCCCTGATATCTGCTGACCATGCTTAAAGCGAAGGCCACATCAGGGCGAGTACAAGTCATAGCGTACATGATCGAGCCAACTGCGGAAGCGTAAGGTAATCAGCTCATATCAACTATTTCTGCCTCTTTACTCGGGCATTGAGTCTTACTCAACTTGATATTGCTTTGGATCGGCAACTCCCATTTCTTGGAATTTTCCATACTAAAACGCTTTAGTACCTTATCCAAGTATGTATCCTGACTGAGTCCTATCAGTCTCTTACTTCTGTTTCTTACTATCCTTATTCCCAGAATATACGCAGCCTCTCTAAGGTCCTTCATAGCCAAAAACTTCCCAAGCCAGGACTTGACCTCCTGCAAGGTTGGGACGTCGTTTCCTATGAGTAGTATGTCCTCAACATACAATACGAGGAAGCTGACTATACTCCCACTGGCCTTGACTTACACACATGACTCATCTTCGCTTCATAGAAAGCCAAACTCTTTGACCTTCTCATCAAAACAAAGATTCCATTTGCGAGATGCTTGCTTCAATCCATAAATGGATTTCTCAAGCTTACACACTCTATTTGGATGCTTTGCATTGTCAAAACCCTCTGGCTGATTCATGTAAACATCCTCAGCCAACTTTCCATTAAGAAAGGCAGTTTTCACGTCCATCTACCATATTTCATAATCATGAAACGCAGCCATTGCGAGCATCACCCTAATAGACTTTATCTTGGCAACTGGCGAGAAGGTCTCATCATAGTCAACTCCAGGAGTTTGAGTAAAGCCCTTCGCAACCAATCGCACTTTATAAGTGTGCACATTCCCATCCATGTCTGTCTTCTTCTTGAAGATCCACTTGCACCCGACTGTCTTACGACCCGGTACATGATCGAACAAATTCCAAACTTGGTTGTCGTACATGGACTGAATCTCGCTGTCCATCGCCTCTTTCCATTTTGCAGACTCTGGGCCTGTCATGGCTTCCTTGTAGCTGCTAGGTTCATCCAAATTTACTAGTGTACTATCACTAATACATGTATCCCCTTCAGTAGTAATATGGAATCCATACAAATGGGGTGGAACACGAGCCCTACTAGAACGTCTAAGAGGTAAGGACTCGTCAACAGGTTCAACAGGAGTTTCCTCCTCAGGTTGAGATCCAGTGTTAGAAGTTCCTTCATCACTTTGCTCTTGAATCTCTTCAAGATCAATTTGCCTCCCACTGCCCTCTTGGCTTATGAGTTCTCTTTCTCGGAAAACCCCTCTCTTCGCAATGAAGACAACATTGTTACTCGGTCTGTAGAAGAGATAGCCAAAGGACTTCTGTGGATAGCTGATGAAATAACACTTCTCACTACGAGTTTCGAGCTTATTGGAGTCTCTCGTATTAAGAAAGCCTCACAACCCCAAACCTTGATATGTGCCAACGAGGGAGCTTTCCCTATCCACATCTCGTGAGGTGTTTTGGCAACCTTCTTGGTGAGAACTAGGTTAAGGATATGGGTGGTAGTCTCCAAGGCATACCCCATAAAGCTATTGGTAACGAAGCCCGACTCATCACAGAACGAACCATGTCCAACAAGGTCCGATTATGTCTCTCAGCCACACCATTCAATTGTGGTGTTCTTGGAGGCGTCAATTGCGAAATGATTATGCATTCCTTTAGATAGTCGTGGAACTCAAGACTTAGGTACTCTCCTCCTCGGTCTGACCGAAGCATCTTGATTTTCCTGCCCTGCTGATTCTCCAATTCATTCTTAAACTCTTTGAACTTTTCAAATGTTTCTGACTTTTGCTTGATTAAGTAGATATATCCATATTTGCTATAATCATCCGTAAAAGTCACGTAGAAGCGGCAAGAATCCCTTGTGGTGGATCTAAAGGGCCCACACACATCGGTGTGTATGAGATCCAATAGACCCTCACCCCTTTCACAAGTGCCAGTAAAGGGTGACTTGGTCATATTCCCAAGTAAACAAGATTCACACACGTCATCATCCCTAAGGTCGAATGACTCCAACACTCCATCCTTTTAGAGTTGGCTATGCGTTTCTTGTTGACATGGACAAGGCGACAATGCCACAAGCATGCTTTTTCTAGACTATTAGACGAATCAATATTCAACACATCATTTCCTAAATTGTTACAACCAATACAGGTTCATATATTCCATTACAAGGAAATGCATTGAAATAAAAAAAAACACCATTCAAATAAACATTAATTGTGACAACCCGAAATTTTCCATTCGGTCAAACCCTAAAAGTCAACCACTTCGTATCATAAGTTAATGTATTTATTTCTTATTTTTAAGAAATATAAAGTTCGTTTGATTATTTTAATATTATTTTTAAACGAACGGGTGAAAGAAAGTGCCCTCTCGAGTTTTGAATTTCAAAAACCTCAAACACTTCGCGTATTAGAATTACCCGACCAAACTTTTATGTTTTGGGTTGGGAAATCACCCAAAACCGTAAACTCATACCTATGTATGAGTTTACTCCCCAAGAAGTTAGTCATTTGTGTTTACTCCCTAAATGTCAAAAGAGTAAACTCTAGATATTCTCTCAAATACCATCCAAGATTTAATTCCAAATCTTCAATCTTGTAAGTGTTCTAACCTTTTTAAGTTAGTAAAACACTTAATCTAGTGTTCATACATCTAATCATCCAACCATATTTGTATTTTGACTAGATTTCCAAAATACCAAGAACACACACTAAGTGTTCTTGGCATTTTAGCTTGAATCAAGCCTTCTAATAGTAAGTGCTTTCATCCTTGAGTGATTTTAAGCTAGTATTACATTTGAATATCAAGGAAATTTGTCAAGAACACAAAGATATAGGTGTTCACGGTCCAAGGAGATGCTTGGACCGTAAACACCATAAAGTGCACCAAAGCGTGCCCAAGTCCTTATCTAAGCCCTAGTTTGATGTTTAAGCCTTCCCTGAATTGATTAAACCTTCCTTTGATGTGTCTAAGCCTTGAAAAACACCAAAATCAAACAATTATAGGTGTTTACGGTTTGGGGATCTCCCAAAACCGTAAACACCCTAAAGTGTGTCTAAATGGGTTATTTTCCTTCCTTAGGCGTAGAAACTAGCACATACACTTACCTAATTGTGTTAGGGACTTGAAAACACAGCAATGCACTTCTCCATAAGGGTTTACGGTAGTAAACCCAAAGGAAAATGCCATTAGTCCGTAAACTCCTCAAAAGAGGTGTTTTGTTGCCCTAGTCCCTTCCAAAGGCCAAACCACTTATTAGAATTGCTTCAAAAGGCTTGCTAAACCACAAACCAACACTTGGACCTTAAGACTAGAGTTTACGACCATAAACTCTAGAGTTTACTGCCGTAAACTCCCTAGGTCTTGACCATCAAAACCGTAAACTCCAAGGGAGTTTACCCTTGGAATCCAAACACACTAGTTTTGACCTACCAACACTCGAATGCAATCCTTGTGATCTTTAACACTTGAAACAAAGTGTTTTCATGTTCTAGGGTGTCCCAAATTAATTTATTAGTTATAAATTGGCTAATTAGTTATATATATGTTCATTATATGATAACTAGGCTCGTGCGTGTGTACAAGTCTTCATTTGTCACCTAGCACCGTAACCGACACTTCAATCCAATCCACGCACCACAAGTGAGTTCATACCCCTTTAACTAACCTTTGAAATACTTTTAAATGTTTTAAATGCTTTAATAGGGGGTAATACAAGTTGAATGCTTATAGTTATTACATCAATCACATGTGATTAATAACTACAGAACCAATGATTTATTACTATTGAAACTGTTTTACTTCAAACTGCTTTACAAACTCTTTTACTTATCAAATGATTTTACTTAACCTTTGTTATACTTATTATAAATTGCATGCCCGTATATGTATAGTTATATAAGAAATGTTTAAAAGACTTAGGAAGGCCGTCCGCCCTATTTCCTTTTCCTCGATTTGGATGTGGTCTGGTGGATTATCGGGTAGCCGTCCGAAGGTCGTTTCAATATTAATTATATATCATGTGTACATATATAGTCATAAAAGTTCTTCCATATTCATGCGTACTAGTTACATCATTAGAAAGTTACCATCGGGGTGACATAGGATCATACTTATACTATTGCTAGATCAATGAGTCAGTTCATTCATGAGTCAATACTTATTACTAAGAGAACATATACAACTATACTAGAAAGAGAACATATACAACTATACTAGAAAGAGAACATATACAACTATAGTAGAAAGAGAACATATACAACTATACTAGAAGGAGAACATATACAACTATAGTAGAAAGAGAACATATCCAACGATACTAGAACGTGTAACATTACATTACATATACATGAATACATTAACAATTGTGATCCACTGAATCGGAGCATGACTTCAATGTCATGGCCCGTGTTGTAGCCAGAGTCTCTTGAAGGGAGAGCGTGAGTTTCCGTATAGATCTATACTGGATTGACTATCCTACACCTTGCTGCTAGCTACAGCCGGACATGCAGGTCTGCGGGTGCCAAACGTCATTTCTTTTTACGACCTACATTTATCGTTGTTTATCCAGTCGATAGTATGGTATAATAAATCACATGACACCTTAATATAAATTCGGTTTAAGGTAGTTAGTACAGCAGTAGTTCCTATAATACAACACTACAATACTATAATAATTTACCCTTTACATATATTTAGTGATTATTTCACTTAAACATTAATGTACAAACTATATTTTGTTAATGATAGTTACACTTGGGAAATTACACACTTTTACAACAAACGAACATACAGAATAGTTACGCCTTGGTAGAAGGCTACTTTAATAGAAAATATAGGTTTTTCTAGGAGATTCAAACTTTTACAAACACTTACAAACATTTACATACCTTTTACAAACTCATACTTAAAACCATGTTCAAACGTTTTGATAACAAACACCGACACTAAAATACTTATGAACTCACCAGCTTAATGATGATAAACTCTTTCAAAATAACTTGTATTCTCAGGTCAACAGTAGACAGGTACTGAGGCCAGCTTTTGAGAAGATGGAGCGCATACAAGACTCATCTTATTATTTTGATTTACTTTTTGGTGTCTATAACTGTACAGAACACACTTGTATTAAAATTATATATTTAATGCAATGGATGATGTTGTTTGCTTATTTACTGTTATACTGTGTTGTGATACTTTACATGACGTCCTCCAGCCCAGAACGTTTCCGCCGTTCTTGGTTTTGGGGTGTGACATTAATAGAACCATTACTATTATCAAATGAATATCTGAAACCCTATCTATATAATCCATTTAAAAGAAATGATGTTCTTTGCCATATCTGGAGAATAGCAACAGTTATTTAAATCTAATCCTAACCCATTACTCAACACTAAAGAATAAACTCTGACTCTGGTCACAGGCAACGATCTTTTGTTTCTCATAATCAAGTTTATTTTCCCATGCTCCACCTCCCTACTTCTTCTTACGCCCCGTAGATCAGAACAAATGTGGAAACCACATCCTGTATCAAGAACCCATGAAGTAGCAAGTGATGAGTTGTTAGATTAATAGAACACATATCTGCGAAGGTGGGCTTTATCTTCCCATCCCTAATGTCCTATAGATATTTAGGGCAACTTCGTTTTCAGTGGCCCTTCTCGTGGCAATAGAAGCACTTTGCTTCCTTAGGGTCAGAGGAGGGTTTAGCAGAACCTGCTTTGGTCCCACTAGAGGATAAACCATCACGAGATTTTCCCTTTTGGTGGCTCTTTGAAGGACCCTTCCTCTTCTTTCCTTCTCTTGGCCAATTGCCAACACGGGAGCAACCACAGCAGGGGATGATGCAACAGATTTGTCCTTGAGGTTGCTCTCAGTAGTCCTTAGCAGTCGTTGAAGCTTACTCAAGGATACCTCTTCCTTATTCATGTGGTAGTTCATTTTGAGCTGGTTGTAACAGGAAGGCAAGGAGTGGAGGATGTTGTCGATAGCCAAATCCTCATCAAACTTAACATTAAGTTTGAGAAGACGATCAACATACCTCTGCATTGTTTTTGCAAATGAGAGGTTAGGGATTCTCCACTCCCCATCTTAGCGGTGATCATTGTAGCACCTGGTTCCTCGTACGTATGACCTATCTAAGTAATTTACATTTTTAGCCTTGAACTCGGCGAGTTGTAGGCCCAACTTGCCGAGTAGAGCCGGGTTATTGAGCACGTTTATGTTGGTGACTCGGCGAGTCCATATTCTGGACTCGGCGAGTCCCCGCTGTCTGGATGAAACCCTAGTTTCAAGGGTTTGCACCCTATTTAAACCAACCTTATGCATCCCAAGCCCGACTCCTTCACCCTCAGAGCTCCCTATATCGTCCTAACCCCCGTTTCTTGTGAGATTGAAGTGTTTTGGTGTGATTTCTTGAAGATTTTGAGAGAAAAAGGAGGGTAGATCAAGAGAATAAGAAGGAGGCCAGATATCTTGGTGTTATTTTAGAGATTCCTTGAGCCGGAGGACTTCCAGAACAGCAGCAACATTAGACATTCAGTTCCCGCTTAAATCAGCAGCTACTTTGAGGTGAGTTACCTTCCGGTAGCGGTGGGTCTACGACCACAATGCCGACCCACCAGTAGGATTTGTATGTCAGATGATTGTATTTGTGATATCATCTAGGTTTGCTACGACCTGATATGTTATATTCTGGCATGATATGTTATATGTGATAGTAGTAGAGTTCGGTCGTTAGGACCGAAGGGTAGGTCAGACACCCCAACTATGTATGACAATATGTGATGATATGTTTATATGCTGTCCTGATATGATATATGTGGTAGTAGCAGTAGGGGTGAAATAGTCCCCGAGGATCAGTTGTTAGGACCGATGGGTAGTCAGCACCCCAGAATGGCTTGACACGGGTAGGACGGCATCCCAGAATGGCTGCACCGGGTAGTCAGGCACCCTAGAATAGCCTTGCAGTATGTATGTTATGTGATCGCATGGTATGTGGTACGATGGGGGAACTCACTAAGCTTCGTGCTTACAGTTTACAGTTTTGGTTTCAGGTACCTCTTCGTCGAAGGGGAAGGAACTGGCGCGGTAGTGGCGCATCATACACACACACATTGTTTTCCGCATTCATGGGATTGTTCTGGGATTTATACTCTGACATTTTGATGGATCACATGTTTTGGTTTTCAGACTTAGTTAATTTTTATGAAATGGTTTGATCAGACTATGTTTATTTGCAAATGATTTTACTAAATATTGATTGAAAAATGAAAATTTTGGACGTGAAAAATGGGTCATTACAAGTTGGTATCAGAGCCCTGGTTTGAGGGATTCGGACACACCTTCGGGGGTGTCTGAAATCAAATCGAGGGATTAAAAGATTTTAAAAAAAATGTTTTCTAAAAGGCTAAGTAAAGAGTTTTAAAAAGGAACAAAGTGTGTGATGTGCGCGACCGGCCGAGCTCAAGTATGTATTCCCCAAAGTACCCATACAAGCTTATGTTATGTTTATCAGTTTCAGTAGAATAGCATGCTAAAATAGTGTTGGAATAGTGTCTAAGGCTGCAACTATATTAGGCAAGTATTTGACCCGGTTGTGCATGGTCCTTTTGGGTTGCCTTCACCATAGCAACTTGATGGGATGATTTAATAAGAGAGAGTAAATATTATTAATATATTATGGGAATAATATAAAGAATAATATATTGTTATTTGATTAATATAAGTCATAGAATTAATTAGAATTAATTTGGTGATTTAAAGAGATTAATTAAATAAAGGGGTATAAACTGTCAATTGTTTGATAGTTAAGCTTTAGACTGTAAATCCTTATGGATATGCTAGGTACGGATTCTAGAAGCTAGGATAGCTTCAAAATCGTCCAAAGGGTTGTCAAGGAAAGGATATGGATTAACTTAAAGTCTAAGTTATCCAATTAGGGTTTAGGTTGTAACCCTTAAGGAGTCTACAAGTATAAATAGACCCCATGGCATAGGGAATTCGATACATCTCCAAAAGTAAGAGAACCCTGGCCGAATTCCTTCCCCTCTCCTCTCTCCTAAATCATCTTCCTTGCTATTGGTGTTTGTAAGCCATTTGAGGAGTGACATTTGTGACTCTAGAAGCTCCAAGACCTCAAGATCAACAAGGAACTCAAAGGTATGATTCTAGATCTGTTTCAATGTTGTTATTTAACCTAATTAGTCATTAGAAGTCTTGGATTCAAAGCATGTTTATTAGAAAGCCTAGATCCAAGCATTAGGGTTTTGCATGAACACATAGGAAAGTTCTTATGGCTAAAACCCATCAGTGGTATCAGAGCCTAGCTTGGTTTTCTTTAAATTGTTGCTTGATTAACTGAAACAAACCTGCAAAATTCGATTTTTAGGTTTCTGAGTCACTGACTCGGCGAGTCCCAAGGTGGAATCGGCGAGTAGGCCTGACTCGGCAAGTCCCCTTGTGCACTCGGCGAGTCCAGGCGTCAGGAATGGCCAGATTCGGGATTTTTTCATAATTATCTTATGGAAACTTACCTTAATCATAATAGATCAATCTAAATCCGATTTTTTGATATATATGACTATTATCTTGATCTAGTTAAAGATATTTATCAACTAATAAAATATTTACTTTCCTTATATGATAATTAATTAATTATTTTAATTATTTTGGTAATTATCTTTCAAAGAAATCTTCAATAAAATCAAATATAGATAATTAGGATATTAATTGTTAATTGGAATTATTTGTTATTTGATCCTCCATGTTTAAAACTTGCCCTCAAGTTTTGAAATTTATATTTGTGATTAAAAGTTTTAATTTAGACAACTTAAATTTCAAAACCCTAGATCTTAAAAGGTTTAAAATACAACCCTATACTAATATGATATTACTAGTATAATATATATATATGTATAACTAAATGCTAGTCTTACCGTTAGTAGGCCTCATTCACGAAGCCGATCTATAAGGTGGGTATAAGGTTGCGGCCTATAAAATGATGCTTAATGGGTGTACACTCACACCCACCGCTTGCTTGATAGGTGGAGGGTCGTTAGCCGAACGGGTAGGATAGGGCAACCTCATCCTCTCATTAAAAGTATAATAAGAAATACAAAGTAACTACACATATTTTTAAAATTTCCCAATCCTAGTTACTTTAGGAAAAGTGAATTGATGCAATCCCATGAAATTACACTTTGCACCTTGCTAAGATGTTAGTGGAGCATGTGTGGTTTACCGGCACACTAATTGGTTCTAAGCGAAGGTGGCAAAGGGTGATTCATTGTTTATCATAGTTCGATGGAGCGTGTGTGGTTTACCGGCACATCGAATAGGTGATCGTTACAATGAAGGCACCATGTGAATTTGCATGGTAATTCACACCCGCTTTGTGATCCTCGGCATCCCAGTCACAAACAAGAGGGGCATATCGAGATTTAAACATGCCATTGAATAGTTTCAATGAATGTCATCCGAACCTAGGAATTCTCAAAAACACTTAGGACTAATAGTTTAAGTTTTGTGATGGAGAATTAGTGAATCGTCATTCACTTACCTTCAATTTATTTGCATGTTAGATTACGACATCCCTTTTCTAATATGTAAATGTTATTGTTGGATCCTAGCCCTAATTTTCAAATTGGGTGATAATTAGGGATTCTTATTCTAATCTATCTTTGTCCTTTTCTAATTATAGATGTCAAACGCAAACAACGCTGCTGCTAGTTCTTTCACGTTGATGAGCCTTTGCCAAAAGGTCACCTTCGATGGAACGAACTTTAGCGAATGGATAAGATACATTCGCACCATTGCTCGCTATGAGGATAAGGAGTATGTCCTCGATGAGAAGCTCGAGAAAATCAACCCCGAAGTTGCTACTCCCGCCGAAATCACCGCTTTTGAAACTCATGAGCGAGATGCAACGAAGGTACATTGCATCATGATCGCTACCATGAACTCCGAATTCCAAAAGTCCTACGAGGACATGTACCCGTACGAGATGCACCAAGACTTATTGGAGAGATACCATCAAAACGCAAGACAAGAGCATTATGAGATTTTCACCAACATGATTTCCCCGAAGATGGGTCATGGAGAATCTCTTACCGTGCACCTGCAAAAGATGCAAAGGTATGTCGACCGCCTTCGCAAGTTAAATGTTGACTTCGGTTAGGACTTGGCGATCGACATGGTGCTTCACTCTTTGCCTCCGATGTACAACCAATTTAGGATGACCTACCACATGAACAAAGAAGAGGTCACCTTAAGCAAACTCCAAGGTCTCTTGAGGGTCGCTGAGAGCAACTTCAAGGACAAGTCTATTGCACCTACTCCCAATCCGTCCGCTACTCCTGTCTTGGCTATTGGTCAAGGAAAGGGAAAGAAGAGGAAAGCTTCATCGAAGAACTATCGCAAGGTGAAAGCCCGAGATGGTGCCTCTTCTAGTGGGACCAAAGTTGATCCCGCTAAGCCCTGTTCTAACCCAAAGGAGGCAGAGTGCCACCACTGCCACAAGATAGGACATTGGAAGAGAAGCTGCCCAGATTACTTGCAAGCAATCAAAGAGGGAAAGATCAAGCCATCTTTCGGAGGTATATACACAATCAAATCTAACGATTCTAATCATGCTATTTCTTGGGTTCTCGATACCGGTTGTGGTTATCACATTTGTTCTAATGTGCAGGGACTAAGAAGAAGTAGGGATGTGGAGCAAGGAAGGATCAATCTAATCATGGGGAACAGAAGATCGTCGCCTGTGACCAAGATTGGAGTGTATTCTTTAGTGCTTAGGAATAGTTTGTTTTTAGATTTGAACAATTGTTGCTATTCGCCAGAAATGGCTAGAAACATCATTTCATTTCATGGTTTATATAGACAAGGATTTAGATTTTCTTTTAATAATGAGAATGGTTCTATTTTGGCTTATCTAAATGGTGTCTTTTACTTTGAAGCTATACCATGTAATGGAATATATGAAACCGTTATGATTGTTGATAACTTAGGAAATGATGTTTTGAATATTGATTCTTCCACTAGTATGGATGAAGCATCCTTGTGGCATTGTCGTCTTGGACATGTCAACAAGAAACGCATAGCCCAACTCCAAAAGGATGGAGTGTTGGAGTCATTCAACCTTAGGGAAGATGACACATGCGAGTCTTGTTTGCTTGGAAAGATGACTAAGTCACCCTTCACGAGCACATGTGAAAGGGGCGAGGGTCTATTGGACCTAATACATACCGATGTATGTGGACCGTTTAGATCAACCACGAAGGATGGAAACCGCTTCTATGTGACTTTTACCGATGACTATAGTAGATATGGGTATATCTACTTAATCAAGCAAAAGTCAGACACCTTTGAAAAGTTCAAAGAGTTCAAGAATGAAGTGGAGAATCAATTGGGCAGGAAAATCAAGATGCTTCGATCCGATCGAGGAGGAGAGTACCTAAGTCTTGAATTCCACGATTATCTCAAGGAGTGTGGAATAGTTTCACAATTGACGCCTCCTAGGACACCGCAGTTGAATGGTGTGGCAGAAAGGCGTAATCGAACCTTATTGGATATGGTTCGCTCTATGATGAGTCGTGCTTCACTACCTATCTCTTTTTGGGGGTATGCCTTAGAGACTGCCGCCCATATCCTTAACCGAGTCCCTACTAAGAAGGTTGCCAAAACACCTCACGAGATGTGGACATGGAAAGCTCCCTCGTTGGCACATATCAAGGTTTGGGGTTGCGAGGCTTTCGTAAGACGAGATACTCACGACAAGCTTGAACCTCGAAGTGAGCGATGTATTTTCATCGGCTACCCGCAGACGTCCTTTGGATATCTCATCTATAGACCGAAGGACAATGTTGTCTTCGTTGCGAGGAGAGGAGTTTTCCGAGAGCGAGAACTCATAAGCCAAGGAGACAGTGGGAGGCGAATCAAACTTGAAGAGATTCAAGAGTCGATAGATGAAGGAACCTCTACCGCTGGCATTCAACCCGAGGAGGAAACTCCGGTTGAACCGATTGACGAATCCTTACCTCTTAGACGTTCCGATAGAGTTAGAGTTCATCCCCAGTTTTATGGCTTTCATATTACTGCCGAAGGGGACACGTATATTAGTGATGGTACACTAGTAAATCTTGATGAACCTAATAGCTATAAGGAAGCCATGGCAGGCCCGGAGTCTGTAAAGTGGAAAGAGGCAATGGATAGCGAGATCCAATCCATGTATGATAACCAAGTTTGGAATTTGGTTGATTATGTGCCCGGACGTAAGACCGTTGGGTGCAAATGGATCTTCAAGAAGAAGACCGACGTGGATGGGAACGTACAAACATATAAAGCGCGATTGGTCGCGAAGGGCTTTACTCAAACTCCCGGAGTTGACTATGATGAGACCTTCTCACCAGTTGCAAAGATTAAATCTATTAGAGTGATGCTAGCAATTGCCGCATTTCATGATTATGAGATTTGGCAAATGGATGTCAAGACCACTTTCCTTAACGGAAAGTTGGCTGAGGATGTTTACATGGCTCAGCCAGAGGGGTTTGTGGATCCGAAGCATCCGAATAGAGTGTGTAAGCTTGAGAAGTCCATTTATGGACTTAAACAAGCGTCTCGCAGATGAAATCTTTGCTTCGATGAGAAAGTCAAGGAGTTTGGTTTTGTACGAAGCGAAGACGAATCTTGTGTGTATGTCAAAGCCAGTGGGAGTATAGTAAGCTTCCTCGTTCTATATGTCGATGACATATTACTCATAGGAAACGACATTCCGACTCTGCAGGAGGTTAAGTCCTGGCTCGGGAAGTGCTTCGCTATGAAGGACCTCGGAGAGGCTTCTTACATTTTGGGAATAAGGATAGTAAGAGAAAGAAGTAAGAGACTAATTGGACTTAGTCAGAATACTTACTTAGAGAAGGTACTAAAACATTTTAGTATGGAAAACTCAAAGAAGGGAGAACTACCGATACAAAGTAATGCCAAATTGAGTAAGACTCAAAATCCGAGTACCGAAGCTGAGATAGCAGAAATGAGCCGAGTACCATACGCTTCCGCAGTTGGCTCAATCATGTACGCTATGACTTGTACTCGCCCTGATGTAGCCTTCGCATTGAGCATGGTTAGTAGATATCAAGGA
This sequence comes from Lactuca serriola, assembly GCF_051521515.1. Taxonomy (NCBI): domain Eukaryota; kingdom Viridiplantae; phylum Streptophyta; class Magnoliopsida; order Asterales; family Asteraceae; genus Lactuca; species Lactuca serriola. The sequence goes on from NC_136415.1 coordinate 31,761,765, forward strand.
AATCCTGGCAAAGCACATTGGATTGCGGTGAAAAACATCCTTAAGTACCTTCGGAGGACGAAGGAATGGTTCTTAGTTCTCGGAGGGAGTGATGACTTGAAGGTGCGAGGGTATAGTGACGCCAGTTTTCAGACCGACAGGGACAACTACCGTTCGCAGTCAGGCTGGGTCTTTACCCTAAATAGAGGAGCAGTGACATGGAAGAGTTCCAAGCAGGAAACCGTAGCTGATTCAACGTGCGAATCAGAGTATATTGCAGCGAGCGAAGCGTCGAAGGAGGCAATATGGCTAAAGAACTTCATCGGTGATCTTGGAGTTGTTCCTGCCATAAAGGAGCCAATAGAGATTTTCTGTGATAACGAAGGCGCGATTGCCTTGACCAAGGAACCGAGGGATCATGGTAGATCAAGACATATCGACAGAAAGTATCACTTCATTAGACATCGTGTAGAAGAAGGACAACTCGTAGTAAAGAGGATATCATCAGAAGATAACCCAGCAGATCCGCTTACGAAGGGACTGAGTAGGGTTAAGCACTTGCAGCATGCTAGGAGTATTGGGCTGAAGGATGATATTAGCATAGATTAGATAGTATTAGAAACGTGTAATAGATAAATGAAATTGACATTTGATGATTAAATAAAGGAGTTTTATTTATGAGTAATGTTACTATCTTATGTTAATTGTTTAGCTATTGTTTCACTTTGCATGTTTTGACTTCCAGAATAATTGAGTTTATTAGGATTAATCGAATTGTTCAAATGGTCCACAATCGTTCATATGTTGGGAGTAGATATGAATGAAGATTGTTATGAATTGGTGTGTAGAATGTCTAAATGGTGTTATACATAGCAAAGGATTGCTGCAACGTTCATGAGTGCTTATGAACTAGTTTTGAGCATTGGAATAAACCCGCGCTTGCTGGAATCACCTTATGGAATACGAAATAAAAGGTGATCGCAAGATGATAATATCATATGGTCTTAAAACCTAGATATATGATTTGTTATTTGTTAATTGATTGTACATTGATAATACGAAAACACATCAGTAACTTGGTGTTATAAAACGTATTGTTGTGAATAGTTGGTTAATGAATAAGTAAATGCATATAAGTCGAAGTTTATCTGTAACTTTTGTCTAAGAAGGTAAAAACGATATCTCGGCCGCTCGATGATTTGGTTTGACTTATGTGCCGGGCCTGGTCAGAACTGAATTGATGTGTTCGATTAAGTTCTATGTCAAATAAATCAGAGATCGAGAAACCTAAATGCTTGACTAACCATTCCATAGGATTGTCAGCACGATATCTAACAGAGGACTGTACGTTCCCTTATCTAAAGGAGAAGATTGATTAGATCAGAGTTGACAGCGTCTTTGAGAGCTATGATTGCAAACTGAATTGTACTTGTGAATATAGTTACTAGACTTATCCAAGTGGGAGACTGTTGGAATAGTGTCTAAGGCTGCAACTATATTAGGCAAGTATTTGACCCGGTTGTGCATGGTCCTTTTGGGTTGCCTTCACCATAGCAACTTGATGGGATGATTTAATAAGAGAGAGTACATATTATTAATATATTATGGGAATAATATAAAGAATAATATATTGTTATTTGATTAATATAAGTCATAGAATTAATTAGAATTAATTTGGTGACTTAAAGAGATTAATTAAATAAAGGGGTATAAACTGTCAATTGTTTGATAGTTAAGCTTTAGACTGTAAATCCTTATGGATATGCTAGGGACGGATTCTAGAAGCTAGGATAGCTTCAAAATCGTCCAAAGGGTTGTCAAGGAAAGGATATGGATTAACTTAAAGTCTAAGTTATCCAATTAGGGTTTAGGTTGTAACCCTTAAGGAGTCTACAAGTATAAATAGACCCCATGGCATAGGGAATTCGATACATCTCCAAAAGTAAGAGAACCCTGGCCGAATTCCTTCCCCTCTCCTCTCTCCTAAATCATCTTCCTTGCTATTGGTGTTTGTAAGCCATTTGAGGAGTGACATTTGTGACTCTAGAAGCTCCAAGACCTCAAGATCAACAAGGAACTCAAAGGTATGATTCTAGATCTGTTTCAATGTTGTTATTTAACCTAATTAGTCATTAGAAGTCTTGGATTCAAAGCATGTTTATTAGAAAGCCTAGATCCAAGCATTAGGGTTTTGCATGCGCACATAGGAAAGTTCTTATGGCTAAAACCCATCAAATAGGACTAAGGATCTAGGAGTGATGTCTTATGTGCCTGCTTTATGTGCTTCAGGGTATGAAAATTGCATGCTAGAATTGAGTAGACAGCAGTAGGATAGCCTGTTTAGGTTATGCCTGATAGTATGAGTTTAGCATTGTATGCTAGTTCAGTTTCTCTCTATGAGGACGGATTTGCTTGAGATTTTTCCCTTTCGTCTGAATGCTGCTTGCTTTGTGCTTCGTGGGACTCTGAGTGATGGGAGTTAGCCATTAGGTGAATACGTCACATCACATGTGATCAGGGTTGAATAATCTTAGAGTACTGGATTTGGCCCTATTGCGCAGCTCTTGTCTAAGTCTAACCGTTGTAAAGTCGAGTCTGTTACTCGAAGGATTATCTAAGCATCATCACATGTGATGGTATTCAGGTAATGGCTAATTAGCATTACAAGGAGGCCTTCAACAGTTGAGGACTGGGTAGGGTGGAGTCAGAGATTTCCCTAGGGCAAGCCTAGGATGAGTATAACAGTGATCAGCAGTAGTGAAAGGGACCTGGTGGAGTCGAGGCAGTCCTCGAAGAAGGTACAGATAGATGTGGAAGGTAGTATGGGCCCGTACTACTGAAAGCAGAGGATCCATACCCGAACCGAGGAAGGCCAAGATAAGACCAGGGAACTTGTAGTAGATGTGATCCCTCAAGAGGTATCAATATCGCTAACGGTTATTATTTATGTATTTCAGAATGGTGGTACTACGCTCGAGGCCAGCAGTTGGCAGTTCAGGAGAGGGATCGGGTTCAAGATCAGGTTCCGAGCCAGTAGATGAGGGGCTACGCGAGTTCATCGCGTCAGAGATCACCAAAGGCATCCTTGAGTCGACCCCCATTATCTTCGGGTCGATCAAGGAAGGGATGGTTGAGTTGATGGAGGATCGCCTCAGGGCATTCAGGAGCGACATGGCATCTGGCCAGTCAGGATATCGCACACTATCCTTCAAGGACTTCAGGGTCAGTGGTGCGCCGGACTTTCACGGGGCGAAGGACCCCATAGTTGCTAGGCGATGGATTGCAGACATTGAGTCTACACAGTTGATTAGCTTCTGCCCTGAGGGGTCGAAGGTGAGGTTTTCAGGAGGGTGTTTACGAGATCGAGCTAGGGATTGGTGGGAGTCTGTTGGTGACTCGTTGGGAGCCTCGGCTGTCGAGGCTATGACCTGGTCGGACTTCGTGACCAGGTTCAGGACAGAGTTTGCGGCAGCTGTCGAGCTTCAGCAGCTGGCCAGAGAGTTCTTAGATATTAGACAGATGATGGAGACTGTGGCGGAGATCACTGCCAAGTTCCGGGAGAGGGCATTGTTGGTGCCCCAATATGCGGGTGATGAGGAAATGAGGAGGACCCGCTACCATGACATGCTCCGAGCTGATATTCGAGAGCATGTCAGTTTTTCAGCTTGCCCTACCTTGGACTCTATGATTACCAGGGCGAGGGAGAGGGAGATAGATCTGGAGCACATCCGGAAGAGGAAGACAGAGGAGGGACAGGCAGGAGGGGCTTCGGGGAAGAAGCCCAAGGGACCAGATGGTAGGCCGAAAGGCCAGTCAGGACCGAGCCGCTGCAGGAAATGCGGCAGGTCTCATGAGGGGGCATGTAGACTGGGATCGTCGAGCTGCTATAAGTGCGGAAAGACGGGTCATTTCAGTAGGGATTGTACCGCCCCTGCACCTGTGATACAGACGTCTGAGTTGTTGTGTTTCCACTGCAACCAGAGGGGTCACAAGAAGGCCAATTGCCCCCAGTTGACAGCAGCAGCAGCGCCAGTGAAGGCGCCAGCTCCAGCGACCCTGCGGATCACGGATGGATGGTAGGGCAAGTCAGAGGCTCCAGTGGTGAGGAGCAGGGCATTTCAGCTGACTACCGAGGAGGCACGCGCCGCACCCGATATGGTGACGGGTATGATTCTTTCCCTCTATTTTATTTATATGTTGTTATGCTATTGATATGTGCTCTGTGTTTATGCGTTAGGATCGTTCCATGTGAACGGTATCCCTGTTCAGGTGTTGTTTGACTCGGGTGCCACCCGATCGTTTGTTTCTCTTGCGCTTAGCAAGAAGTTTACTGAGTCTTCAGGCATGTTGGATTGCCCTTGAGAGGTAGAGATTGTCGATGATCGATCGGTGCGGGCATCAGCGGTGTTAAGAGATTGTGTTCTGAGGTTATTCGAGGAGCGCTACTTGGTGGATTTGGTTCCCATTCCGTTGCGTGGGAACAAGGTGATTATCGGCATGGACTGGTTGAGCCCTAATGGGGCGGTGATAGATTGCACACAGCAGCTAGTGCGGATCAGGACCCCAAGTGGGGGAGAGTTGGTGATCCATGGTGAGAGGCCACCGCGTGGACCCACAGTATGTTCAGCAGCGAGGGCTAGGCGCTACCTCCAGCAGGGTTGCGTGGGATATGTCGCGTATGTTATGGATACCCGGGAGGTGGGTAAGGCGGCGGTGAGCGAGGTCCCGGTGGTGCGAGACTACACATATGTGTTCCTAGAGGAGCTTCCTGGGATACCTCCGGAGCGACAGTTAGAGTTCAGGATCGACCTAGTTCCTGGTGCGGCTCCGATAGCTAAGGCATCGTATCGGTTGGCTCCTCCTGAGATGCAGGAGTTGTCTACACAACTACATGAGCTGTTAGACAAGGGATTCATTCGACCGAGCAGTTCACCCTGGGGAGCCTCGATCCTGTTTGTGAAGAAGAAGGTGTTGGGTTTTGAGCATTCTAACACTCCTATGGTGTACATGCAACCCTATAAACCTTGGATCTATGTTTTCTCTATAATACATGCAAATAAGAACTTTCCAAGGCTTTAATCCTAACTAGCATATTATGAAGTTCTTATACTACAAAGTACTAGTTAGATGACATACCTTTTTGATGTAGCTTGATGTCTTCAAGCTTTAAGAGCTTAGCCCCAATAGTGTGGAAGCCTCAAGTGGAATCACAAATCACCAAGACACCTTGGAAGACTTTATAGAATATGAATACTTGGTTCTCTCTTAGTGAAATCGGCTAGCCCTCATAGTGTATCCACACACTAGTGCCAATTTCACCAACCAAAGACATCTTTATATAGTATGGAGGATTAGGGTTAAACCCTAATACCCATGACCTTTCATTTCCTAGGATCCATGGGTTAAACACTCCATGGACTATCCATGAAAGCTTAGCCCAACCTAAATGAACTTGGCCCATTCCATATATATAAGAGTCCATATTTAATTAGTTCCTTTTGATCACTTAATAAATTATAAATTAATTCTTGATCAATACTAATTAAATAATATGATTCCATATTAATATATTAGAACTTATAATATATTAATATTAATCGTAAACATACTATTCTCAAAAGATTATCCATATAAATTGTGTCGGTGAAGTGCAACCCAAATGGACCATGCCGGGTCGGGTCAAGTACATACCAAATATAGTTATGGACTTAGACATTAATCCAACAGTCTCCCACTTGGATAAGTCTAAAACTATTATTGCGTATGACTTCAAACCTAACTGGCAATCGTAGCTCTTAAAGCTGCTGTCGAACTCTGATCTTGTCAACGAACTTGTCCATTAGATAAGGGATCATATATTCCTCCATTCTAGATATCATATGGACTGAGACATGGATTATAATCATTCTCTCTGTCCATTTGTTGTTTCCCGATTTCCGATTTATGACGACTGACTAATTGAACAAATCAAATCAGTCCTGGCCCGGCCGAGCACTTCCATTTGTCATCATCAAATCATCGAGGGGCCCACAGATATCGCTTTTATCCCGAAGGTAAAAGGAATGGATAAACTTCGACTCGTATGGCTTGTTCTACTACTTGTTGAATCATACACAAAGGCACGTTTTATAGCACCGAGTTACCAAATGCGTTTTCGTGCAATCAATGTACAACCAACTCATAGTAACAACTCATATCTCTAGGTTTGAAGAATATAAGATATTATCGTCTCATGATCACTCATGATAAAATCCATGAAGTGATTCCAATGAGCGCGGGTTGAATCCAATACTCAGAACTTATGAGCACTCATGAGTGTTGTAGCCCTTTGTCCAACACCTTAGACCTCTACAAGCCAACTCATGACAATCTTAATTCATATCTACTCCCAACATATGACCGACTGTGGATGGTTTGAATAACTTAGTCATTCCGGAAGAATAACCCAGTTTATTCGGGAAGTCAAAACATGCAAAGTGAAACACAATAATAATTGAATCCAATATGGTATCAAAACCTATGAACATAAATAAAACACCTTTTATTTATCACCATATGATTGCACATTATTCATTGTATACTGTTTCAGCTATCAACTTTATTCTTGAATTTAAAACAATAATTGTCCCATGCTTTAAGCATGTACACTATGTTTTTCTAAACACTAGTCATGCCACACACCAAGTATGCATACTATGTTTGTCTATGATCTTTACTTTGTGAACTAGATCAATTGAACATAACTTCAATGATTCTCTTTTCACACTCCCAAATCCTTACTGCAAATGCAAGAATTCCAAATTCATGCCATTTACTGAAATCTGTTAGATTCTAAACTTATATGCATTGAACCTCTTGTAATGATTATGCACAAAGTCAGAAGGACTTGACAACAACCATTACAGACCATTCCAAAGGAGATCAGCTCCTTGGGAACATCCTTCTTGCATTAAGTTCCCTAATCTTAAACAAATTGAAAAATTCTAACTTTGAAACATTTCTAGATTCCATTTTGACTATCACTTCTGAACAAGATTTGCCTCCTTACAGATTATGTCAATATGGTCCTTCCAGAATTATCACTATACTTCCAACTGTCCTTGAGCAACCAATCTTTGGTAAACCTTAGATTGTCCTCGACAATTGTTTAATTCATTTTAGTCATATCCAGTTCTAAACCTTTTCCCTTATTAATGCCCCAGGCATTTGGAAAATTTTAGAAAGGATGAATATAGCACATGTAATCGATCCTATATCCGAAGTATATGGGAATCGATTCATGATGTCTCACATAAAGACTAAACCAGTCTTTTGCTATAACATTTCCATTTCAATTTGCCAAGTTCTCATAATTCAGATTATGAAAAGGGATGCCGTAATCATAATCGAATTTTAGAACGCAAAATGGACTCATATACAAAATTTCCTTATGTTGAGCCATTCCAACATGAAATTCATATATATCCTTGACTAAATGATTAAAACCTCACGATCTAAGCTTATAGATTTGAGATGAAGTATAATTTTCTCTCCCTTAATTATAGCAAAACAACTTTTTCCCAATTGAAACTTTTGTTTTCTATAATTAACATTGCTAACTTGCAATACTTATCATAATTATCATGCTCCCACTAACATGATGATTATTTGCATAACACTTATGCTACCACTAGCTTTGACATGTACTCAGAAATCAGCTGACTTTCTTACCAAAGTTCATATTTCTGATACTAGATTGTTTTGATAAAACTTAATCAAAAGCATACACCTTCCCTTAGATATCACACTTGTGTGTCTAAACAATTATGAAAAGGGATGCCGTAATCATAATGGTTAGACCTTTTTGCTACTTCTCACAAGTCCAGGTTAGTGTGCCGGTAAACCACACACGCTCCACTAACGACTTTGAGAATGCAAATATCACAATTGTTATCTAGCTAAAATCTACTTAGTGAAAGTGTTTCCTCACCATCATTTTCATGAATCGGAGAGAAACCTTATGACACTTAGATTTAATGGTGTATGTGTTCTTATCCATGTGAATTGTCAAAACCATAGACACAAGACAAGGATAATGACAAATACAAACTCATATGGACTGAACTCAATCTTAATTTCTTGCCACCTGGCAGCTCAAGGGCCTGCCATTGCTTCCAAGAAGTTGTGCAACAAATTGAGAACTCTAATAACTCATATGCAAAGCCAACTTTAACTAGAATGGGCACAGAATATGTCAACACGATAGGTTATAAACCTCAAGTCGTGTGCTAGTGAAGAACTTCAGGTTTATTCTTGATTAGTTCTTGAGACTTTCAAGACCTTTAAGACTCCCACTGTCCTCTTGACATATAAGACTCCCTTGTCAAACATCCAAGAGATAGTGCGGATTCTAATCAAGACAAACACTTCACACAATTGGCCTTAGTTGGTCTTTGTTTTATCCAAAACATCACAACTTACCAATTTCAAATGTACAAGAGTTTTAAACCTTCTTTAAGACATGTCACTCAAGTTACAATCTTAGAGTATAACTCTAAGAATTGTTTTTGGAATGAAGTATGAATCATCTTCTTGATTTAAACACTTCAACAATTCAAGTTCCTCTTCTTAGCTATAAGAAGGCTCTTAGAGGATGAATTGTGATAAGGTCTCTAAATCATTAAGATGATCACAAAACTGATACGAAAGTACTCTCCCATCTTTTCAGATTTGAGAAATTTTTATCCTTCTGCCTAATTTGATTCTTCTTATTCGCTCTGTCATACATTGGAACCTTTTTCCAATGTCTCAGAGTTACACTTAAGCTTGTAAGTATAATCATATTTACTGAGCTTTTGTAAATTATGACGAATAATCTTATCGATCTTTTGTGGTGGACTTGACCAGTGCACAAGACTATATACTCGATCCCTTAGTCCATTACTTGACTCACACATCCATGTGAATAAGTAATTAGTCTTAATTTTCCAATACTTGAAAGTTCTCATTCATCATGCTATACAACTTGCATGATTCCAAGTTCCGGTCCAATTGAAACTTGGGTGATGAGAATCTTTCCTTATTTGGTAAATTTAGACATTACCACAAATGAAAGAATCAATTTCATATCTCCACTCTTGCTATTAATGGAATCATATAAGCAACAATTTTTCCTCAAATGGCATTGTAAGGATATTTTAAAATAAATAAAATCAAAATTTTTTCTTTTATTTTAAAACTTTGCGGAAAAACTTATCCTTACAATCCATATGAAAACTTGTTGTTATCTATTCCTAAGCAATATCTCATAACTCCTAAGAAGTAGCTCAAGAATCCGATCTTCAAACTATGCGATAGAAATCCATCTACGCGATCAGATTCAGCATATTCTTTCTTTAAGTTCCTTTACTTTTCTTTGATTCTTAAAACATCACCATGTGACCTAGTCACATCATGTATCAAGAATCTCAGAATAGAAACTTAGCAGAGTTAGATAGTGGAATTTACCTGAAGTAGAGTCAAACTTATTGACTTTAACATCCTTAGGTAAATTTGGCAGCTTCGCAACCAATGCCCCTTCCTTTGGCAATATAAACATATGGACCCTTTGATAATGGTACAAGGGACTATCACAGACTTAGCTTTTCTCTTTACCATTTGGTCAACCGAGTTGACTATGGCCGATCCCTTTCCATTGGGAAGAGAATGCTTTCCTGGATTTCCTGTGTCACTATTGTCAATGTCCATCAAGTTTTAAGGAAGTTGATCTTAACAAATAGATAAGATCATTAAGGGTCTTGTCATAGTCTGTTTCATAGGTTTCCCAAAGGAACTCACTATGTGACTTAGAAAGTGATTGAACCACCAATTTTCTCAGGACTTTGACACCCAACTCTCCCGGCTTGTCAATATGTGACTACATCTCCAAAATGTGATCACACCTAGACCTTGCCTTGCCAATAGGACTTGAGTGACCTTGAACTTGTGGGTTAGGGAGAATAATTGAAGGATGTGAAAGAAGTATGATTTCCATGGGACATCATCTTCATTTAGGAAAGCTTGTTTCAAGAGATTTGGGAAGATCATAAATGTCTAAACCAGACATCTTTTGGGAGATATTCAAGATAGTTGATCTTAAGTCCTTAATATAACACCCAATATGAAATATTAAGGCTAGGACCCAACAAACTATTTTATAACTTAGAAGAGGGATGCCGTAATCCAAGCTATAAAATATTTGAAGGTAGGTGAATGACGATTCACCAATTTCCACCAAGATAAATGAAATGTATTATTAGGTTTTAATTGGTTTTGAAACTCCTAGATCTATTGAGATTCATTGAACTGTTCAATGGCATGTTTCAATCTCGAGTGTGCCCTTCAGGTTTTGTGACTGGGATGCCGAGGATCACAAAACAAGGTGTGAAGTAACCCTGCAAATTACTTGGTACCCTTAAGTGTTTACCCATCAATCGATGTGCCGGTTAACCACACACGCTCCACCGATACTATGATAAACATTAAGTTACCCTTTGCCTACCTTGTTAAATACGAGTTAGTGTGCCGGTTAACCACACACGCTCCACTAACCGACTTAAACAAAGTGCAAAGTGTAATTTCATGGATTAGCACCTTATTCACATTTTCCTAAGTAACTAAGATTGGGTATTTATAAGTGTTTAGTTACTTAGTATTTATCATTAATACTTTTAATGAAGGGAGAATTATAGTCCTGTCAAACCCGTTCGGCTAACGATCCTCCACCAGTCAAGCAAGCGGTGGGTGAGAGTGGACACCCATTAAGTTGCCATTTTATAGGCAACAACCTTATACCCACCTTATAGACCGGCTTCGTGAATGAGACGTACTAGCGGTAAGACTGACTTTACTCTTATACATATATATATTATTAACTTATAATATTATAAAGTATAAGGGTTGAATTTTAACTTTTAAAAATTCTAAGGGCTAACTTGGAATTAAAGTATTCATAAGAGAAAACTTTACAAATTCCAAAACTTGAGGGCAAGTTTTGAAACTATTCAAAACTAATTAATTCCATAACTTATGGGTTTAAAGTAGTTTTAATCCAAAAACTCTTCAAGTTCCATAACTTGAGGACAAGTTATGGAAGACTTTAAACTAATAAAAGAATTAACTTTTCTTTATTTTATAACTTATGGAATTAATTAAGGTTACACCTTTTTTTATTTTATTTTATTTTATTTAATGAAGAGACTCTTGGTCCTCCATAACTTGAAGACAAGTTATGGAGTCATAAAACCATTTAATTAGAACTAGACTCTTCATTTTTGTAACCTTTGCCAATTTTTATGAGTTTTAAGATTCATAAATGTGACTTATAAGTTACATCAACACATTTTATGAACTTCTTTTAGATTAATTTGGATTAAAACCAACTATCACATAATTTTATTCATTAATCTAAATTCACTCATAAAACAAGGTAACACAAAAAACTTTTGGTGATCCATAACTTATTCTTAAGTTATTGAATCCTTTAAAACCTTAACACCAAATTTTGTAACTCCATAAAAACTTTGAATCAATTTTTTTTAAAACCTTTTCATATCCATAACTTATGGAGGTTTCAAAAAATAAAACTCTTTAGATCAAACTTTTAAAACTAATAAAATAATCATATCATTTTATCTTTTATTAAATTTGACCTAATTCAACTCATAAAGCAAATTATTCAAATTTTACAAATAATTAGTTTTTCACAAGAACAAGTAATTATCTTAAAATTTGACGAACTTCATGTTTTTTTTTCTTTTTTTTTTCCACTTTGAAAATAAAATATTTGCATCAATATAACAGAAAACAACCCGTGGCTCTGATACCACTGTTGGGTTTTGAGCATTCTAACACTCCTATGGTGTACATGCAACCCTATAAACCTTGGATCTATGTTTTCTCTATAATACATGCAAATAAGAACTTTCCAAGGCTTTAATCCTAACTAGCATATTATGAAGTTCTTATACTACAAAGTACTAGTTAGATGACATACCTTTTTGATGTAGCTTGATGTCTTCAAGCTTTAAGAGCTTAGCCCCAATAGTGTGGAAGCCTCAAGTGGAATCACAAATCAACAAGACACCTTGGAAGACTTTAGAGAATATGAATACTTGGTTCTCTCTTAGTGAAATCGGCTAGCCCTCATAGTGTATCCACACACTAGTGCCAATTTCACCAACCAAAGACATCTTTATATAGTATGGAGGATTAGGGTTAAACCCTAATACCCATGACCTTTCATTTCCTAGGATCCATGGGTTAAACACTCCATGGACTATCCATGAAAGCTTAGCCCAACCTAAATGAACTTGGCCCATTCCATATATATAAGAGTCCATATTTAATTAGTTCCTTTTGATCACTTAATAAATTATAAATTAATTCTTGATCAATACTAATTAAATAATATGATTCCATATTAATATATTAGAACTTATAATATATTAATATTAATCATAAACATACTATTCTCAAAAGATTATCCATATAAATTGTGTCGGTGAAGTGCAACCCAAATGGACCATGCCGGGTCGGGTCAAGTACATACCAAATATAGTTATGGACTTAGACATTAATCCAACAGAAGGACGGGTCGCATCGGATGTGTATAGATTACCGGGAGCTGAATAAGGTAACGGTGAAGAACTGTTACCCACTCCCGAGGATTGATGACCTCTTTGATCAGTTGCAGGGAGCATCTTGGTTCTCCAAGATCGATTTGTGTTCAGGCTATCATCAGATGAGGGTCAGAGAGGAGGATGTGCAGAAGACCGCGTTTCGGACGCGTTATGGCCATTATGAGTTCGTGGTGATGCTGTTTGGGCTCACCAATGCTCCTGCCGCGTTCATGGACCTCATGAACCGCGTGTGCAGACCGATGCTGGATCGGTCTGTAATAGTTTTCATTGATGACATCTTGGTTTATTCCAAGACGCAAGAGGAGCACGAGGAGCATCTGAGAGAGGTTTTGGAGACCTTGAGGAGGGAGAGCTTGTACGCCAAGTTCTCCAAATGTGAGTTTTGGTTGCGCGAGGTGCAGTTTCTTGGGCACCTTGTCAACCAGAACGGGATTTCAGTAGACCCGGCCAAGGTGGAGGCCGTGATGAGATGGGAGGTTCCGAAGTCTCCATCCGAGATTCGGAGTTTCCTGGTATTAGTGGGCTAATATCGGAGGTTTATTCAGGACTTCTCCAAGATAGCCGTACCCCTGACACGGTTGACCAAGAAAGCTGTGGTCTTTCAATGGGGACCAGAGCAGCAGGCAACGTTTGAGGTTCTGAGGCAGAGATTGTGCAAGACGCCAATCTTAGCCCTTCCAGAGGGCGTAGAGGATTTTGTGGTATATTGTGATGCGTCTATCTCAGGTTTAGGCGCGGTATTGATGTCGAGGGGGCATGTCATTGCTTATGCCTCGAGGCAGCTGAAGCCTCACGAGGCGAACTACCCGACGCATGACTTAGAGTTGGGGGCGGTGGTCTTCGCCCTCAAGATTTGGCGACATTACCTCTATGGAGTTCGGTGTACTATTTACACGGACCACAAGAGTTTGAGGTACCTCATGGATAAGCCGAATCTGAACATGAGACAGCGTCGGTGGTTGGACGTGGTGAAGGATTATGATTGCGAGATCCTTTATCACCCAGGGAAGGCCAATGTGGTGGCCGATACGCTTAGCCGTAAGGCGGCGCCGACCAGGGATGTGTGTATGAGGATGACGGTGGTGACTCCACTGTTAGATCAGATTCGGGAAGCTCAACATGAGGCTATGAAGGAGGAGCATCGGAAGAGAGAGCGAATAGTGGGTCAAGTCACCTCCTTCGATTATGATAGCCGAGGATTTTTGACACTACACCGTAGGGTGTGGGTGCCGTATCTCGGGGGCGTGCGCCAGATCTTGATGGAGGAGGCGCACAAATCCCGGTTCTCTATTCATCCAGGGGCGACGAAGATGTATAGGGATCTTCTTCTAGACTATTGGTGGCCCTGCATGAAGCGGGATGTGGCTTGATACGTCGAGCGGTGCTTGACCTGCAGGAAGGTCAAGGCCGAGCATCAGCGACCGCACGGCAAGATGCAGCCGTTGGATATCCTGTTGTGGAAATGGGAAGATATTGCGATGGATTTTATCACAAAGCTTCCCAAGACTGCGCGAGGAGTAGATTCGATTTGGGTCATCGTGGATCGATTGACCAAGAGCGCCCATTTTATTCTGATCTAGGAGAGTGTCTCGGCCGAAAAGTTGGCCGACATCTATATCAGGGAGATAGTGGCATGGCACGGGGTGCCGGTATCAGTGATTTCAGATAGGGATGTGCATTTCACTTCCAGGTTTTGGAGGAAGTTTCATGACGAGTTGGGCACTCGTCTGCATTTTAGCACCGCCTTTCACCCGCAAACGGATGGTCAGAGTGAGCGGACCATCCAGACTTTGGAGGATATGCTACGGGCGTGCGTGTTAGACTTCCGTGGTAGCTGGGATACCTATCTTCCCTTGGCTGAGTTCTCGTACAACAACAGCTACCACACGAGTATTGACCGTCCTCCGTTCGAGATGTTGTACGGACAGAGGTGCAGGACCCCGATATGTTGGGGTGAAGTTGGCCAGAGGGTCATGGGGAGCACAGAGGTGGTGCTCAAGACGAACGAGAGGATTCAGCAGGTTCGGAGCAGGCTTCAGACTGTGCAGAGTCGGCAGAAAAGTTACGCCGACAAGCGCCGATCAGACCTGGAGTTCCAGGTCGGGGATATGGTTCTCGTGAAGGTGTCGCCTTGGAAGGGCGTCATTCGATTCAGGAAGCGGGGCAAGTTGGGCCCGAGATACATTGGACTGTTTAGGGTTGTAGCCCGAGTGGGCAAGGTAGCATATAGGCTGTATCTGCCAGTCGAACTCAGTCAGATCCACAGCACCTTCCATATCTCCCAATTGCGGAAGTGCCTAGTGGATGACTCAGCGGTGGTGCCGTTAGAAGATATTTAGGTTGATGACAGCCTGAATTACATTGAGCGCCCAGTCGCAATCCTCGACCGGAAGTCGAAGGATCTGAGGAACAAGAGGGTGGAATTAGTGAAGGTGCAATGGCAGCACCGAAAGGGTTCGGAGTGGACTTGGGAGCCGGTGGAAGAAATGATGGAACATTACCCCGAGTTGTTTCAGGGTCGAGCAGCAGACTTCGAGGACGAAGTCTAAAATAAGTGGGGGAGATTTGTAGAACCTGGTTCCTGGTATGTATGACCTATCAAAGTAATTTACATTTTTAGCTTGAACTCGGCGAGTTGTAAGCCCAACTCGCCGAGTAGAGCCGGGTTATTGAGCACGTTTAAGTTGGCGACTCGGCGAGTCCATATTCTGGAC
Organism: Lactuca serriola; assembly: GCF_051521515.1. Classification (NCBI taxonomy): domain Eukaryota; kingdom Viridiplantae; phylum Streptophyta; class Magnoliopsida; order Asterales; family Asteraceae; genus Lactuca; species Lactuca serriola. Next base: position 31,777,117 of record NC_136415.1, read on the forward strand.
TCGGCGAGTCCCCGCTGTCTAGATGAAACCCTAATTTCAAGGGTTTGCACCCTATTTAAACCAACCTTATGCACCCCAAGCCCGACTCCTTCACCCTCAGAGCTCCCTATATCGTCCTAACCCCCCATTTCTTGTGAGATTGAAGTGTTTTGGTGTGATTTCTTGAAGATTTTGAGAGAAAAAGGAGGGTAGATCAAGAGAAGAAAAAGAAGGCCAGATATCTTGGTGTTATTTCAGAGATTCCTTGAGCCGGAGGACTTCTGGAACAGCAGCAACAGCCGTAGACAGTGAGTTCCCGCTCAAATCAGCAGCTACTTTGAGGTGAGTTACCTTCCGGTAGCGGTGGGTCTACGGCCACAATGTTGGCCCACCAATAGGAGTTGTATGTCAGATGATTGTCTTTGTGATATCATCTAGGTTTGCTACGACCTGATATGTTATGTGCTGGCATGATATGTTATATCTGATAGTAGTAGAGTTCGGTCGTTAGGACCGAATGGTAGGTCAGACACCCCAGCTATGTCTGACAGTATGTGATGATATGTTAATTTGTTGGCCTGATATGATATATGTGGTAGTAGCAATAGGGGGTGAAATAGTCCCCGAGGATCGGTTGTTAGGACCGATGGGTAGTCAGCACCCCAGAATGGCTTGACACGGGTAGGACGGCACCCCAGAATGGCCGCACCGGGTAGTCAGGCACCCTAGAATAGCCTGGCAGTATGTATGTTATGTGATCGCATGGTATGTGGTACGATGGGGGAACTCACTAAGCTTCGTGCTTACACTTTACAGTTTTGGTTTCAGGTACCTCTTCGTCGAAGGGGAAGGAGCTGGCGCGGTAGTGGCACATCATACACACACACACTGTTTTCCGCATTCATGGGATTGTTCTGGGATTTATACTCTGACATTTTGATGGATCACATGTTTTGGTTTTCAGACTTAGTAATTTTTTATGAAATGGCTTGATCAGACTATGTTTATTTGCAAATGATTTTACTAAATATTGATTGAAAAATGAAATTTTTGGACGTGAAAAATGGGTCGTTACAATCATGTTAGTAATGATCTCATAGCGCTCTTGACTCGCTCTTTGGTGGTATCTGTCCAACAAATCTTGATGTATTTCATATGGATACATGTCCTCATAGGACTTTTGGAGTTCGAGGTTCATGGTGGCCAGCATGATGCAATGAACTTTCGTAGCATCACGTTCGTGGGACTCAAAGGTGGCCAACTCTTCAGGAGTAGCAACATCTGGGATTATCTTTTCAAGTTTCTCACCGAGGACATATTCTTTGTCCTCGTATCGAGTGATCATACGAATGTATCTCATCCACTCGTTGAAATTCGAACCATCAAATGTCACCTTTTGACATAGGTTCATCAGCGAGAATGACCCAGAAGCGTTGTTGTTGTTGTTAGCAGACATCTGAAAGGGAAAGGAACAAAGTTTGATTAGAAATGAATCCCCAATTAAACACTCAAATAAAACATTAGGGATCAGATCCAACAACATTATTTACAACTTAGAAAAGGGATGCCGTAATCTAAATGCAAATTATTTGAAGGTAACTGAATGACAATTCACTAATTTCCACCATGAAAAACAAAAAGAATTTAAGTTTTAAATGTATTTGAAAACTCCTAGATTCTTTTGAGTTTCATTGAACTTTTCAATGGCATGTTTAAATCTCGATATGCCCTTCAAGTTTGTGACTGGGATACCGAGGATCACAAACAAGGTGTGAATAACCATGCGAATCAACATGGTACACTCAATTTCTCTATCACCTAATCAATGTGTTGGTAAACCACACATGCTCCATTGATCTATGACAAACATCGAGCCACCCTTCGCTACCAATGTCAATCCCAAATTAGTGTGTCGGTTAACCACACACGCTCCACTAACGTTTAACAAGGGTACAAAGTGTAATTTCATGGATTAGCATCATTTTCACATTTTACCCTAAAGTAACTAAGATCAGGAATTTGTAAAACATGCAGTTACTTTGTATCTTACATTATACTTTTAATGAGGAGAGGGTTGCCCTATCCTACCCGTTCGGCTAACGACCCTCCACCAATCAAGGAAGCGGTGGGTAAGAGTGGATACCCATTAAACGACCATTTTATAGGCCATAACCTTATACCCACCTTATAGACCGGCTTCGTGAATGAGGCGTACTAACGGTAAGACTAGCACTTTAAGTTATACATATATATTAATTAATCTTGTAATAATATAATAGTATAGGGTTGAATTTTAAACTTGTAAAATTCTAGGGGTTTGAAATTTAAATCATTCAAAATTAAACTTTTAATCATAAAATTTAAATTTCAAAACTTGAGGACAAGTTTTGAACTTTTCAAAACACAAGGGATCAAATAACAACTAATAAAAATTAAACAATTAATTTTATGATTATCTATATTTGACCTAATCCAATTTTAGTCACAAGGTAATTACCAAATAATTTAAATAATCCATATTTATCATATAAAGAAACTATTATTCAAAAGATTTGAAATTATATTTTGTTTTGGTAAGGATAATCATTTAAATACAATAAAATTCAGATTTTATTATTAAAAAACGATTTTGGCATTTATCCTGTAGCAAAACAGCAAGAAATCCTAAGATATGCTCTGTCTGACTCCCAAACTCGTCGAGTTGGGCAGACTCGCCGAGTCCAGATACTGACTCGCCGAGTCGAGTCCGACAGAGGCTAGAAAAATGATTTTAAGTAAAAACTCGACAATTACATCACATACAACAGAAACCAATCAAGGCTCTGATACCACTAGTGGTTTTAATGCAAACGAACATCCTATGTGCTCATGCAAAACCCTAAAGCTTGGATCTAGGCTTCTCTATTGTCCATGTAATTCATCCAAGACTTGTAACCTTAGATCTATCATGCACAATTCGAAATTAACACTATAAGAACAAATCTAAGTGATTACCTCTTTCAATTGGCTTGAAATCCTATGATTCTTCTTAATCTTGAGCTTAGAGTCACAATTGTAACTCCTCTAATGGTTCACAAACACCACACAAGCAAGAAGGCTATGATGAGAGATAAGGGAGGATGCTAAAATCGACCTAGGGTTTCTCTTGGAGTCAAGGTCCCGAAAATTTCAACCAAAGGCCTCTATTTATACTGTAGACTGCTAGGGTTTCAGTCTGAACCCTAATGGATAGCTTAGTCACCAAGCCACCCATGGAACCTTCTGGAATAGGCCCTTTGGACGAAAATATGATGGATCCCTATCATAATTTCGTTCCCCCTTAGTCTATTAGGTTTCCCAGCCCAAAACTCAACTATCACACATTTTACAGTTTATGCCCCTTTATTCAATTAATCTCTTTTAGTCACCAAATTAATTCCTAATTAATTTACGACCAATATTAATTAAATAATATGATTTCCCCTTTAATATATTATTCTTATAATATATAACAAATCATAATATCTTCTCTCTCTCTCTCTCTCTCTCTCTCTCCTAAATAACCTTGTCAAGTTGCTTTGGTGAAGGCAAACCAAAAGGACCATGCATAACCGGGTCAAGTACATACCAAATATTGTTACGGGATGTCATTGTCAATACATATCAAAAGCCTAAATAGAAACAACATAGGCCTTATAATATTTATTTATTCTAGTGGCCTATAATCCATTGATCTTTCATTAGACCATCACTCTTGTGTTCTCTTGCCACTACCTGTAATGTAATAAACTGAGTGGGTCAGACTTGGGAGCCTAGTGAGCATATAGGGTTTTCAACCCATAATAATTAAGTTTATTAATTTCATCAAATCAAGCATCCCGATTACCCGTTCCCGTTATCCTCACTTTTTGTCCCTAGAGCATCTAAAGTAAGGGTCCTATCCTAAGGATTTTCATCGGGATGGACACTACTTCTAAGGGGGTTCCTCAGCCATATATGTCCATAAGGCAACCATGAGGGGATGGAGAACACATTGTTCATAAAAACCTACAGGTTGCGAGCCTGCCAACATTCCACTAGACTGTCTAGAATAGTTTGTGGTCGTCATCTATACTCTGCTAGATGATTGGATCATCGTCAACATCGAGGCTTCTCATCATTTTGTCACACATAAACTATTACATCTACCCATGTTTACCCAACATTTTCGTAGATATAAAATACATATACAATTTAAATCATTTAAAAGATGTATAAATCACTCATCCAACATGGATATCAAGAACACAGATAATATGCACACATAGCACATAATTTATATTAAATACTTCATATCTATGTGTAAGATGAAAGTAACTATGCACTCACATTAGTAGTGTGATTTGATAGAATCTAACTAGAAATGGTCAGCGGTTCGTGATCGTTGGGCTCGGGACGCGGAATGCCTTCAGCAAATGAGAGAGAGGTAAGAATTTTAGGTGTAAGAAGAGCAAGGGTCGAACTTGTTATTTATAGGGTGTCTAGGGAAAGTTCAAGTTATGGAAATGACATGTTTACATCGTGAAGCATGGTTGAATCACTTCCTAGTCTTGCCATCTGCGTTCTAGCTACGAAAGGTGTCCGGATGACATTTCCACGTCGTGAAATACCTATGTTCACATCGCGAACTTCCACGAGTCATCATGTAGCCTTACCATGTTTTTTCTAGCCTCTATTAGTGTCGTTAACTAATTTCACGTTGTGGACTTAATGTTCACGTCGTGGACTTAAGGCTGCTATGGTTTCCGCCACGTGTCATGCCCTTAGACGGCTACATCTTTGGAGGAACATAAATTTTACATACAAGCTCCGTTTTTGAAGTTATTTTTATCCACGCATAGGTGGAGACGTACTCTACATCTTTCATTTAGATCACTAAGGCTAAAAAGTAATTTATCGTAAACTCACTTTTTACGATTCCCAGTGTCATGCCGGTTTTATCGCGAAACTTCGACAGGTCATAACTTTTTCGTTATAACTCGGATTTCAGCATTCTTTATATCCCTAAAATCCTTCTCCCGACCACTACAAATTTCATCATAGATATTGTGTCTATCTATTATTTTATTTTTGACACTTATTTTTATTATTAACTAATTATATCTTATAAATAAGCATAATGCAAATAAAATCACATAATTCACATAATGTTCAAATAACTTCTCTTTATTACTTCAAAGTAGGTTATAATTGTTGACCCTAAATATTATACCATTATACTAATGCTTAGCCTTGAAACATGGTCGTTACAATGAAGTTGGAAATGATTAGTGGAATCTGGATCTACAAGCTCTTCTTTGATCAAAGCTTCTTCTTCAAGAATCTTCTTCATCAAGGCTCACCAACACACTCTAAAACACACACACAAAGAGGGTCAAATCTTCTCTAGACGGGTTAGGGTTTTGAAATGAGTCTTAAAGAGTAATGGAGGCTGAGGAATGAGGGGATCATGGGTCAAAATGATGCTTAAATAGGGTCTAAACCTTAAAAAATAGGGTTTCTCCCTGGACGATGTACCCCCAACGCCCCCCCCCCCCCCCATCAAAGTTCATTTTACACTCCTTGGGTCCAAATTTGAAAATTATTTATATACTAAGGGTCAAAATGAAAAGTACCTTGAATTGGGTATTAAAATTCTTCCCCACATGAATTAGACTTCATCCTCGAAGTCCGTTGCCGCAAATAACTCCAGGTAATGCTCTCTCATCTCGTCCTTGGGCTCCCATGTCCATTTATAACCCTTTCGGTGATGCCACTGCACCTTCACCAGATCCACCACCTTGTTTCATAGAGTCTTCGTCCTCCTGTCAAGGATCGTCACTGGTCTCTCTATATATTTAAGTCGATCATCCACTTGAATGTCCTCCAATGGAACCACTACGGAATCATCAACTAAACACTTACACAACTAAGAGACATGAAAAGTGCTACGAATCTGACTGAGCTCCTCTGGCATATCCAAACGATACGCCACCCTGCCCACCGGGCTAAAACCCAGAAATGATGTAACATTCTTATTTCAGGTATTCCTCCTTTTCCCTCAAACTTAAAACTTTTTGCATTTGGGTCCCTGACCAGTAGGTTGGGCGTATGATAGGAGTATGGTGGGCGTACTGGGCCGAAAAGTTAGTCACGGAGGCATCCACGTACGCTGGACGTACGTGGAGTATGATAGGCGTATAGCCACCTGGAACAAACCCTAATTTTTAGGGTTTGATCTGTATTTAAACACCTTAAGTTGCTTTTGGACCTTCATATGAGCAACCTCCACCTCTCCAAACCCTGAAAAGGAAACACTAATTGCCATTTGAGTGTTTTGAGCTTGGAAGCGACCTTTGAGGGTGTTTTTGGTAATCTTGAAGGAAGAAGATCTCTTTGAAGTTGCATTGGTGTAGTTGAAGCTTGTGGATCTAGAACCATCACCAACTTGGAAAGCTTTTGGAGGTATAAATCTCTTAACTTGATGGCTCTTTATGATAGATCTATTTTAAGGCGTGATTTTGTGCATTTTGTGGTACCTTAAGTCATGCTTGGAAGCATGAGCTACTCCAGAAGCTAGAGATGGTAGATCTTAGCATTTATGAGGTTCCCCGTGCATAAAAATGATAGCTTGATGGGTTTAGCTCAACCATTCAAGGTCGATGTCCTTCTAATGGAGTTAGAACGCTAGATTTGGACTTTGGGGTGTTTGTAGCCATGTAAAGCTTAAAGTGTTCGAGTTTATGGTTTAAGACCTTGTTATGAGGTTGTCCTGCGAATTGGTCGTTAAGTTCTTAAGTGGTTACGACCGTGGGGCAAGATTTGGGTTCAGACCAGTACGTTGGGTGTACTTCTGAGTATGTTGGGTGTACTGGATACGAGCCCTGATTCCGGATCAGCCACGTACATCGGGCGTATGAGCCAGGTACGCCGATCGTACATTAGCAAATGGACTTTTGGAGTTTTTGGGCTCAGATTTAGCCGGGCTTTGCTTTGTTGGGTTTGGACCTTAGACTTTTTATGGTATTAGATCATTTCTGGATTTTGGGCCCATAATGGACTTTGGGTAACCTTTTGGAAATTGCGCCACTGTTGGGCTTTTAGTGCCATTGGGTTGGGTCGCAGATTTTTGGGCCAAGTAAGGAAAGGGCAACATGGTATCTTACCCTAGGTGTTGGGAAAGTAAATTAGATTTCCAGTTATGGTTTATGTCCCAATTATTAATGGGGGTTTTATTTGATTTGTTAGCGTGGGGATTTTCCGGTCCAACAACCTGAGCATTTATCTGATTTTTTAGCAGTTTGATGTGAATTTCCCCCCAGTGCTTAGCGGGTCGAAAGCATCAATGCCGACCCATGGGTTATGGTTATCTGTATGCTAGTTGTCTATGTGACCTTTCATGTATGTATGTATTATACATATGTCGGGCGGGGCCTGATGGGTGTTACCCATTATCACAATATTATTCTCATTTAACCCTCTTAATCATATTGTAAATTTTAAAATTTTGTTATTTGACTAATTAAACTATTTTGTTAAACATAGAAAACAAAACAAAAAAATATATTTCAATCATTTTCTATTTATTAAAATTACTTATCTAATCAATAACAAATATCATACGTGATTGACAAATGAACTAGACAAAAGTCTTAATAAAATATTTCAAATAAATAGAAACAAAAATGTATTTGTTAAAAATAAGCCTTTGTATTGGAGATGATATGTAAAGACAATATTTTTTTTATTTTTTTTATTTATTTATTTTTTTTTAATAAAGTTGGTGGAGTTTTTATGCGACAAAAATAATAAGTTATATAAACGATTAACCATCGTGGATACTTTAAATTTTGTTCTCTACCAAAACAACAATCGAGGATGTCTCAATATTTAAGACAGTTGAGAATGAGGAGTGGTTGGAGTGAGATAGTCGGTAATGGCAAATTTGTGACACTCGTTCTTTAAGAACAATCATGGAATGTGTTTCCAAAAAGGTTGGGAGAGGAGATTAGATCCAAATAAGGCTTAGTATATAATCAAATTTTAGGGACAAATCGTGATCGTGTATATGACTAATTTATTTTTCGGAAGCCAAAGAATCAACAATATCAAGCAAGTTTGAGATGATCTTAATTCGTGTGTTATAATCATGATTGAGGAGTCATCGATCACAATGTTTAGCAATCTGTCGTGGTATTCAATTAACGTTATTGTTTTTGCGGAAAAAAAATTTCAAGATTGGTTCATATTGTTAATATATGTGGAGCCCAGGATTGTCTCTCCAAAAGAGCCCCTGTGGAGAGAAGGGGGCTCCAACATACATATACCCACTTATAATATCATGTCGCATCGATGTGGGATATACTAACACTCCTTCTGAAAGTCAGAAGTTTGATGATGATAGACAAGGATGTATTCAGCCACATGGGTGTAAGACACCAACTCTGATACTATGTAAATATATGTGGAGCCCATGATCGTCTCTCCAAAAGATCCCTTATGGAGAAAGGGGAGAATTCAACATATATAGCCACTTATAAGACTGTTTCGAACCGATGTGGGATATACAAACACTCCCCTTCATAGTCGAAGGCTCGATGAGGATGGACAGGGATGTACCGAGTCACGGGAGCGCATGACGTCGACTCTGATACTATGTAAATATATATGGAGCCTAAGATTAACTCTCCAAAAGATCCCTTGCGGAGAGAAGGGACACTCCAACATATATAGCCACTCATAAGACCATGTCGCATCGATGTGATATACACTAACACATACTTGACGCCTTGACGGGGTTTAACAGACTAACAGTTCTTTTAAAAATTTATCTACAACATATATGGACTAAGAATTATATGATAGTCATATCATAAATCCATAATTTAATGATAAAGTAAAATCGTAAATCTTGTTTGGTCGTGACATCAGGTTTTGTAGTACAAAAGTCACACGAACCACTAATATGATCAAGAATCTTGACACTAATACATTGGGTCAAAAAGTTCCCACCGAACATCATAGTTACGATTAATGAAGATTGAGGATGAGGGTATGTAAGCATTTTTCTATTGGTAACGTCATATGGATTTTCGGTCAAAGGAAAGAATGAGGAGGAGATTGATCCCACTAAAAGGGCTACAATGGTGGTAGGTGTCAGAAGGATAAGAGATCCATGATAATATTTATGCAAGTTTAAGGGTTTGAAAAGTTGTTGATACTATAACGACCCATATCTTCTATACATTTATTCTAAGGGGAATATCAAAGTTTTCATACAGTTGTGGAATTCTAACATCCCAAAAATCATGACAAAATTTTCATTTTTAAAACCATATTAAAATCCATAAATCATTCAAAATATAGTTTCCAAAAATCATAATCGTAATCAGAGTATCCAAAAATTATAGATCAAATAAATATTGAGAATGATGTGCACAATCACACTTTTGTCTTTCCCCTATCCACAAATGTATCTGAAACCATAAAATGAAATTGTAAGCCAAAGCTTAATAAGTTCCCCCAAAATACCACCACACAAACATATAACAACATGCATACTGGGTCGACAACCATGAGACCGGATTACCCCTAAGCCCATAACATAAGTCTGGATTACCCTCCCAGCCCACAGCCTATGTCTGGATTGCTCCCGAGCCCATAACATAAGTTTGGTTTGCCTTCCCGACCCTCAACTTATGTCTAGATTTCTCCCAAGTTTGTTGACTTCCGCACATAGCAGTATTGCCTTAACCCAACCAGGGCCGGTCCATAGGTTTTCTATGCCCTGGGCAAAGAAACTTTATGATGCCCTTATTTTATCGAAGAACATAGAATTGTAGAACTAAAAAACTATACATATATATATATATATATATATATATATATATATATATATATATATATATATATATATATAAGATGATACTCCTAAAATATACTGTATATACATGGGGGCATAACAAAATAGGTTTCAAATACATAAAATTTAGGTACAATAATGTTGGAAAAATCTAAAATTGAACAATTAAATGTGATTCTGGAATTAAGTTTGTGGTACATGATGAAACAAAAATACATTACATGTAATGGTGTCAAAACTATACATATAAGGAGCACATTAGCACTTAGAACAACTAAACACCAACAAAAAGGCTATACACAAGTCAATTAAGAGATTTGAGAATAACACCAAAACTGAGAGAAGCACCAATTATGACAAACTTTTATGAAAATTATTTTGCTAAACCACTTACTGCAATGAACTCTGTGACAACATAACTAACTAAAAAATCATGCAACCTAAGTTTATTGATTTTAAACTAAATTTGAATTCAGCCATCTTAAATTCGTGGCATTAACACCTTCAGGTAGTATCTTCAACCTATGTGATTATAAAAGGTATAAAGAAATAACACCAAAATTGAGAGCAACACCAATTATGACAAAATAAAGCACTACAATTCCCAACTCAAACAATCTGCCATAAACCTGTTAACAATCTAACCATAGTAACAAATTTAACATTTTTTTGTTCTTTTATAAGAGCAATCAACAAACACAATGTATATTGTCAAATAAAACTGACACAAATTAATCTAATGAACATTTAACTGAGAAAAGTTGAGATGACGAGGCTTCCAAATTCCGGTGAGCTCATGAGAGTACAGAGATATACGAGACCGAAGAGAAATCCTTGAGTGCTGATATTTTCCGTATCTGAAATAATCATTTGTCGTTGCAACTTATGAATTGTCTAAGATTGGTATAACGTCCCACCTCTTGAAGTGTGATTATTGGCGAAAATTGATGTAGAGTTCGGGATAATAAGAGAAAGTTATCACATTTTCACAGAACAATATATTAAGAGGGAGGATTAATAAGGAAAATATGAGGATTGAAAATTTATTTAGCTGAGAGTGAGGGAAGAAGAGCATCGTGAGTTTTATAGAGATCAACGGGTATGTCTGTAAGTATTTGAATTGATTTATCCAGAGCGCATCTATCGAAATGCATCTTCTTCTTCAACAACAGTTACGCGGCATGTGCTGTTACTTTGGGGACCGAAGAGTCATCCCTTCCAAGTACACGTCAATTTTCCGCCTAATGTTTAGGTATAGAACAAACACGTGCTTGAGTGCCTACTTTTCATTTGGACTGGACTTGGTTTAGTTGGATTGGATCAATAGTTTTAGTGCCCTAAATAACATATACGCATAGAGGCCTATAAAATCTGATGCCCATGAAAGTTTGTTTCCCTGGGCTTGGGCCGGCCCCGAACCCAACCGCACTATGTCGACATATGCAACAGATAAACATATAACCAACAAATAGATAATCATGCAAATCTACCAGTCTAGCTGAACACTACATCATAACAATATCCTATATACCACGATACATCATACAACCTAGTGCGCCGACATTGGTTCCTTCGACTCACGAGTACAGTAAGGAAAACTCACATCATAGTTTGAAAGATAGCAGAACTGATTAATGCTTCAAACACTGTCTCCACAAATCACATATACCATAAACAGGGACCAAGCCTCAATCTACTACTCAAATTACTCCATTTAACCTAAAGTTAAACTTGGTCAAGGTCAACAGTCAAAAGTCAAAGGTCAACATTTATACATCAAGGCTCAAGAAAAAACCCTAACCCTATAACATCATCTAAGGATCTCAAACTTATGCATGGATGGTTGGATATGGCCAAAATACTATTTTTATGACTTAATACACTCAAATACTTCTGGAAATGCACTCTACCATGGTCTAGAGTATCTCATACTCAAATGAACCAAGATAACGAGACAAAAAGGCATAAACTCGACATCATAGCTAGATATAATCAAAGAATTATAAAGGTACAAACTTTATACCTTTTGGAGAATGCAAATGAGATGCAAGTTCCAAATCCACAAAGCTTGAATCTCCCCAAATGCTCTCCAATGGAATCCTTCCTTCAAAGATGAACACAAAACACTTAAATAGCTCACAAATGGATATTATGGTTTCGAGATGGCTGCTTAAAGGGAATGGAGGTTGATAGTAAAAGGCCTCAAGAGAGTTAGAGCACTTAAATAGGGCTCAAAACCTCAAAATTAGGGTTTAAGCTTTGGGCCAGTATGTTATGTGCATACTGATGGGTTTTAGGCATGAGAACAATCCTATGTGCTCATACAAACCCTAATGCTTGGATCTAGGTTTCTCTATTGTACATGCTTAGAATCCAAGACTTAAAAAACTATATCTATCATATATAATTCAAAATTATTATTAAGAAAACAGATCTAAGTGTTTTACCTCTTCCAAGTAGCTTGAATACTTGTATTCTTCTTGATCTTGAGCTTAGAGTCACAATTGTAACTCCTCTAATGGTTCACAAACCCCACAAGCAAGAAGGCAATATGAGAGAGGGTGAGAGATGCTAGAAATCAGCCCTAGGGTTCCCTTGGAATCAAGTGTAGCCGATTTCTATAGCCTAGGGGTCTTATTTATACTTGCAGGCTACTAGGGTTTCAGTCTAAACCCTAATGGACAGCTTAGCCACCAAGCAGCCCAAGGAACCTTCTGGAATAAGGCCTTGGACGAAAATATGATGGATCCCCATCATAATTTCGTTCCTCCTTAAGTCCATTAGGTTTCCTTAACCCAAAAACCCAACTATCATACATTTGACAGTTTATACCCCTTTATTCAATTAGTCTCTTTTAGTCACCATTTTAATTCCTAATTAATTTATGATTAATACCAATTAAATAAATATGATTTCTCCTTTAATATATTATTCTTATAATATATTAATAAACCATAATATTCTCTCTTTCTCCTTAAATTACCTTGTCAAGTTGCCTTGGAGAAGGCAACCCAAAAGGACCATGCACAACCGGTTCAAGTACATACCAAATATAGTTACAAGCTTAGACACTATTCCAACAGTCTCCCACTTGGATAAGTCTAGTAACTATATCTCACATGTGACTTCATAATCCGATTAGAAATCGTAGCTCTTATACTTCACTCTCAACTCTGATCAACTTGTCCTTCAGATAAGGGATCGTATAATCCTCTGTTCTAAATATCATGCTGACAATGTTTATTGTCTAACATTTGTTCCTCGATCTCTGATTTGTTTGACATAGAATTTAGTTGAACACATCAACTTCATTCTGACCGTGCTCGGCACATAAGTCAAACCAAATCATCGAGTGGCCAAGATATCACTTTTATTCTCATAGAATAAAAGGAACAGATCAACTTCGACTCGTATGCATCCATTATTTACTAATTAAATTATACACAACAATGTATTTTATAACATCAAGTTACTGATGCGTTTACACATCATCAATGCATAGCCAACTAACAAACAACAACCATATCTCTAAGTTTTAAGACTATATGATATTATCGCTTTGCAATCACTTAAGGTATAACACCACGAAGTGATACTAGAAAACGCGGGTTTATTCCAATGCTCAAATCATATTCATAAGCACTCATGAACTTTGCAGCAAACCTTTGCTATGCCCAAAACCTTTTGGACAATCTACAAACAATTCATGACAGTCTTCATTCATATCTACTTCCAAAATATGAACAACTGTGGACTGTTTGAATAATCCTATCATTCAGGAAGTCAAAACATGCAAAATATGAAACAATAGATAAATAACCAACACAAGATAGTAGCTTTACTCATAAATAACACAATTTTATTTATTCATCAAATGTCAAGTACGAACTATCTATTACACGTTTCCAATCTAATCCAAACTTATATCATCCTTCAGCCCAATGCTCCTAGCGTGCTGCAACTGTTTGACCCTACTCAGTCCCTTTGTAAGGGGATCTGCTGGGTTTTCTTCTGATGATACCCTCTTCACAACAAGGTGTCCCTATTCTACCCTATGTCTGATAAAATGGTATTTTTTGTTGATATGTTGAGATCTACCATGATCTCTTGGTTCCTTGGTTAAGCCAACCGCTCCTTTGTTATCCTAGAAAATTTCCATCGGCTCCTTTATGGATGGCATAACTCCAAGTCTCCAATGAATTTCTTCAACCATATAGCCTCCTTTGATGCTTCGCTTGCCGAAATGTACTCTAATTCGCACGTTGGATCAGCTACGGTCTCCTACTTGGAACTTTTCCAAGTCACTGCTCCTCTATTTAGGGTAAAGACCCAGCCCGACTGGGATCGGTAATTATCCCGATCAGTCTGAAAACTAGCGTCACTGTACCCTCGTACACTTAAGTCATCACTCCCACCGAGGACTAGAAACCATTCCTTGGTCCTTCGTAGGTACTTAAGAATATTCTTAACTACAATCCAATGAGCTCTACCAGGGTTCCCTTGATATCTGTTGACCATGCTCAAAGCGAAGGTCACATCAGGGCGAGTATAAGTCATAGGGTACAAGATAGAGCCTATTACGGAAGCGTAAGGTACTCGACTCATATTAGCTATCTTTGCCTCTGTATTCGGGCTTTGAGTCTTACTCAGCTTGGTATTGCTTTGGATTGGAAACTCCCCTTTCTTGGAATTTTCCATACTAAAACGCTTTAGTACCTTATCCAAGTATGTATCCTGACTGAGTCCTATCAGTCTCTTTTCCCTGTTTCTTACTATTCTTATTCCCAGAATATAAGCAGCCTCTCCGAGGTCCTTCATAGCAAAACACTTCCCAAGCCAGGACTTGACCTCCTGCAGGGTTGGGACATCGTTTCCTATGAGCAGTATGTCGTCGACATACAATACTAGGAAACTTACTATACTCCCACTGGCCTTGACATATACACAAGATTCATCTTCGCTTCGCAGAAAGCCAAACTCCTTAACTTTCTCTTCAAAACAAAGATTCCATCTGCGAGATGCTTGTTTCAATCCATAAATGGATTTCTCAAGCTTGCATACTCTATTTGGATGCTTCGCATCGACAAAACCCTCTGGCTGATTCATGTAAACATCCTCAGCCAACTTTCCATTAAGGAAAGCGGTTTTCACGTCCATCTGCCATATTTCATAATCATGAAACGCAGCTATTGCAAGCATTACCCTAATAGACTTTATCTTCGCAACTAGTGAGAAGGTCTCATCATAGTCGACTCCGGGAGTTTGAGTAAAGCCCTTCGCAACCAATCGCGCTTTATAAGTATGCACTTTCCCATCCATGTCCGTCTTCATCTTGAGGATCCACTTACACCCGCCTGTCTTACGACCCGGTAAATGATCGAACAAATTCCAAACTTGGTTGTCGTACATGGACTGAATCTCGCTGTCCATCGCCTCTTTCCATTTTGCAGACTCCGGGCCTGCCATGGCTTCCTTGTAGCTGCTAGGTTCATCCAAATTTACTAGTGTACTATCACTAATAAATGTATCCCCTTCATTAGTAATATAAAATCCATATAACTGGGGTGGAACACTAGCCCTAGTGGAACGTCGAAGAGGTAAGGACTCGTCAACAGGTTCAACAAGAGTTTCCTCCTCAGGTTGAGTGCCAGTGTCAAAGGTTCCTTCATCGCCTTGATCTTGAATATCTTCAAGTTCAATTTGCCTCCCACTATCTTCTTGGATTATCAATTCCATTTCACGAAAAACTCCTCTTCTAGCAACAAAGACAACATTGTCAACCGGTCTATAGAATAGATAGCCAAAAGACTTCTGCGGGTAGCCGATGAAATAACACTTCTCACTACGAGGTTTGAGCTTGTCATGAGTCTTTCATCTTACGAAAGCCTCGCAACCCTATAACTTAATATGTGCCAACGAGGGAGCCTTCCCTGTCCACATCTTGTGAGGAGTCTTGGTAACCTTCTTGGTGGGAACTAAGTTAAGGATGTGGGCGACAGTCTCTAAGGCATACCCCCAGAAAGCTATCGGTAACGAAGTCCGACTCATCAAAGAATAAACCATGTCCAACAAGGTCCGATTATGTCTCTCAGCCACACCATTCAATTGTGGCGTCCTCGGAGGCATCAATTGCGAAACAATTCCGCATTCCTTTAGATAGTCGTGAAACTCAAGACTTAGGTACTCTCCTCCTCGGTCTGACCAAAGCATCTTGATTTTCCTGCCTAGCTGATTCTCCACTTCATTCTTAAACTCTTTGATCTTTTCAAAGGTTTCTGACTTTTGCTTGATTAAGCAGATATATCCATATCTATTATAATCATCTGTAAAAGTCACATAGAAGCGGCAAGCATCCCTTGTGGTGGATCTAAAGGGCCCACACACATCGGTGTGTATGAGATCCAATAGACCCTCATCCCTTTCACAAGTGCCAATAAAGGGTGACTTGGTCATCTTCCCAAGTAAACAAGATTCACACGTGTCATCGTCCCTAAGGTCGAATGACTCCAACACTCCATCCTTTTGGAGTTGGGCTATGCGTTTCTTGTTGACACGGCCAAGGTGACAATGCCACAAGCATGTTTTGTCTAGACTAGTAGACGAATCAATAATCAAAACATTATTTCCTAACTTATCAACAACCATCACAGATTCATAAATCCCATTACAAGGTAATGCATTGAAGTAAAAGACACCATTCAAATAAAAATTAATAGAACCACTACTATTATCAAAAGAATATCTGAAACCTTGTATAAACAATCCATGACATGAAAGAATGTTTCTTGCCATATCTGGCGAATAACAGTAATTGTTTAAATCTATCCCTAACCCATTACTCAACACTAAAGAATAAACACCGACTTTGGTCACTAGCGACGATCTTCTGTTTCCCATAATCAGGTTCATCTTTCCATGTTCCACCTCCCTACTTCTTTTTAGGCCCTGCATATCAGAAAAAACGTGGTAACCACACCCTGTATCAAGAACCCATGAAGTAGCAAATGATGAGTTATTAGATTTAATAGAATACATACCTGCAAAGGTGGGCTTAATCTTCCCATACTTTATATCTTGTAGATATTGAGGGCAACTTCGTTTCCAGTGGCCCTTTTAGTGGCAGTAGAAGCACTCTGCTTCTTTGTGATCGGAGGAGGGTTTAGCAGGGCCTGCTTTGGTCCCACTTGAGGATGAATCATCACGGGGCTTCCCCTTATGGTGGCTCTTACATGGAGCCTTCCTCTTTTTACCCTTTCCTTGACGTATTGCCATCACAGGAGCGGCCATAGCAGGGGATGGTGCAACGGATTTGTCTTTGAGGTTGCTCTCAGCAGTCCTCATAAGTCCTTGGAGCTTGCTCAAGGAGACCTCCTCCTTGTTCATGTGGTCGGTCATCCTAAACTGGTTGTAGCAGGAGGGAAAGGAGTGGAGGATTATGTCGATAGCCAAATCCTCATCAAACTTAACATTAAGTTTGAGAAGACGATCAACATACCTCTGCATTTTCTGCAAATGAGAGGTTAGGGATTCTCCACTCCCCATCTTAGCAGTGATCATGTTAGTAATGATCTCATAGCGCTCTTGCCTCGCGCTCTGGTGATACCTGTCCAGCAAATCCTGATGCATTTCATACGGATACATGTCCTCATAGGACTTTTGGAGTTCAAGGTTCATGGTGGCCAGCATGATGCAGTGAACTTTCGTGGTATCACGCTCGTGGGCCTCAAAGGTGGCCAACTCTTCAAGAGTAGCAACATCTGGGATGATTTTTCAAGCTTTTCATCGAGGACATATTCTTTGTCCTTGTAGCGTGTGATCATGAGAATATACCTCATCCACTCGTTGAAGTTTGAACCATCAAATGTCACTTTCTGACACAGGTTCATCAACGAGAATGACCCATAAGCGTTGTTGTTGTTGTTGTTGTTTGCATACATCTGAAAAGGAAAGGAACAAAGTTTGATTAGAAATGAATCCCTAATTAAACACCCAAATGAGAAATTAGGGTTAGGATCCAACAACATTATTTACAACTTAGAAAGGAATGCCGTACTCTAAAAGTAAATAACTTGAAGGTAAGTGAATAACGATTCACTAATTCTCACCATGAAAAACGAAAAAGAAATTTAGGTTTTAAATGTATTGAAAACTCCTAGATCTTTGAGATTCATTGAAATTTTCAATGGCATGTTTAAATCTCGATATGCACTTCAAATTTGCGACTGGGATACCGAGGATCGCAAACAAGTTATGAATAACCATGCGAATCAGCATGGTGCACTCAATGTCTCTATCACCCAATCAATGTGTCGGTAAACCACACATGCTCCATTGATCTATGATAAAACATCGAGTCACCCTTCACCACCAATGTCATCCCCAAATTAGTGTGCCAGTTAACCACACGCGCTCCACTAACATTTGACAAGGTGCGAAGTGTAATTCCATGGATTAGCATCATTTTCACATTTTACCCTAAAGTAACTAAGATCAGGTATTTGTAAAACATGCAGTTACTTTGTATCTTACATTATACTTTTAATGAGGAGAGTGTTGCCCTATCCTACCCGTTCGGCTAACGACCTTCCACTAGTCAAGCAAACAGTGGGTGTGAGTGTACACCCATTAAGCATCATTTTATAGGCTGCAACCTTATACCCACCTTATAGACTGACTTCGTGAATGAGGCCTACTAACGGTAAGACTAGCATTTTAAGTTACACATATATATTAATTAAACTTATAATAATATAATAGCATAGGGTTGAATTCTAAACTTGTAAAATTCTAAGGGTTTGAAATTTAAATTATCAAAATTAAACTTTTAATCACAAAATTCAAATTTCAAAACTTGAGGGCAAGTTTTGAACTTTTCAAAACAAAAGGGATCAAATAACAAATAATTTAAATTCAACAATTAATTTCATAATTATCTATATTTGACCTAATCTTATTTTAGTCGTTAGATAATTACCAAATAATTTTAAATAATCCATATTTAACAAATAAACAACTAATATTCAAAAGATTTGAAATAATCTATTGTTTTGGCAAGGATAGTCATTTAATTAAGGTAAAATTCGGATTTTAACTTCAAAAAACGATTTAGGCATCAAATCCAAGACAAAACAGCAACTAAATCTCGAAATATCCTCTGCCTGACGCACAAACTCGCTGAGGCAGCTATGAACTTGCCGAGTTGAGTCGGGCAGAAGCAAGAAACTCGATTTTCAGCAAGTAAACAATTAAAGCATCACATACAATTGAAACCAATCAAGGCTCTAATACCACTGATGGGTTTTAGGCATAATAACAATCCTATGTGCTCATACAAACCCTAATGCTTGGATCTAGGTTTCTCTATTGTACATGCTTAGAATCCAAGAGTTACAAAACTAGATCTATCATATATAATTTGAAATTATTATTAAGAAAACAAATCTAAGTGTTTACCTCTTCCAAGTAGCTTGAATCCTTGTATTCTTCTTAATCTTGAGCTTAGAATCACAATTGTAACTCCTCTAATGGTTCACAAACCCCACAAGCAAGAAGGCAATATGAGAGAGGGTGAGAGATGCTAGAAATCGGCCCTAGGGTTCCCTTGGAATCAAGTGTAGCCGATTTCTATAGCCCAGGGGTCTTATTTATACTTGCAGGCTACTAGGGTTTCAGTCTAAACCCTAATGGACAACTTAGCTACCAAGCAGCCCAAGGAACCTTCTGGAATAAGGCCTTGGACGAAAATATGATAGATCCCCATCATAATTTCGTTCCCCCTTAAGTCCATTAGGTTTCCTTAACCCAAAAACCCAACTATCATACATTTGACAGTTTATACCCCTTTATTCAATTAGTCTCTTTTAGTCACCAAATTAATTCCTAATTAATTTATGATTAATACCAATTAAATAAATATGATTTCTCCTTTAATATATTATTCTTATAATATATTAATAAACCATAATATTCTCTCTTTCTCCTTAAATTACCTTGTCAAGTTGCTTTGGAGAAGGCAACCCAAAAGTACCATGCACAATCGGGTCACGTACATACCAAATATAGTTACGGGCTTAGATACTATTCTAACATGTTATGTGTACAAAGACCTACACCCTGTGTAGGTCATTAAAATCCCGCCTCCAGGTTACCTTCTACATAGCGTATAGAAGGTTATCTACGCCCAACATAGTCACATCCTCGACATCAAAACTTGAAATAATAAGTAAAGGAAATTTACCAAAAATGATCGGGTGCTATAGGAATTCTACTCTAATTAAAACCTTCTACATCCCATGAATAATCACGTGTGTACAATACAATCTTACATACAAATTAGAATAACAAGGAAAATACAATTAATAGTATCCTACTATGTAATCTTCATTTTGCTACTATCTTCTCTTCTAGTACAACGACTTCTATAACCTGAGCCTACAAAACATAAACATTTATGCAGCATCAGACACTATGTGTCTGGTGAGTTATTTTTCTTTCTTTTTTATCTTTATTTGCTTCTTTTTCTCATACTCTATCATTTTTTCTATTTCTTTCATAACAAACACTGTTATCATTTTTTCTTTCATCTATCTCTTCCTCTTCTCTATTCATACTTTCTACTCTTTCTCTGAATCCTATTAACAGGCTCTTCACATACACTTCCCTTAGCCTCTTAAAAGGCTCTTCTCATGCTCTTCTCTTAACTTCTTAACATGATTTTCTTATACTCTTCTCTTAGTGTGACATCCCCATTTTCATGGCCAGAAAAGACCGATTTTGTTTATGCTTTATAAAAATCAGAGTACCTCTTTTTAATAAAAATGTGTGGAATTTGTTCCCATTGAAACATGATAAATACGTTATCAGGGCATTTCCGAAGAAAAGTATTTTTATTCATTTTAAAACATTTGGGATGTCGTCGTCAATACAGAAACATAAGCATAAATAGAACTTACATTCATTATCACTAGTGATTTATATCTACTTAATCTCTCAGTGTAATGTGACTTCATATCAACACCTGTGATATAAATAAATTGAGTGGGTTAGGTTGGGAAACCTGGTGAGTACATAGGGTTTTCAACCCACAATAATATAATTATTATGTTTAATCATCAAACAGTTAACCCAATTACCCTTCCCCATTATCTTATTTACTCTTAAGGATCTACCCTAAGAATCAGCTATTTCTCATTCATTCATTCCTAAGGATTATCCTAAGGAATAGGTACGAAATCCATTGTTGTCAATGACACAGCTGCTAGTTCTATCACTTAGGCGCAGCTGCCAGAATTGTGACATTCTATGTGAGGCGCAACTGCCAGTATTGTCCTTCGAGCATTGCTGCTAGGGTTATCTCGTTTATTGACAATATCGTTTTCAAGACTCCACTCGCAATACATGTCAATGGGTTTTTAGAGTACACCGGTGAACACATCGTTCACAACACCTACAGGTTGCGAGCCTGCTAGTGTTCCATTGGACCGTCTAGAATAGTCTGTGGTTGTCATCCATACGCTGCTAGATGACGGGGCCAACATTTGGGAACAAGGCTTCTCACATCGTCCACCTCTCACCCTTACCTCATGGTCTATATCACCTCTCAACTCATCATCCAACTCATATTTCATCTATCCATGTTTTACCCAACATATTACGTAGGTATAAATACATATACAGTTTAAATCATATAAAACTTGTATAAAATCATTCATCCAACATAGATAGCAAGTATACAAATAATATGCACACATAACACGTAGTTTATATAAAATACTTCATATCTATGTGTAAGATGAAAGGGACCATGCACTCACTTGAAAAGGTGGTGATTCCGAACTCAGACAACGCTTCGCTTCTTAAAAATAATTTCCTTCGACGAAACCTAGTATTATTACCACTATAGTTGAGTCTATTATTCGCCGAGACTAATTAATAGTCTAGTTATTATTACTATTATATAAGCGTTAAACAATAATTATATAACCCATAATAATAGCCCATGTATTTATTATAAGTTCTCAATAACGTTACTATAATTAAATAAAAGCTATATTAAAAATAACGTAGGCGTAGCTCACTTACAACGGGTTTTATAGAAAACCGGGCGTTACTTGGAGTAGCGTTCCCGAGCCGAAAAGCTTTTCTTCTCAGATACGTCAAGCACTCCGGGGCTTCCGTCTCGTGCTAGGGAGGTTCCCTAGGCTTTTTGGGGGGTTTCGGGGTTAGAGAGAGGTTCTAGAGAGAGAGTAAAGAGAAGAAAGAATGAGAAATATGTGAAAAAATGAGGGTGAGAGAGGTTCTATTTATAGGGTGAAATATGACTGAACTTGGTGCCACATGTCACCATCTGGTGGCAAGACTTGGGGAGAAAGCAATGGCCAAGATTGTGCCATGTCACCCATTTTCGCACATCACACTTCCGACTTCTAAAATCCGTAAATTTCACATACGAGCTCCGTTTTTGACGTTCTTTATATCCACGCGTAGGTAAAAATAAGATCTACAACTTTCATTTTGACTTTGTCGGCTAATTCTTGACCGATCTTAAATTTAATAGTACGAGAAGATTATACTGTTAAATGTCCACGTAAAATTCATAACTTCTACATACGGACTCTGTTTTCGTCTGTCTTTTTACTTTTGAGTTCCTATTAATGATATCTTCAATTCTCATTTAGGTCGTGTAGACCAAAAAACGCTCGATCTAAAATTCGAGTTTCGGGCTGTGCACTGTTAAGTCAAATCTTAGAAAATTAATAACTTCCTCATACGAAATTAGATTTGGGCGTTCTTTTTTTGTATGTTCTTGGTTTAACGTATACTAAAACTTTTGTTTATATTTCTAAGGCTAAAAAGTCTTCCATCGTAAATTCACTATTTACGTCTCCCGGTGTCATGTCGGTTTTGCCATAAAACTTCGACGGACCATAACTTCTTCGTTATAACTCGGATTTCGGCGTTCTTTTATATGTACGAAACCCTTGAGACATATTCTACAACTTGGTTAAGATTATTTATTCTAAATAATATTTTGTCGAAAAGTCGTTTTCGACCCCTATTATCTCTAAATTGACTAGCCTCGATCTACGGGCGTTACACTTAGCATCCCAACATGATCCTCTCATGCTCTTCGCTTAGCCTCTTAACAAGCTCATCTCATACTCTTCTCTTAGCTATTTAATAGGATATTCTCATACTTTGTACACTCTATCTCTATCTCTTCTCTTGTGCCTCAACACCTTATTCTCATCTAGACCAAAAAATATCATCTCATATTCTACTTTAAGTGAATTACATCCCACATTTATAAAAGGGCATGCTCACCCAGTCTTGCCCCTCTCTTTTATGATCCCTCGTGTATCCTTAATCTTTCTTCTTACTCTTAATCCCTCACGGATTCCTTACACTTAACCCGTCGTGGGTTACATCTTAGTTCTTACAATGAACTCTCTTATCTTGTTCCTTGCAAATAACTTTTCTCTTTCTTTTCTAACCATATATAATCTAGATTCTCGTAAGAATCATCTATCACATTCCTAAAGGGAATCATCTATCTATTTCCCAGTAGGGACATAATCTCATTCCCGAAGGAATCATACTCTTTGTTTCCGTAGGAACCTCTACCATATTCCGGAAGGATCTATATCTCTTGACCCCGAAGGAACCATACTCTTGTGCCCGAAGGAACCTTACTCTTGTTCTCGCAGGAACCATACTCTTATTCCCAAAGGAATCTTACTCTTATTCCTAAAGGAATCTTACTATTGTCCCCGTCGAGACCATACTCTTATTCCCAAAAATATCTTCTATTTGTCCCCATAGGAACCTTACACTTATTCCCGAAGGAATCATCTATCTTTTATCCCCATAGGAACCTTACATTTATTCCCGAAGGAATCTTCCATCTTTATGTCTCATCACGAGACTATATAATCTTTCTCTGCCAATGATTAACTCAGTAAGCACTTATTCTTTATTTATGTTTAGTATCTTATAACATTCTACACAATACTAACTATAACTAGACACACTTACATACTTTTATGATTATATTGCATATAATCATCTTCTAACTCTTTCTTCTATCCCTTAGGCATCAACAAATACCATTCTTATCATCTATTCATACATAGGATTATATTACATATAATCATATTCTTTCATTATCTACTCTTAAGTTTATTACTCATAGTACCCTTATTCATCCTTTGCCCTCTTATACATACTTTGCTTATACATACATGTTCAGATACATGTCTTACATGTATAACCACATTTACTTAATTTTACGTAGGGTTATAATCTATATAACCCTATCTTTCGTTCCTCTTTGTCATGCTCAAATACATGACTCATTAACATATATATATATATATATATATATATATATATATATATATATAATGTATAAAATAACTTAAAAAGAGAGAGTAAGAGAGATATAACTCATATTATCAGTTAATGAAGACTAACTATCCCACTTTGGTTCTTTTCATCAATTGATGCATCTTGGATCCATCTTCTTGCTCTTAGGCCTATACATACACATACACAAGTATATTAATAATTGTCTTAGCCTATTAAGAGCTTAATTCTTATTAAGGTCAAAATGACCACTTAATGGTTCCTTAATCTATCTTTTCATTCTATGTATCTTAATCTTATCAAATTGATGGATTAAGCATCCCATAATACTCAATTCGTCATAATCAACTCTAATGCATCAATTAACATAATCATTAGTTAGGGCTTCAAACCTTAACTCTCATTGAATTCATCTCATCCATGGAAATCACATACACGCTTGTTTAAGGAATCTAAATATCTTATGTAACACTACTAACAAGCTCTCTTACTCTAATATAACATACCTAGCTCAATTTATCAAAAAGACCATTATAGCCCTTTAGCTTAAAACTGGAGAAATTAATTACCTCTTGGGTATTCCACCTTCAATCCAATCCATATCATCTTATATCTACCCATCTTTACTCAACATATTTATATGTAATATAATACATATATAGTTTAAAATCGAGCAAAACATGTATAAATCGTTCATTTAGCATAGATATTAGGAACACATATAATAGACACATATATCATGTAATTATCTTAAATACTTTATATCTATGTGTAACATGAAAGTAACTATGCACCCACCATATAAAATGGGTGACTGGTGATCTGGGCAGAGCTTCGTCTAACACCTTAGATATTCTTGGACATGACCTAAGTATAATTACTATAGAGTTTTAGTCTAATGATCCTGGAGACTAAAAATAGTCTAGATCCTCACTAATCTCAATGTCAACATCAAGATCTATCAAGTAAGGATCAACCAAGTAGGACGGTTGGGAGGCATGATCATTTCGACATAATAGCTTTTCTGAAATCCAACAACCAAGCCAACATAACCATTCTAGACACCTCTCCCGTAAGTATATCAATTAGTATAAAGACATGGAATTGTTGATAAATATTATTTATAGGTTCATAATGACGACTTATGACTATAAATATAAGTTACACAGAAAATACTAGAGTGTAGCTTAATTTACAGAGGTTCTTTTTGACAGAAGTTAGAAAATTGAACTGGCATGACTTCTACTCCCTAGCTACTACTTCTTCAGGGATTGCAGGGCTTCACCGAAGGCTAAAAATAAAGGAAATTGACTAAAATCGAGAGGATTTAGAGAACGAGGGGAATGGGGAGTGAAGAAGCAAATGAGCAACCGAAGTCTAATTATAGCGCAACTACACGCCGCGCACACTTGAGACGTCGCTTGTAACATCCATAAAACACGACCCAAAAATTTTCGTTTATATTGTTATAAAACCTATATCCAAATAAAGTGAAAATAGAAACTCATGTATCGTGTATCTCAATCATCATAATAAAATCCACTGGACAAAACATGTACTAAAATATCAGAGTGAAAATCCCAGGCTAATGACGGTGGTTTATGCCATGCGATCATCTCGAGCTCTTCCCCTTGCTACCAGAAGCACCTAAAACCAAAACTGAAACTGTAAGCACGAAGCTTAGTGAGTCTCCCCAAACTACCACATACCATACACAAACATAACATAGATAAATATAACTCTGGGACTACTCCCACTGCATCGGGACGAATCCCGACATCGGACTCCTGTCCGGCATAGGGCTCACCCCGGCTGTAACATCCTGAAATATCAAGAGTAAAGTTGAAGGGCTAAAAGAGTAAATTGGGAAGGGCAAACTCGGCGAGTCCATGGGTGGACTCGGCGAGTAGGGTCGCGACTTTGGTCGCGTGTTAAATGGCCAACTCGGCGAGTCAGCGGATGGACTCGGCGAGTAGGCGCTGAGTGGAGAAAACCCTAAATCCGGAGGATGAGCCCTATATAAAGAACATTATACCCTCTCCCCAACCTCTTTACCCCCTGTAGAAGTCCAGAAATCCCTGAGGCGTGATTGTGAGGGATTAGAGTGCAATTGGAGCTTGGAGAAGTGGTTGTTGAAGAAATCTTGAAGGAGAAGAGACTTGAATCAAAGGGCTTTGCAAGGATCCAGATTAATCTTCTCTTGGAGCTTCCTTTTGAGTGGAGGAGTTCGTGTCGGAGTTGGAGCAGCGGGACCTTATCTTTTCAGCCGGCAGTTTCGAGGTGAGTTATCCTCACTATATCAACAAGGTCTAAGGCACCAAGGCCGGCCCTTTATCGGATTGAGATCCGGGTATTTGTTGTTATGTTATTGCTTTGATATGTTTGCATCCTGGTAGCTAGGATGGTATATGTTAGAGACCTGGTTAAGGTCGGTTCCCTGATATGTAGGGTGATGCTATGCTAGTGATCGGTTAGGTCGGTATCCTGGTTAGGATGATGGTATGTTATGTGATCTGTTTGATCGGCTCGTTGACTGTGAATTGTTATATGATTGTATGTTTATGTGCACATGGTTGTTTGGACTGGAGTTGGGTTGAGGCGGGTCCTGCTTTGTGCTGTAGGCCAAGATACCCAAGGCGGACCGGTTGTCCCGAAGGCCCAGCGAGCAGTCCGGGGCGGACCAGACGTGCCGAGGCTCGAAGAGTGGACCAGGCTGACTGAAGGCCCGACGCGGGCGAACCAGTCATACTGTAGACTCAAAGAGTGGACCGGGTGGATTGAAGGCCCGGTGCGGGCGGAACAATCACACTGTAGACTCGATGTATATGGCTAGACTCGGAGGGTGGACCAGGTGGACTATTGGCCGGTGCGGCGGACCAGTCACACAGTAGACCCGAAGTGCATGGCTGTTCTGTGATTGGATATGTTATGGCATGATATGCGTGTATGGTATATATGGTTGGTATTTTGGGGATATCTCACTAAGCTTTCGGGCTTACAGTTGTGGTTTAATGTTTTTCAGGTTCTTCGGGAGACAGTGGCAAGGCAAAGGCGTGATCGTACCGATCCTCGTGTTTTTGTCGTGATGTGATTCTAGGAATACTTTAAATAAATTGTGTTGAAAACCTTTTTGTAATAACTTTAATGGAATCGGGTTGTTTTTGAAAAATTTAAATTGGTTGGAATTTTTCGGTCGTTACAAGTTGGTAGGCGTACCAGTAAGTAACCCCAAAATACCATACATGATATTTGTTTTTGAGCTTTGATAGAACAGCATGCTAGTGCTAGGCTAGGGATCTTCAGGATTTCATGATAATGTTGCCTGATTTATGATGCCTGTTAGCCTAGGGTTTCCTTGTGGGAGATTTCCAGTGTTCCTCTAGTAGTTTGGGTTGAGCGTTTGTTATGTATGTTTTCACTAGGGTGTTGTGGTAGTACTTCATACAAATATGGGTAGGTGTGGAAGGTAGTATGGGCCCGTAGTACTGAAAGCACAGGACCCATACGCGTATCAGGGAAACCATGACCTCTAGGGTTGGGTTGAGAGTTGGTTCCCGGGTTAGTGGTAAGAATCTGAGATTTTGTGGTGTCTTTCAGTATGGAGATTCCGAGGCATGCTGGGAGTGGATCCGGGACAGGATCGGGAGCAGAAGAGGGAATTCCGGGCGGGTCAGTACCGCCCGAGGTTGTGGGTCAGATGAGCACAGGCAAGTTGGATGCTAGGATTCGTGATATCCTGCATGATGAGGTTGCTGCATTCTTCCGGGCCGAGCTGCCGGAACTGTTTGGGTCGATCAAGACCGCCATGGTTGAGTATTTTGATGAGCGCTATGCAGCTCTCACAGAGACGGCTGCCGCGGCGGCTACAGCGGCTGTAGCAGCGGCAGGGGGAGGAGCCGGTCGGGGTTTTCAGTATCGGGATTTCGATAACACGAAGCCTCCCACCTTTGATGGAGTTCAGGACCCGATTGTTGCTATGAGATGGTTATCGGACATGGAGGGGTGTTTCTTCATGTGTTCATGCCCTGCTGATCAGAGGGTGAGGTGTGCTCTGAACCTGTTGAGACTCGGGGCGAAAGATTGGTGGAGATTGACCACGGGGTCATATTCGGATGCGCAGAGGGCTGCGGTTTCATGGCATCAGTTCAGAGAGATGTTCAGCATTCGTTATGTTCCGCGAGTTGAGAGAGAGATTGGCTCAGGAGTTCCTTGAGCTGAAGCAGGGTTCGGAGTCGGTGACTGAGATCACCAGGATGTTCACTAAGAGGGCGATGTTCTGCCCTGAGTTCGCTTCAGAGCAGGCTCAGATGTCTCGATATCTGAGCATGCTCAAGAGGGATATCAGACAGTTTGTGTCTACGCAGAGGTGCGAGACTTTGTTGGAGTTGCAGGAGGCCGCCAGGCAGCGCGAGTTAGAGATTGAGTTGCAGTTGCGTGAGCTGAGGCAGGCTCCGGTCCAGTCGCAGCCGGCGCCAAAACGGTCCAAGACCGTTCATTCTAGAGTGGGAAATCTTAGTAGCCACACTTGTGGGAAGTCTGGGAGGAGTTACACTGGAGTTTGTAGGTCCGGTGGTGCATGCCGCAAGTGCGGAAAGGAGGGGCACTATGCGAGGGATTGTCGGCAGTCAGCGCCGGTTCGGGATTTGAGAATTTGTTATCATTGTCATCAGGTTGGACATTTGAGGGTCAACTGTCCACAGATCGCTGCAGGACTGGTGCAGGCTCCAGCACCGGCCACTTTGAGGATCACGGGTGGAGATCAGGGTGGAGCGGAGCCCCCAAGGGCTCAGGGTCGTGCTTTTCAGATTACAGCAGAGGAGGTCAGAGCAGTGCCGGATGCAGCTGTGGGTATGTTTCTTTCTAGATGTCTTGTTATTTTGTGTGTATTGTGGATTATTGTTTATCTGCTGGTTTCATTGTGTGGCTTTCGGTGTGGTATTCGTTGTTCTTTGAGAGTTATGGTTTGGTTATGGGTTATTGTTTGCGAATTTCGTTGGTTATCATTCATGAGGGTTATTGGTGGAAATCTGGCATTGGTCTGAATGTCGGGTAGCATCTGCTTTCTGAGGAGTGGTTAGATGCAAATTGAGTTTCTTTCGAGCGGGATGATCAGTGTGGAAATGGGATTTTTGTGAAGGTTGTTTATGCTTGCAGGGTGTAGTTCGCAGGTAAGTTTTGTGTTGTGTAAGGTTGTTGAGGGAGGTCGATGATGGCGACCGGTGATTGATAGTCAGCGCTATAAGTAGGGGAGAATTGGAATATTCTTCGGAAGATCGATGAGCATGTAAGGTTGTTTAGCTGTTTGGGATTCAGTAGTGTTCTGTCAGCCAAGAGCATAGGCTGGTATGAGTAAATGGCAGGCGTGCGGGGTGAGATACAGACCTAGGGCATTTGATTGTGGAAGGCCTGGGATCGGGCCGGGATCGAGTATGTATGATGGAGATAGAGTTCGGAAACCCTAGAGGGCTAGAACAGTATGAATGGGAGGATTTCCCGGAGAGATAGCTCGGAATGATGAATGTTAGTTGAGCGGTCTGGATAGACTGAAGGCCGGTAGGCGTACCAGTCAGACCGAAGGCTCGGAGAACGGTCCAGCCAGACTGAAGGCACTGGAGGGCGGTCCAGATTGGCTGAAGGTTCTGAGAATGGTCCAGATTGGCTGAAGGCCTATTAAGGCGGTCCAGTCATGCTGAAGACTCTGCAGGTATTGATAGATCGGTTCGAGGAAATGGATTGAGTATGTTGCGATGTGTTAGCATTAGAAGGTCTGGCCCCGGGTATTGATTTTGATTAGTGAAGATAGTGCATGAACTCGAAAGTCCTTGCGAGCAGATTCAGAGCATGTGTGTTGCATGGATAGCGGTTATGCTATAAAGGAGTGGTGTAGCGTGGGGCGAACACCGTGGCACTTGTCGTAGTGACAAGGCGGCCAAGTGGATTTCATTGGAAAAGGAAGGAGAGAGGAATGTAACTCCGAGAGGGGGTGTAAATTCACGGAAGTGGAAGCAGCAGCGCAGGATTGTGATTGGAATGGTCCAACTGCGGTCATCGGGCAGCGTGTTTGCGACAGTGGTATGGGATCACATCCGGTTTGGGATGTCTGCTGAGGTCGCGGAAGGAATTCCACGGGTGTAGAGCCAAGAGGCTCGAAAGGGATGCAGGGAGGGAGTCTTGGGCTCTCAGTGTGATTCTGATCAGGGAATTGTGTATGTAGTAGTGGTTCATCTTGGGGGATGTTTGGAGATGTCGTCAGTGTAAACGGGTTTTCTTAACCCGAGAGTGCTAGGGCTAGTTCAGCATGTGCATGTGATTGCAAGGGGAGAACTCATGGGAGTTGCTCCGAGGCTGAAGAATGTGTCATTCTGTCAGCAGGGTGTGGATAAGTTGGACTTGGGTCAGGAACCCGGTGGTTTAGGGTTATATCTAGCTCGTAAGAGTCAAGTGATTGTGGTGATCAGGATCGAGAAAAGTACCATGGAGTGGTACTCGGTTAATAAGTGTGGAGCCTGATTAGGTGTGGTTATCAGAGAGTAAAGCTGGTGGCCGACTTGAGACGGTGGACAGGACACCGTCATAAAAGAGAAAGTGAGTTTCGGGTTTCGATGGTTGCGTCTTGAGGAACCTGGTTGGGTAAATGCCAGGTGGTGCGTTGCGGGAATATTTCTGGAGTTGAGTCGCCGCAGGCTTCGAGGACGAAGCCTAATTTAAGTGGGGGAGAATTGTAACATCCCGGAATATCAAGAGTAAAGTTGAAGGGCTAAAAGAGTAAATTGGGAAGGGGAAACTCAGCGAGTCCATGGGTGGACTCGGCGAGTAGGGTCGCGACTTTGGTCGCGTGTTAAGTGGCCGACTCGGCGGGTCAGCGGATGGACTCGGCGAGTAGGCGCTGAGTGGAGAAAACCCTAAATCCGGAGGATGAGCCCTATATAAAGAACATTATACCCTCTCCCCAGCCTCTTTACCCCCCTGTAGAAGTCCAGAAAGCCCTGAGGCGTGATTGTGAGGGATTAGAGTACAATTGGAGCTTGGAGAAGTGGTTGTTGAAGAAATCTTGAAGGAGAAGAGACTGAATCAAAGGGCTTTGCAAGGATCCAGATTAATCTTCTCTTGGAGATTCCTTTTGATTGGAGGAGTTCGTGTCGGAGTTGGAGCAGCGGGACCTTATCTTTTCAGCCGGCAGTTTCGAGGTGAGTTATCCTCACTATATCAACAGGGTCTAAGGCACCAAGGCCGGCCCTTTATCGGATTGAGATCCGGGTATTAGTTGTTATGTTATTGCTTTGATATGTTTGCATCCTGGTAGCTAGGATGGTATATGTTAGAGACCTGGTTAAGGTCGGTTTCCTGATATGTAGGGTGATGCTATGCTAGTGACCGGTTAGGTCGGTATCCTGGTTAGGATGATGGTATCTTATGTGATCTGTTTGATCGGCTCGTTGACTATGAATTGTTATATGATTGTATGTTTATGTGTACATGGTTGTTTGGACTGGATTTGGGTTGAGGCGGGTCCTGCTTTGTGCTGTAGGCCAAGATACCCAGGGCGGACCGATTGTCCCGAAGGCCCAGCGAGCGGTCCGGATAGCCTGTAGGCCCCAAAAGGGCGGACCAGACGTGCCGAGGCTCGGAGAGTGGACCAGGCCGACTGAAGGCCCGGCACGGGCAGACCAGTCATACTGTAGACTCAGAGAGTGGACCGGGTGGATTGAAGGCCCGGTGCGGGCGGACCAATCACACTGTAGACTCGATGTATATGGCTAGACTCGGAGGGTGGACCAGGTGGACTGTTGGCCGGTGCGGCGGACCAGTCACACAGTAGACCCGAAGTGCATGGCTGTTCTGTGATTGGATATGTTATGGCATGATATGCGTGTATGGTATATGTGGTTGGTATTTTGGGGATATCTCACTAAGCTTTCGGGCTTATAGTTGTGGTTTAATGTTTTTCAGGTTCTTCAGGAGACAGTGGCAAGGCAAAGGCGTGATCGTACCGCTCCTCGTGTTTTTGTTGTGATGTGATTCTGGGAATACTTTAAATAAATTGCGTTGAAAACCTTTTTGTAATAACTTTAATGCAATCGGGTTGTTTTTGAAAAATTTAAATTGGTTGGAATTTTTCGGTCGTTACACCGGCATCCGACCGCATCGGGCATCGGGCTCGCCCCGTCATCGGGCTTGGCTCGGCATCGGGCTCACCCCGGCACATACATAACATATGATATATCATAAACACATAACATAATCACATAAACTGCATCGGGCTTGCTCCGGCATCGGACCGAAGTCCGGAACATAACACATATAATACAGGACTAGCATAGCATACATCGGGTTTACCTCGACATCGGGCTCTCCCCGGAACACATAAAACATAACACATAACACATAAACATGCATGAATGACAAAGAAATCAAGCATACATAACTACTTCTTGGGATCGCCCCGGCATCGGACCGAAGTCCGAAACTACTATCATCTAAACGGCTGGCATTATGGCCGTAGACCCGTTCCTACTAGAGGAAAACTCACCTCTCAACTGACTGCAGAAATAGCTCGTGCAAAGGTGACACCATCGACTGCTCCACTACTCCCTGACTATAATGATCAAATAAATATTTAGTTAGAAACTGATGACTCTTCTATGGGTAAAATGACTATTTTACCCCTTTGATTTAATTTGGGCCATGACATAAATACACTCCTTTCTTGTCCTCACTATGGCCCAATAAGTCCCCAAATGGCCCAATTTTCTAAATTGGGCCCAACTCTTCAAATGGGATTTCCTCCCAAGCCCAAACCAATTCTTGGGCTCTTTACTGGCTTCTGAAGGCCCAATACAGCCCAACTTATGCTATGACCAAAGGTAGGCCTAAACCAAGGCCTAATAACTTAGAACCCACTGATTGGGCGAACGTTGAGCGTACCCATCTGTACGTTGCGCGTACTGGCATGTACGCCCAACGTACGCTCCTGTTAAGCCATATCTTCCAAAACAACTTAATCCCTTAAGACACTACGTCCATACTACAGATCTGGGTCCAATACCTCGTCCTAGCCCATAAAGTCGGTCACTTGGTGGCTTGTAATCCATCAAATGAGACCAACACTAAAAATGACAATGAACTTCCAAATAAAAGGCTAGATCTCTTGCATAGCTTAATAAGAGCCTCAAAGCTTGCAACTTTACTGCTAAAGGGACTCATTGAGCTTCAAGAGTGGCAACCCTAAGCTCAAATTCGAAGTTGCATGATCAAGATCCAAACTTTGGACCTAAAAAGGTCCAAATCTTCCAAACCCTAGATCTAGACTTTGAGGAAGAAAGTTAAGAGCTTTATACCTTCTCTAGATGCCAAATGACGAGCTTAGTCCAGATCTTTGAGCTCAAGGCACTCAAAGGCTTCTCCTCCAACCTCTCCTTTTATGTTGCACGTACGTGTGCGCGTCCCCCGAATCCGATGTAGGAGTATGGGGCTATAATGGGGTATTTATATGACTTAAACCCTAAAAATTAGGGTTTGCTATCTGCTCACATACTCACGTACGCTGCGTGTACTCCTAGTATGTTGCACGTACGTGTGCGCGTCCCCCGAATCCGATGTAGGCCACTACGCCCCGCGTACTCCCAGGCTACGCCCAACGTATGTCTTATGGGCAACCCAAATCCTTGGCCCAAACATAAATTAAGGAGAATTAATTAATCAATACCTCGAAAGTCGATCGTTACATCGCTCCTCCCATTTTCTGCCATGTGTCGCAAATATGGTGGTACATGCCCCACCTTGTAGAAGGTGTGCGTCGTTCAACCCACCTGTGCGTGACACTTCTCATAAAACTTCAAAAAATCATATCTTCTTTATATAAGCTCCGTTTTTGAAGTTCTTTATATCCCCGAAAAGCGCTCGATGAGATCTACAACTTTCGTTTAGACTCCATCGGCTAGTTTTGACTTTATTTTTAAACCTATATTTTTAACAGGCTTAGACTGTTAAAGTCTGTTAAAAATTCATAACTTACTCATATGATATCCGTTCTCGACTGTCTTTATATCGACGGAAGCATATAGACGGGATCTTCAACCCTCTTTTAGATTGTTTTTCCTAATAATCAACCGATTTCTACTTCGGTTTATGAGTTGTATACTACTATGCTGAAACTTCTAAAACTTGTAACTTCCTCTTACATAGTCATATTGGGGTGTTCTCTATATATACACTCTTTCTTTAACGACTACTACGACTTTCGTTTAGATTACTAAAGCTAATAATCGTCCTAAATCTGATTTTCTATTTAACATATCGTATCTGTGCCGGTTTGATCATGAAATTTCAACGGGTCATAACTCATCCATTATAAGTCCGTTTTGAGCACTCTTTATACCTACAAAATCTTTATTATGACTACTTTGTCTCACTCATAGGCTATTCGTTCTAATTTTTAATCTATTTAGATGCGAATTCTATCCCTAATTTACTACGTAGCTATAACCACAAAATGTATACTTATATATACATACAAATAGCATGTAATAATCAAATAATCCTCTTTCGTTAACCTCAAAAGATTATAATTATTGACCTTAACCACTTCATCATCTTTATTAATGTCTAGTGGGAAATGTGGATGTTACATGGTACTATATCCCCACTAGCAACCTAATTTGGCTACCATGTCGTGGTACCTATATACTGTGCCACGGAGCAAAGTACCTTGTTATTATTTCTTACATAGAACACTCATCGTGTCGTGGCACTCAGCCTACCACGCCGTGGTTCCGCCTTCACAACAGCCCTTTGGCTGCCTCCATTCCAACTTTGGGACATTTTTGTCCCACCTTCCATCCTTCATATTTTATTCGTTTCTTACTCGTTTTTGATGTTCTTTATATCTACACGAAGTTGGTAACATACTCTACATATATTTTAAGTCATATCTCACTGACTTAATATGGGTCTTAATCTATTAAGTCACAAACTTGGCCCAAAAAGCATAAAAATACCAACTTTACCCTTTTGGCCAAAATGCATCTTCTCATGCATTCTTTCTCTTAAAATCTCATCTAATCTTATCTTAGTGACTTAAACTTATGTTGGCCATTCTCATGAAGTTACCACTTCATATTCTCATATTTTATCATAATTGACCAAATTGCCATTTTGGTTAATATTTAACTAAAAGTCAGCTTACTCAAAATTTCTGTTTTTTACAAAGACAATGTAGAATTGAGAAATGTTTTCACAAACATTAATGATAATATTTATACAAGGTTACAAGGGAGTATTAGTGTTGGTGATTTTAGTGTCACCAGACATTTGGGTAATTGGAACTAACATGCAAGCTAAGGGGCTTATTATTTGTACTCTATATTATATGTTCGGTGAACGCGGAGTGCATGCATATATAAGATCAAATTATAATCTGGTACAATAGAAAGACGGAGGTCAAAGGGATTGTGTCCCTTATAGGGTCTTAGGGACAGCGCTACAAAAGATCTTCGGAAATTTGAATTAGTTTTATTATGGAAAAACCAAATTTCAGTGGGTGATTATGGTAGGATTGACAAATCTTGTCAATTTTGGAAACCATTAAATTCGAGATTCTCCTAACTAATTTAGAAGATAAAACCCTAATTTTCCATATATATATATATATATATATATATATATATATATATATATATATATATATATATATATATATGTCTCATCTTTTGAGCCGTAGATAGAAACCTTCTCAACTCTTCTTCTTCTAAAAGAAAACTCAGAACTTTCTTGTGATTTGGTTTGTGTTTCTATGCCTAGATACACAAGTTTCCTTTTGGATTATTCTAGAATGGATTTCCTGTAACCAAAGCATAAGGTGGAAATATCAGTTCGGGAAGTAAACTTACACGTTTCATAAGGAATCCAATTCTCTACCATCTCCCTACTTATATTACTCCCCAAAAGTTAGTGCTATATACACATTGGGCCAAGTATGGTTACCAACTGTAACACCTCGAATTCAGAAGACTTAGAAAGGAGAGGAAAACCTCAAGATCAGAAGGCAAATCGTCGAGTAAGTGGGATGACTCGATGAGTAGGAGCATATTTTGGGTCACGGGTTAAGTGACCTACTCGGTGAGTTGGTCAGGGTTGGGAAACCCTAAATCTAGGACTTGGTGCCCTATTTAAACATCTTATTCTCCTCATCTTGGTTCCATTCCCAACCCATGTTGTCCAGAACTTAACCCATGAAACCCTAGATCCTGTTGAGAGTGTGTGAGCCACCCTTGAGTGTTTTATGTGTTCTTGAAGGCTAGAAGAAGAAGAGGAAGCTTGAAGGTTCAAGGAGAAGGTTGTGGATCCAGGGGTTTCGTTCTAATCTCATCACTTTCTGGTAATCAAGCTCCTAACTTGCCTTGTAGTTTTTTAGATCTCTTTATGGCCCCTTTTATGGGGGTTTTTGTCCAAGAAGTATGATTCATGGGTTAAGGATGTCCCAAGTTGATGATACTTTCAGATCAGAAGTCATTAAGTGTTGTGAAGGCATAAAGGTGCAAACTTTATGCCATTAGAGTCCCATGCAAACCCTAAGGATGCTAACATGGCCTTTTAAGCCCCAACGAGCCATGCATGGAAGTAAAGTTCAGGACTTTACGTGTTTATTGGGTGACTAGGGCCTAGATCTTGGTTCCCCTGCTGTGGATTGGAGTAATATGGGTTTTAGTCATAGATTTTTGTCTTAAAGGGGGCTAGTGTTTTGGATAAACCCATTAAGAAGGATTAGGAATGGGTAAAGTTGGAAACTTTACCCTTAATGGGTCATTTCCAACATGTAGATGAAGTTTGGGGTCTGGATCCGAAGTGTAGGGGCTTAATATGTTAAGATGGCCCAAACAGAATGAGGGACTCGGCGAGTCCAGGAAGGGACTCGACGAGTCGAAGCGAGTTATCCCGTTTTTGTCCATGCTAGAACTCGGCGAGTCTGAGGGCTGACTCGACAAGTTGAATCGATAAATCGCGACCATGAGTAGCCAGGGAACTCGGCGAGCCAGGGGAGGTGACTCGACGAGTTGGATCACAATTTCAGGATTCTGATTACTGGAACTTGGCGAGTTGATGGAGCAAATCGGCGAGTTGATGGAGTAACTCGGCGAGTTGAGTCAACTCGGACTGTTGACTTTGACCGTTGACTTTAACTTTGTTCAACGTTGACCTAGTTTGACTTTGAGGACATTCTGGGACTAAGTGTCATGTTGTTACTGATAGTCCGAGGAGCCGAAGGAGTAGCAATTCGAGGA
Organism: Lactuca serriola; assembly: GCF_051521515.1. Lineage (NCBI taxonomy): Eukaryota > Viridiplantae > Streptophyta > Magnoliopsida > Asterales > Asteraceae > Lactuca > Lactuca serriola. The sequence goes on from NC_136415.1 coordinate 31,814,599, forward strand.
ATTGCCATTTAGCAGCCAGAGAAGTATCAATAGGACTTCAGCAGTGCAAGGTGAGTCTCCTCACTGGGTGCATGGGTCTAAGGCCACAATGTCGGCCCATTATGTTTGGGAATAATAGGAAGACCTGGGAGTTAGCCCTAGGCATTGCATGTTATATGTTCCGGATCATGATCCGATGCGGGGCGAGGCCCGAGGAATGTTAGTATGTTAGAGGTCTTTGTGATTCTTGCATGTGTCGGTACAATAGGTTCTGGACCAAGGTCCAATGTCGAGGCAAGCCCGAAGTACGTTTATATGGTAGTATGTCCGGACTAGGGTCCGATGTTGGGGCAAGCCCGAGGAAGATTTATATGTGCATGTTAGATTATACTTGTTGTCTTTGTGATACTTGTATGTGCCTGGTAGGGAGTTGATTGTGGGCAAGGTCTCGTATCTCATCACTACCTAGGTATGGATGGAGTTCCATATCTCAAAATTAGTAGAGTAGGGGTCGTGATAGGAGAGAAATGAGTGTCGGCGGGGCTCGTATCTCACCATCAGTTGGAGTGTGTAACTCAACAGTAGCATACCAGGGGTGGGGCCCAAGTTAGGCGAGACCTTAGATCAGGAGTACAGTAGAGTATGTTTCTTCATGTATTACTATGTTTATATGATTGTATATGTATAGCGTGCGAGGCCCAGAGACAGGCGGGGCCTAAAAGAGACAGATATGTATGCCGAGCAGGGCTCAATGCCAGGCGGGGCCTATGCCGGAGCAAGTCCAATGCCGGGCAAGTCCCGATGTAGCGGGCGGGGGCCCACTACGTGATTATGTGTATGGTATGTGGTAGTAATGGGGAACTCACTAAGATTCGTGCTTATGGTTTCCAGTTTTGGTTTCAGGTACTTCCAGTAGCGGAGGGAAGAGCTCAGGATAACTGCATCGCACACACACCAAAAAGTTTAGCCTGTGATGTTTTACTCTGATAGAATGAACATGTTTTAAATTAATACTCTGTTTTGAGAAAACAACTTATGTTCATGAAAGAAATGATTTGATAATTATGATTTGTTTAATGATTTAAAAATGAAATTTTTGGACCGTATTTTTGGGATGTTTCACCAACATTAATTAGTAGACAAACATTAGTGACTACTTTAGAGTTTAGAGAGAATGATGTAGATAGCCCATCCAAAAGGATTTGTTAGCATCTTACTTTTCTTTCTCTATGGGGACAATTGGTTGGGAATAATGCTTTTCCCTAATTTACGTTGTTTTCTACTAAAAAGTAAAAAGTATATTATATCTTACGTGTAATTTCTACATATCGATTCTAAATCGTTCATGTATCCAAGTTTTTGTATTATATATCTTTTCAGTCTTTCGTAACCTCAAAAGGCTAAGTTGGAGAGCTAAAATTGCTGCCCCTGACTCGATGCTAGATTACTAGTATTTAAAGTACACTAAATTATTTGGATCAAATCCTTAGTACTTGACCATGACTATATTCACCCTTTGACTTTGGTGTTTTGTTTCCAACACAATTCATTTGTTTGATGGTTTTCATACATTACAACCACTTTGTGGTGAAGAAATATGGTACTAGTGAAAAGGACTCGAACTCAACATTTAAATCCCACTAAGTAGACACGTGGGGGCTTATATATTGCAGTTGATAAGAAAGTGTAAGCTTTACAATTGAGATCATAAAGAAAGGAAGGAAGCATGAGTATAATGAAGGTGATGGTGGTTCTCTTGGTTCTCTTCAACTTCTATTTTCCTGCATCATCTGCTCCTCTTGCAAGCAATTTGAACTCAGGTTCTTCTTCTTCTTCTTCTTCTTCTTCTTCTTCTTCTTCTCTCTCTCTCTCTCTCTCTCTCTCTCTCTCTCTCTCTCTCTCTCTCTCTCAGGGGATTTAAACATTTAAATATCTATAAATACAATATTAAATTAACTATCTTTGGCAGTTGCTCAAAAAGATATTGGTTTTTGCAGGAAATCCGTCGGAAAAAATGAAAGAGAAACAAAAAGGTGAATCCAACGATTCCGTAACTGGTGGTGAAGTTGGAACCGTAAAGCAGAGTAAACTTGCTCATGCCGGTGCAAGAGGTGGAGGTGGCGGAGGTGGTGGGCACTCGGCCGGAGGCGGTGGGCACTCGGCCGGAGGCGGCGGCGACGGAGGTGGTGGACAGTCTTCCTCTTCTTCACGAGGAGGAGGCGCGGCGGTCATACCTGTATTTGCGGCTGGAGCTGCCGGTGCAGCTGGTCAACGCAACAATCACCGTAGTGCTGCCGGTATTTGTAGCCGGTGCCGGAAAGACATGATTCTGATCGACGTAGCTACCACTTTAGCATTAGTTTTACTGCGTATCTCTGTGTAAAATTCCACTACTACTTCTACGCATTAGTGAATAGAAGGGTAAAATCGTAAATTCAAGGAGGGCATCTATATATATATATATGTATCTGTTTGGTCAGTTTGGACTGGATGTTGTTAGGATTATTATTCGTTTTTATCGGACACGAATGTTTCATATTAATATTTCATGGAAATTAGTAAATACTAGAATTACTTTGACGATAAGGTTATGATTTATATTAAAGATTATCATGTTTGTCGATTAAAAAATCTAAAAAAAACGTGTCTTAGGCCTTTATGTCTTGAATATATAAAGACTGTTTTTTTGTTTGAATTGATAAGTGCTATTGTACCTAACTGTTTAAAAATACAAATAACAATTTATTTTTTATGTAATAATAGTTAAAAATTAGATTGAATACATGATTGCATTAAAAAAAACTAAAACTAAAATTTAAAAAATAATAAAAAGAACATGATTAATAACTTAAAATGAATATAAAATATGTTGGTGATTTGTTGTCATCAATATTATTTAAGTGTAATGGTATTACTTTGTTGACCAAAAATGATCTTGATAAATATTAAACAAGTAAGGAAGGTGTGAAGTACACACTTGTTTAGGTTTGATCAAGTTTTCAAAGTACACTGTCATTTAGAGGCGAAACCCCTAAACGAACGGGGGTTCAGGGGCAGCGCCCCTGGGAGCGGGGTCCAAGGGGCGGCAGCCCCTGGCAGGGTCCAAGGGACAGAGCCCCTAGCTGGGGTCGAAAAACGTATTTTCAGACAAACGTATTTTCAGAGAATTGACCATTGTTTGACCTTTATCCAAACTTCCGTTTTATGTCAGTTTTTACAATTTATGACAGTTTTCAGACAAATATCATAAATTCGGTTTTGGTCTCATTTTCTGGTACAAACGAAAATAATCATCAAAGCATTCCAAATTCTTGTCTTTCTGAGTCTTATCCGATTAAAGAATATTGGGAGTACCATCCAAATGCTTTAATCTGAAAGTGTTTTATACAATTCTCAGAATTTCAAGCTTTACTATACCCCAAGTCTAACAAAATAAACATAAACTCAATGATAAAATCGAACCAAAAAATACAAAGTCTAAAACTATTGGAAAAAATGACCAAATTCGATAAACGATGTTTAAGGATTGTGTCGTTACTCGTTACATAAACACATATCCATGTCATATGTCTAATGGAGCAATAGATGCATTAATTCGATGTGATTAGTTTTCTAGAGATATAATAATCAATTAAAGACCATATAGAATAAAACATAAAAGCTTGATCATTCTTTATTAGACTTATTGAGAAACAAGGGGTAATTAAAATATTAGAAAAAAAAACTGATGATTGAGATATTAGTTTGGGTATGACAAATTTTGTAGATTAAAGAAACTAATTTTATAATGTTGATAATGCATAACAACAACAAAAAAAAACAATAATAAAATAAAAAGTGAATCTTCTTACGAAGAAACATAAATTATATCTGAAAAAGTTAATTACCATATCTATTCAGTCTATTAACTCAAGAAAACGAAATCTTAATGGTTATTATTTGGAAATTAAACATTCAAAAAAAAAATTCTCATCACGATCTTCAATTTAAAATAACTTATCATTCAACTTTAAAACAACTTATCGCTCTAAAACCGTTCCATAAAAAAATATCGTTCTGAAAAATTCTAAATTTTAGCTAAAACAAAAATATCATATAATATGAGTAATGACATATGATGATTCATTAAAGAGGTAAAAAAATATATATATTGAATTAGGCAGAAAGATGAAAGAACTCTTTTGCCAATTAGGTGTGGTCCATGTGGAATATTAATTGTATATGTAGTTGGTTGAATACTTGAAGCAACTTCCTTTTTCCAATTTTGTTTTTTAACCACTAAAGTGGCACAGTGTTTTTGGACCCGTGGGTATATGCACTTTTACGGTTTTACTAATAAATGGTGGATTATATTGTTTTATTTCGATTATTGATAGTGTAAAGGAGGAGAATGTTAGAAAAAACGGGATATAGATCTATTTGGATCAGTGTGAGTTGTGAAACACTTTCAAATTAAAACATTTTGAGGGTATATTCAAAATCTCTAATCGGATGAAACTCATTATTTTTCTAGAATAAAGAATGAAGAAGATGTTATGAATTGTACCCAAAGATCCGAAATTGATCATGTAACAGAAACTAACTTTCTGTCTTAAAACTGTCATATAGTGGTTACAGGAAAACAAATTTCTGTTTAAAAACGATCATATTACCCTGTTAGGGGCTGTCGTCCCTTAGACCCCGCTCTCAGGGGCGCTGCCACCGGACCCCTGTCAGGGGCTTCGCCCCTAAATAGCAATATACTTTCAACAATGACAAAATCAAACAAATGTACACTCCGCACCATACTAATTTGTTTGATAATTGTCAAAGTGAAATTGATCAACAAATTAATCTCATTACACTTAAATAATATTAGTGATATAAAATCACCAATAGAAAACATATTTTTATAGAGGGTCGAAATCATTTTCGGTACCATATAGGTTAATACTAAAGGCTTTTTTTCTTTAACAACTTAGGCAGATAGGTGTATTTCCATCTCACACATCACACTGTGGTGGACTAACCTAGCTGGTGTATTTCCATTGCATGCTTCTCCTTTTTTTTTTTACAATTGGAATTAAAAAAAATTGTTTTTTAACTATAAATAAACAACATGCATTTTGTTTTATACCACAACATAAACACCCAAAACCTATATATGTTTTGCATATCAAATTCAAAATGTCATCTTCATCTTCCACTTTGTTGGATACATTGATTTGCAGAAATCAATGTTTATCAAGAACATTATGCAAACAACAAGCGTTTATCTACAATAAAACGAAGCTGAAAGTTCTCATTCAAAAATAAAAAAAAAAAGTCCATTATAAAGAAATCATGTGGTTGAGCACAATCATCTTGTACATGTAACATCCTGTTTTTCAGTATAGATCAGCTTAAGGCTTATCAATATCAAATAGGGGTTTTTGGAGAAAACCCTATGCCACGACGTGGTGCACGGATGACCATGACGTGGCATGTCATTTAATGAATCGTGTGTTTGGGTAAGCACCACGACGTGGTGGCTGCTGCAGCCAAAGCCCATGGATTTTAGGGTTTTCCCCGTATTTAAAGACCTTATCTTAGGGATTAGGTCATTTCATTCAGCCTACATTCCTTCATTTCGAAACCATAGCCCCTCTTTAGTGCTCTTGAGGTGTTCTTGGCCATTTGAAGACTCATTTCTCATGTTTTGGTGTGGAGCTTGAAGATCAAGTTGCTTGCAAAGTGCTTTGGTGAAGATCTCAAGTTTAGATCCACCAAATGGACTTTATTTATGGACCATAGTGAGTAAAAAGCTTCTGCCTTGATCTTTAGTTTGCTAGATTTTGTAGTTTGGTGATAATTATCCCTTTTGGTCCTTTTGAGCTTGTGTTTTGGAGTTGCATGAACTCCAACACATCTTAAGCTTGATTTATCATCTCATAATCTTGTTGGATTGGGAAAGTTTGTATCTTGACCTTGTTCATGAAGCCATGCATATTTTGGATGATTTTATGTAATATTGGACTTAGGGTTTAGAATCTTGCCTTAGGATGAGGTCCTAATGGATAAAGTTGGGAACTTTATCCATTAAGTCAATAAGAAGGAGTAGATATGAAATTTGGGCTTTGATCTGTAAGGATTAAGTGCTTAATGAAGAAAATGGCACTTCAGTTGGTTCCCACGACGTGACCAAGGGTGACCACGACGTGGTGGAGTTGGAACCCTGACTGTTTTGTCCTGACATTGCCACGACGTGGCAATGTTCTACATGTTGACTGATTGACATGGATTTGCCATGACGTAGCCAAGGATGGCCCATATAACACTCCAAAGAATCAAAGAAATTTAAAATTTTCAAAATCAACCATTAACCAACATTGTTTACAAAAAGAGTCATTGTTTCAAAAACATTATTTCAAAATCAGAGTTTTCCCAACACCCAGTGACATAAAACAGGAAGATGTGCACGATCATGCTTTTGCTTTCCCACGATCTTCAGAAGTACCTGAAATAATAAACTAAAGTTGTAAGTCAAAGCTTAGTGAGTCCCCCTAAAGTACCAACACACCACATAACAATCAAGCATACAAAAATGAGCAACCAACCTGACTGGAACACCTCACAGGTCCTACAACCTATCTTGACCGCTCTACGAGTAGCTGACCTGACTGGACCATCTCGCAGTGCCTATAGCCTATCCGGACCGCTCTACGGGCTGCCAGCCTGACTAGACCGCCTCACAGGGTCTACAGCCTATTCGGTCATCCCCGGGTGTCTTGGCCTACAACATAAAGTTGGACTGCCTCAACCCAACACAATATGTCGAGATATGCAACAAATAAACATAAACATAGAGAAAACAAATACAGATAATCATACTGATCCACTGAACAACTACACTTATCATATCACTATCCTGAGTAGGATAAATAATCTAGTGGGTCGACATTGGTGCCTTCGACCCACAGGTACAATGAGGAAAACTCACATCTCAGTCTGAATGCAGTCTGAATAATCCCTGCTTTGATAACTGGCTCTATCCAACTCCAAAATATCAAAACATTTTCCATTCTAAATTAATCGCATTTTTCCTAAATTATCCTTGGTCAAAACTGGTCAAAATCAACAAATGAACTGAGTCAATCCAACCGAGTTAACCCAGTCAAGTCAACTCAGCGCTCATACGTAAGGCGTACTTTGGATGTACACGGGGCGTGCTCAAGGTCCGAGGCATCGGGTCTTAACCTGCGTACATGCAACATACCATTTGGTACCCCAGCGTATGCAACATGTTTCCCTCTTAATGCATTAAGTGCTTAATACTTGATCTTTTACGTCCAAAATGCATATCCAAGTCCAAAACGTCGTCATTGACCGTAAAGTTTCCAACTTTATGGTTTTCCATGGCCAAAAAGTGCTCAACACTAAAAACCTCATTTACTTAACCCATTAAGACATTAAAACTCTTGCATGGAAGGGATAGAAGGGCTAAGATCACATTTTTATGGTTCATAATAGCTCCATAATGGATAAAGTTTCTAACTTTATCCATTAGAATGGTACCAGCAAATAAGATCTAGTCTTTAAGTCTCAAAGGGAACCAAAAGTGCATCTTTTTCAACTCAAATCATTAAGTCCAAGTCTCTAACCTTCGGATCTGAATTAAAATGATGTTTAGATGGATAATGTTTCAAAATTTATCCACAAAAGGTCACAAACTTTCAAGATCTAAACTTTATGCACTTAAATTGAACAAAAGCTCATAACACCCAAAACAAGCTAGATCTAACAATTTCATCATCAAGATTCAAACTTTAAACCTTTAGAAGAAAGATCAAGGTGAACAAAGTCTGGATCTACAAGCTCCAATGCAACCAACACTTCCTCAATGGGTTCCTTCTTCTTTAAGGTGCACCAAGAACACTCCAAAGCACTTAAAAGCACCTTCTTTTTGCTCATAATGCTCAATCTAGGGTTAGGGTTTCAAGAGAGGGTGTTGGAGAGGTGGAGGCTGAGAATGGAATGAGTTTGGGGAAGTTAAGGAGCTTAAATAGGGCTCACACCATGAAAATAGGGTTTGGGCACTAATCGTGTATGCCCTGCATACTCCTGGTATGCCCACTATACTAGGGATGCTCTAGTATACCCAATATATTCCCCGCACTCCCTGCGTACGCAGCTAACCTAAAAATTGTCCTAACTTCAAACTGTCGTAACTTCTTCGTTCCAACTCCATTTTCGGCGTTCTTTATATTGCTAAAAAGGTTTTGAAGTGCTCGACATTATTATTTAAATATCTTGGACTAAAAACTTCTTGAACAAAAATTCATATTTCATGCAAGAACCCAGACTATGACTTTTCCCTTTCTACCCTTTAGACCAAAACACAGTTCAAGGGTAAAATCTCTTTACTATCATTACCACCTTCCACAAGGACTAAACTTTACCTCCTTAAGGCCCAAAACCTTACACAATCGACTTCCGATCCATGGCTCAGAAATGGAAGGAAACAGGATGTTACAACCCATGACATGACGCTGACTTTGGCTTGGTTGGATGTTGATTGTTGACTTTTTGACCAGTTTGACTTTTGGTCAACCATGAGGGGTTTGAACTTGGGAGGGGAAAAATGATCTTTTGCCCAAATAAGGATTTACTTTTGGTGTTGGACTATTTGATCCAAGATAATTACCTTAATTGTTAATTATGATTTGGTTGTGGATGTGTTTAGTGTGAGGAGTTATTGTGCGAGCAACCAATGTGTGCGGGATTATCTATCAACAAATTGAAGTGAGTCTTCTCACTATACTTGCCTGTGTGGTAGTATATATGTGTTGACCAATTGGGTATTGCTTTCTGTTTATGTGATATGTGATATTGTGTGTGCTAAGACTTCGGGTAGTTCCCAGGGTTGGTGATAAGCCGCATGGCATACTGTTTGCCCGTTGAGATTTTGGGTAGTCTCCATGGCTGTTGATAACCCATAGGGCTTGTTGTTTTCCCATTGAGACTTCGGGTAGTCTCCAGGGCAGCTGATAATGTTTGTTTGTGTTGTGTTGTATGTGGTATATTGGGGAACTCACTAAGCTTTGTGCTTACAGTTTGTGTTTAAATGTTTCAGGTTTTCTTATATTAAAAGAGGGGCATGGCTGGATTGCTTCGCATCATTGGAGATTTCTACACATGATAATTTTTAATGATACTATGATAAATGTTTGAATCAAATGGTGCTATCTAGATCTTTGTTGTTGTAAGTTAAATAAATACTTTTATGTTTAAATAAAAATTGGGTTGAAATTTGGGACGTTTGTAACACTCGATTCCAGGTATGAAATTATTTTCATTTGTGTATGATATTTTTTTTAAGGCCACAACGTGGTGGAGCCTCACCACAACCTGGTGATAAGCTTTTGGGTCGTCGAAGTTTAATGACCCAACATGACGTGGTGACGAATGTTGGTGAAAACTCTAAATTTTAAGGGTTAGGCCCCTATTTAAACTCCTTAACCTCTCATAGCCTCCCTCCTATCATCCTCCACCTCTCCAAATCGTCCCTTGCAAACCCTAGATCCCTTGTGTGAATTTTTAGCCATAAAGTGTGTGTGTGTGTGTGTTTGGTGCTTATGAAGGAAGAAGGTGGTGGAAGATCATATTAGGAGTCCAAAGTAACTTAGGTCCAGAAGTTTATCTTCCTCAAGTATCTTATAAAAGGTATAAATTCTTCATCTTAATGAGTTAGTTGATAGATCTATGGATTTTGCCCACTTTTCTCTATGCCTTGTTGTTTTGGAAGGTTGAATCTCATAAAACTTGCAACTTTATGAATCTCCAGGCCATTTGGAGCATATGGATCTTTGGATCTGATTTAGATTTGAGTTTTGAGGCTATGCATTGAATCTTGTCTCTCTTGACCTAATTTGACCTAATAAGAGCTTAAGACATGCATTGGACATGCATGTCTAGAAAGCACCGATTTTTATGATGTGTTTGGTGTTAGAAACTCTTACAGAGCCTTTGAGCAATTAATCTTAAGGATTGAGTGAATATTTCTTAAGTTATGTGATGTTTTGGACCTTAAAATTGAGATCTATGCACTTTGAAGGGTTCTATTGGATAAAGTTGGAAACTGTATCCATCTAGACCTTATTTTGGACCGGATCTGAGTTGGAGACCCTTTTGAATTGAAGAAATGGTTGAATGCGTTAAGCTACTAAAAATCTTGTTACCATGATGTTATAGTATATGTCACAAAGAAGTTTAGCGATTAAACCGACACGGCTCTACGTATCGTAAAAAGTAAAATTTTGACAAAATAATTTTTAGCCTTAGCAATTGTTAGATGACATTTTATGCACCTTATAGGTTATTTTTCATTATCATTTAGCATCATATTTTTTACATTTTCATGTCATTTATTTAAATAATATTCAGCTCATGTCTTTTGTTAGAATTCCCGTACTACTCATGTTTTTATGTCGATTTCAGATAGTTGGAGTGGAGCAGTGCTTTGGGAGCAGTTGGATGCACATTTGGAGCTTAAAATGGAGCTTGGAACTTATGAAGTATGTTGCGGAATGATTGAATGATGTTTTGGCCAAGAAACATTCAATCAAATTGATCACACAAAGATAGAATCTACAATCTAAAGTTAAAGGATGTTGCTAGCAGCTTTGACCCCCTGTCAGTATTTTCACCATACCTCAAGAACCGTAACTCCGATTGACACGATTCAAAATGATCTGGAAAGAAGACAAAATTCCGGGTGTCTTAGGCACATCATGCGATCTCATGTTCTCTCTATGAGATCGCATGGAGCCTTTATACGGTCGCAGGTTAGGTTGCAACATGGATTCGAGGTTTTTTAGTGCCAAAAATTCATTTGGAAGTGAAAAATGAAAACTTGCGATCGTAGGTATTGTACATGCGATCGCAGGTTGTGCCCATGCGATCGTAAGTTGGCCAACAAGTGCCAAAATAGCATCCTACTCCATTAAAAAGACACGATACACATTTTCTTCAAAACCTACGATCGCAGGGTGTCTAAATGTGATCACATGTGCGTTGTTTTTGCTGCTGGATGTATATATAGACCATGATAGCATTCCAGTAACCTAAGTTGGCGATTCCAGAGGTACCAGACGATGAAAATTCGATTTTGGAGGCATTTCTTCTCCGATTTCAACGATTTCTAAAGATCTGAAGACTGTGGATCATCTCCTTCAAGTAGATTAGTAAGATTAGTTGTTTTATGTCTCTTTTCATTGGTTTTTATCAGTCTTTAGCCATGTCTGGCTAATCCTTAGTTTTCAGTTATGCAAAGATGAGTACTTCTCATTTGATTGATCATTAGATCTGGTTTTTTGTTAGTGTTTCTATCTAGAATCTTCAGTTTTGTTCTTAATGAATGTTTGATTATGATTCTTGTTAGTCTGATCACCTAGCTAGGGTTTTATCATTCCAGTTAATCAGTTATAGAATACATAATTGTTCTAATTAATTGGTAATAAGTAACAAGTAATAAATCGGTTCCATTGTTGGAATTTGACTTTATTGTAAACTGAAAAATCATATCTTTACGCTTCCGAGCCTGTGAGAAGTATTGAGTATTGCTGAGAATTTTACAAAGAACTTAATGCAACTTTTCTGATCTTAATTAAGAGTTTGTTTGATTAGACAGTAAAAAGTTAGGGTTAATTGAAGAGCTTGTTTTGGTTAACTAAATAAGGTAAAATAGATTATACTAGTTTTTCTCAGTACCAGCTTAGATAGAACGCATCTCAAATAACCAGGTCAATGTTGATTGCATGATCAGGAAAGTCACAATAGAGCTGAAATCATTTTTATATTGATTTTCATTTATTTTAATATCACTGCATTTTTAGTTTTTAGTTTAATAACCCCCCCCCCTTATATTTTCTGTTTCTTGACTAGATTGTGCCTGATGCAAAAAGGCATTGACCATTAGGCTGTGTCCCTGAGGATTCGACCTTGCTTCCCTGTGCTATATTTTTAGTGAAACTAGCAGTGATAATCTATTTGCTTAATACGCGTGCGACAGCGTGTTAACAAAATGGCGCCGTTGTCGGGGACACGGTGCTTTCTAAGAGTTTTATGCCAAAAAAAATTCGTTCATGTACACCTTTAGTTTTTGATCCAGAAATCGAGTGAACTGCAATGACACTAAAGAAAGAAGCAACAAGAAAGAAACGATCAGGTGGTCTCTTTGGTTCATCGTCATCCTTACCTCCAGAAACCCCTACACCACAAGGCACTCCCTTGTAGAACAAACCAGATCCATTTTTTCCGAAAGTACCCCCATTTTCTCCTCAAAACAGCCCCTATAAAACATACTCCCCACCACCCTCAATCAAATCAAAAACTACAAATTTTTCTGAAATCCAATCGGAACCTGAAAACAGAAATCATCATGAGCATAAACGGAGACGAAGCAGAAAAGACCCTTAGAGAGTAGGCCACTCAAGAAGTCAACCAGCAGCCCCTTTGCATCACTTTTCCGAAAGCCCAGAACTTCGAACTTAAATTTGGGATGATTCACCTTCTTCCTACTTTCAGAGGATTGGAAAACGAAGACCCACATAAATTCCTCAAGGAATTTCATGTGGTTTGTTCAGGAATGAAGTTGCATACTATTACATAAGTCCAGATTAAACTAAGGGCATTCTCCTTTTCTGTTCAAGATGCAACAAAGGAGTGGTTATATGACCTCCCGTCCGATTCGATAACAAGTTGGAACGAGCTCGCTAAACTTTTTCTAGAGAAATACTTTCCCAAGGCAAAAGTGTTAAATTTGCTTAGAGAAATTCTCAGTATTAAGCAAGGGAAAGGAGAAGCTCTCCACACTTATTGGAAGCGGTTCAAGAAGTTGTTAGTCCAATGTCCACAACATGGCATTAGCGGTTACCAGGTATACAGATGTTTATGCGAAGGCTTAGTACCAAAGGAAATGAGACTAATAAATGCATCGAGCGGAGGGTCACTTTCAGACATGACACCAACGAAGATTCGGGCATTAATCGAGAAGCTGGCAAACGAATCAAAACACTCAACAACTGAAGAATAGTGGTATCTAGACCAGCCAATAGGGGTCAAAGAAATAAGTAATTCCCACCTGGAATATCAGATTTCAGAATTGACTAAGGTTGTCCTCCTGCTAACAAAAGAAAAAGGTATCGAGTCAAAAGTCAACGCTTGCGGGATCTGCTGCAAAACTGGTCACCCAACTGACATGTGCCCAATATTGCAAGAGGTTACAGTTGTAGTCAAAGCTGTCGGGGGCTACCAACAGAACTTTCAGAATAATTATCAGCAGAAACAACAATTCCAGCCTCCACCCGGATTTCAGCTAGGGATGTCAACGACACCAAACGGGAGCGGAAATAGCTGCCCTCGCCCCCGCCCCCGAAATCAGTTGTTTCCCCCGCCCCCGGATCCCCCCCGTTTACATAGCCACCGGTCCTGCCCCCGTTCCCCCGGTTCCCTCAATTTATAGGCTTAAAATTCGATTTTTTTTTTCTAAAAAATTGCTTTGTTTTAGGCTAAAAATACTATTTTTAATAACTTTAAAAGCTTAAAACCTAATCTTTTAGAAACTAAAAACTTAAAAATCCAACATTAAAAATCCAACATTTCAAAACGACAATTCCAACAATGTTACAAGTATAAAATACGACAAATCCAACATTACAAATATAAAATACAACATGTCCAAAAATATATGATCAATTCACTACATCTTCAATATCTATTAATTGGAAACGAGAAATTGAAACCTAACCTAAACCTAAAAATAGAAAATGTATTTTTTATATATATTTTATATTAAATATATACTTTTTTACATAAATATACAACCGGGCCCCCCGCGGGAGTACGGGATGGAAATACCGACTCTCGACCCCGGTCTCGAAAATAAACGGGGTTTAGTTCTGCCCCCGCACCCGCTCCCGCTCCCGATTTTTTTTAAAAATTTTAGTCTCGTACGGTATCGGGGTCCCACGAGGGTTTTTGACATCCCTAATTTCAGCAGCAGTGATATTTTCAACAGCCGGGTCTTCAGCAAAATTTTCAGAATCAGCATAATTTTCAGCAGCCTTCACAGCAACATTTTGGCAGCTCTAGTATGGCTTTGGAAGATATTGTTAAAAGTCTGGCCACCAGCACTCATGCATTCCATAATGAAACCAAAGCCAATATAAAAAATCTGGAGTAGCAGGTGTCTCAACTTGCCACTTCTATGGGTCGACTGGAATCTCAAAGAAAGTTACCGAGACATACAGAAAACAATCCAAAGCACAATGTGAGTGTTATTTCCTTAAGAAGCGGAAAGACATATGTGTTGGATTAGGTGTCTAAGCCCATAACTATAATTGGTATGTACTTGAATTGATGGTAGCAAATGTCCTTTTGGGTTGCCTTCAAGCCTGACAATTGAATAGGATTATTGTTGGAGAAAGAAGAATGATTTATTAATTTATTACTTGGTTAATAAATTAATTTATTAATGTATTATGGATATAATATATTAATTAGAAATCATATTGTTTAATTAATATTTAATTAGAAATTAATTTGGAATTGATTTTGGGATTAATGGAATTAATTGAAACTGTAGGGCCTAAAGGTGAAAATCTTCAAAAGTTGAGCATTGAGCATTCTAGAACCTCCCTTAGAGGGATGGAACGAAATCTAGAGTGTCCTAGGTTTCCTTGGGCTCTAAGGGTTATCTAAGATACACCTACCTTATCCAAAACCTTACTTATCACCTATATAAACCCCTATAGGGTTAGATTTCGTCTAAGGGCACTCTAAGAGAGGCTAGGGCCGAGTTTTCCACTTCCCTTCTCTCTCCATAGTAATCCTTGGTTGCTAGGTTTGTTTGTGAGACATAGAGGCGCGATACTTGTGGCGCTTGCTACCAAAGTTCAAGATCTTCAAGGATTTGATTGTTATTACAATATAACAATAAAGGTATGTATCCTAACCCTAATTATATGTTAATTTCGAAAATTACATGTGCCTCCTAGGGTTTCTAGTTTTATGTTCACTGCTTGTATAGTGAAAACATAGATCCTCAAATTAGGGTTGCATGCACACATAGGATTGTTTGTTTTGTATAAAACCCATCAATATGAAGGCCCAAGCTTATCTGAACCAGAAAATAAGGCTGAGGAAGAATTTGAAGAAGTTATGGTTGAAGGGGATGTGGAAGAGACAGAAAAAGGAGCAAAAACTAAAGAGTATGAAGAGGTTTTGGTTGAAGAAGAAGCTGAAAAAGAAACTGCAACACTACCCAAGACAATTCTGAAGGAGTACAAGCCACTATCGCCCTTACCATCGCGACTGAGGAGCACGAAACGCGAGCGTGAGGATGAGGACATCATGAAGATTTTTCGCAAAGTGGAGGTAAATATCCCGTTACTTGATGTTATAAAACACATTCCTCATTATGCTAAGCTTTTAAAAGAATTATGCATTTCAAAGAAAAAACTAAAATCTAATGAAACAATTAAAGCTGGTGAAAATATTTCTTTAATTTTGCAAAATGGTTTGCCTCCAAAGTGCAAGGATTCAGGGATTTTCTCTGTTCCTTGTAAATTGGGGAACCTTAATTTTCCAAAAGTCATGCTTGACCTTGGTGCCTCAGTTAATGTCCTCCCATTTTCTATTTTTGAAAAAATTAAAATTGGGATCTTTGCAAAAGACCGGGACCATCATCCAGTTGGCGGATCATTCAACAGTACACCCAAAAGGTGTGCTTGAGGATGTTCTTGTCCAAGTGGGTGAGCTTATTTTTTCTACTGATTTTTATATATTGGACATGGGAAACTTGGACACTTCAGATGCGAACTCTATTATTTTGGAAGGCTTTTATGAAAACTGCAAAAACGAAAATTGATGTTTTTAATGACATGATTTCAACGGAGTTTGATGAGGAAGTGGTTAAATTTCAAATTAATAATGATGATTTTCCTTCTGAAAATGTTTCTATCAATTATATGGGTTCCAGTTGTACTTTGTCTCAGGGCTGCTGTGAGTTTTCTAATGTCTCTGTGGAAGAAAACTTTTTAGACAGGAATTCATCTGATAATATATCCAAGGAGCTGACAGAAGATAAGCGTGGGAGGTGGAAGAGGTTGAGATGAAATCTGCTACGGAAGAAGAATCAAGAAAAAAACTTTTGGAAAAAGAAAATGTGGAAGTGGTGATTTCAGATACGAATCTGAAAAGAAGAGATCTGAAACGAAAAGAATCTGAAGAGAAGATTTCTGGGAAGAATAAGAAGATCAGAAAGAGAAAGAAGTCTAATCAACTGAAAGACTTATCTGATAACTATTTGGAGTCTTTTCAGTTTGCTGAACAAGTTCCAGATCCACCCATGTTGCCATATTTGAAGGGATCTGGAGTCACAAGGAAAAGAGTTGAGCTTCAGAGAAGTCTCAACCATACCAGTTAATAATTTGGTTGGGTAAAGTCGAGCCAACGACTTTAAAAATGGGCGGCTTTCCGGGAGGCAACCCGATGAGTAGTTTTTAGTTTTTATGCTTTCAATAAAGAGATGGTCGTAGTTCCAAGCAAGCTTGGGGAAATCAGAGGATCTTCATAGTTGCTGAAATCCAGATTTTTAGTCAACATTCATTGTCAAATTCAGAATTTCTACGAACATATCAGGTACATTCATTCCTCGCTGCAACCCTTTTGCTTTTATTTTTTTATTGAGTTATTCATTCCTCTCTGAGCATTGAAGACAATGCATCATTTTAAGCTTAAGGAGGGGATTAGTGCAAAAATTTTGCATTTTTTGTTAAAATTTTAATTTTTCAGTTTTTCATTTAAAATTTTCAAATTTTATTTTTTGTTTTGCATTGCATTTGCATATAAAAAGAAAATCAAAAAATCCAAAAAATATTTTATTTTTCTGCATTCATAAATAAGTGAACAAAAAACCCAAAAAAGATTTTATTTCTAGTTATTTTTTATTTTCTACATATCAAAATCTTAAAAGATTAAAAATTTTACATGAGACGAGGATATCTTTTTACATTCGATAGCTCTGTTAAGATGAAGTGTGGTAGTTACCAAAAATAACGGTCTCATAACAATCAATTTTAAGAATTATATTTTCAAGTGCTTTAAATGTTTTCAATATGAACCATCATAAAAGTCAGATAATTTTTACAATGGAAGTGAGAGATGGAAAAACGAACAGTGTTTTGAAAATAATTTCCTTTAATGCTTTAAAAAGAATCTAGATTGGATAACCCTTATCATTTCTTGAAGTACCGAACCCTATAGTTTCTATGAGTTTTGAGGTTGGGAGGGAACTCTCATTATACCCATAATTTATTATCATTTTTGAAGTATTGAATATATGGTGGGCCTCAAATTAAAATCTACGCCCAGTAAATATATTTGTTAGAAATGGTATATCAAGAAACTTGAAGAAATCTGCAATTCAAAGTTAAATCCAAGTCAAGTTCAAATCGAAATCAAGAAGCGAGCAAGTTAAATATGAGAGTTGATAAAGACGAAGAAGATGTGTGGTATAATGAGATTGATCCCTCGATAGTGGAATCATAGGGGTACGCTTGGTTTTTCTGTCCATAATGGAGCTTACCACGTTTACCGGACGAGTTCGGAAAAAAAAGGAGGGGTTGGTCAAGCTAAGTTTTTATAAACGAATTTTCGTGAAATTATTTCTAAAAATACACTGTTTTCACAAATTTAATTTGGCGTAAAAATTATTTGCTTGAGCTTGCTTTAACTTATTAAATATGAAATATGAATCGTCAATATAAAGTATTGAGAATGTTGTCTAGGTAGTGATTTCATTTAAGCTTCCTCGTTGTGAAATCTGATCATGTGATAAAAAAAAAGAGTGTAGTGTTTTGATAAATTTAAAACTTTTAGTTTCCTTAATCTTCTTTTAGTTTTTATTCTAAGTTCCTTTTTATGTCATCTACATCTTTCCATTTGTTTATAATGTTTTATCTTTTTCTTACTTGAGGGCAAGTAATGTTTAAGCTTGGGGAGGTTTGTTAGATTCCATTTTATGCATCTTATAGGGTAGTTTTCATTATCATTTAGCATCACATTTTGTATATTTTCATGTCAGTTATTTAAATAATGTTCAGCTCGTGTCTTTTGTTAGAATTCTTGTATTGCTCATGTTTTTATGTCGATTTCAGATAGTTCGAGTGGAGCGGTGCTTTGGGAGCAGTTGGATGCACGTTTGGAGCTTAAAATGGAGCTTGGAACTTATGGAGTATTTTGCGGAATGATTGGAAGATGATTTGATCAAGAAAATTTCAATCGAATTTATCACAAGGAGATAGAATCTACAATCTAAAGTTAAAGGATGTTGCTGACAGCTTTGACCCCCTATTGGTATTTTGACCATACCTCAAGAACCGTAACTCCAATTGACGCGATTCAAAATGATCTGGAAAGCAGACAAAATTTCGAACGTCTTAGGAACAACATGCGATCTCATGTTGTCTCTATGCGATCACATGGAGCCTTTATACGATCGCAGGTTAGGTCGCAGCATGGATTCGAGGTTTTTTAGTGCCAAAAATTCATTTGGAAGTGAAAAACGAAAACTTGCGATTGCAAGTTGTGTACATGCGATCGCAGGTTGTGCCCATGCGATCTTAGGTTGGCCAAAAAGTGCCAAAATAGCATCCTACTTCATTAAAAAGGCACGATACGCATTTTCTTCAAAACCTGCGATCGCAGGTTGTCTACATGCGATCGCATGTGCGTTGTTTTTGCTGTTGGATGTATATATAGACCATGATAGCATTCCAGTAACCTAAGTTGGCAGTTCTAGAGGTACCAGAAAACGAAAATACAATTTTAGAGGCGTTTCTTCTCCGATTTCAACGATTTCTAAAGATCTGAAGACTGTGGATCATCTCCTTCAAGTAGATTAGTAAGATTAGTTGTTTGATGCCTCTTTTCATTGGTTTTTATCAGTCTTTAGCCATGTCTGGCTACTCCTTAGTTTTCAGTTATGCAAAGATGAGTACTTCTCATTTGATTGATCATTAGATTTGGTTTTTTGTTAGTGTTTCTATCTAGATTCTTCAGTTTTGTTCTTAATGAATGTTTGATTATGATTCTTGTTAGTTTGATCACCTAGATAGGGTTTTATCATTCCAGTTAATCAGGTATAGAATACGTAACTGTTCTAATTAATTAGTAATAAGTAACAAGTAATAAATCGGTTCCGTGTTTGGGATTTGACTTTATTATAAACTGAAAAATCATATCTTCACGCTTCCGAGCTTGTGAGTAGTATTGGGTATTGCTAGGAGTTTTACAAAGAACTTAATGCAACTTTTTGGATCTTAATTAAGAGCTTGTTTGATTAGATCAATGTTTTAAAAACCGGTTTGAACCGGTTGGACCGGGAACCGGAGAAGAAAGCGGTTCAACTATCACCGGTTTTATGTCGATTTCTGAACCGGATTGAACCGGCCGGTTTTAGAAAAACCTGGTTGAACCGGTCAAAATAAACCGGTTGAACCGGTTAAAGTGAATAAAAACACATGGAAAGAACCATTTGAATAAAAACTTTGATGATTTTTTTAAATGTATTTAGTTTTCTCTAAATAAAAACATATGATAAATGTTATAAAGTTTTTTTGGATGTGTTTGTATTCATTTAAAACTATATTTTGTTTTGGTATTGTGTTTTTTTAACATATATGGATTGATGTAAAATACTCGAACTTATGGTTATGTGTTATTTTAATGTATTTGGATTGATCTACAACTTATTTTTATGTATATTTCTAATGTTTGAACTAGTAAACATCAAATTCATAATTTATATATGTATATATGTATAGGAAAATAGGAAAAATGATGAAAATTATAGAAACCGGTTGACCCGACGGTCGAACCGGTTAAACCGGTTGAGCCGGAAATTAGTAAGCATACCGGTTCAACTAAAAAACCGGTTTTTAAAACATTGGATTAGATAGTAAATAGTTAGGGTTAATTGAAGAGCTTGTTTTGGTTAACTAAATAAGGTAAATAGATTATACTAGAGCTTGTTAGTTTTTCTCAGTACCATCTTAGATAGAACACATCTCAAATAACCATGTTAATGTTGATTGCATGATTAGGAAAGTCACAACAGAGTTGAACTCATTTTTTATATTGATTTTCATTTATTTTAATATCATTGTGTTTTTAGTTTTTAGTTTAATAACCCCCCCCCCCCCTTTATATTTTATGTTTCTTGACTAGATTGTGCCTGATGTAAAAAGACATTGACCATTAGGCTATGTCCCTAAGGATTCGACCCTGCTTCCCTGTGCTATATTTTTAGTGCAACTAGCAGTGATAATCTATTTGCTTAATACGCGGGCGACAGAGTGCCAACAACAATCTAAATGAATGTCGTAGTAGATGTTAAAATGAGAGCATGTATATAGAAATTGTTCAAATCTGACTTCGTTAGAGGAAGTTATGTTTTTTGTAAGATTTAGCGTAGCAGTGTACAGTTCGGAAATCAAATTTCAGATCGATCGGTTATTAGATGACACAATATAAAAGAGAATTGAAGATCTCGTTAATACGAGCTCAACAATATAAACACAGTAAAAAACGGACAGGATGACAAAGTTATGATTTTTGAACGAACTTTAAATGTCTAAGCCTGTTAAAATATAAATTTAAAAATAAAGTCAAAATTAGCCGACGAAGTATAAACAAAAGTTGTAGATCCCGTCGATACCTACGTGGATATAAAGAGCGTAAAAACGGAGCTAGTATGCGAAAGTTACGACTTTTAGAAGATAATTAATTTTTGGATTAACCAGCAGGTGACACGTGACAAGATCTAGGCCACACCTTCTTCCCCACGACTTGCCACCAGAATGCGACACATGGCACATTACGCCCAACGTAGTTTTTGATTACGCCCAACGTAACCCATAAAAATCCATTACGCCCAACATAATTCTTGAGTACGCCCACCATACTTGGGCGCTGGTAGCTATAAATTGAGCTCAATTCTCACTCTTTTCTTCACACCTCTTCAACCAATTCTCTCCCAAACCTCCCGATGTCCTAATACCTTTTCTCTAGCCCTCCTTAGGAGATAGTAGCGAAGCCTTAGAGTGCTAGACGACCCCGAGAAGAAAAGCTTTCGGCTCAGATGTTCTGCCCGCGCAGAGCTCGGTTTCTCACTAAACCACCTATAAGTTAAGTTATGCTTACCGTACTTTAAGTATAACTTATGTTTAAGTTCATTATCGTTATTATGAACCTATAACCAAGATTTATCAGTAATTTCAAGTCATTATAATGATTGATCTACTTATAGGAGAGGTTTCAAGAACGGTCACGTTGGCTTGGTTGTCGGATTTCAGAAAGGCTATACGTTGAAATAGTCTTGCCTCCCAACTGTCCTACCTAGTTGATACTTACTTGATAGATCATTATGTAGACTTTGAATTAATGATGAATCTAGACTAATAATTAGTCACAACAAATGTCAAACTAAAACTTAGTGATAATGATACTAGGTTACGTCAAAGGAAAAGACAATTACTAGAAGCGAAGCGTTGTCCGAATTTCGAAGTGTCACTTTAACATGTGAGAGCATAATTACTATCATCTTACACATAGTTATGAAGTATTTGATATTAATACGTGTTGTATGTGCTTATTGTATGTATTCCTGATATTTATGTGAGATGAACGATTTATACATATTTTACTTGATTTAAACTATATATGTATTTTTATACCTATAAATATATTGGGTAAAGATGGGTAGATGAAAGATGATATGGATGATGAGAAATGAAAGATGATATAGATGTTGAGAGGTGAAAGATGATGAGAAACCTTGACTTTAAAAGCTGATCCAATCATCTAGCAGAGTATAGATGACAACCACAAACTACTCTAGACAGTCCGGCAGAATGCTAGCAGGATCGCAACCTGTAGGTGTTTGTGAACGACGTGTTCACTAGATGTACTCTAAAAACCATGGAAGCTATGGACTTTGTGCCTTATAGATGAACATCGGCAGCTATGGACTTAGTGCCTAATAGATAACATCGACAACTGTTGACTTAGTACATGTTAGATAAACCCTGGCAGCGATGGACTCCGTGCCTTTTCCTTAGGACAATCCTTAGGAATGAATAAATGAAGAATAGATTATTCTTAGGGAAGACCCTTAAGAATAAAGAAGAAAATGGGGATGAGAAATTGGATTAATTGTTTAATGATTAAGCATAATAATTATATTATTGTGGGTTGAAAACCCTATGTACTCACCAGGTTTTCCAACCTGACCCACTCTGTTTATTGTATCACAGGTAGCGATATTAAAGATACATTCTGCCGAGGGATTCAAGGTGTATTAAGTCAGTAGTTTAAATACTGTAAGACTTGTAATATTTCGTTACGCTTATGTTTCTGTATTGATGATGACATCCAATGTTTTAATAAAAAAAATACATTTCTTCAGAAATGTTTCGATAATATCAGTATCATGTTTTCTGTGAACAAATTCCGCAAATCGGTCTTTTCTGACCGTGAAAATAGGGATGTCATAATGGATTATTATGTTAGGATGTTAGATGTCTGCATGACTCTTCCATGTGTATGCATTGGTATGTATGCTGAGCGGAACTCGATACCAGGCGATGCCCGAAGACTATGTCGTATGCCATGATCTTTGTGATTATTATATGTGTTAGTATGATTATATTTTTATATGCTTATACGTGTATTGGGTGGGCCCAATGATAGGCAGAGCCTGGTGATTGTCAGATCTGTAAACCGAGCGGGGCTTGATGCGGGTGCAGGGCACGAGATTGAGTGAGACTTGAGGCCAGGCGGGGCCCGATGAAGAGCGGGGGCCCAGTATGTGTTTATTATGTATGGTATATGGTATTTTGGGGAACTCACTAAGTTTTGTGCTTACGGTTTTCAGTTTATGTTTCTGGTACATCTGGTTCGAAAGGGAAGAGCTTGAGATGATTGTAGAGCCCAAACCACTCTTTTCCGCATTTTGTGATTTACTTTGATATTTTGTGATGTTGTGATACACTTTGGTCTATCTTGGTTGTATGGAAATGTTTTGGATTACTGTTTTATTAAATTAAAAATGAAAATTTTGAGTTATATTTTTAGGACGTTACAAAGTTAGAGTACAAGATGTTTTCTTGTCCTACTTATCTCTCCGTTGCTACATTTTCATGTTCCCATCGATTTAGGTTACTCCATAAGACAGGACCAGAGGATGTACTTACACCTCACATCTCACTTTTTCGATGTCACATCAGTTTCCCATTCATTCACGTTTCGTTAACAAAATGTAGGAAATGATCATCTTATACTACCATTCATTTTTGTTTTTTTTAAATAAAAATAATTTAATTTTAAAGTTCATAATTCAAAAAATAAATATAATTAATAAAAAATGATTAATAAACACAAGATTAATTAAAATAGAAATATTTCATTACTTAAAAATAAAAATTACATAATGAAACGTAGAAATCATAATTAAAAATTACATAATAAAATAATAAACCATTATTAAAAAAGTACGTCACTCTTAATCATCTTCCTTGTTATCCAAATCATCGCCCGAGTCCTCGACGAATATACCTAAATCTTTATCTGATTCGTCAAACAAATCATCGTGCCAATACTTGACCTTGGGTTGTATGTGAGCCTGTAAATATGCTCCACCACCAAATTCGCACAGAGGGAGTGATGAATGTCGCAATCATGTACTTCTCTTCTATTTGACCTATACTTTTACGTACCAAAAGCTACTTCTTCGATGTTTAGCGAAACCTCGTTTTCGTTGTATCGACATGTGGATATTCATACACCTTCTAGAATAATATTATGTAATATGATCACACATACATTATGTGTTACAACTTTTTCACTTCATATGATCATGTCCCGATTTATTTGCTCCCATGCTATATGCTAACTGATGAATTGCAGCTGTACATTTTCTAAATGATTTTTTTCAGCCTATCGCATCCCACTTTAATTGAAAATATGGAAATTGGCCTTCCAAATCGCCAACAATACATAAAAATAACTCTTTTCTTATCCAGAACCACCGTCAAAACTTTGAACTTTACACAATGTTATCTGCAAAATAGTATTACACTAGGCAAATGCCCGCGCGTTGCGCAGAAACATCTATATAACTAAAATCTTTACATGTTTTTTTAAATATAACAATAATGTTATTGTTAAATTTGATATAATAATTCGTATACTAAGGAGATATAATATATTGACTATTTTGAAGAGTAAATTACACGAATGGTCCCTATGGTTTGGGGTGATTTGCGCGCTTGGTCTCTAACTTAATTTTTTAACTCGGAATGTCTCTACTATTTGTTTTTGTTACGTGTTTTGTCCCTATTGTTTGTTTTTGTTACTAGTTTGGTCTCCGTCTTACATAAAAAGACTATTATTTAAATAGGGAAAAATTGTGGGTTATGTAAGGTAAGGTGAATGGGTGGGGTTGGGGTGTGTTTATTTAAATAAATGAGAAAATCAAGGGAAAAATGGTCTTTTTAGGTAAGACAGGGATCAAGTGCGTAACAAAAACAAATAGTAGGGGACTTCCGAGTTAAGAAAAATAAGTCAGGGACCAAACATGCAAATTACTCTAAACCATAGGGACCATTCATGTAATTTACTCTATTTTGAATTATATGATAATATATACATCTATTAAAACTGCATAATCTCAATCTTTTGAATGACATCTACCCACGAGTTACTTATGAATAAAATAAAATATAATATATAGTTTAATGTTATTTATAGTTGTAGTTATTATTAATTAATTTTTTAAAATTTATTTGCTTAACGTTTTAATTTCTATCATTGTAATTACTTAAAACATTAAACAATTTTTTTTTATTTTAAAGGTAACAATATAATCATTTATATAGAGTTATTTTTAACTATTGTTATTGTAAGTTATTTTAAGATAATTATTTGAAAACTTTTAACGATTATAAAAATATTTTTATGAAATATTTTAGTTAAATTGATATTACTATTTAGTAGTTGCATTTAACACTACAATTTATCATTTTTAACTATCCATAAAATATTCTTTGGGTTTTTTAAGTGGAATTGAAATTTATATTGAAGTTGACCTTGTAATATTATATATAAATTAACAATTTAAGTATTTTGTCCAAACTGTTCAAAAGTTGTAGCTGTAAATTGATAATGGTTTACATACAACAACATATTAAACCTAATAAATTAAGTATAATATGTTGAAAGTTAAATACATAACTTTATAATTAGAAGTAAAAAATATTATTTTAATATTGAAATTTAGTTTATTTATGATTACACTTTAAGTTTGATACTTATTTAACCTTATTAACCAACTTATAATCATTATTAGAAAGACACTACAATTTATCACTTTTAACTATTTACAAAATATTCTTTAGATTGTTTAAGTTGAGCAAAAATTTATATTTAAGTTGATCTTGTAAGGTTATATTTAAATTAACAATTTAAGTATTTTATACAAATTGTTCAAAAGTTGTAGCTTTAAAATGATAATGGTTTACATACAACAACATATTAG
This sequence comes from Lactuca serriola, assembly GCF_051521515.1. Taxonomy (NCBI): domain Eukaryota; kingdom Viridiplantae; phylum Streptophyta; class Magnoliopsida; order Asterales; family Asteraceae; genus Lactuca; species Lactuca serriola. The sequence goes on from NC_136415.1 coordinate 31,840,193, forward strand.
ACCTAATAAATTAAGTATAATATGTTAAAAGTTAAAAACATAACTTTATAAGTAGAAGAAAATATATTCTTTTAATATTGAAATTTAGTTTATATATGATTACACTTTAAGTTTTATATTTATTTAACCTTATTAACCAATTTATATCATTATTAGAAAGAAACTGAAAAGTCTTGGAAGTTTCAAATGAATGTGATGAAAGGAAAAATGAATGGGAGTTTCAAATGAATGTGGTGAAAGGAAAAATGCTAGCTTTATAAGTATATAATGAAAAGACAATTATGCCCGGCGTCACGATTTCTCTTCAACGAAGGTCTTCTTATTTAAGGTCTTGAACGTGAAATTTAACCTTGTAGGTTTTGGAAATATGCCACTGTGTTTGCCATGACGAAAACGATAAATGTTTCCTCTTCTTGCACCATCGAATCGGAGAATGAAAATGATGATGACGACATTATCGTTGGATGCTCTTTTTGAGAGAAAATATAGAAATAGGCGGGAAAATTATTTTAGATATGTTTGGTATTTATAGTATTAAATTAGAAAAATATAGTATATATTAAATGTTTGTAGCCGTTAATATTGAAAAAAAAAATAGGAAAAAGATATTTTTATAACAATCGCAATTCAAATAGCAACAGAAAAAAAAACATTAGCCAATCATATAAGGAGAGAGAGGGCGGAATACCTTCCCCTCACTTGTTCTTCGCCTAAACTGCACCCCTAAGAAGTTATGGGAACTAGAAACGCACCCTGCTACACTAGCAGGGTGCGGTTCTGGTTCCCATATCTTCTTTCCGCATTATACTTTGACAAAAACTCTTTCTTCAAGCTAACAATGCTCATGGGGGATCTCTCCTTGCTGCATCTGAAGGAATTCAAAGAAGCTTTGAGGAGATTTTTTAGGTAAAAAACCACCCATTTTTTTGTGTATCGATAGTGATTTGCTGCGATGTAATTTGAACCTATTTTGCCTTGAATCATCCCACAAATTATTGGCTCGTAGGATTGAAGACCAAGTTTGGTCAAACAAATATCTTGTTTATTATCGAGAACAAAATGTTGTCTCCAGACGTTTGTGTAACACCGTGAATTTCAAAATAATTTTTCGCAATAAAAAAAACATTTCTCATTTAATTTCATAAAAACATTAAGTTTCAAATTTCCAATCTGTATCATACAAATCCCAAGATCACATAAATATATCAAAAGTCCCCTGCGTGTGTACAGATCAAGCCGGCGCCTTCCCACGGTCATCGCTAGTACCTGAAACAACAACACTAACACTGTAAGCACGAAGCTTAGTGAGTTCCCCAAAATACCACACATAAAACACATATTAGCCACTCGAGGCTATAACTCTATGGGTCCGTGCACCCAACTCTGTGAACCCTCAGGTTCTAACTCTAGGAACCTTCCGGTTCCAACTCTGTAATCATGCACAGCATAAATCACATAGAAATAATGCCGTACCACACATAGCATACACATAATATACATACACTAACACATAGCTCTGGGTACCTACTCAAGGTAAAGTATAGTGAGAAGACTCACCTCGCGTATCTCGGTATCTCACGAATCCTGGAAATCCCTCGTGCTCGATCCTCCGAGCTCTAATCCTCCTATGACATCACATGACTCTAATTAACACTTTTTATCTCTAAGGTTGACTATCCCTAAGAAGTCAACACAGGTCAACTCTGGTCAACGGTCAACGGTCAACTTGACCGGACTCGGCGAGTGCACAGGGGCAACTCGGCGAGTCTAGACGTGTTCGTCAACTCCCTAGGATTCCCTTCTTACTCGTCGAGTGCTTCCCCCGACTCGACGAGTTCCACCTGGGAGAGTCGTGGGGCCACCCCGACTCAACTCGCCGAGTCTCAAGAACAACTCGGCGAGTCCCCGCTCGACTCAGTCCACCTGTCGACCCTCTCTAACTCGTCCTGACTCACTGAGTCAACCATAACTCGGTCAGGACTACACACTGGGTGTCCTCAAGGAAAATCTTCAAGCGACTCGTCGAGTCTGTTCATCAGACTCGGCGAGTCCAAGCCATGCACCAGCTAAAACTGGCTTTTGCGGTCAGATCCGTTCCATCCATTCATAGATCTGGCCTTCCCAAGCTTATTTGTCATGTAAAGTCTCAGTCTTGGTTGCCATGCAATGCGTACAAGGCTTATTTTGGGGGAAACAACCTCTAATATGACCACCTTAGCTTCTAACTAAAAAGGATGGACATAAAGCTAGTCATATGGGGTCTCCTGGACCTGCTAAGGCCCAGATCTAGGTTCCATATCTCCATGGAACCTTTCATACTTCCAATTTTAAGCCAAGAAATGCAAGAAGAAACCCTAGATTTGACACATCAACACAAAACACGAAGTTTGGCTCTGAAAGTTACCTCAAGAAGACTCCCTTGAAGAATTAGCAACAGATCCAAGCTCCCCAACTCCTCAAGTTGGATCCTCTCCCTCCTTTCTTGCAATATCACACAAAACGGTGAACAAATAGCCTCCAAATACACTCACAAGGGCTCACAGTCGTATGGGGCTCTTAGGGTTCAAGGTGGCCGCAAATGAGGGCCATAAGGTCCTTTAAATAGGGCTTAGGACCGAGAAATTAGGGTTTCATTAAACAGCGCAGACTCGTCGAGTCCAGGCGAATCCCGCGTCCAGAATCGCGACCCTACTCGGCGAGTCTGAACTCCAACTCGCCGAGTCCCCTCTCAAAACACAAAAAAAATAATCAAATCAATAAAGATACCTGGAATTCCGGGCTGTTACAGTTTGGTTTATAAACATCACCATTAAACCCATCTTCGTCTTCATTAAAAAGAACTGGATTGTTAACTGGTTCGATTGGTTCACCAAAATAATTCGGATTACCAAGGGCTTTTGAGATGATTGAATCTACACACGCATTGATTAACCCTACTTATTGAAGAAGGATTTAATTATTTGGGGTTTCGGGTATCAATTATACATAAATAGCAAGCTATACAATATCCTACATATCGGAACTTGGAGCTAATTTAGCCATCAAATAGTCAAAATTATAAGGTCAAATGCAGACATTTTTACATCAAAACACATATATACACCTATACAATCTACATAATAAGAACGTGAAGAACGAAACTGTTACATTTAATTTCCAAAAGGGTTTAATTGTCTAATTTTCAACAAAACTCGAAGAAATTATATAGAATGGAAGTAATAAAACCTACGAGCCTAGGCAACAGGAAGTGGCTTGGAAGGGAACTTGGCTTCCAATTTAGGCTATCCAGAGTGGATAACTCTCCACGCGTGAAGGGCTGAGCTGGAGGGGCTAATGACGCGTGAATATCGCCCCCAGCCCCAGGGGCTAATGTGGCGTCTCGATGGAGATGGAGGAAGACACCCAATAGGAAAATGGCAGCAACATCGGTCTCTTTTTATCTCTTTCTTCATTTTGCCTCTTCACCACCAACCCACCGGTGAACACCATTTCCACAACCTGGTGGGTTGGTTGTGAAATGATAAAAAATATACGTGACTTTCTTTTTACATATAAACCACTCGTGAGGATACCCCACAACCTTAGCAGTCACACCACCAACAGACACCACCAACCGAAGATTTTTTGATGGTTGGAACAACCATAGGAAGCTTAGTTAGAAGCTGAATGGGGACATCATTATCATTATGGCCCAAAAGATCGAAATGGTTGGTTGATGACATTTTTCTCGACACAAAAAGTAAAAACTTGTACTTTCCGATGAAGAATTGACTACAAATGAATAACGAAAATCCCTATAAACTATGTATTGTGACCATGAATCGATTCAATCAGATGTTACATAAGAAGTGAGAGAGATGTGTGTACAAAATGGGAGGGAAAGAGAAGTGGGGATGCGGTAGAAAAAACCTAACCAAGTTTCGATTCAATTGATACTCTGTGTAACCATTGATGACTTCATTTCAATTGTGGGGAAATGGCATCAAGCTTGTAAACATCTAAGAACTAGCTAGTGGGTTGGTCAAAAGAACACAAATCAGGTGCTAAATTAGGAAATGCGTATTCAAGAAGTAGGAAGATCGGGGAAGAATCCTCTATATGTAACTTGATGGAGAGGGAATATAGATGATCCATGGTGGTGTTGCGGTTGCAGCAATGATGTCGATCTTTGAAACTTTAAAGCATATAGTAATCGTGGTGATTTTGTTTATTTCCCATAAAAAGATGGTATTTCTTATTTAACTTGATGATCTATGCTCATTTAGTGAGTGGAAGGAATAAGTGGGAAAAACCTCCACATCAGCTATATAACGTTTAAACATTTGAAATTTATCAGAATCCCCTAATAAAACCTAAGTTAAATGATCTCAGATGGTAAATAAATAAATAAATAAATAAGTTGAGCGACCGATTAAAGATAGAAGTAAAACTTTGTAGGGTTTTCGGGTCAATAACCAGTAAAAAAACGGAAGATATCTAAAACTGTATCTGCGCACTTTTAATCTGGATAGTGGACATCGCCAACAAAAATCCACAATACAATAACATCGAATCCGGCCCAACTGGGTCCGGTCTAACATATTTCTCCATATAGTAGTGTAACTGTTTAGACACTTCTCGTCTTTCATTCGCAGTTTTGACTTTCACAGACAACGAAAACCCTAAAATTTAGCGTCAACAATGGCCATGAGATCCCTCGTTGTTTCTCGGTCAGCTCTTTTACGTCTTTCCATGGATTCCTCAAGTTCTCGATCAGCCTTCCGTTTTTTCAGTGACCAAGGTCGTGTCCTTAACGATGAAGAACGTGCTGCTGAGAATGTCTACATCAGGGTACACGCGTCTCTCTATTTGTCTGTTTATCGATTAATAGTATATATAGTCTACTGATGATAGGTTGAAGTTGAATAAATATGTATCCATACTTGTGTTTATATCGATTGAAGTTGTATAAAACTAGTTGACTCACTGGTTGACTCGGGGTGTTATTGTTGTGTTATGAAGAAAATGGAGAAAGAGAAGCTGGAGAAGCAAAAACGCAAGGAGGAAAAGGAGAAAGCGGAGAAAGAGAAGGCCGAGAAGGTAAGATAATGGTTTAAGTTCAATTTGGATAATCATTATGTGTAACACTTTTTATCATCGGGTATTAGCCTTTTCTGATTATAAATCTAAGTAAATCCATAGAGAATCAGACTTGTAATCTCTTAAACTTTGATCTATAAAACAGGTTGTGTTCACTCTTGACTCCTGATTGAATCTTGTAAATATTGAAATTTAAGAATACAGGTTGTCCCATCGACTAAAAGAGTTAGAAAGCACATTAATCTATAATATTAACAGTTAACTTTACTGTTAATCCATTTTCTTCCAGAAACCTTAGGTACCAGGGAGATGTTCATCACACACTGCTGCTGAAGCTGTTGCAAGTATTTCAGAGAAGAATAATGTATGTGATATTTAAATGCTTTTTGTGGGTCTCTGTATAGAGTGTGCTGACACTTGTGGATATTTCCATGATCATGTGTTCTTGTAGTCATGGGGTCTCCACAAGTTTAGTTTGGGACTGTACTTTCCGTGACTTAACTTAATAGTTCCATGATTTATTTTATGTTTTGTTGTGAACAATTCAACAAATATGGTGACAAAATCCTGTCTTGTTTGGGAAAATGTGAAAGAGAGTTGAATGGGTTGTTTGGAATTGGGTTCAAAAGTAGGGATGTGTTGATGATCAAATTACTTAGATAACTGTAGGATCCTGTAAAATTATTTTCCTTAAAATCTATTTCTTCTTGTTCTTGGGATACTACAAGTAGTTTTGTAGGAGAATTTTCACACTTAAATTATTTGGCACACAAGAAGATAAGCAAGATATCATGTTCCATTTAGATTGTTCAAGATTGTAGGAGTTTCAAAAAGTGGTGTGTTGTAAGGGTGAAAAGAATTGTGTTTCAGAAGCACAAAATAGTTGCAGGTAGTTAGTTGAAGTTTTGGAAGTTAGATTGTCTGTTGTATAATATATAGTTATAGCTCCAAATTTGGAAGTTAGTTATGCCCATTCAATGTTAATTTGTCATTCGTGTTTGGTATCGACAAACATGCACTCTGCACAACATACAAATATCAAACATCCTCCATCACTTGTATGATTATAATAATAATCATTGTCATAATGGGGTAACTAACCTATCTTGCAAGTTGACTCCTTCTGTTTGTTTGCTGCTTGAACATGATTTTGAATCTAAAAATTGTATATTCGTATTGGATGCTTTGAACCCTTCTATGGTCGCTAAAAACGTTGGTATGTTTTCTTGGAGGCTGGAATTGGGTCTACCCAAAATATAGTTTATAAAGGGTAGATGATAATGGTTTCTTAAACCACTAAAGTTAGTTGAATCAAGGTTGGGCCAAAACAAGATCGTTTTTTTGACAATTCAACAGACCTTCATGGCAGGAAAACATGAGAAACAAACAAGTCTGGGTTGCAGCGGTATTTAAAACAAATTCATCAGTTCATTATCTTTTCAGAACATTTATCTACTTTCCTGGTATTCATATACCTTTTGAAAGAGCTACTTAAACTAGTTTTTACACTGTTTGATGTGGGCATCGCCTAACCGTTATGATGATGTGGACGCCGGAAAATGCCGTGGTAACGGCTGCACACCGTCTCGCCTAGCCGTTTTTACGCGTTATGTGGGTTTTTTTAATGACCCGGTAAGTCTCATATATTTTTAAACCGATAGCAAAAAGTTAAATATAAAACAAAACATAAATAATCAAAAAGAAAAAAACTCTTCTATTGTGGAGGCTTATGGGTCTCACGTACACATCATAGTATTGGCATGGACATATCATTATATTAACTAGGTTATAACCCGTGGAAACCACGGTCAGAAAAATTAAAAATTTTATATAGACAAACAAAATTAATAACTATAAAAAAGGTATCAGATTATCGAATGTAAGTAATCATTAATTAATTTGATATGTAAAATAAACATAATACTTTATTTATAAAGTAAAAATAATTAACACATTTAAATGTTATAATGAAATGTATCAAGAAACTAAAGAAAACTTTAAAATGTATTAATTGAAAAAAATATGATGATTGTTTTTTATATTAAAACAACTAATAATTACAATAATTTGATTAATTTTGTTAAATTCAAGAAGTATTATCTGGAGTGCAGCTTAGGCACTTACAAGCCAATGAATTGATACATAACATATCAACTGCTTCTAAATATCATAAATTCACAACAAAAGGACAAGAGGCATTAAGAAAATCAAACACCTTCCTTAGAAAATCAACATTGTTTTCCTTTTAAGCACCAATGGGTGAGTAAATACTTGTTTTGGAATCCTTAAAGTTTTAGATTTCATACCAACATACAACCTTTGGCTAGTCTCCTGCAAGCATAACAAATCATTAAGTAAGTTATATCCTGTTTTGGAAGCCAATATATAACCTTTATCTACATTCTATTTTCATACCTCATAAAAGAAAATCAGACCATATACTTGTATTATCACAGAGGAGTGATATAAATATGTCTAGTGCCTTTTGTCAATAGCAAGTTGTTACTCATGAACACTTATTTTTTAGTTTGCAAGCTCTATAAAGAAAACCAAAAGCCAATGTGTTCCAAAATTTTAAAATGCAAGAGCAATATCTTCTCTGATGTTCCAAGTCGTGAAAAAAATACCATACTTGTCTTCTACTAAAAAAATGCACGATAAAAACCTACAATACGCATTAACATGGATCAGGTGTAATTACATAAAAGATGGATTAAGATACTAATAACACCTTATAGATTCAAACATGTAAGTTATAAATAAAACTAATATTCGAGACAATGAATTGGGTGTGTATTCAAATAAAATCATAGAATATTACCTTCTTGCTGGTAAAGAAGAAACATATCTATTGTGCCAAACAGTTGAAACAATTCATCAACCACATGGTATGCAGAAATTGAAGCAATTCGTGGAACACTTGATAAGAGCAAAAAATCCCATGGTAATTTTATCAAACACCTAGAGTGCAATTTGCAATATGTAAAGTAAAAAAGAGCAGCACCATGTTATTTTTAAAGGTTAGCTAATACAGAACCTGATATTTTGCATATAAACCTAATTTCAATAAACAAAACAAATAAAGCATCATCATATTCGGAAAAAGTCACATATCATTATGAACAATTAAAAAATAAGATAAAAATTAAAATCAAATATGTAAAATACACTTACAGGATGGAGCTATCGAGGACCCTTTTACACTCATATATTAGAATTTTAGTAGTCAGCATGTAGGCTTGAAATCAGATTTTAAAAGAAGAGGAAGATTAAAGTCTCATAGTTGTAGAAGAGAACAAAAAGCTATGGTAGGGTTTGAATTTTCTGCTTGATTATATGGAGACCGGAGAGTACGAAATTATGGCCGTAATTTTGGAGAGGGTTTAAATTTTCAATCTGGTTTTATGGAAAGGATTAGAATCCCTGATTTCTTGTGTAATTTAATTAGGAGAGTTCAAAGTGTAGCTAAAATGAAGGAGCGGGAAAGAGCGGGAAAGCAAAAGGTTGGGGAATATGAGCCTGCCACGTGGCAAATTAAGTGTAGAAAAATTGACATGTAGCATCTTAAAGGATTCTTTTATTATAAGAGAAAGAAGTCACATCAAGTTTTTTCAAGCATGACATTCGAACTTAAGATTTAGTAGGGTTTTCTTTATATTATTTACGTCATGCGTTTATGGGTGTCACATACACTGACAAACACTTTGTTTATTGATTTGATGATGATAACTTCTTATAACTAGAGTAAATTACAATCTGTTAGTAAACTTGTTGCTTTAGACCCCTGTAACAGTCTTTGTATAAAAAGATTGTGAAATACTTCTAGAGTTCTAGTTTATAGTATTCAAAGGCATTATGAAGAAATTGTGTATAGTATTTGTATGTCAAGACTGACACGATTTAAATTTGAAGAACCTAAAGACTCAAGGTAACTCTAGGAGTTTTAAATTTGTATAAATAATACTCTCATATAAATCCGAATATATCTTGAGCCGGTCTTACTTTTAAGTTTTATCTACATAGTAATATAAGTTTGTCTCAATCTGATATATATCTTAGAGATAACATATTTTCGGTTTCAAAATCAATTGTTTTTTATATCGTTTTATTTTGGGTACACAATCTTCCTTAATAAATGAAGGTTTTTTGCCACTTGTCATTCTCTCATGAGATTTGACACGTGTCATTTTGTGGTAATTTTGAAATAAATATTATCCACTTGTCAATTTTTGGTTTGTTTTCATTTTTAGTTAAAGTCATATAGTTATATATATAAAGTATTAAATATTATATATATGATATTAAATTATAATAAATACGTTTTTTTCTTTCTTATTTTAAAATTGTACACTAAAAAATATTTCATTTTTATACTTTAAGTTTAATTATTTTTTAAATCAACCCGTATAATATACGGGTCTCACACCTAGTACATATTAAATATGAAAGTCTATCGTTAAGTCCACGTAATTTAGTCATTAGTCATTCCAAAAATATATTCGAATTTCTAGATCAATTACACATATTTTCGTGTACCAACCCTACTCCTATACATACTTGATACTTCGATGACAAGGTGGGAAAATGCTGTCCGGATGGGTGGCATCGCCCGACCCGTATCCTATGCCTCCAATAACAGCCGCCTGGTGATTTACTGAAATCAATGACATGAAAGCTGTGCGGCGACTCAATAAACCCATTCAATCCTTGGAAACAAATAGAAGGAACCTGTCATCCATAGCCACACCCTTACCAGTCGACGCACATGGCCCCATCTGGAAACCCCAGGAAACCCCTTCGTATGTGCCTACATACCCTATTCGTCTATCCGTTTTACACCAAATTTTGCAAAAATGTGCGAGAGAAAGTTTACCCATGGAAGGAATGGCTTGTCATGGCTGTATAATTCAGTATGGACTGTGGACAAACACTTTAACTTCAAATATGCTCATAAATATGTACTCAAAATGTGGGTTGCTGGAGCATGCGCGGAGAGTGTTCGATGAAATGCCTGAAAGAAGCCTAGTTTCTTGGAATACCATGATTGGTTCATATACCCAAAATGGAAACGAAAGGGAAGCTCTTGATCTTTTTGTTCAGATGCAAAGAGAAGGGACCGAATTCAGTGAATTCACACTTTCAGGCGTTTTATGTGCTTGTGCAGCTGAGTTTGCAGTGTTCGAGTGTAGGCAGTTACATGCTTTTGCTCTCAAAACATCTATGCTTGAAAACATGTTTGTTGGCACTGCTTTACTTGATGTTTATGCCAAATGCAACCTACTAAAAGATGCAATCCGTGTGTTTGAGTATATGCCCGAAAGGAGTGCTGTGACATGGAGTTCAATGGTTGCAGGATATGTGAAAAACGAGCTTCATGAGGAAGCATTGATGACGTTTAAAAAAGTACAAACTACAGGAGTTGAATTCAACCAGTTCATTCTTTCTTCAGTTCTTGCAGCTTGTGCAGCTATAGCTGCTAAAATTGAAGGAATTCAAGCACATGCAGTGTTGTTCAAAACAGGTTTCATTCTAAACTTCTTTGTTTCTTCTTCGTTAGTAGACATGTACTCCAAATGTGGAAGCATCAATGAAGCTTATTTAGTGTTCTCATGTGTAAAAGAGAAGAATATCGTTTTACTAAATGCAATGATTTCTGGGTTTTCAAGACATGGTCGATCCATGGAAGCAATGATATTATTTGAAAAAATGCAACAAATTGGTTTGCAACCAAATGAGGTTACTTATGTATCTGTATTGTCTGCTTGTGGCCATATGGGGTTAGTGAAAGAAGGGAAGAAATACTTTGAAATGATGATAAAAGAACATAATTTATCAGCTAATGTTGTTCATTATTCATGCATGGTTGATGTTCTTGGTAGAACAGGTTTGATCAATGAAGCTAAAATCTTGATTGATAAAATGCCATTTGAGGCTACTGCTTCCATTTGGGGATCACTTTTAAGCTCATGTAGAGTCTATGGAAATATCGAGTTAGCTGAGATTGCTGCTAAACATTTGTTTGAAATTGAACCTGAAAATGCTGGAAATCATGTGTTGCTTTCAAACATTTATGCTGCAAATAGAAAATGGGATGAAGTTATACAAGCAAGAAAGCTTCTTAAAGAAACAGAAGTAAAGAAAGAAAGAGGTAAGAGTTGGATTGAGGTTAAAGACAAAGTTCATGCCTTTATGGTTGGAGAAAGAAACCATGATAGAATCCATGAGATTTATTCAAAGTTGGAGGGTATTCTTGAAGAAATGAGAAAGTTTGGTTATAGATGTGAGACACAACATGATTTACATAATGTTGAAGAGAATCAGAAAGAGGAACTTTTAAGGTACCATAGTGAGAAACTTGCTTTTGTTTTTGGAGTAATGTGTTTACCTTCTTCTGCTCCTATAAGAATCATGAAGAATCTTAGGATTTGTGGGGATTGCCATGTTTTTATGAAGTTGGCATCCAAGATTACAGGAAGGGAGGTTGTAGTAAGGGATACAAATCGGTTTCATCATTTTAGGAATGGGTTTTGTTCTTGTGGAGAGTTTTGGTAATGTTATGGAAACTTTAATGTTATTTGATTTAAGTTTGATTATTCTAGTGCTAATAAATGATAACCACTTTATATAAATATATACAAAACTCGGAGGAATTCATCAGAAACCATCCAACTATTAGAAAAAAAAATCTTATTGATTATGAATTTATGATTTGATAATGTCGAAACAATCTTATTGGAAGGATAGGAATGTTTTGTTGGATATATTTGGTAAAGCTGAAACAAACATAAATAAACTATAACTATAAATTTTGAGAATAAACGAAATCGGTGCATAAACTAAAAAGCATACCATTAACATTTTGTTCTGACATTGTAGCTCCCTACACAATGACTCAAGTTTATTTTGAATAGTAATAGCTGAAAATGAGAGAATAATAACATTAAAGCAAAAATTGCGAAAATACACAAGGGAAAGAAGTGACTTTCTTTTGAAATAAATTTCCAAAACAATAATTAGTTTATATTTATCAAGTGATGCGGAAACTCACTGCTAAATCAATACATACTTAAACAATGATAATGAAGATAAAAGATTAGCATATAGTCTACTGCTATTGAAACAAGGTTCTCCATCTGCTTTAACATAACATAAATAGGTGGAATTTAGCAAAATACGATTAAAATATAAAAAAATCAATAAATTTGTATTATGATTTGTGGATTATTCGTTACATGCAATTTTCAAGCGTGATGGGCGTAATTCAAATGAGCTTGTTCTGAATTTTCATTTCCACTTGAACCTTCACCAACAGAAGTAGTTGAAATTTCCAAGTTTAAATTGAATCCATGATCGCTTCTTGTATCAGAAATTGCAAAACTTTATAAATTTTAAAAGAAACAACGCAGACTGACAAAGTGTGATTGTGGTTGATGAAAGTTGTATTACCGTGATAAGTTGAAGGAAGCATGTTGTTTCCTTGGTAAGTATTGCCTTCAAAGTTGGTGATTGTTTCCCTTCTAAATCCCACATGTCAAAGCCATGCTCCAAATTCAAAATTAACATACAAAGTCGCTTGGCCATGGTACCAACAACTACATACAATGTAAATTACAACCGGAAAATAAATAGTTGATTGGATGAAGATCACTATTTCATACAATAAAAGTAGATGTATTAGCAAAAATTAACAAATGAAAAGGAGATAAGAGATTGAAATTACCAAATTAAGAAAATAAGTGTAACATGTCTCAGGTCGTTTTCATTTCGGAATGACGATCAAGGATTGGGTATTAGCAGGGTTAGAATCATTGAGGAAGTTAGTTTTGGAGCTCATTTAGAGGTGGATGGTGTATTGGATGAACCGGGTATTCGGCTGTGATGTGGAGCTAAAGGGGTATTTCGGTAATTTATCAGTTGGGCTTTAATTGGAAGTAGATGTTCGTTCAGAATATCTTATGGCTTGTATGAGTTGATAATAGTGTAGGGCTTTTCAATAGCTTTTCATGGGTATAAGGATGGTGGGAGTCGGAGTTGTATCAAAGAAGTTATCGCTTTCAGATTAAATTAGGGTTTGGAGGAAGACCTTAGTACGCTGGGCGTACTAACATGAAGAGCTATACACCATGCGTAAAGGAGTGTACCCTTAGCGTACAAAGATGAGTGGGTTGGGGTGCGAGACCTCATACGCTGGGCGTAGGAGGAGGTATGCTGGGCGTATGAGAGGAAATTAAAAACCCTAATACCGAGTATTGTACCCTATATAAGCATAATGTTAGTCATTTTTCTTCATTTCCAAGCCAACCTCCATATCTTAGAAACCCTAATTCAGCCATGTTGCCTCTTAACGGTGTTCTTGAGCTCTTGGATGGATTTGGTACTCTTTTATGCTTTTGGAAGGAAAGAAGAGGAGTTTGAAGTTGCTTGGCTTGGTGGAATGACCTTAGATCCAGAGCCATCATCTTGTGGGGAAGCCATTTGAGGTATCAAGTTTCAATCTTGCCTTGTGTATGAATAGATCTCCTCATGACTAATTTATTGTGATTTTGGCCTTCTTTTTGAGTTAATGGATGATCTAAGTTGTTTAAAGGTTCATCCTTTCAGATCTGAGTTTGTTTTGGTATCTTTGAGCATAAAGATGCAAGATTTATGTGTATTATGGGGTCAGGCATGTATTAAGTCACCCATTAAGTCCCTTTCTAGCTTAAGAGATTTATTTGGTCATATGTGGACGTAAAGTTGGCAAATTTACGTGATATTCTAGCTCAAGGAGGTCAGATCTGTGGTTTGGGAAGCTTTGTCTTAATGGATTAAGTGGAAATGAGGTTTGGGCTGGATAAAGTGAGTACGCTGGGAGTACAAGCAGGTATGTGCAGCGTGTAAGCCTCCAAGCGAGTACGCTGTGTATACATGTTTGTACGCCCCACGTACTCTGTCTAAGTGGGTTTGTTTTGGGCTACCTTCTTAGGCCTAGTTGCTTAGTGTCTTGTTGGGCCATTTGAGAAGGTGTGTTTTGGTAAAGGGTTAAGCAGTGAGCTTTAGGGTAAGGACCAAGTGAGGGTTTGGGCCCAATGAGTTTGGTCTTGGGACTTGGTGGGCCCAATGGGTTTGGGTCATTAATGGGCCTGGTTAGTTGGGCCATCTTTAGGTCTAGTGCTAGGGTTTAGCCTTTCTTAGTTATTGATTATGGTGTTGGGTTGTTTGGCTCAGTTCGGGAGCCATTTCGCAACAGCAGCGACAGTGTAGGATTACTCGCATAGCGGTTGATGTGAGTCTTCTCACTATACTTACTTGTGTGGTAATTTATGTGTGACCAGAGGGTCTTATTCGTGTTACCGACCGGAGGGTCTTATTTGCTTAAACTGAGACATGTGTTACTATGCATTCTGTCTTTACGACTTATGGTGTTATATTATTCTCTCTGTGTGTGTATGTGTGTGTGTGTGTGTGTGTATATATATATATATATATATATATATATATATATATATATATATATATATTGAGTTATGACCGAAGGGTCCATTCCGAGACATGAGACCGGAGGGTCTTCACTGAGACTCATGACTGGAGGGTCCTTATCGAGATATAGCCATGATAGGCTAATTATTTGTGTATGTAGTATTTTGGGGAACTCACTAAGCTCCATGCTTAAAGTGTTGATTTAAATGTGTTTCAGGTACTTCTGTAGATTTCGGGAAGGCGGAGGCATGATTGTACATATTCTCCAACTTATGAGATCTTGTGGATTCTGGGATACCCTGATATAGTTTTGATAACAACTTATAATTTATGTGATAACTTGAAATTATGAGTAATGTTTGGTGAAACAAAAATGAAAATTTTGTCTTGAAATTTAAGGTGTTACAATTTGGTATCTGTGACAACCCAAGTTATTCCGTTACATTTCCCCGTTGCCGTTAACAGAATATTCCAGTTTATAAAGTTCCATTAATTAGAGGTTGTCAAAGTTAATAAACATTCCATTTGTTTACATTTAATATGCCGTTAAGTCGTGATAAAAAGTAATAAAAACACATAACACCCATTTCCATTTATTTGGAAAATGTTAAGTTTTATTGTTACAACCACTAAATCGGGTGCGACCAAAAGCCCCGTTTAACGGCAGTATTGGGTAGAATTCCATTGAGCTCCAACTCCCACCCATATATAAAGGGGAGTAAACTCCATTTGGAGCTTTTCCACCCTGTCTCTCTATACTCTCTCTCTAGGCTCGTTTTCGACTCGAAAACCGCGATTTCCGACTCCTAAACGTAAGACTATCAACCCTAACTTGTTCTATGCGTACATTATTGTCTTTTTAGCCTAAAAATCACAAGATTGAGACACGAAAAAGGAGTTTACGGCCTAAGTGCCTCCTTAGGCCGTAAACCCCCAAAAGATGGCCAAAATGACTTAAGAATGTCCCTAATGGCTTGGGAATAAATCAAGGGAATTGCCTAGGAGTGTTTAAACATTAAATCACAATGATTTAGGGCATAAAAGAGAGTTTACGGCCCAAGCACATGCTTAGGCCGTAAACCCCTCAAAACCATGTCAAAAAGCCCCCAAAACACTCCCAAATCACCCTTAGGCTTCATACATAATTTAGGGACTTAGTATTTTGGGTTTAGCACAATTAAACACAATGAGATGAAAGGGAAAAAGGAGTTTACGGCCCAGGTGTATACCAAGGCCGTAAACACCCCTAAATGTGCCAAAATGTGGTTTTTGCCCCCCAAATGGCCTTAGACTATTTCTATAAAATGCTAGGAAGGTATTAAGGGCTTAAAATCAAAGAATGGTGGGTGTATGAGAGTTCACGGCCAAGCCATAGAGCTTACGGCCGTAAACTCTCAAGGATTGGTCTTTTGGACCATAAACACTAAAGGAGTGCCCTTTTGGAACCCCAAACACCCCCTATAGCCTTGAATGATTACTAGAAGTGAGTTAAGGGCTTAAAACTTCATTAAATCCATGATATGAGAGTTTACGGCTGTAAACTCCCTTGGGAGTTGTCCTTACGCCGTAAACTCCAATATGATGCCCTTAGAAGCCTTAAACCCACTCATGCCTTTTTGGAAAAGTACTTAGAATAATCCCATGAACAAGTAGAAGCCTTAAAACACACTAGATACCCTCACCATGAGTTTACGGCCGTAAACTCATGGTGAGATGTCCCTGGGCCGTAAACACAACTTTGGGAGTTTACTCTCGGAGAGTAAACTCCATTCCTAAGCCATACGCACCTTTAGACGCTACCCGGGACACCGAAACACTTATCCAAAGTGTTTTCCGCTCCTTTGAGCGCGTATACGTGTTTAATTAGTATTAAATATACTAATTATATGTGAACATATGTTATCATATGTTAAATAGGTCATTGAGAGTGTTCGAGTCCTTGCGTGACACCGAATGCCCAAACGACACCCTCATCAGACCTACTTACACCAGGTGAGTTCATACCCCTGAATGAACCTTTTAAATGTTTTAACATGTTTTATAGGGGGGGGGGGGGAATACAAGTTAAACATGCCAGTTATCATATCAATCACATGTGATTGATAACCCGCATGCACAAGATTTTACCACTGTACACTGTTTTACCGAGTAGGACACTATAAATGGCTTTCAAAAAGGGTTTTCACTTGTTCAAGTTCTTAATTTTATTGCTTTATCAAAGTTCCATTTTCAAACTAATTTATGAAAGATTCCCAAAGATTTATAAAGGTTTTCACACTTATTTTACCAAAGAATACAAATACGATTTTCCTGAGTATAAAGGTTTTTCCAAGGTTTTCATGTATACTTTTACTTGTTAGTTACTGCTGCTTCACTTATACTTATTTTTAAACTCCTACTCGATAACGCTTTCACTTTGTGATGCGTTTATACTTGGTATTGTCTCTATTTCGCTTATACTTGTAGTCGCTTATACTTGATAGACGCTCTTACTTCACTTATCGTCGTTTCCACTTCGTGATACACTTACACTTGGTACACTTATACTTCACGATTCGATTATCCCACTCTGTACGCTTATACTTCACGACTCGGATGTTCCACTGTACGCTTATACTTCACGACTCGGATGCTCCACTGTATGCTTATACTTCACGACTCGGATGTTCCACTGTACACTTATACTTCACTGTATGATACCACTTGATACACACTCAAGCGTAGTTAGATGTATGTTTGTGCTTGTATAGATGCATATAAATAATGATCGAAGGAATTAGGAAGGCTTGTCCGCCCTATTTCCTTTTCTTCGTTGAGATGTGGTCTGGTGGGATCGGATGTCCATCCGAAGGTCGTTGATTCATTAGTTATATATTATGTACACAAGCATAGACATACGGGTTTACTTCAGTCAATTCAGTTAAGAGTCTCTACCTCTCGTTCAACACTTACATTAGAAACCGACTAGTTGGAAGTCTCTACCCACTATTTGGGATGCATCTTCAGGACACGGCCTTCTCCGTCGTCTAGTTGGTAACCAGAGTCTCCTGTAGGGAGAGCGGACATTGTGTGTATAGATCTATACGGGATTGACAACCCCGCACCCAGACGGCTAACTACAGTCCCGGCCTACTAAGCCAACGGGTGACAAATGTCACATTTTAGACGCTTGTAGGGCGTCTGGTACTCTAGTCAGTATGGTTACGAGTATCCCGGGTTACCTTATAATTCATTGGCTTTAAGGTAACGGTATTTCTCTGGCAATTTACACTGTATGCTGGTAACTCATGTTTAGAGTCACACTGTTTTGACCTTACAAGACATATCTTTCATTTGATACTGTCTGGGGTCTGTTATCTCTGTTTTGACCTTACAAGACGTATCTTTCGTTTGATACTGTCTGGGGTCTGTCTTTCATTGTTTTGACCTTACAAGACGTATCTTTCATTTGATACTGTCTGGGGTCTGTCTTTCACTGTTTTTGACCTTACAAAACATATCTTTCATTTGATATTGTCTGGGGTCTGTCTTTCACTGTTTTGGACCTTACCAGCTGTACCTTTCATTTGGTACCTTCTGGGGTCTGTGTCTCTATTTGTTAGACTGAACCAGGCGTGTCGTTCGTTCGATACTCTCCTGGAGTCTATGATTCCTTTGCCTTAGTCAGCAGTCCTCACTGCTGAGGCATATGTTATTTCCCTTTTGCCTCTTACTTTCTTTAATAATCAAATTCAGTATTTTGATAATGATAGCAATTAAGGGAAAACCACTTTTTACCATATAACACTGACCAGTCTTGGTAGAAGGCTGCTCTGATTAAAGAAAATATAGGATTTTCTGGAAAGAACTCTAATACACTGTAAACACTTAAACTATTACTTTATAAAGTTATTTGAATGAACTGTCACTAAATACTTATGAACTCACCAGCATTTGTAAAAATGCTAATACTCGCTTTTCAAATAACTTGTATTCTTAGGTTAGCATTAGACAGGTACATCCCCGGAGCTGTTGATGAAGATAGATTAGTACCGCGCTGTATTTATTTCTATTACTTGTATTACTTTGATGTATTAATGTAACCATGTAAAACTATTACTATTAATGCAATGTTTTGTTGTACTTTGATTACTATAATGCATGTGTTGTGATACTTGACATGACGTCATCCACCCCAGAACGTTTCCGCCGTTCCGGTTTTGGGGTGTGACAGATTGGTATCAGAGCATTGTTTATAGTGAGCTAAATATATCAATTCATAAAAGATATACAACCTATAAACACAAAGGGATAAAACACTCTGACCAAGAATTATACTTTAAAATATAACCATATTTTACCAAAGTATAATAACATCCAGAATCTAAACACTCGAACAAAAGTATCACAAGAAGAACAAGAATATAAGTCTTCGGATGTTGAGCATTACCGTCAAACCTGGGCAGTTATGTAATCGTAAGCTAGGATAAATGTAACCTGATCAACTATATTTATCCGAGATGCGATGAACGTGTGCTCGGGAGTGATAGTGGTGTGCCGCAGGTCTGAAACTTACCAACTAGGAATGCTAGAGCCAAACATAAAGTTAAAATACTATAGGAGTATTTTAGAACACTAAAAGATCCACACTAATCCCAGAATGAAACTCAGAAGATAAGAATCAAACAAGAATTAAAATACCATAGGGGTATTTTAGAATCCATTAACAACCTTGTGTGAATAACTAAAAAGATCCTTATTGATATACCTACAACTACAGAGGGTGTACTCCCAAGGTTATATATAATAAGGATCCCATAGGCTAAGAATATGTGGTTTCGCTCTACTTCCTTTTCCTTGTTTGGATGTGGATCCCGAGTAGTATCACATATTCGAAGGACTATTGGATCTAAGTTATATATGATTTGTATACCCTGTGTAATCGTAGCAGGACTCGATATGGATCATACAGTGAAATGTTAATAATCTCTTAGGATTCTTTAGACATTTCCATTCTCGCACGAACCCTGTAGACAACCCTATCCACTTCAGTGCTCGGCAGATGAGTTGATACAGACCCAGAGAAGGTTCATTGAGAAGATTTCCTGTTCGGAAATAAATGAACTAGGTCGAGACTATTGAATTCACCAGGTGCCTATATTCTTTTAGGGACATCGGTGAGAGATTCGCCTAAACTTCGGAGATTCCTAGTTATCCATCATGAAGTGGTGACACCCAAAGTTGGAATCAGAAGGAAGGCGGAGTAGAAATTCAATATGTCTTCACCAGAAAAGAACCCTAGGTAACTACCCGAAGGAAACCAACGCCGATTCCAGTCAAAGATACGAGGCAGACCGAGGGAGCCAGTACATGGAACCCGAGAATTGTCTTTTCCTCGTGTTCATCACACTAATAAACCCTTAAAATAATACAATTTAGTGAGTTAGTGGTTACACTACTCACGCTATGTGTTAGGTAAATCGTCGATTCCCGTTGCCAGATACACGATTAGGGCGGATCCCCACACCTTTATTGAGAGTGCTTAGCCATGAGCTTTCATGAGCCTCTCTTTCCGCAGTTTCGTTCCGAACCGTTCTCAAATCTCTCCAGGCCGGAGAGTGAAACCTTTCCCAGTATAAAAGGTAACTTAGTAGGAACGACTCGCATTTTATGGCCTTTTTCCAATACTCATACACCCACTTCGATTACCAGGACTACATCATAGGGATGTAGGTCGACACTCAGACGACCAGTACCCCAGGGACGGGAAAATTTATGCCTAATACGTTCAGGACAGAAATGTCTAGGGTTAACCATCGTCTCTCATTACCTTGTATTCCTTTCCGTGTAGGAAAATCATGCCACCGAAGAAGCGTAACCAATCCATAAGCAAGAAACCTACTCTCTTATTCGATGAAGCTATGTTCCAAGCCGCAGTCTCAGCAGCCGTAGCAGCTGTCATGGCTCACCTGAATGCTAACACCGCCAATGTTGGCAAGGGCCCTGTCGGGATTTCCAATCCTGGTAATGGACAACAGCAACCAACACTTCCATACTCAGCCACCCAAGAACCTCACTCAAACCCACTAAAGAGAAAAATCAAGATTGAGGAGGGAAGTACCTCGGCTCAAGGACCTTCCGAAGGGCAACGAGCTGAGGCAGTCTATATCCCTGTCAATCCTTCCCTCCTGACTCCAAGAAGACCGTACCTAGGAGACCTTCCCCACTGCAGCAAGTGCAACTACCATCATCATGGTGCCTGCCGGGAACTCTTATGTGCTAGGTGCAACATGAAGGGGCATACGGCTCGTGTATGCAGAACTCCGGTGGAGCGTATTGCATCAATCACCAATGTGACGACAAATCCAGTTTGTCGTATATGTGGTGAAATGGGACACTTCAAGAAGGACTGCCCAGCCGAAGGGAAAGACAAAGGCACAGGAGGAGTCTAACTCTAATGCTTAGGGAGAAGCATCAAGGAACTCGGTAGATTTTGGTACGTCTCTCGATCTCAGATAACTAAACTAAATACATTAAAATATTAATTCAAAATGTAAATTCTTCCCAGTAAGGCGAAAGTCGCAGCACTGTTATAAGATTTAAAAATTCATCAGGTAAAACTATAATGGCTAAACATATACGTTACGACCATGTATATTTAAGATGGACAGACCTAGAGTGAGCGAATGCCGCCTCATTTCCTGTTCCTCGTTTGGTTGTGGATTTAGTGCGGGGTCGCTCAGTCAACAGTCCTCCCCACCTTAAATATACATGACTAGTATATGTGAGGCGATTATAGAAGTGCCTTGTGAGAATTCTTTCATGAAAAGGTACTCTATCCGGAAACACTTAGAACTCTCTATAGTTCCACGTCGATTCTATCGGTCCAGGTATCCGCGGTAGTGATATACAGGACGAAACCCGAGACACCTAGAACTTGTGTGCCTGTTCGGCACATGACTCTATCGATCTTCATTATACATCATGTCGGAGTGTGCCAACTTCGGCGACTCTATTGATCATGGCTCGACTTCGTGCAACCATGTGTACATTCTTAGTGCTGTGTAAAAAGAACTTTCTCCATAGCCATGTCGGCGAATAAAGGTTCTTCCGAACCTGAACATAACACAAATAATCTAACCTAATGCGATCCGTCAATCGTCCGTCTTATCTCAAACCTTCCGAAGTACCCAAGAGAGGGTACCGTGCGCCGTTGACCGACCCCTCGTAATCAGATGAACACCGAAGTGAACGACATTGCTGATACTCCAGAAGACAACAACCATCCGAAGCGTACTTCATAGTTTCCCCAAAAAGACCCTTCGCACCTCGCACATCAGGTTCGTGAACCTAGAGAACAGAACTCATGAGACTGACCACTATAACCAGGTATATGCATAAAGGTGGCATATAATTGAGATAAAAAAGATTTAAGGTGTGTGTTTCCTCCCTATTCCCTGTTCCTCATTGGGTTGTGGGTTTGGGGTGGAGTCGCACAGCTGAACATCCTGCCGACCTCAATTGTATACTGCCTGCATACACCCAGTATTGAGGTTAGACTAGACTTGAGCTCTACCACGAACCTCTTCGCAAAACACTTTCACCCTATTCCATAACATAGGAGCCGAAGTCAAGAGAATCACTGCGGGTTAAACTAGTAAAGTTCCGAGTGATGAGACCCTATACTCACTAGAATTGACCTAGACCGAGGAAACTCAGAACCTTTGGAAGAGTAGTTGCAGTAGATGCTCTTGCTACTCAGGCACCTTGCCCACCCTGTTATAGACAGGTAGTGCCTATCATCCTCCACCCTCTCGCATGGAGGAAATCGTCGTCGCCCTGTAGACGATGAAATACACTTTCTGAAGTGAACACTAGGATACCGAGAACCACAGGATAACCTTCACATCCAAGAATACTTGGTCAAGTGCGGAAGTAGTTGCGTTAAAACTCATGACCTAGATCCCGAAGAGATTATAGGCTTGACACTAGCCTTGGTGTTAGTCGAAGGGTTATGCAGGAACATACGTTTTCCGCACTAGAGTAAACCAAAGTCTTAGGGATTCATTGGACTATTAGGTGTCCACGAATACCATCTCACGCAGAGATAGTAGAACTACCTCCCGAGATAGTCCAACACTCGTCTAGTGAAACCCTATCTTCCCGACCCTCAGGGTTTCCGCACCTCAAGAACCTTTAGTGCAGATTTGCTTTGCACAAGCGTGAGATAGACACTCTACAGCAAACTGATAACCATAGTCATGCAACCCACTCGACGATCTAGAAAGTCTCTATCAGTCAGTTGACAGAAAACACGAGACCAAAGACCACTCGAGATTTCTAAGAACCAACCTGAAGGACTACACGCACAGTACGAGTGAGAACGTTAGGAACTTCGGAATGGCGATCACGCCAGTGATGATCTTGCCATAGAAGTGCACTATGTTCTGAGTACTGAAGAGCTCTACCATTCCGAGAGCTTAGGACCATATGAGAATTCTCATGGAGATTTGGTCCAACCCTTTTTCAGGCCGCTACTTCTTTCGGATATACCACAAGATTCACACCCGATCGATCCACTTCTTAGAATAGATATGCGATTGCCTGACATCACTCTTCATACCTCACTCATCTTGATAGAATCCATTGAGAACCCTAACCATGTAGATACACCAGTTGGAACCCACTAGCTACGTTATACGGAATTCGCCTCCCGTACGTGAAGGTCTGTCGGAATGACAAACACAGACTAGAGTTCACTTGGGAATGTGAGGACAACCGTGTAGGAAGTACTCTCTTACCTCTACTTGGCCATTCATACCTACTTCCTTGCCTAGAACTGAATTTCGGGACGAATTTCCCTCTAACGGGGGGATGATGTGACAACCCAAGTTGTTCCGTTACATTTCCCCGTTACCGTTAACGGAATATTCCAGTTTATAAAGTTCCGTTAATTAGAGGTTGTCAAAGTTAATAAACATTCCATTTGTTTACATTTAATATGCCGTTAAGTCGTGATAAAAAGTAATAAAAACACATAACACCCATTTCCATTTATTTGGAAAATGTTAAGTTTTATTGTTACGACCACTAAATCGGGTGCGACCAAAAGCCCCGTTTAACGGCAGTATTGGGTAGAATTCCATTGAGCTCCAACTCCCACCCATATATAAAGGGGAGTAAACTCCATTTGGAGCTTTTCCACCCTGTCTCTCTATACTCTCTCTCTAGGCTCGTTTTCGACTCGAAAACCGCGATTTCCGACTCCTAAACGTAAGACTATCAACCCTAACTTGTTCTATGCGTACATTATTGTCTTTTTAGCCTAAAAATCACAAGATTGAGACACGAAAAAGGAGTTTACGGCCTAAGTGCCTCCTTAGGCCGTAAACCCCCAAAAGATGGCCAAAATGACTTAAGAATGTCCCTAATGGCTTGGGAATAAATCAAGGGAATTGCCTAGGAGTGTTTAAACATTAAATCACAATGATTTAGGGCATAAAAGAGAGTTTACGGCCCAAGCACATGCTTAGGCCGTAAACCCCTCAAAACCATGTCAAAAAGCCCCAAAAACACTCCCAAATCACCCTTAGGCTTCATACATAATTTAGGGACTTAGTATTTTGGGTTTAGCACAATTAAACACAATGAGATGAAAGGGAAAAAGGAGTTTACGGCCCAGGTGTATACCAAGGCCGTAAACACCCCTAAATGTGCCAAAATGTGGTTTTTGCCCCCCAAATGGCCTTAGACTATTTCTATAAAATGCTAGGAAGGTATTAAGGGCTTAAAATCAAAGAATGGTGGGTGTATGAGAGTTCACGGCCAAGCCATAGAGCTTACGGCCGTAAACTCTTAAGGATTGGTCTTTTGGACCATAAACACTAAAGGAGTGCCCTTTTGGAACCCCAAACACCCCCTATAGCCTTGAATGATTACTAGAAGTGAGTTAAGGGCTTAAAACTTCATTAAATCCATGATATGAGAGTTTACGGCTGTAAACTCCCTTGGGAGTTGTCCTTACGCCGTAAACTCCAATATGATGCCCTTAGAAGCCTTAAACCCACTCATGCCTTTTTGGAAAAGTACTTAGAATAATCCCATGAACAAGTAGAAGCCTTAAAACACACTAGATACCCTCACCATGAGTTTACGGCCGTAAACTCATGGTGAGATGTCCCTGGGCCGTAAAATCATGGTGAGATGTCTCTGGGCCGTAAACACAACTTTGGGAGTTTACTCTTGGAGAGTAAACTCCATTCCTAAGCCATACGCACCTTTAGACGCTACCCGAGACACCCAAACACTTATCCAAAGTGTTTTCCGCTCCTTTGAGCGCGTATACGTGTTTAATTAGTATTAAATATACTAATTGTATGTGAACATATGTTATCATATGTTAAATAGGTCATTGAGAGTGTTCGAGTCCTTGCGTGACACCGAACGCCCAAACGGCACCCTCGTCGGACCTACTTACACCAGGTGAGTTCATACCTCTGAATGAACCTTTTAAATGTTTTAACATGTTTTATAGGGGGGGAATACAAGTTAAACATGCCAGTTATCATATCAATCACATGTGATTGATAACCCGCATGCACAAGATTTTACCACTGTACACTGTTTTACCGAGTAGGACACTATAAATGGCTTTCACTTGTTCAAGTTCTTACTTTTATTGCTTTATCAAAGTTCCATTTTCAAACTAATTTATGAAAGATTCCCAAAGATTTCTAAAGGTTTTCACACTTATTTTACCAAAGAATACAAATGCGATTTTCCTGAGTATAAAGGTTTTTCCATGGTTTTCATGTATACTTTTACTTGTTAGTTACTGCTGCTTCACTTATACTTATTTTTAAACTCCTACTCGATAACGCTTTCACTTTGTGATGCGTTTATACTTGGTATTGTCTCTATTTCGCTTATACTTGTAGTCGCTTATACTTGATAGACGCTCTTACTTCACTTATCGTCGTTTCCACTTCGTGATACACTTACACTTGGTACACTTATACTTCACGATTCTATTATCCCACTCTGTACGCTTATACTTCACGACTCGGATGTTCCACTGTACGCTTATACTTCACGACTCGGATGCTCCACTGTATGCTTATACTTCACGACTCGGATGTTCCACTGTACACTTATACTTCACTGTATGATACCACTTGATACACACTCTACCGTAGTTAGATGTATGTTTGTGCTTGTATAGATGCATATAAATAATGATCGAAGGACTTAGAAAGGCTTGTCCGCCCTATTTCCTTTTCTTTGTTGAGATGTGGTCTGGTGGGATCGGATGTCCATCCGAAGGTCGTTGATTCATTAGTTATATATTATGTACACAAGCATAGACATACGGGTTTACTTCAGTCAATTCAGTTAAAAGTCTCTACCTCTCGTTCAACACTTACATTAGAAACCGACTAGTTGGAAGTCTCTACCCACTATTTGGGATGCATCTTCAGGACACGGCCTTCTCCGTCGTCTAGTTGGTAACCAGAGTCTCCTGTAGGGAGAGCGGACATTGTGTGTATAGATCTATACGGGATTGACAACCCCGCACCCAGACGGCTAGCTACAGTCCCGGCCTACCAAGCCAACGGGTGACAAATGTCACATTTTAGACGCTTGTAGGGCGTCTGGTACTCTAGTCAGTATGGTTACGAGTATCCCGGGTTACCTTATAATTCATTGGCTTTAAGGTAACGGTATTTCTCTGGCAATTTACACTGTATGCTGGTAACTCATGTTTAGAGTCACACTGTTTTGACCTTACAAGACATATCTTTCATTTGATACTGTCTGGGGTCTGTTATCTCTGTTTTGACCTTACAAGACGTATCTTTCGTTTGATACTGTCTGGGGTCTGTCTTTCATTGTTTTGACCTTACAAGACGTATCTTTCATTTGATACTGTCTGGGGTCTGTCTTTCACTGTTTTTGACCTTACAAAACATATCTTTCATTTGATACTGTTTGGGGGTCTGTCTTTCACTGTTTTGGACCTTACCAGCTGTACCTTTCATTTGGTACCTTCTGGGGTCTGTGTCTCTATTTGTTAGACTGAACCAGGCGTGTCGTTCGTTCGATACTCTCCTGGAGTCTATGATTCCTTTGCCTTAGTCAGCAGTCCTCACTGTTGAGGCATATGTTATTTCCCTGTTGCCTCTTACTTTCTTTAATAATCAAATTCAGTATTTTGATAATGATAGCAATTAAGGGAAAACCACTTTTTACCACATAACACTGACCAGTCTTGGTAGAAGGCTGCTCTGATTAAAGAAAATATAGGATTTTCTGGAAAGAACTCTAATACACTGTAAACACTTAAACTATTACTTTATAAAGTTATTTGAATGAACTGTCACTAAATACTTATGAACTCACCAGCATTTGTAAAAATGCTGATACTCGCTTTTCAAATAACTTGTATTCTCAGGTTAGCATTAGACAGGTACATCCCCGGAGCTGTTGATGAAGATAGATTAGTACCGCGCTGTATTTATTTCTATTACTTGTATTACTTTGATGTATTAATGTAACCATGTAAAACTATTACTATTAATGCAATGTTTTGTTGTACTTTGATTACTATAATGCATGTGTTGTGATACTTGACATGACGTCATCCACCCCATAACGTTTCCGTCGTTCCAGTTTTGGGGTGTGACAGTATCAGATCCTTAGTTTGAGGGATTTGGGAACACCCTCGGGTATGTATGGATTAAAACTTAGGAGATGATAACTTTTCAAAAGAAATGATTTTTCATCACACGAATTTCCAAGGAAATTAAAGAGTTTTGAAAGCAGGTCCGAAGCAGTGTGTACAATCAGCCATATCCCGAGCAGTGATTTCCCAAAATACGCTTACTTGATTATGTGTTGTTATCATGAGATGATAGAATTTACATGCTAGTTTAGAACTAGGAATTTGCTTAGTATTGCATGATAGTGTGCCTGCTTAGGAGAGATGCCTTTAGGTCTATTATGTGAGCTAGTAGTGTTGCATGCTTATGATTAAAGATCTCCAAGAGTTGTGAGGTAGGTTTTCCTGAGTTCGGTGATGCCTTTTGTGTTGTGGATATAACTTTTGGAGTGGTATACTGGGGTGGTTTTATGTGCTGGTGGAGGTTGCTTGATGCCTGAATACTGCTTGCTTTGTGCTTTTAGAGACTTCCATTTACACCAACTAACTATTAATCAAATACGTTAGGTTACATGCTCCATGGAGTAGATAATTTTAGAAGGTTGGATTTAGCTCTATGGCGTGGTTCTCAAGTGGGCCTAGTCGTTGTAGGGCGGGATCTTGCAGTCGAAAAATTATCTAGTGCATGAAGCATGTAGTTGTATTCGAGAAGTAGTTAGTAGGTATTATTAGGAGTTCCTTTTTGCAGCTGATGGCGGAGAGCAGAGTGAGGGAAATCCTAGGGGAGCCTAGAGAGTATTTTCAGTCTAATGAGTGTGATGTTTAGCGGTAAGTATTCGCTGATGAACAATCATGTGGAATGGGATTGGTCGATAGGGAAATTTGAGCAACTACCTAGAAAATCTGGAACGATTGTCGATGAAAGTATGGATAGATGTGAAAGGCAGTATTGGGCCCATAATACTGAAAGCATAGGATTCATACTCGAAACGAGGAGAATTCCAGGGGTTATAAGTAGAAGGTCGAGGGAAGATAACATGGTTTGGGTACCATGGTTCGTTGCAGAGTGTGTTTTCCGTCTCTGCCGGTTATCCGACTGCGGTTGTTCGGACTGAGAGTGGGTCTGGTGATTTTTGGGCTCAAGGGCCATGTTGGTCGGGTTTGAATGGAGTAGACCTTGCGAGGAAATTGAGTTAGGTCTCAAGGGATTTGACTGGTGAGGTACCAATTGGGTTGTAGGACTCAAAGGGAGGCAAAGGTGATGCGCTGTTGAGGATTGCAGTCTGAGTTGAGTGATCGGCCGATGGTTTGCGACGTCATTTTCTATGGAGAGGATTATATTATTCCCGCTTCCCGTATTGGGTAGAAGGGAGAGCGAGCTTTCGGTTTTAGAGTTTGGAGGTAAACCCCGTGGGTTAGCAGATAGTTTCAGTCTTTGTACCAAATAATGTTTGTAGTATGTACGTTGTGAGGTATTTCTTATGCTGTAAGAGAGTAATCAGTGGGGGTTGTGACAGATAAGGGCAAGAATATGCCTTAATTGAGTATAGTAAGGTGTATTCTAGTAGCATTTCCAGGAAATCAGGAGGAGTATATCAGGACGACGACCCTCGTTGTCTATGCTGCGAGTCGACTGTAAAAGTGAGGTCTCCTGTTTCTATGTCGATTCTTGTGTTGGGGTGTTGGTTGAGGATTCAGAGAATGAAGTGTGTGATAGTCCATTATTCCCAGATAAAGAGTCGGTGCTATTTTAGGACTGTCGAAATATTTGTTTGCGCAGCTGTATGAGATTCTTGGTGATTGGAGGCAGTCACATTAGGAAGTTTCCGAGGTCTCCATCTGAGATTCAAAATACTTGGGGTTGATGGGTCTTTATCTGGAAGGTCATCGACTGTTACGTGGTACGCTCCGAGAGTCGGGTAGGGTATATTTTGTGAGCCACTTTGCAGTTGGTCTGTTGGAATGCCAATTGACGGTGGTTCGAACCCTAAGTGGGGGAGAACATGGTATTCTGTTGGGAGGATCATCAGTCTGTTTGAGTACGGCTTCAGAAGGTTGGGTTATTAGGATCTGCAGTCCGGGTGCATGATACTTGGGTCTAGATGTGGTCAAGGCAAGATGCAGAGCGAGATGATGCAGGTTGAGTGTGCATAGGAATGGATGAGCGACTTCACGACAGGTAGCCATTAGTCAGGGAGTTTGTTATGGTCAATGTTTCTTTTGATTTCGTCAATATTCGAGTTATGAGGCGGTTAAGTCGTTGAGGTCAAGTTTTGATTATTGGGGGATTTTCCAGTTCGGCGTATAGATTGCTATATATTCCAGAAATGACGGAGGTTAGTCTGTCAAGTTTTGATTATTGGGGGATTTTCCAGTTCTAGCAATCCATGGTGAAAGGTGGGAATCGACTATGTATCCGAGACCAAAATTAGATAATAAAGTAAACCCAGCCCTAACCCAAAGTGATTGACGGTGGAACCCGAAACAAAAAATTGAAGATAAAAAAACAACTAACCCCAAATCGAGCAGAACTGTTTCCAAACATCAAAAATACATGTATGAACATGTACAGAGCAACGACAACTTACCCAACTCGCAATCAAAATAGATACATTGAAACCCATGGTTGGTTGTGACGAAACAACTGCCCGATCGTTGCGAAATCTCAAGAATCACTGCACCGACAAATCCCAAAATTTTTGGAAGCAAAGAAAAGGCGAAGAAGAAATCATAAATTAAGGGAAAGACAAAGACAAAGAGGAATGATAATCGGTTTAATGGTGATGCATGTATCGTATTGACAGGGATGAAAGCGTAGAAACTGTAACATTGCAATGGTGAAATTGAGAAACTAAAAATTTATGGTGATCAAAATGTGAACCACAGAAAAAGCATTGTTCCTAAATACTCGGGGATTTAATATATGTATATAATAGGACCCACAAACAAGACTTGTAAAATATCCTACGTTTTGGATTTTCTTGCATTTTGGTTGTTGATATGTGAACCCTATCACCTTGATTTTGGAAGGGTCCACGTGTATGCCCTCCTTGCTTACCACGTGCCCTAAGAAAGTTACCTTCCGAATCCAAAATTCACACTTGGAGAATTTTGCGTACAACTTCTCTGATCTAAGTGTTTCCAGCACTAGTCTCAAGTGTTGTTTGTGATCTTCCTCGCTTTTGGAATAGAAAAGTATGTCTTCAATGAACACGATAACAAACTTGTCCAGGAAAGGACGACACACCCGGTTCATCAGGTCCATGAACACTGCCGATGCGTTGGTTAGACCAAAGGGCATCACTACAAATTCGTAGCGACCATATCGAGTCCTGAATGCTGTCTTAGAAACATCACTCTCATGAACTCGTAATTGATGGTACCCTGATCTAAGGTCTATTTTCGAGAAGTAACTGGCTCCTTGAAGTTGATCGAAAAGGTCATCTATTTGAGGAAGAGGATAACGGTTTTTGATGGTCAGCTTGTTCAATTCCCGGTAATCTATAGACATTTGAAAGGATCCATCCTTCTTTTTCACGAATAACACCGGGGCTCCCCAGGGTGAAGCGCTCGGTCTGTTAAATCCTTTGTTGAGTAGCTCATTAAGCTGACTGGATAACTCATGCATTTCTGCTGGCGCTAAGCGATATGGAGACTTGGCTACGGGGGTAGCTCCAAGGATTAGGTCGATGCGAAACTCGACTTGGCGCTCGAGAGGAATTCCAGGGAGCTCTTCGGGAGAGACATCAGGAAAGTTGCAGACTTCGGGGATGCTCTCGAGGTCTTTAACTTCCTGTTTCTTGTTTATCACATGGGCTAGGAATGCATGAAACTCCTTTCGCATAAGCTTTTGGGTTTTGATGCATGAAATGATGCGAAGATTGGAACTAAGTTTATCGTCGTATGTAACGCCCGTAGATCCGGGCTAGTCAATTTAGAGACAATAAGTGTCGAAAATGACTTTTTGGCAAAAGATTATTTATAATAAATAGTCTTAACCAAGTTGTAGAATAGGTCTCAAGGTTTCCGTACATATAAAGAACGCCGAAATCCGAGTTATAAAGAAGAAGTTATGGCCCGTCGAAGTTTTACGGCAAAACCGACACGACACCGGGAAGCGTAAATAGTGAATTTATGATAGAGTGAGATTTAGCACTAGCAATCTAAACGAAAGTCGTAGAATATGTTAAACTAAGAGCGTCGATAAAAAGAACGCCCAAATCTGACTTCCTATGAGGAAGTTATGATTTTTCTAAGATTCGGCTTAGCAGTGCACGACCTGAAACTCGAATTTTAGTTCGAGCGGTTTTTGGCTTACGCGACCTAAATGAGAGTTGAAGATCTCATTAATAGGAACTCAACGATAAAAATATGGACGAAAACGGATTCCGTATGAAGGAGTTACGAATTCTTCGCAGTCATTTAGCAGTCTAAACGCCTCCTACTGTTAAATTTGATATCGGTCGAGAATTAGCCAACGAAGTCTAAATGAAAGCTGTATATATTGATTTTACCTACACGTTGAAAAAAAGAACGTCAAAAACGGAGCTCGTATGCGAGAGTTATGATTTTTCTAAGTTTGAAGGCTGATACGCGATAGGGGGTGACGTGGCACCACCAGAATTGGACACGTGGCACCACCAGAAGGCTGCCACATGCACCAACTCGGTGAGTAGGTCCTCCTACTCGGCGAGTAGGTCAGTCAGCACCCCTATAAATAGAGGTGCCAGGTTCCCTCATTTTCTCACCCCTCAACCGTCTTCTTTCTCTCTTTATACTCTCTCTCTAAGCTCCCTAACCCCCCTAAAGCCTAGGTAAACCCCCTAGCACCCGAAGGAAGCCCCGAGGCTCCTAGAGTCCCGAGAAAAGAGCCTTTCGGCTCGGGAATGCTGCTCCAGCAAAGCCCGGTTTTTGAGAAAACCCGCTATAAGTAAGCTATGCCTACGCTATCTTTAGTATAACTTATGTTTCAATATAGTAATGTTATTAGGACCTTATAATAAGTATTTGGGATATTATTATGAGTTATATTGAGTGTTATTTAACGCTTATATAATAATAATAATAGCTAGACTATTAATTTGTCGCGGCTAACGTCAGACTAAACTCTAGTGGTAATGATACTAGGTTTTGTCGAGGAAGTTGTTTTAAGAGTAACGAAGTGCTGTCCGAGTGCCGAGTCACCACCTTCCCAGGTGAGTGCATAGTCCCTTTCATGAACATGATTTTAATACAAGTATTGATTGAAGTATTAATTATATGTTTATGTGCGAGTTAATTGATGTTGCCTGAAATACATGTTAAAGAACATACCTGATTATATATGATGAAGAGTAAACCTAAATTAATTATGAGGAATATTGGGTAGTATTTTCTTACTAGTATGAGTGACTTATACCCTGAGAATAGAACTTTAGTATATGTCATTGATCCGAGAGCATGGATTAGACATAGTCATTGTCCCTAGTCCGAGAGTATGGATTAGGCATAATCATTCATCATTAATCTGAGAGTATGGATTAGTCATTTGTCCCTAGTCCGAGAGTATGGATTAGGTAAAGTCGTTCATCTGATCCGGGAGTATGGATTAGGTAAAACGGCTAACCTTAGGTCCGAGAATATGGATAGTCTCGTCGTGAGGATCGACGGGGTGGGATAAGAGTTGTTTATATATATGGTGAAATGGTATATTTTGTGAGTTTTAAACTATATATATGGTATAACATTGTGGGATTGAAATCCCTATGTACTCACCAGGTTTCCCAACCTGACCCACTCGGTTTATTTATGTCACAGGTGTTGTCATGAAGTCACATTACACTGAGAGATTAAAGAGATGTGGACCACTAGTAAGTTTTGTTTATGCTTATGTTTCTGTATTAACGATGACACCCCAAACATTTTAAAATAAATAAAATATGATTCTTCGATAATGTTTTGATAACGTATTTATCATGTTTTTCTGGGAACAAATTCCGCAACATTTTTATGAAAAGAAGTACTCTGATTTTTATAAAGCATAAACAAAATCGGTCTTTTCTGGCCGTGAAAATGGGGATGTCACATCGTAGATCATGAGGGTCTGGCCAGAGGGAAGATTGAGACGGATGGCTTTTTCGTAACAAAGGATATCAGCATGATTGGGGCTCAACCAATCCATGCCAATGATAACATCGAAGCTTTTTATAGAGACTGGCATGAGGTCGATGGGGAAAGAATGATCGTTGAGGGTAAGGGTGCAACCTATGAATATATCGTTAGCGTTCTCTTTCTCACAGTTAGCTATCTCGACGGTAAATGTTTCGGTTAGCGGTTGAGGATTATGTTTAAGAAGATGCTTGAATGCATGACTAACAAATCTTCTTTCAGCACCAGAATCGAAAAGGATGCATGCATAAGAGTTGTCGAGAAGGAACGTACCCGTGACAACGGTGGGATCGACGACTGCCTCCTCTTGCCCCATCGTTAGAACTCTCCCAGTGTTGTTGGTCATTGTTGCTTTTGGGCAGTTCCTCTTGTAATGCCCGACCTCACCACAACCATAGCAGGCTTGACTGACACCTGCTCCGAATGCTTGATTGGTTGGTTGGGCTGGTGTTCTACAGTTTCGCACAAGGTGACCCTTCTTGCCATAGTTTTTGCAGACCATTTCACGACATGGACCGGGGATACGATGGTGGTAACTGCACTTGTTGCACAAAGGAAGGGTACCAGTATATCCACTGGTAGGTGCTTGAGCTGTAGGAGTGGCGATAGGAGTAGTAGTAGCGTGGACTGCCACAGTTTGTTGCTTCTTGGAGGATCCTTGTGAACTCTGACCCTTCCGTTTGTTCCAGAATTTCTTTTTATTCTCCCCACTCTCTTTTGCTGGTTCCGAAGTGGTTGTTACTTTTTCCATATCGACCTCGTGATCTATAAGGGTCTGCGCCAGGCACTTGGCGCTTTCAAAAGTGTTTGGCCTAGCAGCCAAGACATTCCCTTGAGTTGGGGGTGTCAATCCCCAAATGTACCTTTTTATCTTCTTGCTTTCCGGGGTGACCATCCCCGGGAAAAGGAGTGCTAGGTCTTCAAACCTAGAAGTGTAGGCAGCAATATCAGAACCCTTCATCTTTAGGTTCCAGAGTTCGTGCTCCAGTTTCTGCATTTCGCCCCGTGGGCAGTACTCAGCAAGCATGAGCTCTTTCAAGCTCTCCCAACCCATAGCATTTGCTACTGGTAGGGTTAAGGATTTGAATCGGCCATTCCACCAAGTCAATGCTTTATCAGTGAAAGTGCAGGTGGCGAATTTCACTTTGTTAGCTTCCGAACAGGAACAGATTTCGAAGATAGACTCGATCTTCTCGAACCATCGAGTCAGGGAAATAATACCTCTAGTGCCATTAAAAGACGTGGGTTTCGCATTCATGAAGTCTTTATAGGAACACTCCTTCTGGTGTCCCTGACCACCTTCCTGGTTCTGGGGATGCATACCACCTCCCTGTCCACCAGCTCCGCCAGGATTCATCTGTGACATCGCGGCAGCCACAACAGCAGTAACAGCTCCTTGGAACATGACAGGATCGAATTGAGGTGGAGGTGGTTGCGGAGGATTGTTGTTCTTTGAGCTGGGTCTTTTCTTTGGAGGTATCTTGATCTAAAATGATCAGGAAAAGAGAGGATGGTAAGTCCTTTGGGTTGAATCAAAAGATATGAAGCAATAGATATCTCATTATGGCAGATAGAGTGTTCTACTATGCGATAATATATAGGAAAACTACCAATGCAAGAGAATTATCGCTAAAGGGAATGAGTAGCAACACTTGGATGAGAATCTTTATAACGAATTTGACTCTAGAAAATACTCCTATAGTATT
The DNA here is from genome assembly GCF_051521515.1 of Lactuca serriola. Lineage (NCBI taxonomy): Eukaryota > Viridiplantae > Streptophyta > Magnoliopsida > Asterales > Asteraceae > Lactuca > Lactuca serriola. The sequence continues at coordinate 31,875,221 of NC_136415.1, forward strand.
TTTATGTTTTGTTGTGACAATGACTCGTTGTATGGATATTTGGTAAGTTTTAGGCCTGCTGTACACCATAGTCACTCCCAAGCACATGTTGGTCGTGTCTCGAATGAATATAGTTGATCAGGCTATATTGACCCTAGAAACTACTACATAACTACCCAGGTTTAACCGCAGTGCCCAACACCCAATTACTTTTGTTTAGTTCTACTCGTGGTTACTATTTCTGACGTTTAGGTATTCTTGTATACTTTCTGTAAAATACTTGCATTTTAAAGTATACTTTTAGTTCAGAGCGCTTCGGCCCCTTAGTCTTTATAGTTATATACCATGTAAGGTTTGGTATACTTAGTTCACTATAAACAAAAGCTCTGATACCAATCTGTCACACCCCGAAACCGACGGCGGAAACGTTCCAGGGCGGAGGACGTCATGCGTAGTATCACAACCATTGTACATAGTAAGCATAGTAAACACAACCATTACATTACATAAGAATATTTACATTTGTTTGAAAGCGAAGAATATACATATATTAAGTACATCAGTATAAACAAAAGTAAAGACGAGACTTCTATATGCTCCGTCTTCTCCAAAAGTGATCAAAGTACCTGCCTAATGTGATCCTGAGAATACAAGCAATTTTAGAAATATCAGCATAAAGTTGGTGAGTTCATAAGCATGATTTGTAAGGAAAAACTGGTTACTAAATCTTGTGAAAATACTTTGGTTCCATTGATAAAGAATGCAGTAAATATTGAAAACCATTATTACTGAGTTATGAAATACATATGCATGTTTTCCAAGAAAATCCCATATTTTCTAACATGTTTGTCGATTTCTATATGATAAGAAAACCCTGGATACCACCAGTAAGTATAGTAGTTTTTACTACTTAAGATAAAACCATAAGTTGTGTCCCTGGAATACCCTCCAGTAAGTAGGTAGGTAGTTTTATTACATAAATAAAACTATAGAAGAAAGAAAGAAATAAATCCGTGAACAAAGTTAGTTTATATGTATTGTGAGTCGTATAACCATACTAATTTGACCCGTGACCTCCTTGACGTTCTTCAGGTGTCATACGATTTACAAAATTTGTCACCCTAGGCGTGCCCGCCTAACTGTAGCTAGCAGTTTAGGTGTGGGATTGTCTATCCCGGATAGATCTATCCACAAATTTCACGCTCTCCCTCCAAGAGACTCTGGTTATACTACCGAAGAGGATTTATTGGTACCCCGAAGGGCGTAACGAAGATAAGTCTTACAAGCTAGTATTAACTAATTCACGGAATATTTAACTGTTATCGAGTTTCGAAATTGTTTGGAACAAAGTAGAGTATAAATAATTAAACACAAGGTAATTATTTAGCATGATGCTCTAGATTAGAAATGGATAAACTAACTCAGACATAGTTTATATATTGACTTTGCATGAAATTCGAATCCGTAAAACAAGTAATGAAAACTCCCAAATTATTCCCATAATAATTTGAATGGTTTGTTAAGTTCCCACACTGTTTTGAAAACTATGTAATTATATTTACAAAACGCCCCTTATGCTCCGCATATTACAAAAGGGATATAGGTATCTAAAAGTTTGATAGAAAATCGTTATAATTACATCCGTTTTTAAATTACGAAATCCTTTATGATTTGCTTGCATTCCCCCCCCCCCCCTTAAAAACATGAAAAACTCGGAAAAGTGTAGGGGTATGAACTCACGTGTTGTGAGTGGAATGGATGGACGTGCCAGGTAGGATGCTAGGTATCAATTGAGGACTTGAACACCCGTGAGGATCCTATGTAACATGAAGCGATACATAATTGTATCTAATTAGTTATTTAATCACTAATTAAGTAAGTAAATACACTCTAATGTGTGAAAACACTTTATTTCAAGTGTTAGGGGTGATACGAGTTGCATTTAAGGAGTGTATGGCCTCATCATGGAGTTTACTCTTCAAGTGGTGGCCTTAGGGGGTGTTTACGGTTGAGGGACCATATACCCCGTGAGTTTATGACCGTAAACTCATGGGAATGATGGTTTTGGGTGTTCCAAGGTCTCATGCTTCACAAAGAAAGGTCCCAGGGTTGAATCAAAGGCTTAGGAAGTGATTGGAGCTTGAAATGGCCCTTATTTGGAGTTTACGGTTTTTGAATCCCACCTTGGGGAGTTTACGGTCGTAAACACATGAGTTTACGGCCGTAAACTCATGTTTTTCACTTTCTTTCATGGTTTGGTGCTTCTAGGGTAAGCCTACAAGGTTCTAGCCACTCATTCAAGTCATAGAAGGTGTTTAAGGGCATTTTAACACCCTTAGAAGATGTTTACAGTTTTGGGATATTCCCTAACCGTAAACTCATGTTTACTCCTCTCTTTCCATGTTTTGGGGTTCTAAGATCATTCATGCAAGTTTCTAGGTCATTAGCCAAGCATTGGAAGGGTTTTGGGGCATCGAAATCCCCTTTTAGGGTGTTTACGGTTTTGGGATGTTCCCAAACCGTAAACCCATGTTCTTGGGGTTTTTGGGTGGTTAAACCACGAATTTGCAAGTATACTAAGCAAAACAATAAGCTAGGTGGGTTTACTTACTGTTGTGAAGCTTGAAAGGGGTGATTCTTGATTAACTTCCAACTTTTGTAGAGAGAGAGTAGAGAGAGAAAGTTCGAGGGTGTGAAAAAGGTTGAAATGAAGACCACTCAACCCTTATATAGGGTTGAGTTTACAGTGAGGGGGTCCACCCAACACCAACCGCAAACGGGGTTTTTCGCGTGATTTATCGTTTTCCGACACGTATGAAATTACGACAATAACCCTAATTGATTTACTTAACTTCAAAATTAACGGAAAACTTTAATAATAAAAATAATTTTTATTAACGGAAGTGGGTTACAGTGACGGAATAAATTTTGGGTTATCACAATTTATATGGATAGTCTTTTGAGAATAGTATATTTATGATTTATATTAATATATTATAAGTTCTAATATATTAATATGGAATCATATTATTTAAATAGTATTGATAAAGACTTAATTTAGAATTAATTAAGTGATCAAAATGAACTAATTAAATACAGACTCTTATATATATATGGAATGGGCCAAGTTCATTTAGTTTGGGCTAAGCTTTCATGGATAGTCCATGGAGTGTGTAACCCATGGATCATATGAAATGCAAGGTCATGGGTTTAACCCTAGTCTCCACACTATATAAAGATGTCCTTGGTTGGTGAAATTGGCACTAATGTGAGTACACTAAGAGGACTAGCCAATTTCACTAGAGAGAAACAAAGTATTCTTATTCTCAAAGTATTCCAAGGTGTTTTGGTGATTTGTGGTTCCACTTGAGGCTTCCACACTATTGGGGCTAAGCTCTTAAAGCTTGAAGACATCAAGCTACACCAAAAGGTATGTCATATGACTAGTCTTTGTAGTATAGTTGCCTCATATTATGCTAGTTAGGATTAAAGCCTTGGAAAGTTCTTATTTGCATGTATAATAGAGAAAAAATAGATCCAAGGTTTATAGGGTTGCATGTACACCATACGGGTGTTAGAATGCTCAAAACCCACCAGTGGTATCAGAGCCTAGGCTTGTTTTCTTGTTATACTTGCAAAAACTGCTTAAAAATCGAAGTTTTTTCTATCTGGACAACGGACTCGGCGAGTCCATCAGGGGACTCGATGAGTCCATGCCTTAAAAATGTTCAAAATGATCCAACTCGCTGAGTTGGTTCATGCACTCGACGAGTTGGACCCCCAGACAGCATATATTCGACTATTTTGGCTAGAAATGGACTAGGAACATTACCCTAATTTGTTTTTGAACTTATAAACCTATTTTTGATGTGGTAATGTTCATGATAATCCAATTTCAAAGATAATTGTCAATAGATTCATGTTTTGTATTAGTTTAAGAGTATTGCTAATTACATGGAAAAGTTTGATCTTAATTATCTTTGTTCATATGAGTTGCTTAGATTAATAGAAAAGTTAATTGAATAGTTGTTTTCAATCCATTTTTATCTAAAAGTTGATTCTAAAATGTGTTTGTGTAACTTGTCCTCAAGTTACATGAAAAGTCACATTTAAGTTTCTTAAAACTCATAAAAAAATTGTCATACGTTACAAAATAAAGAGTCATGTTCTCATTAAATAGTTTTATGACTCCATAACTTGTCCTCAAGTTGTGGAGGTTCAAGAGTCTCTTCATTAAATAAAATATGTGTAACCTTAGTTAAAATCATAAAATTTCCATAAGTTATGAATTATGAAGAGTCACTTTCTTAATTAGTTTAAAGTCTTCCATAACTTGTCCTCAAGTTATGAAACTTGAAGAGTTTTTTAATTAAAACTACTTACACACAAGTTATGGAATAGAAAAGTTTTGAAAGTTACAAAACTTGCCCTCAAGTTTTGGAATTTGAAAAGTTTTCTCTTATGAATACTTTAATTCCAAGTTTATCCCTTAAAATTTTAAAAGTTAAAATTCAACCCTTATACTTTATAATATTATAATTTAATAATATATATATATATATATATATATATATATATATATATATATATATATATATATATATAAGGGGGGGGGTATAAGGTTACTGCCTATAAAATGGCAGTTTAATGGGTGTCCACTCTCACCCACCGCTTCCTTGACTGGTGGAGGGTCGTTTGCCGAACGGGTAGGACAAAGACTATAAATTCTCCCTTCATTAAAAATATTAATACTAAGTAACTAAACCTTTTATAAATACCCAATCTTAGTTACTTAGGAAAATGTGAATAAGGTGCTAATCCATGAAATTACACTTTGCACTTTGTTTAAGTCGGTTAGTGGAGCGTGTGTGGTTAACCGGCACACTAACCCGTATTTAACAAGGTAGGCAAATGGTCACTTAATGTTTATCATAGTATCTATGGAGCGTGTGTGGTTAACCGACACATCGATTGAGGGTTAAACACTTAAGGGTACCAAGTAATTTGCATGGTTACTTCACACCTTGTTTTGTGATCCTCGGCATCCCAGTCACAAAACCTGAAGGGAACACGCAAGATTGAAACATGCCATTGAAAAGTTCAATGAATCTTAAAAGACCTAGGAGTTTCAAAACCAATTAAAACCTAATTATACATTTCGTTTATCTTGGTGGAAATTGGTGAATCGTCATTCACCTACCTTCAAATATTTTATAGCTTGGATTACAACATCCGTCTTCCAAGTTATAAAATAGTTTGTTGGGTCCTAGTTCAGACATCTTTGATCTTCCCAAACCTCTTGGAACTTCACCTCCTCTACATCCTCCAATTATTCTCCGTTACTTACAAGTTCAAGGTCACTCAAACCCTATTGGCAAGCAAGGTTTATGTGTGGTCGCATCTTGGAGATGAAGTCACATATTGACAAGCCGGGAGAGTTGGGTGTCAAAGTCTTGAGAAAGTTGGTGGCTTAACTACTTTCTAAGTCACATAGTGAGTTCCTTTGGGAATCCTATGAAACAGACTATGACAAGACCCTTAATAATCTTATCTATTTGCTATGATCAACTTCCTAAAACTTTATGGACATTGACAATGATGACATTGGATATCCAGTAAAGCTCCCTCTTCCCAATAGAAAGGGATTGGCCATAGTTAACTCGGGTAACCAAATGGTAAAGAGAGAGGCTAAGTCTTAGATAGTCCCATTATCAGGGGTCCATTTCCAAAGGAAGGGGCATTGGTTGCGAAGTTGCAAAATTTACCTAAGGATGTTAAAGTCAATAAGTTTGACTCTACTTCAGGTAAAGTCCATTGTCTAACTCTATTAATTTCCTACTTGGAGATTATTATTACATGATGTGACTGGGTCACATGTTGATGTTTGAAGAATCAATGAAAAGTGAAGAAACTTAAAGAAAGAATATGCTGAATCTGATCGCGTAAATGGATTTCTATCACATAGTTTGAAGATCGGATTCTTGAGCTACTTCTTAGGAGTTATGATATATTGCTTAGGAATAAATAACAACAAAGTTTTCATGTGCTTTTGCACTGTAAGGATAGTTTTTTCCGCAAAATTTTTAAAATAAAAGGAAATTTTTTGATTTTATTTATTTTAAAATATCCTTACAATGGCGTTTGTGAAAATCTTTGTTGCTTATAAGATTTCATTAATAGCAAGAGTGGAAATATGAATTTGATTCTTTCATTTGTGGTAATGTCTAAATTTACCAAATAAGGAAAGATTCTCATCACCCAAGTTTCAATTGGATAGAAACTTGGAATCATGCAAGTTGTATAGCATGATGAATGAGAACTTTCAAGCATTGGAAAATTAAGACTAACTACTTGTTCACATGGATGTGTGAGTCAAGTAAAGGACTAAGGGATCGAGTACACATTCTTGTGCACTGGTTAAGTCCACCACAAAAGATAGATAAGACTATTCGTCATGATTTACTAAAGTTTAGTAAATATGATTATACTTACAAGCTTAAGTATAATTCTGAAACATTTAAAAAATTTCAATGTATGACAGAACGAATTAGAAGAATCAAATTAGGCAGAAGGATAAAAGTTTCTCAAATCTGAAAAGATGGGAGAGTACTTTAGTATCATGTTTTAAGATCAACTTAATGATTTTGAGACCTTATCACAATTCATCCTCTAAGTGCATTATGATATCTAAGAAAAGGAGTTATGGATTGTTGAAGTGGTTAAATCAAGAAGATGAGTCATACTTCGTTCCAAAAAAAAAACAATTCATAGAGTTATACTCTAAGATTGTAACTTGAGTGACATGTCTTAAAGAAGGTTTAAAACACTTGTCAAATGTAAGAGTAAAAGGTTTCTACTCTTGTACATTTGAAATTGGTAAGTTGTGATGTTTTGGATAAAACAAAGACCAACTAAGGTCAATTGTGTGAAGTGTTTGTCTTGATTAGAATCCACACTATCTCTTGAATATTTGGAAAGAAAGTCTTATAGGTCAAGGAGACAGTGCGAGTCTAAAAGATCCAAAAAGTGTTCCAAGTAGTAATCAAGAATAAAAACCTGTATTTAATCACTAGCACACAACTAGAGGTTTATAACCTATCGTGTTGACATTTCCGTGCCCATTTGAAACAACCCGAAATTCATATCCTTAAATGTAACCCTTTTCGCGACTCGTTCCGATCATCCAATCGCCGTTTCCGATTTCGTTTCCGAATTCGGCATTTTATTAAGTCATTATTGAATATTTTATTTTATGACTTAATGAGTGCCCAAATACCCTTAGAACTCATTTTAACGCCTCGTATTAGTGATCGAAACATGATTAAAAACAACCATATCGGGTTACGGCAAATTGGCCGGGTGCGACCAAAAGCCCCGTTTAGTGCCGGTATCGGGTAGAATTCCATCGTGTCCAAGTTTTAGGACCTATTTAAACGTGTTTAAACATTCATTTGAAGCTTTTGCTTCCTCTCTCTACTCTCTCTCTAACCTCGCTCCTAAATCCAAGTTTAAGGGTCCAAATCTCAAGTTTAAGGCTTCTAATCACCAAGGTACCTTCCCTAGCTTGTTATGTAACCTCTTTAGCCTTCAAATTCGAGTTTAATCTATGGATTAGGACCATTATCATGTGTTTACGGCCCTAGAACTATCCTAGGCCGTAAACTCATTTAAAGGGGGGGGGGGGTTGAGCAACAAAACCCTTCCAAACCACAACTAGATTTTTGATATGGCTAAATGACTTCATGGATTGGACTTAGAACACTTTAGACATGGATTTTGAGGGATTATTATGAGTTTACGGCCCAGGAAGGTGCCTAGGCCGCAAACACTAAATTAAAAGGGTTTTAACCCCTTAAACCCTTCCTAGACTCAAACAAGGCTTAGATATGAATTTTAGAATAATGGTATTGGCCTTAGATCATCACAAACATAATTTTTGGGGAGTAAATGGGAGTTTACGGTCAAGGTTCATGCTTGGTCCGTAAACCCCTCAAAATGGAGAGTAAACTCATTTTTACATGTCCAAATGCCTTCAAACTTAACCAATAGCCTTGTGGTAAATCCTAGAACCATCTAAAAATAGTTTGGGGGTCTTAAACATATCAAAATGCAACATATAAGAGTTTACGGCCATAGATCATGCCCTTAGGCCGTAAACTCCCAATTATGTGTTAAATGATGCCCTAAAATCATAACAAGGCTTGGAAAATTAACTAGAATGACATGTGATTGTTCCTTGTGCCTCAAAATAATTATTCATGACCCTAGGAGAGTTTACGGCTGTAAACTCCAAGTTTACAGCCATGAACTCCCTTAAACATGGTATAAGTTCCCTTAAATTAATCCAAGGCATTTTAGAAGTCCGTTCCAACATTTCCTAAGTCCAAACAAGCCATTAAGCACTCAAAATCACACCAACATGAGTTCACGGCCGTGAACTCATGTATGTAGGTGTTTTATGGTTGTAAACTCCCTAAAATGTTTACTCTTAGGGAGTAAACTCAAATCCCAAGTCCCTCGTGCCATTACACGTCCGTAGATGTCACCCGGGTCACTCCAAACACTCGTTTTGAGGTGTATAATCTCATTGGAGTATAATGTTCCATATAATTAGTGATTGTAAATCTAATTAGATATATATGGACATTATTTCATTTTACATAAGGTCATCGCGAGTAATCAGGCCCGAACCGACGTTTAGTGTCCGAAACCGTCGCATTTCCGAGTTCGGTGAGTTCATACCCCTACCCTTTTTCCGTGTTTTCAATGGTTTTTCAATGTTTTCAGGGGGGGAATACAAGCAAAAAGTACAAGTGTATTTTGTACTTAAACTGATTTTCAACTCAATGGTTTTACTTACTAAATGTCTTGATTTCCAAAGATTTGTGATAACTGACGTTTCGAATTGCAGGTTAAACATAGATTTCTTTTAAGAGTGTTATAACTATATTCTCTTTGAATAAGAAATCATACTAATCATATTTAAGATCAATACGAATGTAATCTAGTATGAATACGAATACGAATACGAATACGAATACGAATACGAGTATGTCTACGAATACGAATCGAATACGAATACGAATACGAATACGACTACGAATACGAATACGACTACAAATACGAATACGACTACGAATGCGAATACGACTACGAATGCGAAATGACGCCTTTGGTTGACACTAAGACTTCGAAAATACAGTTAGTGTACTTCTTGAGTGTCACCAGCGTTTCGAATCTAATACGAAAATACGCCTCTGGACCTCTACTTAGTTTCAAATATATCCGCCTCAGAATGTCGATAGAGCTTCGAATACACAACTAATATACTCTTTTGGAACTCAGCAGAACTTCGAAAATACAGTAATGTACACTTCTGTGTGATTCCAAATATTCGAAAATACAACTAAGCTAGTAGATAATAGTCATTCGAATGTAGAATAACTAAGGGTTTAGAACACATAATTAATACTACTCACATGGAAATTACTAGTACTTCGAAATCAGACCTAAGAACCAACCACCACACATAGGAAAATATGGGATTTTCCTGGGATAACATAACAACCAGTAACGAACCAAGATACAAATAGACAACTCAAAACATAGGAAAATATGGGATTTTCCTGGGTAGTACAACAACACATAAACGGATAAAGTAACAAACGAATAACTAAAACTATAAGGAAAATATGGGATTTTCCAGGAATGACATAACCAACCGTTTTCGAAATTGTAACAAAGGATAATCAAACTGTTTTCATAAGAAAATATGGGATTTTCTTGATCAACAACTTTTCCAGAAAGTAAAGGAACTTGTACTTTTCAAAACTAAACCGCTTATGAACTCACCAGCTTTATGCTGATTTTCAAACCGCTTGTATTCTCAGGTCAGCGTTAGATAGGTACACCGCAACCATTTGGAGAAGACGGAGCGTCCCGAAGACTCATCTTTACTTTTGTTTATATTACATATGTAAAACACTTGTATAACTTTTCTTTCAAACAAATGTAAACAATATTATGTAATGTAATGTTTTGTGTTTACTGCTTTACTATGTGCATTGGATTTGATATTCAACGTGGAGTCAACCCCGGAAATGTTTCCGCCTTTGGTTTTCGGGGTGTGATAGATTGGTATCAGAGCCCTTGTTTATAGTGAATTGGTATACCAAAGCTTACATGGTATAAGACTATAAACATTAAAGGGCCTAAGTGCTCTAAACTAAAAGTATACTCTACGAATATAAGTATTTTCTAAAAGTATACAAGTATACCGACCGTCGAGATCCGTAACTACAAGTAGAAAAAAATATAAGTAAATGGGTGTTGTACGCTGCGGTTAAACCTGGGCAGTTATGTAGTCGTGTCTAGGATCAATATAGCCTGGCCAACTATATTCATTCGAGACACGGCCAACATGTGCTTGGGAGTGACTGTGGGACGCAGCATACCTAAAACTTACCTAATATCCCAAACAACGAGTCGTCGCTGCAGCTAACCATGAAATACTATGGGAGTATTTCTCGAGCCGATCCTTTGTAGAAATCCTCGTATACGCGTTGTTCCTTGATCATTCCCTTAGCGATAAATCATTTGCTTTGATAACTCTATCTTGCGTTATCGCTTAATATAATGTTATATCTGTCTTGATGAAATATCCCCTGATCCATATCTCATGATTCAATTCAGAGGACTTAGGATCCTCTCTTTCCTGATCTTTATAGATCAAGATGCCTCCGAGGAAAAGAACCAGCTCAAAGAACACCAACAACCCTCCGCCGCCACCACCTCCTCTTCAAATCGATCTAGAAATACTTCAGGCAACCATTTCTGCCACCGTATCAGCTCTCATACCTCAACTAAACCCCAATGGTTCAGGAGGTGGTTCCCAAAACCAAAACCAAGAAGGTAATCAGGGACACCGGAAGGAGTGTTCCTATAAAGACTTTATGAATGAAAAACCCACATTCTTCGATGACACAGGGGGTGTCATTGCTCTAACTCGGTGGTTAGAGAAAATCGAATCTATCTTCGAGATTTGCCCCTGTTCGGAATCTGACAAGGTAAAATTTGCCGCCTGTACGCTCACCGATAAGGCTTTGACTTGGTGGAACGGCCGAGTCAAATCCCTGACTTTACCTGTAGCCAATGCTATGGGATGGGAAGTTATGAAGGAACTACTACGTGCGGAGTATTGCCCTCGGGGTGAAATCCAAAAGCTGGAACATGAGCTATGGAACCTGAAGATGAAAGGTTCCGATATCGCCGCTTACACTTCAAGGTTTGACGACTTGGCACTTCTCTGTCCGGGAATGGTTACTACGGAGAGCAAAAAGGTAGAAAGGTTCATCTGGGGATTAACTCATCCGACCAAAGGGAACGTCATAGCAGCAAAGCCAGATACCTATGACAGCGCCAAGTGTCTGGCTCAAACTTTGATCGATCACAATGATGATCAAGAGGAAGCAGGCACCACTCCCGAGCAAACAGAAAAGAGTGGCGAGAAAAGAAAGTTTTGGAGAAAGAAGAAGAAGAGTCAGTCTTCCCCAGAACCCTCAAAGAAACAACAAATAGTGGCAGTCCACGCTGCCACTATCCCTGCTGCTGTTTCTGTTGTCAATTCCACATCTCAAGTACCTGTTACCGGATATGTCGGTACCCTCCCGTGGTGTGACCGATGTAACTACCACCATCGCATCCCTGGCCCTTGTCGTGCAAAGTTCTGTAGAAGCTGTGGCCAGGAAGGTCACCTCGCACGAACCTGCAAAACCCCAACCCCATCAGCTAGTCAAGCTTCCGGAGTAGGTATCGGTCAAACCTGCTACAGTTTTGGAGAGGTCGGGCACTATAAGCGAAACTGTCCAAAGACACTAACGTCTGGCAACACCGGGTAAGTCCTAACTATGGGGCAAGAAAGGACAGCCGCCGATGCCACCGTTGCCACAGGTATACTTCTTTTCGATAAATCTTGTGCCCGTAATCCTTTTCGATTCTAATGATGAAAGGATTTTCTAACCATTCATTCAAATATCTTTCTAAATTAAATCCTTCGTTAGTAATCGAAACGTGCACCGTCGAGATGACCAACCAGTGAGAAAGAAAGCGTTAACGTCATACCCTTAGATCGTATCCTCAATTCGAATGGTTATCCCTTTTCATTTGATCTAAAGGTAAACCTTTCATGGAAAACTTTGATGCAAACTCGACATGGAATGACTTAGTCTCATTCATACGGATATTCTTGTCTTCGAAAGGGTCGTCTGTTTGTATCTTTCCTTTGACCCAACCCTCATATTCTTCGTGCATCAAATCTTAGAAAGTATTTCCATCCATTCCCCGTCCGTATGATATTCGGGAAAACGGGAAGTCTATAACTTTTTCCCTGATGCCTTTCCATGAATCCTCGAGAATTCTCTTCTGAACGTCTAGCCAAGTCTCGTATCAATCTAGTTCCTGGAGCTGCCTCGTAGCCAAACCTCTGGAAGATGATGTATCTAATACAGCGACTAGGACCTGATGTGATCACCACGAGTTTGTAGTGGTACCCTTCAGTCAAATCATTTTCCTTGATCTTGTAGTAAACAAAGCAGCCATACCCGTGGGCCCATAACCCACAGGTCCCAGAATTCTCTTTCAGGATCATCAAACCCTTAGTTACTCTGCTACATGAAGATGTACCTCCTTGTTGGAATTTGTTTCTGTTGGAAGCCTTATCCTAGGGAAAACATGGAATGCTTTGGAAAAGCGAAATACTTCCCTCATGATACATTAGACCCTTTGCGACCCTTGTGAAAACGATTCCGTAACCTTCAAACTTCGATTGCCCTCGTAACTTAGTAGCACCCATCTGATACTTCACGTCTCGGTCTATAAGAAGTATCTACCCAACGAAATCAAGACGCGTCCCGATAGTGAGGGTTCGCTGAGACGTCAAGCGGAGACCCGATGTCACGTAGGAGCGCGAAAACCCGAAGCAGCAAATCCATCCGTATCTCATTCAAATTCATGTCTTGTATCGTAATCATTGAATTTCGGGACGAAATTCCCTCTAACGGGGGGATAATGTAACAACCCGAAATTCATATCCTTAAATGTAACCCTTTTCGCGACTCGTTCCGATCATCCAATCGCCGTTTCCGATTTCGTTTCCGAATTCGGCATTTTATTAAGTCATTATTGAATATTTTATTTTATGACTTAATGAGTGCCCAAATACCCTTAGAACTCATTTTAACGCCTCGTATTAGTGATCGAAACATGATTAAAAACAACCATATCGGGTTACGGCAAATTGGCCGGGTGCGACCAAAAGCCCCGTTTAGTGCCGGTATCGGGTAGAATTCCATCGTGTCCAAGTTTTAGGACCTATTTAAACGTTTTTAAACATTCATTTGAAGCTTTTGCTTCCTCTCTCTACTCTCTCTCTAACCTCTCTCCTAAATCCAAGTTTAAGGGTCCAAATCTCAAGTTTAAGGCTTCTAATCACCAAGGTACCTTCCCTAGCTTGTTATGTAACCTCTTTAGCCTTCAAATTCGAGTTTAATCTATGGATTAGGACCATTATCATGTGTTTACGGCCCTAGAACTATCCTAGGCCGTAAACTCATTTAAAGGGGGGGTTTTTGAGCAACAAAACCCTTCCAAACCACAACTAGATTTTTGATATGGCTAAATGACTTCATGGATTGGAATTAGAACACTTTAGACATGGATTTTGAGGGATTATTATGAGTTTACGGCCCAAAAAGGTGCCTAGGCCGCAAACACTAAATTAAAAGGGTTTTAAGCCCTTAAACCCTTCCTAGACTCAAACAAGGCTTAGATATGAATTTTAGAATAATGGTATTGGCCTTAGATCATCACAAACATAATTTTTGGGGAGTAAATGGGAGTTTACGGTCAAGGTTCATGCTTGGGCCGTAAACCCCTCAAAATGGAGAGTAAACTCATTTTTACATGTCCAAATGCCTTTAAACTTAACCAATAGCCTTGTGGTAAATCCTAGAACCATCTAAAAATAGTTTGGGGGTCTTAAACATATCAAAATGCAACATATAAGAGTTTACGGCCATAGATCATGCCCTTAGGCCGTAAACTCCCAATTATGTGTTAAATGATGCCCTAAAATCATAACAAGGCTTGGAAAATTAACTAGAATCACATGTGATTGTTCCTTGTGCCTCAAAATAATTATTCATGACCCTAGGAGAGTTTATGGCCGTAAACTCCAAGCTTACAGCCGTGAACTCCCTTAAACATGGTATAAGTTCCCTTAAATTAATCCAAGGCATTTTAGAAGTCCATTCCAACATTTCCTAAGTCCAAACAAGCCATTAAGCACTCAAAATCACACCAACATGAGTTCACGGCCGTGAACTCATGTATGTAGGTGTTTTATGGTTGTAAACTCCCTAAAATGTTTACTCTTGGGGAGTAAACTCAAATCCCAAGTCCCTCGTGCCATTACACGTCCGTAGATGTCACCCGGGTCACTCCAAACACTCGTTTTGAGGTGTATAATCTCATTGGAGTATAATGGTCCATATAATTAGTGATTGTAAATCTAATTAGATATATATGGACATTATTTCATTTTACATAGGGACATCGCGAGTAATCAGGCCTCGAACCGACGTTTAGTGTCCGAAACCGTCGCATTTCCGGGTCCGGTGAGTTCATACCCCTACCCTTTTTCCGTGTTTTCAATGGTTTTTCAATGTTTTCAGGGGGGAATACAAGCAAAAAGTACAAGTGTATTTTGTACTTAAACTGATTTTCAACTCAATGGTTTTACTTACTAAATGTCTTGATTTCCAAAGATTTGTGATAACTGACGTTTCGAATTGCAGGTTAAACATAGATTTCTTTTAAGAGTGTTATAACTATATTCTCTTTGAATAAGAAATCATACTAATCATATTTAAGATCAATACGAATGTAATCTAGTATGAATACGAATACGAATATGAATACGAATACGAGTATGACTACGAATACAAATCGAATACGAATACGAATACGAATACGACTACGAATACGAATACGACTACAAATACGAATACGACTACGAATGCGAATACGACTACGAATGCGAAAGGACGCCTTTGGTTGACACTAAGACTTCGAAAATACAGTTAGTGTACTTCTTGAGTGTCACCAGAGTTTCGAATCTAATACGAAAATACGCCTCTGGACCTCTACTGAGTTTCAAATATATCCGCCTCAGAATGTCGACAGAGCTTCGAATACACAACTAATATACTCTTTTGGAACTCAGCAGAACTTCGAAAATACAGTAATGTACGCTTCTATGTGATTCCAAATATTCGAAAATACAACTAAGCTAGTAGATAATAGTCATTCGAATGTAGAATAACTAAGGGTTTAGAACACATAATTAATACTACTCACATGGAAATTACTAGTACTTCGAAATCAGACCTAAGAACCAACCACCACACATAGGAAAATATGGGATTTTCCTGGGATAACATAACAACCAGTAACGAACCAAGATACAAATAGACAACTCAAAACATAGGAAAATATGGGATTTTCCTGGGTAGTACAACAACACATAAACGGATAAAGTAACAAACGAATAACTAAAACTATAAGGAAAATATGGGATTTTCCAGGAATGACATAACCAACCGTTTTCGAAATTGTAACAAAGGATAATCAAACCGTTTTCATAAGAAAATATGGGATTTTCTTGATCAACAACTTTTCCAGAAAGTAAAGGAACTCGTACTTTTCAAAACTAAACCGCTTATGAACTCACCAGCTTTATGCTGATTTTCAAACCGCTTGTATTCTCAGGTCAGCGTTAGATAGGTACACCGCAACCATTTGGAGAAGACGGAGCGTCCCGAAGACTCGTCTTTACTTTTGTTTATATTACATATGTAAAACACTTGTATAACTTTTCTTTCAAATAGATGTAAACACTATTATGTAATGTAATGTTTTGTGTTTACTGCTTTACTATGTGCATTGGATTTGATATTCAACGTGGAGTCAACCCCGGAAATGTTTCCGCCTTTGGTTTTCGGGGTGTGACACCATTCCAGTTAAGTTGGCTATACATTTGTGTTCTACATGTTCTCAATTGTTTGCATAGCTACTTGGAAGCAATGGCAGGCCCTTGAGCTGCTAGGTGGCAAGAAGTTAAGATTGCACAAGTTTAATCCATATGAGTTAGGATTTGTCACTAACCTAGTCTTGTGATTATGGTTTTGAAAAATTCACGTGGATAATAACACATACACCATAAAATCTAAGTGTCATAAGGTTTCTCTCCGATTTGTGAAAATGATGGTGAGGAAATTCTTTCACTAAGTAGATTTTAAGTAGATAACAATTGTGATATTTGTAGTTCTCAAAGTCGTTAGTGGAGCGTGCGTTGTTAACCGGCACACTAACATTGACTTATGAGAAATGGAAAAAGGTCTAAACAATTGAGACTATGATTACAACATCCCTTTTCATAGTTCTGAAATTGTTTAAGACACACCTGTGAGCTATCTAGGATAAGGTGTATAATTCTGATAAAGCCTTATCAAAGCAATCTAGTATCAGAAATATGAACTTTGGTAAGAATGTCAATAAAGTATTGACTTCTAGAGGTCCAGTTGTTTTCTGGATACATGTCAAAGCTAGTGGGAGCATAAGTGTTATGCTAATAATCATCATGTTAGTAGGATCATGATAATTATGATAAGAATTGCAAGTTAGTAATGTTAATTATAGAAAACAAAATTTTCAATTCGTGAGGTTACAAGGGGTTGAAAAAGTTGTTTTGCTATAATTAAGGGAGAGGAAATTATACTTCATTTCGATTCTAAAAAGCTTAGATTGAGTTTATAATCATTCTAAAGAGCTTATATTGAGATTTTAATCACCTTTAGTCAAATATATATATATATATATATATATATATATATATGAATTTCATGTTGGATTGGTTCAACTTAAGAAAATTCTATATATTGCGTTCTCAAAATTCGATTATGATTACGACATCCCTTTTCATAGTCAAATTTTGAGAATATGGCAAACAAAAAATTATTATGGCAAAAGACTGGTCTAGAACCATGTCTTTATGTGAAACATCATGAATCGTGTCCTATTTACTTTGGATACAAGATCGATTACATGTGCTATAATATTTATCCTTTCTGAATTTGCAAATTCCTTGGGGCATTAAGGAGGAAAATGTCGAGAATTGGATATGACTAAAGTGATTAAGCAATTGTCGAGGACAATCTAAGGTTTACCAAAGATTGGTTGCTCAAGGACAGTTGGAAGTATATTGTTAATATTGGAAGGACCATATTTCCATAGTCTGAAAAGAGGCAACTCTTGTTCAGAAGTGATAGTAAAAATGAGAATATAGAGTTGTTTTCATAGGTGGAAGCAATATGTGTAAGGTTAAAGAAACTTAATGCAAGAAGCATGTTCAAAGCAACGCGCTTTGAATTTGAGACATCGTTTCCATGGAATTCTTCTCCATTGGAATTCTCTGTAATGATTGTTGCCAAGCCTTTGTGGCTTTGTGCATAATCATTACAATAGGAACAGTGCATATAAGTTTAAAATCTAAACAGATTTCGATAAATGATAGGAATTTGGAATTCTTACATTTAAGACAAGGAATTGGGAGTGTGAAAAGAGAATCATTGAAATTATGTTCAATTGATGTAGTTCACAAAGAAAAGGATCATAGACAAACATAGAGTCCATACTTGGTGTATGGCAAAGCTATTGTTTAGAAAAACATAGTGTACATGCTTGGAGCATGGGACACCTAGTGTTTTAATTCAAGTATAAAGTTGATAAAACCGAAACAATGAATAATGAGTAATCAGTACGGTGATAAATAAAAGTGGTCTATTTATATTCATAGGGTTTGATACCATATTTGATTCATTTATTCTTGTGTTTCACTTTGCATGTTTTGACTTCCATAATAACTAGGTTATTCTTTTGGAATGACTAAGTTATTCAAACCATCCACAGTCGGTCATATGTTGGAAGTAGATATGAATCAAGACTGTCATGGGTTGGCTTGTAGAGGTTCAAGTTGGTGGACAAAGTTGTGCTACAACACTCATGAGTGCTCATAAGTTCTGAGTATTGGATTCAAACCAAGCTCATTTGAATCACTTCATGGATTTTATCACGAGTGATCATAAGACGATAATATCTTATATTCTTCAAACCTAGAGATATGAGTCGTTACTATGAGTTGGTTGTACATTGATTGCATGAAACCACATTCGGTGACTCGATGTTATAAAACATGCCTTTGTGTATGATTCAACAAGTAGTAGAACAAGCCATATGAGTCGAAGTTTATCCATTCCTTTTACCTTCGGGATAAAAGCGATATTTGTGGGCCCCTCGATGATTTAATGATGACACATGTGAGTGCTTGGCCAAGCCAGGACTGATTTGATTTGTTCAATCAGTCAGTCGTCATGAATCGGAAATCAGTAAACAATAAATGGACAGAGAGAATGATTATAATCCATGTCTCAGTCCATATGATATCTTGAATGGATGAATATATGATCCCTTATCTAATGGACAAGTCATTCACAAGGTCAGAGTTCGACAGCGACTTTAAGAGCTACGATTGCCAGTTAGGTTTTGAAGTCATACTCAATAATAGTTTTAGACTTATCCAAGTGGGAGACTGTTGGATTAATGTCCAAGTCCATAACTATATTTGGTATGTACTTGACCCGACCCGACATGGTCCATTTGGGTTGCACTTCAGTGACACAATTTATATGGATAGTCTTTTGAGAATAGTATATTTATGATTTATATTAATATATTATAAGTTCTAATATATTAATATGGAATCATATTATTTAATTAGTATTGATCAAGACTTAATTTAGAATTAATTAAGTGATCAAAATGAACTAATTAAATACGGACTCTTATATATATATGGAATGGGCCAAGTTCATTTAGCTTGGGCTAAGCTTTCATGGATAGTCCATGTAGTGTGTAACCCATGGATCATATGAAATGAAAGGTCATGGGTTTAACCCTAGTCTCCACACTATATAAAGATGTCCTTGGTTGGTGAAATTGACACTAGTGTGAGTACACTAAGAGGGCTAGCCGATTTCACTAGAGAGAACCAAAATCTTCTTATTCTCAAAGTCTTCCAACGTGTTTTGGTGATTTGTGATTCCACTTGAGGCTTCCACACTATTGGGGCTAAGGTCTTAAAGCTTGAAGACATTAAGCTACACCAAAAGGTATGTCATCTAACTAGTCTTTGTAGTATAGTTGCCTCATATTATGCTAGTTAGAATTAAAGCCTTGGAAAGTTCTTATTTGCATGTATAATAGAGAAAACAAAGTTCCAAGGTTTATAGGGTTGCATGTACACCATAGGGTTGTTAGAATGCTCAAAACCCAACAAAATGATGGTATCCAACCATACTGTCTACCCTCAACCAGCTCTATAGAAGCCTCTTGACTTCCCTCGATTTGAGTATTAATCCTATGCTTCCAGTAGTAATGGCCCAATACTACCTTCCACGCGTGTCTATACTTTCTTGAAGATTCATCCTGAGTCCTCTAAGTTATCTACTCATAATAATACTTACAACACCCACTAAACATCATAAAAACTGCACTAAAGCACTCCATAGGTTCTCCTAGGATCCCCTCACCTCCCTTGCCATCAGCTACTAAAGAAACCATATTAATGTCAGCTAACCACTTCATGAATACAATTGCATGCCACAAAACTTAAATAATCTTTTGAATTAAAGACTCAACCCTACAACGGTTAGAATTAGACAAGAGCTACACAATAGGACCAAATCCCTCACTCTAAGATTATTTAACCTTCGTAGCATGTAATTTAACGTATTCATATGATAGTTAATTCACATCAATATGACTCCTACAAAACACAAAGTAAGCAACATTCGAGCAGTGGAGTCGACTGACACTAAGGCACAATGAAAATTAGGCAGATCCTCATACGAAATTCCCGAACTCTAGAACAAAGCATATAGGATACACATTCATCATGTCCTCACTTTCTCAAGACTGGTTAATCATTCCTCATGCTATCCTGCTATGAACTACACACACTCATGAAATTTCCACTAATCTTGTAGCCACTTGTGCATGTTAATCATACTAACGCTGGATCCCATAGATAGTTGAATACTTGACGCTACCCAAAGCCCTTAATCAACTAAGAATAGGAAATAAGGCTAAATCAAATATTATCAGGATATAAGATCTTAGTTATGTACAACTATGATGCACACACTAAGAAACTATAGTAATGATGTCAATTTCATCTAACATATAAGAAGTCCTTCGAGGCTATCTTGCATCATACATCAGGCAATCCTATCATGCAATTCCTGAAGATACCTAGCCTACTACTAGCATGCAGTTCTATCATAATCATTATAAGCAAATAACAGTGTGGGTCTCTTGGGGTACACTTTCTTGCTCCAGCTAATCGTACAAATCTCATACTTCTTTATTTACCTTTGAAAACACTTTAGAAAGAAATTCTTAAAACAGCTCTGAAAGAATTTTAAAACAATTTTGAAAACGTTACAAATCCTTAGCTTGAGGCGGGATTCACACGAATTCTCATCTAATTCAATCAAACCAGGGCTTTGATACCAACTTGTAACATCCCAAAATCTGAGTAAAATTTTCATTTTTCCAAAACAACACCAAGACAATAATTGTTTACAAAAACATTGTTTCAAAACTATAATTCATAAATCAGAGTATCCTGAACTCAATAATAAAAATCTGAAGAATGTTCACGATCACGCCTTCGCCTTGCCACGATCATTTGATGTACCTGAAATAATAAACTAAAATCACGAAGCTTATTGATTTCCCCCAAAGTACCACCACATAAATAGATAACAACATGCATACCGGGTCCACAGCTAACATACTGGATTACCCATGAGCCCACAACATGAGTCTAGCTTGCCTTCCGGCCTACAACTCATGTCTGGCTTGCTCTCAAGTCCACATCATAAGTTTGGCTTACCTTACTGGCCCATAACCTATGTCTAGCTTGCTCCCGAGCCCACAACATAAGTCTGACTTGCCTTAATGGCCCGCATCCTATGTCTAGCTTACTCATGAGCCTACAACATAATTCTAGCTTGCCTTTCCGGTCCACATCTTATGTCTTGCTTGCTCACAGGTTTGTTGGCATCCGCACAAAGCACCATTTCCTCAAGCCAGCCATACTATGTCAACATGTACATAACATATATCATATATAATCGTATAACCAGTTAACAAATAAACAAACATATCTACAGATCACTATTGCATAGCAATATCCTATATACCAGAAAACAGATCTAACGGGTCACTACAATATAGCAACATCCTCTATACAAGTATACATAACTTAGTGGGTCAACATTGGTTCCTTTGTGCCATAAGTACAATAAGGAAAACTCACCGTTCAGTCTGAACAAATAGCTAAATAGGTCTCTGCTCCAAATCTCAGCTCTACCAATCCACCTATTCATCAAATAGTGACCATTCTCAAACACCACTCAAAATACCCATAATACCCTTAGCTCAAGCACGGTGAAAGTCAAAGTCAACCACAGCTGGTTGTCACGCCGTAGCTACAGATGACAATACGGTCGAGTCTTAGCCCAACCACCACGCCGTAGGGACCTTGGCCACACCGTACGTATTGGGCTCCCAAACAGATTAATGGATTAAGTCGATTTCCTTGATATTAAGAGCTCCAAAGCCCAGATATGGTCCATTCTAAGGTCCAAGTGGATAAAGTTTTTAAATTTACCCTTCTAGACTCTATAAGGGATAGAGATCCCTTTTTCTAGACCTAAAATGGGTAAGAACAAAGCTTGGCTTAACCCATTAAGCACTTTTTATTAAAGACAACCAGATCCCCATTTTCCAGAAGGTTTCAAGCATCAAAATACAACATAAAAATCCGTACTTTCGAGACATGCATGTCCAATGCATGTCTTGGACTGTATTAGGTCAAAATGACGGTTTTTGGCCAAATCTTACATGCATGATGCTAAAACTCAATGCTATTCCAGATCCAAAGCATCTAAGGGCCAAAATGACCTAGAGATTCATTAAGTTGCAAAATTTATGAGATGTCACCACCCAATAATCAAGGATATGGAGATTAAGGCATAGAAACCTAGATCTATGAACTTTAAACAAAAAATCTTGGAACTTGGGGACTTACAAGAGTCCAGAAGATGCACAAGAAGATGTTGAGAAGAGTTGTTTGTTGAATCCAGCCTTAGAAGTCACATCCTTCTTCTTAAATCACCAAAATCAACACAAAAGGCTAACGTTTCCAACTTTATCCATTTCACTACAAGAAAAAGACCCTTTTACGATGCGCAAACCACGACACTTGTTGATTTATGTTACGCAAAAGAGAGTGACATTAAAAAAGTGTCATCTCTTCAAAAAATTTAAGGATTTAGATCATGCATTATTGCGTGCCCTTAAATTAGTGTCTAATGTAAAAAAATAATTAAAAACACGGAGGGCACTTTATCTAAATTGAGCGTCCTCTTTTAGTGTCGTTTTATATTTTTTTAAGAAACGCGCGTCTCTCTTCCCAGAGGGAAAAAGAAATCCCCAAAAATTTTAAACCTTTCTTTCTTCTCCTACATTTGTTTCGATCTGTTCTCTAACATCTCCTCTCCTTTGTCTCCGCTCCTCACCCACGTCCACTACCTCCAACCAACACCGACTCTTCAAGCCTGCACGACGACGATGTACAAGCCTTATCGACCAACACTTCATCTACCATCACCATTTGCAGATCTCTCACCCCATCCTCAAGGAAACCGACTCGCTAACCCTCATGAAAACGAAAACGAAAATGGCCTATGATTAGGATATTATTTGATCGGTGCAAGTCCCAAAGGAGAGGTTCTACTTCTATGAGCAATGACGTCCTCCAACCCTCTTTTCTCATCACCACTCCCTCTGTCCCCACTTAGATCCCACGCACCGCTGCCTGTAACTTTCTCCTTCAAAACGAAAGAAACGCTCGATGATTCTTCCTTTGCCGGTGGTCTCACCTCCGAATCACTCGAGGCTGAAATTTTCGAGGGCCGACTCTCGTAGGTACGTCTGCGTTATCGGAGTGGAACAGGGAAGAAAGTCGACACATGGAAGTGCAGGAAGTCCGGGAAGAAATCCGGTGGGAGTTCAGGATCTAGGGTAAACATGTACCTCCCATCGGTGTCTTTGAAGGAGCCGATTTTAGGTTGAGTTTGGAGTGCGTCTAATGAAATCTGATCATCGGCGATGCAATAACGGTTCTCTCTCACACTGAAACCTTAGCTCTCACTTCCTACCCTCCTTCATCTCTATTCTCTCCGTCCGACCACCACACGCTCTGATGCACACACCCACACGCACTTTGTCTGGTGAGTGTGTGCGATAGCGACAACAAGAAAAACCGAGAGAGGTTGAGGGAACGATTTAGGAGAGGAAGAAGAGATGTGGGAGAGAGACATGGTTAACAGAAGCATCGATTAAGAAAGAAGGCAACAGCAAGGTCGTTGCTCCTGTCGCTCCTGACAAAACGACGATGGAAGATGGAAAGTAAACAAAGTAATTGAAATTGATGAGAAGCATCCCCAAACATTCTGATTTCCTTCTATTTAACAGATTTTTGGAGGTACTTTCTAAGCTAAAGTTTGAATTTTGAATATAGATAGGATATTACATGTTGAATGTTAAAGATTTTGATATATGGTATATTCATTAGTTTAAATTTGGAATCATCAAATAACAATGAGGCTATGATTGGTTGCATAAGATTTAAGGTTAATTTCTATTTGCAAGAAAAAAATTAGTAATGATTTTGCTAAATTAAGTGATCCTGATCAACGGGAAGCTTATTCGTGGAGTTCGTATTTTGTAGTTCTATAGCTTGATAATACTTCTTTTGTGGTCTGATGAGGTATGTTAACTTTATACATCTTCATTGCATATTGGAATTAATATTTCTAGATTCTAATTGTTATGATTTATGAAATTCAACATGTTTGAGGACATTTTTTACATTGATCATTTCATTACATTCTTGAGAGATGAAGTCTGTGTGCATAAACAATTTACCCCTGGACTAAAAAAATGATTTTTGGCATAAAAACCTCAAATAAGGAATAAAAAAAATGATTTTTGTCATAAAAAGAATAGAAAAATGTCAAAACAACTATATCCAAGGACTAAAAATGTAATTTATTCATTTATATGTTTTTAAGTAATTTAAGACAACTTCTTTGGCAATTTGTTCTCTTACTTTAAGCCAAATTCTTATATTTTGGTCCCTAAATTTTTAGTGTGCAATTTTTTATATGTTTTATAAGGATTTTGGTCTCTAAATTTTTAATTCTAATGTTATAATGAAAAATATATACAAAGTCTTTTTTATCTACAAGTACTTATAAACACAATTTTTAAAAGCCCCAACCAGTTTTTCAATGCTTTTTTATGTAATTGTAAGAAATTTAACTTTTAAACATTTTCCAAGAAATAGCAATATACTTTTGAGCACGACGCGGTAAATAGCAATGTACTTTTATGCATAAAAATAATAGGATTTTTGTGCTTAAAGTTTAAAAGTATGTTTTATTTGTTGCTTATTTTTTAAAAATTAGTTTAAATTTCTTGCAATTTTCTTACATTTATGTTCAAACTACACAAGGAGTGTCAAACAAATATATAGAAATAGTCCATGTGTAGGAGTATGATAGACCCAACGACCCGAACCCTAGCAAGGATCCGAAATCTGCCTGTATTCGAGAAACAGGAATTCTCCAAAATCAAATACTTGAACTTTATTAATTGCATAAAAAACTAAACAAAGAATGGAGCACTATATTTATAGTGTCCTGCTACAGAAACCCTAAATCAACAGGAAGTCTTAAACATGGAAAGTAAATCAAACTATCAAAATAAAAGATATGTAGATAAATATGGAATTAAATCTAGGGCTATCCCAGCTGCCTTCCTAATGACGCCTGCGATACACCTGACCAAATCGACCCATTCTTTGGGTTGTATCAGAGTAAAGTTACAAAAAAGAAGAACAAGAAGAATGACACTCAGACTTTCACCAGACAGACGTTGAATGACATTTGTTTGCGTAGGAATTGGCCAATGCCAGTGTACAGGTACCTATTCTTACTTCATCACTCACTTGATATGTACCTTACCTTACCTATATCTATCTATTATCTTCAATCTTTAATGTTCTATGTGTAGGTGTGTGAGTGAAGGTGGGCCCGCACATGCAAAACGCTTTATTTTTACTGTAAGGGTCAATACCTGTGATAAAAGGCTGGACGGATGAATGCATTGGAGAACCTATGCCAAGTGTCAAGAAAGCTAAAGGTTCTGCTGTTGTTTTGCTCTTGGACCTTTTAAATAGGTGGTATGCATCATCATGATCTTTTTTTTTTCCAGTTCAATATGTTCTTGTTTCTTGTCTTGCGAAACCAAACCAAACAAACTACTGTAAGTTGTTTCCCTGAGTGTGGTAAAAACTTACATTTTTTTACTTTTGACCTTGTTTTTCTGTTTTGGTCTCACGAAGATGGTATTATTACTAATTTAGTATATACACAGTTTGCTCAAAGGGAGGAGTGGACTTTACTTTGTGATACCCATGCTTCTAGACTTGTATCTTCTGGAAACACGTTAGCTACAACCCTTTGTTATATATGTGTTGGGAACATTGATAAAATAGTTGAAATTTGGTCAAAGAATGTTACCACTGAGCACAAAGGAGAATTCTATGTTTCACTTCTTCAGGTAAACACTTGTTTCTGAAAAGAATTAAGTTAAAATTTGAATAGTAAGTATTGATTTGTGTTTTCTTTTTTGTTTGTGTTAGGATTTGATGGATAAGACTGTGGTTCTTGCTTTAGCAATTGGACAGAAGAGATTCAGTGCTTCGTTATGTAAACTTGTTGAAAAGTATGCTGAGATTTTAGCAAGTCAAGGACCTTGGGCTGTCAGCAATATCCTGTACGTATGTTTTTCTTAAATTAATTAATTATTTAATGTTTAGTATCTTTATATAATTATAAGTATGATGCATAATAAATATCAGAATCAGGTGAATGCTAACCCTGGTTACCAAGCGGGACCACCAGCGGGTCGAAAATCACAGTGTGTAGCACCACCAGTCAGGGGGTTCATGCCTATAAACAACAATAATAACAACACATGATTACAAAGAAGTTCCTCAAATCAAATACAACCACCAAGTCCCTCACACCCTGCTCTACCTCCTGTTGCCCCTCCAACTGTCCAGACTACTGAGGTGTCCAATGTCCCAAGTATATTAATTAATAATAATTATATATGCTTATGTTTTATGAATGAATGTTGAGTGTTGAGTGTTGTTATGTGTTGATAGTCCAACAAAGGGCAGTTATTGGGACTTTGACCAGACTTTTCAATGAGACATCGGAAGCATGTTAAGTGGTAGGGATAGACATTGATTATGTTATGTCTTATTACATCCAAAGGACATTGATTAATCGTGCATAGTTGGTAGGGATTATACGGTCACATTAACTTACATCTCAAGTTTATTAGATTAACTCTGTAATAATCTGTAGTTGCCATGCGGAATTGGAGGGTCATTATGAAGTTGTGATCAGCTTATCTGAGGGTGTATAAATCTGTCCATGTCAGTTATAATCTCATCTTGGTCTAAATTTTCTTGTCATTTACTATTATATTCTTGCAGTTGAAGCTTCAGACCTAGAAGATGATAAACTTCATGATGATAGATGATCATAACTCAAAGCTAGGGTGTCTAAGCAACCATTGGGGTTATCAATAATGTATGAACTCACATTCTTTGCAACTCTATCCCACAGATCTTCGTTCTTCCTTGCCTTCTCAAGAAGTCCTGCTATCACAACTAATACAAGTGGAAATCCTTTGCATATTGAAGCTATACGCTTCCCTGTGTCGATCAAATTTCCAGGTGGTCAAGTTTATGAAGTGAAAAGAATGTCAGAAGATGGGAATTGTCTGTTTCGTGCTGTTGCAGATCCAGTTTATGGTGATTCTGAAGCATACGATTTGGCTAGGCAAATGTGCATAGATTACATGGTATGTTAATATTTTTTATCATTTAATCTAAACCCCACTCGAAAAAAATGTGTCATTTATGTTAAAAAGATGAAGTAACAAACTAGCAATTTCTTTCTTGAATCTTGATTCAGGAACGCGAGAGAGAACACTTCCCACAAATTGGTCCTAAAATTAAGTTTTTATCAATTGAAACTAATGATTTGCTGTTTAGCTTGTTTTAATGAAATATATTTTATTAAATTGAGTTATGTTTACGTCATGGTCATGACAGATTGGTCCTCTGACATGCTAGCCTGGTGGCTTGTGTCTTTAAGGTCTATTTGAAACACTTGACCCTTTATGCACTTGTCTTCCACTTGCTTCTAGCCTTACACCACAAGACAAAGTGTTGGAGTTTAAGTAAGTGCAAACTTGTTCTGGTGAGATTTTAGGAGACATTTCTGGAGATTCTGTTGTCACACATACTGAAGATGAGATCCTTCAAGCTGCCATTGTTGCTTTAACTGCATTTTTCAGGTCTTTTTTCTATAATTTAATTATTGATAAAGTTACCTTGATTTGATATTCACATTTTAAATTTGCTACAGAGGAGGGGGTAAAATTGGGAAAAGAGTAGTTGAACATAATTACGTCTCTGTTACAACTATACTTACTCTTCATTTAGTGATTTTCTTTCACTTTTTTTTGGTTTATTATATCATTTAATAGATACTTTTTTTCAGGTATGTCTTTTTACGAATCCTATATGACTCGTGAAAACACAATTACAACTTCAAACTCCTCAAAACACTCGCGCATATACTGGCTTACCTGGTATGCTTCCATTCCTTCTGTTAATAACTAAAAAGACGAAATTACCCTTAGTACTCCACCTCACTATGTGTTGTTTGATCCAAATGGCCTCGTTTACATCATCGTAAGATTCATGAACTTATACCCTTATGGCCTTATCTAATTCTAATTGTTTTGATGTGGATTAGGCAAGGAACATATACCAGTGTCCATAGGGCTCTGTGATTAGAAGCCAAGCCAAGCGTGGGTAAATACTTAATGAGCAGAATAGCCTCTTCGTAAGTGTGCTTCTTTGAATTATAAGGTGCATTTTTTATCTAATTAAATACAATGACAAGTACTACTGAATTTCCTGTAAAAGATAAGGTCAAACCCTGAGTTAAACAACTTACAAAAAACGATAAAATGGGTGTAAAAGCTTTAATAAAAAGTACTAGCAAAGATTTGTGCTCTGTCTTACGCTTTTGATTGAAGAGAAAACTGGAAGTATGCTGGTCCTTTTTAATAATGTTAGATATCTTTCTATCCGGAAGTAGTGGGTTTAACAAAGGTTTAATCTAGCATTGTAATATTACAACATTTTTTATGTAATCATTTTGAAAAACACAACCACACTCCTGCTTAAAAAGACAACATGTATTAAACTTTTTGTTTGATGACTAATAAAATTTCTTGGTTTTCCTCAGATGCACAACTGCTACCTGTTGACTTGCTAGAGCTGAAATCTTTGACCAACAGGTAGTTACAAAAGTTTCCTTTTGTTATATATTCATTCTAGTGCATTATTTATTTATTTATTTTTCTTTCCTTGATCAATAAACTTTTAATGCTGATAGCTTCATCTAATTGACTTTTCAATGTAAAAGTAAAACATATGCAACTTACACCTTCTTAAGTTATGGCAAAATTTGTAGAAGGTTGCATATGTGTTAGGATAATATCATTTGTATAGATTGATTTATTCTATGTTAGGTAATGATTGTTGAAAGCCGTTGGTATAGATATAGGTATAGAAGCATGATTATCTGTTCTGTTTATATTTATATTTGGTGTTAACTATTTTATCTTTGTATATAATATAATTTCTTTGATGAATAATAAAATTTAGCAGAGACAAAGTAAATAATATATCCTATTTACAAAATGATCCAAAGAATCATTTTAATGTTCTATTGTATTGCATGTTAAGTTACCGATTTGCCATGTGCAGGTTCTGACAGTTCTAGCAACCTCCTTCCATGCCCTGCAACCTCTCAAAGTTCCTGCATTCAGGTTATTCTTTTAGAAAGGAAATTGTCAAAGGAGATTGTCAAAGGAGAATTTAGTTATGGGTTTCTTTTAATGTTGTACATGTTTTGTTTTCTATAATAATAATAATTATGCAATATTAGCACCGTGTTACATTTACTTACTATTGGAATGATTATTTGTATTTGACATACTAGTGCAATGAATTATCTTTATTGTTTATGGTATTTTATTTTGTATTTTGAGACTTTTAATGTGTTATTTAATTTGAAAATTAGTAAATCTATTAGAAATATAAAATTTTAAAAACATTTAAAATTATGACACGCAAAAATGCGTGTCGTCTTCCTTTATGACAAGGGCTTTCTTGATATGCATTGAGTGTCATAAACACGCGCGTCGTAAGGTTACGACACACAAATGCGTGTCGTCTTCCTTTATGATAGGGCCTTCCTTGATACGCATTGTGTGTCATAATTGCGCATCGTAAATGTGTGCCATAAATGCGCGTCGTAAATAGATGACGCGCAAAAGCGTGTCGTCTCTCGTTATGATAGGGCCTTCCATGACACGCATTTGCACGTCGTAAAAGGATGTTTTTCTAGTAGTGTTTCTTTCACTTAATAAGTCAAGTTCTTGAACGCTAACTACAAGTAGGATAACATGAAGGCGGACCTGAAGAATGAGTTTGAGATAAAGGATTTGGGAGCAACAAATAAGACACTGGGGATGAAGATTCAAAGGGACAGAAGAGCATGGCGGTTATGAATTTCTAAATAAAATTATATTAAGAAAGTTATGTAGTCTTTCAACTATGATCAATCCAAACCAGTTAGAACTTATAACATCCGAATTTCAGGGATATTATTGTAAAGGTTAATCTTGGGTTTCAAGGGGGGACTCGACGAGTTGAGGGTCCAACTCGCCGAGTCGAGTCGGGATCCTTCGGGGGATTTAATGAGTGGACTCGACGAGTCAGAAGATCAGGGACTCGCCGAGTAGATACTGGTCTGAGAAAAACCCTAAGTTCTGGGTTTGGAGCGTATTTAAAGGAACTTATGACCTTGGTTGCGCCTCATATCCTCTGTAAGAAACCCTAAATCACCATGGGAGCTTAGGGTGAGTTCTTATGATGAAATCAAGTACTGAGTTATGTGGAAGGAAAGGTGCATGAATCAAGCAAGGAACGAGATGGAGGCTGTGGATCTAGCTTATCTTCTCATGGAGTTGTTGTGGAAGGTATGACCTTGCATCCTTTTCATCTAATTGTGATTAGACCTCTAGATCTTGGGAGTTTTAGGGCTTAACTCCCCTCCTTTTATCTTTGAGCTAAGTGAGACATGATCTGAGGTGGGAAACCTCAGATCTGAGCCTTGAGAGGTCCTTAGAGGCTAGATGCCTTGGCTTTAGTGGCCCAGATGAAGGTTGTTGAGCAAAAACCTTCATAAAGAGTGTGTTTTGGAGCTATAACACCGTGCGTTAGCGTAAAGATCGAAACTTTACGTAAGTATTAAGCCTTGGAATGATAGATCTATAGATTAGAGTGTTAGATTTGGTTGAAATCATCTGGATAAGGAAAAGTCTGAATGGACTCGCCGAGTATTTGAGCCGACTCTACGAGTCGGCTAGGGTTTCATGTCTGGACTGAATCGCGATTTAGCCCGACGAGTCGTGGGGTCGGCTTGACGAGTTAAGCTGGATCTTCAAGAGACTTCGGGAAGGTGAGTGAACTCGACAAGTCACAAAGTTGTACTCGTCGAGTTGGGCCAAGTAGGACTGTTGACTTGAGTTGACTTCTGTTGACTGTGGGGTCTTGGTCAACATAAGTAATAGAGACCATGGAAGGGTAAAATGGTCTTTTATCAACTTCCCAATTAGAGAGGGAAAGAGTAATCGTCGGTTTAATTAGAGTTGAGATTTCGAGTGTTAATTAGAGATATTTGCCTTATATGTTAGGCGGTGGCGAGTTCGAGATTCGAGTGTGAGGATAGCTACTTTCTGCTTGCCAGGTGAGTCTTCTCACTATACTTTACCTAGAGTGGTAATTAGAGTTATATAACAGAGTATCTTGTATGCTATTTATGTGATTATGATACACTGCATCATTTCTATGTGATTCATGCCGTGTATGTTCCAGAGTTTACAGAGTTAGAACCGGAAGGTTCACAAAGTTAGGACCAGAGGGTCCACAGAGTTATAGTCTCGAGTGGCTAATATGTGTTATATGTTGTATTTTGGGGAACTCACTAAGCTTCGTGCTTACCGTGTTATGTGTTATGTGTTTCAGGTTTTCTTCTCGGAATCGCGGGACGACACCGACTTGATTGTACACACCAGAGAAATAGTTATGAGGATCCTGTATTATTAATGGAGTTGTGCTTTGTAATTGAATAAAAGAGATTTTTATACGAGATGTTATGTAGAGTGTGAATTTTAGAAATGAAAAATTTGTTTTAAATTTTCATGTTGTTACAAGTTGGTATCAGAGCCTTGGTTTGAGGGATTCGGATGTACCTTTGGGTATATCTGGACTCAAACTGAGGAAATGAGGAAAAATTTCAAAATAAATGATTTTCTAAAACGAGCAAGAGTTTCTAAGAGAAAGCGGAAGGAGCAATGTGTACAATCAGCCAGAGCCCGATCAGTGATTTCCCAAAATACCATTACTTTTGAGTTATGAAATATGTTATGAGATATTATGCATGCTAGTGACAGGCTAGGTATTTCATATTTTAGGACTAGAGTGTCCTGATTTGCGATGCCTTAGCCTAGGAGTTGCTGTTATTTGTGATGCACTCTCGAGTATATGCTAAGTAAAGAGTATCCAACATGAATCCTATGTAGAGAGGGATGTGGGTAGAGTTACAGAGCTCAGAGATATCTTTTGAGTATGAGTAGAGCTAGTGGAGTTATCACCTAGAGCGGGTTATATGTGTTTATTTGATGCCCGAATGCTGCTTGCTTCGTGCTTTGTGGAACTCCCGATGATGGGAGTCAGCTAGCAAGTGAATATGATGATATTCAGGAGGTAGATGACTGGCATCATAAGGAGTTTCTCATCAGCTGATGGCGGAGAAGTGTGAGAACCTAGGAAGAGCCTAGGAAGTGGCATTAGTCAGATGAGTATGCTGACAAAGTAGAGCATTGGTGATGAGAAGGTTGAGCAGCTACTTAGGGAATCTGGGATGGTTCGTGTAGAGAGTATGCATAGATGTGGCAGGTAGTATGGGCCCGTACTACTGAAAGAAGAGGACCCATACTCGATGCAGGGAGTATTCCAGAGGTTATCAGTAGCAGATCGAGAGGTGATGTCATGGTTCGAGTACCATGATCAGCAGCAGATCGAGAGGCGATGTCATGGTTCGAGTACCATGGTCAGTAGCAGATCGAGAGGTGATGTCATGGTTCGAGTACCATGATTAGTAGCAGATCGAGAGGAGATGTCATGGTTCGAGTACCATGATCAATAGCAGATCGATAGGTGATGTCATGGTTCGAGTACCATGGTCAGTAGCAGATCGAGAGGTGATGTCATGGTTCGAGTACCATGATCAGTAGCAGATCGATAGGTGATGTCATGGTTCGGGTACCATGGTCAGTAGTTGATCGAGAGGTGATGTCATGGTTTGGGCACCATGATCTGTAGCAGAGCGAGAGGTGATGACCTGGTTCGAGTACCATGCTTCGTAGCGGATAGTGTTTGTGCTTTTTCCTATTATCCTGACGTGTTTGGGTTATTCTATGATCGGATGCGATAGAATATGGGGCCATAGGGCTATGTTGAATGAGTTTCAACGGAGCATACCTTGAAAAAAGATTTGGGTTAGCTCTGAGGGATTGTTGGTGATATGCTAGTGGAGTCGCAAGACTCATAGTTGAGCAGGGACGGTGCGTTATGGAAGAATACAGTTTGAGCTGGGTAGCCGGCCGATAGTAGAGGTGTCACCTTGTGACCCGAGTAGTGATATTTTCATTTCCCGAGGGAGACATAAAAGGTGTTGAGATCTCAGTTTCTGAGTTGGGGGTGAGCCCTATGGGATCGCATTGATGAGGATCTTCAATCAGAGTAACTGGCAGTAGGTCTGTCACGAGGGAATGATATAGCCTAAGTAGGTTGTCAGTTGGGACTGAGATGGTCAAGGACCAGGGTACAACCTATTTGAGCATGGTAGGGAATGTGTTAGCCGCAACATGGAACAATCAAGAGGAGTATATCAGGCCAACGACTCTTTTTGTCTATGATGGATATCGAGAGTGGAAGTGGAGTCTCTTCTCTTATGATGAGTGATGTGTTAGAGCGTGATTAAGGAGTCAAGAATGAAGAGAATGATAGTGTAACGCCCGCAAATCTGGGCTAGTCAAATTAGAGGCAATAGGGGTCGAAAATGACTTTTCGACAAAAGATTATTTAGAATAAATAATCTTAACCAAGTTGTAGAGTATGTTACAAGGTTTTCGTACATATAAAGAACGCCGAAAACCGAGTTATAACGAAGAAGTTATGACCCGTTGAAGTTTCGCGACGGAACCGGCACGATACCGGGAAACGTAAATAGTGAATTTATGATAGAGCGAGATTTAGCCTTAGCGATCTAAACGAAAGTTGTAGAATATGTTAAACTAAGAACATCAATAAAATGAACGCCCAAATCTGACTTCGTATGAGGAGGTTATGATTTTTCTAAGATTTAGCATAGCAGTGCACAACCCGAAATCTGAATTTTAGATCGGTCGATTTTTAGCCGACGGGATCTAAATGAAAGTTGTAGTACTTGTAAATACCAACGCGTGGATATAAAGAACGTCGATAATAGAGCTCGTATGCAAAAGTTATGGATGAAGATTAGTCCCTACTTTTCGAGCGCGGCGAATTCGATACAGTTTCGTAAATACGAGATAGAATGAGAATTAGCCAACGAGGTCTAAATGAGAGTTGAAGATCTCGTTAATAGGAACTCAATGGTAAAAAGACAGACAAAAATGGAGCTCGTATGCGAAAGTTATGGACGAAGCTTAGTCCCTACTTTTCGAGCGCGGCGAATTCGATACAGTTTTGTAAATCCGAGATAGAATGAGAATTAGCCAACGAGGTCTAAATGAAAGTTGAAGATCTCATTAATAGGAACTCAACGGTAAAAAGACAGACAAAAACGGAGCTCGTATGCAAAAGTTACGGACGAAGCTTAGAGACTACTTTACTATAAAACTCCTATAAATACAAGGGTGAACTCCTCATATTTTCTTCACACCATAAGCCTCTCTTTCTCTCTCTAACTTCTCTCTAGCCTCCCTAAACCCCTCCCAAGTCTACGGAACCTCCCTAGCACGAGAAGAAGGCCCCGGAGCGCCCGACGGCTCCGAGAAGAAAAGTTTTCGGCTTGGAAACGCTGCTCCAGCGAAGCCCGGTTTTTAATAAAAACTCGCTGTAAGTGAGCTACGCCTATACTATATTTAATATAGATTTTATTTAATTATAGTAACATTATTAGGACCTTAAAATAATTATTTGGGCTATTATTATGAGTTATATTGAGTGTTATTTAACGCTTATATAATAGTAATAATAGCTAAACTATTAATTAGTCGTGGTTAACGTTAAAAACTAAACCCTAGTGGTATTGATACTAGGTTTTGTCGAGGAAAATTGTTTTGAGATAACGAAGTGCTGTCTGAGTTCGGAATCACCACCTAATCAGGTGAGTGCATGGTCTCTTTCATCTTACACATAGATATGAAGTATTTTAATATAAATTACGTGTTATGTGTGCATATTGTCTGAATACTTGTTGTCTATGCTGGTGAAAGATTTTTATACATGTTTTAAATGATGTAAACTGTATAAAGTATTTTATATCTACAAGATATGTTGGGTAAAACATGGGTAGATGAATGATGATGGATAAAAGCTGAAATAGAGGAACATTAGTAGTACGGACCTAGTGCCCTATAGGTATACATTGGCAGCAGTGGACCTAGTACCCTATAGATGAGCACTGGCAGCTGCGCCACAACCCGTAGATGATTTAGATCTACGGTAAACGTCCTAGCAGCTGCGCTCCAAGGATAGTATCGGCAGCTGCGCCTAATAAGGAGCCTTATGACCATGACAGTAGTGTTTAAAGGTCAATACCGGCAGAAGCGCCTCATAGAAAATGTCCTAATTCTGGCAGCTGAGCCTAAGTGACAATATTAGCATCTGCGCTTGACCAATGTGTCATTGGCAACAATGGACTTCATGTTGTTTCCTTAGGATGATCCTTAGGAATGAATGAATGAGAAATAGCTGATTCTTAGGGTAGATCCTTAAGAATAAAGAAGATAATGGGGATGGGTAATTGGGTTGATTGTTTGATTGTTTAAACATAATAATTATATTATTGTGGGTTGAAAACCCTATGTACTCACCAGGTTTCCCAACCTGACCCACTCAGTTTATTTGTATCACAGGTGTTGATATGAAGTGACATTACACTGAGAGATTTAAAGAGATGTAGATCACTAGTGTAAATAATTGTAAGTTCTGTTTATGCTTATGTTTCTGTATTAACGATGACATCCCAAACGTTTTAAAATGAAATAAATACGTTTCTTCGAAAATGTTTTAATAACGTATTTACCATGTTTTTCTGGGAACAAATTCCGCAACATTTTTATAAAATGAAGTACTCTGATTTTTATAAAGCATAAACAACATCGGTCTTTTTTGGCCGTGAAAATGGGGATGTCACAGATAGCTCATTATTTCTGGACTAAGAGTCATAGTTAATACTGGATAGTTGGGGAGGTCCGGTGATGGGATGGTGTGAGTTTCTAAATGACTAGAGACAGTCATGATGGGAAGTTCTGAGGATTTAATCTGAGATTGGGGTTATTTGGGTTGCTTGATCTCTGTCGGGAGATCATCGAGCGTGCGCAACACCTTCCAGGAGTAGGTGCGATGTTTCTGGTGGGAACAGTCTGTGGGATAGATTGTTGATGCGTCAAATGATGATGGTTCAAACCCTGAGTGGGGGAGAACCGGGTATTCTAATGAGAGAATCATAGGTTCGTTCAAGGGCGGTTAGAGAACTGGATATAGAGACCTGTGGCACAGATTCAAAATACCAGTGTTATTAGTGGTTAAAATTTTATGCATGAGGCTCATGCTCATGAAATGATGAGTGTCACCACGGCCGGTGGCCGTTAGTCAGGGAACTTGTGGTGGTTGGAAATTCTTCGAGGTGGCTTGGATGGTAAGGTTAGTTCGGCGGTTTGGAAATTCCAGTCCGATGTATGGGCTGTTATATGTAGCTTGGGAAGAGCAGATGTGAAATGAGACGACCAACCCCAGGGTCGGTCAGTGTATTCTTGCATGAGTTTTGAGCAATAGAGGATGGAGTTTCGGATGGTTGTCATCATGTTTTGAGTCATTTTTGTGAAAACCCGAAATTTTCCATCCTGTTCAGTCTAACACTTCATTGAAAGTCAAACTCATT
Organism: Lactuca serriola; assembly: GCF_051521515.1. NCBI lineage: Eukaryota > Viridiplantae > Streptophyta > Magnoliopsida > Asterales > Asteraceae > Lactuca > Lactuca serriola. The sequence goes on from NC_136415.1 coordinate 31,911,883, forward strand.
CCTGCTATCATTTAGCACAATTTGGATTCTGTTTGAGTGTTCTGAGCCTTGTACACTTAAGGGATAAGTGTCGGGGTTTATATGCTGAAGCTATAGCACAAAGATCGAGCCTAAAACACCTTGACCTGGAGTTCATGGCCACCACATGGGAGTTTATGGCCGTAAACTCCATGTGGGTCATAAACTCCACCTTATATGATGAAAAGGTGGCCATTATTTCACTTCTTTCTTTCCTTGGCTGAAATCCTCTCAAGTACCATCCCGATCTTCATCCCCGATCTTCAAAACTCGTAAGTTTATTGTCCTAACTAGTTGATATCTTACATGATCTAGTGATCTTACATGATTTCATCCATGAAATCATTCCATTTTGTAGATCTTCAAGTTTCACCAAGAACACCAAGAACACACACTAGTGTTCTTGGCCAAAACCGACCATTCAAGCTCCTAGATCGTAAGTGCTCGTGTTCTAACTTGTTGTACACTAGGTTTAACATGTTTAGGCCTTAGAAAACACCAAGAAACACTTGATCAAAGGTGTTTACGGCCAAGGAATGTTCTTGGGCCGTAAACCCTTCTAAGTGAGGTTAAATGCACCCTAGTCCCTTACCAAGCCTTGGATACTAGTCTAGATCATATCCTTGATGTACTTAGGACCTTAAAACATCAAAAGACCATGAATAATTAGAGTTTACGGCCGTAGTCACATGGAGAAATGGTCCATGGGCTGTAAACTCCACAAAGGAGTGAAATGATGCCACAATCACTTCCAAAGGCTTAGACATGAAGTATGAATGCTTCTTTATGACTTATAGGCTTCAAGACACAAAATGGTAGAAGTACCATGAGTTTACGACTGTAAACTCATGAGTTTACAACCTTAAACTCCAAGGGAGTTGGTCCCAAATCCGTAAACTCATAAGGAGTTTACCCTTGGACCCTAAACACAAAGCCCAAGTCCGACAACCCTTAGATGCAATCCTTTGGACTTATAGCACTTAAATCAACTATTTAGCATGTCTTAGGATGTATTAACTTGTCTAATTAGTTTTATAATCACTAATTGTATATATACATATGTCTTTATATGTTATTAGGATCATTGTGTGTGTTTAAGTCTTCACTTGACACCGAGCACTTGTCCGACACTTCCATAAGATCCACTCATTGCAGGTGAGTTCATACCCCTTAAATAACCCTTTTAAATGTTTATAAATGCTTTTATGGGGGGAATACAAGTTGAATCATGCTAGTTAGTACATCAATCACATGTGATTAATAACTAGCATACAAATGGATTTACTACACTTTTAGTTGTTTACTCAGTATACTACTTCCAAATGACTTACTAAAACGTTTTTACATGTTAAAGCTTTTTATCAAACTGTCTTACATACTGTATGTTTCCTTTCAAACTCTGTTACAATTGTGTTTCAAGCAAAGGTTTACTTATACTTAAAACTGTTCTTATCAAACAAACTGCTTTCAAATCATGTTATAAAATGACATCAAGTCATCTTTCCTTAGTTATTAAACTTTTCAAAGGTTTTACAAAACTTCTTTTATAATTTTATATTGTCAAATGCATGCCCATATATGTATAGTTATATAAATAATGTTTAAAGGACTTAGGACGGCTAGCTCGCTTTATTTCCTTTTCTCTCGCTGTGATTCGATCGAGTCTTAATATTTGATGGTTAAAATTGATTTCAACTGGAACATCAGAATCGAAATCAGATGTTAATCAATTTCTTGATATTAATTTTGATTTTGATTTTGAGCTATCGATGAATATGATGTTCATCGGAATCAACTCATAAAGTCAAAATAGAGTTCCTATTGTGTTTGATTCAATCTGATGTTGTTGTTTGTATCTTTGAATCAATTTAATGGTGTGAGTTGAAGAACCGATTGCCAAAATCGAATGATATTGCTTGAAATCCAGAAATCGTTTTGTTATGTTGAAAGTCAAAATCGATTTTGGAGATTCTAAAAATTGGAATCGATGATTGATGATTAAAGATTTGGAGATCGAAATCGGTTTTTGTTTTGGATCGTTAACTGAAATCAAAAGCTTGATTTTGATTTCAATGATCGTATTTGGGCTGACGTTGACGAACTGGACAGTGACGTAGATTTTGGTTGTAATCTTGGGAAAGATTGAAGAACAGATGAGTTTTGGTTTTGATAAAACGATTGGGTTTAAGATTTGAAGGACTATTGCTTGATTGGTTTGAAATTGAGATCTGATTGTTCGTATGAGAAGATGATTTCGATTGTTGATGTACGAAGGGATCTCGTACGGTTATGAACTGGGAAGCAAGGTCTGTTAATGGATATGTGATAATCGAATGATTGATCACGTTTGTTCATTGGCATCAACTAGAAAAGCGAAGCCTGCTTGATGTTTTGGTTTACAGTCGATTTTGGAATTGGGGCGTACTGTTCGAATGTTTGGAGTCGATGGGTGATGATAGAACGAACGAAAAATGATCGACTATGTTTTGCTGTGAATGAATGATTGAAGACTTCGCATGATTGGAGTCGATGATTTGTTAAAGCAAACTGTTAATTTTGGATTTAAGGGGTTGAGTCGATGATCTGTTTGCTGTATGTGTGTTCGTTCGCGTCTAAAGGAAATCGATTTTGGGGTCCCTGTAATGAAAGGAACGAAGCACTGTAAGAACGAAAAGTCGATTCAGAGGGACGATTCAGAGGTTACTGTTCATTCAGTAGGCTTCGTATGCTTCGCATTCGTATGTTTGGGTGAAAAATATTCGTGTGTTTGGTGCCTGAGCTTTCGTACGAAGCGTTCCATTGAAGAAGAAAACAAATATTTTCGAATTGGGTCCCTACTCTTTTAACAAAGTGATACAAATGGTCTAACTTCGAATGTTGGGGCAAGGCTTCGAATGATTGGCAAAAAGCTTCGAACATTTTGATCAAAAAGAAAAATTTTCGAATTCAGCCCCTGAAATTTCGAATGTTTGGCAAACCTTATCAATTCACTCAAGTTTTGAATATTTGACACTTTACACCCAATTTTGAAAATTTTTGACGCTTCGAATGTTTGGGGTGATGCTTCGTATGATTTGTGCACAAGGGCAGAATTTTCGAAGATGGTCCCTGAGACTTCGAATTTTTGGCAATTTGCACCCAAATTCGAAAACGGACAGTTTTTGCTAAAAATTGAAGATTGTGCATATCAATCCCCTGCAGTTTGTGCAAATTGACGCTTTTTACCCAGATTTGATAAAGGGGGAGAGTTTTTCATATTTTGCTGTTTTGGGCGCACCGGGTCACTGTAGAATTTTGAAATTGACAATTTCTACCCATTTTTGAGAAATTTTGTCAAAGGCAATCCGTGAACGAAGCTAAAAGTTCAATATTTTTTGGATTTTCCGGGTTGAAGCACAAAGATTATGCCACATGTTAAGGGGGAGTTTTGACACGAAAAATTCCGAATAGAGCACGTTCTTTTTCCTTGGGAGTTTTATAATCAAATTTCGATTATAAAAAGGGAGAGAAGTTTTATATGGAAATTCGAACTTGAATTTTTCATATTATGCGGATTTGACGACCGAAGTGATCTTGAATTTTTGAAGCTTACGAAGTGATGCAATTGGATGTTTGGAAGTGATGTATTCGAAATGGGTTTGGTTTTATTGAAGATTTTTGGGGTGTGTTTTTAGCGCAACTTTTTGGATGATTATTTGGAGTTAATCATTCGTTGCTGCTCGGATTATATGGTCTCACATCCTAGAGCCCAAATTGAAGAATCATGGAAGAATTGAAGATTGAATTTCATTTTGACATGTGTCACCTTTGAGGCTTAAACTGCGTAGTTGCTCGACTTTGGAAGATTTGAAGTGGGTCATCCCTTCCTAACTTTGAGGGGGAGAATGTTGGGGTGCAAAGTTCTTCATGTATGACTTTGTAATGGGTTGACTTGTGTAGACCCACTTACATGTGGTGCATTAGCCTTTAGACTCAAGAGCTAGTGAGAGTGAGAGAGAGACATGTAAACACCTCTATATATAGTGGGTTTGTCCACTTGTAGAGGTGTGCTTGAGAGATGTAGTTCATAGTGATTAGTAAGTGAGATATTTATGAAGCTCTAGACTAGATCCCTTTTTGTACTCATTTACTATGATCGAATATATCTTTTAGCACCCAAAATCACCGTGTTCAATTGTGCAAACTTTAATTCCTCATGCCAAACCATGTTCTTTGTCACTACAATTGGTATCAGAGCGGGTCTTCAAGATCAAGGTGATATTTGAAGAACGATTCTCGGTTTGGCAAACTATTGTCGCAATTTGAACAATTTTGGTGAGTCTCTCTCAATGATCTTTCGTAACATTTGAATCGTGCGTTACATTTTTTAATTTTGATCAATTTGTTTCGTTGAATCTAATCTGTTTTTACCTCATTGGTGATTCAACAAATTTTTGTTAAGATCAAGACTAAAACCAAATAATGTTGTTACTGTTCATCAAATTTTATTTGATTCAATTCAATTTTAGTCCAGTTTTTGTTCACTAATCCAAACTCGAGCCCAAACAATATCGAATACTGTTCATCATTTCATGAGTCCAAATTCCAATCTCATTATTGATTCTTTATGTGAGCCCAATTCGTTATTCTGACTTGATAAACCCATTCACAGTTTTTCGTTATGTACAATGCGCATACATATGTTGTACATTCTTGATTTTCTTCACGATTGGAGTTCATATGTCTTCATTCATATGTCTTCATTTTCTCTCGCTGTGATTCGATCGAGTCTTAATATTTGATGGTTAAAATTGATTTCAACTGGAACATCAGAATCGAAATCAGATGTTAATCAATTTCTTGATATTAATTTTGATTTTGATTTTGAGCTATCGATGAATATGATGTTCATCGGAATCAACTCATAAAGTCAAAATAGAGTTCCTATTGTGTTTGATTCAATCTGATGTTGTTGTTTGTATCTTTGAATCAATTTAATGGTGTGAGTTGAAGAACCGATTGCCAAAATCGAATGATATTGCTTGAAATCCAGAAATCGTTTTGTTATGTTGAAAGTCAAAATCGATTTTGGAGATTCTAAAAATTGGAATCGATGATTGATGATTAAAGATTTGGAGATCGAAATCGGTTTTTGTTTTGGATCGTTAACTGAAATCAAAAGCTTGATTTTGATTTCAATGATCGTATTTGGGCTGACGTTGACGAACTGGACAGTGACGTAGATTTTGGTTGTAATCTTGGGAAAGATTGAAGAACAGATGAGTTTTGGTTTTGATAAAACGATTGGGTTTAAGATTTGAAGGACTATTGCTTGATTGGTTTGAAATTGAGATCTGATTGTTCGTATGAGAAGATGATTTCGATTGTTGATGTACGAAGGGATCTCGTACGGTTATGAACTGGGAAGCAAGGTCTGTTAATGGATATGTGATAATCGAATGATTGATCACGTTTGTTCATTGGCATCAACTAGAAAAGCGAAGCCTGCTTGATGTTTTGGTTTACAGTCGATTTTGGAATTGGGGCGTACTGTTCGAATGTTTGGAGTCGATGGGTGATGATAGAACGAACGAAAAATGATCGACTATGTTTTGCTGTGAATGAATGATTGAAGACTTCGCATGATTGGAGTCGATGATTTGTTAAAGCAAACTGTTAATTTTGGATTTAAGGGGTTGAGTCGATGATCTGTATGCTGTATGTGTGTTCGTTCGCGTCTAAAGGAAATCGATTTTGGGGTCCCTGTAATGAAAGGAACGAAGCACTGTAAGAACGAAAAGTCGATTCAGAGGGACGATTCAGAGGTTACTGTTCATTCAGTAGGCTTCGTATGCTTCGCATTCGTATGTTTGGGTGAAAAATATTCGTGTGTTTGGTGCCTGAGCTTTCGTACGAAGCGTTCCATTGAAGAAGAAAACAAATATTTTCGAATTGGGTCCCTACTCTTTTAACAAAGTGATACAAATGGTCTAACTTCGAATGTTGGGGCAAGGCTTCGAATGATTGGCAAAAAGCTTCGAACATTTTGATCAAAAAGAAAAATTTTCGAATTCAGCCCCTGAAATTTCGAATGTTTGGCAAACCTTATCAATTCACTCAAGTTTCGAATATTTGACACTTTACACCCAATTTTGAAAATTTTTGACGCTTCGAATGTTTGGGGTGATGCTTCGTATGATTTGTGCACAAGGGCAGAATTTTCGAAGATGGTCCCTGAGACTTCGAATTTTTGGCAATTTGCACCCAAATTCGAAAACGGACAGTTTTTGCTAAAAATTGAAGATTGTGCATATCAATCCCCTGCAGTTTGTGCAAATTGACGCTTTTTACCCAGATTTGATAAAGGGGGAGAGTTTTTCATATTTTGCTGTTTTGGGCGCACCGGGTCACTGTAGAATTTTGAAATTGACAATTTCTACCCATTTTTGAGAAATTTTGTCAAAGGCAATCCGTGAACGAAGCTAAAAGTTCAATATTTTTTGGATTTTCCGGGTTGAAGCACAAAGATTATGCCACATGTTAAGGGGGAGTTTTGACACGAAAAATTCCGAATAGAGCACGTTCTTTTTCCTTGGGAGTTTTATAATCAAATTTCGATTATAAAAAGGGAGAGAAGTTTTATATGGAAATTCGAACTTGAATTTTTCATATTATGCGGATTTGACGACCGAAGTGATCTTGAATTTTTGAAGCTTACGAAGTGATGCAATTGGATGTTTGGAAGTGATGTATTCGAAATGGGTTTGGTTTTATTGAAGATTTTTGGGGTGTGTTTTTAGCGCAACTTTTTGGATGATTATTTGGAGTTAATCATTCGTTGCTGCTCGGATTATATGGTCTCACATCCTAGAGCCCAAATTGAAGAATCATGGAAGAATTGAAGATTGAATTTCATTTTGACATGTGTCACCTTTGAGGCTTAAACTGCGTAGTTGCTCGACTTTGGAAGATTTGAAGTGGGTCATCCCTTCCTAACTTTGAGGGGGAGAATGTTGGGGTGCAAAGTTCTTCATGTATGACTTTGTAATGGGTTGACTTGTGTAGACCCACTTACATGTGGTGCATTAGCCTTTAGACTCAAGAGCTAGTGAGAGTGAGAGAGAGACATGTAAACACCTCTATATATAGTGGGTTTGTCCACTTGTAGAGGTGTGCTTGAGAGATGTAGTTCATAGTGATTAGTAAGTGAGATATTTATGAAGCTCTAGACTAGATCCCTTTTTGTACTCATTTACTATGATCGAATATATCTTTTAGCACCCAAAATCACCGTGTTCAATTGTGCAAACTTTAATTCCTCATGCCAAACCATGTTCTTTGTCACTACAATTGGTATCAGAGCGGGTCTTCAAGATCAAGGTGATATTTGAAGAACGATTCTCGGTTTGGCAAACTATTGTCGCAATTTGAACAATTTTGGTGAGTCTCTCTCAATGATCTTTCGTAACATTTGAATCGTGCGTTACATTTTTTAATTTTGATCAATTTGTTTCGTTGAATCTAATCTGTTTTTACCTCATTGGTGATTCAACAAATTTTTGTTAAGATCAAGACTAAAACCAAATAATGTTGTTACTGTTCATCAAATTTTATTTGATTCAATTCAATTTTAGTCCAGTTTTTGTTCACTAATCCAAACTCGAGCCCAAACAATATCGAATACTGTTCATCATTTCATGAGTCCAAATTCCAATCTCATTATTGATTCTTTATGTGAGCCCAATTCGTTATTCTGACTTGATAAACCCATTCACAGTTTTTCGTTATGTACAATGCGCATACATATGTTGTACATTCTTGATTTTCTTCACGATTGGAGTTCATATGTCTTCATTCATATGTCTTCATTTTCTCTCGCTGTGATTCGATCGAGTCTTAATATTTGATGGTTAAAATTGATTTCAACTGGAACATCAGAATCGAAATCAGATGTTAATCAATTTCTTGATATTAATTTTGATTTTGATTTTGAGCTATCGATGAATATGATGTTCATCGGAATCAACTCATAAAGTCAAAATAGAGTTCCTATTGTGTTTGATTCAATCTGATGTTGTTGTTTGTATCTTTGAATCAATTTAATGGTGTGAGTTGAAGAACCGATTGCCAAAATCGAATGATATTGCTTGAAATCCAGAAATCGTTTTGTTATGTTGAAAGTCAAAATCGATTTTGGAGATTCTAAAAATTGGAATCGATGATTGATGATTAAAGATTTGGAGATCGAAATCGGTTTTTGTTTTGGATCGTTAACTGAAATCAAAAGCTTGATTTTGATTTCAATGATCGTATTTGGGCTGACGTTGACGAACTGGACAGTGACGTAGATTTTGGTTGTAATCTTGGGAAAGATTGAAGAACAGATGAGTTTTGGTTTTGATAAAACGATTGGGTTTAAGATTTGAAGGACTATTGCTTGATTGGTTTGAAATTGAGATCTGATTGTTCGTATGAGAAGATGATTTCGATTGTTGATGTACGAAGGGATCTCGTACGGTTATGAACTGGGAAGCAAGGTCTGTTAATGGATATGTGATAATCGAATGATTGATCACGTTTGTTCATTGGCATCAACTAGAAAAGCGAAGCCTGCTTGATGTTTTGGTTTACAGTCGATTTTGGAATTGGGGCGTACTGTTCGAATGTTTGGAGTCGATGGGTGATGATAGAACGAACGAAAAATGATCGACTATGTTTTGCTGTGAATGAATGATTGAAGACTTCGCATGATTGGAGTCGATGATTTGTTAAAGCAAACTGTTAATTTTGGATTTAAGGGGTTGAGTCGATGATCTGTATGCTGTATGTGTGTTCGTTCGCGTCTAAAGGAAATCGATTTTGGGGTCCCTGTAATGAAAGGAACGAAGCACTGTAAGAACGAAAAGTCGATTCAGAGGGACGATTCAGAGGTTACTGTTCATTCAGTAGGCTTCGTATGCTTCGCATTCGTATGTTTGGGTGAAAAATATTCGTGTGTTTGGTGCCTGAGCTTTCGTACGAAGCGTTCCATTGAAGAAGAAAACAAATATTTTCGAATTGGGTCCCTACTCTTTTAACAAAGTGATACAAATGGTCTAACTTCGAATGTTGGGGCAAGGCTTCGAATGATTGGCAAAAAGCTTCGAACATTTTGATCAAAAAGAAAAATTTTCGAATTCAGCCCCTGAAATTTCGAATGTTTGGCAAACCTTATCAATTCACTCAAGTTTCGAATATTTGACACTTTACACCCAATTTTGAAAATTTTTGACGCTTCGAATGTTTGGGGTGATGCTTCGTATGATTTGTGCACAAGGGCAGAATTTTCGAAGATGGTCCCTGAGACTTCGAATTTTTGGCAATTTGCACCCAAATTCGAAAACGGACAGTTTTTGCTAAAAATTGAAGATTGTGCATATCAATCCCCTGCAGTTTGTGCAAATTGACGCTTTTTACCCAGATTTGATAAAGGGGGAGAGTTTTTCATATTTTGCTGTTTTGGGCGCACCGGGTCACTGTAGAATTTTGAAATTGACAATTTCTACCCATTTTTGAGAAATTTTGTCAAAGGCAATCCGTGAACGAAGCTAAAAGTTCAATATTTTTTGGATTTTCCGGGTTGAAGCACAAAGATTATGCCACATGTTAAGGGGGAGTTTTGACACGAAAAATTTCGAATAGAGCACGTTCTTTTTCCTTGGGAGTTTTATAATCAAATTTCGATTATAAAAAGGGAGAGAAGTTTTATATGGAAATTCGAACTTGAATTTTTCATATTATGCGGATTTGACGACCGAAGTGATCTTGAATTTTTGAAGCTTACGAAGTGATGCAATTGGATGTTTGGAAGTGATGTATTCGAAATGGGTTTGGTTTTATTGAAGATTTTTGGGGTGTGTTTTTAGTGCAACTTTTTGGATGATTATTTGGAGTTAATCATTCGTTGCTGCTCGGATTATATGGTCTCACATCCTAGAGCCCAAATTGAAGAATCATGGAAGAATTGAAGATTGAATTTCATTTTGACATGTGTCACCTTTGAGGCTTAAACTGCGTAGTTGCTCGACTTTGGAAGATTTGAAGTGGGTCATCCCTTCCTAACTTTGAGGGGGAGAATGTTGGGGTGCAAAGTTCTTCATGTATGACTTTGTAATGGGTTGACTTGTGTAGACCCACTTACATGTGGTGCATTAGCCTTTAGACTCAAGAGCTAGTGAGAGTGAGAGAGAGACATGTAAACACCTCTATATATAGTGGGTTTGTCCACTTGTAGAGGTGTGCTTGAGAGATGTAGTTCATAGTGATTAGTAAGTGAGATATTTATGAAGCTCTAGACTAGATCCCTTTTTGTACTCATTTACTATGATCGAATATATCTTTTAGCACCCAAAATCACCGTGTTCAATTGTGCAAACTTTAATTCCTCATGCCAAACCATGTTCTTTGTCACTACAATTGGTATCAGAGCGGGTCTTCAAGATCAAGGTGATATTTGAAGAACGATTCTCGGTTTGGCAAACTATTGTCGCAATTTGAACAATTTTGGTGAGTCTCTCTCAATGATCTTTCGTAACATTTGAATCGTGCGTTACATTTTTTAATTTTGATCAATTTGTTTCGTTGAATCTAATCTGTTTTTACCTCATTGGTGATTCAACAAATTTTTGTTAAGATCAAGACTAAAACCAAATAATGTTGTTACTGTTCATCAAATTTTATTTGATTCAATTCAATTTTAGTCCAGTTTTTGTTCACTAATCCAAACTCGAGCCCAAACAATATCGAATACTGTTCATCATTTCATGAGTCCAAATTCCAATCTCATTATTGATTCTTTATGTGAGCCCAATTCGTTATTTTGACTTGATAAACCCATTCACAGTTTTTCGTTATGTACAATGCGCATACATATGTTGTACATTCTTGATTTTCTTCAAGATTGGAGTTCATATGTCTTCATTTTCTCTCGCTGTGATTCGATCGAGTCTTAATATTTGATGGTTAAAATTGATTTCAACTGGAACATCAGAATCGAAATCAGATGTTAATCAATTTCTTGATATTAATTTTGATTTTGATTTTGAGCTATCGATGAATATGATGTTCATCGGAATCAACTCATAAAGTCAAAATAGAGTTCCTATTGTGTTTGATTCAATCTGATGTTGTTGTTTGTATCTTTGAATCAATTTAATGGTGTGAGTTGAAGAACCGATTGCCAAAATCGAATGATATTGCTTGAAATCCAGAAATCGTTTTGTTATGTTGAAAGTCAAAATCGATTTTGGAGATTCTAAAAATTGGAATCGATGATTGATGATTAAAGATTTGGAGATCGAAATCGGTTTTTGTTTTGGATCGTTAACTGAAATCAAAAGCTTGATTTTGATTTCAATGATCGTATTTGGGCTGACGTTGACGAACTGGACAGTGACGTAGATTTTGGTTGTAATCTTGGGAAAGATTGAAGAACAGATGAGTTTTGGTTTTGATAAAACGATTGGGTTTAAGATTTGAAGGACTATTGCTTGATTGGTTTGAAATTGAGATCTGATTGTTCGTATGAGAAGATGATTTCGATTGTTGATGTACGAAGGGATCTCGTACGGTTATGAACTGGGAAGCAAGGTCTGTTAATGGATATGTGATAATCGAATGATTGATCACGTTTGTTCATTGGCATCAACTAGAAAAGCGAAGCCTGCTTGATGTTTTGGTTTACAGTCGATTTTGGAATTGGGGCGTACTGTTCGAATGTTTGGAGTCGATGGGTGATGATAGAACGAACGAAAAATGATCGACTATGTTTTGCTGTGAATGAATGATTGAAGACTTCGCATGATTGGAGTCGATGATTTGTTAAAGCAAACTGTTAATTTTGGATTTAAGGGGTTGAGTCGATGATCTGTTTGCTGTATGTGTGTTCGTTCGCGTCTAAAGGAAATCGATTTTGGGGTCCCTGTAATGAAAGGAACGAAGCACTGTAAGAACGAAAAGTCGATTCAGAGGGACGATTCAGAGGTTACTGTTCATTCAGTAGGCTTCGTATGCTTCGCATTCGTATGTTTGGGTGAAAAATATTCGTGTGTTTGGTGCCTGAGCTTTCGTACGAAGCGTTCCATTGAAGAAGAAAACAAATATTTTCGAATTGGGTCCCTACTCTTTTAACAAAGTGATACAAATGGTCTAACTTCGAATGTTGGGGCAAGGCTTCGAATGATTGGCAAAAAGCTTCGAACATTTTGATCAAAAAGAAAAATTTTCGAATTCAGCCCCTGAAATTTCGAATGTTTGGCAAACCTTATCAATTCACTCAAGTTTTGAATATTTGACACTTTACACCCAATTTTGAAAATTTTTGACGCTTCGAATGTTTGGGGTGATGCTTCGTATGATTTGTGCACAAGGGCAGAATTTTCGAAGATGGTCCCTGAGACTTCGAATTTTTGGCAATTTGCACCCAAATTCGAAAACGGACAGTTTTTGCTAAAAATTGAAGATTGTGCATATCAATCCCCTGCAGTTTGTGCAAATTGACGCTTTTTACCCAGATTTGATAAAGGGGGAGAGTTTTTCATATTTTGCTGTTTTGGGCGCACCGGGTCACTGTAGAATTTTGAAATTGACAATTTCTACCCATTTTTGAGAAATTTTGTCAAAGGCAATCCGTGAACGAAGCTAAAAGTTCAATATTTTTTGGATTTTCCGGGTTGAAGCACAAAGATTATGCCACATGTTAAGGGGGAGTTTTGACACGAAAAATTCCGAATAGAGCACGTTCTTTTTCCTTGGGAGTTTTATAATCAAATTTCGATTATAAAAAGGGAGAGAAGTTTTATATGGAAATTCGAACTTGAATTTTTCATATTATGCGGATTTGACGACCGAAGTGATCTTGAATTTTTGAAGCTTACGAAGTGATGCAATTGGATGTTTGGAAGTGATGTATTCGAAATGGGTTTGGTTTTATTGAAGATTTTTGGGGTGTGTTTTTAGCGCAACTTTTTGGATGATTATTTGGAGTTAATCATTCGTTGCTGCTCGGATTATATGGTCTCACATCCTAGAGCCCAAATTGAAGAATCATGGAAGAATTGAAGATTGAATTTCATTTTGACATGTGTCACCTTTGAGGCTTAAACTGCGTAGTTGCTCGACTTTGGAAGATTTGAAGTGGGTCATCCCTTCCTAACTTTGAGGGGGAGAATGTTGGGGTGCAAAGTTCTTCATGTATGACTTTGTAATGGGTTGACTTGTGTAGACCCACTTACATGTGGTGCATTAGCCTTTAGACTCAAGAGCTAGTGAGAGTGAGAGAGAGACATGTAAACACCTCTATATATAGTGGGTTTGTCCACTTGTAGAGGTGTGCTTGAGAGATGTAGTTCATAGTGATTAGTAAGTGAGATATTTATGAAGCTCTAGACTAGATCCCTTTTTGTACTCATTTACTATGATCGAATATATCTTTTAGCACCCAAAATCACCGTGTTCAATTGTGCAAACTTTAATTCCTCATGCCAAACCATGTTCTTTGTCACTACAATTGGTATCAGAGCGGGTCTTCAAGATCAAGGTGATATTTGAAGAACGATTCTCGGTTTGGCAAACTATTGTCGCAATTTGAACAATTTTGGTGAGTCTCTCTCAATGATCTTTCGTAACATTTGAATCGTGCGTTACATTTTTTAATTTTGATCAATTTGTTTCGTTGAATCTAATCTGTTTTTACCTCATTGGTGATTCAACAAATTTTTGTTAAGATCAAGACTAAAACCAAATAATGTTGTTACTGTTCATCAAATTTTATTTGATTCAATTCAATTTTAGTCCAGTTTTTGTTCACTAATCCAAACTCGAGCCCAAACAATATCGAATACTGTTCATCATTTCATGAGTCCAAATTCCAATCTCATTATTGATTCTTTATGTGAGCCCAATTCGTTATTCTGACTTGATAAACCCATTCACAGTTTTTCGTTATGTACAATGCGCATACATATGTTGTACATTCTTGATTTTCTTCAAGATTGGAGTTCATATGTCTTCATTCATATGTCTTCATTTTCTCTCGCTGTGATTCGATCGAGTCTTAATATTTGATGGTTAAAATTGATTTCAACTGGAACATCAGAATCGAAATCAGATGTTAATCAATTTCTTGATATTAATTTTGATTTTGATTTTGAGCTATCGATGAATATGATGTTCATCGGAATCAACTCATAAAGTCAAAATAGAGTTCCTATTGTGTTTGATTCAATCTGATGTTGTTGTTTGTATCTTTGAATCAATTTAATGGTGTGAGTTGAAGAACCGATTGCCAAAATCGAATGATATTGCTTGAAATCCAGAAATCGTTTTGTTATGTTGAAAGTCAAAATCGATTTTGGAGATTCTAAAAATTGGAATCGATGATTGATGATTAAAGATTTGGAGATCGAAATCGGTTTTTGTTTTGGATCGTTAACTGAAATCAAAAGCTTGATTTTGATTTCAATGATCGTATTTGGGCTGACGTTGACGAACTGGACAGTGACGTAGATTTTGGTTGTAATCTTGGGAAAGATTGAAGAACAGATGAGTTTTGGTTTTGATAAAACGATTGGGTTTAAGATTTGAAGGACTATTGCTTGATTGGTTTGAAATTGAGATCTGATTGTTCGTATGAGAAGATGATTTCGATTGTTGATGTACGAAGGGATCTCGTACGGTTATGAACTGGGAAGCAAGGTCTGTTAATGGATATGTGATAATCGAATGATTGATCACGTTTGTTCATTGGCATCAACTAGAAAAGCGAAGCCTGCTTGATGTTTTGGTTTACAATCGATTTTGGAATTGGGGCGTACTGTTCGAATGTTTGGAGTCGATGGGTGATGATAGAACGAACGAAAAATGATCGACTATGTTTTGCTGTGAATGAATGATTGAAGACTTCGCATGATTGGAGTCGATGATTTGTTAAAGCAAACTGTTAATTTTGGATTTAAGGGGTTGAGTCGATGATCTGTATGCTGTATGTGTGTTCGTTCGCGTCTAAAGGAAATCGATTTTGGGGTCCCTGTAATGAAAGGAACGAAGCACTGTAAGAACGAAAAGTCGATTCAGAGGGACGATTCAGAGGTTACTATTCATTCAGTAGGCTTCGTATGCTTCGCATTCGTATGTTTGGGTGAAAAATATTCGTGTGTTTGGTGCCTGAGCTTTCGTACGAAGCGTTCCATTGAAGAAGAAAACAAATATTTTCGAATTGGGTCCCTACTCTTTTAACAAAGTGATACAAATGGTCTAACTTCGAATGTTGGGGCAAGGCTTCGAATGATTGGCAAAAAGCTTCGAACATTTTGATCAAAAAGAAAAATTTTCGAATTCAGCCCCTGAAATTTCGAATGTTTGGCAAACCTTATCAATTCACTCAAGTTTTGAATATTTGACACTTTACACCCAATTTTGAAAATTTTTGACGCTTCGAATGTTTGGGGTGATGCTTCGTATGATTTGTGCACAAGGGCAGAATTTTCGAAGATGGTCCCTGAGACTTCGAATTTTTGGCAATTTGCACCCAAATTCGAAAACGGACAGTTTTTGCTAAAAATTGAAGATTGTGCATATCAATCCCCTGCAGTTTGTGCAAATTGACGCTTTTTACCCAGATTTGATAAAGGGGGAGAGTTTTTCATATTTTGCTGTTTTGGGCGCACCGGGTCACTGTAGAATTTTGAAATTGACAATTTCTACCCATTTTTGAGAAATTTTGTCAAAGGCAATCCGTGAACGAAGCTAAAAGTTCAATATTTTTTGGATTTTCCGGGTTGAAGCACAAAGATTATGCCACATGTTAAGGGGGAGTTTTGACACGAAAAATTCCGAATAGAGCACGTTCTTTTTCCTTGGGAGTTTTATAATCAAATTTCGATTATAAAAAGGGAGAGAAGTTTTATATGGAAATTCGAACTTGAATTTTTCATATTATGCGGATTTGACGACCGAAGTGATCTTGAATTTTTGAAGCTTACGAAGTGATGCAATTGGATGTTTGGAAGTGATGTATTCGAAATGGGTTTGGTTTTATTGAAGATTTTTGGGGTGTGTTTTTAGCGCAACTTTTTGGATGATTATTTGGAGTTAATCATTCGTTGCTGCTCGGATTATATGGTCTCACATCCTAGAGCCCAAATTGAAGAATCATGGAAGAATTGAAGATTGAATTTCATTTTGACATGTGTCACCTTTGAGGCTTAAACTGCGTAGTTGCTCGACTTTGGAAGATTTGAAGTGGGTCATCCCTTCCTAACTTTGAGGGGGAGAATGTTGGGGTGCAAAGTTCTTCATGTATGACTTTGTAATGGGTTGACTTGTGTAGACCCACTTACATGTGGTGCATTAGCCTTTAGACTCAAGAGCTAGTGAGAGTGAGAGAGAGACATGTAAACACCTCTATATATAGTGGGTTTGTCCACTTGTAGAGGTGTGCTTGAGAGATGTAGTTCATAGTGATTAGTAAGTGAGATATTTATGAAGCTCTAGACTAGATCCCTTTTTGTACTCATTTACTATGATCGAATATATCTTTTAGCACCCAAAATCACCGTGTTCAATTGTGCAAACTTTAATTCCTCATGCCAAACCATGTTCTTTGTCACTACAATTGGTATCAGAGTGGGTCTTCAAGATCAAGGTGATATTTGAAGAACGATTCTCGGTTTGGCAAACTATTGTCGCAATTTGAACAATTTTGGTGAGTCTCTCTCAATGATCTTTCGTAACATTTGAATCGTGCGTTACATTTTTTAATTTTGATCAATTTGTTTCGTTGAATCTAATCTGTTTTTACCTCATTGGTGATTCAACAAATTTTTGTTAAGATCAAGACTAAAACCAAATAATGTTGTTACTGTTCATCAAATTTTATTTGATTCAATTCAATTTTAGTCCAGTTTTTGTTCACTAATCCAAACTCGAGCCCAAACAATATCGAATACTGTTCATCATTTCATGAGTCCAAATTCCAATCTCATTATTGATTCTTTATGTGAGCCCAATTCGTTATTCTGACTTGATAAACCCATTCACAGTTTTTCGTTATGTACAATGCGCATACATATGTTGTACATTCTTGATTTTCTTCAAGATTGGAGTTCATATGTCTTCATTCATATGTCTTCATTTTCTCTCGCTGTGATTCGATCGAGTCTTAATATTTGATGGTTAAAATTGATTTCAACTGGAACATCAGAATCGAAATCAGATGTTAATCAATTTCTTGATATTAATTTTGATTTTGATTTTGAGCTATCGATGAATATGATGTTCATCGGAATCAACTCATAAAGTCAAAATAGAGTTCCTATTGTGTTTGATTCAATCTGATGTTGTTGTTTGTATCTTTGAATCAATTTAATGGTGTGAGTTGAAGAACCGATTGCCAAAATCGAATGATATTGCTTGAAATCCAGAAATCGTTTTGTTATGTTGAAAGTCAAAATCGATTTTGGAGATTCTAAAAATTGGAATCGATGATTGATGATTAAAGATTTGGAGATCGAAATCGGTTTTTGTTTTGGATCGTTAACTGAAATCAAAAGCTTGATTTTGATTTCAATGATCGTATTTGGGCTGACGTTGACGAACTGGACAGTGACGTAGATTTTGGTTGTAATCTTGGGAAAGATTGAAGAACAGATGAGTTTTGGTTTTGATAAAACGATTGGGTTTAAGATTTGAAGGACTATTGCTTGATTGGTTTGAAATTGAGATCTGATTGTTCGTATGAGAAGATGATTTCGATTGTTGATGTACGAAGGGATCTCGTACGGTTATGAACTGGGAAGCAAGGTCTGTTAATGGATATGTGATAATCGAATGATTGATCACGTTTGTTCATTGGCATCAACTAGAAAAGCGAAGCCTGCTTGATGTTTTGGTTTACAGTCGATTTTGGAATTGGGGCGTACTGTTCGAATGTTTGGAGTCGATGGGTGATGATAGAATGAACGAAAAATGATCGACTATGTTTTGCTGTGAATGAATGATTGAAGACTTCGCATGATTGGAGTCGATGATTTGTTAAAGCAAACTGTTAATTTTGGATTTAAGGGGTTGAGTCGATGATCTGTATGCTGTATGTGTGTTCGTTCGCGTCTAAAGGAAATCGATTTTGGGGTCCCTGTAATGAAAGGAACGAAGCACTGTAAGAACGAAAAGTCGATTCAGAGGGACGATTCAGAGGTTACTGTTCATTCAGTAGGCTTCGTATGCTTCGCATTCGTATGTTTGGGTGAAAAATATTCGTGTGTTTGGTGCCTGAGCTTTCGTACGAAGCGTTCCATTGAAGAAGAAAACAAATATTTTCGAATTGGGTCCCTACTCTTTTAACAAAGTGATACAAATGGTCTAACTTCGAATGTTGGGGCAAGGCTTCGAATGATTGGCAAAAAGCTTCGAACATTTTGATCAAAAAGAAAAATTTTCGAATTCAGCCCCTGAAATTTCGAATGTTTGGCAAACCTTATCAATTCACTCAAGTTTTGAATATTTGACACTTTACACCCAATTTTGAAAATTTTTGACGCTTCGAATGTTTGGGGTGATGCTTCGTATGATTTGTGCACAAGGGCAGAATTTTCGAAGATGGTCCCTGAGACTTCGAATTTTTGGCAATTTGCACCCAAATTCGAAAACGGACAGTTTTTGCTAAAAATTGAAGATTGTGCATATCAATCCCCTGCAGTTTGTGCAAATTGACGCTTTTTACCCAGATTTGATAAAGGGGGAGAGTTTTTCATATTTTGCTGTTTTGGGCGCACCGGGTCACTGTAGAATTTTGAAATTGACAATTTCTACCCATTTTTGAGAAATTTTGTCAAAGGCAATCCGTGAACGAAGCTAAAAGTTCAATATTTTTTGGATTTTCCGGGTTGAAGCACAAAGATTATGCCACATGTTAAGGGGGAGTTTTGACACGAAAAATTCCGAATAGAGCACGTTCTTTTTCCTTGGGAGTTTTATAATCAAATTTCGATTATAAAAAGGGAGAGAAGTTTTATATGGAAATTCGAACTTGAATTTTTCATATTATGCGGATTTGACGACCGAAGTGATCTTGAATTTTTGAAGCTTACGAAGTGATGCAATTGGATGTTTGGAAGTGATGTATTCGAAATGGGTTTGGTTTTATTGAAGATTTTTGGGGTGTGTTTTTAGCGCAACTTTTTGGATGATTATTTGGAGTTAATCATTCGTTGCTGCTCGGATTATATGGTCTCACATCCTAGAGCCCAAATTGAAGAATCATGGAAGAATTGAAGATTGAATTTCATTTTGACATGTGTCACCTTTGAGGCTTAAACTGCGTAGTTGCTCGACTTTGGAAGATTTGAAGTGGGTCATCCCTTCCTAACTTTGAGGGGGAGAATGTTGGGGTGCAAAGTTCTTCATGTATGACTTTGTAATGGGTTGACTTGTGTAGACCCACTTACATGTGGTGCATTAGCCTTTAGACTCAAGAGCTAGTGAGAGTGAGAGAGAGACATGTAAACACCTCTATATATAGTGGGTTTGTCCACTTGTAGAGGTGTGCTTGAGAGATGTAGTTCATAGTGATTAGTAAGTGAGATATTTATGAAGCTCTAGACTAGATCCCTTTTTGTACTCATTTACTATGATCGAATATATCTTTTAGCACCCAAAATCACCGTGTTCAATTGTGCAAACTTTAATTCCTCATGCCAAACCATGTTCTTTGTCACTACAATTGGTATCAGAGTGGGTCTTCAAGATCAAGGTGATATTTGAAGAACGATTCTCGGTTTGGCAAACTATTGTCGCAATTTGAACAATTTTGGTGAGTCTCTCTCAATGATCTTTCGTAACATTTGAATCGTGCGTTACATTTTTTAATTTTGATCAATTTGTTTCGTTGAATCTAATCTGTTTTTACCTCATTGGTGATTCAACAAATTTTTGTTAAGATCAAGACTAAAACCAAATAATGTTGTTACTGTTCATCAAATTTTATTTGATTCAATTCAATTTTAGTCCAGTTTTTGTTCACTAATCCAAACTCGAGCCCAAACAATATCGAATACTGTTCATCATTTCATGAGTCCAAATTCCAATCTCATTATTGATTCTTTATGTGAGCCCAATTCGTTATTCTGACTTGATAAACCCATTCACAGTTTTTCGTTATGTACAATGCGCATACATATGTTGTACATTCTTGATTTTCTTCAAGATTGGAGTTCATATGTCTTCATTCATATGTCTTCATTTTCTCTCGCTGTGATTCGATCGAGTCTTAATATTTGATGGTTAAAATTGATTTCAACTGGAACATCAGAATCGAAATCAGATGTTAATCAATTTCTTGATATTAATTTTGATTTTGATTTTGAGCTATCGATGAATATGATGTTCATCGGAATCAACTCATAAAGTCAAAATAGAGTTCCTATTGTGTTTGATTCAATCTGATGTTGTTGTTTGTATCTTTGAATCAATTTAATGGTGTGAGTTGAAGAACCGATTGCCAAAATCGAATGATATTGCTTGAAATCCAGAAATCGTTTTGTTATGTTGAAAGTCAAAATCGATTTTGGAGATTCTAAAAATTGGAATCGATGATTGATGATTAAAGATTTGGAGATCGAAATCGGTTTTTGTTTTGGATCGTTAACTGAAATCAAAAGCTTGATTTTGATTTCAATGATCGTATTTGGGCTGACGTTGACGAACTGGACAGTGACGTAGATTTTGGTTGTAATCTTGGGAAAGATTGAAGAACAGATGAGTTTTGGTTTTGATAAAACGATTGGGTTTAAGATTTGAAGGACTATTGCTTGATTGGTTTGAAATTGAGATCTGATTGTTCGTATGAGAAGATGATTTCGATTGTTGATGTACGAAGGGATCTCGTACGGTTATGAACTGGGAAGCAAGGTCTGTTAATGGATATGTGATAATCGAATGATTGATCACGTTTGTTCATTGGCATCAACTAGAAAAGCGAAGCCTGCTTGATGTTTTGGTTTACAGTCGATTTTGGAATTGGGGCGTACTGTTCGAATGTTTGGAGTCGATGGGTGATGATAGAACGAACGAAAAATGATCGACTATGTTTTGCTGTGAATGAATGATTGAAGACTTCGCATGATTGGAGTCGATGATTTGTTAAAGCAAACTGTTAATTTTGGATTTAAGGGGTTGAGTCGATGATCTGTATGCTGTATGTGTGTTCGTTCGCGTCTAAAGGAAATCGATTTTGGGGTCCCTGTAATGAAAGGAACGAAGCACTGTAAGAACGAAAAGTCGATTCAGAGGGACGATTCAGAGGTTACTATTCATTCAGTAGGCTTCGTATGCTTCGCATTCGTATGTTTGGGTGAAAAATATTCGTGTGTTTGGTGCCTGAGCTTTCGTACGAAGCGTTCCATTGAAGAAGAAAACAAATATTTTCGAATTGGGTCCCTACTCTTTTAACAAAGTGATACAAATGGTCTAACTTCGAATGTTGGGGCAAGGCTTCGAATGATTGGCAAAAAGCTTCGAACATTTTGATCAAAAAGAAAAATTTTCGAATTCAGCCCCTGAAATTTCGAATGTTTGGCAAACCTTATCAATTCACTCAAGTTTTGAATATTTGACACTTTACACCCAATTTTGAAAATTTTTGACGCTTCGAATGTTTGGGGTGATGCTTCGTATGATTTGTGCACAAGGGCAGAATTTTCGAAGATGGTCCCTGAGACTTCGAATTTTTGGCAATTTGCACCCAAATTCGAAAACGGACAGTTTTTGCTAAAAATTGAAGATTGTGCATATCAATCCCCTACAGTTTGTGCAAATTGACGCTTTTTACCCAGATTTGATAAAGGGGGAGAGTTTTTCATATTTTGCTGTTTTGGGCGCACCGGGTCACTGTAGAATTTTGAAATTGACAATTTCTACCCATTTTTGAGAAATTTTGTCAAAGGCAATCCGTGAACGAAGCTAAAAGTTCAATATTTTTTGGATTTTCCGGGTTGAAGCACAAAGATTATGCCACATGTTAAGGGGGAGTTTTGACACGAAAAATTCCGAATAGAGCACGTTCTTTTTCCTTGGGAGTTTTATAATCAAATTTCGATTATAAAAAGGGAGAGAAGTTTTATATGGAAATTCGAACTTGAATTTTTCATATTATGCGGATTTGACGACCGAAGTGATCTTGAATTTTTGAAGCTTACGAAGTGATGCAATTGGATGTTTGGAAGTGATGTATTCGAAATGGGTTTGGTTTTATTGAAGATTTTTGGGGTGTGTTTTTAGCGCAACTTTTTGGATGATTATTTGGAGTTAATCATTCGTTGCTGCTCGGATTATATGGTCTCACATCCTAGAGCCCAAATTGAAGAATCATGGAAGAATTGAAGATTGAATTTCATTTTGACATGTGTCACCTTTGAGGCTTAAACTGCGTAGTTGCTCGACTTTGGAAGATTTGAAGTGGGTCATCCCTTCCTAACTTTGAGGGGGAGAATGTTGGGGTGCAAAGTTCTTCATGTATGACTTTGTAATGGGTTGACTTGTGTAGACCCACTTACATGTGGTGCATTAGCCTTTAGACTCAAGAGCTAGTGAGAGTGAGAGAGAGACATGTAAACACCTCTATATATAGTGGGTTTGTCCACTTGTAGAGGTGTGCTTGAGAGATGTAGTTCATAGTGATTAGTAAGTGAGATATTTATGAAGCTCTAGACTAGATCCCTTTTTGTACTCATTTACTATGATCGAATATATCTTTTAGCACCCAAAATCACCGTGTTCAATTGTGCAAACTTTAATTCCTCATGCCAAACCATGTTCTTTGTCACTACAATTGGTATCAGAGCGGGTCTTCAAGATCAAGGTGATATTTGAAGAACGATTCTCGGTTTGGCAAACTATTGTCGCAATTTGAACAATTTTGGTGAGTCTCTCTCAATGATCTTTCGTAACATTTGAATCGTGCGTTACATTTTTTAATTTTGATCAATTTGTTTCGTTGAATCTAATCTGTTTTTACCTCATTGGTGATTCAACAAATTTTTGTTAAGATCAAGACTAAAACCAAATAATGTTGTTACTGTTCATCAAATTTTATTTGATTCAATTCAATTTTAGTCCAGTTTTTGTTCACTAATCCAAACTCGAGCCCAAACAATATCGAATACTGTTCATCATTTCATGAGTCCAAATTCCAATCTCATTATTGATTCTTTATGTGAGCCCAATTCGTTATTCTGACTTGATAAACCCATTCACAGTTTTTCGTTATGTACAATGCGCATACATATGTTGTACATTCTTGATTTTCTTCAAGATTGGAGTTCATATGTCTTCATTCATATGTCTTCATTTTCTCTCGCTGTGATTCGATCGAGTCTTAATATTTGATGGTTAAAATTGATTTCAACTGGAACATCAGAATCGAAATCAGATGTTAATCAATTTCTTGATATTAATTTTGATTTTGATTTTGAGCTATCGATGAATATGATGTTCATCGGAATCAACTCATAAAGTCAAAATAGAGTTCCTATTGTGTTTGATTCAATCTGATGTTGTTGTTTGTATCTTTGAATCAATTTAATGGTGTGAGTTGAAGAACCGATTGCCAAAATCGAATGATATTGCTTGAAATCCAGAAATCGTTTTGTTATGTTGAAAGTCAAAATCGATTTTGGAGATTCTAAAAATTGGAATCGATGATTGATGATTAAAGATTTGGAGATCGAAATCGGTTTTTGTTTTGGATCGTTAACTGAAATCAAAAGCTTGATTTTGATTTCAATGATCGTATTTGGGCTGACGTTGACGAACTGGACAGTGACGTAGATTTTGGTTGTAATCTTGGGAAAGATTGAAGAACAGATGAGTTTTGGTTTTGATAAAACGATTGGGTTTAAGATTTGAAGGACTATTGCTTGATTGGTTTGAAATTGAGATCTGATTGTTCGTATGAGAAGATGATTTCGATTGTTGATGTACGAAGGGATCTCGTACGGTTATGAACTGGGAAGCAAGGTCTGTTAATGGATATGTGATAATCGAATGATTGATCACGTTTGTTCATTGGCATCAACTAGAAAAGCGAAGCCTGCTTGATGTTTTGGTTTACAGTCGATTTTGGAATTGGGGCGTACTGTTCGAATGTTTGGAGTCGATGGGTGATGATAGAACGAACGAAAAATGATCGACTATGTTTTGCTGTGAATGAATGATTGAAGACTTCGCATGATTGGAGTCGATGATTTGTTAAAGCAAACTGTTAATTTTGGATTTAAGGGGTTGAGTCGATGATCTGTATGCTGTATGTGTGTTCGTTCGCGTCTAAAGGAAATCGATTTTGGGGTCCCTGTAATGAAAGGAACGAAGCACTGTAAGAACGAAAAGTCGATTCAGAGGGACGATTCAGAGGTTACTGTTCATTCAGTAGGCTTCGTATGCTTCGCATTCGTATGTTTGGGTGAAAAATATTCGTGTGTTTGGTGCCTGAGCTTTCGTACGAAGCGTTCCATTGAAGAAGAAAACAAATATTTTCGAATTGGGTCCCTACTCTTTTAACAAAGTGATACAAATGGTCTAACTTCGAATGTTGGGGCAAGGCTTCGAATGATTGGCAAAAAGCTTCGAACATTTTGATCAAAAAGAAAAATTTTCGAATTCAGCCCCTGAAATTTCGAATGTTTGGCAAACCTTATCAATTCACTCAAGTTTTGAATATTTGACACTTTACACCCAATTTTGAAAATTTTTGACGCTTCGAATGTTTGGGGTGATGCTTCGTATGATTTGTGCACAAGGGCAGAATTTTCGAAGATGGTCCCTGAGACTTCGAATTTTTGGCAATTTGCACCCAAATTCGAAAACGGACAGTTTTTGCTAAAAATTGAAGATTGTGCATATCAATCCCCTGCAGTTTGTGCAAATTGACGCTTTTTACCCAGATTTGATAAAGGGGGAGAGTTTTTCATATTTTGCTGTTTTGGGCGCACCGGGTCACTGTAGAATTTTGAAATTGACAATTTCTACCCATTTTTGAGAAATTTTGTCAAAGGCAATCCGTGAACGAAGCTAAAAGTTCAATATTTTTTGGATTTTCCGGGTTGAAGCACAAAGATTATGCCACATGTTAAGGGGGAGTTTTGACACGAAAAATTCCGAATAGAGCACGTTCTTTTTCCTTGGGAGTTTTATAATCAAATTTCGATTATAAAAAGGGAGAGAAGTTTTATATGGAAATTCGAACTTGAATTTTTCATATTATGCGGATTTGACGACCGAAGTGATCTTGAATTTTTGAAGCTTACGAAGTGATGCAATTGGATGTTTGGAAGTGATGTATTCGAAATGGGTTTGGTTTTATTGAAGATTTTTGGGGTGTGTTTTTAGCGCAACTTTTTGGATGATTATTTGGAGTTAATCATTCGTTGCTGCTCGGATTATATGGTCTCACATCCTAGAGCCCAAATTGAAGAATCATGGAAGAATTGAAGATTGAATTTCATTTTGACATGTGTCACCTTTGAGGCTTAAACTGCGTAGTTGCTCGACTTTGGAAGATTTGAAGTGGGTCATCCCTTCCTAACTTTGAGGGGGAGAATGTTGGGGTGCAAAGTTCTTCATGTATGACTTTGTAATGGGTTGACTTGTGTAGACCCACTTACATGTGGTGCATTAGCCTTTAGACTCAAGAGCTAGTGAGAGTGAGAGAGAGACATGTAAACACCTCTATATATAGTGGGTTTGTCCACTTGTAGAGGTGTGCTTGAGAGATGTAGTTCATAGTGATTAGTAAGTGAGATATTTATGAAGCTCTAGACTAGATCCCTTTTTGTACTCATTTACTATGATCGAATATATCTTTTAGCACCCAAAATCACCGTGTTCAATTGTGCAAACTTTAATTCCTCATGCCAAACCATGTTCTTTGTCACTACAATTGGTATCAGAGCGGGTCTTCAAGATCAAGGTGATATTTGAAGAACGATTCTCGGTTTGGCAAACTATTGTCGCAATTTGAACAATTTTGGTGAGTCTCTCTCAATGATCTTTCGTAACATTTGAATCGTGCGTTACATTTTTTAATTTTGATCAATTTGTTTCGTTGAATCTAATCTGTTTTTACCTCATTGGTGATTCAACAAATTTTTGTTAAGATCAAGACTAAAACCAAATAATGTTGTTACTGTTCATCAAATTTTATTTGATTCAATTCAATTTTAGTCCAGTTTTTGTTCACTAATCCAAACTCGAGCCCAAACAATATCGAATACTGTTCATCATTTCATGAGTCCAAATTCCAATCTCATTATTGATTCTTTATGTGAGCCCAATTCGTTATTCTGACTTGATAAACCCATTCACAGTTTTTCGTTATGTACAATGCGCATACATATGTTGTACATTCTTGATTTTCTTCAAGATTGGAGTTCATATGTCTTCATTCATATGTCTTCATTTTCTCTCGCTGTGATTCGATCGAGTCTTAATATTTGATGGTTAAAATTGATTTCAACTGGAACATCAGAATCGAAATCAGATGTTAATCAATTTCTTGATATTAATTTTGATTTTGATTTTGAGCTATCGATGAATATGATGTTCATCGGAATCAACTCATAAAGTCAAAATAGAGTTCCTATTGTGTTTGATTCAATCTGATGTTGTTGTTTGTATCTTTGAATCAATTTAATGGTGTGAGTTGAAGAACCGATTGCCAAAATCGAATGATATTGCTTGAAATCCAGAAATCGTTTTGTTATGTTGAAAGTCAAAATCGATTTTGGAGATTCTAAAAATTGGAATCGATGATTGATGATTAAAGATTTGGAGATCGAAATCGGTTTTTGTTTTGGATCGTTAACTGAAATCAAAAGCTTGATTTTGATTTCAATGATCGTATTTGGGCTGACGTTGACGAACTGGACAGTGACGTAGATTTTGGTTGTAATCTTGGGAAAGATTGAAGAACAGATGAGTTTTGGTTTTGATAAAACGATTGGGTTTAAGATTTGAAGGACTATTGCTTGATTGGTTTGAAATTGAGATCTGATTGTTCGTATGAGAAGATGATTTCGATTGTTGATGTACGAAGGGATCTCGTACGGTTATGAACTGGGAAGCAAGGTCTGTTAATGGATATGTGATAATCGAATGATTGATCACGTTTGTTCATTGGCATCAACTAGAAAAGCGAAGCCTGCTTGATGTTTTGGTTTACAGTCGATTTTGGAATTGGGGCGTACTGTTCGAATGTTTGGAGTCGATGGGTGATGATAGAACGAACGAAAAATGATCGACTATGTTTTGCTGTGAATGAATGATTGAAGACTTCGCATGATTGGAGTCGATGATTTGTTAAAGCAAACTGTTAATTTTGGATTTAAGGGGTTGAGTCGATGATCTGTATGCTGTATGTGTGTTCGTTCGCGTCTAAAGGAAATCGATTTTGGGGTCCCTGTAATGAAAGGAACGAAGCACTGTAAGAACGAAAAGTCGATTCAGAGGGACGATTCAGAGGTTACTGTTCATTCAGTAGGCTTCGTATGCTTCGCATTCGTATGTTTGGGTGAAAAATATTCGTGTGTTTGGTGCCTGAGCTTTCGTACGAAGCGTTCCATTGAAGAAGAAAACAAATATTTTCGAATTGGGTCCCTACTCTTTTAACAAAGTGATACAAATGGTCTAACTTCGAATGTTGGGGCAAGGCTTCGAATGATTGGCAAAAAGCTTCGAACATTTTGATCAAAAAGAAAAATTTTCGAATTCAGCCCCTGAAATTTCGAATGTTTGGCAAACCTTATCAATTCACTCAAGTTTTGAATATTTGACACTTTACACCCAATTTTGAAAATTTTTGACGCTTCGAATGTTTGGGGTGATGCTTCGTATGATTTGTGCACAAGGGCAGAATTTTCGAAGATGGTCCCTGAGACTTCGAATTTTTGGCAATTTGCACCCAAATTCGAAAACGGACAGTTTTTGCTAAAAATTGAAGATTGTGCATATCAATCCCCTACAGTTTGTGCAAATTGACGCTTTTTACCCAGATTTGATAAAGGGGGAGAGTTTTTCATATTTTGCTGTTTTGGGCGCACCGGGTCACTGTAGAATTTTGAAATTGACAATTTCTACCCATTTTTGAGAAATTTTGTCAAAGGCAATCCGTGAACGAAGCTAAAAGTTCAATATTTTTTGGATTTTCCGGGTTGAAGCACAAAGATTATGCCACATGTTAAGGGGGAGTTTTGACACGAAAAATTCCGAATAGAGCACGTTCTTTTTCCTTGGGAGTTTTATAATCAAATTTCGATTATAAAAAGGGAGAGAAGTTTTATATGGAAATTCGAACTTGAATTTTTCATATTATGCGGATTTGACGACCGAAGTGATCTTGAATTTTTGAAGCTTACGAAGTGATGCAATTGGATGTTTGGAAGTGATGTATTCGAAATGGGTTTGGTTTTATTGAAGATTTTTGGGGTGTGTTTTTAGCGCAACTTTTTGGATGATTATTTGGAGTTAATCATTCGTTGCTGCTCGGATTATATGGTCTCACATCCTAGAGCCCAAATTGAAGAATCATGGAAGAATTGAAGATTGAATTTCATTTTGACATGTGTCACCTTTGAGGCTTAAACTGCGTAGTTGCTCGACTTTGGAAGATTTGAAGTGGGTCATCCCTTCCTAACTTTGAGGGGGAGAATGTTGGGGTGCAAAGTTCTTCATGTATGACTTTGTAATGGGTTGACTTGTGTAGACCCACTTACATGTGGTGCATTAGCCTTTAGACTCAAGAGCTAGTGAGAGTGAGAGAGAGACATGTAAACACCTCTATATATAGTGGGTTTGTCCACTTGTAGAGGTGTGCTTGAGAGATGTAGTTCATAGTGATTAGTAAGTGAGATATTTATGAAGCTCTAGACTAGATCCCTTTTTGTACTCATTTACTATGATCGAATATATCTTTTAGCACCCAAAATCACCGTGTTCAATTGTGCAAACTTTAATTCCTCATGCCAAACCATGTTCTTTGTCACTACAATTGGTATCAGAGCGGGTCTTCAAGATCAAGGTGATATTTGAAGAACGATTCTCGGTTTGGCAAACTATTGTCGCAATTTGAACAATTTTGGTGAGTCTCTCTCAATGATCTTTCGTAACATTTGAATCGTGCGTTACATTTTTTAATTTTGATCAATTTGTTTCGTTGAATCTAATCTGTTTTTACCTCATTGGTGATTCAACAAATTTTTGTTAAGATCAAGACTAAAACCAAATAATGTTGTTACTGTTCATCAAATTTTATTTGATTCAATTCAATTTTAGTCCAGTTTTTGTTCACTAATCCAAACTCGAGCCCAAACAATATCGAATACTGTTCATCATTTCATGAGTCCAAATTCCAATCTCATTATTGATTCTTTATGTGAGCCCAATTCGTTATTCTGACTTGATAAACCCATTCACAGTTTTTCGTTATGTACAATGCGCATACATATGTTGTACATTCTTGATTTTCTTCAAGATTGGAGTTCATATGTCTTCATTCATATGTCTTCATTTTCTCTCGCTGTGATTCGATCGAGTCTTAATATTTGATGGTTAAAATTGATTTCAACTGGAACATCAGAATCGAAATCAGATGTTAATCAATTTCTTGATATTAATTTTGATTTTGATTTTGAGCTATCGATGAATATGATGTTCATCGGAATCAACTCATAAAGTCAAAATAGAGTTCCTATTGTGTTTGATTCAATCTGATGTTGTTGTTTGTATCTTTGAATCAATTTAATGGTGTGAGTTGAAGAACCGATTGCCAAAATCGAATGATATTGCTTGAAATCCAGAAATCGTTTTGTTATGTTGAAAGTCAAAATCGATTTTGGAGATTCTAAAAATTGGAATCGATGATTGATGATTAAAGATTTGGAGATCGAAATCGGTTTTTGTTTTGGATCGTTAACTGAAATCAAAAGCTTGATTTTGATTTCAATGATCGTATTTGGGCTGACGTTGACGAACTGGACAGTGACGTAGATTTTGGTTGTAATCTTGGGAAAGATTGAAGAACAGATGAGTTTTGGTTTTGATAAAACGATTGGGTTTAAGATTTGAAGGACTATTGCTTGATTGGTTTGAAATTGAGATCTGATTGTTCGTATGAGAAGATGATTTCGATTGTTGATGTACGAAGGGATCTCGTACGGTTATGAACTGGGAAGCAAGGTCTGTTAATGGATATGTGATAATCGAATGATTGATCACGTTTGTTCATTGGCATCAACTAGAAAAGCGAAGCCTGCTTGATGTTTTGGTTTACAGTCGATTTTGGAATTGGGGCGTACTGTTCGAATGTTTGGAGTCGATGGGTGATGATAGAACGAACGAAAAATGATCGACTATGTTTTGCTGTGAATGAATGATTGAAGACTTCGCATGATTGGAGTCGATGATTTGTTAAAGCAAACTGTTAATTTTGGATTTAAGGGGTTGAGTCGATGATCTGTATGCTGTATGTGTGTTCGTTCGCGTCTAAAGGAAATCGATTTTGGGGTCCCTGTAATGAAAGGAACGAAGCACTGTAAGAACGAAAAGTCGATTCAGAGGGACGATTCAGAGGTTACTGTTCATTCAGTAGGCTTCGTATGCTTCGCATTCGTATGTTTGGGTGAAAAATATTCGTGTGTTTGGTGCCTGAGCTTTCGTACGAAGCGTTCCATTGAAGAAGAAAACAAATATTTTCGAATTGGGTCCCTACTCTTTTAACAAAGTGATACAAATGGTCTAACTTCGAATGTTGGGGCAAGGCTTCGAATGATTGGCAAAAAGCTTCGAACATTTTGATCAAAAAGAAAAATTTTCGAATTCAGCCCCTGAAATTTCGAATGTTTGGCAAACCTTATCAATTCACTCAAGTTTTGAATATTTGACACTTTACACCCAATTTTGAAAATTTTTGACGCTTCGAATGTTTGGGGTGATGCTTCGTATGATTTGTGCACAAGGGCAGAATTTTCGAAGATGGTCCCTGAGACTTCGAATTTTTGGCAATTTGCACCCAAATTCGAAAACGGACAGTTTTTGCTAAAAATTGAAGATTGTGCATATCAATCCCCTGCAGTTTGTGCAAATTGACGCTTTTTACCCAGATTTGATAAAGGGGGAGAGTTTTTCATATTTTGCTGTTTTGGGCGCACCGGGTCACTGTAGAATTTTGAAATTGACAATTTCTACCCATTTTTGAGAAATTTTGTCAAAGGCAATCCGTGAACGAAGCTAAAAGTTCAATATTTTTTGGATTTTCCGGGTTGAAGCACAAAGATTATGCCACATGTTAAGGGGGAGTTTTGACACGAAAAATTCCGAATAGAGCACGTTCTTTTTCCTTGGGAGTTTTATAATCAAATTTCGATTATAAAAAGGGAGAGAAGTTTTATATGGAAATTCGAACTTGAATTTTTCATATTATGCGGATTTGACGACCGAAGTGATCTTGAATTTTTGAAGCTTACGAAGTGATGCAATTGGATGTTTGGAAGTGATGTATTCGAAATGGGTTTGGTTTTATTGAAGATTTTTGGGGTGTGTTTTTAGCGCAACTTTTTGGATGATTATTTGGAGTTAATCATTCGTTGCTGCTCGGATTATATGGTCTCACATCCTAGAGCCCAAATTGAAGAATCATGGAAGAATTGAAGATTGAATTTCATTTTGACATGTGTCACCTTTGAGGCTTAAACTGCGTAGTTGCTCGACTTTGGAAGATTTGAAGTGGGTCATCCCTTCCTAACTTTGAGGGGGAGAATGTTGGGGTGCAAAGTTCTTCATGTATGACTTTGTAATGGGTTGACTTGTGTAGACCCACTTACATGTGGTGCATTAGCCTTTAGACTCAAGAGCTAGTGAGAGTGAGAGAGAGACATGTAAACACCTCTATATATAGTGGGTTTGTCCACTTGTAGAGGTGTGCTTGAGAGATGTAGTTCATAGTGATTAGTAAGTGAGATATTTATGAAGCTCTAGACTAGATCCCTTTTTGTACTCATTTACTATGATCGAATATATCTTTTAGCACCCAAAATCACCGTGTTCAATTGTGCAAACTTTAATTCCTCATGCCAAACCATGTTCTTTGTCACTACAATTGGTATCAGAGCGGGTCTTCAAGATCAAGGTGATATTTGAAGAACGATTCTCGGTTTGGCAAACTATTGTCGCAATTTGAACAATTTTGGTGAGTCTCTCTCAATGATCTTTCGTAACATTTGAATCGTGCGTTACATTTTTTAATTTTGATCAATTTGTTTCGTTGAATCTAATCTGTTTTTACCTCATTGGTGATTCAACAAATTTTTGTTAAGATCAAGACTAAAACCAAATAATGTTGTTACTGTTCATCAAATTTTATTTGATTCAATTCAATTTTAGTCCAGTTTTTGTTCACTAATCCAAACTCGAGCCCAAACAATATCGAATACTGTTCATCATTTCATGAGTCCAAATTCCAATCTCATTATTGATTCTTTATGTGAGCCCAATTCGTTATTCTGACTTGATAAACCCATTCACAGTTTTTCGTTATGTACAATGCGCATACATATGTTGTACATTCTTGATTTTCTTCAAGATTGGAGTTCATATGTCTTCATTCATATGTCTTCATTTTCTCTCGCTGTGATTCGATCGAGTCTTAATATTTGATGGTTAAAATTGATTTCAACTGGAACATCAGAATCGAAATCAGATGTTAATCAATTTCTTGATATTAATTTTGATTTTGATTTTGAGCTATCGATGAATATGATGTTCATCGGAATCAACTCATAAAGTCAAAATAGAGTTCCTATTGTGTTTGATTCAATCTGATGTTGTTGTTTGTATCTTTGAATCAATTTAATGGTGTGAGTTGAAGAACCGATTGCCAAAATCGAATGATATTGCTTGAAATCCAGAAATCGTTTTGTTATGTTGAAAGTCAAAATCGATTTTGGAGATTCTAAAAATTGGAATCGATGATTGATGATTAAAGATTTGGAGATCGAAATCGGTTTTTGTTTTGGATCGTTAACTGAAATCAAAAGCTTGATTTTGATTTCAATGATCGTATTTGGGCTGACGTTGACGAACTGGACAGTGACGTAGATTTTGGTTGTAATCTTGGGAAAGATTGAAGAACAGATGAGTTTTGGTTTTGATAAAACGATTGGGTTTAAGATTTGAAGGACTATTGCTTGATTGGTTTGAAATTGAGATCTGATTGTTCGTATGAGAAGATGATTTCGATTGTTGATGTACGAAGGGATCTCGTACGGTTATGAACTGGGAAGCAAGGTCTGTTAATGGATATGTGATAATCGAATGATTGATCACGTTTGTTCATTGGCATCAACTAGAAAAGCGAAGCCTGCTTGATGTTTTGGTTTACAGTCGATTTTGGAATTGGGGCGTACTGTTCGAATGTTTGGAGTCGATGGGTGATGATAGAACGAACGAAAAATGATCGACTATGTTTTGCTGTGAATGAATGATTGAAGACTTCGCATGATTGGAGTCGATGATTTGTTAAAGCAAACTGTTAATTTTGGATTTAAGGGGTTGAGTCGATGATCTGTATGCTGTATGTGTGTTCGTTCGCGTCTAAAGGAAATCGATTTTGGGGTCCCTGTAATGAAAGGAACGAAGCACTGTAAGAACGAAAAGTCGATTCAGAGGGATGATTCAGAGGTTACTGTTCATTCAGTAGGCTTCGTATGCTTCGCATTCGTATGTTTGGGTGAAAAATATTCGTGTGTTTGGTGCCTGAGCTTTCGTACGAAGCGTTCCATTGAAGAAGAAAACAAATATTTTCGAATTGGGTCCCTACTCTTTTAACAAAGTGATACAAATGGTCTAACTTCGAATGTTGGGGCAAGGCTTCGAATGATTGGCAAAAAGCTTCGAACATTTTGATCAAAAAGAAAAATTTTCGAATTCAGCCCCTGAAATTTCGAATGTTTGGCAAACCTTATCAATTCACTCAAGTTTTGAATATTTGACACTTTACACCCAATTTTGAAAATTTTTGACGCTTCGAATGTTTGGGGTGATGCTTCGTATGATTTGTGCACAAGGGCAGAATTTTCGAAGATGGTCCCTGAGACTTCGAATTTTTGGCAATTTGCACCCAAATTCGAAAACGGACAGTTTTTGCTAAAAATTGAAGATTGTGCATATCAATCCCCTGCAGTTTGTGCAAATTGACGCTTTTTACCCAGATTTGATAAAGGGGGAGAGTTTTTCATATTTTGCTGTTTTGGGCGCACCGGGTCACTGTAGAATTTTGAAATTGACAATTTCTACCCATTTTTGAGAAATTTTGTCAAAGGCAATCCGTGAACGAAGCTAAAAGTTCAATATTTTTTGGATTTTCCGGGTTGAAGCACAAAGATTATGCCACATGTTAAGGGGGAGTTTTGACACGAAAAATTCCGAATAGAGCACGTTCTTTTTCCTTGGGAGTTTTATAATCAAATTTCGATTATAAAAAGGGAGAGAAGTTTTATATGGAAATTCGAACTTGAATTTTTCATATTATGCGGATTTGACGACCGAAGTGATCTTGAATTTTTGAAGCTTACGAAGTGATGCAATTGGATGTTTGGAAGTGATGTATTCGAAATGGGTTTGGTTTTATTGAAGATTTTTGGGGTGTGTTTTTAGCGCAACTTTTTGGATGATTATTTGGAGTTAATCATTCGTTGCTGCTCGGATTATATGGTCTCACATCCTAGAGCCCAAATTGAAGAATCATGGAAGAATTGAAGATTGAATTTCATTTTGACATGTGTCACCTTTGAGGCTTAAACTGCGTAGTTGCTCGACTTTGGAAGATTTGAAGTGGGTCATCCCTTCCTAACTTTGAGGGGGAGAATGTTGGGGTGCAAAGTTCTTCATGTATGACTTTGTAATGGGTTGACTTGTGTAGACCCACTTACATGTGGTGCATTAGCCTTTAGACTCAAGAGCTAGTGAGAGTGAGAGAGAGACATGTAAACACCTCTATATATAGTGGGTTTGTCCACTTGTAGAGGTGTGCTTGAGAGATGTAGTTCATAGTGATTAGTAAGTGAGATATTTATGAAGCTCTAGACTAGATCCCTTTTTGTACTCATTTACTATGATCGAATATATCTTTTAGCACCCAAAATCACCGTGTTCAATTGTGCAAACTTTAATTCCTCATGCCAAACCATGTTCTTTGTCACTACAATTGGTATCAGAGCGGGTCTTCAAGATCAAGGTGATATTTGAAGAACGATTCTCGGTTTGGCAAACTATTGTCGCAATTTGAACAATTTTGGTGAGTCTCTCTCAATGATCTTTCGTAACATTTGAATCGTGCGTTACATTTTTTAATTTTGATCAATTTGTTTCGTTGAATCTAATCTGTTTTTACCTCATTGGTGATTCAACAAATTTTTGTTAAGATCAAGACTAAAACCAAATAATGTTGTTACTGTTCATCAAATTTTATTTGATTCAATTCAATTTTAGTCCAGTTTTTGTTCACTAATCCAAACTCGAGCCCAAACAATATCGAATACTGTTCATCATTTCATGAGTCCAAATTCCAATCTCATTATTGATTCTTTATGTGAGCCCAATTCGTTATTCTGACTTGATAAACCCATTCACAGTTTTTCGTTATGTACAATGCGCATACATATGTTGTACATTCTTGATTTTCTTCAAGATTGGAGTTCATATGTCTTCATTTTCTCTCGCTGTGATTCGATCGAGTCTTAATATTTGATGGTTAAAATTGATTTCAACTGGAACATCAGAATCGAAATCAGATGTTAATCAATTTCTTGATATTAATTTTGATTTTGATTTTGAGCTATCGATGAATATGATGTTCATCGGAATCAACTCATAAAGTCAAAATAGAGTTCCTATTGTGTTTGATTCAATCTGATGTTGTTGTTTGTATCTTTGAATCAATTTAATGGTGTGAGTTGAAGAACCGATTGCCAAAATCGAATGATATTGCTTGAAATCCAGAAATCGTTTTGTTATGTTGAAAGTCAAAATCGATTTTGGAGATTCTAAAAATTGGAATCGATGATTGATGATTAAAGATTTGGAGATCGAAATCGGTTTTTGTTTTGGA
The DNA here is from genome assembly GCF_051521515.1 of Lactuca serriola. NCBI lineage: Eukaryota > Viridiplantae > Streptophyta > Magnoliopsida > Asterales > Asteraceae > Lactuca > Lactuca serriola. Next base: position 31,948,064 of record NC_136415.1, read on the forward strand.
TCGTTAACTGAAATCAAAAGCTTGATTTTGATTTCAATGATCGTATTTGGGCTGACGTTGACGAACTGGACAGTGACGTAGATTTTGGTTGTAATCTTGGGAAAGATTGAAGAACATATGAGTTTTGGTTTTGATAAAACGATTGGGTTTAAGATTTGAAGGACTATTGCTTGATTGGTTTGAAATTGAGATCTGATTGTTCGTATGAGAAGATGATTTCGATTGTTGATGTACGAAGGGATCTCGTACGGTTATGAACTGGGAAGCAAGGTCTGTTAATGGATATGTGATAATCGAATGATTGATCACGTTTGTTCATTGGCATCAACTAGAAAAGCGAAGCCTGCTTGATGTTTTGGTTTACAGTCGATTTTGGAATTGGGGCGTACTGTTCGAATGTTTGGAGTCGATGGGTGATGATAGAACGAACGAAGAATGATCGACTATGTTTTGCTGTGAATGAATGATTGAAGACTTCGCATGATTGGAGTCGATGATTTGTTAAAGCAAACTGTTAATTTTGGATTTAAGGGGTTGAGTCGATGATCTGTATGCTGTATGTGTGTTCGTTCGCGTCTAAAGGAAATCGATTTTGGGGTCCCTGTAATGAAAGGAACGAAGCACTGTAAGAACGAAAAGTCGATTCAGAGGGACGATTCAGAGGTTACTGTTCATTCAGTAGGCTTCGTATGCTTCGCATTCGTATGTTTGGGTGAAAAATATTCGTGTGTTTGGTGCCTGAGCTTTCGTACGAAGCGTTCCATTGAAGAAGAAAACAAATATTTTCGAATTGGGTCCCTACTCTTTTAACAAAGTGATACAAATGGTCTAACTTCGAATGTTGGGGCAAGGCTTCAAATGATTGGCAAAAAGCTTCCAACATTTTGATCAAAAAGAAAAATTTTCGAATTCAGCCCCTGAAATTTCGAATGTTTCGCAAACCTTATCAATTCACTCAAGTTTCGAATATTTGACACTTTACACCCAATTTTGAAAATTTTTGACGCTTCGAATGTTTGGGGTGATGCTTCGTATGATTTGTGCACAAGGGCAGAATTTTCGAAGATGGTCCCTAAGACTTCGAATTTTTGGCAATTTGCACCCAAATTCGAAAACGGACAGTTTTTGCTAAAAATTGAAGATTGTGCATATCAATCCCCTGCAGTTTGTGCAAATTGACGCTTTTTACCCAGATTTGATAAAGGGGGAGAGTTTTTCATATTTTGCTGTTTTGGGCGCACCGGGTCACTGTAGAATTTTGAAATTGACAATTTCTACCCATTTTTGAGAAATTTTGTCAAAGGCAATCCGTGAACGAAGCTAAAAGTTCAATATTTTTTGGATTTTCCGGGTTGAAGCACAAAGATTATGCCACATGTTAAGGGGGAGTTTTGACACGAAAAATTCCGAATAGAGCACGTTCTTTTTCCTTGGGAGTTTTATAATCAAATTTCGATTATAAAAAGGGAGAGAAGTTTTATATGGAAATTCGAACTTGAATTTTTCATATTATGCGGATTTGACGACCGAAGTGATCTTGAATTTTTGAAGCTTACGAAGTGATGCAATTGGATGTTTGGAAGTGATGTATTCGAAATGGGTTTGGTTTTATTGAAGATTTTTGGGGTGTGTTTTTAGCGCAACTTTTTGGATGATTATTTGGAGTTAATCATTCGTTGCTGCTCGGATTATATGGTCTCACATCCTAGAGCCCAAATTGAAGAATCATGGAAGAATTGAAGATTGAATTTCATTTTGACATGTGTCACCTTTGAGGCTTAAACTGCGTAGTTGCTCGACTTTGGAAGATTTGAAGCGGGTCATCCCTTCCTAAATTTGAGGGGGAGAATGTTGGGGTGCAAAGTTCTTCATGTATGACTTTGTAATGGGTTGACTTGTGTAGACCCACTTACATGTGGTGCATTAGCCTTTAGACTCAAGAGCTAGTGAGAGTGAGAGAGAGACATGTAAACACCTCTATATATAGTGGGTTTGTCCACTTGTAGAGGTGTGCTTGAGAGATGTAGTTCATAGTGATTAGTAAGTGAGATATTTATGAAGCTCTAGACTAGATCCCTTTTTGTACTCATTTACTATGATCAAATATATCTTTTAGCACCCAAAATCACCGTGTTCAATTGTGCAAACTTTAATTCCTCATGCCAAACCATGTTCTTTGTCACTACACCAAGTACAAGGAATCACAAAAGAGTAAGTTCATTCATGAGTCTATACTAATACAATACTTACTATATGAAGAGATACAATTACAAGAATACTAATACATTACATACTATATGAAGAGATACAATTACAAGAATACTAATACATTACATACTATATGAAGAGATACAATACACGATAATAGAACATACATAATAAGGTGTTATAGCATGGAACAAGTACAAGATCTAACTATACCAATGAATCACTAACGCATTGTTCTAAACAAAAGGTGATAGTTATATTGGGTATACATGATCATAAAATCATAATGTGGATGTTCACGACTTGTAATCATTTCAGGGGTCGCGTTTGGTTCCCATAATATTTTGACATGGAGAGCGTTTAGTATGGGATCTAGCCATCACGTTATACCTTAATAATCATTTTTAGGCAATTAGTACAAAGGTAGTCACTTTATGCAAATACTACAGTACTTACACTTTACAGTCAACAAATACAAAAGGATACAATTACAGTTATTTTATATTATTTTCCTTATTACCTTTACTCTGTGTCACATTCACATAATCGATGAGGTAGATTATATTTGAATAATAATAGTTGTACAAGGAAAAACCTTCACTTATGTAGAGGTTCATACTTTCAAAATAGTCGGGTCTTGGTAGAAGGCTACTTTCAAAAAAGTCGGGTCTTGGTAGAAGGCTACTTTCAAACATTTAAGTCTTGGTAGAAGGCTACTTTCAAAACAGTCAGGTCTTGGTAGAAGGCTTCTTTCAAAATAGTCGGGTCTTGGTAGAAGACTACTTTTTATACTAGTAGGAAATATGAGATTTTCTTGGGTTTTCAAACGCTTACTATTACTTACACACACTTTCATACTTATACAAACTTTCCTTCAAACAATTACAAGTCTTTTCTTTATAGTTTTACAAATCAAAGACACAGAAATACTTATGAATTCACCAGCTTTATTGCTGATACTCGCTTTCAAAATAACTTGTATTCTCAGGTCACAAATCGACAGGTACGACGACTAAGTTTTGTGAAGACGGAGCAGTCAAGGCTCGTCTTAAATTTTGAATATTCATTATGTTGTTTTATACTTTTAAAGAACACACGTGTATTTAAAATTATACTATTAATGCAATGGATGATGTTGTTGCTTGTTTACTACTTTGCATTGTTGTGATACTTTACATGACGTCCTCTGCCCCAGAACGTTTCCGCCGTTCTCGGTTTTAGGGTGTCACAATTTTCGATTCTTCAGTGTTTTGTTGAGAGTTGGGATACTCCGAAGTTGCGCATTGTGTGAAATGAAGGATAGTTATGATATCCTGAAGGATTACTTTGAGGTATCCGTGTATGATGTTGTAAGTATGGGACCGGTGGTTGAGGCAGGATATCGTGATGTTCTGCGATGGTGTTTCCGAGGTATCCGACTATGATGCCCTGAATTCCGAATTATTTTTAGAGTCTTGAGTTTGAGACGGCAAGAGGTGAATCAAGTATCTACGGTTCCAGTGGGAGCCCTTCGGGTATTGATAGCATGAAGGATCATTTAAGAAGGTGGATTGCAGCAGGGAAGGGTGTTTTGTTATGGCGATTGTCGTCGGATATTGATGCATAATTTGGATGAGTGTGGGTACCTATCTATGTTAGTCCGCAGAGCATGAGTTAGAGGATGCAGTGTGGTGTCAACGTGATTATGAGACTGTGGGATGATAAGAGAGAGCGCTGCTAGTCAGTGAGAGGGTGTTGTGATACTGCGGGGAGCCGTAGTACTCACTAGTCAGTGAGAGGGTGTTGTGATACTGCGGGGAGCCGTAGTATTCACTAGTCAGTGAAAGGGTGTTGTAATACTACGGGGAGCCGTAGTATTCACTAGTTAGTGAGAGGGTGTTGTGATATTGCAGGGAGCTGTAGTATTCACTAGTCAGTGAGAGGGTGTTGTGATACTGCGGGAAGCCGTAGTACTCACTAGTCAGCAAGAGGGTGTTGTGATACTACGGGGAGCCGTAGTATTCACTAGTCAGCAAGAGAGTGTTGTGATACTGTTGGGAGCCGTAGTACTCACTAGTCAGTGAGAGGGTGTTGTGATACTGCAGGGAGCCGTAGTATTCATTAGTCGGCAAGAGGGTATCGTGGTACTATAGGAAGCTGTATTATTCGCAAGTCAGAGCATGAAACATAGGAGTGTTAGGCTTGGGTAGCCTTATTATTGAGTTTTTGGGAACCTGGTGGTCAGATTAGGAGCGAGACTGTTGTCTCCTTAATGATCAGGGATCGTTATATACTGAGTTAAGGTGTGGTTATCACAATCAGAAGGAATTGGGGAAGTGACGTACGCATAGGCTGCGAGTCATGAGTCATGGGTTGAGTGGTTCATAAGGACGGGGGGTTCCAATTCTGGTTCGGACCAGACTCTCGAGTTTGAGTTTGGCTCTAGTAGTGCCTTGAGTAGGCGAGATGAGATTCTAGATTCTGAGATGGGTCCCAAATTGAGAGGTATTGTTATCTAGCTGATGTCATAGACATGTGTAGGTCAACACTCGTGTACGGGAGGTACCGCGAGGCGCATGAATCTAGGGAGTGCTGTTCGACAGAAGTCAAGGGTGAAATGATTTAGTGGGTTTGTGTTATTTGTTGGGGTAAAGAGAGCTTCGTGACTTGTGTGTCACCGGGCCGAGGTTGTTGTGTGAGAAGGAAGTCGGTGAGACATTTTGGGGCATGTTATGGGTGACCTTTGGAGGTGCAACTGTGGAGTCAGGAGTTGACTTAGTGCCCAGTATTGAAAAGGGATACGAGAAAAAAAGTTGGGGCTTTCGAATGTGATGTTTGAGGACACTTCTGAACGAGTATGGTTTTTCCTTTGTGTCTGAGGGCAGAGTGTTAACGATTCTATGGCGGATGGGTTCTGATAGCGGTTTAGTGGATGAGCCCTAGTGAGGTGTGGACCCTTCTGTTTCTTGGGGCGTGATTTGGATCTTTTAGCATGTTGGTATTAGTGAGCGGTATCCAATTATTGGATTTGGTCTTGTGAAAATCATAGGACCAGTGGGTTATCAGGGTTGACATTCGAGGAGAGAATATCATGGTGATCACTTGACTAGGTGTTCTGGCGGCGAGTTAGGCCACCAGAGTTTCCAGATATTGGGAAAGAGTATATTGCAGCCGAAGAGTTGGATTAGTTCTGGATTTGGGAGTTCTGTGTGACTTCAGTTGTCCATGGAAGAAGATTTCGGTTTGGCATGAGATCCTTTCGGTGGTGCCTTCGAGTGGTTGGATGTAATTTATATGTGGTTAGGGAGTGATTTCGAGGGTGAAATCAAATTCAATTGGGGGAGAATTGTAACATCCGGATTTCGGGGATATTATTGTAAAGGTTAATACTAGGTTTCAAGGGGGGACTCGACGAGTTGAGGGTCCAAATCGCCGAGTCGAGTCGGGATCCTTCGGGGGATTTAATGATTGGACTCGACGATTCAAAAGAGGGACTCACCGAGTAGATACTGGTCCGAGAAAAACCCTAAGTTTCGGGTTTGGAGCGGATTTAAAGGAACTTATGACCTTGGGTACGCCTCATATCCTCTATGAGAAACCCTAAATCACCATGGGAGCTTGGGGTGAGTTCTTATGATGAAATCAAGTGATTTAGTGAGTTATGTAGAAGGAAAGGTGCACGAATCAATCAAGGAACGAGATGGAGGTTATGGATCTAGCTTATCTTCTCATGCAGTTGTTGTGGAAGGTATGACCTTGCATCCTTTTCATCTAATTGTGATTAGACCTTTAGATCTTGGGAGTTTTAGGGCTTAAGTCCCCTCCTTTTATCTTTGAGCTAAGTGAGACATGATATAAGGTGGGAAACCTCAGATCTGAGCCTTGAGATGTCCTTAAAGGCTATATGCCTCGGCTTTAGTGGCCCAAATGAAGGCTGTTGAGCAAAAACCTTCATAAAGAGTGTGTTTCGGTGTTTTGGAGCTATAACACCGTGCATTAGCGTAAAGATCGAAAATTTACGTAAGTATTAAGCCTTGGAATGATAGATCTATAGATTAGAGTGTTAGATCTAGTTGAAATCGTCTAGATAAGGAAAGGTCTGAATAGACTCGCCGAGTATTTGAGCCGACTCAACGAGTCGGCTAGGGTTTCATGTCTGGACTGTATCGCGATTTAGCCCGGTGAGTCGTGGGGTCAGCTCGATGAGTTAAGATGGATCTTCAAGAGACTTCGAGAAGGTGAGTGAACTCGACGAGTCACAAAGGTGTACTCACCGAGTCGGGCCAAGTGGGACTGTTGACTTGAGTTGACTTCTGTCGACTGTGGGGTCATGGTCAACATAAGTAATAGAGACCATGGAGGGGTAAAATGGTCTTTTATCCACTTCCCAATTATAGAGGGAAAGAGTAATCATCGGTTTAATTAGAGTTGATATTTCGAGTGTTAATTAGAGATATTTGCCTTATGTGTTAGGTGGTGGCGACTTCGAGATTCGAGTGTGAGGATAGCTGCTTTCTGCTTGCCAGGTGAGTCTTCTCACTATACTTTACCTAGAGTGGTAATTAGAGTCATATAACAGAGTATCATGTATGCTATTTATGTGATTGTGCTACACTGCATCATTTCTATGTGATTCATGCCGTGTATGTTCCAGAGTTTACAGAGTTAGAACCGGAAGGTTCACAGAGTTAGGACCAGAGGGTCCACAGAGTTAGGACCGGAGGGTCCACAGAGTTGTAGTCTCGAGTGGCTAATATGTGTTATATGTGGTATTTTGGGGAACTCACTAAGCTTCGTGCTTACCGTGTTATGTGTTATGTGTTTTAGGTTTTCCTCTAGGAATTGCGGGACGACACCGTCTTGATTGTACACACCAGAGAAAGATTTATGAGGATCCTGTATTATTAATGGAGTTATGCTTTGTAATGGAATAAAAGTGATTTTTATACGAGATGTTATGAAGAGTGTGCATTTTAAAGATGAAAAATTTGTTTTAAATTTTCATGTCGTTACAGAACTCCTTTGGCGGCTCACTTTAAACTTGGTCCAAACACTATACCCACTATTAATGAAAAAGCAAGTATATGTTCAGGGTTCCATACTCAAGTGTTGTTGGAAGTCTTATGTATGCAATGGTCGGTACGAAACCTGATTTGGCTCATTTAGTTAGTATGGTAAGCAGGTTTATGAGTAATCCAGGGAAGGCTCATTGGGAAGCATTGAGATCTATAAGAGTATAGAGGTTTGGAACCATTGAGATCTATAAAAGTATAGAGGGTTAATAAGTTAGCATTTCAAGTAAATTCTATGATGAATTGATCGATATAATTTTTTAAGATACCTACTAAACTGGTGTTAATCTAATAAATAAAGGGATCAAAAATGTAAACAATTAATTAAAAGGGAAAATAAATAGTCACCTTATTAAACTTTTTCCTTTTTGCGGAATTGGATTTATCACGAACCTCCATTTCATCCTTTAAAAAACATAGACTAGAATGACACTTATGATTTTCGTTGAGAGGATATTGATTCATGTCACTCAAATTTTCATATGATTTTATGGTTTTTGCATCCTTTAGTTGATGGCCATAAGGTTTTACCATTTCGGAGAAACCTTTATTGTGCCTATATGTTAGTGAAGAAGATATGAATGTGAAAGATATGATTACAAAAAAATGTAATAGCATTTCATTTATTCAAAATAACCAACTGATATAAACGAAACATTGAATGGTGAATTATCCATGTGAATGATGACATATTCTATTCTATGACATAACTCACTCTAAGTTGTCCTAGTAAATGATTAGCTGTAAAACGTGCGTCATGAATGGTATGACTATATCTATAAGTTATCTATATATAAAATTATCAATATAAAAGTCAAACATAGAAATGACAAACTTTATATTGTTTTTGAATTTGTATAATTATGTACCAAAATAAACATATCTACTACTATAAAGTGCCTTCCATAGTGCCTAACATATAACATATTTTACATATTATAGAGAAAAACAAGCACATTTTTAAATATATAGTATTTAAGCCATAAATCTCAGTTTGTATATGACATTTTCATATATGTAATTTTGTAACATCCCAAGGTTAAAACTACATTGTTTGTTTAATATTAAAAGCAATTGTTCCAATGAAAAATTTAAAGATCGAAATAAAACCATTTAATTTAAAACGTTGATCAAAGTAAGGACATATGATTTAAAATTGTAAGCACAAAGATTAGTGAGTTCCCCAAGATTCCACATATATCAAATAATAGTGGGCCCTACGTTAGGGGTATATTTCAACTCATGTGAATCCTATGATCCACCCATAGTCTTACAATCACCTTTCTTGCTATAGCCCCCTGCAGTCTTTCCTGCTATTGTCCCCTATAGTCTTTCATACTTATTCCATGGTACCCCATGGTCTTTGATACCATTTTCATGGTCCTCCCATGCTCTTTCATATAATTTAATTCCATGGTACCCCGATGGTCTTTCATGCAAGAGTCACAAAGGCATTCTAGCATACCATGACACCAAATATCCTACATAGTATTGTAAGAAGCCTCACATAAAATACTCAATAGAAGCTCAAAAACAACCTCAAAACATAACCGCTAACCGAATCTACCTAAATCAAAACCTAAACCAGTCCTTAGTTAAATATTAAATTCTACCGAAGTTTGACCAAATGTCAAGCTGACAAAAAAGTCAACGGTCAACGGTTAAGCAATAATCGACCATCGCGCGACAGCCATTCCACTTGGTCGCATAATGGTCACTATTGGACAAAACAAACACGTGGTACACAAACCACCATGTCGTTGACCACTACTCACCTCGACATGGTGGGCATCCAAAATAAGTTAATAGATTAAGAACTTAAACCTTATCCTCCAGAGCTCAAAAGCTGAGATCTGGACCGATTACCTCTCTGTATAGATAAATTTTCCAAAGTTATCCATTTCTTCTACTTAGTAAGTCAAGTTCTTGAACCCTAACTAGAATTAGGGTAACATGCAAGTGGCCCTAAAGAATGAATTTGAGATAAAGGATATGGGAGCAATAAAGAAGATATTGGGGATGAAGATTCAAAGGGACAGAAGAGTAGGGTGGTTATGAATTTCTCAATAAAATTACATTAAGAAAGTTCTACAGTATTTCAACTATGATCAATCCAAACTAGTTGGAACTCCTTTGGCGGCTCACTTTAAACTTGGTCCAAACACTATACCCACTATTAATGAAAAAGGAAGTACCCGAACAAGGTTCCATACTCAAGTGTTATTGGAAGTCTTATGTATGCAATGGTGTCTACCAGAACTAATTTGGCTCATTTAGTTAGTATGGTTAGAAGGTTTATGAGTAATAGTGGGAAGGCTCATTGGGAAGCTATCAAGTGGAACAAGTGATACTTGAAGAGAACAACAGATGTTCGCTTAGTGTATGGAGCCAATACGAAAACTGACTAGGTTGGATATACTGACTCTACTAATGGTGGTGATGTTTTGAAGCGCTAGTCACGGACATGCTACATATTCATTTTTTTGGATGTTCCATTAGTCGGAAGTCATCATTACATGATATCACTGATTTTTCTACACCTGAATCTAAGTACATGTCCATGACAGAAGGAATACAATAGGAGATATGGTTGCACGGGCTTATTAATAGTCTTGGTCTGAAGGTGGAGAATCCTCACTTGTATTATGACAATAAAAGTGCTTTGAGTCTTGCTAAGAACCCAAAGTATCATGAGAAGACAAAACACGTTGATATCAGGTTGAATTTCCTCTGGGATATTCTGGAAGAAGACAAGTTCAATATTGAAGATTAACACCTAGGTGAACCTAGCAGACATGTTAACAAAGTCGTTGCCCACGGAGAAGTAAACGGTTTACTTGGACTTAGTAGATGTTCGTAGGAGGTAGGTCCCTTTGGGGATGAATGGCAGGATGGGAGAGGAAGTTCTTTTCCAAGGTAAAGTTCAGAGAATACTGAAGTGAAAGTGGATATTGTTAAATGTGACTTGCACATTTTAATCATGCTCATGGAACATTTGGAGCACTTAGATCACAATGGAGCACTTGGGGTTCATAGAGCATATAACAAAGGAACAGATCTTATGAGAAAGGAATGGAACATCAGAAAAAAGAACAAATAAAGTGACAAAGGAATGGATTTTCTAAAAGGTGGCTTGGAGAAACTTACAGTGTCTTGTAGCAACTTGGAGTGGCTTCTAGCAACTTGGAGCAACTTGGACCACTTGGAGCAACTTGGAGCAAGATGGAGCAACATGTTGCGCCATGAAGATGGATGTTATACCAAGAATAGAGGATTTTGCACCATGGGATCATATCTTGCACCATTCAAGAAGTTGTTGAGCCAAGAGGAAAGGAGTTGCGCCAAACGAAGGGATGTTGCACCATGAGTGAGTGAAGTTGCGCCAAGAGGTTGATTTTGCACCATCAATGAGTGGAGTTGCGCCAAGGAGGAGAAGTTGTGCCATCATGAGGAGACGTTATGCCATCCTCATTAGATATTGTGCCATGGAGGTGATGTTGTGTCATCATGGACCATATTGGTACATGATGCACCATCTTGAATCCTTTTTTGTGCCATGTTGATCCACATTTTCCTAGAAGATGATCATACTCAAGAAATACTCCATTTTGTGCAACCATTATGGATGTTGGGCCATTAGTGTTCATGTTGTGCCACCTGTGTAACATGATATTCCACTCTTGTCAGGGTAGTCCATCATGAGCGTTGCTGATACTCATGGGTTGTATGCCATGGAAGAATGTTGTAGAAGATGTTGCATGGAGGATTGTGACTGGTTTACACCTTTCATTGGCCAATGGGATAGGTCCATTAGGGTTTTAAGTCTGATCCCTCAAGTATAAATAGGGATTCGTGCTAGCTCATACTGTATCTTGAATTCTAGAGTGTTAGGTGAATCTCTATGAAAATTGTACTTGTAACCTCTTTTTTAGAGCCTTGAAATAAAGAATACTCCCCTCCTGCATGTGGATGTAGGTCATCTTGACTGAACAACGTAAATACTATGTCTTGTGTGCTTTTAGTTTTTCTAGTTATACGCTTTACATCCTAACAATAATATTGTATTTTCATCAAGAGTTGTCATATATTATACTTTAAGTCTATTGCTTTGACTTTTGTCACGTTTGCAAATGATGATTGTTGGAGAATTTTAATGGGTGTCATAGTGAATGACATAGGTTGAGGCAAAGGAGGAGTTGAAGTTCTCCACACGAAGATTTGAAGAAGGTTTGGAAGTAGGTTGATGTTGTCTTGTATGAATTCATGATATAAAATTATTCTGTTACAATTTGATTTACATACAAAGGGAGTAATTTACCCACATATGATGATTGGTACATAACTATTCTCATGTTCTCAACCTTTTTCTATTTTTGATTTAACCTATATATAATATCAAAGATGATTTAATACTTACCTTACATCACTTGTACCTAAGAATATTTCATATCTTATTGTCACTTTTACTAGAACATAAAAATATCTTCCATTACATCATACTTGAGCAAAATGGAAAACCAACAATGCATTTAACTTGGGCATAAAATATACCACATAATTTAAATGTATCTCACATTATGAAAATAGGTACACACTCTTTCATTATTCAATAAAAAAATATATTTCATGTATATTTAAAGAAAAATTTCAAGTTATTATCTACAAATGCACTTGAAAATTGGTCTTATGATATATCTTCAATAAATATCATAAATCATTAATTATTTTTCACATTTCTCACGCATATCTATTCTTTTTACATTTTAACATACAAAGGCACAAGAATATATGGAAATTTATCATAATATCCTATACATAATATTATATCGACCACATAATATCATAGTAAAAATAAAGATACTCACATGGATAGATTTATTTCATGCTTCTAAGACTCTAGTATTCATTCCTCGATTTTATATATCTTCTTGATTATGTCTAATTAGTAGATGGAAAGACATGTGGAGGTTAAATATGAAAAACCATCCACTAATAACACCATTAACGACCAACATTTCTCCAAGTAACAATGATATGGATTTCATCTCCATCTTCATCCTCCTCATTTAAGAGCCTTTTATAATGTTTCTCTTTTTTCTCCTCTTCCCTTCTTGTGCTTATCTGTCTCTTGATTTCTTTTTTCTTTATGCTAATGAGTCAATGTATCTAGCATGTGTGTGTTTGACCTACTAATGTCGTTACACAACACACCCACATGTTTTCTTTATTCTTTCTTGAAATTTTTTAACTAAATACTGTTTAGTTTAATAAACAGGCTAATTTATATATATATATATATATATATATATATATATATATATATTCAATAATTAAATAAGAGAGATGATGAGGTTATTAGAACCAAAAACTTTCAAATCATCATCATATGACACTTATTTACCTCTGGGAAATATGCCAAACTACATAATTTTATATTTCTAGATAATACTGGTACGATACATATCAAGTAAACAATCCCCCTTGAAACATTTAGGACATTTTGGATTAGCATCAGACACCATCACATGAATGAAACAACTAAGACAACTCATTAAAATTAGTTGTGACCCATGGCCTGGTTCGAGTTGAGTGGTCAAACTAGAGTATGATATCTGTAAGGATGGTGGCGATGAAGGCCATAGTATGTGTGGTTCATTATTTCCGTTTGTTCTAGGTGGAGACATCTTCAGATCCAAATCGAAGTCATCAAGCTTTGATGATATCTTGTTGATAAATTGTTCCAAATTAGTATAAATGTTGTTTTTCAACTTGTTTGTTGGAACCATTGAGATCTATAAAAATATAGAGGGTTAATAAGTTACCATTTCAAGTAAATTATATGATGAATTGATTGGTATAATTTTTTAAGATACCTACTAAACTGGTGTTAATCTAATAAATAAAGAGATCAAGAAAATAAACAATTAATTAAAAAGGAAAAGAAATAGTCACCTTATTAAACTTTTGCCTTTTTGCTGATTTGGATTTATCACGAACCTCCATTTCATCCTTTAAAAAACATAGATTTGAATGACACTTATGATTTTTGTTGAGAGGATATTGATTCAAGTCACTCAAATTTTCATATGATTTTATGGTTTTTGCATCCTTTAGTTGATGGCGATAAGGTTTTACCATTTTGGAGAAACCTTTCTTGTGCCTATATGTTAGTGAAGAAGATATGAATGTGAAAGAAATGGTTGCAAAAGAATGTGATAACATTTCATTTATTTAAAATAAACAACTGATATAAATGAAACATTGAATGGTGTGTTATCCATGTGAATGATATGATATTCTATTCTATGACATAGCTCATTCTGAGCTGTCCTGTTAATTGACTAGCGGTTAAAAAGGCCTCGTGAATGGTATGACTATATCTATAATGTTTCCATATATAAAATTATCAATATAAAAAACAAACATAGAAATGACAAACTTTACTTTTGTTTTTGAATTTGTATAATTATGTACCAAAATAAACATATCTACAACTATAAAGTACCTTCCATAGTGCCTAACATATAACATATTTTATATATGTAATTTTCAATATATAATATTTAAGCCATAAATGTCATTTTGTATATGAATTTTTCATATATGTAATTTTAACGTCCCAAAGTTAAAACTACATTGTCCATTTAATATTAAAAGCAATTGTTCCAATGTCAAATTTAAAGATCTAAATAAAACCATTTAATTTAAAACATTGATCAAAGTATGGACATCAGAGTTAAAATTGTAAGCACAAAGATTGCTGAGGTCCTTAAGATACAACATACATCACATAACAGTGGGCCCCAACTTAGGGGTATATTTCAACCCTTCTGAATGCTATGATCCACTCATAGTCTTACAATCACTTTTCTTGCTATAGCGCTGTTGCAGTCTTTCCTGCTATCGTCCCCCATAGTCTTTCATATTTATACCATGGTCCCCCATCGTCTTTCATACCATTTTCATGGTCCTCCCATGGTATTTCATACAATTTAATTCATGGTACCCCGATGGTCTTTCATGCAAGAGTTACAAAGACAATCTAGCATACCATGACACCAAATATCCTACATAGTACAGTAAGAAGACTCACATAAAATACTCAACAGAAGCTCAACAGCAACCTCAAAAACATAACCGCTAACCGAATCTACCTAAATCCAAACTAAGACCAGTCATTAGTTAAATATTAAATTCTTCCAAAGTTTGACAAAAAGTCAAGCTGGCAAAAAAGTCAATGAACAAGCAACTATCAACCACTGCGCCACAGCTAATCCACTTGGTCGCATAATGGTCACTATTGGACAGAACAGACACATGGTACGCAAACCACCATGTCGCGTACCACTACTCACCTCAACATGGTGAGCGTCTAAAATAAGTTAATGGATTAAGCACTTGACCCTTATCCTCCATAGCTCAAAAGCTCATATCTGGATCGATTCCCTCTCCGTATCGATAAAATTTTCCAAATTTATCCATTTCTTCTACTTAGTAAGTCAAGTTCTTGAAACCTAACTAGAATTAGGGTAACATAGAGGCCCCACTGAAGAATGAGTTTGATACAAAGGATGTGGGAGTAGCAAAGAAGATATTGGGGATGAAGATTCAACACGACACAAGAGCGGGGCAGTTATGAATTTCTCAATAAAAAAACATTGAGAAAGTTCTGCAGTATTTCAACAGTGCTCAATCTAAACAAGTTGGTACTCCTTTGGCGGTTCACTTTAAACTTGGTCCAAACACTATACCCACTATTAATGAAAAAGGAAGTACATCAACATGGTTCCATACTCAAGTGATGTTGGAAGTCTTATGTATGCAATGGTCTGTACCAGAACTGATTTGGCATATTTAGTTAGTGTGATAAGAAGGTTTATGAGTAATCCAGGGAAGGCTCATTGGGATGCTGTCAAGTGGAACAAGTGATACTTGAAGGGAACGACGAATGTTTGCTTGGTGTATGGAGTGAGTATGAATACTGACTTGGTTGGATATGCTAACTCTAATTAAGGTGTAGATTTTTGAAAGCATAGGTCACAGATGTGCTACATATTCACTTTGTTTGGATGTTCCATTAGTTGGAAGTCAACATTACAAGATACGTTGATTTGTCTACAGGTGAATTCGAGTACATGGTCATGACGGAAGGAATAAAAAAGGAGATATGGTTGTATGGGGTTATTAAGAGTCTTGGTCTAAATGTGGAGAAGCCTCTCTTGTATTATTACAATCAAAGTTCTTTGAGTCTTGCTTAGAACCCAGTGTATCATGAGACGATAAAACACGTTGATATCAGGTTGAATTTCATTCGGGATATTATGGAAGAAGACATGTTTTCAATACTGAAGATTGACACCAAGGTGAACCTAGTAGACATGTTAAGAAAGTCGTTTCCCACGGAGAAGTAAATGGTTTACTTGGACTTAGTAGATGTTCTTAGGAGGTAGGTCCCTTTGGGGATGAACGGCAGGTTATGAGAGGAAGTTCGTGTTCACGGTGAATTTCAGAGGATGCTCAAGTCATGGCTGGATGGGAGAGGAAGTTATTGTTCGCAGTGAATTTCAAAGGATGCTCAAGTCAAGGTGGAGATGGTTAAATGTGACTTGCACATTTAGATCATGCTCATGGAACATTTGGAACAGTTAGATCACAATGGATCACTTGGGGTTCATATGGCATATGACAAAGGAACGAATCTTCTGAGAAAGGAATGGATCAACAGACAAAGGAACGAATAATGTGACAACAAAATGGATCTTCCAAAAGGTGGCTTTGAGAAACTTAGAGTATCTTGGAGCAACTTGGAGTGGCTTCGTGTAACTTGGAGTAATTTCGAGAAACTTGGAGCAACATTGACTACTTGGAGCAAGATGGAGCAACATGTTGCACCAAAAAGATTCATGTGGCACCAAGAATAGAGGATCTTGTGCCATGGGATCATATCGTGCTCCATTCAAGAAGTTGTTGATCCAAGATGTAACACCCGGAATCTAGAAGATCAATTGTGGAATAAATCCCCTTTTCTAAGGACCAACTCGTTAAGTTGATGGTGGGAAACTTGACGTGTTGGAGGCTTTTAAGACACACATTTTTATGGACCAACTCGGCTAGTTGGTCAAAGAAACTCGACGAGTTGGACGCTAATTGAGAAACCCTAATTTTAGGGTTTTTCACCCTATTTAAACACCTTAAGTCCTAGGTGTTGGCCTCATTCCCAGCCTGCATAGCATCTATCCCTAATATCGAAACCCTATAGCCTCCTTGAGTGTTACGAGCTCATTATGGATGTGTTTTGGTGTATTTGAAGCTCATTAAAGGAAGAAAATCTTGGTTCAAGGTGGTGTTTCAAGTAGGAGCTCTCAGATCTTGATTCTCTGCTCCATTTCCAACATATTTCAGGTATAAAGTTCTAACCTTACTTAATATTTTCTTAGATCTCTTCTTGGGTTGGATTGTATGCTTTTAGCCATGGATGGGTGGTTGATGGGGAAGTAGAAGTCCTAAGTGTTTATTCTTATAGATCTATGATCTTCATGAGCTCTTTTGGCATAAAGGTGCAAACTTTATGGGTTTAAGGGCTTCATGCATCCATTAAGTCTTTCATTTAGCCCTTTTTGAGCTTTTGAGCTGCGTCTAGTCATTCTTAATCGTAAAGATGGAAACTTTATGTGGCCATCTAGCCTTATGGGGTCAGATCAGCATTTTGGGGTATTGTCTTTGATGATTAAGTACTTAATGGTTAATCCCTCACTCTTTTAAGTATAGGGTTTGGGTTTGGACCCTTTTAGGTGGTTCCTAGGGGTAAAGTTGGAAACGTTACCCCTCTTGATCTCATATTTGTCAATATCATAGTGGTGGTGTCCCTGGAGTCGATAATGTTGACCTAATGTATTAAGATGTGGGTTTCTGGCTAACTCGGCGAGTTTATGGACAAACTCGGCGAGTTGGCTCGACTTTTCCCAACTTCATGGATTGTTAGATGAACTCGGCGAGTTAGGTCAACTCAGGCTGTTGACTTTGACTTTTGACCTTAGCCTTTAACCAAGTTATTCTAAGGGGGTATTTGAGATACTCAGTTTTGTAATCAAGAAAATTATAGGCTTAGGATAAGGCCCATATAGGATTGGGCCCAAGTTGGAAAATTGGGCCATTAGTGGGCCTTTATGGATCTTTTGATTTTGGGCCTCAGTTTTGATTCATGTTGGGGTCAGGGGTAAAATGGTCATTTTACCCCAAATATGGTAGGTGGGCCTTGGGATGGATTATAGTTGTTAATTAGATGTTATTTTGATCTGATAGTTCGGAGGTGTTGTCAGGGCAGCAGCTAGGGGAACTCTTTCACCGAGTTTATGCATTCGAGATGAGTCTCCTCAATATTCTATGGGTTGAAGACACCAATGTCGGCCCATTTGGTTTGTGTATTGTAGGAAGGACATGGGGTGGCCCTTGGCAACCTTTATGCGAGACCATATTCTAAAATCTGGCAGATAATTGATTAGTAATGGTAGAATTGTACGCTAGTTATCTTTGTGATGCTTGCATGAAAGACCAGGAGGTGGCTCCAAGCACATGTATGTAAGACCCAGGGTTGTAGCCCCCGGCCAAGCAAGGAAGTTAACGAGGTGGCTCGTGTCATAATGGCAAGACTATGGTTGGCACATAGCACTTCTATTGATTATGTTTATGTCTGATATGTATGGATCATGATTTGTATGTTATGTAAGGCCCGTTCAATATGTTTGGTATGTGGTATTTGGGTAACTCACAAGGCTATGTGCTTACAACTTGTGGTTTATGCTTTCAGGTACTTCCGTTTCGAAAGGAAAGGGCCCGACTTGATCGCAACACATACACCCGTGTTTTTCGGAAATATGTGATCTTTGGGAATGAACTCTGATACTTGTCTTATTTAAAATACTTTTAAATGTTTGCATAAAGTTACAATGGTGTTTTGATTATAATAAAAATGAAATTTTTATCCTTGATTTTTGAGATGTTTCACAAGAGGAAAGGAGTTCTGCCAAAGGAATGGATGTTGCAACATGAGCGAGTGAAGTTGTGCCAAGAGGTTGATTTTGCGCCATCAAAGGAGGGGAGCTGCGCCAAGGAGGAGAAGTTGTGCCATATTGAGGAGAAGTTATGTCATCCTCATGAGATATTGTGCCATGAAGGAGACGTTGCATCATCATTGACCATCTTGGTACATGATGCACCATCTCGATTCCTTTGTTGTGCCATGTTGATCCACGTTTTCCTAGAAGATTATCATACTCAAGAAATACACAATTCGTGCAACCATGATGGTTGTTGGGCCATTAGTGTTCATGTTGTGCCACCTGTGCATCATGATATTCCATTATGGTCAAGGTGGTCCATCATGTGTGTTGCTAATATTCATGGGTTGTATGACATGGAAGAATGTTCTAGAAGATGTTGCATGGCAGATTGTGACTGGTTGAGACCTTTCATTGGCCAATGGGCTTGGCCCATTAAGGTTTTCGGCATGATCCCTCAAGTATAAATAGGGATGCATGCTAGGTTATTTTGTATCTTGAATTTTAGAGTGTTAGGCGAATCTCTATGAAAATTATACTTGTAATCTCTGTTTTAGAGCCTTGAAATAAAGAATAATCCCCTCCTACATGTGGATGTAGGTCATCTTGACTGAACCAAGTAAATACTATGTCTTGTGTGCTTTTAGTTTTGCTAGTTATACGCTTTACATCCTAACAATAATATTGTATTTTCATCAAGAGTTGTCATATATTATACTTTAAGTCTATTTCTTTGACTCTTGTCACATTTGTAAATGATGATTGTTGGCGAATTTTAACGGGTGTCATAGTGAATGACTTAGGTTGAGGCAAATGAGGAGTTGAAGTTCTCCACATGAAGCTTTGAAGAAGTTTTGGAAGTAGGTTGATGTTGTCTTGTATAAATTCATGATCTGAAATTATTTTGTTGCAATTTGATTTAGATACAAAGTGAGTAATTTACCCTCATATGATGATTGGTACATAATTGTTCTCATGTTCTCAACCTTTTTTTGTATTTTTGATTTAACCTATATATATATATATATATATATATATATATATATATATATATATATTATCGAAGAGGATTTAATACTTACCTTACATCACTTGTACCTAAGAATATTTCATATCTTATTGTCACTCTTATTAGGAAATAAAACACATCCTACAATAAATCATACTAGAACATAAAATATATCTTCCATTACATCATACTTTAGAAAAAAGAAAAACCAACAATACATTTAACTCGAGCATAAAATATATCACATAATTTAAATGGATCTCACATTAAGAATATATGTACACACTCTCTCATTATTAAATAAAAAATATATTTCATGTATATTTAAAGAAAATTTTCAAGTTATCATCTAGAAATACACTTGAAAATTGGTCTTATAATATATCTTCAATACATATCATTAATCATTAATTAATTTTCCCAATTCTCATGTATATCTATTCTTTTTATGTTTCAACATACAAGGGCACAAGGATATATATTATATCAACCACATAATACCATAGTAAAAATAAATTTACTCACATGGATAGATTTAGTTTATGCTTCTAAGACGCTAGCATTCATTCCTCGATTTTATATATCTTCTTGATTATGTCTAATTAGTAGATGCAAAGACGTGTGGGGGTTAAATATGGAAAACCATCCACTAATAACACCATTAACGACCAACTTTTCAGCAAGTAACAATGATGTGGATTTCATCTCCATCTTCATCCTCCTCACTTAAGAGCCTTATATAATGTTTCTCTTTTTTCCCTTCTTCCCTTCTTGCGTCTATTTGTTTCTTGATTTCTCTCTCTTTATCCTAATCAGTCAATGTATCTAGCATGTTTGTGTGTTTGTCCTACTAATGTCGTTACACAACACACCCACATGTTTTCTTTATTCTTTCTTGAACAAATTTTAACTAAATACTATTTAGTTTAATATACATGCTAATATATATATATATATATATATATTGTCACACCCCCAAACCGGAATGGCAGAAACGTTCGGGGGCGGATGACGTGATGCACAGTATCATAACAATTGAATAATAGTAGTCAAAGCAAACACAACCATCATATTGATAATATATATAATTTAAATTGTGTTCGAAACATTGTTTGTTTGAAAACAAAACTTTAGCAAAAATTAAGACGTGACAATACTATGCTCCGTCTTCTGAAAACCTGTGTGTGTACCTGTCTACTGGTTTCCTCAGAATACAAGTGGTTTGAAAAAGTGTCAACATTTAAATTTGTGAGTTCATTAGCATTTTGTATGTAAAAGTATGTGCTTTTCTCCTTGAAAACGTTACTGTATTCATCTAGAAAAAAAATCCCATGTTTTCTGTAAAATGAGTTGTAGTCTTAATACCTTAAGGCCAAAATGTATAAGTTTCTTATGCTTAAAATCTATAATACGAAGTTATAATTTATGTAAGTGGTGTGATCCATACTAGTTCCTCCTATGATTACTTAGTGTATACAAGTTATATATAATCAAGATCGACCGGACAGTCGAATCGGTGGATTTGCCCTAAGCCCACAACCAGACAAGGAACAGGAAGTAAAGAAAAAATCACACATTTGAATCCCTAACGGATCTTAATTGTATATAACCTTAATATATACCTTAAGTAATCATAGAGTTAACACCTGTTAAGACTGTTTGAAAATATATTACTACGTAAATGTGTCGTTGTTTTCTCCATGTGAGTTCTTATAACCATATTGTGACCTAAGATGGTCTGAACACTACGTTCTTCATGCGTCGGAAATGTTAACGACATTTGTCACCCTTGAACTGCCGGTCCAACTGTAGCTAACAATCAAGGTGTGGGATTTGTCACCTGAACACTACGTTCTTCAGGCGTCGGAAACGTTAACGACATTTGTCACCCTTGACCTGCTGGTCCAACTGTAGCTAATAGTCAAGGTGTGGGATTGTCAGCCCCATATAGGTCTGTACACAAATATCTCGCTCTTCATACAAGAGACTCTAGTTATAAGTCAAGACTTTCACTGGTACTTAGGTAAGTACTTGAAGACGTCTCACAAATTTATTACTTCAACGAGTTTACGAGTAGTGAACTGAAAACCCTTTTAGTAAATGAAAATGTAATACCCTTTAGTGAATGAAAATTTAACTTTTCCATAGAGATTTATAAGTGTATAATTATTGTAAAATGAACCATAAAATATACATATTATAGTTTATAATGTATGTTCTGCTAAAATGAAAACCGTTGCGTTTTAACATGTTTTTGCATGTAAATATTTGTAAATTTGGTAGTAAAGTTGATTCACATATTTAGTAATTTCACGTAAAAATGCATATAAAAGGTAAGAAAATGTAAGTAGTGGTTTGTTTATTTACACAAATATTCTTGTATTATACTTGTATTCCCCCCCCCCCCTAAAACATAGAAAAAAGATGTGAAAAATGTGGGGGGTATGAACATACCTTGAGGGTGATTGCAGTTAGAATCTAACTAGAAACGGTCAGCGGTTCGTGATCATCGGGCTCGAGAAGCAGAATGCCTTCAACAAATAAGAGAGAGGGAAGAGGTTTAGGTGTAAGGAAGCTTAGAGTCGAACTTGCTATTTATAGGCTGTCCAAGTCAAGTCCACGTCGTGGGTTTAATGTCCACGTCGTGGAAATAGAACTGCATCACGATACTAATTCCACGTGGTGGGTTTTATTTCCACGTCGTGGAGATTTAACACCTCACTCCCATAGACTTTCCATCTGCATACTAGAATTGAGAGGTGTTTTAGATCACTTCCACGTCGTGGAACTCATGTCCACGTCATGGAACACGGCTAAGCTAGGGTTTCTACCATGTGTCATGCCCTCAGACAACTACAGCTTTGGAAGGTAATAATTTTTGCATACGAGGTCCGTTTTTGACGTTCTTTATATCCACACGTAGTTGGAGACGTACTCTAAAACTTTCATTTAGATCACTAAGGCTAAAAAGTAATCTATCGTAAACTCACTTTTTACAATTCCCGATGTCGTGCCAGTTTTGTCGTGAAAATTCTACAGGTCATAACATTTTCGTTATAACTCGGATTCTAACATTCTTTATATCTCCGAAATCCTTGTCTTGAACACTATAATTTTCTACATAGATATTGGATATATATATATATATATATATATATATATATATATATATATATATATATATTACTTTTTATTCTTTAACTTATTATATCTTATATAAACATGCTTTATGACAATCATAGTTCTATTGCATCAAGGTATGCTGTGAATACACTGGTACATGGTTGAAGTTTAGACCTAGTTTGCTCTAAAGTTTTTCAAGTTGTCACATCATCTCCCCGTTAGAGGGAATTTCGTCCCGAAATTTAAACTTTGAGTAGGACTTCAAGTGCTGGGGAAAAGATGTGGGTACTTCTATTTCATCTGGTCTTCTCGTTCCCATGTGAATTCAGGTCCTTGTTTGGCGTTCTAGCGGACCTTCATTATTGATATCCGACTTTGTTTCGTTTATTCTGACTATTTTCTTAGGGATGGTAAGTTGTACACAAGACGAGTGGGGTCTTAAAAAAAACCTGTAATGGCTGTTAGGAATGCGAGGCGAATCGATTGTCTCTTATCTATGATAACTGATAGCGGTATACTGTACAATATCACAACTTCCTGGTGGTATGTTCCTGTCAACTTTTCTATTTCATTTGCTACTTCAATTGGTAGGAAGTGTGTGGGTTTGGGTTCCTCACTCAAATGGTAGCATGTCCACTCGTAGTCGTAGGCAGCTTTGTTCTGGAGTTCGTGGTAAGACTCACACCTGGTTCATCTATCATCACTTTTTGTATACAAGTCATATATAATTAAAATTGAAAAGATAGTCGAATAGGTGATTCTGACCTAAGCCCACAACCAAACAAGGAACGGGAAGTAAGGCGGAATCACACATTCTAAGTCTGTAGAATCTTAATTATATACAACCCTCACATATACACCTAGTAGTGATAGGTGAACCGCATGGGTCCTTAGTCTCTATTCTTGAACTTGACTTGCTATATGAATGGTATTCCCGGGAGGTCTGCTTGGAATACTTTGGGGAGGTTACGGACTTCTGGAATATCCTCGATGTTTTTCACTTCTTGATTCCCATCTACCACATGGATTAGGAAAACATAGTACCCCTCGTGTGGGTACTTCTGGGTTTTGAAGCGAGAGCCGATTTGGAGGTTTGTGTCGGGTTTATCGTTATAGATTGAAAAGGTTTCGTTAGTCGGTCGGTTAAGGCAAAGGGTCCTTTCGTAGCACATGAAATTGGCATGGTGAGAACCAAGCCAATCCATGTCAAATGACGACGCTAGAACTTCTTATTGTAAAAAGTGTTAAGTCGATTTGGAAGCGATGTTTGTTTAGAGCGATAGATTATTCTTTGTATCTATCTGTAGTGATTTCAGTTTTATTCTTGTTATTTCTACTGCGGAAATTTTGTACCGCATTTAGCGAGTACTAGCAGTATGAGTGGTCCGATAAATAGTGATGAAATCTTGTAGTATGTTCCTTACTAGGTCCCTCTATATTTGCTTGGTGTACACAAGTCGTATATAATTAAGATTGAGAAGTCAGTCGACTGAGTGACTCTGCCCTTAGTCCACAACCAAACAAGGATCAGGAAATAAGGCGGAATCACGCATTCTAAGCCTATAAAATCTTAATTATATATAACCCTGATGTTTACACTAAGCCATCATAGCTCACTTACAAGGATCCTTAGTTTTATATGAGTGATGTGATTTGTTCGTATGGGGAGCAATTTATGATTTTAATTTAATTGGCACTAGTTTTTGAAAATTTCTAGGCCTAAACATTATTGTTAAGGAACGTACCGATATTCACGGGTGGTTTTAGGAGAGTCTCTCCTGCAGTGATCATAAGTACCCTTCCATCACCACCAATATCCCTTGCTCTTGGACAATCTCTCTTGAAGTGTCCAGTTTCATCACACTCGTAACAAGTCAGGTTTACTCCAATGTCAGGGACCTAGGTGATGAGTTGTGCCAGTGCCTTACAGAAATGGGCAATGTGCTCCTTTTTTTTTGCAATTTTTGCAATGCATCTCCCGGCAAACTCCGGTGTGATGGAAGTTACACTTGTTACATTTTGGAAGGGTTCCAGCGTATCGATTGGCGGGTGCCAGAGTGATAGGTGTTGTGGTAGCATGAACAGCAACAATCTGTTGTCTTTTCGAGGGATCTTGCATTGGTTGTCCCTTTTTCTTGCTCCGATACTTTCGTTTATAGTCGCCGCCTTTGGTTGGCTCAGGAATTGGGGCCATCATGCTTTGGCGGACTCCATAGTCGATGATTCTCTGGGCCAGGCGTTTGGTGCTATCGAAAGTAACAGGGTTTGAAGCTAACACATTCCCTTGAATCTGGGGAGATTGTCCCCAGATGTATCTCTCTACTTTCTTACTTTCCTGGGTGACCATCCCGAGACATAATATAGCCAGGTCACTAAATCTGGCAGTATAAGCACCAATGTCGGAGTCCTTCATTGTAAGACCCCAAAGTTCTTGCTCTAGCTTTTGCACCTCACCCCTCGGGCAGTACTCTTCCATTATCATTGCTTTTAGGTTCTACCAGCCCATTGAATTAGCCATTATAAGATTCAGTGACTTGAAATGGCCATTCCACCATGTAAGGGCGCTATCAGAGAAGGTGCAGGAAGTAAACTTTACTTGGCTCCTTTCTAGGCATGCGCAAATCTCGAAAACTGATTTCCTTTTCTAGAATCTTTGCATTAGAGAAATGACTCCCCCGCTGCCATTAAAGGATTTGTGTTTGCAGTTGGCTGTCTCCATGGTTAGATAGGTTGGCACCACTACCCACCCCACTGGCACCACTCGTGTGGATTTGAGTCATAGCGGTTGTCATCGCGGCTGTTACAGCAGCCTGAAAGACAGCAGGTTCATACTGTGGTGGTGGTGGTGGTGGATTTGCCGACATTTTGTTGATGACACTCCTGATAGGTCTGCATGGAGGCATCTTTCTTTCATAAGGTTTAAAAGATGAAATGGTGGTAAGTCTTTAGTTGTGGTTATAATTCGAGTGTCACTTAAACTAGGTTATCTTAGTCATATGCGTATCATGTTCTGACTTTCAAAGTGTTTTGTAAACAATTCATAACAGAAGTCTATGTAAAATAAACTTATGAATTTTTAATAGTAACCACCCTCAAATGAAATTTCGTGATTTGATTCACTATTACTAGTTGCGACGAAAGAGGCGATAAGCCTAACACATAGCGCAAGTAGTATAGTCACTATAACTCATTAAGTTATATTAGTTTATTAATTATTAAAGTGATGCATAAGGTGCTTTACCACCTCGCAAGTCTCATGAGTGGTCTCCACTGTCCTCTGTTCCGCTATGATTGTTTTGGATTCAGCTGCAAAGAGTTGTTTTCTTATGGTGGTTATCTTTGCGTCTGATCCCTTCTCGGAATCCTCCTCATGAACCCCTTATGGTTCTCCCTCGTCCCCTCTGTTGGATATGTCGTTAATGCGGGAATAAGGGTGTCTAAAGAATCTATGAGTATAATAAAACATTTCTTCTGAAATTTTTATGGGGAGATCCTTACTGGGCCCTCCTATAATTACATAGTGCATACTAATTATATATAACTAAGATCGAATAGACCTTCGAATAAGTGATCCTACTCTAAGAACACAACCAAACAAGGCAAGAGAAGTAGAGCGAAAATCACAAATTCTAAGTCTATAAAATCTCCATTATATATAACTTGAGCGTATACACTCAACAATTATAGACCTACTAGTAAGGGTCTTTTAGTTTTCACATAGGTTATTTATAGTACCTTAAAATACTCCTATAGTATTTTAACTTTATGTTTGATTCTAGAGTTTCTTGGTATATGAAGATGATAAGTTTTTAGACTTGTTGTTATTCTATAGTACCATAAAATACTCGTATAGTATTTTAACTTTATGTTTGTATATAGAGTTTGTAAGCTTTAGACTTGTTGTAACACCACGACCATTCCTAGGCATATGCTAATCACCTCTCAGATAAATATAGTTGATCGGACTATATTCTTCCCAGACCTGACTATATATTCCAAGCCCTACTCGTGTTGTTCAACTTTCTAAATACTTTTGTATTGTTCTTGTTATAACACTGTTCTAGTATGTATGTGTGACAACCTGTAAATTGTTCTGTCGCTGTAACCCATTCCCGTCGGTAAAACCCGTTTGTCTTTCAATTTTTTTCCCGTTAACATTTTGGATTAGGTCATCTAATTTAAGACTTATATTATGACATCGTAAGTATCCAAGCACATTAGAAACACGTGAAAACACTTTCGATATTTAATTGGATAATTTTTAGTTACGACCACGTCGGGTTACAAACACTTAATCGGGTATGACCAAAAGCCTCGGTAAACGTCAGTATCGGGTAGAATACCACCGTGTCTCAAACTCGACCCATATATAAAGTTCAAAGAACTTCATTTGAAGCTTTTTCAACCTCTCTCTACTCTCTCTCTCTCTCTCTACATATCTAAGCTTTTGATCCAAAAATCACTCCCTTTCAAGCTCCAATTAGGTATGTAATCCACCCTAGCTCGTAGTATAACATACTTAGCCTTCAAATTCGTGTTTAAATTATGAAAAAGGACCATAAACATGTGTTTACGGCCCAGGAACAGCCCTAGGCCACAAACACATACAAATGGGGTTTTTGAGCCTCAAAACCCTTCCAAACCACCTTTAGAGCTTAGATATGACTTAGGGGCTTTCAAGACCGGACTTGGAACACCAAAAACTCATCATTTAAGGGGTAAACATGAGTTTATGGCCCAAGATCATGCTTGGAACGTAAACACCCTTTCATAGGCCGTAAACCCTTTTTTAGGTGTTAAAATGCCCCTTAACCACCTCCTAAGCCTTGGAATAAAGTCTAGAAACAACCACAAATGTGTTAGGGACCTTAAACTTGATAAAAACCACTCCCTTAGGAGTTCATGGCCGTAAACCCCTCAAGGAAAGGTTCCCGGGCCGTAAACTCCTATAAATGGGTCAAATGGTGCCTTAAATTCATCCTATGACTTGTAAAATGAGTTAGAATCACATGTGATTAATCTTGGACCACTAAAACACATAAAGATTGGGTATGAGAGAGTTTACAACTATAAAATCCTAGTTTACAACCGTAAACTCTGTTAAATGGTCCCTTTGATAGTTAAATCACTTCCTATGCCCTAGATTTGATCCTAACATCACCCCACAAGTGTTATAAGACCATTAGGCACCCAAGAACACCCCACCCATGAGTTTACGGCCATAAACTCATGGGGATATGGTCTATGGGCCGTAATCTCCTTTAGGAGCTTACTCTTGAAGAGAAAACTCCATAACTAGGCCTTATACCCTCGTAGATGCCACCCGGGTCACTCCAAACACTTGAATTGAAGTGTTTTCGCGTCTAGACGTGTTTATTCTTATTTAATTAATAGATCAAGGTCTAATTAGATACAAATTATGTATCTCTTCATATTACACAGGAACCTCGTGTCACAACTAGAAATTTTTGGTGCCTTGTAACTACAACACTTATGTCAACTATGAATCAAAAACATGAAAGCATGCTTGATGCTTACTCTATGACAACAAAATTTCAATCAAGCACTTCATACAAGCACTACAAATGGTCAACAAACAATTGGAAACCTTAGAAATCCTTGTTTAAGTCCATTTTGGATTAGGATTTCCTTATTGGGCCCAATGGACCAATAAGCTTCCAATTGGAATATCATGGGCTTAGAACTCTTGAATGGGCTCTAATTGGACCCACTTTCATTTGTTTTAATATTATGGGCCATATTGGGCCTAGAATGAAACAAAATATTTAAATGAACCTTATTGGGCCATAACTAACCTAATTTAGCCCTAATAGGTCATAAAAATCACATTTATATTTATTTGGACCAAAAATCACTCAACATAACCATGAAATTGGGCTTAAGCATTTGAGGCCCAAACATTCTCTTTTCTCAGCCCAAGACAAGCCCAAGAAGAAGGGTTGACTTTTGCTAGCCACCTCAGTGTTATTTTGTAGGTAACTAGGCTATTATTCATCATGCATCCAAGCCTTACCCATGTTTCTATGCACTCTCTCCCCTCTCTCTTTTCCTTCGGCTGAGAGCCTCCCAAAAATACACACTTCATCTAATTTTCTTAAACAAACTCTCTCAAGAACATCCTCACTCTTCTTCATCAAATTTTCGAGATTTAGGAGCTTTTCAAAGAGATTTTCCACAAAAATCATCATCCAAGGTAAGTTTATATTTAGATATATGATCTAGATTCTTTGTTTTATTAGAAATCTCCTCCTAACCCATGCAAAATCATGATCACTCTCTTAGAATCCCTCTAAGTTCGAAATCAACAAAGGAAAGCTTGCTAGGACCAAAAGTAACATCAAACTTCTTCCAATCTTCTTCAAAACCAAAATCACAACTCAAGGTAAGTTTCATACCCCTTCTTTTCGGTTTTTATGGGGGAGAATACAAGTAAATGTGTAGATCTATGTGTAAATGTATGCTATGTGTGATTAGATGCATGTATGTGTGTGATATCATGTGTTTGAGATGAATATATTATCCAAAAAGTGTGTAAAAACCGAGATCTAAAACATGAGGAAGGAAATAAACATAACTTAAACTATTTTACACTAATCAAGTCAAGAAAAATAGTTTATATGTTTAGGATGAACATACTTGAACATAAAACCCATTTTTGGGCTTAAAATGTCAAAAATATAAAACTTAGGGTATAAACCTACAATTTATGGTTTCTGGAGGGTCAAAAGGTTCCAAACAGTTTCCATAATAATTTTTCTGAACAAAAACATTTTTGAGGGACTTAAAATGTAAATTTTGAATTTAATGGGCTAACTTTGGGCTTTTCGGCCCAATAAGCCCCAAAATGCGAGATTTATAAGTTTGAGGGGCTGAAAATGCAATTTTCTGTAAAACAGGGGATTTGAAATGTATTAAAACTATTTCACAGGTCAAAAACGTTTTTCAAATTCAAAAAAGGACCAAAAATGTAAAAAATTTCTATTTTTGGCCAAAACTGTAAAAGTTGCGAAATTGGGGGTTTGAACCGAGACAACATCAGTCTGGAAGGACTAAAGCTGTTTACAAAATAAATTTGGGCTAAAAATGTCTTTTCAACAAGTTTATGATACAAAAGTGTCAAAATAATGTTTTAAGGACTAAAATGTAATTCTTTTATATAAAGGACTAAAAGTGCTATTTTTTTAAAAGGAAGGAAATAAAAAGGGCCAGACTACATTTTCGAGCAAAGTAAATCAATAATACGAAATACAAACCCGCGACTATCGACAAAACGGAAAACAATTACACTTTCAACAATAAACATCGGTACAAATCAAATTGATTTGGTCTCAAATCAACAACAATACAAAATCGTCAAACCAAAACAATTCGTTAAACATGTGCTAACTATGAGAAGTCAATATACAAACTTTTGGCTTGGAAGTTTCAAATCGTGCTTGTTGGGCCTTGCTAGCCCAATAACATGATCTTTGGGCCCGAAGGGAACACGCTTACATGTTAATGGGCCTTCTATGACCTAATTTCATGTAAAAGGACTTTCAATAGCTCTATTGTGCTATTGGGCCCCAAGGGTCCATTAGTACTGCTAGTAAAGTCGAGAAGTCAAATGCGAGTCGGGCCAAGCGCCTTTCGCATTCCTGATAGCCTTGAATAACTTATGGAATAAAGGGGGCTTCGTACCCTCCTTTCTCCTCGGTAGTTGGGCTTCTAAGAAATCAAGTAAATAGATTCGTGGCGTTAATCAAGAGAAGACAGGGTGGTTGGATTAACTGAGTAGTACGGACGACGCCTTAAGGATCGTTCGTAATTTGTAGTTATAAACTAGTCATTTTCATTAATGCGTGATTGTGTAACAACTCACAAACCTTAATTAATCCAATGTCACCTGGGTAAACAAAAACGATCGTCGTATCAGTATAACAATAAACAAGTCATGTAATTTACGTATTGGGAAAACATCGGGTTTTCCCGGGGAGTTCAACATTTTTACCTATGTGATGTATACAAAGTTCAACAACTATGCATGTTTACGAAATCAACAAGCATATTTACGGATCTTCACAGTTTTTATAAACAAATACTCTTTTCAGAAAATATCGGATTTTATGGGTTTTCAAACTTCACACAAAAATCATTTTTCCATAACATTACTTATGAACTCACCAACATTTCATATGCTGACCATTTTCAAAATAAGTTGTATTCTCAGGTAACAGGTAAACCGAAGGATAAGTACCAAGTTATGTAATGGTGTTTTGCTTAGATTATCTATCGAACGGTTTATGTTATGAAATTGTAATGTTTAAAAAAATGTACTGAATGTAAACAATATAAATTGTGATATTTCAATGCATGGTGATGAATGATGTTATGATTCATGTATAATCATTGTGATGGTATTCAATTTAAGTCACAAGAGCCCTCGGACGTTTCCGCCGTCCGGTTCGGGGGTGTGACAAGTTGGTATCAGAGCTCTGTTTATAGTGAACTAGCATATCTAACCACACACTGATATGCAACTATAAACCAAAAAGAGGGACTAACACAACTCTGAACAAAACAAGTAAAACATAACAATAAAAACACCCTTGCTTGTATTAGGAAAAAGAACATAATACCGAACCAAACAAGATAATGCTAGTATCTCGATTAAGACAGGACTTTTCTTAGTCGTATCAAGGAGTGGATGTAGCCTGATCAACTACATTTCCTCCAAGGTACAACTATCACATGTCATGAGAAGATCGTGATAGCTAGGGAACCTAAAAACATACCCCTTTACCCCCAAGAAGGGAACCTCAACTCAATCTGTGCAATAGTTGTAGAGTCATAGGAGTAACGATAGTTTATTCATATACCTTCTCCCAGTCTTCATGGAGGGAGAGCAGCAGGGCATTCAGTTTCATCAAGTCTTAGTGGCTCACGGGATGCTTGAAGATGAACCTGAAGGGAATCAAGGGGAAGCACACAACGTCGGGCCTGACGAGTACACATACACCGACTATGAGTTCGAGGAGGTCGAGGATGACATGGAGGAAGAACAAGACTCGGGCAAAGATCACGCCATGTAATTTGTTAGTGAGGCGCGACAGGACCACCCCGCCCCACCAGTGAACCCCGCAAGGGAGAATCGCTCCCCTAAAGCTGAGATTGCCGCCCTGCGGCAACAACTGTTTGCCATGGAAGCACGTGCAGTGCGAGCTGAGCACGAGAGGGATGAGGTCATTGGAGACATGACGGAGATGGCTCAGTTATTGGCTCAACACTTCGGCATATGATCTCACCCCTATCTTAGAACACTCCATAGAGTGTAGGGATAGACTTATCTTACCATGTCATTAGGATCCATGCTATGTACCCCGACTCTATGTTTAAGTGACTACACTACTCATAGAGCCGTTATGCTGTCGAACTAGTATCACTTATGTATGCTCTTTCGAGCAAAATTTTCATGTATCAAATGCGGACACTATTAGTAAAAATTCTATATGTTTTACTTTGACGTTGTAATATGTTATGTGTTATATATCCATGATTGTGTGCCAAATTTTGAAAGTACCTAAGTTTGTGCCACACACCTAGCTCATAGGATCACACTCTCACAAAAAGCACAGATACTCAACATCTTTCTGTTCCATGGCAGAAAGATGCCTCGATGAACCACCCGCAGAAACCCTGAGCCAAAACCTCCCGAGTTCAACTCTGTCGCTTTTCAGGCAGCGGTGTCGGCTGCAGTCACCACGGCTATGACCCAAATTCACCAAGGGAACAATGGAGGAGTCAACGGACCAGGCGCCGGAAGTTCGAACAACGGGATGAATCAAGGACCTACCAAAACATGTTCCTACAAAGACTTCACCAACGCCAAACCACGAACCTTTAACAGCATTGGAGGAATGATCACCCTAAAATGATGGATCGAGAAGGTGGAATCGGTATTCGAGATATGCGATTGCCCTGAGGAGATGAATGTGAAGTTTGCAGCATGCACTTTCGTTGACCAAGCGCTCACTTGGTGGAACGGACACGTGGAAGCCATGACACTCCCTGTAGCCAATTCCATGCCATGTACAGAGATGAAAGAAATGCTGATGGCTGAATACTGCCCTCGTGGCGAAATTCAGAAAATGGAACAAGAGTTGTGGAATCTCACTGTCCAAAATGCGGATATAGACGCATACATATCAAGGTTCAGTGAACTATCTCTGCTATGCCCTGGCATGATTACCTCAGAGGGTAAGAAGATCGAGCGATTCATCTGGGGACTAACCTGCCCGATCCAAGGAAACGTGACAGCTGCAAATCCCGAAACTTTCGACAGTGCCAAGAGATTGGCCAAGAAGCTGTATGACCACAACAACAAGAAGGGTGAGAAGCCAGTGGAGACTGAAGTTAAGAAGGAAAATGATAGTAAGAAGGGGAAGAACAACTAGAGGAAGGGACGTCAAGGCTCCGAATCATCCAAGAAACAGAAAACGGTGGCAGTTAATGCTGCAACCACTCAAGTTCCATCCACACCACATGCTCCAGCCTCATCTGTTCCAAGTGCTCCTAGACCTTATTCCGGTAATATTCCCAAGTGCAACAAGTGCGGTCTCCATCACAATGGAGAATGCAGAGAGATGCAGTGCACCAGTTGCAATCGGAAGGGACACACGACAAGGTATTGCATGACCTACCCTCCTCAAAACCAACAACAAGGAAACAACATCAATAACCGCAACAACAACACCAAAAATGGTGGCAATAATGCAGGACCTAGCCACACCTGCTATGGATGTGGAAGGACTGGGCATTTTCGTCGAAATTGCCCCAACAACAACAACCTCGGAAATGGAGGAACAGGAAGGGTGCTGACCATGGGTCAGGGAGAAGCGATTCAGGATCCCGCTGTTGTTACCGGTACGTTCCTCCTAAACCACACTTATGCATGCATCCTATGTGATACCGGAGCAGAGCGAAGTTTTGTAAGCAATAAATTTAAATATATACTAAAACAACAACCCCATAAGCTCAATGAAACCTTTACGGTGGAAATGGCTAATGGGAAAACCAAAACCACTCAGGAAATCTACATCGGATGTACCCTAACTCTAAATCAACACATCTTCCGAATAGACTTAATGCCTGTTTCCATTAGGAGTTTTGATGTGATTGTTGGCATGGACTGGTTAAGCCCCCACCATGCTGAAATTATGTGTCACGAGAAGGCCGTTCGCCTTCAGCTTCCCAATAACGAAACCCTAGTTATTTACGGAGACAAACCTAGTACGAACCTTCGCCTCATCTCGTGCGTCCAGGCACATAAGCATCTGCGGAAGAACGATTTGACATTCCTGGCGCATATAGTAGATAAAACAAAGGAAGAGGTTAACATTCGAGACATTCCAGTAGCGCGTGAATTCCCAGACGTGTTTCCTGAAGATCTTCCTGGAGTACCCCCAGAGAGACAAGTTGAGTTCCGAATTGATCTTGTTCCAGGAGCAACTCCCCTCGCTAAATTGCCTTACCGACTAGCTCCTGCTGAGATGCAGGAATTGTCCAGCCAACTCAGCGAACTCCTGGGCAAAGGATTCATCCGACCCAGCTACTCGCCATGGGGAGCTCCAGTTCTCTTTGTCAAAAAGAAGGACGGATCTTTTAGGATGTGCATCGATTACAGGGAGCTAAACAAGCTCACTATCAAAAATCGCTATCCACTCTCACGAATCGATGATCTATTTGACCAGCTCCAAAGAGCCAGTTACTTTTCTAAGATAGATCTACGATCTGGGTACCATTAACTCAAGGTCCTGGAAGAGGATATTCCCAAAACCGCTTTCCGAACTCGTTACGGACATTATGAATTTGTCGTAATGCCCTTCGGTCTAACGAATGCCCCTGCCACATTGATGGACCTAATGAATCGAATATGCCGACCATTCCTCGACAACTTTGTTATTGTCTTCATTGACGACATTCTAGTCTATTCTCGAAGCAAAGAAGAGCATGGCCAACATCTCCGACAAGTCCTGGAAACCCTGCGAGCGGAGAAGCTATACGCAAAACTCTCCAAGTGTGAGTTCTGGCTCCGTAGCGTGAACTTTTTGGGTCATGTTGTTAGTCAGGAAGGAATACATGTGGATCCTTATAAGGTCAAAGCCGTCGAAGGATGGGCAGTTCCGACGACACCCACATAAATTCGCCAATTCTTAGGCCTAGCAGGATACTATAGGAGGTTCACTCAGAACTTCTCTAAGATCTCCAAGCCACTTACCTCGCTTACACAAAAGGGCGTACCATTCAAATGGACGGACAAAAAAGAAGTTGCATTCCAAACTCTGAAGCAAACACTCTGCAGTGCCCCGGTACTATCTCTACCATAGGGAACGGAAAATTTCGTGGTCTACTGTGACGCATCAAATCAGGGTTTAGGTTGCGTTCTCATGCAGCGTGGAAAAGTGATAGCTTACGCATCCCGCCAACTAAAGACACACGAAGTAAATTACACGACCCACGATCTGGAATTGGGAGCAGTGGTCTTCGCTCTAAAGATTTTAAGGAATTACCTCTATGGTACGAAGTGCACCATCTTCACGGACCACAAGAGTCTCCAGCACATCTTGAATCAAAAAGAGCTGAATATGAGACAACGAAGATGGGTTGAACTATTAAACGATTACGAGTGTGCAATCAAGTACCACCCAGATAAAGCCAACGTGGTAGCTAATGCCTTGAGCCGTAAAGAGTACTCTAACCGTCGCGTGAAAACTCTCTCAATAACCATTCAATCTCACCTAACCACTCAGATTAAGGCAACCCAGTCAGATGCCATGAAGGCGGAAAACAGAACAAGTGAAACATTACGCGGAATGGAGAAGAATCTCGAGGTGAAAGAGGACGGAGCATACTATTTCATGAACCGTATTTGGGTCCCTAAATTTGGAGGATTTAGGGAGGTAGTTATGAATGAAGCTCACAAGACGCGATACTCCATCCATCCAGGTTCGGACAAAATGTACTTGGATATTAAACAACATTATTGGTGGCCTAACATGAAGGCATAAATTGCCGTCTATGTCAACAAATGCCTTACTTGCGCCAAAGTAAAGGTGGAATACCAGAAGCCCTCGGGGTTATTACAGCAACCAGTAATTCCCGAGTGGAAATGGGAAGGGATTTCTATGGACTTTGTGACCAAGCTACCCAAGACGTCAGATGGATTAGACACAATATGGGTAATAGTCGACCGACTGACGAAATCCGCCCATTTCCTGCCAATAAAAGAATCCTACAAGATGGAGAGGCTGACAAGAATATACATTCGAGAAATTGTGAGGCTTCACGGAGTGCCAATGTATATCATCTTAGATAGAGACAGTAGGTTCACTTCACGTTTTGGGCAATCACTTCAGAAAGCACTGGGAACCCATCTCGACATGAGCACTGCTTACCACCTACAAGCGGATGGTCAAAGCGAACGAACCATCCAGACGCTCGAAGACATGCTTCGCGCATGTGTGATAGACTTTAGGAAGTCCTGGGATACCCACTTACCCTTAGTTGAATTCTCGTATAACAACAGTTACCATTCGAGCATCAAAGTCGCTCCTTTCGAAGCGCTATATGGACGTAAGTACAGATCACCGTTGTGTTGGGCTGAGGTAGGCGACAATCAGCTAGCGAAGGAACTAGCATCAGACAAGACATTAACGGGACCGGAGATAATACGTGAAACCACAAAAAAGATAGTTCAAATCAGAGCTCGATTACAAGCATCGCGCGACCGACAAAAGAGCTATGCTGATAGACGGAGAAAGCCCTTAGAGTTTCAGGTCGGGGATCGAGTACTGTTAAAAGTTTCACCCTGGAAAGGGGTCATTCGTTTTGGAAAACGGGGAAAACTAAACCCACGATACATTGGACCTTTCGAGATCCTTGCCCAAATTGGTCTGGTGGCGTACAGACTGCAGCTACCCGCTGAGCTCAGCAGTGTACACCCCGTGTTCCATGTTTCCAATCTAAAGAAGTGCCTATCCGATGAAACTCTCGTCATTCCCCTTGACGAAATTGAAATCAATGAGAATCTCCTGTTCATTGAAGAACCAGTCGAAATCATGGACAGGGAGGTGAAGCGTACTAAGCAAAGTCGCATCCTGATCGTGAAAGTACGGTGGAACGTGAAGCGTGGGCCAGAATTCACGTGGGAACGCGAAGACCAAATGAAGCAAAAGTACCCTCGTCTATTCTAGCATTCTCAAATCTAGCTTTCAAAAGAATTTCGGGACAAAATTCCCTCTAACGGGGGGATGATGTCACAACTAGAAATTTTTGGTGCCTTGTAACTACAACACTTATGTCACCTATGAATCAAAAACATGAAAGCGTGCTTGATGCTTACTCTATGACAATAAAATTTCAATCAAGCACTTCATACAAGCACTACAAATAGTCAACAAACAATTGGAAACCTTAGAAATCCTTGTTTAAGTCCATTTTGGATTAGGATTTCCTTATTGGGCCCAATGGACCAATAAGCTTCCAATTGGAATATCATGGGCTTAGAACTCTTTAATGGGCTCTAATTGGACCCACTTTCATTTGTTTTAATATTATGGGCCATATTGGGCCTATAATGAAACAAAATATTTAAATGAACCTTATTGGGCCATAACTAACCTAATTTAGCCCTAATAGGTCATAAAAATCACATTTATATTTATTTGGACCAAAAATCAATCAACATAACCATGAAATTGGGCTTAAGCATTTGAGGCCCAAACATTCTCTTTTCTCGGCCCAAGACAAGCCCAAGAAGAAGGGTTGACTTTTGCTAACCACCTCATTGTTATTTTGTGGGTAACTAGGCTATTATTCATCATGCATCCAAGCCTTACCCATGTTTCCATGCACTCTCTCCCCTCTCTCTTTTCCTTCGGCCGAGAGCCTCCTAAACATACACACTTCATCCAATTTTCTTAAACAAACTGTCTCAAGAACATCCTCACTCTTCTTCATCAAATTTTCGAGATTTAGGAGCTTTTCAAAGAGATTTTTCCACAAAAATCATCATCCAAGGTAAGTTTATATTTAGATCTATGATCTAGATTCTTTGTTTTATCAAAAATCTTCTCCTAACCATGCAAAATCATTATCACTCTCTGAGAATCCCTCTAAGTTCGAAATCAACAAAGGAAAGCTTGCTAGGACCAAAAGTAACATCAAACTTCTTCCAATCTTCTTCAAAACCGAAATCACAACTCAAGGTGAGTTTCATACCCCTTCTTTTTGGTTTTTATGGGGGAGAATACAAGTAAATGTGTAGATCTATGTGTAAATGTATGCTATGTGTGATTAGATGCATGTATGTGTGTGATATCATTTATTTGTGATGAATATGTTATCCAAAAAGTGTGTAAAAACCGAGATCTAAAACATGAGGAAGGAAATAAACATAACTTAAACTATTTTACACTAATCAAGTCAAGAAAAATAGTTTATATGTTTAGGATGAACATACTTGAACATAAAACCCATTTTTGGGCTTAAAATGTCAAAAATATAAAACTTAGGGTATAAACCGACAATTTATAGTTTCTGGAGGGTCAAAAGGTTCCAAACAGTTTCCATAATAATTTTTCTGAACAAAAACATTTTTGAGGGACTTAAAATGTAAATTTTGAATTTAATGGGCTAACTTTGGGCTTTTCGGCCCAATAAGCCCCAAAATGCGAGATTTATAAGTTTGAGGGGCTGAAAATGCAATTTTCTGTTAAACAGGGGATTTGAAGTGTATTAAAACTATTTCAAAGGTCAAAAATGTTTTTCAAATTCAAAAAGGACCAAAAATGTAAAAATTTTCTATTTTGGGCCAAAACTGTAAAAGTTGCGAAATTGGGGGTTTTAACCGAGAAAACATCATTCTGGAAGGACTAAAGCGGTTTACAAAATAAATTTGGGCTAAAAATGTCTTTTCAACAAGTTTATGATACAAAAGTGTGAAAATAATGTTTTAAGGACTAAAATGTAATTCTTTTATATAAAGGACTAAAAGTGCTATTTTTATAAAAGGAAGGAAATAAAAAGGGCCAGACTACATTTTCGAGCAAAGTAAATCAATAATACAAAATACAAACCCGCGACTATCGACAAAACGGAAAACAATTACAATTTCAACAATAAACATCGGTACAAATCAAATTGATTCGGTCTCGAATCAACAACAATACAAAATCGTCAAACCAAAACAATTCGTTAAACACGTGCTAACTATGAGAAGTCAATATACAAACTTTGGGCTTGGAAGTTTCAAATCGTGCTTGTTGGGCCTTGCTAGCCCAATAACATGATCTTTGGGCCCGAAGGGAACGCGCTTACATGTTAATGGGCCTTCTATGACCTAATTTCATGTAAAAGGACTTTCAATAGCTCTATTGTGCTATTGGGCCCCAAGGGTCCATTAGTACTGCTAGTGAAGTCGACAAGTCAAATGCGAGTCGGGCCAAGCGCCTTTCGCATTCCCGATAGCCTTGAATAACTTATGGAATAAAGGGGGCTTCGTACCCTCCTTTCTCCTCGGTAGTTGGGCTTCTGAGAAATCAAGTAAACAGATTCATGGCGTTAATCAAGAGAAGACATGGTGGTTGGATTAAGTGAGTAGTACGGACGACGCCTTAAGGATCGTTCGTAATTTGTAGTTATATACTAGTCATTTTCATTAATGCGTGATTGTAACAACTCACAAACCTTAATTAATCCAATGTCACCTGGGTAAACAAAAACGATCGTCGTATCGGTATAAAAATAAACAAGTCATGTGATTTACGTATTGGGAAAACATCGGGTTTTCCCGGGGAGTTCAACATTTTTACCTATGTGATGTATACAAAGTTCAACAACTATACATGTTTAGAAAATCGACAAGCATATTTACGGATCTTCATACTTTTTATAAACAAATACTCTTTTCAAAAAATATCGGATTTTCTGGGTTTTCAAA
This sequence comes from Lactuca serriola, assembly GCF_051521515.1. Lineage (NCBI taxonomy): Eukaryota > Viridiplantae > Streptophyta > Magnoliopsida > Asterales > Asteraceae > Lactuca > Lactuca serriola. Next base: position 31,987,511 of record NC_136415.1, read on the forward strand.
CTTCACACAAAAATCATTTTTCCATAACATTACTTATGAAATCACCAACATTTCATATGTTGACCGTCTTCAAAATAACTCGTATTCTCAGGTAACAGGTAAACCGAAGGATAAGTACCAAGTTATGTAATGGTGTTTTGCTTAGATTATCTATCGAACGGTTTATGTTATGAAATTGTAATGTTTAAAACAATGTACTGAATGTAAACAATATCAGTTTTAATATTTCAATGCATGGTGATGAATGATGTTATGATTCATGTATAATCATTATGATGGTATTAAATTTAAGTCACAAGAGCCCTCGGACGTTTCCGCCGTCCGGTTCGGGGGTGTGACACCTCGCGTGTTTTCAAGCCTCGAACTGACACTTAGCTTCCTAGCCGACACATTTCTCGACCGGTGAGTTCATACCCCTACGCCTTTTTCCGTGTTTTTCAATGTTTTCAGGGGGGGGGGAATACAAGCAAATTATTAATGTTTTGATAAACATAAAAATGATGTAATTCTATAAATATCTGGCAAACTTTTGGATATCTTTACCCCTTTTGTATCATGCGGAGCATAAGGGATGTTTTTCTGATTATAACTAAGTAGATTTCAATAACAGTGTAAGAAACAATCAAAACAATCAAATTATTATGGGAATAATTTGGGATCTCTAGTTCATGTTTTACGAGTACATATTTCATGCAAGGTTAATAGATAAACTATGTCTGATTCAGTTTATCTCTGTTTAATTTAGAGTATCATGCCAGATAATTTCTTTGTATTCAATTGTTTTTACTGTATGATGTTTCAAAACGATTACGATGTTTGATAATGACCTAGTACACCGTGGATAATTTAATACTAGCTTGTGAGATTTGTCTTCATTAAACCCTTCGGGTTATCAGTAAATCCTCCCCAGAAGTATAACCAGAGTCTCCTAGAGGGAGAGCGTGGAATTTGTGAATAGATCTATTCGGGACTGACAATCCCACACTTTAACTGCTAGCTACAGTTAGGCGGGCACGCCTGGGGTGACAAATTCTGGATATCGTCCAACACCTGAAGAACGTCAAGGAGGTCTCGTGTCATATTAGCATGGTTATCCGACTCACAATACGTATTAATATAAATTTTGTTCACGGATTTTATATCTTCCTTTAATCTATAGTTTTATATAATAAAGCTAGCTACTGTTGTACTGGATGGTGTTCCCAGGGGTTTTCAATCTAGGGTTTTTTAATATATAGTTTTACTTATTAAACTATCTACTATTGTACCGAACGGAATTCAAAAGTTTAACTAAATTGTCTTTATAAGAAAATATGGGATTTTCTTGGATAACAACTTTTCGGAAAACCAAAGGAAACTTATACTTTTTGAAAATAAACCCCTTATGAACTCACCAGCTTTATGCTGATTTTTAAACTGCTTGTATTCTCAGGTTCTTCTTAGACAGGTATCCCACGTTCTTTTGCAGAAGACGGAGCGTATGGAAGTCTTGTCTTATTTTTGATTAAACTTATGTAACTACAAAACTTGTATTACTTTACTTTCAAACAAATGTAATGAATCTATGTAATGTAATGTTTTGTGTTTACTATGCTTACTATGTACATTGGTTGTGATACTTCATGACGTCCTCCGCCCCGGAACGTTTTCCGCCATCGGTTTCGGGGTGTGATAGATTGGTATCAGAGCCCTTGTTTATAGTGAACTAGTATACCAAACCTTACATGGTATAAGACTATAAACACTAAGGGGCCGAAGTGGTTTGAACTAAAAGTATACTTTAAAATATAAGTATTTTTCAAAAATATACAAGTATACCTAATCGCCGTAACCCGTAACCTCGAGTAGAACAAAACATAAGTAAATGGGTGTTGTACATTGCGGTTAAACCTGGGTAGTTATGTAGTCGTGTCTAGGGTCAATATAGCCTGATCAACTATATTCATTCGAGACACGGCCAACATGTGCTTGGGAGTGACTGTGGTGTTCAGCATGCCTAAAACTTACCTATTACCCAAACAATGAGTCGTCGTCACAACAAAACATAAAATACTATGGGAATTTTTTAGCCAAAGCCGAGTACGTTGTAGAAATTCATTCCGAGTATTGCTACTCGTTCCTTCTTTAGCGATAGTTTATCTGCTTTGATAACTCTTTCCTGCTTATTGCTTATAGAACCCTCTATCTGTCAAAATGAGATATCTCATGTTCCATATCTTTTGATTCAATTCAGAGGACTTACCATCCTCTCCTTCCTAATCATTCTAGATCATCATGCCTCCAAAGAAAGGACCCAACTCAAGGAACAACAACTCCCCGCCACCGTATCCTTCTCAATTCGACCCTGTCCTGTTTCAGGCAGCTGTTACTGCCGCAGTGACAACTGTAATGGCGCTCTTGAACCCTAGCGGGTCCAATGGACCAAGAAGTAATGACTACCCCCAAAACCATGAAGATGATCAAGAGCACCAGAATGAGCGTAATGAGAGTAAAAAGGTTTTCTAGAAAAAGCGAAAGGGTCAGAGTTCACAAGGATCCTCCAAGAAGCACAAAACAGCGGTAGTTCAAGCTGCTACTACTCCTGCCGTTGCTCCTACATCTCAAGCACCTATCACTGGATATGCTGGTATTCTTCCGTGCTGCAACAGGTGCAGTTATCACCATCGCATCCCCGGTCCTTGTCGTGAGAAGTTTTGTAAAAACTGTGGCCAGGAAGGTCACCTCGCGCGAAGTTGCAGAACACCAACCCAATCAACCAATCAAGCTTATGGAGCAGGCCTCAGTCAGGCGTGCTATGGTTGCGGTGAAGTCGGGCATTACAAGAGAAACTGCCCCAAAGCAGCAACAACTAGCAACGCTGAGACAACTCTAGCTATAAAGCAGGAGGAGGCAGCCGCCGATCCCACCGACGTCGCGGGTACGTTTCTTCTCGAAAATTATTATACTCGCATCCTTTTCGAGTTTAGTGCCAAAGAAATTTTATTAGTCATTCGTTCAAACGTCTTCTTAAACATAGTCCTCGTCTAGTAACCGAAACATTTACCGTCGAGAGGGTTAACGGTGAGAAAGAATACGCCAATGATAGATTCATAGGTTGTACCCTTACCCTGAACGATCATTCTTTTCCCATCGACCTAAAGCCAGTTTCCATAAAGAGCTTTGATGTATCATTGGCATGGATTGGTAGAATTCCAATCATGCAAATATTCTTTGCTACGAAAAAGCCATCCGTCTTAATCTCCCCTCTGGTCAGACTCTCATAAATCTACGTCGATAAACTTAGTTCCAATCTTCGCATCATTTCTTGCATCAAAGCTCAAAAACTCTTGCGAAAGGAGTGTTACGCATTTCTAGCTCATGTAATCAACGAGAAACAAGAAGTTAAAGACCTCGAGAGCATCCCCGAAGTCTGAAACTTTCCTGATGTCTTCCCCCGAAGAGCTTCCAGGAATTCCTCCCGAATGTCAAGTCGAGTTTCGCATCGACCTAATTCCTGGAGCTACCCTCGTAGTCAAGCCCCCATATCGATTAGCGCCAGCAGATATGCAGGGGTTATCCAGCCATCTCAGTGAGCTATTTACTGAAGGAATCATCAGACCGAGTTCCTCACCCTAGGGAGCTCCGGTATTGTTGTGAAGAAGAAAGATGAATTCTTTCGGATATGCATTGACTACCACGAGTCGAATAAATTAACAGTTAAAAACCAGTATCCTCTTCCTCGAATAGATGACCTCTTCGATCAACTTCAGGGAGCCAGTTATTTCTCGAAGATAGACCTTAGGTCAGGGTACCATCAGCTTCGAGTTCATGAGAATGATGTTTCCAAGACATCATTTAGGACTCGATATAGTCACTACGAGTTTGTAGTGATGCCCTTCGGTCTAACCACTTTCCTTGGTCACGTGGTAAGCGAGGAAGGCATACACGTGGACCCGTCCCAAAAATCTAGGTGATATTTACATGTGTTCAATCATTGTATATTGAAACCAACAACCATTGTATCTAAAAGTATAATATTTACATGTGTTCAATCATTGTATATTGAAACCAAAATAGTTATACAAAAGAAGAAGATAAGACTCCTAATGGCTCCATCTTCTCAAAAAGCTCGGGGAGTACCTGTTATTATTTCCCTGATAATACAAGTAATTTGAAAAGAGAGTATCAACAATAAGTTGAGTGAGTACATAAGTATTTATGTTTGAATGGGTGTCTTTGTATTTTGAATATGAAAACACTTCTAGAAAATCCCATATTTTCTGTGGTATGTGAAAAGTAGTTTTATTCCCATAAAACCGTCCTGTTTGTAAACCAATGTATTTGTAAAACTTGTATATGAGAGTGTGCCTGGCTTCACCAGCTGTTATTGAAAACTGTAGTATACCATTGTACTTTGTATTTTGTAAACTGGTACTTTGAAGACGTACTTACGTTTACTTGTTTATACACTAATGTGTTGTTAATATATTTTTAATGAGTTATTATAACCATACTTAGACATGAACGCCAGAAACAAACGCCTTGTGAGCGCTTAAATTATTGATAATAATTGCCACTCATTGGCATGTATGCCAGACTGTAGCTAACAGCCTGAGTGTGGGGTTGTCAATCCTGATATAGATCTACACACAAATTGTTTCGATCCCCGGAGTGGAGATTTTGGTTATAATGTCAGGGCTTTACCTTGGTTGTCTAAAATGAATTAAACAACCTGAATTGAATGTCTCATAGAAAGCATATAAACGTTACATGTATATTAGTTATGAAAACCCAATCATTCTGAAATAAATGATTGACAGTATGTTCTTGACTTAGTATCCCGAACATGTATTTGATAAGTGTAAACCCTTGATTTGTTTTGAATTAAAACCCTTGTTGCATGTAAAACAGTGTGTTCATATGAATTATTGCTCTATGTATCATAAGTTATACCTATTATAATTTATATGTACTTTATGAATTAGTAAATAACTATTTTTGCATGTAATACTTTGCTCAACATGTTACAAAGGTTAATTAAACAGATGAAATAACTTTTATCTTTATATACATATACAATTTTATATATAAGTAAAATTTGAACGACCTTCGGACAAATAACCGGTACTATAAGTCCACATCCAAACAAGGAAAAGGACCTAGAATGAATTATTAGTCCTAAGCCTTTTAAATCTTATATATATTAAATTATATATATAAATATGTATAATTGGGAAAAATATAAGTTTATAAAAGAGTTCCATATTTGAAGTATTTTTGATGCTTTAAAATCATTTTATCGTGATTTGAAATCATTTATTTATAACACAAAGTTGTTGTGTTATACTTGTATTTTCCCCCCTTAAAACAGTAAAACTTATGAAAATACGGGGGTATGAACTCACTTGATAGGTAGTAATACGGGCAACGTTTCGTTTCCTGGAAATTAGTTTGTTTGGCGAAAAACCGGCTTAAATCGGGCAGAGTTTTGACAGGAGAGAGGATGAATTCTCGAGAATTTCGGGGCTTCACGGCTTACTTCGGGCTCAAGTCTTGATACCGGGGCTTTAGGGGTTGTATATGAGATTAAGGGAGTGGAAAAGGTGAAAGAGGGTGAAATTTAGGGTGAAAAAGTGAGAAATATTCGGAAGCCCTCACATGTTATATATAACCCGAAGGTTCGGACCCGAAGCTGCGCGAGGGTGACACGCGTCTGACAGGTGGCGAGGCGAAGGGAGTTCTTCGGACCGGAGGTTCGCTGCTAGCTGGCTCGGATTGGACCAGACCTCGGTCCAATGGGAAGAGGGCACGTGCAAGGAGCGGGTGCGAGAGGGCGTGCGAGGGGCGTGCGAGGAGTGTCTCCGGTGTGTCTCATGCGAGGCTGTCCGGTTCTAAGTGGACCTCGGCTGTGGTCCAATCAGAAGGCGACACACGAGGCATCGGTCCAATCAGCAGCTGACACGTGGGGGCCTCGCATGCGAGGGGTGACGTGGCGTTACTGTTCATGCGAATATTCCCGGTTTTTTGCTATTTTTCTTTATTTTTTTGCCAAAACTTGTAAAATTCATAACTTTTGCATACGAACTCCGTTTTTGGACGTTATTTATATGCACGCGTAGGTAAAATTATACTCCACGACTTTCGTTTAGACTTCGTCGGCTAATTTTGAGTTTATTTTTAATATTATTATTTTAAACAGACCGGGATGTGAATCCGTTATAAATTTATAACTTCCTCATATAACGTCCTGTTAGGTCCAGAAGGTGTTGCGTCTTGGGCTCGCTTTTTAGTCCATTTAGTCTCCGGTATGGGCCTGTCCATCCGTGAGTTATTTTATAGGATTTTGTATTTACCGGTGCTTGCATGCATCCTAGAATGTAAGATTTTAGAAGTAATTCTGTCAAGTATTTTGATTTTCATTGTAACCCTAATATCCTCTACAACTGAAGTTCTTTATCGAGCTCTGCTAAGGATTGAATCAATCGAATCATTCGACATATTCAGATTCATTCTTGTGTTTGATCTTTCTGTTAGTGTTTTTTTTTATTAACCTGTTTGAAGATCTAAACGATCAAAGAGTTTCTTAAACTCATCAATTGGTATTAGAGCAGGAGGCTGTGTAATTCATACACATCTCTTCTGTGAAAGAAGTGATTAGGGTTTATTCCGCATTTACTGATATTTTTTGAGCCGTCACTCCATAATTGACGTATCTCATTATTTATTTGTTTTGCCCTAATATTACGTATTACAAGTCTGATCTTGCAACAGGTTAAACGATCAAGCATGGACGATTATTAATCCAATCCTATCAACATCTCAAACAGTATAGGATCTACAACTAAGATTCCAAGTCTTTACACTCAAGATTATGAAGTTTAGGCGCATCATTTCGAAGACTACGTCATTGGATCTGAAGACAATGGGTATCTAATATGGGAAGCCATTGTGTCTGGACCATTTGCTCATTCAGGAACATCCACAATTATTAAAACTCAAAAGGAGTATAATGATCTGTTGAAGGATGTGAAAGATGTCGCTCAGGACGAAAAAGAGAAGTTTCAGTGCAACATCAAGGCATTGAGACTGATTCGATTCGCTCTTCAATCTGACACATTTAGATTGGTGAGTTCCTGCAGTACTGCTAAAGAAATCTGGCATCGGCTGTGAGAGCTGTATTCCACAGATGAAGATTTGGAGCACTCAATTCAAACCTTGCTTCTGTTTGAGTTTGGAGAGTTCAAGCAAAATCCTGATGAGTCTGTTACACAGACGTTTGATCGCTTCAATCATCTTCTCAGCAAGATGATCAAACATGATATTGAAAGGAAGCTTATTGAACAGAAGGTCACTTTTCTGAATGGTTTAAGATCCGAATGGAGAGCTGTTGTGTCTACAGTTATAGCACACGAGCAGTTCAAATCATATTCGCTGGCGAAACTGGTGGGAATTCTGAAATCCCAAGAAAAGATAGTGCTGCAAGAGAAGAGTGTGGTTTCCAGTCTGGGATCTCTGGCGCTCTTGTCCAAGGGTAAAAGTGTTGAAGAAGATGAAGAGGATCTTAATCTGGGAGATTACGATCTAACAGCCGAAGACTATGCCTTAATGGTGTCAAATCCCAGAAGGTTTATCAAGAAGAAGTTTCCTTCCAACAAAAATTGTAATTGGGAAGGAAGCTATAGTTCTGAAAGAGTAAAAGATGAACCGAAAGTTGAGGAGTCGAAAAGGGAAGCTAAGGGTCAAGCTGACTCTGGTGTCAGTTGCTTCTACTGCGGGGGAAAGAATCACTACGCAAAGGATTGTGTGCTGAAGAAGATGGCTGAGAAAGATGGGGAGAAAGATGAAGAGGCAATTCTTGTGAAAAAGTTGGAGGAGATTAAAAGAAAGAAAGCTGCTACTAATCCTTCTATGAATGCTCTTATTGTACAGGGTTCGGCAGAGGATGACGATTTCGATGGCGTACAGGTTTGGTCGACCGATTCAGAAGATGATGAGGTGAGAAAGCCTTCGCATGGAAAGGCTTATGTTGCAAAAGATGATGAAACAAGCGGAAGATGTATGATGGTGACTGATGTATCTCAGATGAGGGGATATAATATTGATGGTGGAAATGACGAAGCCAAGGAGCGAGAGGACTTATGCTTCACAACAAAACCTCTTAGTGTGCAGATCAGTGAACTTGATGAACTGATCAAGAAGGTACAATCTGTTTTTGTTTCGTTTAAAATTCCACAAAAATCATATGTAAAGGAATTAAATAACTTGAATTCAAGACTTTCAAATCTAGATAGTTGTTTAACTCAAACTCGAGTCACAAATTCTAATCTGACTGACCAAATAAGTAGGGTATCATCCAAGAGTGAGGAGCGAAGGATGTGGATTGAGCAGAAGGAGTCGTAGCTAATTAAGTCTAGGGATGAAAACATTTATTTACAAAGAGACAATTTGAAATTGTTAAAACAAAGGAATGTTTTTTGTTTGATCGCTAAAAGACTTTATGCTAACATTACTCAACTACATCTAAATTGTGAAATAGGGTAGAAGATACATCTCATGATTCTACCCTTCCTTGAGTTTAAGGAGGATGAAATCGATGCCGAAGCATACAACTGTGAAAGTGTTGTATCTTCTGATGATGTCAATCCCACCTATATGTATGGTCTGGACAAAATAGAATCTTTTATAAAGTCCAAAGACCATAAGGACATGCTTAAAAATCTTTTGGATGAAAACGATAAGTTGAAACTCAGGACCGAAACCATACAAAAATTCGACTCATTGAGTGCCAATTTAAGTTCAGAAAATAAAATTGATGTTGAAAACGCATCTGAACTTGATGAGGACGATGATATGAGTGAAATTTCTGTAGAGGTTGAAGTCGACTGTTCTGAGTTTGTCAAGAGCGAACCCGAAAACCACAAAAATCTGATTTCTGAAAATTCTGTAGAATTTGCTCGTCTTTCCAAAACCAAGTCCCCAGCCCTTAAAGAAAAGGTCGTTGTGTTTCAGAAGGTTAGAACTACTCCCAATCAGGTGTACAAGGTCACAGGAGTAACCGAACATCAAACAGCCGAACTCACTGCCATAGTGAATGAAGACAATGCAGATGACTGTGATGAGTTTTTCTGGTAAGCTCCTATAGACAATGCAGGCGAAACGGTTGGTCTGTCGGAGCGAACATCCTGGAAGACCAAAGGAAGATATGTGCCAGAACCACTGAATAAGCCTACCAACTTTGACGTACCTGGTACAAGTGGCACAAAAGAAATCCCTGTAGAAGAAGTCACCTCCACAAGCGAATCCTCATCTGTGAAGAGTGAACCAGCTGTCAAGAAGCTGAAACAAAAAGCCAATATCCACAAACAACCGAAACAGGTGAAAAATCAAAAGCAGCAGAGAAATCTTAGGTACAAGAAAAATCTCTCTGAGCGAAAACAGTTTTGGCGCTCTCAAAATCCTCATTACTCTTACCATGATAAAAACTCTAAGTCAGAGAGAAAGACTTTTGGGCCACATGAAGCACAGAACCGAAAGGAAAGGTTCGGTCCTGAAAGCAGCAGCAACCGAAAAGAGAGTTTCGGTCCGCCAAGTAATAACAGGCAAAGACCTGATTTCAGTCCTTCAAGCTTTTATAATAAAAGACCAAGTTTTGGATCACAAGCCAACAACACTCAAAAATCCAACTTTGGCTCATCATCGAGCAGCTACCGAAGGTCCAGGTTCGGTCCCGCTAATGACCACAAACGAAAGGGTCATTTCAGACCTCAAGTCAGAAGAAACTCTCATTCTAATTTCTTTTTCTCTAATTCTTCTCATTCTGAATCTTCTTGTAAGCCCAATTCAGTTCCTACACAAAGTTCAAGATCATCAACGAACTTGAAAGGAAAAAGGAAGCTTTCCTCAGTCAAGGAAGACCGAAAGCAGTCTAGTGCTCAAACACCAGAATCTGAATCCAAAACACCTGTAGCTAATTCTAACAAAATCAAAGTGTTTACTATTAAAATAAAAGATGAAACTACCTTAGTAAAACGAACATATCTTGTTGATATTTCTCTTGCTATTCCTATTCCTGTGAAAGGTTCACATGAACCCAAGAAACTTTGGGCTCCTAAATCTGCTTAATTTTTGCAGGTTATAAGTGACGAGCAGTTTGACGAAGAATGGTATATTGACAGTGTCTGCTCGCGTCACATGACAGGAAGGAAGGAAGAGTTAAGAGAGTTTCGATCACTTCAAAATGGTGGCAATGTAAAGTTCGGTAACAACTCCTATGGAACGATAAAGGTTTATGGGATGATAACCAATGGAGACTTCACAATAAGAAAGGTGGCGTACGTAGAAGGGTTGCAGCATAATCTCATCAGTGTATCTTAACTGGTAGGAGGTACCGGTCTCAAAGTTTCATTCGACGACGAAGGTTCAGAGATTATAGAGAAGAAATCCAACAAGGTCATTCTCAAATCAGATCGAAAAGGCGAAATGTTTCCTCTGAATCTCAGACCAATCAAAGGAAATCTAGCTATATGTCTTTTGTCCAAAGCTCATTCTGACGAAAGCTGGTTGTGGCACCGAAGGCTCTCACATCTCAACTTCAAGGACATCAACAAGCTTGTCACTGTAGGTCATGTTCAGGGTCTTCCATTGCTCAAGTTTGATCGAGAACACTTGTGTGTTGCATGTGAAATGGGGAAACAAATTCGTCAAAGTCACCCATCAATTATAAACACAAAAGTTGTTGAACCACTTGAGTTGCTTCACATCGACTTGTGTGGTCCATCATCAATCGAGAGCATTGGCGGAAGCAAGTACATTCTTGTTGTTTTTGATGACTTCTCATGCTTTACATGGGTATTCTTTCTAAAGCACAAATCTGAGGCCACTCCGAAGTTAAAGATGTTTATCAAGCAGGTTGAAGTGCAACTGAGAAAAGTCGTTCGAAACATTAGGAGCGACAATGGACTGGAATTCTAGAACAAAGAATTCAAAGACTTTTTGGCAGAAAAAGGAACCAGTCATAACTTCTCAGCCCCTTACACGCCTCAACAGAATGGTATTGTCGAAAGGCGAAACCGATCCTTGTGTGAGGCGGCCCGAACTATGTTAAGTTTTGCTTCTCTTCCCTTATATTTCTGGGCTGATGCTATTGCTACAGCATGTTTTACGCAGAATAGATCTTATCTCAACAAGAGTTTCACTCTCACTCCCTATGAGATCATCAATAATAGAAAGCCGAACGTAAAATTCTTCCATGTGTTTGGTTCACGGTGCTTCATTTTCAACTCTAAAGAACATCGTAACAAGTTTGATGTTAAAGCTGACGAAGGAATTTTTCTAGGATATTCTCTTACTTCAAAAGCATACCGGGTTTTAAATAAGTGCTCTAGAAAGATTGAAGAAACTTATTATGTGACTTTTGATGACAGCTACATCAAGAAGCTAAAGACTACTGAAGAAGCAATTGGAGAGATTTTCTCTCAAACAGGTCAAGTCACAGCCACGATTGCTAATTTATTCGATCAATTTGTTGACTTATTTGATGAACCTGAGAAAGCCACTCTCTCGGAAGCCAAGGCAGCAGACAACAGAATCGATCGTCTGAAGAAAATTGTCGAAGATGCAGCCAAACAAATGGGTGAAGGAGAATAAGTTCCAAACGAACCTCCTCAGCACGACACTTCAGTTGAGGGGGAGAATCTATTTTCTTCAAATCAACCGAACTCACACTTTCAGGGGGAGAATTCTATTCCTGTAGCACCCGAAAGCCATGCTACACCCGAAAGTCCAGTAGCACCCGAAAGTCCTGTAGCACCCGAAAGCCCAGCTACACCCGAAAGTCCAGTAGCACCCGAAAGTCCCTTTACCCCCGTAGAGTTCTGTTGCACCCGAAGGTCCAAATCAATCTGAAATTCCAAATAATTCATTATCAGTCGAGGGGGAGAATTCTGATATGTTCTATGATGACGATAGTCAATCTGAATTGGAAGAAATGGTTAACGCCGAATTGGATCCATCCTATGATCCAAACTATCCTCCCCTCATTAAATGGACCAGAGATCATCCTGTATCTCAGATAGTGGGTAATGTATCTGAAAAGGTCCTGACTCGATCCCAAGTGAAAGCAAAGCAATCCTCCCTATTCTCCAAAGTAGAGTTCTGCATGTATAATTCTTTCGTATCCAAAGTTGAACCGAAGACAGTCAACACTACTCTTGATCATTCTGATTGGGTTCAGGCTTTGCAAGATGAACTCAATGAGTTTGAAAGAAACAAGGTTTGGCGCCTCATTCCAACACCTAAAGATGCCTCAGTTGTTGGTCTCAAATGGGTATTTAGAAACAAAATGGATAAGGAGGGTAATGTGATTCGAAATAAAGCTCGTCTCGTGGTGAAAGGATACTGCCAGGAAGAAGGACTTGATTACGAAGAAACTTTTGCTCCGGTAGCAAGGCTGGAATCTGTTCGAATATTTCTTGCCTATGCTGCACACAAGAACTTCGAAGTCTATCAAATGGATGTGAAATGCGCCTTTCTGAATGGAGAACTTGAAGAAACGGTTTACGTGGAGCAACTTCCAGGTTTTGTGAATGAAAAGCATCCAAATCACTGTTACATTCTAGACAAGGCAGTTTATGGTTTGAAACAAGCGCCTAGGGCATGGTATGAAACGCTAACTAAGTTCTTAATGATGTCTAAATTCAAACAAGGTTCGGTTGAACCAACCTTCTTTCGAAAGAAGGAAGGTAACCACCTTATGATAGTGCAAATCTATGTCGATGATATCATCTTTGGCTCAACGAATCCTAGCTTAACAGCTGAATTCAGAACGCTGATGGAGACTAAATTTGAAATAAGCTCAATGGGTCCGATTAACTTTTTCCTTGGTTTAAACATTAGACAGGGACCCGAAGGCATCTTTATCAACCAGGAAGCATACACCAAGACTCTTCTTGCTAAATTTGGCATCATGGAAGATTCAAAGGTCAAAGTCCCAATGGCGTTCGGCACCAAACTCACACCATCCTTGGAAAAACCGGCAGTCGATATTACGCTATATCGCCAAATGATTGGTTCCCTGATGTACCTCACATCTAGCAGGCCCGATGTAATGTTTTCTGTATGTTATTGTGCTAGGTTTCAGGTGAATCCTCGTGAACCACACATGCTAGCAGTGAAAAACATACTCCGATATCTGAAGCGAACCACCTCCCTTGGTCTCTGGTATCCATCAAACTCTGGTTTCTTTGTTCAAGCCTACTCAGATGCAGATCTTAGAGGACGTGGTTTAGACAGGAAAAGCACTACAGGAGGTTGTCAATTCCTCGACGGAAAGTTGGTGAGATGGCAATCTAAGAAACAAACATGTGTTTCACTTTCTACAGCCGAAGCAAAATACATTGCAGCCGCTTCTTGCACATCTCAAGTGATTTGGATCCAAAGCCAACTCCGGGATTATGGACTCAATATGAAAAAGATCCCTTTATATCGTGACTCAGAAACTGAAATTAGGATCTGTCATAACCTAGTGCAACATTCCAAAACCAAACACATTGCATTGAGGTATCACTTCATTAAAGATCACGTAGAAGACGGAAACATAGAGATTCATTTTGTTCGAACTACTGATCAACTGGCTGACATCTTCACCAAATCCCTTCCTGAAGCAAGTTTCAATAAAATTCTACACAGGCTAGGTATGATGGAATCGGAGTCAGTACCAAAAACTACTTCTCAAAACTAAAAGTTAGAAGCGAAATGAACCGACCGTTCGGGTTCGCATGAGTGCCGAAATGAACCGAATGCTCGGGTTCAGTCATATTCTCTCATCTTCGCGTATCACTTAAAGGTGGTTTCTTTGGTTGTAAGTTTTTCACCGAAATGAACCGAGCGTTCGGTCTATTTCGCGTTCGGTTCCAAAGTTTTTTCTTTGTTTATTTTATTTTATTTTATTTATTTCTTTGACTCAAAAACTCCAAAAATATTTTTCTCTTTAAATCAAAAACTCCAAAAACATTTTTTTTTGTGTTCGTTTAATTTTTTTATTTGTGGATATTTGTGGGGAAATTCCAGTTCTCACGTTTTATTAGTTAAGTGTCCCTAGAAGCATGCTGTTGTATGTGTCTAAAGCCTCACCCGATTCTGAATAATAGCCTTCCTGACTTGGTATATACAACCCTTGTCTTCCCAATTAGGCTTTTATATTTATTCTAATCATGAGCTACCTTACTCTCTTCTCACATGAGATAAGAGTTTTCTGCTTGGTCCTTGTTTTAACAACAGAGGTACTTTGGTTTCTTTACACCATCTCCAATACTTTTCTCCATCCTATTCGCCTCATACAAGTAACCCTTGAGACACTCAGCAATTACCACTGAGGTTTATGGTTACACAATTTCTGTGTTCATGATCTTAGCTTCGTGCCACTACGTGCTAAGTGAAACCTACAATTCAATACCTACTATGCATTAACGGTGAACAATTAAATTTGCTCTAGTTTTCACTAAAGAATTGACGAATTCACCCATGGGGCTGTACCTTGAAATCTCTAAATTTTCTCTTTGTGTGATTCTTATGAAATTGTTAAATACCATAACATTTCCTCCCTTAGAATCCATTTTTTTTTGAGATTTTCCCTAAAAGAAATTTCAAACTGCCACTTAAATTCTCTTCACACCTACTTGTACAACAGACTACATTGGTCTCACAAGTACTTCAGTCGATTTCTGTCTTATGTCAAGCTCAGGAATTCTGCACTGAAGCGAAAGCCACCCAAATTAGCCTAATTAAAAGATGCCTTTCAACACTTCTCAATAAGTGTCTGATCGTAATTCAACGGGACACCAAACAAACACTTTAAGGTCTCTCTTGACTTTGAAGGAAGAGATTCGTGCCCGGGATCCATTGTTTCGTGTCTTAACTGACATCACAATTTCCCACATATGTGTTGCTTTATTTCTTTTTAATTTACACACTCTATACACGAAAATCTTTTTGATTTTCCATAATTTTGGTTTCATTACTTACAAGCAAATTTTGGCTATAAGATTCAACGTTATAAAAGAGATGCGGCTCACAATGTTACATGTGGTTACTTTGCTTTATGATGACAGCTCACTCTAAAGGGATAAGCTGCTGACTCAGCCGAAAGTCCAATCGGTTTGATATTTCAAACGGCGCTTGATGGGAAGGCGTGTGAAGTGGAACCGTTTTTGACATGTTAAACGGCGCCTGATGGAAAGGCGTGTGAATCGGGACAGTTCTTCTCTCTCCTGCGTAATCATCAGGGCTCTACACTGTCACACGTCAATCATCTAAGGAAACTCTTTGTATTTCCCTTGAAGATTTGGGAACAGATTTTTCTCTCTCTTCTCACCACAGTATAAAAGGTAATTTCTACCATCATTTACCTCTTTACTGCACCAAACCTTCAGAGAGCAAGAAAAAGCTTCGTTTCTTCTACTGTTCATCATCTCTTCCAAATTACTTTCTTCAATGGCGGATTCATCCTCAGTTCATGCTACATCTCACATTCTGCCAATCCGTCCTCAACAAAGCTTGCTTATCGACCTCACTCCTCAAGTTTATGATGCATTCATGTTTCCAATCATGGAATGTCTCAATTACTCACCGCTGGTTCTAGCTCTCACAAAGGTCGAAACTGTTCCCATGGAGTGTCTCTCGCAAATCTTCTCCACAGCCCACTATGACAAGTCTGTCGATCGAATCTTCTTCGACATTCTTGATCACAAGGCCTCCATCTCCAAGCAGCGATTCTGTTCGCTTTTAGGGTTTGCACCCGATGAATCTAGGGTTAACCCTGAATCCATTCCGGTGGGACAATTGTTTTCCTTGTTTTATAACATTGGATACACTAAAGTTCTGACGACGGTTACCAAATTCAAGAAGTCTTGCTTACCTCCTCAATGGAACGGCTTCTTCACCGTCTTGTTCAAGGGGTTATCAGAACGTAGTGCAGGCTCAGACGGGGCGAGTCATCTGTTTATGACCATTCTTTATGGGTTATATCACGGTATTAACCTAGATTATGGGTCGGTTCTATGGCAGTAGCTGATTCAGATTCTTGCATCCACATCTCGCCATTCAGAGATCTCCTACGCCAGATTCTGGACGCTGGTCGCAAAATGGGGGATGGACAAGTATCACGTTCCAATTGTTGCTGATTCTCCACTTTCTTCGATAGGTACTTTCCACACCACGAAGATTATTGTATCTGATTCTTCTAAGTTTCAGTTTATTGGCTCAATCCCTGAGTCAATGTATGGGGATGTTCCAAGCGACAGCCGGATCATCAGAACTTACAAGGAGTTTCGTTGCTCTGGTCCCAGAGAACTCACTCCTGACATGATTCAATCGATTCATGATGCTGATCGGCCTGCTCCCAGGGGAAAGAAGAATGACAAAGGAAAAGACAAGAATGTTGTCAAGGGAGCGAAAGGTCCTTCTCTGAAGAAACAAAAACCCTCCAAATCCGCTCAATCTCCTCCTCTAAAGAAGAGAAAGACTCAACCTAGGCGAAAGTTGATTCTTGCCTCCTCCTCCAGTGAATCTGAGGAAGACAGTTCAGACTCCGAAGAGTCTCTACGTGGTAATACTCCTCCACGTTCGCCTATTCCTAAGGTACATGTTTCCACTAGACCTGTTTCTCCTCCACCAATCTCCATTTCTATTTCTATTCCCCCCATAACCTCCACTACTCAAATACCACCAACTTCTATCCCTGTACCCCCTCCCATTTTCACTGAAGCAACAACAACAACCACCGCTGGAGTTAGAACCAACGTATCTGATACAGGGGCTCCTACTACAGCACCCGAACCCACTCCCACTACTGAACATACATCTGTACCCGAACCTACTTCCACAACCGAGCCTCCACCCTCACCCTCACCCTCATCTCCTACTCCCTCAGCAGATAATGAAGAACCTTTCCTTGGAGGAGAGGACATGACATTTGACTCGGTCTATTATAGTTCGTACCAAATGCAGAGCGATGATGACGATGATGCTCCGGTAACCAAGAAGCATCTCAAGGAGCTTCATGAGAAGATTGATTCTCTCATTGCTTCCTCCTCTTCTTCCTCACAGTCTACCATCTCAGAAGCCGCTATTCAGGGGATTGTTGATGCTTTTTCTAAGGCTCATGAAGCCTCCATCAGCTCAGCCACTGCCGCCATTGACGCCTCTACCAAGGCATGTGCTGCTGCGACCGAAAAAGTCGAAAAACTATTTGTTGACGCTACTTGTCTTTTGCAGTCTTTACAGGGAACTGCTGAATCCAATACAGAGAGGCTTGACTCTCTTGTCAACAAGCTAACCTCCTCAGTTGCCTCAGAACTGCAGTCATTTGCCAGTCTTCGTCAAGCTCTCAGTGATGACAACACATCGTTTAAAATGACTATTGAGGAGCGCCTGACTAAACTGCATGAAGACCTCGCTGCCGAGAACTCCGTCATGGACGCTCTCGCTCGTAAGACCACCGCTCTCAAGGTCAAGAGTCTTCAGCTTTTTCACTCTCAAAAGGAAGTTGACTCTCTTCGATCTGAGCGTGAGGTTATTCATTCGTGTATTTCAGATGTCCACGCCGCCCTTTCCAACATCCTTGAAGCCCATGATCCGATACTGAATTACTCAGTGAGGCGCACTCTCACGGAGAAGCTTGCTCCTGCCCTTGCTCTCCTAAGCAAAATTGAAGGGCTCCTTGAGTTCGTGTCCATTCCGAAACAAGGGGAGAAGATGTATCTCAACCGCCTCCCACTTCTACAACAACTAAAGCAACCGAACCTCCTTCAGCAGGTCAAGCCTCAGGTTCGGGTGTCAAAGATAAAGGAAAGAAAATTGTTGAAGATAGTAATGATGATGATAAAGAGACGATTGCAGATCTCTTAAAGAAACAAGGTCGTGATAAAGATGCAGACATGAGTGCTCGAGTTGCCAGAGAGGCTGAGGCGAATGAAAGAAAAATGAATGAGGCTCATGACCTTCTTGAGAGCAAGAAAACCCTTTTTCCTCCATGGACTCTCGAGAAGCTTTTGAAAGAGGCGATCGAAACTCCCAGCATTTTGTGGCTTGAACCAGTGATTTCATTGGATCGTATCAACTCTGTCGATTCTCAATTCGACATGCCACTGACCCGAAAAGCCTTCATCTTCCATGCCTTTGATAACGTTGCTGATGTCCCTCATCCTCATCCAAAGGTTGACAGAGAACTCGTCGAATTCTATCTGGAGTCTGCCCAACCACAGTATCAAACTTGGAGCGCTCAGAAGATTGTCAACGTTCGGGTCCTCAAGCCGTTTCGTGAGGGGAACTTCACGAACGTTCGGTTCAAAGTGCCGAGGGGTTCTGCTAAAACCGAACATGCCATATCGCTTGCTGATCTTCCCAACCTGAATCCACATGACTGGATTATTTGCACAACATCCTCCTCACCAACGAAGCTGAGTATGGTCCAATTATTGATCACTTCAAAAGGATGCTCGTATGCTACATTATGGAGGTTGTCAAGATGGATCAGGAGATCGCTAGCGTATTCAAGAAATAGCCCACTATTTCTCCTTTTGGCTCTGCTAGTGATTTGAACATGATGCAAATGGGTACGATCGACCCGAAACGGAATTCTGTCATGTTTACAAGGAACGAAGGCCAAAAATGCCTGTTCGCCTTGGCTGAAAAACACCTTTACACCACTGCTTGCTTGGAACATGTTCTAAGTATCATTCATCGATGCAAGCAGAATTCGGCAGATGACAAGAAGTACTTCGATGACATGATTCAGTGGTACATTCGCTTCAGACAGACTATCCTTGCTCTCATTCCACGTCTGTTTGATACCACTAAGAAACTTCCTACAGCTGGACCCAGCAAGCCGAAGAGATAGTCTCGCTCCAATTGACGCAAAGGGGGAGATTGTTAAGTCCAGAAGGTGTTGCGTCTTGGGCTCGCTTTTTAGTCCATTTAGTCTCCGGTATGGGCCTGTCCATCCGTGAGTTATTTTATAGGGTTTTGTATTTATAGGTGCTTGCATGCATCCTAGATTGTAAGATTTTAGAAGTAATTCTGTCAAGTATTTTGATCTTCATTGTAATCCTAATATCCTCTACAGTGGAAGTTCTTTATCGAGCTCTGCTGAGGATTGAATCAATCGAATCATTCAACATATTCAGATTCATTCTTGTGTTTGATCTTTCTGTTAGTGTTTTTTTTTGTTAACCTGTTTGAAGATCTAAACGATCAAAGAGTTTCTTAAACTCATCACGTCTGTTTTTGTCTGTCTTTTTACCATTGTACTACTAATGACGAGACCTTCAATTCTCGTTTAGGTTGTGTCGGCTAAAAACCACTCGATCCTTATTTCGAGTTTTTAGTTGTACACTGCTATACTGAAACTTAAAAAAATCATAACTTCCTCATACGAAGTCAGATTTTGCGTTCTTTTTATGAAAGTTTTCGGTTTAACATAAACTATAACTTTCATTTAGATTGTTATGGCTAGAAATCCTTTTATTAAAAATTCAGTTTTTACACTGAACAGTGTTTTGCCAGTTTTGTCGCGGATTTTCGATTGGTCATAACTTCTTCGTTATAACTCGGAATTTAGTGTTCTTTATATTTTTGGAAACCTCGTTACAATCTCTATCACTTGGTTCAATCCAATTTAGATTATTTAATAATATACTTTTAAGGGTCAATTATGTAAATATACATAGTATGCCAAAATTTCTCTTTATTTATTTAAAAAGAAGTACAAATTGACCTACACTATTACATAAGTTTGAAATAACGGTTTGTTACAAAATCATCGACGAAACCACCGAGAAGATCATCCAAATCCGAGAATGATTGAAAGCTTCACGAGACAGACAGAAGAGCTACATCGATAAACGAAGAAAACCATTAGAGTTCCAGGTCGGAGATCATGTCCTGTTGAAGGCCTTGCCCTGGAAAGGTGCGATATGCTTTGGAAAGCACGGAAAGCTTAACCCGAGGTACATAGGACCTTTCGAGATCCTCGTTAGGATCGATCCCGTAGCCTACAAACTCCGACTACCTTCAGAACTTAGCAACATCCATCTTGTATTCCACGTCTCTATTCTTAAGAAGTGCCTACCCGATGAAACCCTAGTAATCCCTTTGATGAGACCGAGATCAATAAAAACCTGAACTTTCTGGAAGAACCAATCGAAGTCATGGATCGAGAGATCAAACGTACGAAGCAAAACTGCATCCCGATAGTGAAGGTTCGCTGGAATGTTAAGTGGGGACCCGAGTTCACTTGGGAATGCGAAGACTCGATGAAGCAGATATACCCGCATCTCTTTACAATTCCGTAATCTATATCTTAATTTCTTAATTTCGGGACGAAATTCCCTCTAACGGGGGGATAATGTGACAACCCGTAAATTGTTCTATCGCTGTAACCCATTCCCGTCGGTAAAACCCGTTTGTCTTTCAATTTTTTTCCCGTTAACATTTTGGATTAGGTCATCTAATTTAAGACTTTTATTATGACCTCGTAAGTATCCAAACACGTTAGAAACACGTGAAAACACTTTCGATATTTAATTGGATAATTTTTAGTTACGACCACGTCGGGTTACAAACACTTAATCGGGTACGACCAAAAGCCTTGGTAAACGTCAGTAACGGGTAGAATTCCACCGTGTCTCAAACTCAACCCATATATAAAGTTCAAAGAACTTCATTTGAAGCTTTTTCAACCTCTCTCTACTCTCTCTCTCTCTCTCTCTACATATCTAAGCTTTTGATCCAAAAATCACTCCCTTTCAAGCTCCAATTAGGTATGTAATCCACCCTCGCTCATAATATAACATCCTTAGCCTTCAAATTCGTGTTTAAATTATGAAAAAGGACCATAAACATGTGTTTACGGCACAGGAACAACCCTAGGCCACAAACACATACAAATGGGGTTTTTGAGCCTCAAAACCCTTCCAAACTACCTTTAGAGCTTAGATATGACTTAGGGGCTTTCAAGACCGGACTTGGAACACCAAAAACTCATCATTTAAGGGGTAAACATGAGTTTACGGCCCAAGATCATGCTTGGACCGTAAACACCATTTCATAGGCCGTAAACCCCATTTTAGGTGTTAAAATGCCCCTTAACCACCTCCTAAGCCTTGGAATAAAGTCTAGAAACAACCAAAAATGTGTTAGGGACCTTAAACCTGATAAAAACCACTCCCTTAGGATTTCACGGCCGTAAAATCCGCAAGGAAAGGTTCCTGGGCCGTAAACTCCTATAAATGGGTCAAATGGTGCCTTAAATTCATCCTATGACTTGTAAAATGAGTTAGAATCACATGTGATTAATCTTGGACCACTAAATCACATAATGATTGGGTATGAGAGAGTTTACGGCCTTAAACTCCTAGTTTACAGCCGTAAACTCCATTAAATGGTCCCTTTGATAGTTAAATTACTTCCTATGCCCTAGATTTGATCATAGCATCACCCCACAAGTGTTATAAGACCATTAGGCACCCAAGAACACCCCACCCATGAGTTTATGGCCGTAAACTCATGTGGATATGGTCTATGGGCCGTAATATCCTTTAGGAGTTTACTCTTGAAGAGCAAACTCCATATTTAGGCCTTATACCCTCGTAGATGCCATCCGGGTCACTCCAAACACTTGAATTGAAGTGTTTTCGCGTCTAGAAGTGTTTATTCTTATTTAATTAATAGGTCAAGGTATAATTAGATACAAATTATGTATATCTTCATATTACATAGGAACCTCGCGTGTTTTCATGCCTCGAACTGACACTTAGCTTCCTAGCCGACACATTTCTCGACCGGTGAGTTCATACCCCTACGCCTTTTTCCGTGTTTTTCAATGTTTTCAGGGGGGAATACAAGCAAGTTATAAATGTTTTGATAAACATAAAACTGATGTAAGTCTATAAATATCTGGCAAACTTTTAGATATCTTTACCCCTTTTGTATCATGCGGAGCATAAGGGATGTTTTTATGAATATAACTAAGTAGATTTCAATTACAGTGTAGGAAACAATCAAAACAATCAAATTATTATGGGAATAATTTGGGATCTCCAGTTCATGTTTTACGAGTACAAATTTCATGCAAGGTTAATAGATAAACTATGTCTGATTCATTTTATCTCTATTTAATTTAGAGTATCATTCCATATAATTTCTTTGTATTCAATTGTTTTTACTATATGATGTTTCAAAACGATTACGATGTTTGATAATGACCGAGTACACCGTGAATAATTTAATACTAGCTTGTGAGATTTGTCTTCATTAAACCCTTCGGGTCATCAGTAAATCCTCCCCGGAAGTATAACCAGAGTCTCCTGGAGGGAGAGCGTGGAATTTGTCAATAGATCTATTCGGGACTGACAATCCCACACCTTAACTGTTAGCTACAGTTAGGCAGGCACGCCTGGGGTGACAAATTCTGGATATCGTCCGACGCCTAAAGAACGTCAAGGAGGTCTCGTGTCATATTAGCATGGTTATTCGACTCACAATACGTATTAATATAATTTTGTTTTCACGGATTTTATATCTTCCTTTAATCTATAGTTTTATATAATAAAACTACCTACTGTTGTACTGGATGGTGTTCCCAGGGGTTTTCAATCTAGGGTTTTTCAATATATAGTTTTACATATTAAACTATCTACTGTTGTACCGAATGGAATTCAGAAGTTTAACTAAACTGTCTTTATAAGAAAATATGGGATTTCTTGGATAACAACTTTTTAGAAAACCAAAGGAAACTTATACTTTTTCGAAAATAAACCGCTTATGAACTCACCAGCTTTATGCTGATTTTTAAACTGCTTGTATTCTCAGGTTCTCCTTAGACAGGTATCCCGCGTTCTTTTGCAGAAGACGGAGCGTATGGAAGTCAAGTCTTATTTTTTATTAAACTTATGTAACTACAAAACTTGTATTACTTTACTTTCAAACAAATGTAATGAATCTATGTAATGTAATGTTTTGTGTTTACTATGCTTACTATGTACATTGGTTGCGATACTTAATGACGTCCTCCGCCCCGGAACGTTTTCGCCATCGGTTTTGGGGTGTGACAGTATGCATGTATGTATACTTTTATAAAATATTATTATATTTAAAATTATAACTCTTGGTCAGAGTGTTTTAGTCCCATTGTATTTATAATTGTATATCTTTCATGGTTTGATATACTTAGTTCACTATAAACAATGCTCTGATACCAATCTGCCACACCCCCAAACCGGAACGGTGGAAACGTTCGGGAGTGGATGATGTCATGTACAATATCATAACAATTGAATAATAGTAATCAAAGCAAACACAACCATCATATTGAAAATACATATAATTTACATTGTGTTCGAAACATTGTTTGTTTGACAACAAAACTATAGCAAAAACTAAAACGTGACAATACTATGCTCCGTCTACTGAAAACCTATGTGTACTTGTCTACTAGTTTCCTGAGAATACAAGTGGTTTTGAAAAAAAGTGTCAACATTTAAGTTGGTGAGTTCATAAGCAGCTTGTATGTAAAAGTATGCTCTTTGCTCCTTGAAAACATTAGTGTATTCATCCAAAAATTCTCATATTTTCTGTAAAATGAGTTGTAGTCTCAATACCTTAAGAACAAAATGTATAAGTTTCTTATGCTTAAAATCTATAAAACGAAGTTCTTATTTATGTCAGTGGTGTGACCCATATTGGTTCCTCCTATGATTACTTAGTGTATACAAGTTATATATAATCAAGATCGAACGGACAATCAAATGGGTGGATTTGCCCTAAGCCCACAACCAAACAAGGAACGGGAAGTAAAGCGGAAATCACACATTCAACTGCCTATCGGATATTAATTGTATATAAGCCTAACGTATACCCTAAGTTATGATAGAGTTAACAATAATGGCCCTTCAAAAATGTAAGCTGCACCGTACTAGAAAATAGTATACTGTAATTGTATTTGTATGTAATCCTTTTCAAAATGTATGTTTCTAGAAGTTGTAACCTGTGTTGTACTGGAAAATCATGTAATGTAGTTTTATTATTAAGTAAAACAAGCTGAAGATGTGTTTGCCCCATAAACTAAATGTAAATTTAATACCCTCATATGATCACTTAGTGTATAAAAGTTATATATAATCAAGATCGAACGGACAGTTGAATGGGTGGATATTCCCTAATCCCACACCCAAACAAGGAACAAGAAGTAAGGCGGAATTCACACATTCGACTGCCTATCAGATCTTCATTGTATATAACCCTAACGTATACCTTAAGTAATCATAGAGTTAACACCTTGTAAGACTTTTTGAAAATATCTTACTACGTAAATGTTCTTATAACCATATTATGACAAAAGATGGCCTGAACACGACGTTCTTCAGGCGTCGTTGTTTTCATTGTATATAACCCTAACGTATACATTAACTTAGGATTTTCGTTGGTACTTAGGTAAGTACTTGAAGACGTCCCACAAATTTATTGCTTCAACAAGTTTACAAGTAATGAACTGAAAACCCTTTTAGTAAATGAAAATGTAATAACCTTTAGTGAATGAAAATGTAACTTTTCCATAGAAATTTCGAAGTGTATAATTATTGTAAAAGAACCATAAATTATACATATTATAGTATATAATGTATGTTCTGCTAAAATGAAAACCGTTGCGTTTTAACATGTTTTTGCATGTAATGTTTGCAAATTTGGTAGGAACGTTGTTTCGCATATTTAGAAATTTCACGTAAAAATGCATATAAAATGTAAGAAAATATAAGTAGCGGTTTGTTTATCTACACAAATATTCTTGTGTTATACTTGTATCCCCCCCCCCCCCTTAAAACATAGAAAAAGATGTGCAAATGTGGGGGTACGAACTCACCTTGAATGTGATTGCAGTTAGAATCTAATTAGAAACGGTCAGCGGTTCGTGATCGTCGGGCTCGCGAAGCAGAATGCTGTCAACAAATGAGAGAGAGGGAAGAGATTAAGGTGTAATGAAACTTAGAGTCGAACTTGCTATTTATAGGTTGTCCAAGTCAAGTCCACGTTGTGGGTTTAATGTCCACGTTGTGGAAATAGAGCTACATCACGATACTGATTCCACGTCATGGGTTTTATTTCCACGTCATGGAGATGTAACACCTCACTCCCGTAGACTTTCCATCTACATACTAGAATTGAGAGGTGTTTTAGATTACTTCCACATCGTGGAACTCATGTCCACGTCGTGGAACATGGCTAAGCTAGCGTTTCTGCCATGTGTCATGCCCTCAAACAACTACATCTTCGGAAGGTCATACCGTTTTCATACGAGCTCCATTTTTGGCGTTCTTTATATCCACGCGTAGGTGGAGACATACTCTAAAACTTTAGTTTAGATAACTAAGGCTCAAAAGTAATCTATCATAAACTCATTTTTTACGATTCCCAGTGTCGTGCCAATTTTGTCGTGAAACTTCGACAGGTCATAACTTTTTCGTTATAACTCGGATTTCGGCGTTCTTTATATCTCCGAAATCCTTGTCTCGACCACCACATTTTTCTTCATAGATATTGGGTCTATCTGTTATTTTATTTATTTATTTATTTTATTCTTTAACTTATTATATCTTATAAAAACATGCTTTATGACAATCATAGTTCTATTGCATCAAGTTACGTTGTGAATACACTGGTAGATGGTTGAAGTTTAAACCTAGTTTGCTCTAAAAAATTTCAAGTTGTCACATGTATCTATATATATATATATATATATATATATATATATATATATATATATATATATATATATATATATATATATAGCTAGGTTTAGGTGTTTAAACTAATTATTGTGTTATTGTATGCATAAATGTGGGCCAATCAAAATTAAATAAAAAATTAAATAATTAAATAAATAAATAAATAAATAAGGGTAATTTAATCATTTGTTTAATAACTTCCAAAAATAATCCCTATAATCTTCGTATCTCTCCAGTTTAAATCTCGTTCCACTCTTTATCTAAAAACCGATTCTGAAAACCCTAAGTGGAACAAATCGACATCAGCGACCCTTTGTGAGGTTGCCCTTCATCGTCACTTTCAAAACTCCTCGTTCCACCGATTCCACCGTATAGAAACATCGACCCACAAAATTTACAGGACGACCACCACCATATTCCTGTTTTTCCGGTTGCTGAGCACCACTATCATCTTCATTTCCGATAACCACACCATCATCTTAATGGAAATTTAGTTACCATCCCTACAAAACCTTTGTTCACCCCTATACACTTATTTCATCGTATCCATCATCACATCAATACCATCGGGGTTCCTTTTACTCAATTTTATTCGATTATTGATTAGTAGTAGTAGTAGTAACATCAATGGAGGTCGTTGGCGTTGTACTCTGTCAGTCTCCGAGCTTCTCTTCGAGCGGTGGTAATGCCTTCAACTCCCTGCACGTGCACTCTTTTCCGAAGATGAAACCGCCCAGATCTTTCTGTCTTAAACGATCATTCAATGTGAAGTCCCTTATTGCATCGGTGGGTTTTGATGAGTCTTCCGACAAGAGCCACCAAACGCATGCTCGATTCCGAGACCATCTCATAGCGAATCAAGATCTAACCTTTGATTTTGGATTTGAGGTATGTTTGAAGAAATAGGACACAAAGAGGGTAAGTTTGATGTAACAGCCCGGAATTCCAAGTATTTTCAGAGTGAGACTTCGAGGGCGAAGTCTAGTCCTAGTGGGGGAGAGTTGTAACAGCCCGGAATTCCAAGTATTGTAATAATTATGTTTTTGGGGTGTTTTAAGAGGGGACTCGGCGAGTTGGAGCCTAGACTCGCCGAGTAGGATCGCAGACCTGGTCGCGGGTTCGCGACTGGACTCGACGAGTCCAGATATGGACTCGGCGAGTCTGCGCTGTTTAGCGAAAACCCTAACCGTTCAGGTTTGGGACGTATAAAAGGGACTTATTGGCCGTCATTGTTCATTTTAGCATTCTGAGAAGAACCCTAAATCGATTGTGTGCATCTGGAGCAAGGATTATAGGCCATTGTTGATTATAGAAGAGTGGTTGTGCAAGGAAGAGAAGGGATTGGCTAAAGGAGTAGCAAGGGAGTCACATTCTGAGGATTGGGGACACAGAGAATACATCATCCAGGTGAGAATTCGAGTATACTCTGCTATGTTGATGTGTTTATGGAATTAGGGTTTGTGGAACCCTTTTGTGATTAGATTGAATGCTACCCTAGTCCCCCAAACGATTGTGACTCTGTATTGGGACCTTTGGAGGTCCAGAATGTCCCATGCCTGTACATTTCGGGAATTGATGAAGGTTTTGGATTGGAATCCTTATGCCTTAGGTCAATATGTATGTTATGAATCATGGGGTGTATCATGAGCACCAAAATGAGGACCTTACGTGATGGATCAGTCTCGGAAGGCCAGACCTATGAATGGTCGGAGCAGTTCTGACCTTAGGAAGCAGTTTGAGCGGTTGCATGGCATGGACTCGCCGAGTCCGATGAACAGACTCGGCGAGTAGCTTGAAGATTTACTGGGACTCGTCGAGTTGTTCTTCAGACTCGGCGAGTTGAGTCGGGGTGGCCCCGCGATTCTTCCAGGAGGAACTCGTCGAGTAAAAAGGGGATACTCGACGTGTAGAAAGGGTGTCTTAAGGAATCGGTGAGTTAAGGGCGAGTGGACTCAGAGTCGTTGAACTCGGCGAGTCTTGGGGTGACTCGGCGAGTTAGATCGCGGGTTGAGTGAAGTTCTAAGTATGGGGACTCGGCGAGTCATAGGGTTGACTCGGCGAGTAGGGTCAGTCAGGGGTTGACTTTGACCTTGTCTTTGACCAAGGATTTACCAGTAGTTCCAGGGGTATTTTGGTAATTGTTGTTATTGTTTGAGTTCAGTGCATTGGTGACTGTCCAGAGGTGGAGATCGTATCAGTGATCAGAGCAGCTTGAGCTATCTGTTCAGTCGGCAGTTTCGCGGTGAGTTATCCTCACTATATCGTTAGGGTTTATGGCACCAATGCCAACCCTTTTATCGGATGGAAATCCGGGTAGTTGTCAGTTGTTACATGTTATGGGCCGGAAGGCATTACTATGTGGACCGGAAGGTCATGGCCTGGAAAGGCGTATGTATGCATTTAGTATGTTGATTGATTCATAGGGTAATGTTATGCTAGTGACCGGCCAGACCGGTATCTTGTTTAGAGTAATGCTATGATATGTGATCTGTTGATCGATTGTTGTCTATGAACTGCTATATGATTATTTGTTATGTTATATATGCATTTTATGCTTATGGGCCGGAAGGCGATATGTTATGGGCCAGAAGGCAATACATGTTATGGGCCGGAAGGCATTACTATGTGGACCGGAAGTTCATGGCCTGGAAAGGCGTATATGTGGTTGGTATTCTGGGGGTATCTCACTAAGCTTTCGGGCTTACAGTTGTGGTTTTATGTTTCAGGTTCTCAAGAGGCTGTGGCAAGGCAAAGGCGTGATCGTACCGTTCCTCGCGTTGGTGTTTTATGATATGAACCTGGGGAAAATACTCTGTTAAATAATGTATTGGAAACCTTTTTGTAACAACGTTATTAAAATGAGTGGTTTTGAAAAGTTTTAATTGTTTTGAATTTTTGGATGTTACATTTGAAGAAATAATTAAGGTTAGAATTCAGAATCGGGGTTCCTTTTTCTCATTTTTATTTAATCATTGATTAATATATGTATCGATCTGTTGATTTGATTTCATGTTGCAGGTGAGGGATGTGCTAAAGAACTTGAAATAATTAAGGTTAGAATTCAGAATCGGGGTTCCTTTTTCTCAATTTCATTCGATCATTGATTAATGTATGTATCGATCTATTGATTTCATTTCATGTTGCATGTGATCTTAGGCGTACACTCAAAGCTAGCAAAGATGGGATCTTTAAACTTACTGTTGGTGAAATGTGCAACAGGTAACATTGATCTTTAAGAACTTTGAATTTGTGAAAAAGAGGATGAAATATATGTTTTAGAACTTGAAAATTGGATCTTTTTTTTTGATAAAGATTAGAAATGTGTTGTGATTATAGGAACCCAAGAACCATAAGTGCAGAAAGAATGGCTGTTGAAGCAATGAAGAAGATGGAGGATCCCCCATCCCTTGTTCAGTTATTGCCTGTAATTGATGAAGACAACAAGTTGATAGGTATTGTCACACTACATGGATTGGTGTCAGTTGGGCTTTGAAGGTATATATATATATATATATATATATATATATATATATATATATATATATATGTATATATATATATATGTGTGTGTGTGTGTGTGTATATATATATATATATATATATATATATATATATATATATATGCATTACTTCTTCATTTGTATCATGTAGCTATTAAGGAATGCCTATATTCATATATTACTATTCTTTTGATTTATTGATTTTTTACTACCCTTTAGAGATGTATGTGTTTCTAAGTAGATCAATCATGTTGAGGGTTACACAAAATTTCCCACCATGGTTTTAGTTGATTTAAAGGTTTTGGGTTTGATTGGTTGAACACAAATCATGGTTGTTTTGGTTACTTATTTGACAGATGAATGCTTGTTTTCATGCACACCAAGTCCTCGCTAAAATGCTTCAACTGAATGGTATTTCTTCATTGATAGCATTCTATCAGAACAAAAAAAAATTTATGATAATTATGAACATATTCTGTTAAAATTCTCCGAATGAATATAATTATTGGTAAATGAATTCCAATTCTATCATAATGGAATCACGGATTCCAATTATGTTGGAATGGAGTATGAATATTTTCTCACTAAATTATTCATTGTATTTGTTTCTGAAGCTGATGCTTGAAGAACGGACCACGAAATTTGAACGACGCCTCTTAGCAACATTATTCTTTTAGAATGTATCAGTGTTTTTTTTAGATTTTGATGTTTTTTTTCCAGATTTGAATTTTTTTTAGTTTTATTCTTTAAAAATAAATGTAATTCTTAGCAATTGTTACATGTATTCTATAAGAATTAATGTAATTTTTGTTTTATGTCTTCAATTGATGGTTCGAGAATTTTGTTATTCTACAAGAAATTTTATTATTTTTGAACATACACAAACATATTCTGTCAGAATGTCCAAACTAAAAACCTTATAATTTATAAAATCGGATTTTTAAAATTAATAGAATCTTTGATCCCTTAAAATATGAAAATTTCCTTTATTAAATATATGTTAACTGACTAAAATACCCTTCTAGTTAAAGTAGATGGTATTTTTCAATTATATTTAATTAAATAATATGTATTAATCACTTTCTTAATATAAGTAAAACAATTGGCCCACATTTATGCATACAATAACACAATAATTTGTAGTGACAAAGAACATGGTTTGGCATGCGGAATTAAAGCTTGCACAATTTGAACATGGTGATTTGGGTGCTAAAAGATATATTCGATCATAGTAAATGAGTACAAAAATGGATCTAGTCTAGAGCTTCATAAATATCTCACTCACTAATCACTATGACTACATCTCTCAAGCACAACTCTACAAGTGAACAAACCCACCTTATATAGAGGTGTTTACATGTCTCTCTCTCACTCTCTATCTCTCATGTGTCATAAGGCTAATACTCCACATACAAGTGGGTTTTACAAAAGTCAAACATTTACAAAGTCAATCATGAATAACTTTGCACCCCAACATTCTCCCCCTCAAAGTTAGGAATGAACGACCCACTTCAAATCTTCCAAAGTCGAGCAACTATGCGGTTCGATCCTCAAAGGTGACACATGTCGAAACGAACTTCAATCTTCAATTCTTCCATGATTCTTCAATTTGGACTCTAGGATGTGAGACCATACAAAACGAGCAGCAACGAATGATCAAGAGAATTCCAAACTCCAAATAATCACCCAAAAGTTGCGCATAAAAACACACCCCAAAAATCTTCAATAAAACCAAACCCATTTCAAATACATCATATCCAAACTTCCAATTGCATCATCTCGTAGGCTTTAAAACTTCAAGATCACTTCGGTCTTCAAATCCGCGTAATATGAAAAATTCAAGTTCGAATTTCCATATAAAAGTTCTCCCCCTTTTTATAATCGAAAAATGATTATAAAACTCCCAAGGAAAAAGAACGTGCTCTATTTGGAACTTTTCATGTCAAAACTCCCCCTTAACATGTGGCATAAACTTTGTGCTTCAATCCGGAAAACCCAAAAAATATTCAATTTTTATCTTCGTTCATGGATTGCCTTTGACAAAATTTCTCAAAAATGGGTAGAAATTGTCAATTTCAAAATTCTGCAGTGACCCGGTGCGCCCAAAACATCAAAATATGCAAAACTCTCCCCCTTTTTCAAATCTGGGTAAAAAGCGTCAATTTACACAAACTGCAGGGGCTTGAAATGCACAATCTTCAATTTTCAGCAAAAACAGTCCTTTTTCAAATTTGGGTGCAAACTGCCAAAAATTCGAAGTCTCAGGGACCATCTTCGAAAATTCTGCCCTTGTGCACAAATCATACGAAGCATCACCCCAAACATTCGAAGCGTCAAAAATTTTCAAAATTGGGTGTAAAGTGTCAAATATTCGAAACTTGAGTGAATTGATAAGGTTTGCCAAACATTCGAAATTTCAGGGGCTGAATTCGAAAATTTTTCTTTTTGATCAAAATGTTCGAAGCTTTTTGCCAATCATTTGAAGCCTTGCCCCAACATTCGAAGTTAGACCATTTGTATCACTTTGTTAAAAGAGTAGGGACCCAATTCGAAAATATTTGTTTTCTTCTTCAATGGAACGCTTCGTACAAACGCTCAGGCACCAAACACACGAATATTTTTCACCCAAACATACGAATGCGAAGCATACGAAGCCTACTGAATGAACAGTAACCTATGAATCTTCCCTGTGAATCGACTTTTCGTTCTTACAGTGCTTCGTTCCTTTCATTACAGGGACCCCAAAAACGATTTCCTTTAGACGCGAACGAACACACATACAACATACAGATCATCGACTCAACCCCTTAAATCCAAAATTAACAGTTTGCTTTAACAAATCATCGACTCCAATCATGCGAAGTCTTCAATCATTCATTCACAACAAAACGTAGTCGATCATTTTTCGTTCGTTCTATCATCACCCATTGACTCCAAACATTCGAACAATACACCCCAATTCCAAAATCGACTCTTCGAACATCGATTCCAAATAACAATTCTTCGAACATCGATCGTTAACCCTTCGAATCTATCAACCCAAACTTATCAATCAATTTCACACCCTTCGATTCTCCAAGCATCGATATTATAGTTCATCTCCAAACTAACAAAATTGAAACTCAGTCGATATTTGCTCAACTTTGATTCATTATCGCCCCAATATCAAAAATCGATTTCAACTGATGATCAACAAATCTTTGACTTCAAGCATTCGAAATTAAACTCAAAATAATCTTGATTTCAACATTCACAGTCTCCGTTCAACTCATATCAACTAATTTCAACCTCCAATTCAACGAATCAACATATAAAAACCGAGATTGACTTTTTCTGAGTTTGACTTTTCGTAATCAAAGATCGACAAACACCAAATTGATAATTCTCACAACAAGTTTGAGATCAAAAAAAGATTGTTTCAACTGTTCATCATATGCTCTTCACAAAATTTCAAAGTTCTTGTTCAGTATTCATCAACATCAAAGAACTGATTTGACGATTTCTATACTTCAATTAGAACAACATCGGTTTTGAAATAGAACAGATAACATAAACTCGATTCACAAGTTCTGATTAACAAGGACTTCTAATCGATTATTCAGAAAATTTAAAGAGAAATCAAAACTCAAGAACGTCCTTCACAACAAAAATCAAGAACTTACAACTCCTTTATGCATATGATGAAGAACAGACGTTCCAAATTGATTTAATCAGCTTTTGGGCTCCACTATTAATGAAATCAGATCACGGAAAAGAATATGTGGACTCAGAATTATTGGATTCAAATAAACATATGGGCCATTGATGAGATTAAAACAACTTTTAATCTATGAAGATCGATTAGATCTTGAACAAGTATATGAATATGAAACAGTAAAAACGCAATAATAAGAACAAACAGCTTGAATCAAACGTGTCGAATGATTAAATAAAATCCTTAGAAGAGCTCGATTAAGAACATCAACTGTAAAGGATTGGAAGATTACAAGAACGATTACAGAAAAATATTGTACTCTTGATCAATCGCTATATCGATAATCTCTCTAGAATCTTAACCTAATATGCATGCAAGCATTTAACTTATATACAATACATAAAAGGCTCTCGGTTGGACAGGCCCAAACCGGAGAATACAAGGCTAAACAACGAGCCCAAAAGACGCAACATCAAAACTATCTACAGCCCAACAATCTCCCCCTTTGCGTCAATTTGGAGCGAGACCTTCACTTCTTACTTGGGCCGGCAGCTGAAGCTGGTACCTTCTTCTTCACGGTGCTAAACAGACACTTGGTTATGGAGAGGATGGTCTGTCTAAACCGGATGTACCAATTGATCATATCATTGAAGTACTTGATGTCATCAGCCGAATTGTCTTTACACTGCTTGATGATGAATAAGACGTGCTCCAAGCAAGTTGTGGTGAAAAGATGTTTGTCAGCTAAAGCGAAGAGACACTTCTGTCCTTCGGCTCTAGTGAACATCACAGAGTTTCGCCTCGGATCTATCTTGCCCATTTGCATTTGATTTAGATCACTGGCCGATCCCACAGGTGCGACTTTCGGTTTCTTCTTAAAAACTGTGGCGACCTCCTGATCCATTAGGGCCACCTCCACGATATAGCATGCCAGCATCCTTTTGACATGGTCTATGATGGGACCATATTCAGATTCATTTGTCAGCAGGATATTGTACAAGACTATCCAATCATGAGGATTCAGATTGGGCAGATCCGCCAGGGAGATGATGTGGGCAGTTCTTGCAGATCCTCGGATGAGCTTGAACTTAACGTTTGTGAATCTCCCCACGGCATAAGGCTTCAGCACCCGAACATTAACAATCTTCTGGGCGCTCCATGTAAGGTACTGAGGGCGAGCGGCTTCCAGGTAGAAGTCAATGAGCTCCCTGTCAAGCTCATCGTTCGGATGCGGGACTTCAAAAATGTTAGAGAAGGCGTGGAAGATGAACGCCTTTCGAGTCAGCGGCATATCAAACTGCGAATCGATAGAGTTGTTGCAGTCGAATGATATCACCGGCTCGAGCCATAGTATGCTTGGAGTCTCTATGGCCTCTTTTATCATACGATCCCTGGTCCAGGCAGGGAAGAGCAACTTTCGGCTCTCAAGGAGATCGTGGGCTTCTTTTTGCTTTCGTTCGGCTTTTTCAGCCTCACGCGCCACACGACTGGCATCGTCTTCAGCATTGCGACTGTTCTTTCTTTTTAACATGTCCGCAATAGTCTCCTTGTCTTCATCTTCATCTTCATCTCCTCCCTCTGCTATGTTTTTGCCCTTGTTCTTCACACCCGAACCCGAGGCTTGACCAGTTGGGGGAGGTTCGGTTGTGTGAGTCACTTTGGAGGAAGGAGGTGGTTTCGATCCTTGCTTCATATCTCCCCCTTGTTTTGGAATGGACACGAAACTCGGTAGGCCTTCAATTTTACTTAAAAGGTCCATGGCCGGAGATAGTTTTTCAGCGAGGGTACGCCTCACTGAGTGGTTGAGGATGGGGTCGTGTGCTTCCAGGATGTTTGAGAGAGCTGCGTGGACATCCGAAACACACGTCTTTATGACCTCCCTCTCGGATCGAAGAGCTTCCAATTGTTGCTGGGAGTTGGAAAGCTGCGTGCTCTTGACCTTCAGGGCGGTAGTCTTACTCGCCAAGACGTCCATCAGAGAATTTTCTGCCGCAAGATCCTCTTGTAGTTTTGCCAAGCGGGCATCGATGGAGGCACGAAGTGCCGAGTTGTCGTCGCTAAGATTTTGTCTGAGGGTAGTGAACGAAGATAACTCCGTCGAGACAAACTGGGCCAATTGTTGAACAACTGGTTCCAGAGTTGTCTTAGTGGCTTCGGCATTCTCCTGCAAAGACTGCAGCAGGATAGAAGCGTCATTGAATAGTTTATCGACTTTTGCGGTCGCTGCCTCACAGGCTCGGGTGGAGGCGTCTATAGAAGCAGTTGCTGAGGCGACAAAATCATTTTGAGCCCTGGAGAAGGCGTCAACGATTTTCTAA
The DNA here is from genome assembly GCF_051521515.1 of Lactuca serriola. Classification (NCBI taxonomy): domain Eukaryota; kingdom Viridiplantae; phylum Streptophyta; class Magnoliopsida; order Asterales; family Asteraceae; genus Lactuca; species Lactuca serriola. The sequence continues at coordinate 32,022,777 of NC_136415.1, forward strand.
AGGGCAGCTTCAGACAAAGATGACTGTTGGTTAGAAGAGGAGGCGAGAAGTTGATCAACCTTCTCGTTAAGCTTGTGAAGATGCTTCCGTGTCACTGGAGCATCATCCTCCTCATCACTCTGAACTTGAAACGGACTATAGTAGACCGAATCAAAGTTCATGTGATCACCACCAAGGTATTGATCACCACCATCGGAGGCGTCTTCTGGAGATTGAGGTGGTGGAGAAGCTGGGGGTGTTAGTGGTTTGGTTTGTTCTGGTTGGGTGGGTGGGGGGTTAGTTTCGGGTGGTGGTTGTGTATGGGTAGTGTCGGTTTGAGGAGGTTCGGTTACTGGAGGGGTTTCGGTGATAGGTGGTGTTTCGGTTGATGTGGTGAATATGGGTGGAGGTATAGGGATAGAGGTTGGGGGAATTGTGGGGTTTATGGTGGGAATGGAAATAAGAATTGTGGGTGGAGGTGAAGGAACTGGGGATTGATGAAGTTCCATGTCTGGGGTTGGGGAACGAGGAGGTGTGTTGCCTCGTTGAGGAGATTCTTCTCCTTGTGATCCCTCAGAGTCCGAACTCCCACCGTCGGATTCGCTTGAAGAGGAGGGAATGACGAGCTTTCGCTTCGGTTGGGTCTTCCTCCTTTTCGGTTGAGGGGGTGAAGCAGCCTTCGTTTGTTTGCGCTTCTTGGGAGAAGGTCCCTTTGGAGCCTTGGACACTTGCTTCCCTTTCTCAGCCTTTTTGCCCCTGGCCACCGGTTTGTCGGCATCATGAATCGATCGCAGCATGTCCGGTGTCAGTTCCCTCGGACCAGTTGGGTTAACCTCCTTGATCGTCCTGATCATTCTGCTATCGGAGGGCACACTTCCATACATTGTCTCCGAGATGGAGCCAATGAATGAAAATTTTGATGCATCGGAAACGATGATCTTCTTGGTATGGAACGTACCAATAGAAGACATTGATGCACCATCAGCAGTTGGGACATCAAACCTGTCCATGGCCCATCTTGTTATCAAGATCCAGAACCGGGCCAGCGACACCTCGGAGTGTCGGGAAGAGGAAGAGAGGCTCTGAATCAGCTGTTGCCAGAGGACAAACCCATAGTCCAGGTTTATCCCATTGTACACTCCGTACATTATCGAAAGGAAAAGACGACTTGCACCGTCAGATCCTGAGCTCCTCTCTGACAGTCCCTTGAAGAGAACTGTAAATAACCCATTCCACAGGGGCGGTAGGCAGGACTTCTTAAACCTGGCGACGGAGGTGAGAACCTCTGTGTAGCCCATGTTGTAAAACATGTTGTACAACATCCCAACCGGAATCGTGTCCGGGTGAACTCGCGATGAATCAGCTGCAAACCCTAACAAAGTGCAGAAACGGGGGCGAGAAATTGAAGTCTTGTGTTCTGCTACTTCAAAGAATACCCGGTCGACGGCCTTGTCGTAGTAAGCCGTCGCATAGACCTGAGATAAGGCCACCATCGGCACCGTTTCAATTCTTGACAGTGCAGGAGCAAGCTGGGAGTACTTGAGGCATTCTATGACCGGCGACATGTAGGGATCATACGCCAGTGGGTTCAGATCGATGACCAGGCATTGCTGGGGTCGGATGGGAAGAATATGAGAAGTTGCATGAACAGATGAAGATTCAGCCATTGTTGCAGGTTTGGAGAAGAAGAAGAACGTGAGAGTGTTTGGGAGTATTTTTGCTTTGGGAATTATGGGGGCAGTAAAGAGGTAAAAGGTGGTGTTGAAGGCTTTTTATAGTGGGTGATGGGAGAGAGAAAAATCGTTTCAAATCTCTTATGAAAATACGAAACAGGTTTTTTTGAGTGACTGATTGGTGATAGTTGGGGCGTGCGATGATCACGTAGGAGAGAGAGTGTCAGATTCCTAGGATTACGCCGCCCAATAAGCGCCGGTTCAGAGAAAGAACCGTTTCCATTTCCACACGCGCCTCTTATGCCAGATTGATGATGCTTCATTATCGCACACGCGTCCTTTAAGTGTCAGAAAAAGCGCGACCGTTTCGAATTCACGCGCCCTCCTTTTTACCGTCGTTTGAATTTCTATCCATTTAACTCCCGCCGAGTCAGCAACTTTTTGTCTTATCCCCTTTTGAAACAGCTGTTTTCAATTAATGACCCACGTGGCTAATTTTTGACCACAACTGTTTTTGTAACCATCTAGTAATAATCCAGCCTGTAAAATAATTGGTAACGGAATTTTTGAAAATCTAAGATTTTCGTGCAAAGAGTGTAAAAGAAAAAGAAATAAAGCAACTCTTTTTAGGATAATCTGTGATGTCCATAAAGACACGAAACTGATGATCCCGGGCACGAATCTCTTCCTTCAAGGTCAAGAAAGACCTCAAAGTGTCAGTGTGGAATCCCGTTGAATGACGATCAAACATTTATTAAGAAATGTTGAAAGGCTTCTTTTAATTAGGTTAACTTGGTGTAGTTTCGCTTTGATTCATCAATTCAATTCTTGATATAAGAATGAAAGTGAACAAAGTACTTGTGAGACCGGTGTAGTCTGTTGAACAAGTAGATAGGATTTGATTTTAAAGAAGCTTGGATTAATATGAAATCTCAGATAAAGAAATTAAAACTAGATCCCTTGGGAAGAAATGTTATGGTGTGTAACAATTTCATTGGAATCACGAAAAAAAAATTGAGATTCCATGAGGGTACATTCGTCAATTCTTTAGTGAAATCTTGATCAAATTAATTGGTCACCGTCAATTCGTTGGTATTGAATTTTGGGTTTCACTCAGCTCGTAGTGGCACAAAACTAAGATCATAAACACAGATGTTGTGTAACCATAAACCTCAGTGGTAGTTTCTGAGAGTCTCAAGGGTTACAGTGATGAAACGAATGTAATGGAGAAGTGTAATAGAGAAGGTGTAAGAAGACATAGTACCTCTGCTGCGAAAATAAGGACCAAGCAGGAGACTCTTAACTCATGTGAGAAGAGAGTGAGGTAGCTCACGATTAGAATAAATGAGTTAGCCTTATTGGGAAGACAAAGTTTGTGTATACCAGGTCATGAAGGCTATTATTCAAAATCTTATGAGGCTTGGGACACATACAACAACATGCTTCTAGGGACACTTAAGTAAGTCATCAAATATATCCCCATAAACGAATAAGCACACAAAGAAAAATAAATAAAAATATTTTTGGAGTTTTTGAAATTTATAATAATAAAAAAAATTAATAAATAAAAATAAAAAAATAAGAGTTAAAATAAAAATAAGACCTAAAAAAAACTCTTGAAAAAAAAAAAATTAAATACCGAGCCCGAACGTTCGGTTGGTTTCGGTTCTGGAAAATTTTGAAAAACCGAACCCGAACCTTCGGTTGGTTTCGGTTCCACAAAATTTTGAATAACCGAACCCGAACCTTCGGTTGATTTCGGTTCCACAATATTTTGAAAAACCGAACCCGAACCTTTGGTAGGTTTCGGTTTTGGAATATTTTGAGAAACTAAGGAATTTAGATACACAAGAAATAAATACTGTAAACATAAACAAAAATAAAACAGTGCAAGAAATATACAACATAAAAACTACCTTTGAAGTAATGAGCGAGTTAGATGGTTGAACTGAACCCGAACGTTCGGTTGGTTTCGCTTCTTACGTTTGAGGTTGAGAGGTAGTGTGAGGAACTGACTCTGATTCCATCATTCCTAGCCCTTGCAATATTTTATTGAATGATGCTTCTGGAAGAGCTTTGGTAAAGACGTCAGCCAGTTGATCAGTGGTTCTTATGAAGTGAACTTCGACATTTCCATCTTCCACATGATCTTTGATGAAGTGATACCTCAGTGCTATGTGTTTGGTTTTAGAGTGCTGCACTGGGTTATGATAGATCCTAATTGCACTTTCAGAGTCACAATATAGTGGGATCTTCTTCATATTGAGTCCATAGTCTCGAAGTTGACTCTGGATCCAAATCACTTGTGATGTGCAGGATGCAGCGGCAATGTATTCCGCTTCGGCAGTAGACAGCGACACACATGTTTGTTTCTTGGATTGCCAACTGACCAATTTCCCATCAAGAAATTGACAGCCACCAGTTGTGCTTTTACGGTCGAGTCCACATCCTCCAAGGTCAGCATCAGAATAGGCTTGAACGAAGAAGCCTGAATTGGATGGATACCACAGACCTAAGGAGGTGGTTCGCTTGAGATAGCGTAGGATGTTCTTTACTGCTAGCATGTGAGGTTCTCGTGGGTTAGCCTGAAATCGAGCACAATAACACACAGAAAACATGATATCAGGCCTGCTAGCAGTTAGATACATCAGTGAGCCTATCATTTGACGATAGAGTGTGATGTCGACAGCCGGTTTGTCTAGAGATGAGGTAAGCTTGGTGCCGAATGCCATTGGGACTTTGACTTTTGAGTCTCCCATCATTCCAAACTTCGCTAGGAGAGTTTTCGTGTAAGCTTCCTGATTGATAAAGATGCCTTCGGGTCCCTGTCTTATATTTAAACCAAGGAAAAAATTAATAGGACCCATTGAGCTCATTTCGAACTTAGTCTCCATCAACTTTCTGAATTCAGCTGTTAAGCTGGGATTCGTGGAGCCAAAGATGATGTCATCGACATAAATTTGAACTATCATAAGGTGGTTACCTTCCTTTTTGCGAAAGAAGGTTGGGTCAACCGAACCTTGTTTAAATTTAGACATCTTTAAAAATTTTGTAAGCGTTTCATACCAGGCTCTCGGAGCTTGTTTGAGGCCGTACACAGCTTTATCCAGAATATAGCAATGATTTGGATACTTTTCGTTCACGAACCCAGGAGGTTGCTCCACATACACAGTTTCTTCGAGTTCTCCATTGAGAAATGCACACTTGACGTCCATTTGGAAAACCTCAAAGTTTTTGTGAGCAGCATAGGCCAGAAATATTCTAACCGATTCTAGCCTAGCTACTGGAGCGAACGTCTCTTCGTAATCTATTCCTTCCTCCTGACAGTATCCCTTGACTACCAGACGAGCCTTGTTCCTTATGACATTACCTTCCTTGTCCATTTTGTTTCTAAAAACCCATTTAAGACCAACAACCGAAGCATCTGGAGGAGTTGGAATGAGGCGCCAGACTTTGTTCCTTTCAAACTCGTTCAGTTCGTCTTGCATTGCTTGAACCCAATCAGAGTGATCGAGGGCAGTGTTCACTGTCTTCGGTTCAACTTTTGATACGAATGAGTTAAACATACAAAACTCTACCTTTGAAAATAAGGATGTCTGTTTTGCCTTCAGTTGAGATCGGGTCAGAACCTTTTCAGATACATCACCAACTACTTGAGAGATAGGATGATCTCTTGTCCATTTGGTAAGAGGAGGGTAATTCGGATCGAAGGTTGGATCTAGTTCAGCGTTGATCATCTCTTCTGGCTCAGATTGGCTATCGTAATCAGGCGTCATATCATCATGCTCCCCCTCAATTGACGAGTCTTGAGAAACATGATGTTCATGGGTTTCTTGTGGTGCTGGATTATCAGGCGTTGAAGCACCTTCGTTTGGAGGGGCATCTTTGGTTGGAGAGGCACCTTCGGTTGGTGAAGGACCTTCGGTTGAAGTAGTAGAGCTTGGCTCCCCCTGGACTTGTGAGCTTGGCTCCCCCTCGACATGAGAACTTGGCTCCCCCTCGACTGAAACAGTGTTGGTTGGAGATTCATCAGTGGGCGATTCTCCTTCATGCATTCTTTTTGCAGCATCTTCGACAATTTGCTTCATATGATCAATTTTATTGTCAGCTGCGCCTACTTCTGAGAGAGAAGCTTTTTCCGGTTCGTCAAAGAGTTCCAGAAAATTCTCGTACAAATTGGCAATCGAGACTGTGACTTGGCCAGTTTGAGGAAAGATTTCCCCGGCAGTGCCAGTGTCATCTATGGCCTGTAGCTTCTTGACATAGTTATTGTCGAAGGTCACATAGTATGTCTCTTCAATCCTTCTTGATCGTTTGTTTAGGACCCTGTACGCCTTGGATGTGAGTGAGTAACCCAGAAAGATTCCCTCGTCAGCTTTGACATCAAACTTGTTGCGGTGTTCTTTAGAGTTAAAGATGAAACACCTTGAGCCAAACACATGGAAAAATTTCACATTGGGTTTTCTGTTATTTATTATCTCATATGGTGTGAGCTTGAATCGCTTATTGAGATAGGACCTGTTCTGTGTATAACAAGCAGCAAAAATAGCGTCAGCCCAAAAATAAAGAGGTAAGGAAGCGAAACTTAACATAGTTCGGGCAGCTTCACACAAAGATCGGTTTCGTCTTTCGACTATTCCGTTCTGTTGTGGTGTGTAGGGAGCTGAGAAATTATGACTAATTCCCTTTTCTGCAAGAAACTCTTCAAACTCCTTGTTCTTGAATTCGAGGCCATTGTCGCTCCTGATGTTTCGAACGACCTTCTTGAGCTGGACTTCAATCTGCTTAATAAATGCTTTCAGCTTTTGAGTCGCTTCAGATTTGAGCTTTAGAAAGAACACCCATGTAAATCGTGAGAAGTCATCAACGATAACAAGAATATACTTGCTACCACCGATGCTTTCGATAGATAAAGGACCACACAAATCGATATGAAGCAATTCGAGTGGTTCAACAACTTTTGTGTTAATTACGGATGGGTGACTTTGACGACTCTGCTTTCCCATTTCGCATGCAGCACATAGATGCTCTCTGTCAAACTTGAGCAACGGAAGACCCCTAACATGACCTCCAGTGACAAGTCGGTTGATATCTTTGAAATTGAGATGAGAGAGTCTTCTGTGCCACAACCAGCTTTCGTCGGATTGAGCTTTGGATAGCAGACATATGGCTGGGTTTCCTTTGATGGGTTTCATGTTTAGAGGAAACATTTCACCCTTTCGCTCTGATTTCAGAATCACTTTCTTTGTCTTTTTCTCTATGATTTCAGAACCTTCATCATCGAATGAAACTTTGAGACCTGTACCTCCAACAAGCTGAGATACACTGATGAGGTTGTGTTGGAGTCCTTCCACATAGGCCACCTTCCTTATTGTAAAGTCACCATTCGTTATCATCCCGTATCCCTTTATGGTGCCGAAAGAGTTATTTCCAAATTTAACGTTGCCACCATTTGCAAGAGATCTGTATTCCCTGAGCTCCTCTTTCCTCCCTGTCATGTGACGCGAGCAGCTACTGTCGATGTACCATTCTTCGTCAAACTGCTCGTCACTCATAACCTGCAAAAATTAAGCAGATTTAGGAACCCAAAGTTTCTTGGGTCCATGTGAGCTTTTCATGGGAACTGAAATAGTAAGAGAGATGTCAACTAGATATGTTCGTTTTATTAGAGTTGTTTCATCTTTCTTTTTAATGGTATAGACTTTTATTTTGTTAGGATTGGGTGTGTTCGTTTTGGACTCTGGTTTGGGTTCATCAACCTTCTGCTTTCCCTTCTGTTCAGCTGATGAACGAGGTTTTTGAGAACCAATGGAATTAGCTTTAGAGCAAGATGGAGACGAATGGGTGGAAGTAAAAGAACGAGAAGAATTAGGAAGAGAGGATTTGGATGGAGATGTCTTCCTGGCTGATGACTCTAGGTGACCCTTTTGCTTTTGATCGTTGGAGGGGCTGACCTTCGAGTTTTGTTCTCTTTTGATTTCTGAGCCGAACCTCTGTGTTCGGTTGGAGTTGTTCTTGGAACCGAACCTTTGGTTTCGGTCGAAGTCCTTTTCAGAACCGAGCCCTTGCTTTCGGTTGGTGTTTTCTTGCGAACCGAACCTTTGCTTTCGGTTGTTGGAACTTTCAGACTTTCTTACAGGATTGTTTTCATACTTCAGATTCTTGTCCTTGTGTGAATAGTATGCATTCTAGGAGTGCCAGAATTGTTTCCTTTCAGAAAGGTTTTTCCTGTATCTTTGGTTCCTTTCAATCTTCCTATCCCTCATCTGCTTAGGTTGATGATGAACATTAGCTTTCGTTTTCGGTTTCTCCTTGGCTGGTTCCTTTGAAGTTTCACTTTGAGCCGAGGGAGCAGAGGGAATATCCGAAGAAGATCCAGTTTGCACTGAGGGAGTAGAAGGAATGTCTGAAGAGGTTTCACTTTGTGCTGTTGGAGTAGAGGGAATGTCTTCTTTTGCTGATCTCCCATCCTCCTGAGGAATATTTTTCATAGCACTGGTGCTTGGCTCACCGAAATTATCGGGCTTATTCAATGGTTTAGGTATGTATCTCCCTTTTCTCATCCAGGAGGTTCTTTCAGATAGCCCAACGGTTTCGTTTCCATTATCTATTCGAGCTTCCCAGAAGTACTCATCACAGCCATCAGCATTGTCTTCGTTAACAATAGCTGTGAGTTCAGCTGTTTGATGTTCGGTTACTCCAGTCACCTTGTATACCTGATTCGGAGTAGTCCTGACCTTTTGATACACAACAGCTTTTTCTACTAATTTCGGGGACTTTTGTTGGGACAATCTAGCGAATTCCACAGAATTTTCAGAAATCAGATTTTTGTGGTTTTCAGTTTCGCTTTTAACAAATTCTGAGCAGTCAACCGTATCCTCTACAGAAATTTCACTCATGTTTTCGTCCTCGTTAAGCTCAGATGCATTTTCAACATTGATTTTGTTTTCTGAGCTTACATTGGCGTTTAGAGAGTCAAATTTTTGCATGGTTTCGGTTCTCAGTTTAAGTCGGTCATTTTCGTCCAAAAGGTTTTTGAGCATGTCCTTGTGGTCTTTGGATTTAATGAAGGACTCAATTTTGTCCAGTCCATACATGTAAGTCGGATTGACATCATCAGACGATATCACACTCTCACATTTGTAGGCTTCGGCATCGATTTCATCCTCCTTAAATTCTAGGAAGGGCAAAATCATGCGATGGATCTTTTGGCCTATCTCACAATCCAAGTGAAGTTGAGTAATATTGGAATATAAACGTTTAGCTATTAAACAAAAAACATTTCGTTGTTTTAACAATTTCAAATTGTCTCTCTGCAAATAAATGTTTTCGTCTTTAACTTTAACTAATTCTGACTCTTTTAACTCAATCCACATTCGCCGCTCCTCACTCTTCGACGCTACCCTGCTTAATTGATCAGTCAGGTTAGAATTGGTGACTCGAGTTTGAGTTAAGCTACTATCTAAATGAGAAATTCTTGTATTGACATTTTTTAGTTCTTTCTCATATGAGGATGATGGTACTTTGGATGAAATGAAAACAGATTGTACCTTCTTTATCAGTTCATCGAGCTCATTGAACTGCTGGCTGAGTGGTTTGGCCGTAAAGCACATATCCTCCTGCACCTTCGGTCCATTGCTTCCTCCATCGGTATTGTATCCCCTCATTTGAGATACGTCAGTCACCATGAAGCATTTTCCACCACTGCTTTCCTCCTTAGCCACATAAGCCTTTCCATGAGTAGGCTTCCTCACTTCTTCGTCTTCTGAGTCAGTAGACCAAACTTCTGTGCTACCGAACTCATCGTCATTAACCGAACCCTGCACAATAAGAGCATTAATAGAAGGGTTAGCGGTAGACTTCTTCTTTCTCAACTCATCCAATCTCTTCTGCAGCACAACTTCCTCATCATTTCCATCGTCCTTTTCAGCCATCTTCTTAAGAACACAGTCCTTAGCATAGTGGTTCTTGCCACCACAATAGAAACAGCTTACTCCGGAATCGCCATCTGCTTTCGGTTCCTTCTTGGGCTCCTCAGCTTTCGGTTCATTGTTCGCTTTTTCCGAGCTGTAACTCCCCTGCCAGTTTCGGTTTTTGTTGCTGGGGAATCTCTTCTTTATGAACCTCTTAGGATTGGATACCATCATGGCATAATCCTCAGTTGTGAGGTCATATTCTTCCAAGTTGAGCTCTTCATCCTCCATCACAGCTTTACTTTTAGATAGGAGGGCCAACGAACCAAGACTAGAGACAACATTCTTCTCTTGAACCACAATCTTCTCTTGCGACTTTAGAATACCCACCAGTTTCGCCAAAGAGTATGATTTAAACTGTTCATGGGCTTTGACTGTGGAAACAACTGCTCTCCATTCAGATCTTAGTCCGTTCAAGAAAGTAACCTTTTTGTTCGATGAGCTTCCTTTCAATATCGTGTTTGATTATCTTGCTGAGAAGATGATTGAAGCGATCAAACTTCTGGGTCACTGTTTCTTCGGCCCCTTTCCTGAATTCACCAAACTCAGATAGAAGCAAGGTTTGGATGGAATGTTCAAGATCTTCGTCTGTGGAATACAGTTCGCGAAGTCTATCCCATACTTCCTTCGCCGTAGTGCATGAGCTGACCAGTCTGAATGTGTCGGACTGAAGGGCGAATCTGATCAACCTTAGCGCCTTAATATTGCACTGGAATTTGTCTTTTTCATCTTGCGCACTATCCGTCACGTCTTTAAGCAGATCGTTGTACTCTTTTTGCGTCTTAATGATTCTGGATGTTGCAGAATGTGAAAACGGTCCATTGATGATGGCTTCCCAGATGAGATAACCATTGTCCTCCGATCCAATCACGTAATCTTCAAAATGATGCGCCCATACTTCATAGTCATGGGTGTATAAGATTGGAATCTTTGTCGTCGAACCGATGCTGTTGGAAATATTAATGGGATTTGATTGCGTCGCGTCCATTATGATCGTAAAAACCTGTTCAAAGATCAGACTTGTAATAAAGCAGATTAGGGCAAAACAATAAATATCAAGATACGTCAATTAAGATGACGGCTCAATAAATATCGATGATTGCGGAAAACCCTAATGGAAATCCTTTTCACAGAAAAAATGTGTATCGATTACACAGCCTGCTGCTCTGATACCAATTGATGAGATTAAAACAACTTTTAATCTATGAAGATCGATTAGATCTTGAACAAGTATATGAATATGAAACAGTAAAAACGCAATAATAAGAACAAACAGCTTGAATCAAACGTGTCGAATGATTAAATAAAATCCTTAGAAGAGCTAGATTAAGAACATCAACTGTAAAGGATTGGAAGATTACAAGAACGATTACAGAAAAATATTGTACTCTTGATCAATCGCTATATCGATAATCTCTCTAGAATCTTAACCTAATATGCATGCAAGCATTTAACTTATATACAATACATAAAAGGCTCTCGGTTGGACAGGCCCAAACCGGAGAATACAAGGCTAAACAACGAGTCCAAAAGACGCAACATCAAAACTATCTACAGCCCAACAGCCATCAAAAAAATACATGAACGGTAATGGATCATATAAATGTGAAACATACGAGTTTTGGGCTTCAAAATGAATCGATGAACCGTAACAATTATTATTTTGATTTTGGGTCAAATTTTGAATCGAACAACCAATGAAAATTCGAGAATCAAATCGAACAAATGAATATGAGATTGGATTGGGCTTTGATCAAAAGAAATTATTGGATCACAACAATTGGGTTTTTCAAAGAAAATTTGATCCAATGAGTCAAACGATCAAAAACTCAAGAATGCAAAGCACGAATCCAAATATTACGAGAGATCATAGAGAGAGACCCACAAAAATTGTTCAAATTGCGAAAATATTTTCCAAACCGAGAATTGTTCTTCAAATATCACCTTGATCTTGAAGACCCGCTCTGATACCAATTGTAGTGACAAAGAACATGGCTTGGCATGCGGAATTAAAGCTTGCACAATTTGACCATGGTGATTTGGGTGCTAAAAGATATATTCGATCATAGTAAATGAGTACAAAAATGGATCTAGTCTGGAGCTTCATAAATATCTCACTCACTAATCACTATGACTACATCTCTCAAGCACACATCTACAAGTTAACAAACCCACTTTATATAGAGGTGTTTACATGTCTCTCTCTCTCACTCTCTATCTCTCATGTGTCATAAGGCTAATACTCCACATGCAAGTGGGTTTTACAAAAGTCAAACATTTACAAAGTCAATCATGAATAACTTTGCACCCCAACATAATTACTTTGAATAGAATAAGTGTCACACCCCGAAACCGATGGCAGAAACGTTCCGGGGCGGAGGATGTCATGAAGTATCGCAACCAATGTACATAGTAAGCATAGTAAACACAACCATTACGTTACATAGGAAAATTTACATTTGTTTGAAAGTAAAGTGTTACAAGTGTTATACATATATATATCATATGAACAAAAGTTAAGACGAGTCTTCTATATGCTCCGACTTCTCCAAAAGAGCGCGGGGTACCTGTCTAATATGGACCTGAGAATACAAGCAGTTTAAAAATCAGCATAAAGCTTGTGAGTTCATAAGCGGTTTCTTTTTCTGAAAAATGAACAAGTTTCCTTTGGTTTTCTGAAAAGTTATGAATCCAAGAAAATCCCATATTTTCTTATAAGTAAAGTTTAGTTATCCATTAGTTACACGGTCTAGTAAGAACAGTTCAGTTATCCGAGGAAAAACCCTTATTTTCCAAAAAGTTTGTATTTGATTATCGAATCCAAATGTAATGTACAAGTATCTACCATACTTAAAATGTTTGTGTGAAGTTTCCTGAAAGCCTGGTTATCCTTGAAATGTATGTTAGTTTTAACACGTATATAAAACTATTGTGTGGAAAGTAAACTAATTCTTAAGGTTATTAGCTTACTAAATTCATTATTACCAACAAGTAAATCTTCGTTATCTAAATTGCGAGTTCCATAACCATACGATAGACTAGATATGGCAATAATAAGTCCAAATCATATATGACTTTCGTCACCCTTGAACCTTTCGGTTTGGCTATAGCTAGCAGCCAGGCGCGGGATAGTCAGCCCCGTATAGATCTATACACTCAAGTCACACTCTCCCTCCAGGAGATTCTTGTTATGGGGCGATCCTCCACTCGCGTATCTCTGTGGAGTCTTACAGAGGACGTGTCTCCAATTACTAAGATTAACGAATTTACAAGTAATAATGCGGAAAATCCTGTTTTAGATTCTAATTACAAAGGGCGGTCCTCCACTCGCGTATCTCTGTGGAGTGTTACAGAGGACAAATAAAAAGTACTAAACTAATGCCTTTAACAATAATAAAGTGGAAAATCATGTGAGAAACATATATTATAACAATGTATAATAATATTTGAAAACTAACTCTGCAAGTCAAACTGTTGGTTAATACGGTTTTGATTGTTAAAAGCATGTGGAATATGAAGCATTTCAAATGAAATAATAAGTTTGAGTACAAGATATCCTTTTACTTTTGCTTGTATCCCCCTGAAAACATTGAAAAAACACGGAAAAGGGTATATGGGTATGAACTCACCAGACGAGAATTGTGTCGGTTTTGATGCTAAACGTCAGTTTGAGGCTTGAAAACGTGCGAGGTTCCTATGTAATATGAAGAGATACACATTTGTATCTAATTAGGTTTTGGACTAGTAATCAAATATGAATAAACACTTCGAGAAGCAAAAACACTTCATTACAAGTGTTTAGAGTGACCCGGGTAGCATCTAAGGGTGTGTATGACTTAGGCATGGAGTTTACTCTTCAAGAGTAAACTCTTAGAGGAGTTTTCGGCCCTAAAGACCAAATCCCCATGATTTTACGGCCGTAAACTCATGGGTGGTGCTCTTGGGTGCTAATTAGCCTTAAAACACTTGAGGGATGATGCTAGGTTTGGTTCTAGGGCGTTGGAAAGGGATTAAACCAATCATATGGACCATTTGATGAGTTTACGGCAGTAAAATAGGAGTTTATGGCCGTAAACTCTCACCTACTCAATCCTTATGTGTTTTGATGATCCTAGGTTAATCACATGTGATTCTAACTCATTTTACAAGTCTTGGATGGAATTTAGGGCATCATTTGACCATGTTATAGGAGTTTACGGCCCTGGAACCTTTCCTTGGGGTTTTACGGCCGTGAACTCCTAAGGGGGTAGTTTTCTTGATGATTAAGGTCCCTAACACACTTGTGGTTGCTTCTAGACTTTATTCCAAGGCTTAGGAGGTGTTTAAGGGGCATCTTAACACCTAAAATGGTGTTTACGGCCTAAGAAAAGGGGTTTACGGTCCAAGCATGATCTTGGGCCATAAACTCATGTTTATCCCTTAAATGATGAGTTTATGGTGTTCCTAGTCCATTCAAATAAGTCCTTAAGTCATTTCCAAGCTCCAAAAGTGATTTGGGAGGGTTTTGGGGCTCAAAAACCCCTTTTATGTGTGTTTGCGGCCCAAGACTATTCTAGGACCGTAAACAATTGATTTTGGCCCTATTCCATGATTTGAACACGAATTTGAAGGCTAAGGAAGCTAATGTATGAGTTAGGGTAGTTACCTTATCGATTTGGAGCTTGAATTGAGTGATTTTGGGACCTAGAACTTGGATTTGAGGAGAGAGAGTAGAGAGAGAGTGAAAAAGGCTTCAAATGAGGTCCTTTGAACTTTATATATGGGTTGAGTTTGAGGCATTGTGGAATTCTACCCGATACTGACGTTAAACGAGGCTTTTGGTCGCACCCGATTAAGTTGTTGTAACCCAATATGGTCGAAACTAAAAGTTTTCCAATTACTAAATTGGGTTGTTTTCATGAGTTTCTAACGGGTTTGGATACTTAAGAGGTCATAATAAAAGTCTTAAATTAATTGACTTAATCCAAAAACGAATTCGGAACAATTCGCTAAAGACGAGTTTTATGGACGGAAACGAGTTACGGCGATGAGACAGACTTCGGGTTGTCACAATAAGCTAAGCCTATATATATTTATATATATATATATATATATATATATATATATATACACACACATACACATACATATATATATATATATATATATATATATATATATATATATATATATATATAATATTCAATAATTAAATAAGAGAGATGATGAGGTTATTAGAACCAAAAACATTCAAATCATCATCATTTGACACTTATTTACCTCTGGGAAATATACCAAACGACATAATTTTATATTTCTAGATAATACTGGTACGATACATATCAAGTAAACAATCCCCCTTGAAACATTTAGGACATTTTGGATTAGCATCACACACCATCACATGAATGAAACAATTAACACAACTCATTAAAATTAGTTGTGACCCATGGCCTAGTTCTAGTTTAGTAGTCAAACTATAGTATGATACTTGTAAGGATGGTGACGATGAAGCCCATAGTATGTATGGCTCATTATTTCCGTTTGTTCTAGGTGGAGACATCTTCAGATCCAAATTGAAATCATCAAGCTTTGATGATATCTTCTTGAAAAATTGTTCCAAATTGGTATAATTGTTGCTTTTCAAGTTGTTTGTTGGAACCATTGAGATCTATAAAAGTATAGAGTGTTAATACGTTACCATTTCAAGTAAATTCTATGATGAATTGATGGATATACTTTTTTAAGATACCTACTAAATTGGTGTTAATCTAATAAATAAAGAGATCAAGAAAATAAGCAATTATTTTAAAGGGAAAAGAAATAGTCACCTTATTAAACTTTTGCCTTTTTGCTGATTTGGATTTATCATGAACCTCCATTTCATTCTTTAAAAAACATAGATTTGAATGACACTTATGATTTTCATTGAGAAGATATTGATTCGTGTCACTCAAATTTTCATATGATTTTATGGTTTTGGCATCCTTTAGGTGATGGCCATAAGCTTTTACCATTTTGGAGAAACCTTTATTGTGCCAACATGTTAGTGAAGAAGATATGAATGTGAAAGAAATGGTTGCAAAAAAATGTGATAGCATTTCATTTATTTATAATAACCAACTGATATAAATGAAACATTGAATGGTGAGTTATCCATGTGAATGACGACATATTCTATTCTATGACATAGCTCATTCTGAGCTGTCCTGGGAATTGATTAGCGGTAAAAGTGCCTCGTGAATCGTATGACTATATCTATAACGTATACATATATAAAATTATGAATATAAAAATCAAGCACAGAAATGGAAAACCTTATGTTGTTTTTGAATTTGTATAATTATGTACCAAAATAAACATATCTATTACTATAAAGTACCTTCCATAGTGGCTAACATATAACATATTTTACATCTTTTAGAGAAAAAAAACACATTTTTACATATATAATATTTAAGCCATAAATCTCATTTTATATATGAATTTTTCATATATGTAATTGTAACGTCGCAAAGTTAAAAATACATTTTTCGTTTAATATTAAAAGCAATCGTTTCGGTGACAAATTTAAAGATCTAAATAAAACCATTTAATTTAAAACATTGATCAAAGTATGAACATCTGAGTTAAAACTGTAAGCACAAAGAATAACGACTGTCCCAAGATACCACCTACATCACATAATAGTGGACCCTACCTTAAGGGTATATTTCAACCCATGAGAATGCTATGATCCACCCATAGTCTTACAATCACTTTTCTTGCTATAGCCCCACTGCAGTCTTTACTGCTATTGTCCCCCCCCCATAATCTTTCATACTTATGCCATGGTCTCCCCATGCTCTTTCATAACGTTTTCATTGTCCTCCTACGGTCTTTCATACAATTTAATTTCATGGTACCTTGATGGTCTTTCATGCTAGAGTTACAAAGACAATCTAGCATACCATGACACAAAATATCCTACATATTATGGTAAGAAGACACACATAAAATACTCAACAGAAGCTCAACAACAACCTCAAAAACATAACCGCTAACCAAATCTACCTAATCTAAACCAATACAAGTCCTTAGTTAAATATTAAATATTTCCCAAGTTTGACCAAAAGTTATCCTGGCAAAAAAGTCAACGGTTAACCAACTATCGACCACCATGCCACGGTCAATCCGATTGGTCGCATAATGGTTATTATTGGGCAAAATAGACACATGATAAGCAAACCACCATGACGTGACCCAACACCCACCTCGACATGGTGAGTGTTCAAAATAACTTAATGTATTAAGCACTTAACGCTTATCTTCCAGAGTTCAAAAGCTTAGATCTGGATCGATTACCTCACGGTATAGATAAATTTTCCAAATTTATCCATTTCTTCTACTCAGTAAGTGATGTTCTTGAACCCTACCTAGAATTAGGGTAACATGAAGGCGGACCTGAAGAATGAGTTTGAGAAAGTTCTGCAGTTTTTCAACTGTGATCAATCCAAACCAGCAGGAACTCCATTGGCGGCTCACTTTAAGCTTTGCCCAAACACTATACCCAATATTAATGAAAAAGGAAGTACGTGAACAAGGTTCCATACTCAAGTGTTGGTGGAAGACTTATGTATGCAATGGTCTGTACCAGACCTGATTTGGCTTATTTAGTTAGTATGGTAAGCAGGTTTATGAGTAATCCAGGGAAGGCTCATTGGGAAGCTGTCATGTGGAACAACTAATACTTTAAGGGAACGACGGATGTTTTCTTGGTGTGTTGAGCCAATTCAAAAACTGACTTTGTTGGACATGTTGTCTCTAATTATGGTGGTGAGTTTTTAAAGTGCGGGACACAGACGTGCTACATATTCACTTTGTTCGGATGTTCCATTAGTTGGATGTCAACATTACAAGATACGTTGCTTTGTCTACACATGAATCCAAGTATATGTCCATGATGGAAGGAATAAAAGAGGAGATATGGTTGCACATGCTTATTAAGAGTCTTGGTCTGAAGGTAGAGAAGCCTATTTTGTATTATGACAATCAAAGTGCTTTGAGTCTTACTAAGAAACTAATGTATCATGAAAAGACAAAATACGTTGATATCAGGTTGAATTTCATTCGGGATATTCTAGAAGAAGACAAGTTTTCAATACTGAAGATTGACACCAAGGAGAACCTAGCAGACATGTTATCAAAGTCGTTGCCTACGGAGAAGTAAACAATTTACTTGGACTTAGTAGATGTTCGTAAGAGGTAGGTCCTTTGGGGGATGAAATGGCAGGAATCGAGAGGAAGTTCTTGCTCGATGTGAAGTTCATATAATTCCAAGGTGGAGATTGTTAAATGTGACCGGGCAGGAATCCGGTATTTCAGATAGTTGGCAGACAAGTTGGAACCAGGGAGGTCTCTGCTACATTGGAAAGCAGTTAGAAGGCGGAGTGGTGGTCCAGGAAGTAGCTATGATTTGAGGTTTTGTGTGAGAGTGGGGTAACTAGTTGATTGAGAAATGCTAAGTCACTCGCATTGGGATTAAATAAGAGTCATGGTCTGAAGGTGGAGAAGTCTATCTTGTATTATGACAATCAAAGTGCTTTGAGTCTTGCTAAGAACCCAATGTATCATGAGAAGACAAAACACGTTGATATCAGGTTGAATTTCATTTGGGATATTCTGGAAGAAGACAAGTTTTCAATACTGAAGATTGACACCAAGGTGAACCTAGCAGACATGTTATCAAAGTCGTTGCCCACAGAGAAGTAAACGTTTTACTTGGACTTATGTAACGACCATAAAATTCCAACCAATTTAAACTTTTCAAAAACAACCCAATTTCATAAAATTATTACAAAAAGGTTTTCAATACAATTATTTCAGAGTCTTCCCATAATCACATCACAAAACATAATCATGAGGAGCGGTACGATCACGCCTTTGCCTTGCCACGGTCTCCTGAAGAACCTGAAAAACATTAAACCACAACTGTAAGCCCGAAAGCTTAGTGAGATATCCCCAAAATACCAACCACAAATACCATACACGCACAACATGCCATATCCTAACGGAACACAAAACAGCCATGCACTTCGGTCTACTAGGTGACTGGTCCGCCGCACCGGCCTTCAGTCCACCTGGTTCGCCCTCCGAGTCTAACCACATACATCGAGTCTATAATGTGATCGGTCCGCCTGCACCGAGCCTTCAATCCATCTGGTCCACTCCCTGAGTCTACAATATGACTCGTCCGCCCGCACTGGGCCTTCAGTCGGCCTGGTCCACTCTCCGAGCCTCGGCACGTCTGGTCCGCCCTCTTTGGGGCCTACAGCCTATCCGGACCGCTCGTTGGGCCTTTGGGATAACCGGTCCGCCCTGGGTATGTTGGCCTACAGCACAAAGCATGTCCTGCCTCAACCCAACCCCAGTCCAAACAACCATGTGCACATAAACATTCAAACATGCATCCAATCAAACCGATCTAGCAGATCACAAAGCATAACATCGTCCTAACCAGGATACCGACCTAACAGGTCACTAGCATAGCATCATCCTATATACCAGGATTCCGACCTTAACCAGGTCTCTAACATATACCATTCTAACTACCAGGATGCAACATAGCAAAGCAATAACATAACAACGATACCCGGATCACAATCCGATAAAGGGCCGGCCTTGGTGCCGTAGACCCTGTTGATATAGTGAGGATAACTCACCTCGTAACTGCCGACTGAACAGATAAGCCCAAGCTGCTCCGACCACTGACACGATCTCCACCACTAGCCATCACCAACACTGAACTCAAAACAATATCCAACAATTACCAAAATGCCCCTGGAAGTCAACTGGTCAACCCTTCGTCAAAGTCAAAGTCAAAGTCAACCCCTAACTGACTCTACTTGCCGAGTCAACCCGATGAATCACCGAGTCCCCATGCTCAGAACTTCCCCCAATCCGCGACTCAACTCACAGAGTCCAACAACTCTGAGTCCTTTCACACTCGACTCACCGAGTCATCCCTTGGCTCACTGATTTACAGCTCAACCAGAAGAAAGGTTAGGACCTCACGACCAGACTCGCCGAGTCCAAGAACAGACTCGTCGAGTCCAAGGCTATTTGCAACCAACTCGCCGAGTTCCTGCCCATCTTCAACCAACTCGCCGAGTTGTTCTTCCAACTCGTCGAGTTTCAGTCTATCTTCAAGCAACTCGCTGAGCACACCCTTCTGACTCGCCGAGTACCCCTAGATCTGAAACCATACAGAGGCTTTCCAAGCCATGCAGAAGCTCTAAACCATAGATCTACCCTTCTACAAGCCATACATCACGTAAAGTGGCAAACTTTACGTGAATCCAAAGAGATCTAGACATTTTACACTCTAGGGCTAGGGTTTAGGACAAAAGAACTTCACCAACAACTCTTGATCATAGACTTTATGGCTTTCTGGATCATTAACAACCTAGATCTGAGGTAGCAACCTCAGATCTTACACCAAACTTGAGATGGACCTCATTTATGCCCCAAAACCCCCACAAATGATAGATCTAGATGCACAAAAGCTCAAACAGAAGATTATTACCTCAAATGAAGGCTCCCACTGATGAATGAACCAATTTTCTACAAATCCCCTTGCTCCACTCTTCTTTCTCTTCAATTTCCTTCCAAGATTACCTCCTCCAAGGCTCTAATCTCTCACCAAGGAAGGCTCACACGAATTTAGGGTTTCTGGAACTCAAAGGGAAGATAAAGAGGCTAGGGAAGAAGTGTTATGTTCTTTATATAGGGCTCAACCTCCGAAATTAGGGTTTTATCCACTCAGCACCAACTCTCCGAGTCCACCCATGCTACTCACCGATTTGGTCACTTAACACGCGACCAGAGTCGCGACCCTACTCGCCGAGTCCACTCGTGGACTCGCCGAGTTGCCCTTTCCCACTTACACTTTTATCCCTTCAACTTTACTTCTGATCTTCTGGGATGTTACAACTTAGTAGATGTTCATAGGAGGTAGGTCCTTTTGGGGACGAATGGCAGTATAGCAGAGGATTTCTTGTTCGATGTGAAGTTTAGAGGATGCTCAAGTCAAGGCGGAGACTGTTAAATGTGACCGGACAGGAATCTGGTATTTCAGATA
The DNA here is from genome assembly GCF_051521515.1 of Lactuca serriola. Taxonomy (NCBI): domain Eukaryota; kingdom Viridiplantae; phylum Streptophyta; class Magnoliopsida; order Asterales; family Asteraceae; genus Lactuca; species Lactuca serriola. The sequence goes on from NC_136415.1 coordinate 32,043,500, forward strand.
ATTGGCAGACTAGTTGGAACCAGGGAGGTCTCTGCTACTTTAGAAAGTAGTTAGAAGTCGGAGTGGTGGTCCAGGAAGTAGTTATGATTTGAGGTTTTGTGTGACAGTGGGATAACTAGCTGATTGAGAAATGCTAAGTCACTTGCATTGGGATTAAATAAGAGTCATGGTCTGAAGGTGGAGAAGCCTATCTTTTATTATGACAATTAAAGTGCTTTGAGTCTTGCTAAGAACCCATTGTATCATGAGAATATAAAACATGTTGATATCAGGTTGAATTTTATTCGGGATATTCTGGAATAAGACAGGTTTTCAATACTAAAGATTGACACCAAGGTGAACCTAGCAGACATGTTATCAAAGTCGTTGCCCATGGAGAAGTAAACGGTTTACTTGGACTTAGTAGATGTTCGTTGGAGGTAGGTCCTTTTAGAGACGAATGGAAGGATCAAAGACGAATTTATTGTTCAATGTGAAGTTTAGAGGATGCTCAAGTCAAGGTGGATATTGTCAAATGTGACCGGGCAGGAATCCGGTATTTCAGATAGTTGGCAGACAAGTTGGAACCAGGGAGGTCTCAGTTGCTTTTGAAAGCGGTTAGAAGGCGGCGTGGTGCTCCAGGTAGTAGTTATGATTTTGGATTGATTAGGAAATGTTAAGTCACTCGCAGTGGGATTAAATAATCTTAGAGTAATTGATTTGACCCTATTGCGCAGCTCTCGTCTAAGTCTAACCGTTACCGGGATAAATCTTCTACTCGAAGGATTATCTGAGCCTTCAGTCGAGTATAAGTGTTATGTAGCAGTATTTGGTCAGTGACATTGTTCCCTTGGAAGCAATGATGTCATCGGGGATCAGAAGTATTTTGTTGGTACAAAACTCTATGAGGTTGGCATTGTGGCAGTTTAGTATGGGAGGTCTGACAGGGAGTCAGACCATTGAGACTTTAGGTTTTGGAACTCAGGTGAGATAGGATTGGGTTTTATTCACGGAATTTTGGTTTCGTTCTTCATCGGGCTTGAAGAACTATTCTAAGGATGGTTTCAGCAGATCTGGATAGGCCATTGTATGCGTAGATTTGGAAGTGTTATGTTTGGTCTATTATTCGTTGAGAGTTTGAGATGGAGTTGTTTCAGGGTGGACGTTCTGTCAGGGAGTCAGACCATAATACATTTCGGGTGTCTTGGGAAGATTGTCTTATATGTAGAAATTCTGATTGTGTTCCTCAGGGTTGTTTTGATATTAGTGTTAATAAGGAGTGATTTCGAGGACGAAATCTAATTTAATTGGAGGAGAGTTGTAACAACCGGAAACTAGAAGATTAATTGTGGAATAAATCCCTTTTTCTAAGGACCAACTCGTTGAGTTGATGGTGACCAACTTGACGTGTTGGAGGATTTTGGGACACGCGTTTTTATAGACCAACTCGGCGAGTTGGTGAAGGAAACTCGACGAGTTGGACGCTGATTGAGAAATCCTAATTTTAGGTTTTTGCACCCTATTTAAACACCTTATGTCCCAGGTGTTGGCCTCATTTCCAGCCTCCATAGCCCCTAACCCGAATCTTGAAACCCTAGAGCCTCCTTGAGTGTTGTGAGCTCAGTGTGGGTGTGTTTTGGTGTGTTTGAAGCTCATTAAAGGAAGAGAAGCTTGGTGCAAGGAGGTGGTTCAAGTAGGAGCTTTCAGATCTTGATTCTCTGCTTCATTTCCAATATATTTCGCGTATAAAGTTCTAACCTTGCTTAATATTTGCTAAGATCTCTTCTTGGGTTGGATTGTCTGCTTTAAGCCATGGATGGGTGGTTGATGGGGAAGTAGAAGTCCCAAGTGTTTATTCTTTCAAATCCATGGTCTTCATGAGCTCTTTTGGCATAAAGGTGCCAACTTTATGAGTTTAAGGGCTTCATGCATCCATTAAGTCTTTCATTTAGCCCTTTTTGAGCTTTTGAACTGCTTCTAGTCATGCTTAATCGTAAAGATGGATACTTTACGTGGCCATCTGGCCTTATGGGTTCATATCTGCATTTTGGGGTATTATCTTTGATGATTAAGTGCTTAATGGTTAATCCCTTACTCATCTCGATCTCATATTGGTCGAGATCTGAGTGGTGGAGTCCCTAGAGTCGATAATGTTGACCTAATGTATTAAAATGTGAGTTTCTGGCAAACTCGACGAGTTAGCTTGGCTTTTTCGACTTCGCGGATTGTTAGATTAACTCGACGAGTTGAAGGATAAACTCGGCGAATTGGGTCAACTCAGGTTGTTGACTTTGACTGTTGACCTTCTCTTTTGACCAAGTTATTCGAAGGGGGTATTTGAGGTAATCAGCTTTGTAATCAACAAAATTATGGGCTTAGGATAAGACCTATATGGGATTGGGCCCAATTTGGAAAATTGGGCCATTAGTGGGCCTTTGTGGATCTTTTGATTTTGGGCCTCAATTTTAGTTCATGTTGGGGTCAGCGGTAAATGGTCATTTTACCCCAAGTATGGTTGGTGGGCCTTGGGATGGATTCCAATTGCTAATTGGGTGTTATTTTGATCTGATAATTCGGAGGTGTCGTCAGGGCAGCAGCTCGGGGAATTCTTTTAGTGAGATTCTGTATTCGAGGTGAGTCTCCTCACTATTTTATGGGTCAAAGGCACCAATGTCGGCCCATTTGGTTTGTGTATTGTAGGAAGGCCAAGGGGTGGCTCTTGGCAATCTGTATGCGAGACCAGAGTCTGAACTCTGGCAGATTATTGATTAGTAGTGGTAGAATTATATGCTAGTTGTCTCTGTGATGCTTGCATGGAAGACCAGGAGGTGGCTTCACAAAACATTATATTAGTATTTTAATTATACATAGATATATATATATATATATATATATATATATATATATATATATATATATATTAATCTTGTAATATTATATTAGTATAGGGTTGGATTTTAAACTTGTAAAATTCTAGGGTTTGAAATTTAAATTGTCTAAATTAAACTTTTAATCACAAAACATAAATTTCAAAACTTGAGGGCAAGTTTTAAACTTTTAAAAACATAGCGGTTCAAATAACAAATAATCTTAATTAACAATTAATTCCATAATTATCCATATTTGATTTATTTAATGATTTCTTGCAAAACAATTTTCCAATTTAATAAAATAATTAATCAATTATCACATAAGGAAACAAATATTTTATTAATTGATAAATATCTTTAATTAGGTCAAGAATATACTCATATATATCATAAAATCGGATTTATATTGATCTATATGATTAAGGTAAGTATCTCAAAGATAAACAAAAATGGCAAGTATCTCAAATATAAAAATCAAGCACAGAAATGGCAAACCTTATATTGTTTTTGAATTTGTATAATTATGTACCAAAATAAATATATCTACTAATATAAAGTACCTTCCATAGTAGCTAACATATAACATATTTTTCATAATTTAGAGAAAAACAAGCACATTTTTAAATATATAATATTTAAGCCATAAATCTCATTTTATATATGAACTTATCATATATGTAATTGTAATGTCCCAAAGTTAAAAATACATTGTTCATTTAATATTAAAAGCAATTGTTCCGATGACAAATTTAAAGATCTAAATAAAACCTTTTAGTTAAAAACATTGATCAAAGTATGGACATAAGAGTTAAAACTGTAAGCACAAAGAATAGTGAGTTCCCCAAGATATGACATACATCACATAATAGTGGGCCCTACCTTAGGGGTATATTTCAACCCATGTGAATGATATGATCCACCCATAGTCTTACAATCACTTTTCTTGCTATAACCCCCCCCCCCTACAATCTTTACTGCTATTGTCTCCCATAGTCTTTCATACTTATGTCGTGGTCCCCCATAGTCTTTCATACCATTTTCATTGTCATCCCATGGTTTTTCATACAATTTAATTCCATGGTATCCCGATGGTCATTCGTGCAAGAGTGACAAAGACAACCTAGCATACCATGACACCAAATATCCTACATAGTATAGTAAGAAGATGATGGGTTTTAGCCATATGAACACCCTATGTGCACATGCAACCCTAATGCTTGGATCTAGGTTTCTCTAATTGATCATACATTGAATCCAAGACTTCTAATGGCTAATATACAATAATAACAATATGAAATCAAAGATTTGAAGTTTACCTTGAATCACTTGCTTGATTTTAGAGCCACAATTGTCGCTCCTCTAATGGCTTACAAACACCAACTAGCAAGAAGATGATTTAGGAGAGAGGAGAGGGGAGGAAGAATTCGGCCAGGGTTTCCTTAGAGACAAGTGTGTCAAATTCCCTCAACCCATAGGGTCTATTTATACTAGTAAGGCTCCTAGGGTTTCACCCTTAAACCCTAATTGGATAACTTAAGCCCTAAGCAATCCAAATCCTTTCCATGATAAGCCTTGGACGAAATCTAAGCCTATCCAAAGCCCTAGAATTCGTCCCCCCTTATCCCTAAAGGATTTATAGCCCAAAGTGCAACTATCAAACATTTGACAGTTTATACCCCTTTATTTAATTAATCTCTTTAAGTCACCAAATTAATTCCAAATTAATTTATGACTTATATCAATCAAATAACAATATTATTATTCCTTATATTATTCTTATAATATATTAATAATATTCCTTCTCTCATTATAAATCATCCTGTAAAGTTGCTATGGTGAAGGCAACCCAAAAGGACGATGCTTAACTGGGTCAAATACTTGCCTGATATAGTTGTAGCCTTAGACATTATTCCAACAGAAGACTCACATAAAATACTCAACAGAAGCTCAATAGCAACCTCAAAAAATTAACCGATAACCGAATCTACCTAAATCCAAACCAAGATCCGTCCTTAGTTTAATATTAAATTTTACCCAAGTTTGACCAATAGTCAAGTTGGCAAAAAAGTCAACGGTCAACGGTCAACCAACTATCGTCCACCACGCCACGGCCAATCCACTTGGTTGCATAATGGTCATTATTGGACAAAAAAGACACGTGGTATGAAAATCAGCATGTCATGACCCAACACTCAACTCGACATAGTGAGCATCTAAAATAACTTAATGGTTTAAGCACTTAACCCTTATCCTCCAGAGCTCAAAAGCTCAGAGATTGATTTCCTCTGTGCATAGCTAAATTTTCCAAATTTATCCATTTCTTCTACTCAATAAGTCAAGTTCTTGAACCCTAACTAGAATTAGGGTAACATGAAGGTATACCTGAAGAATGAGTTTGAGATAAAGTATTTGGGAGCAGCAAAGAAGATACTGAGGATGAAGATTCAAAGGGACAGAAGAGCAGGGCGGTTATGAATTTCCAATAACAGTACATTGGGAAAGTTTTGTAGTCTTTCAACTGTGATCAATCCAAACCAGTTGGAACTCCTTTGGTGGCTCACTTCAAGTTTGGTCCAAACACTATAAAATGTATTAATGAAAAAGTAAGTACATGAATAGGGTTCAATACTCATGTGTTGTTGGAAGTCATATGTATGCAATGGTTTATGTATGTAATGGTCCATCGTAGCCAGAGTTTACTCAATAGGAACTAAGTCGCATAGTCGTCAGGGTTTAGGTACTAAGTCTCATCGTCGGCAGGGTTTATACAATAGGCACTAAGTCGCATAGTCACTAGGGCTTAGGCACTAAGTGTCATAGTCGCCAGGGTTTATATAACAGGCACTAAGTCGCATAGTCGCCAGGGTTTAGGCACTAAGTCTCATAGTCGCCAGGGTTTATACAACAGGTACTACGTCGCATAGTTGCCAGGGTTTAAGCACTAAGTCTTATAGTCGCCAATGTTTACTTATATCCCCTTTCATCCCTCGTTGTTCATCTACCCATGTTTTACCCAACATATTCGTAGTTATAAAATACATATACAATTTAAATCATTTAAAACATGTATAAAATCGTTCATCCAGCATAGATAACAAGTATATAGATAATATTCACACATAGCACGTAAGTTATACAAAGTACTTCATATCTATGTGTAAGCTGAAAGTAACTATGCACTCACTTGTTAACGTGGCAATTCCGAACTCAGACAACACTTCATTATCTCAAAACAATTTTCCCATGACAAAACCTAGTATCAATACCATTGGGCTTTAGTCTAACGTTAACCGCGACTAATTAATAGTCTAGCTATTACTACTATTATATAAGCGTTAAACAACACTCTTATATATCTCATAATAATAGCCCAAATAATTATTTTAAGGTCCTAATAATGTTACTATAATTAATTAGAAGCTATATTAAAAATAGTGTAGGCGTAGCTCACTTACAACGGGTTTTCTCGAAAACCGGGCTTCGCTTAGAGCAGCATTTCTGAACCGAAAGACCCTTTTTCTCGGGACTCCGGGAGCCGCAGGGCTTCCTTCGGGTGCTAGGGGGTTCCCTAAGGTTTAGGGGGTTGGAATGGGTTAGAGAGAGAAAGTAGCGAGAGAGAGAGAGAGAGAAGTGAGAAAGGTCTGAAAAACCCGGAACTCTCACACCCTTTTTAAAGCCTGCGAGGCCTCACACTATGCTGGGCGTAATGGTCGCATCGTACAACATGCGTCACAAGGCTACTGGGGCGACGTGGCCTGTTTCGAGACCATGCATTTCCGAGAACACGAGGCGTCCAATCTGTGTACGCGAGGTGTAGGATGCTGGGCATCTAAAAACCTATGCGGCGCATAGCGAAGCCAGGTGTTCGGATCCGAAGGCCAGACCATGATCAGCATGTGACGGCCTAGATCATGCCATGTCATCACTTTTGCATCAGTCTTGCAATTTTCCTTCCTGACTTCTAAAATTCATAACTTTCGTATACGAACTCCGTTTTCGACGTTCTTTATATCCAAACGTAGGTAAAAACAAGATCTACAACTTTCATTTAGACTCCGTCGGCTAATTCTCGACCAATTTTAAATTTAACAGTAGAAGGAGATTATACTGTTAAATGTTCGCGTAAAGTTCATAACTTCTACATACGGACTCCGTTTTCATCTGTCTTTTTATCGTTGAGTTCCTATTAATGAGATATAAACTCTCATTTAGGCCGTGTAGGCAAAAAACCACTCGATCCATAATTCGACTTTCGGGTCGTGCACTGCTATGCCAAATCTGAGAAAATTCATAACTTCCTCATACGAAGTCAGATTTCGGCGTTCTTTTCATGGACGCTCTCGGTTTAACATATTCTACGACTTTCGTTTAGATTTCTAAGGCTAAAAATCGCTCTATCGTAAATTCACTATTTACGTCTCTCGGTGCCGAGCTGGTTCCATCGCGAAACTTCGACGGGTCATAACTTCTTCGTTATAACTCGGATTTTGGCAATCTTTATATGTACGGAACCCTTGAGACATATTCTACAACTTGGTTTTGTCGAAAAGTCGTTTTCGACCCCTATTATCTCTAAATTGACTAGCTCGGATCTACGGGCATTAAAATTATCTCCCCTTAGGATGATTACATCCCGGAGTCATCAATGAAACAGGGCTCACATGATGACTCTATACGTTATCTCTTCATCCTAAGTAATAACCGTGACTTTGATGTTCCTTCGAATGAGTATTTAACTCTAAGACTTCCTGACTGCAGGCGGTGCCCGATCTGGGACCCGATCTCTATCTCATGTTAGACTTCCAATCATGATCTTCATGTCATGATCTCGATCTTTATTTGAGACTCCTTCTTCTTCTTAACAACCTTAAGATAAGTTATTCGATTTCCACAATAGAACGATGGGTCACGTTCTAATGACCTCTCAACGTATGTTGTAATGCTTAGACTCAGGTCTCTTAGAGTCAAATTCTGGAATGGAATATACTTTTCTTCATGTTCTAGTGTGATATAATCACATTTCAACATGTAGCATTTCTAGCTACCAACTTCTTTAACTATGAGTGTGATACTGCTTCGATTATCTCTTACTTCAATCTTCTTGGCTTAAGTCAGATGTTACATCGAACTTGGTTCTCTGAACCACGTAACATACTAATCGTAGCTGGACTCAATTTGATATGATCACTAGGGTCGGAATAACAATCATCTTCTTAATTATTACCGAAACAATGGTAACGACATACACGAACAAAACAAAATCAATTACTAGCTTCTTGGTAACCTTGTGACTTTCCCTAATCCAAGTGTGAGTCTTGTGCTTCCGGTAGTATAGGCCTCTACTACCTTTCACACCTACTTATACTCGTCCCAAGTATTGTCTTGAAGTTCACCCAAGTCAGCATACAAGGAAATGACATAACAACTTGACACATCAGATAACAAAATGAAGGTTTTATATTATTCCTTGAAACGATTACATAGGTGTTCAAGTTCAACCTATACTATGCCTCTAATAGGCTACACCAGGTGGTACCATCTACACGAATACTTCATAGATCCTCATTACCGATCCCTTTCATTGCCATCTACTTCGTCAAGGATCATATGGAACGCTCTTGCCTTCGGTTTCGGTGGAATGTTTGGTCTTTCCGCCTCTTTCTTCTTCGGGCAATCCTTAGCAACATGCCCTTCTTCACGACATTCATAACACACCCTTTTGTTGGCGGTGCACTCGTTGGTGTAATGACCGGTCTTCCCACACTTGTATCAGGTCACTTCCTTGCTACATTTCTCGAAGTGCTTCTTCTTGCACTTATCGCACCATTTTGCTTCGTTTCCTCCTCCACTAAACTCCTTTGAACTAGACTTGATCTTCTTATTGTTGGGCTTTACAGACCCCTCGAACTTCCTCTTCTCGCCAACCTCAACCTCGCTGGCAGCTCTTCCCTTAATCATATCCTCCACAGACTTGGTAGCCCACATAACTGCCTCCAGAGTAGGTGCCTGACGCACTGGCACCGTGTACTCCTATGGAAGTCCCGTTGCGTAGTTGTCGATTTTCTTCAACTCATCTAGAACAAGACGCAAGGCAAAATCCATCTTCTCTGTGAAGTTGTTGGTGTATTCATCAATCGACATGCTTCCTTTCTTCAAGGTCAGGAATTGGTTCTCTAACTCGAGCAGGTTTTGGGCTTAGCAGTACTTGCATTTGAACTGCACCAAAAACTCTGCCCACATTAGTTGTAGGGGCTCATTGGGGCTTAGAGTCTTCCCCAGAGTGTTCCACTAACGAACCACTCCTCCTTTGAACTGGCGCACATCAAATGTGGTCTGTAGTCTTCCTCTATAACCACACGTCATGAAAGCTAACTCCATCTCCGAGATCTAATCCATGACTCCGATCGGATCTTCCTTTCTCGTGAAAGTCGATGGCTTGCAAATCAGAAAATCCTTATACTTACATCCATCTTTCTCGACTCCATCATCCTGGTTGTTTTGTCTAACTATTGGTGGGTTGGCTTGACCAACGGTCCCACTGTAGTTCCCTCCTTCTGACTGCCCATCGTTCAATTGGGGTTGTTCAACAGGCATCATGGGTTCTTCCCGATTATGTTGATGTAACCGCCTCGTTTCCTCCATTTGACGATCCAACATTTTCTGGATCATCGCTTGCACTCCGACCATGGTGATTGGATTTGGAGCGGCTACGACAACATGTATTTTCTCAATCACTGGAGGTTAATTCCTGTTCCCATTTGCATTCCCGACTCCACTGCGGGTTCTCGCCATTTTGATCTTTACACCGAATAGGGTGAATTTAGATCTTTACTTTGGATAGACGTTTAAATCATCCTTATCTCTCCGAAACGTTTACATGTAAGTTCTAATATCGTAGTCGTATGTTTAAAATCCTAAAGACATAAGGTTTCTAGATCTGGTCGGCAACAGACCATAGATCCGAACAAATAACAACATATCAGGCACAAAGCATTTCGCACATAAAAGCATTTTAGGCATAATTCCTAAAATAAGCTAGTGCTCACATCTCACAATCATCGCTTAACATTCTAAGTTTAAGTCTAGAAATCCTACAAATTCCTAGTTCGCTTAAACTAATGCTCTGATACCAACTGTGACATCCCCATTTTCATGGCCAGAAAAGACCGATTTTTGTTTATGCTATATAAAAATCAGAGTACTTCTTTTAATAAAAATGTTGCGGAATTTGTTCCCATTAAAACATGATAAATACATTATCAAGGCATTTCCGAATAAAAGTATTTCTATTCATTTTAAAACATTTGGGATGTCATCGTCAATACAGAAACATAAACATAAACAGAACTTACATTCATTATCACTAGTGATTTATATCTCCTTAATCTCTTAGTGTAATGTGACTTCATATCAACACCTGTGATTGAGTGGGTCAGGTTGAGAAACCTAATGAGTACATAGGGTTTTCAACCCACATTAATATAATTATTATGTTTAATCATCAAACAATTAACCTAATTACCCATCCCCATTAACTTCTTTACTCTTAAGGATCTACCCTAAGAATTAGCTATTCCTTGTTCATTCATTCCTAAGGATCATCCTAAGGAATCGGCACGAAATCCATCATAGCCAGGGTTTACTCAATAGACACTAAGTCGTATAGTCGCTAGGGTTTAGGCACTAAGTCTCATAGTCGCTAGGGTTTATACAACAGGCACTATGTCGCATAATCGCCATGGTTTAGGCACTAAGTCTCATAGTCGCCAGGGTTTATACAACAAGCACTATGTCGCATAGTCGCCAGGGCTTAGGCACTAATTCTCTTAGTCGCCAGGTTTTATACTGTTGGATTAATGTCTAAGTCCATAACTATAATTGGTAAGACTTGACCCGACCCGACATGGTCCATTTGGGTTGCATGGCATCGGGACAATTGGATGACAAGATGAGGAAAAAGGATACTAGTGATATATATTAATATATTATAAGTTCTAATATATTAATATATAATCATATTATTTAATTAGTATTGATCAAGAATTAATTTATAATTAATTAAGTGATCAAAACAAACTAATTAAATATAGACTCTTAGATATATATGTGTGGCGGGCCAAGTTCATTTAGGTTGGGCTAAGCTTTCATGGATAGTCCATGGAGTGTTTAAGAGTGCTTGCCGATTTCACTAGAGAGAACCAAGTATCCTTATTCTCAATGTTATTCCAAGTGTTCATGGTGTTGTGTGAACCATTTGAGGTGTCACACTTGGGGCACTAGGCATTCAAGCTTCATGAAGACAAGCTACATCAACAAGGTATGTATTCTAACTTGTTTTATTTCCCAAGTATCATAGAATGTATGCTAGACAGGATAATACCTTGTAATATTCATATTTGCATGTATAATAGAGAAAACATAGATCCAAGGTATTTAGGGTTGCATGTACACTTAGGAGTGTTAGGAAGCTCATAACCCAACAGTGGTATCAGAGCCATGGGTTGTTTTCTGTTATATTGATGCAAATGTTTTATTTTCAAAGTTGAAAAAAAAGGAAAAAAAACATGACGTTTGTCAAATTTTAAGATAATTACTTGTTTTTGTGAAAAACTAATTATTTGTAAAATTTGAATCATTTGCTATATGAGTTGAATTAGGTCAAATTTAGTAAAAGATAAAATGATATGATTATTTTATTAGTTTTAAAAGTTTGATCTAAAGAGTTTTTTTTTTTTTTTCTAAAACCTCCATAAGTTATGGATATGAAAAGGTTTTAAAAAAATTGATTCAAAGTTTTTATGGAGTTACAAAATTTGGTATTAATGTTTTAAAAGAATTCCATAACTTATTCTTAAGTTATGGAACATGATAAGTTTCATCATAAAACATGCATTTAACTCCATAAGTTATGGATTACCAAAAGTTTTATGTTTTCTTGATTTATGAGTTAGTTTAGATTAATGGAAAAAAATTGTGTTTTAGTTATTTTCAATCCTAATTAATCTAGAGGTAGTTCATAAAATGTGTTTTTGTAACTTGTCCTCAAGTTACATAAAAGGTCAAATTTATGAATCTTAAAACTCATAAAAGTGTCATAGGTTACATAAAAAAATGAAGAGTCTTTTTCATTAAATAGTATTATGACTCCATAACTTGTCCTCAAGTTATGGATGTTTAAGATTCACTTCTTTAAAAGTGTTATTAAAGAATAAGAGGTTACATAAAAAATGAAGAGTCTTCATTTTAATGAACCATTAAGCTCACAAGTTATGAAATGAAAAGTTTGAATAGTTTTAAAAATTTGCCCTCAAGTTTGTGAATTTGTAAAGTTTTCCCATGAATACTTTAATTCCAAGTTAAGCCCTTAGAATTTTAAAAGTGAAAATTCAACCCTTATACTTTATAATATTATAAGTTAATAATATATATATATATATATATATATATATATATATATATATATATATATGTATAATAGCAATTCGTCTTACCATTAGTAGGCCTCATTCACGAAGCCATTCTATAAGGGGGTATAAGGTTACTGCCTATAAAATGGCAGTTTAATGGGTGTCCACTCTCACCCACCGCTTCCTTGACTGCTGGAGGGTCGTTAGCCAAACAGGTAGGACAAGGACTATAATTTTCCCTTCTTTAAAAGTATTAATGATAAATATAAAGTAACTAAATATTTTTTTATAATTCCCATATTAGTTACTTTAGGAAAATGTGAATAAGGTGCAAATCCATGAAATTACACTTTGCACGTTGTTTAAGTCGGTTAGTGGAGCGTGTGTGGTTAACCGACACACTAACTCGTATTTAACAATGTAGGTAAAGGGTAACTTAATGTTTATCATAGTATCGATGGAGCGTGTGTGGTTAACCGACACATCGATTGAGGGGTAAACACTTAAGAGTACCAAGTAATTCGCATGGTTACTTCACACCTTGTTTTGTGATCCTCGGCATCCCAGTCACAAAACCTGAAGGGCACACTCGAGATTGAAACATGCCATTGAATAGTTCAATGAATCTCAAAAGATCTAGGAGTTTCAAATCCAAGTAAAACCAAATTAAATTATTTTGTTTTCATGGTGGAAATTGGTGATTCGTCATTCGCCTACCTTCAAATATTCTATAGCTTGGGTTACGACATCCCTCTTCCAAGTTATAAAATATTGTGTTGGGTCCTAGCCTTAATATTTCATATTGGGTGTTATATTAGGGACTTTAGATCAACTATCTTGAATATCTCCCAAAAGATGTCTAGTTCAGACATCTATGATCTTCCCAAATCTCTTGGAACTTCACTTCATCCACCTCCTCCAATTATTCTCCCTAACCCACAAGTTCAAGGTCCCTCAATCCCTATTGGCAAGCAAGGTCCATGTGTGGTTGCATCTTGGAAATGAAGTCACATATTGACAAGCCGGGTGAGTTGGGTGTCTGATGTGTGTAAAACCAACTAGTTTTAATCCTACTAACTTAGACAAAAAATAAACACACGAAAGGCAGTGTACCTATCGATTAGTAATATAGTTCAAGCAAGTAGGGTATCGAACACAGGGAATGGTAAACAATTAAAATAAATGCTAATATTATCTAAATAAAACAAATAACAAAAAGGGGGTTTTCTCTAGTTTTACAAGACTAGAAACTTAATTACAATAACCAACACACAAATTAACTAACTAGAAACTAAAACAATTAATTACCAACTAAATTCAATAGTAAAGAGGACTTCTGTTTAGGTACGACTCATTTGTTCCCATGGATGATTTTAATGTATCGGATTAATTCTTCATTGGCTACCGATTAAGATAATTAGGTTCACGTTCGCTATTCCTAATTCTTAGAAAACAAATTAACTCAAGCAATGGCCAGTTGTCTAAATTAACGGGTTTCCTAGATTATTGATTCGGGTTAAGTAAGACTTGTAGTGGTTAACTAAATTGGCCCTTCAATTAACCTCTTGTCGATGTTCATCCAACAAGCTTACACATTAACTTACCTATCTTCTAGTTAATTCTAGTTTCACGTTCGTTATTCCTAGACATACAACTATGTGGTCACAATAAATCATATGAAATTAATAACTAAGAGATGTTCATACAACTTAATTACTGATTTATTAACAGAAGAATAGTTATTGTCAACACATAAGGTTCTTTAACAAGCTTAACAAAACATAATTACCAATTAAAATTAATCTTACTCAAATAATCAATCCATGTTCACAAAATTGTCTACCCTAACAGAAGAATAAGTTTTTAGCTCATGATTGCAGTAAACATAAACTCAAAAACGAAATCAAAGTATGTAAACATGATTCAAATCAAAAAGTTACTAAGAATAAACCAAAATTGTCTTGATTCTCTTCACAATTGAATGTAGGGTTGATTCTTCAGTTCCTCACGACCTAGCAGCACTTCCAATCGTTTCTCAACCTCCTAAGGTTTCTCTCCATGCTAGGGTATCGTTCTGAAAGTCCCTTGATATAGGTTTTCACAAAACAGAGGCTACTCGGCGAGTCTAGTGACCTACTCGCCGAGTACATCACTTAAAACCCGTGTACGACAAGTCAGCGCATCAAGAATCGCGAAAGTTCGATACAACTCGCCGAGTAATCGACCCTACTCGCCGAGTACGTTTCGAATCAGCATTCTCTCAAAACACGAAAGTCGTCCGAAATTGTCTGTACTTTTCAGAACATTTTGAATCTTGTCAATCGGAGTTACGGTTCATGAGATATGGCCAAAACACTAACGAGGGGTCAAGCTGTCCAACAACATCCTTCTTTCTTCAAAATCCAAGATCCAAGCCTCCAATCGCTAGTTCCGCTTCCTTTTCCATCCGAGCATGTCTTTGTTACTAAAAATGAAATATTTAAGCTAATTAAGCACCTTTTGTTCATTAAATGAGACAAAAACAACATAAAGTATTAAGATAATGCATGAATTATATGATTAAATATGCCCATATCAAAATACCCCACACTTGACTTTTGCTTGCCCCCAAGCAAAACTGAATTTTAGTACACTAATATTACATAAGACAATCCCAATCGAACCCAGCCATTATGGCAAGACCGCAACGCATGCATTTGTGTCTAAAATTTTCCTAATAACCCCCCATACTCCAAATACTCACAATCCTCATAAACATTCACCCACTTTTTCCGAACAATTCTCATTTTATGCATCCCTCCGAATCCATCCTCAGAAAATCTCCTAACCTCAAGGTAGTTTTGGTTGAGCAACCTAAGCATACATAATCTAGACAATTACAATTTATGATACCACATTGGAGCTCTTTGGAATTCTTCACTTCTTTGACATTTGATCTTTAATTTTTGGGTATCTTCAACTTTCGAATTTCTTCAGAATTTTTGATCTTTGAACTTCATACTTTAACTTTGATGCTCCAAAAATTCTTCAACTTTTCTTGTAATTCTCTCTCTTTTTTTAACATGTAACTCACTTTTATTTTCACTCAAAACTTACATGCTTAAGCAGGGGCGCTCAACTTCAACATTTATTAGTTAACGATAATAATTTTCTTGGATACATTTCTGGTACACGATGCTAAACATATTGCGTCCCTCAAACTAAGCGAGGTTGTGTTTTTGTCCCATGATTTCACTAGAATAGGGAAGCCACAAATGCACTAGAACGTATATAGGCTCAACTAAACATTTGGGTTTTCATGCAATCATCAAATATAATACTAGGATAGAATCCTAATTGCTTTTCCAAAATTTTCTAAATTAGCCCTAGCAATTTTTATGCAAAATTTTAAAAATTAACTAGTGTAACCAACCAAACCAACCAACCCCCTACCACACACTTAATTTATGCAATGTCCCCATTGCATATCATGCATGATAAAGAACAATAAAAATAAGGAGAGAATTGGAACAAACTCCCCTGGGATAGTAGTGGCGAGGTTGATATCTATTCTCTTTAGCTCCATCTTCAATTGACTTTAGACATGGGAACAACTCATCCATGTCTTGGGTGTCAAAATCTCGTGTGGTACAGTCTTTATAAAAGCTCCAAATATAAGAGAAAAACTCTTGGAAATGCTTGGAAAATGATCTTCAAAGAATAGAACCAATGTCCATATCAAATGTCATCAAATCTTCAGCTCAAAAGTAAGAAGAATGAGCGACTCGTCGAGTAAGTATGTAGACTCGCCGAGTTGAAGCGTAAATGGCAGAAGAATCGTGAATTTTCACATGGACTCGGCGAGTCCATAAGATGCACTCGGCGAGTAGACCGCTGTGTGACAAAAATTTTATTCTGTCCAAGTCCGTTTTCGATGTATGGGGGTTATATAAACTAATAATTTCCCTCATTTTTTTCAGGGAATAAACACTCTATAACCCTTCTATTAATTGGACTCATAGCTTGACTCAAAGCTTCGTTTCCTCTCTCGCCTAGACTCGATTTCTCGCTTCGTCAGCCTTGACTCTAGACCCTCACATGCAATCCTAAGCTTCAAACTGAAAAGATCAAAACAACACACAAGTAATAGAAAACGAAAACAAACATCAAAATTAAATTCCTAAATTACCCTAATAAACTAGAAGTTTAAAAAGAAAAAGAAAAGCAAACTCTAATGATGGGTTGCCTCCCGCAAGCGCTTCTTTTTGTGCGAGTCTTTAGCTGGACTCCCAACTTAATAAACTTCGAATAAACTCAATGCCAATCCATCCGTTGCATTGAATATTTTCTTTGGTGGACCAATTTGTAAAATTCGACTCTTTGCTTCAAAAATTGGCCAAACGAGCTTGAGTTCATAAAACCCAAGAATTCTGACAAGGGTTGGGACCGATCGGGTACTAATCAGAAATGGATCGCGCTTCAGAACTTTCTCCAAAGTTGGAATCGTCACCCCATGCTTCGAAACACAAACCGGAAGAATAGGGGACCATGTCGTGCTAATGGTCAAACCACAACCTGGTTCTTGCAATTCAGCTTGTTCTTGTTCTTCATCTAACCCTTCTGCCAGTAACCTTTCCAGCTCCTCCAAATCTTTTTCTGGATTAAATTCTTCATCTAGTAACTTTAGCTCTTGTAACTCAGATTGCTCTTGTGTCTTGGGCAAGATGTTATCTAACCATCTTCCAAATTTCTTCAAATCATCATCTGAGTCATAGTCCTCATCTTCTTGCTCATTTACATGCACTACTTCCTCAAGAAAAGCATCAAAAGCATCGAGATTTGGAAAATACATAATAAATAAAAATTAAAATTAAAATAAAAAAACTAATCAATAAAATAAAAATGATAACAATTAGCAAATAAAATTAATTTTAGAACCGTTCCCCGTCAACGGCGCCAAAAACTTAATGTGTGTGAAACAAACTAGTTTTAATCCTACTAACTTAGACACAAAATAAACACACGAAAGGCAGTGTACCTATCGATTAGTAATATAGTTCAAGCAAGTAGGGTATCGAACACAGGGAACGGTAAACAATTAAAATAAATGCTAATATTATCTAAATAAAACAAATAACAAAAAGGGGGTTTTCTCTAGTTTTACAAGACTAGAAACTTAATTACAATAACCAACACACAAATTAACTAACTAGAAACTAAAACAATTAATTACCAACTAAATTCAATAGTAAAGAGGGCTTCTGTTTAGGTATGACTCATTTGTTCCCATGGATGATTTTAATGTATCGGATTAATTCTTCATTGGCTACCGATTAAGATAATTAGGTTCACGTTCGCTATTCCTAATTCTTAGAAAACAAATTAACTCAAGCAATGGCCAGTTGTCTAAATTAACGGGTTTCCTAGATTATTGATTCGAGTTAAGTAAGACTTGTAGTGGTTAACTAAATTGGCCCTTCAATTAACCTCTTGTCGATGTTCATCCAACAAGCTTACACATTAACTTACCTATCTTCTAGTTAATTCTAGTTTCACGTTCGTTATTCCTAGACATACAACTATGTGGTCACAATAAATCATATGAAATTAATAACTAAGAGTTGTTCATACAACTTAATTACTGATTTATTAACAGAAGAATAGTTATTGTCAATACATAAGGTTCTTTAACAAGCTTAACAAAACATAATTACCAATTAAAATTAATCCTACTCAAATAATCAATCCATGTTCACAAAATTGTCTACCCTAACAGAAGAATAAGTTTTTAGCTCATGATTGCAGTAAACATAAACTCAAAAACAAAATCAAAGTATGTAAACATGATTCAAATCAAAAAGTTACTAGGAATAAACCAAAATTGTCTTGATTCTCTTCACAATTGAATGTAGGGTTGATTCTTCAGTTCCTCACGACCTAGCAGCACTTCCAATCGTTTCTCAACCTCCTAGGGTTTCTCTCCATGCTAGGGTATCGTTCTGAAAGTCTTTTTATATAGATTTTCACAAAACAGAGGCTACTTGGCGAGTCCAGTGACCTACTCGCCGAGTACATCACTTAAAACCCGTGTACGACAAGTCAGCGCGTCAAGAATCGCGAAAGTTCGATACAACTCTCCGAGTAATCGACCCTACTCGCCGAGTACGTTTCGAATCAGCATTTTCTCAAAACACGAAAGTCGTCCGAAATTGTGTCTATTTTTCAGAACATTTTGAATCTCGTCAATCAGAGTTACGGTTCATGAGATATGGCCAAAACACTAACGAGGGGTCAAGCTGTCCAGCAACATCCTTCTTTCTTCAAAATCCAAGATCCAAGCCTCCAATCGCTAGTTCCGCTTCCTTTTCCATCCGAGCATGTCTTTGTTACTGAAAATGAAATATTTAAGCTAATTAAGCACCTTTTTTTCATTAAATGAGACAAAAACAACATAAAGTATTAAGATAATGAATGAATTATATGACTAAATATGCCCATATCATTGTCAAAGTCTTAAGAAAGTTGGATGTTCAATCACTTTCTAAGTCACATAGTGAGTTCCTTTGGGACTACTATGAAAGAGACTATGACATGACCCTTAATGATCTTATCTATTTACTTGGTATTGCTAAATCAGCAATGATTTGGAGCTTTGGTAAAGCAAATTTGATTAGTAGATCATCTTTCCAAACCTTCAATGGACATTGACAATGGAAACATTGGATACCTAGAAAAGCCTTCTCTTCCCAAGGAAAGGGATTGAACATAGTCAAATCGGTTGACCAAATGGTAAACTGAAAGGCAAGTATGTGATAGTCCCATGTACCATTTCCAAAGAGTCCATATGTTTCTCTTGACAAAAGGAAAGGGCATTGGTTGTGAAGTTGCCAAATTTACCTGAAAGATCATAAGGTTGGTAAAGTCAAAAAGTTTCACTCTACTTCAGGTAAAGTCCACTATCTAACTCGATTAAGTTTCTATTCTGAGATTCTATTACATGATGTGACTGGGTCACATGTTGATGTTTTAAGAATCAAAAGAAAAGTGAAGGAAACTTAAAGAAAGAGTATGTTGAATCTGACCGCGAAGATGGATTTCTATCGCTTGATTGAAGATCGGATTCTTGAGCTACTCTTAGGAGTTAAGATAGATTGCTAGGAAACATGTAATAACATAGTTTTCATTTAAAGTTTCATTGTAAGGAAAAGTTTTTCCGCATTAAATAAATAAATAAAAGTTTGTTTTACTTTATATCTCCTTGCAATGGCATTTATGAAAACTTGATGGTTGTATGTTTCTAACAATAATGGAAATGTGAACGAGGAAAATAACCTACCCTTAGCGGCTCCAATTCAAAATCCTAATCCTCGACCGGAATTTCGTGGCTCGACAGCTCTATGGGCAACCAACCTGAATAGGTGGAGTCGCGAACTGGATCAACCCCTTCCATTCAATGGAGACCGAAACTTTTACAATCTAAGTGAGGGAGGCTCAGCATATAGAGTTCTTCCTATATTGGTTCGCCGAATTGCTCGCATTGATGAACAAGGAAGGACAACCATCCATCGAACTGAGGAGAATGATGCGAACACTGGAGTTAATACAGTTCGTATTCGACAGTTAGGATTAGCTCACGGGAGAATCGTAAATCAAAATGAAGCTTGGCAGAGAGAGCTAACTGAAACTCAAACTGAAGCCGGGGAACTTAGAGCACGCCAGGCAAGGTATGAAATGCGTTTGCTCGAGATGGAACGTCAGTTGGCAGGTCAAAAGGCTCAGCAGAACAGTTCCCGCCGCCAGTAGAGGATACTCTACTCACTCCTTCTTTTAGGTTGTGAAATAACCTTAGTATGTACTCTAAGTAGTACTCTTTTCGTGTAAATATTTCCGTCTAGCAATTTCTGTTTCACTAGATCTCTATGTTGTCAAATTTTCCCGGTATGTTATGTTGTAGACATATGCCAAGGTTAAGTTTTTCTGAATTCTATCTAACTTTTGTACCAACTATTATGACAGACCTTTTGTTTCCTTTAAAGATTATCTTTATCACTCCACGCTTTGGCTATGTAAGCAGTTCATGTCATAAACTGTTATAGCAACTCACTACACTGTCCCTGTCAATCTAATTTATTGTAGTTCAATGTTATTGAACTCAACATCACTAGCGAAGTCTTGCCACCATTTCATCGGTAACCCTATAGTTGGAAAATGCCTTCTCGCTAATCAAACGGACTGAACCCTTCGATAAACCCAACTTTTCTATCACTTACATCCTTTAGAGAGAGAAACGGTTATCATAGGATAACAAACCTTTATAACTTCAACTAGGGTAATCGAAACAACGACGGGGATTAAACCGTGCTTCAGGAAAAGCAAGGACGTCGTGTTCATAAGATATAGTATATAGCAAATCGTTACCATCGAGGAGAGGACAAAGGGAACCACTCGTGAATCATGAGAGGTGGTAGAGAACCTAATGCGTTAGACTAATAAGTAATAATTATTATTACCTAATGAGTTGGTAAGTATAATACTCAAGCTTTGTGAAAGATACATCACATCCTTCTTCATAACTCGGAAAGGTAAAGGATATACCCTCTCCCAAAACGCATGAAACTATATCAACTTGAGATTTCAACCCTAAAGTATAAACATATCATAAGGAATGTAAGCCAGAACATTAGGAACCGAATATCAAAGTGAGGAAATTATAAGTATAGAATCCAAGTAACAACAATCCCAGTTATCTAACCAACTCGTTTCACATCATATAACAGAATCATGTCATCACCTGGAAGTAATCAACCAACCAACGACACACCACTTATGCATATAGACTCAGTTACTCTTCACGCTGCAGTCACAATCGCCGTATCAGCCATCATGGCTTATATCAATGCAAGTAATGCTAGTAAAAATGGGAACGGTGTTGACAATTCAAACCTCTGCAACAATCAAGGAAACCAACAAGTGCGATCCCATAAGAATACTCCAACCCACAAACATCGTAACAGGAAACGAAAACCCTGGAATAGGAAAGGGAACACTTTGAAACAAGGGCCTCCCAAAAGACAACATATAGTGACAACTCACACTGTTACTATTCCTACCACCCCAACACCCCTAAGGCTATATAACGGCAACCAGCCTAAGTGCAACCGATGCAACTTTCATCATCACGGACCTTGTCGTGAAAGGTATTGCGCTAGGTGCAACAGGAAGGGGAACACCGTCCGTTGCTACAGAGAACCAATCCAACCACCCGCTCTAACCACGAATGTCGGAGTTGGCCATACTTGCTATGAGTGTGGAGCAACGGGGCACTTCCGAAGGGACTGCCCGAGAGCAAACAACAGAAATGCTGATGGGAGAGGTCAAGTTTTCGCAATGGGCCAAGAGGAAGCCATTTCAGATCCCACTCTTGTTACGGGTACGTTTCCCCTCGATAACTCCTATACATGCATTTTGGTTATTAGTGGAGCATAGATGAGTTTCGTAAGCCATAGATTTAAAAATATACTCAATCAAACAACCCAATCATTAAGCAAAACCTTCATAGTAGTAATATCAATAGACTGAAAGCACTGAAAACCCATAATTAGAATGCACTATCCCACTAACGAACACTTTTATTGATCGACTTCTCTATTAATACGACAAGAATTTCCCAAATAGCTACTAGAAATGGATTGGATTGGTCTTCACAATACCAATTGCATATGCTATGAAAAGACCCTTCACTTTCGCCGTTGAATAACAAAAACCTTTCAATCTATAACGACATACCCAACACAATTTCCAAAATCATAGTTAGGTTTCAAAACCCCGAAGTACTCATGTGAGGAGTACTATATCTTTACATCCTTCCTGTAGTATCCCCCAATAGATCATTTAGAAATACCACGTGTATGAAGAGTCAACTACAAACATAGAAACTAGGAGTGAATTCAACCATGAACTTAAAAATGAAGCTGCCCTAAGCGTCGAATGAATACGTTAACATTTAGAAGAAACATAAGAAAATAAACCCAAAACCACACGATCCCTATCGGTCGAAGCGATAGACGGAATAATGAAGATCCGTCGGTATACCCACGCTAACAGTTGGATTATGTAGAGAACAAGAAGATTCAAATGGAACAGAAGTACGCTCACCTTTCCCCAAGCATTGATGTCCCATTCAAATGCGAATTTTGGGACGAAATTCTCTCTAACGGGGGGATAATGTAACACCAGCGAAATTAGGATCAAAAACTTAACTTTTATAAAACAATAATTGGGATATAACAAGTGGTATATATCGTAACGAGGTTTCCAAAAATATAAAGAACACTATATTTCGAGTTATTACGAAGAAGTTATGACCAATTGAAGATCCGCTGCAATACCGGTAAAACACTGTTAAACGTAAAATACGAAATCCCGACAAAATACTTTTTAGCCTTAGGTATCTAAATGAGAGTCATAGATATCAATAAACCGTGAACATACATAAAAAGAACGCCCAAATCTGACTTCGTATGAGGAAGTTATGATTTTTCGAAGTTTCTAACCTAGTAATAGATAGTTAAAAACTCGAAATAGAGATCGAGAGGTCTTTAGCCAACACAACCTAAACAAAAGTTGAAGATCCCTACAATAGGAGTACAACAGTAAAAAGTCTGATGAAAATGGACACCAGATGAAGGAGTTATGGAATTTAAACGGACTTTTCGAGACCCGGCCTGTTAAAAACAATATAATAAAAATAAATTCAAAATTAGCCGACGGAGTCTAAACGAGAGTTGTAGATCCTTTTCTTAGCTACGCGTGGATATAAAGAACGTCAAAAATGGAGCTCGTATGCGAAATATATGATTTCCTGAAGTTCGGGACACGAATTTTGTCGCTGTGTCAGAATTGTCAGTATTCACGACGTGAACACTGTGTTCACGACGTGAACACTGTGTTCACGACGTGAACACTGTGTTCACGACGTGAACAGTCTGACTGAGCATTTAAGAGCCACTTCATAGATGATGCATGCCATGACAAATTTGGGGCAAAATCACGACGTGAATTGGCAAAACTCACAACGTGAACTTCGATTTTTAGCCTATATATAGAAATTGAAGCCTTTCGGATTTGGCTACTCATTCCTAACCACTCTCCTAATTCTACTCTCTGTTAAGCCCCTCTGAACCACCCTGAAGCCCCGATAACACTCCTAGAACACGACGCAAGGCCCAACGCCCCGAAGTTCTCGAGACACTGCTTCTCTCCAGTCGAAGTACTGCCTGCATGAAGCCCCGAGTTTTATACTCAATCTCTGAAGGAAGTTCTATACTACCGAGATCCCCGAGAATCCCAAGATTTCAACTCTCTCTAGTCGAAGTTCTGCTCGATTCTTCTCTCGACTACTTCAAAACAACCACTTCAATCAAGTGAGTTCATACCCCTACAAAGACACTTTAAATACGTTTTTAACCGCTTTTAAACACTTTTAGGGGGGGGGGGATTACAACTAAACACACAGCAAAAATCGTGTGAAACATCAATCTTTTGCTATACTTTTCATACTGTTGTTTTAACTATCATATGAAGTTGTTATCATGCAAAACACCTCACAACACAACTTTACCCTCTTGGGATACAATACGTTCTATAAATAGAAATATGTTTTATTTATACATTTGCATACTACATCATATCAAGGGTAACCATTTTCAACTATAATATGATTCTTTTACAAGAAAACTCAACTCATCATCACACCTTTGTAACACGGTAGAAAAGGAAATCATTTCATACAAACGATTTTTCATCATTTTACTCGTGAACTTGTTGTTAGCCATCATGTGAGTTTATGCCCCTTTTATACACCTTCAAATACTTTATAATGTACTTTTAAAACATTTCGGGGGAGAATACAAGTAAACACCCGGTTAATCCCGAGTGAAAACGTGAAAACTCTTGTTATATCTTGCATGCACTAGGTTTATACAAAATGCATAGTATTCAGGGTAGCCAGCCTGGTTAAACCATTTTATGAATTCAAAGAACTTATGATTTATGCTTAGTCAAACATTATTAAAGAGAATAAACATTGTATACAAAACTATCACCTTAATACAGACTTAGTTGAGAATCCGTGAGACATTTACATCTTCAACGCTACCTTTTTGCAAAAAGGTACAACTTAAAGTCTTGTCTATTATAACCAGAGTATCCCATTTGGAGAGCATGTCAAATGTGTAAAGATCTATACGGAAAGTCATGATCCCGCACCCTGACTCTTAGCTACAGTCCTTTGGGTGACAGTTTGTCATAAACGTTTCGATGCCTGAAGACCGTCGCCACAGGCATATTATGTTTAGTATGGTTATAAAACTCACCGGATAGACAATTATTATGGTATTATGATTTTATGATTGAGTAGTTATTAAAAATAATCTTCATCTAACAAGTGCGATCTTCTTATAGCTTTAATATATAAAACTATGCCTCAACCTTTAAGCACGTCGGTTGCTTGCAATTTTCGGTCTTGGACATTAAAGACTGTCTGTTACGTTAGGAAAATAAGGGATTTTCTTGCATCTAAAACAATCAACTAATAGGAAAATAAGGGATTTTCCTGGTGCAACTATTTACAATTCACAACACGAACATTCATATGCATTTCATACTTTTATAAGAAAATAAGGGATTTTCTTGGAAAACGCACGAACTTTGGAATGACATACATTTTCTCAAAACCGCTTATGAACTCACTAACTTAATTGTTGACACTTTTTCTTTGAAATAACTTGTATTCTCAGGGAACCGCTAAGCAGGTTTGGAAATCATCTTTTGGGGATTAACGTTCTGGCGTTAATGACTTCTTTTGAAACATGTTATTGTATTTATATTTTGAAAATGTAACAACTATGATTATGTAAACACTTTTAAATATTTATATATTTGGTGGTGTGTACTTTCCTTACTATGAACTGTTATGATACTGAACATGACGTCCTCCGCCCCCGAACGTTTCCGCCGTTCTGGTTTCGGGGTGTGACAATTAAGATTGTTTATTCTAAATAATCTTTTGTTGAAAAGTCGTTTTCGACCCCTATTATCTCTAAATTGACTAGCCCAGATCTACGGGCGTTACAACATATTGGTGTATTTCAAGACCAAAGAGCAGCATGAGGAGCATCTCCGCGAGCTACTGGGAGTTTTGAGGCGAGAACGGCTTTATGCCAAGTTCTTGAAATGCGAGTTTTGGCTGTGAGAGGTTTAGTTCCTTGGACATATCATTAACCAGGAGGGGATTTTGGTTGATCCGACCAAGATCGAGGCAGTGATATAGTGGGAGGTTCTGAAATCTCCCTCGAATATCAGGAGTTTTCTGGGATTGGCAGGGTACTACCGGAGATTTATACAGGATTTCTCCATGATTGCAGTACCCCTCACTCGTATGACGAGGAATGGAGTGGATTTCTGGTAGGGGACCTGAGCAGTAGACAACATTTGAGACCCTCCAACAACGACATTGTGAGGCTCTAGTTTTGACACTCCCTGAGGGAGTTGAGGATTTTGTAGTTTTCTATGATGCATCCGTCACTGGGTTGGGAGCAGTCCTCATGCAGAGAAGACGAGTGATAGCTTACACTTCGCGGCAGCTGAAGCCGCATGAGATGAGATATCCCACGCATGATCTTGAGTTGGGAGCGATAGTATTCACCCTCAAGATCTAGAGACATTACGTATATGGGGTCCAATGTACCATCTACACAGACCACAAGAGATTGAGACATATCATGGATCAGCCGAATCTAAACATGAGGTAGCGCAGGTGGCTGGACATAGTCAACTGTCACACCCCGAAACCGATGGCGGAAACGTTCCGGGGCGGAGGACGTCATGTAATATCACAACCAATGTACATAGTAAGCATAGTAAACACCAAACAATACATTACATTGGAACATTACATTTGTTTGAAAGTAAGGTAATACATGTTTTATAGATACATTAGTTTAAACAAAAGTAAAGACGTGAATTCCATACGCTCCGTCTTCTGCAAAAGAACGCGGGATACCTGTCTAAGGAGAACCTGAGAATACAAGCAGTTTTAAAAATCATCATAAAGCTGGTGAGTTCATCAGCGGTTTGTTTATGAAAAAGAACAAGTTTCCTTTGCTTTTCTAAAACAGTTGTTATCCAAGAAAATCCCATATTTTCTATCACGTTTGTCGATTTCTATAAAATAAGTCATGATTATTACTAGTATGTTAAGAAAACATAAGTTAAAATTTGCTGAATTTCGTTCGGTACCATAGTAGGTAGTTTAATAAGTGAAACTATAGATTGAAAACCCTGGAATACCATCCAATACACTAGTAGGTAGTTTTAATACATAACACTATAGATTAGAGAAATAAAATCCGTGAACAAAATTTATATTTAATACATATTGTGAGTCGTATAACCATGCTAATCTGACCCGAGACCTCCTTGACGTTCTTCAGGCGTCGGACGATATCCAGAATTTGTCACCCCAGGCGTGCCCGCCTAACTGTAGCTAGTAGTTAAGGTGTGGTATTATCAGTCCCGAATAGATCTATCCACAAATTCCACGCTCTCCCTCCAGGAGACTCTGGTTATAATTCCGGAGAGGATTTACTGATAACCCGAAGGGTTTAATGAAGACGAATCTCACAAGCTAGTATTACATTATTCACGGTGTACTCGGTCGTTATCAAATATCATAATCGTTATGAAACATAATAGAGTATAAACAATTGAACACAAAGAACTTATCTGGCATGATATTCTAAATTAAACTTATATAAACTGAATCAGACATAGTTTATCTATTGACTCTGCATGAAATCCGAACTCGTAAAACAAGAAGTGAAGATCCCAAATTATTCCCATAATAATTTGACTATTTTGATTGTTTCCTACAATGTAATTGAAATCTATGTAGTTATATTCAGAAAACATCCCTTTGCTCTATATAATACAAAAGAGGTAAAGATATCCAAAAGCTTGTCAGATATTTATAGAATTACATCAGTTTTATGTTTATCAAAAACATCTATATTTTGCTTGTATTCCCCCCCTGAAAACATTGAAAAACTTGGGAAAAGGCGTAGGGGTATGAACTCACCAGTCGAGGAATGTGTCGGTTTGGGTGCTAAACGTCAGTTCGGGGCTTGAAAACACGCGAGGTTCCTATGTAATATGAAGAGATACACATTTGTATCTAATTAGACCTTTAAATACTAATTAATTAATAATATACACTCCGAGGCGTGAAAACACTTTATATCAAGTGTTTAGAGTGATCCGGGTTGCATCTAAGGGTGTGTAGGGCCTAGATAAGGAGTTTACTCTTCAAGAGTAAGCCCTTAGGGGAGTTTATGGTCCAATGACCATATCCCCATGATTTTACGGCCGTAAACTCATGGGTGGTGTGTTCTTGGATGCTAAATGGTCTTACCATGCACAAGGGAAGGTTCTAGGGTTGATTTCATGGCTTAGGAAGTGATTGGGACTTAAATTGACCTAGGAAAAGGAGTTTATGGTTCTTGGAGAGTTTACTACAGTAAAGACATGAGTTTACGGCAGTAAACTCATGTTTTTCCATCAATCATGTGTTTTGGTGGTTGTAGGTTAGGCATACAAAGTTCTAGGTCCAATTCTAAGCCATACAAGGTGTTAAGGGCACTTTAACACCCTTTGGAGGTGTTTATGGTCTAAGAAGGGGTTTTTACAGTCCAAGAATGTTCTTGGGCCGTAAAATCAAGTTTGACTCATTTGTGTATGTTTTGGTGCATCTCATGAAGGAATATAAGGTTCTATGCACTTATGGAGGTTCATAGAAGCTTTTGGAGGTGTTTAAGGGGCAATTTAACACCTTAAAAGGTGTTTATGGTCTATGAATGAGGGTTTACGGTCCAAGCATGTTATTGGGCCGTAAACTCATGTTTATCCCTTAAATGGTAAGATTTTTTGTACTCTAAGTCCATTCCTGCAAGTCCAAAGGTCTTAACTAAGCACTAGAAGTGATTTGGAAGGGTTTTGGGGCTCCAAAACCCCATTTATAGGTGTTCACGGTTTGGGGAGGGTCCTAGACCGTAAACACAAGTTCTTGGTCCTATTTCATGATTTAAACACGAATTTGAAAGCCAAACATGTTATACTATGAGCTAGGATGGATTTCTTACTAAATTGGAGCTTGAAATGGATGATTTTGGATCAAAGTCAAGTTTTAGAGAGAGAGAGAGAGTAATGAGAGAAAGTGTTTTAAGAGAGTGAAAAAGCTTCAAAATGTGGTCACTCAATCCCTTATATAGGGGTTGAGTTTATGGTCTGGTGGAAATCTACCCGATACTGACGTTAAACGAGGCTTATGGTCGTACTCGATTTAATTGATTGTAACCTGACGGAATAAAACTTAAAATTTTCGAAATAATAATTTGGGGTATTTCCATGTGTTTCTAACGGGTTTGAATACTCACGAGGTCATAATGAAAATCTCAAATTAAATAATCTAATTCAAGATGTAAACGAAACAAATTGATAAAGACGAGTTTTATTGATAAATACGGGTTACAGCGATGGAATAAACTTCCGGTTGTCACATCAACTATTATGACTGCGAGATCCTTTACCATCCTAGTAAAGCGAACATTATGGCAGAAACCCTGGGCCGCAAGTCGGCTGGATCTTCAATTTCGGCGTCATGTATGAGGATATTTGTGGATTCTCCACTAGTGAGCTTAATCAAGGAAGCTCAAACTAAGGGTGTATGACAGAGAATTGGAAAATTGAGAGGATCAGTGTCGAGATCACCGGATTCGTGCAGGATAGTCGTGGATTGTTGAACCGTTGTGGTCGGGTGTGGGTTGCGATGTCTGGTGGGTTCAGACAGATTGTACTGGAGGAGGCTCATAAGTCTCGCTTTTTCTATTCACGCAAGGCCACCAAGATGTACCTGGATTTGAGGTTGAGTTACTGGTGGTCGTGCATGAAGAGAGAGATTGCTTGGTACGTCGGGAGGTGCTTGACCTGCAGGATGTTCAAGGCCAAGCATCAGAGGCCGCATGGCAAGATGCAGCCTCTGGAGGTGCCATGTGGAAATAGGAGCATATCACGATGGATTTTATTACCAAGTTGTCGAGAACGGCAAAGGGTTTCGAAGTTATATGGGTCATCGTAGATCGACTGACCAAGAGTGCCCCTTTTTTGGAAATCCATGGCCGATGTGTATATCCGTGAGATCGTTCCTCTTCATGTGTTGTCGGTCTCTATTGTTTCAGACTGTGATATTCAGCTCACCTCCCGTTTCTGGCAGAAGTTCCACGAGGAACTAGGTACGAGACTGCATTTCAGCACAACTTATCATCCACAGACAGACAGCCAGAGTGAGCGGACCATTCAGACCCTCAAGGAAATGTTGAGGGCCTGCGTCATTGACTTTGGTGGGAGGTGGGACTGCTACCTACCTCTTGCGGAATTCTCCTACAATAACAACTTTCATTCCAGTATTAGTACTCCATCTTTTGAGTTGTTGTATGGGTAGAAGTGTCGTACCCCAGTATGTTGGGGCGAGGTTGGCCACATGGTCATGGGTCGGACCGAGGTGGTTCTGCAGAGTACCAAGAAGATTCAGCAGATTAGGCAGCGATTGCAAACTACTCAGATTCAGCAGAAAAGTTATGTCGACCGGCGCTGATCCGAGTTGAAGTTTCAAGTTGGCGACATGGTGTTGCTGAAGGTCTCACCCTGGAAGGGTGTGATTCGCTTAAGGAAGAGTGGAAAGTTAGGTCCCCGATATATTAGACCGTTTCGGATTATTGCCAAGGTTGGAAAAGTGGCATATAGACTGGTCCTTCCGGAGGAGCTCCGTCAGATTCATAGTACTTTCCACGTTTCGCAATTGCGGAAGTGTATATTAGACGAGGATGTGGTCGTGTCATCGGATGAAATTCAGGTCGATGAACGCCTGAATTACATTGAGAAGACAATTGTTGTCTTAGAAAGGAAGATAAAAGTCATGTGTAACATGGAGATACCTTTGGTAAAGGTACAGTGACAACATCGAGGGGATCCGAGTGGACTTGGGAGTCGGAGGCCGAGATGCGGGAGCATTATCCGAAATTGTTCACCGCAGCAGGCTTCGAGGATGAAGGCTAGTTCTAGTGGGGAAGGGTTGTAACATACCAATCTTCAAGTTAGAATTTAAAGCTTTATATTTATATTTTCAGGGAAACTCGACAAGTTGGAAGGCTCCAACTCAACATGTAAAGTATTTAATGCCTACATATCATTCAGTGTCTACTCGACGAGTTGGAAGGCCCCAACTCGATGAGTTGAAGTCTGAACATGAAAACCCAAATTTTTAAGGGTTTGCACCCTATTTAAAGGCCTTAACTCTCATTGTTAGCCTCCCTTATTGTCCCCTCAGTCCAGAGAAAACCCTAATTGTGCCTCTTTCTCTATTTTGAGTGTGTGAGCTTAAAAAGTATTCTTTGGTGCTTTTGTTGAAGAAGCTAGAAGTTGGTGGTGCTAAGTTGAAGGGAGAAGCTTTAGATATGGGATTTTCAGTGTTGTCGCAGCCACTTGGAGGTATAAATTCATTATCTTGATCATCCCTTTTTCTAGATGTCTTCTTTTGAAAGTTATTGCCATTATTAGCTTATTTTGGGACCATTATTGGATTTGAGCACTTTATGAAGCCATGGTTTCAGATCTGGGCATCTCATGGCCTCCATGGACTTAAACTTGCCAACTTTATCAACTCTTGGCCCTCCTTCATGCCCTACGTCCCTTGATAAGCCTTATTTGAGTGTTTTAGTCGTCTTGATGTCATGCATGGATGTAAATCTAGCAACTTTACGTGGTATTTTAGTCCTAAGGGACTAGATCTATAGTTTAGGGCTTTGGTTTCGCTTGGAAGTGTCTTAATGCATTAAGGCTAGAAAAAATCGACGAGTTGGTTCGAGTTTTCCTGCTTTCTGGATGCTGAAGAACTCGGCGAGTTGCCTTGAGCTTTTCACGATTTTCTGAGACATGAAGGAACTCGACGAGTTAGAAGATGCACTCAACGAGTTGAGTCAACATGGACTGTTGACCTTGACTGTTGACTTTGACTTTGACCATGGTTGACCAAGTTTGACTTTTGAGGGTATTTTGGGATTTTAATGAAGTAGTCATTGGTGATTGTAGGAAGTGGAGTTGGAGCTGTGAGATGGGATTGATATTACCGATTCAGCATTACTTGTGAGGTGAGTTTTCCTCACTATACTCAGGGGTCGAAGGCACCAAGATCGGCATATTAGATAGATATCCTAGTAGTTATTGATATGTTGAGTATGAGTTAGATATGCATGCTAGTTTGATATGCTAGTCTGGTAGATCTGTTGGACTAACGATGATATTATCTGATTATATGTATGTATATTTATCTGTTACATGTTGACATGTTGTGTGGGTTGGGTTTGAGGTTGTACTACTATGTGCTATAGCCAACAAACCTCAAGCTATGCCAAATCTGAGCTGAAGGCCAGGGAGGGCATGTCGGACTCATACTGAGGACTCATGAGCATTCCATATACGAGCTGAGGGTCAGGTAGGGCATTCCAGACTCGTACTATGGACTAATCTTTTGTATTCCAGTCCAACGACTGAGGTATCAAGCCCGACTTATATTGTGGGCTCGGGAGCAATCCAGACATGAGTTATGGGCTCGATAGGCAAGCCATACTCATGTTGTGGAGTCATGGGTAATCCAGTCTATAAAGTTGTGGACCAATTACATGCTGTTATTATTTGTACTATTTGTTATGTATCGGTATTTTAGGGGAACTCACTAAGATTCGGCATACAGTTGTGGATATTGTTTCAGGTACTTCAGACAATCGCAGGAAGGCGAAGGCTTGATCGTACACCTCATCATATTTTATGTTAAGATTTATGGGATTACTCTGATGACAAACTATTTTGAAAACAATTTGTAATAAAGAGTGATTTTTTGGATGTTTGAAAAAGTTTAAAATTTTTTATGAATTTTCCGGATGTAACATCCTGCCCGTGCATGTAGGTCATCTTCACTGAACCACGTAAATATTGTGTCTTGTGTGCTTTTAATTTTGCTAGTTATCTGCTTTACTTCCCAACAATAATA
The DNA here is from genome assembly GCF_051521515.1 of Lactuca serriola. Lineage (NCBI taxonomy): Eukaryota > Viridiplantae > Streptophyta > Magnoliopsida > Asterales > Asteraceae > Lactuca > Lactuca serriola. Next base: position 32,075,893 of record NC_136415.1, read on the forward strand.
TTGTATTTTCATCAAGATTTGTCATATACTATACCTTAAGTCTATTTCTTTGACTCTTGTCACGTTTGCAAATGATGATTTTTGATGAAATTTAACGGGTGTCATAGTGAATGACATATGTTAAGGCAAACGAGGAGTTGAAGTTCTCCATATAAAGCTTTGAAGAAGGTTTGGAAGTAGGTTGATGTTTTCTTGTAAAAATTCATGATATAAAATTATTCAGTTACAATTTGGTTTAGATACAAAGTGAGTAATTTACCCTCATATGATGATCGGTACATAACTGTTCTCATGTTCTCAACCTTTTTTCTATTTTTGATTTATATATATATATATATATATATATATATATATATATATATAATATCAAAGAGGATTTAACACTTAACTTACATAAAATATATCGTATTAAGGAAATAGGTACACACTCTCTCATTATTCAATAAAAAATATATTTCATGTATATTTAAAGAAAAATTTCAAGTTATCATCCACAAATACACTTGAAAATTGGTCTTATGATATATCTTCAATACATATCATTAATCATTAATTATTTTTAACATTCTCATGTATATCTATTCTTATTATGTTTCAACATACAAGGACACAAGAATATAGGGAAATTTATCACAACATCCTATACATAATATTATATCGACCACATAATACCATAGTAAAAATAAAGATACTTAGATGGATAGATTTAGCATATGCTTCTAAATCTCTGGCATTCATTACTTGACTTTATATATCTTCTTGATTAAGTCTAATCAGTAGATGGAAAGACGTGTGGGGGTTAAATATGGAAAACCATCGACTAATAACACCATTAACGACCACCTTTTCTGCTAGTAACAATGATGTGGATTTCATCTCCATCTTCATCCTCCTCACATAAGAGCCTTCTATAATGTCTCTCTTTTGCCCCTCTTCCATTCTAGCATCTATTTGTTTCTCGATTTCTCTCTCTTTATCCTAATCAATCAATGTATGTAGCATGTGTGTGTGTTTGTCCAACTAATGTCGTTACACAACACACCCACATATTTTCTATATTATTTTTTGAACAAATTTTAACTAAATACTATTTAGTTTAATAAACATGCTAATATATATATATATATATATATATATATATATATATATATATATATATATATATATATATAATATTCAATAACTAAATAAGAGAGATGATGGGTTTATTAGTACCAAAAACTATCAAATCATCATTATATGACACTTATTTAGCTCTGGGAAATATGCAAACTACATAATTTTATATTTCTAGATAATACTGGTACGATACATATCAAGTAAACAATCCCCCTTGAAGCATTTTGGACATTTTGGATTAGCATCACACACCATCACATGAATGAAACAACTAAGACAACTCATTAAAATTAGTTGTGACCCATGGCCTTGTTCGAGTTGAGTAGTCAAACTAGAGTATGATATCTGTAAGGATGGTGATGATGAAGCCCATAGTATGTATGGCTCATTATTTTTGTTTACTCTAGGTGGAGACATCTTCAGGTCCAAATCAAAATCATCAAGCTTTGATGATATCTTGTTGAAAAATTGTTCCAAATTGGTGTAACTGTTGCTTTTTAACTTGTTTGTTGCAACCATTGAGATCTATAAAAGTATAGAGGATTAATAAGTTACCATTTCAAGTAAATTCTATGATGAATTGATTGATATATTTTTTTAAGATACCTACTAAACTGGTGTTAGTCTAATAAATAAATAGATCAAGGATATAAAGAATTAATTAAAAGGGAAAAGAAATCGTCACCTTATTAGACTTTTGCCTTTTTGCTGATTTGGATTTATCATGGACCTCCATTTCATCCTTTAAAAAACATAGATTTGAATGACACTTATGATTTTTGTTGAGAGGATATTGATTCATGTCACTCAAATTCTCATATGATTTTATGGTTTTTGCATCCTTTTGTTGATGGCCATAAGGTTTTACCATTTTGGAGAAACCTTTATTGTGCCTATATGTTAGTGAAGAAGATATGAATGTGAAAGAAATGGTTGAAAAAATATGTGATAGCATTTCATTTATTTAATATAACCAACTGATATAAATGAAACATTGAATGGTGAGTTATCCATGTGAATGACGACATATTCTATTATCTGGCATAGCTCATTCTGAGCTGTCCTGGTAATTAATTAGCTGTAAAAAGTAAGTATGAATGGTATGAGTATATATATAAGGTATCCATATATATAAAATCATCAATGTAAAAATCAAACATAGAAACGATAGACTTTATATTGTTTTTGAATTTGTATAATTATGTACCAAAATAAACATATCTATTACTATAAAGTACCTTTCATAGTGCCTAACATATAACATATTATACATATTTTAGATAGAAACAAGCACATTTTTTAATATATAATATTTAAACCATAAATCTCGGTTTGTATATGAATTTTTCATATATGTAATTATAACGTCCCAAAGTTTAAACTACATTGTTCGTTTAATATTAAAAGCAATTGTTCCAATGACAAATTTAAAGATCTAAGTAAAACCATTTAATTTAAAACGTTGATCAAAGTATGGACATAAGAGTTAAAATTGTAAGCACAAAGATTAGTGAGTTCCCCAAGATACCACATACATCACATAATTGTAGGCCCTACCTAAGGGGTATATTTCAACCCATGTGAATGCTTTGATCCACCCATATTCTTACAATACTTTTCTTTCTATAGCCCCCTGGAGTCTTTCCTCCTATTGTCCCCTATAGTCTTTCATACTTATGTCATGGTCTCCTTATGGTCTTTCATACAATTTTCATGGTCCTCCCATGGTCTTTCATACAATTTAATTCCATGGTACCCCCATGGTCTTTCATGCAAGAGTCTCAAAGACAATCTAGCATACCATAACACCAAATATCCTACATAGTATAGTAAGAGAAGACTCACATCAAATACTCAACAGAAGCTCAACAGTAACCTCAAAAACATAACCGCTAAATGAATCTACCTAAATCCAAACCAAGACTAGTCCTTACTTAAATATTAAATTCTACCCAAGTATAACCAAAATTCAATCTGGCAAAAAAGTCAACGGTCAACCAACTATCGACCACCATGCCACAAGCAATTCACTTAGTCGCATAATGGTCACTATTGGACAAAACAGACACATGGTATGCAAACCACCATGCTGTGGCCCACCACTCACCTTGACATGGTGAGCATCCAAAATAACTTAATGGATTAATCACTTAACCATTATCCTCCTGAGCTCAAAAGCTCATATTTGGATCAATTCCCTCTTTGTATAGATAAACTTTCCAAATTTATCCATTTCTTCTACTCTATAAGTCAAGTTCTTGAACCCTAACTAGAACTAAGGTAACATGAAGCTGACCCTGAAGAATGAGTTTGAAATAAAGGATTTGGGTTCAGAAAATAAGATACTGGGGATGGAGATTCAGAGCGATAGAAGAGCAAGGTGGTTAAGTATTTCTCAACAAAAGTACATTGAGAATGTTTTGTAGTGTTTGAACTGTGATCAGTCCAAACCAGTTGGAACTCACTTGGTGGCTCACTTTAAAATTGGTCCAAACACAATACACACTACTAATGAAGACAGGAAGTACATGAACAGGGTTCCATACTCAAGTGTTGTTGGAAGTCTTATGTATGCAATGGTCTGTACCCGACCTGATTTGGCTCATTTAGTTAGTGTGTGTGACAACTCGAAATTTTCATTCGTACAAACCCTAAAGTCAAGCACTTCAATTAATAGCCAATTACATTTCTGATAATTGTTGGCCAATTTAAAGTCCGTTTGAGTGTTTTTAGTATTTATTCTTCAAACGAACGAATGAAAGGAAGTATCGTCTCGGGTCTTGGAGTAGCAAACCCACACATAACACCCTAATAAGGAGTTCATGGCCAAAATTTTAGTGTTTGAGCCGTAAACTCCCATGTAGTCGTGAACTCATGCCTTAGGCATGAGTTTACTCCCCAAATCCCTCATTTCTCACTTCCACCCTCAAGAACACACCCCATTCTCTCTCAACTAGCATCCTGTTCTTCACCCGACCTTCCGAAAACGTAAGTATTTCTTGACTTGATTTGTTGTTATAACCTAACATCTAGTTGTTATACATCATTTCATCCATTCATTATTGCTTTTCAAGTAGATCTTCAAGTGTTCTTCAAAACACCAAGAACACACACTAGTGTTCTTGGACCTTAAACACCCAATCATGCTTCTATCTTGTAAGTACACTTGCCCTAGATTATTGTGTGCTTAATAAGAACTTGTTTACACTTGAAAATCATCAAGAATCATAACATCAAAGGAGTTTACGGCCAAGGATGTTCTTGAACCGTAAACCCTTCTTAAGGGGATTAAATGGACCCTAGTCCCTTCCTAAGCCTAGGATACTAGTCTTGATCCTTCCTAGAAGTGTTTAAGACCTTAAGAAACAATCAAAACATATCCCCATAAGATTTTACGGCCGTAAACACATAAGGATTTGGTCCTTAGGCCGTAAACTCTACTAAGTAGTGATATTGTGCCCTTAATGCTTTCCTAAGGCTTGGACTTGATCATTGGATGCTCAATATTGACTTATAAGACCTCAAAACACCAAATGGAACTTAGTACCATGATTTTACGGCCATAAAATCATGGGGAAATGACCATGGGCCGTAAACTCCATAAGGAGTGGTTCTTGGGCCATAAACTCCAATGCCATGCCATAAAACCCTTAGATGCAACCCTTTGGTATCAATAGCACTTGAATCAAAGTGTTCCCATGTCCTAGAGTGTTTTAAATTGGTTAATTAGTTGTTAAATGACTAATTAGATACATATATGTTTCATTATATGTTAACTAGGATCATTGTGTGTGTTCAAGTCCTCATTTGACACTTAGCATCCGTTACCGATCCTACTATCGCATCATTCACTTCAGGTGAGTTCATAACCCTTAAACTTATATTTTAAATGATTTTAAAGAGGGGGGGGGGGAATACAAGTAGATAACATGCTAGTTATAAGATCAATCAAATGTGATTTATAACTGTGTTTCAAACAAGGATTTCATATACTTCAAACTATGTTTCAAAACAATCTACTTTTAAATCGTTTTATAAACTGACATCAAGTCATTATTTATTGATTGTTCAAAACTCTTTAAATGTATTAAAAAACCTCGTTTCAACTTATATATACTATCAAAAGCATGTATATATATGTATAATTATATACATAATGTTTAAAGGACTTAGGACTGCTAGCTCGCTTTATTTCCTTTTCCTTGTTTGGATTTGGACTTAGGGTATCGGTCAGTTGTCCGAAGGTCGTATAAATATTAGATATATATTATGTATACATATTTATACATAAAAGTTCTATTCAATCAATTCATTACCATTGGGTAGCAAGGGTATACATTCATCTATTCATATACATAACTTACTAGTAAACTATAATAGGTATAGTTTAGGAGGATACTATCATATAGAAATACTATAACATAGAATACTATAACAGAGAATAATATAACAGAGAATACTATAATATAGAATACTAGACAGAGCATACTATAACAAGGATATTATTCAGAGAATACTATACATAGAATACTATTACTATAACAAGCATACTATAACAAGGTTTAGAGATAACATAATGTGAGATACTACTTCATGACACATTGACCATTTTGTTATGTCACGTTTTGTAACCAAAATCTCTTGGAGGGAGAGCATGAGTTTGCGTATAGATCTATACTGGATTGACTATCCTACACCTTTGTTGTTCACTACAGTGGGACTTGCAAGTCCACGGGTGCCAAATGTCATTTCTTCCGACGTCTTTCATCGTCGTGTTATAGTCAGATTAGCATGGTAACAATCATATCACATTTTGCCTTAATTAAACCATTGGTTTTAAGGTAGTTATGACTTCAGTAATTAATACAAATAATATTGTAGTACATATGTACATTTTCCCATTATATTCAACTTGTGATCTCCTAACATAAAGAATAATATAAAACTATATTTTGGTAATGATAGTCATACTTGGGAAAAGCTTTCACTTTTACAAAGAGACAAACATACAAAACAGTCAGGTCTTGGTAGAAGACTACTTTTTATACTAGTAGAAAATATAGGATTTTCTAGGAGTTTTCAAACATATACAAACATTTACATTGTTCAATTTCAAACATTTTCATCAAACTTATACAAACATTGACACTAAATACTTATGAAATCACCAGCTTTAATGCTGATCTACACTTTCAAAATAACTTGTATTCTCACGTCACCAGTAGACAGGTACCGATGACCAGGTTTTGAGAAGACGGAGCATCTTCAAGACTCGTCTTTTATTTTTATTATTCTTTTTGGTGTCTTATTACTATTAAAGTACACACTTGTATGAAATTATACTATTAATTCAATGGATGATGTTGTTGCTTATTTACTACTTTGCATTGTTATGATACTGTACATGACGTCCTCCGCCCCAAAATGTTTCCGTCGTTCTTGGTTTTGGGGTGTGACAGTATGGTAAGCAAGTTTATGAATAATCCATGGAAGGCTCATTGGGAAGCTGTCAAGTGGATCATGTGATACTTGAAAGGAACAACGGATGCTTTCTTAGTGTATGGAGCCAACACAAAATTTGACTTGGTTGGATATGCGGACTCTGATTATTGTGGTGATTTTTTGAAGCGCGGGTAACAAGCGTTATACATATTCACTTTGTTCGAATTTTCCATCAATTAGAAGTCGACATTACATGATACCGTTGTTTAGTCTACAAATGAATCCGAGTAATTATCCAAGACAAAAGTAATAAATGAGGAGATATTGTTAGATGGGCTTATTAAGAGTCTTGGTTTGAAGGTGGAGAAGTCTTTGTTGTATTGTGACAATCCAAGTGCTTTGAGTGTTGCTAAGAACCCATTGGATCATGAGAAGACAAAAAATATTGATATCACGTAGAATTTCATTTAGAATATTCTGGAAGAGCACAAATTTTCAATAATGAAGATTGATACCAAGGTGAACCCAACAAACATGTTAACAAAGTCATTGCCCATGGTGAAGTTTAAGGTTTGCTTGGACATAGTTGATGTTCATACGAGGTAGGTCCCTTCGGGGATGAATGACATGATGGGAGAGGAAGTTCTTGTTCTAGGTGAAGTTTAGTGGATGCTCAAGTCAAGGTGGAGATTATTAAATGTGACTTGAGCATTTGGATCATGCTCATGGAATATTTGGAGTACTTAGATCACAATGGTGCATGTGGGGTTCCTATAGCATATGACAAAGGAACGGATCTTCCAAAAGGTGGCTTGGAGAAACTTAGAGTAGCTTGGAGCAACTTGGAGTGGCCTCAAGTAACTTGGAGTAGTTTGGAGTAACTTGGAGCAACATGGAGCTACATGTTGTGCCATGAAGATGGATGTTGCACCAAGAATAGAGGATGTTGCACCATGGGAGCATATCATGCGCCATTTAAGAAGTTGTTGAGCCAAGGGGAAAGGAGTTTTGTCAAAGGAATGGATGTTGTGCCATGAGGGAGTGAAGTCGCGCCAAGAGGTTGATGTTGCGCCATCAAGGAGTAGAGTTGCACCAAGGAGGAGAAGTTGTGCCATCTTGAGGAGACGTTATGCCATCCTCATGAGATGTTGCGCCATGGAGGAGATGTTGCGCCATCATGGACCATCTTGGTACATGATGGGCCATCTCGATTCCTTTATTGTGCCATGTTGATCCACGTTTTCCTAGAAGATGATCATACTCAAGAAATACACCATGTTGTGCAACCATGGTGGATGTTGGGTCATTAGTGTTCATGATGCGCCACATATGCATCATGATATTCCACTATGGTCAAGGTGGTCCATCATGTGTGTTGCTTTATACTCATGGGTTTTATGACATGGAAGAATGCCCTAGAAGATGTTACATGGCGGATTGTGATTGGTTGAAACCTTTCATGGGCCAATGGGATTGGCTCATTAGGGTTTTAGGTCTGATCCCTCAAGTATAAATAAGCAAGCATGCTAGGTCATTTTGTATCTTGATTTCTAGAGTGGTAGGTGAATCTATATTAAAATTGTACATGTAACCACTGTTTGACAACTTTGTAATAAAGAATACTCGCCTCCTGCCCGTGGATGTAGGTAATCTTTACAGAACCATGTAAATATTGTGTTTTGTGTGCTTTTAGTTTTGCTAGTTATCTGCTTTACTTCCTAACAATATTATCGTATTTTCATCAAGAGTTTTCATATATTATACTTTAAGTCTATTGCTTTGACTCTTGTCACATTTGCAAATAATGATTGTTGGTGAATTGTGACGGTTCTCATAGTGAATGACATAGGTTGAGGCAAAGGTGGAGTTGAAGTTCTCCAAACGAAGCTTTGAAGAAGGTTTAGAAGTAGGTTCATATTGCCTTGTACGAATTCATGATATAAAATTATTATGTTACAATTTAATTTAGATAATATTCTTTAGATACAAAATGAGTAATTTACACTTATATGATGATTAGTACATAACAGTTCTCATGTTCTCAACATATATATATATATATATATATATATATATATATATATATATATATATAATATCGAATTTCAAATCTTACTGTAACTTTTATTATGAAATAAAACGCATCCTACAATAAATCTTACTAGAACATAAAATATATCTTCCAATACATCATACTTGAGAAAAAGGAAAAACCAACAATACATTTAACTTGAGCACAAAATATATCACATAATTTAAATGTATCTCACATTAAGAAAATAGGTACACACTCTCTATCTCATTATTCGATAAAAAATATATATCATGTATATTTAAAGAAAAATTCCAAGCTATCATCTACAAATACACATGAAAATTGGCTTTATGATATATCTCAAATAAATATCACTAATCTTTCATTAGTTTTCGCATTTCTCATGCGTATCTATTTTTTTTTATGTTTCAACATACAAGCGCACATGAATATATGGAAATTTATCACAATATCATATACATAATATTATATCGACCACATAATATCATAGTAAAAATAAAAATACTCACATGGATAGATTTAGTTTATGATTCTAAGACTCTAGCATTCAATCCTTGATTTTATACATCTTCTTGACGATGTCTAATTAGTAGATGGAAATACGTGTGGGGGTTAAATGTGGTAAACCATCCACTAATAACACCACTAACGACCACCTTTTCTGCTAGTAACAATGATGTGGATTTCATCTCCATCTTCACCCTCCCCGTCTAAAGAAACTTTTATAATGTTTCTATTTTTTCCTATCTTCCCTTCTTGCATCTTTTTGTTTCTCGATTTCTCTCTCTTTAGCATGTGTGTTTGTGTTTGTCCACTACTGTCATTACACAAGACACCCACATGTTTTCTTTATTCTTTCTTGAGCAAATTTTAACTAAATACTATTTAGTTTAATTAACAGGCTAATATATATATATATATATATATATATATATATATATATATATATATATATATAATATTAAGTAATTAAATAAGAAAGATGATGAGGTTACTAGAACCAAAAACTTTGAAATCATTACCATATGACATTTATTTACCTCTCGGAAATATGCAAAACTACATCATTTTATATTTTAGATAATACTCGTACAATACATATCAAGTAAACAATCCCCCTAGTAACATTTTGGACATTTTAGATTAGCATCACATACCATCCCATGAATGAAACAATGAAGACAACTCATTAAAATTAGTTGTGACACCTGGCTAAGTTCTAGTTGAGTAGTCAAACTAGAATATGATATCTATAAGGATGGTGACAATGAATCCCATTGTATGTATGGTTCGTTATTTTTGTTGTTTCTATGTAGAGACATCTTCAGATCCATATCCAAATCATCAAGCTTTAATGATTTCTTGTATAAACAATAAATAATATCGATAGATTCTATAATAAAGAACATGAATTAAATGAAAAGAACAATGAAGATCAACCGTGTGCCTAATGTTTGATTAATCGAATCTAGAAGAGTTCTCAATAACTTCTTTGTTAGAGCGTACAAAGGAAATTAGGGTTCCAAAACATTAACCCTAAATTTACTTGCATGCATAATATTTATAGTCTAAACCACTAAGAGAATCCGAGAATGGACTGGCCCAAACTGGAATAAAACATACCAATCTATGCACACATTTGACACAACACTATTAAGCCCAACATTCCCCCTTTGTGTCAAGTTCTGAAGGAGAGTCTTCATTTTTGTCTTCTCTGCATGTTGAAAATTTTAGGCATCAAATTCAGAAGCACATTTCAGACATAGAGATACCAACTGATCATATCTGAAAAGCATTTCAAATCCGTTGTTTTGTTTGCTTTGTAAGTTTCAACCATGGTGAGAATAGTCTTCAGAGCATTGGTGGAGTAAAGATGTTTGTCTCTCAGAAAGAACATACTCTTCTGAACTGTTTCACCAGACTTCAGATTTTAAGCAAAACTCAAGTGCTCTTTCTGCATAACACCAAACTTCATCTTCTTAATGTCATGAGGCTGCTCTTTGGGTCAAATGGGCTTTTTCTGCAAAACTATCGCTTTCTCCACATCCATCTTCGCAATTTCCAAATGTAGTAGATAAACATCTTTTTCAGATGGGCAACGATAGGTTCGTACTTCTTCTTATCTTTCATGACAATATTGAACATTGAGATCCAGTCGAATGGATTCAAGAATGGAAAATCTGCCAAAGTAAAATCATCCAACACTTTATCAACACCCCGAAAGCCGTTGAATCTTATGTTCACGAAATCTTCAGTAGGCACTTCAAAGCAAACCTTCAACCCCATAATCCTCTTTAAGCTCCAAGACTGATATTGAGGCTTTGCATATTTCAAGTAGAAATTGAAGAGTTTCAGATTCACCCCTTTGTCAAAAATCAGAGTCTTTTCAATCTTCTCAAAACACCGAAACAGAAAAGCCCTGGGAGTGATGGAAAAATCAAATTGAGAGTCTGCTTCATTATTCCGATCAAAAGATACCATAGGCTCAAGACAATAGACAATCGGAGAATCAATGGCTTCTCCCTAAATTCTATCAACTCACCATGGAGGAGAAAGTGACTTCTGAGTTTCAAGCATCACTTTTGCAATATTAGCCTCTAATTCTTGTGCTTCCAACTTCTTACGAAGATTCAGAAGATTATCAAGTTCTTTTTCACACATCTTTCTCACAAGCTTCTCTGATTTTGAGAGCTCTTCTTCTTCTTCTTCTTCTTCCTCTTCTTCTTCTTCATCAATGATCTTTGCTTTGCCTTTATTTGATGCAGAAGCTTCATTACCATTATGATCATTTTCCTTTGATTTTTGCTCTTGTTCATGTGCACCAGTGGTATTCTTTGCTCCAGATTGTTATTTGTCTTCTCCCGTTGTTTTAGAAGAGAAACACTTCCTGAAACACCTTCTATTTGATTTAGCATTGCAAACACTGGTTGAATTTTGTCCGAAAGATGTTGTCGAACAGAGACAGTGAACACTGAGTTACGAGTCTCGACAACCCGTTGCAAATATAGATTAATTTCGCAAATATAGCTTTTGAAAAATATATGTTTTAATAAGTTAATTAGAAATTTTTTCTATTTTTACCTTGAACTCGCCGAGTGCACTTGAGACGACTTGGTGAGTCCATCGCTGTTCACAGTTTTAGTTTTTATTTTATTTTTTTCTTTTTACGCATTTTTCTTGTTTTATTTGCAGTTGTTTCATGACCCGAGGATCTGATACACCTTTGGTCCCTCCACTAGAAGACCCGGAGTCCACCCTAAGGAAGAACAAAGGAAAATCCGTTTCTTCAAAGAACTCGCCACTAATGAATCTAAAGTACGTGTTCAGCAAGAAGAAGAGCAGCAAATCAGGAGCTTCCAGCGCCTTTATATCAATAGAAGACCCGATCAAAGAGGACACCGAGTACGAAACCGAAGGAGAACAAGACCCCACTTTCGGGCATGAATTTGACTTCAACGACGAATTTGTTGGATTAGTGTCTAAGTCCATAACTATTTTGGTATGTACTTGACCCGATGGTGCATGGTCCTTTTGGGTTGCCTTCACCAAAGCAACTTGATAGGATGAATTATGGAGAGAAAGAATTAAATATGATTTATTAATATATTATGGGAATAATATATTAAAGGAGAAATCATATTGTTTAATTAATATTAGTCAAGAATTAATTAGTAATTAGTTTTGTGACTAAAAGAGATTAATTAAACTTAAGGGACCGGAATTGTAATTATAAGATAATTGCAATTTGGGCCATGGATTGCCTTTTATTATAAGGTGGACGAATTCTATGTGGGAAGCCCATATGAAATCATCCAAGGCCTTAAGAAAAGGGCTCCATGGGTTGCTTAGGGCTTAAGCATCCAAATTAGGGTTTCCTTGTTAGATAACCCTAATTACCTCACTATATATAGATCCCTTAAGGACCAAAAACGTGGCTAAGCATCTTGCTAGGGTTTTTCACACGGTTTTGGCAGCCTCCATCCTCTCTCCTCTTCATCCTCTTGCTTATGGTGTTTGTGAGCCATTAGAGGAGTGACACTTGTGACTCTAAGCCTTCCAAAGTCAATTCAAGGAGGAATTGGGATTGTTATTGCTACATAACAATCAAGGTAATATCATAAACCTAATTATATGTTAATATCGATTTCCACATGCTAGAATTAGGGTTTACAGTCTTGGATTCAAAGCATGTACAATAGAGAAACCTAGATCCAAGCATTAGGGTTTGTATGAGCACATAGGATGTCTTATGACTAAAAACCCATCAATGGTATCAGAGCCTAGACTGGTTTCTATTGTATTGATGCGTTATATGATTGAAAAATTCGATTTTTGTGGTTCTGGAGGCTGGACTCGCCGAGTCCATGCTGACTCGACGAGTCCATGCCTGACTCGGCGAGTCGGCTCGTCAGATGGAGGGAAAACCGGGATTTCTTGTTGTTTTTGTTTAAGGATAGTTGCCTTATCATATTAGATCAATATAAATCCGATTTTATGATATATATGACTATATTCTTGATCTAATTGAAGATATTTATCAATTAATAAAATATTTGTTTCCTTATGTGATAATTGATTAATTATTTTGATTAAATTGGTAAATTGTTTTGCAAGAAATCATTAGATAAATCAAATATGGATAATTATGTGATTAAATGTTAATTTAGATTATTTGTTATTTGATCCTTGTGCTTTGAAAAGTTTCATATTTTCCCCTTTAGGTTTTATAGTTTAAATTTGAACCCAAAAAGTTTTGTTGTTTTGAAATTTAAATAGTTGAAACCCTAATGTTTTGAAAAAGGTTTCAAAACTTGCCCTCAAGTTTTGGAATTTAAATTTTGATTAATTGTTTAATTTTGATGTATATTTAAATTCTAAACCCTAATGTTTTGAAATGTTTCAAAACTTGCCCTCAAGTTTTGGAATTTAAAAGTTGATTAAAAGTTTAATTAGGAATGTTAAATTCTAAAACCCTAGTATTGTTTTGAAAAGTTCAAATCACACCCTTATGGTTTTATTAATTAATTAAGGTGTATAATTAAAAGAGGTTTAATAAATCCATAAAATTTTAGGTTAACAATTTAAGTGAATTAAAAGTATAATTGTTAAATTAAACCACCTAGTATTTTAAAAGTGTAAAATACACCCTATACTATATATATATATAGATATATATATATATATATATATATATATATATATATATATATATATATATATATATATATATATATATATATATATATAACATTAAAAGTCTAACATTATATATATGAGTAAAAGTCAGACTTACTGTTAGTAGGCCTCATTCACGAAGTTAGTATATAAGGGGTGTTTAAGGAAATTGCCTATAAAATGGCGATTGAATGGGTATCCACTCTTACCCACCGCACTCTTGACTAGTGGAGAGTCGTTAGCCGAACGGGTAGGATAGGACGAAACCTTCCATTATAAGTATAATGAATTATTAAAGTAACTAAATGTTTTTCAAATTCCCAATCTTAGTTACTTATGCAAAGTGAATTGATGCAATTCCATGAAATTACACTTTGTACCCTTGCGAAGACGTTAGTGGAGTGTGTGTGGTTTACCGGCACACTAAATGGTTCTAAGCAAAGGTAGCAAAGGGTGACTCAATGTTTCTCATAGTTCGGTGGAGCGTGTGTGGTTTACCAGCACATCGAATAGGTGACTGTAACATGTGAGGGCACCATGTAAGTTTGCATGGTTATTCACACCCGCTTTGTGATCCTCGGCATCCCAGTCACAAACATGAGGGGCATATAAAGATTAAAACATGCCATTGAAATGTTCAATGAATCTCATAGGATCTAGGAGTTTTCATAGATTTAAAAAAAACTTAAATTTCTTTTTCGTTTTTCATGGTGGAAATTAGTGAATCGTCATTCACTTACCTTCAAATGTTCTGCAATTTGGGTTATGGCATCCCTCTCCCGAGTTGTAGAATATTGTGTTGGGTCCTAGCCTTAGTATCTCATTTGGGTGATTTACTAAGGACTCAATCAATCAACTAGCTTGAATTCGTTTTCTCTCGTTTTGTAGATGTCAAAGTTTGACAACTATGGTCTTCTCAAATCCCGTGGAACAAGCATTCCACATGAAGATGATATTCCACGATTCGATTGAGGAATAAGAGATCATACTTCACTTCCTCCTCCTCCTTCGATTATTCTCCCTAACCCACAAGTTTGAAGGCTTGAAAAGTTCAAGATCACTCAAGCCCTTTTGGAAATTAAACATAAAGAAGGAAAGTCAGTGTGTGCACACGTCCTAGGGATGAAGTCACACATTGATAGATTAAGAATGTTGGGATCTGTTGTCTGTGAGGAGATGGCTGTTCATTGGGTTCTTCAGTCACTTCCTAACTCATATAGTGAGTTCATAAGAGAGTGCTATATGATAAACCGCGACGTGACCCTTATAGATCTCACCTATATGCTTACTGCTGCTGAATCAGCAATGGTTTGGCGCAATAGAAAAAGCAAATTTGATTGGTGAATCTGCCTTCAAGACCTCTATGGATATGGACAATGGCAACGAAAACCATGCTATGATCAAAAGGTTTGATCATAAGAGAAAGGCAATGTCTGAAGTAGTTCAATGTCATGTTCCAAAAGAGTCAATTTGCTTTTATTGCCAAGAGAAAGGGCATTGGAGACGAAGCTGCCCCATTTACCTAAGAGATCTAAGAGATGGGAGAGTCGAAACATATGGCTCTAATATAGGTAAAATCCATTAACTAACTCTTTTAAGCTTCTATTCTAGATTCTTAATACATAATGTGATAAGATTACAATTGATGTTTTGTAGGATCGAAGAAAGGAAAGAAAGCTTAAGGGAAGAAGTGAGCAGAATCTAACCGAGAAGGAATGGATTTCGATCACATTTCTCGAAGATTAGATTCTTGAACTACTACTTAGTGTTAAAATTAGATTGCTAATAAAGATGTATTAGCATAAGTTTTTCAATGAATTGCATTGTAAGGACAAATTTTTCCGCAATAAAATAAATTTTGATTTTAAATTTTATTTATTTATCCTTGCAATGGCGTGTATGAAAAATTGATGTTAAAATGTTTCTATTATTAACAATAATGGATTTGGTTCTTATTATGTTATTTATGGAAAGTCGAGAATTTACCAAATAAGGAGAGTTTCTCATCGCCCAAAGTTTCAATTGGACAGAAATTTGGAATCACGCAACTTGGTTGCACGATGAATGAGAAATTTCATATTTGGAAATTAGACTAATTCATTGACAAAGTGTCAAGTGAAGGACTAGGAGATCGAGTACACAAAGTTGTGTGTTGATCAAGTCCACCATAAGAGTAACAATGATATTCGTTATGATTTACTAAAGGTTTAGTAAATATGATTATACTTACAAGATTAAGTGTAATTATGAATTGATTGAAAAAGTTTAAATCAAAAGCAAAACGAATAAGAAGAATCATGTAGGCAAAAAGATAAAAGTTTCTCCATTCTAATAAGAAGGGAGAGTACCTTTTATGCTTTATGATAGGTCTTAATGATTAAGAACCATATCTCAATTGATCCTCTAAGAGAGTCTTAGTACAACTATATGTCTAAGAAGAGGAATCAAGAATTGAAGAAATGGTTAAATCAAGAAGACAATCATACTTCGTTCCAAAACAAGTCTTAAAGTTAAGATTGTGACATTAAGTGATAAGTATTAAGAAGGTTTATAACATTCATCAAATGTGGAGAGTTGTGATGTCTTGGATAAGACAAAGACCAACTAGGACCAATTTATGAAGTGTTTTGATAAAAGCTACACTAACTCTTGAATATTTATTTGTTAAGAAATAGTTATTAACAAGAGAATCGTATATGTCAAGGAGTCAGTGGGAGTCTTAATGGTCTTGAAAGGTTTCAAGAACAAATCAAATAAACCTTATCGATCATCACTAGCACACGAGTTGAGGTTTACAACCTATCGTGTTGACATTATTTTGTTTCTGTGTCAATCCAATCGAGTTAATTATGCATGTGAGTCCTATAAGTTCTCATTTGAATGCATAAAAGGCAAGGACCTTGATCAATGGAAAGTACATTGATAAGAAAAGGTGAGCTGCTTAACTACTTGGAAGACATAGTGGGCAGCTGTGCTACCATAAGACAAGAAATCGAGATTAAGAAAGTTCGATCCATATGAGTTTGAATTTGTCGTAAACTTTGGTTTTGACAAATTCACATGGATAGGAACAAATACACCGTTTAAATCTAAGTGTCATAAGATTTCCTCCTTCATGAAAATGATTGTGAGGAAATGCTTTCACTAAGAAAAATTTTAAGAAGATAGTGATTGTAAAATTGCATTCTCGAATTCGATTATGGTTACGGTATCCTTTTCCATAATTTGAATTGTGAGGTTTGGCAATTGTTTACACACACATATGAACTATCTAAGGCAAAGGTGTATAAGTCCAAGAAGCCTTGATGAAAGATTATCAAAGCACTAAGTATTAGAAACATGAACTTAAGAAATTCAATAAGCATTGTTTTTCTAAAAGTTAAGTTGTTTCTGAATACATGTCAAAGCTAGTGGGAGCATAAGTGTTATGTTTTATAATAATCATCATGATAGTGGGAGCATAAATGTTATGATTGTATGATTATTAAGGCACATATTGCAAGTTGGCAATATTAATTATAGAAAACAAGAGTTATACCTTGCAAAGTCGTAAGGGTTGTAAAGTTGTTTTGCTATAATTAAGGGAGAGAATATTATGCTTCATTTCAAATCTAAAGGATTAGGTTGAGAAATGTTAATAAATTTAGTCAAGGGTACATAGTGTGTTCTTAAAATTTCAATTATGATTACGGCATTCCTCTTCACAATTCGAATTTTGAGAACATAGCAAATAAAACATTAGGCGTCGTGTCCCATACGCTTCGGGTATAGGATCGATTGCAAATGCTTTAATGTTTGACCATTCTAAAATTTTCCAAATGTCGAGCGCATTTAGAGGGAAAAGGGACTAGAATTGGTTTTGACTAGAATAATTAAACAACTATCAAAGGATAATCCAAAGTTTGACGAGGATTGGTCGCTTGTGAGTAGTTGGAAGCATGGTATTGGATGGACCATATCGACATAGAAAAGATTCTATTAAGAATGAGTTGTCATATGGAAATTATGGAAATGTTTCCATATTGGATGGACCATATCGACATTATTATGAATAGAAAGGATTCTATTAAGAATGAGTTGTCATATGGAAATTATGGAAATGTTTCCATATTGGATGGACCATATCGACATCATTACGAATAGATAAGATTCTATTAAGAATGAGTTGTCATATGGAAAATATGGAAGCGTGTCCATATTGGGAATTGCATATTAAAAAAAATCTATGACTAGATTAGAAACTTTTATGCAAAAGGATGTTCAAAGGAATGTACTTTGAGTGAGAGACATCACGGCTATGGAATTGTATTGTAACAATCTCCGATAGAGGACTTTGTAATATCATTGGCAATAGTCTTTGTGACTTTGGTGCAGTGACATTACGAAAGGATCATTGCATAAAATGTAGAATCTAACATATTCTATAAGTGGCAAGAATTTGATATTCTTAAACTTATGGAAAAGGATTTGCAGTTGTGAAATGAGAATGGTTGGAAATGTGTTCAATTTGATCTATTTCACAAAAGTAAGAACCATAGGTAAACATTGTGTGCATGCTAGGAGCATGGGACAAGTGTAATAATTCAAGTAAGAAGTTGATTACCCGAAACGACAAATAATGAGTAATCGATATGGTGATAAATAAAAGGAGTTTTATTTATACTCAAAGGTTTGAGGCCATATGGGATTAGTATTATTCTTGTGTTTCACATTTGCATGTTTTGACTTCCAGAATAATTGAGTTTATTAAGAATAATCGAATTATTCAAACGGACCACAGTTAGTCATACGTTGGAAGTAAGTATGAATGAAGACTGTCATGAATTGGTTTGTAGATTTTCTAGAGCGTATTAGACATAGCAAAGGTTTGCTGCAAAGTTCATGAGTGCTTATGAATATGATTTGAGCATTGGATTAAACCCACGCTCACTTGGATCACTCCATGAAATTGTATCACGAGTGATTGGTGAGACGATAACATCTTATATTCTTGAAACCGAGATGTGTGAGTTGTATCTTGCAAATCAGTTGCACATTGATAATATGTAAACGCACTAGTAACTTGGTGTTATAAAACATATTGTTGTGTGTGATTCGGTGAGTGAGTGCAAGCAAGCATTGTATCAAATTTTATCCGTTCCTTTTATCCAAGGTAGGATAAAAGCGATATCTTTGGGCCCCTCGATGATTTAGTGATGACAAACGTAAATGCTCGGGCGGGCTAGGGCTAATTTGATTTGTTCAATTAGTCAGTCGTCATAAATCGGGAATCGAGATATAGTACAAAGAGAATGATTTGAAATCATATCTCATATGATATCTAGAATGGAGGAATATATGATCCCTTATCTAAGGACACGCGTATCTGATAGGATCAGAGTTGACAGCGGCTTTGGAAAGCTACGATTGCAGATCAGGATTTGAAGTCATACGCAGAATAGTTATTAGGCTTATCCAAGTGGGAGATTGTTGGATTAGTGTCTAAGTCCATAACTATTTTGGTATGTACTCGACCCGATGGTGCATGGTCCTTTTGGGTTGCCTTCACCAAAGCAACTTGATAGGATGAATTATGGGAATAATATATTAAAGGAGAAATCATATTGTTTAATTAATATTAGTCAAGAATTAATTAGTAATTAGTTTTGTGACTAAAAGAAATTAATTAAACTTAAGGGACTAGAATATTAATTATAAGATAGTTGCAATTTGGGCCATGGATTGCCTTTTATTATAAGGTGGACGAATTCTATGGGGGAAGCCCATATGAAATCATTCAAGGCCTTAAGAAAAGGGCTCCATGGGTTGCTTAGGGCTTAAGCATCCAAATTAGGGTTTCCTTGTTAGATAACCCTAATTGCCTCACTATATATAGATCCCTTAAGGACCAAAAACGTGGCTAAGCATCTTGCTAGGGTTTTTCACACGGTTTTGGCAGCCTCCATCCTCTCTCCTCTTCATCCTCTTGCTTATGGTGTTTGTGAGCCATTAGAGGAGTGACACTTGTGACTCTGAGCCTTCCAAAGTCAATTCAAGGAGGAATTGGGATTGTTATTGCTACATAACAATCAAGGTAATATCATAAACCTAATTATATGTTAATATCGATTTCCATATGCTAGAATTAGGGTTTACAGTCTTGGATTCAAAGCATGTACAATAGAGAAACCTAGATCCAAGCATTAGGGTTTGTATGAGAACATAGGATATCTTATGACCAAAAACCCATCAGAATTAGCCATTATCATTGTTAACATCGATGATGTCCCCATGGGAGAATGGAAGAAGAGGATGCGTGACGATACCGGCCCGGGACTTGTGCAACCCGCAACTCCCGCTACTACTACTTTCGAACTAAATGGCCACACACTCGCTCAACTAAAGGAGATTCCTTTCTATGGAAAAGACCATGAAGATGCTTACAAGCACTTGGATGAAGTCAATGATGTAGCTGATTACTTTAATGTTCCAAATGTACTTCGCGAGACCTAGCTACTTCGCATGCTTCCAGTTACATTCAAGGGTGCTGCAAAAGATTGGCTCAAGTCACTCCCTCCCGGGTCAGTGACCACATGGGCTAAGATGAAAGAAGAATTTATTGACCACTTTTGCCCACCATCTAAAATAGCCAAATTGAAGAAGGCCATTGCTAACTTTGAAGAACAATCTGGAGAGTCATTATATGAAGCTTGGGAGAGGTACAAGAGCCTGCTAAGGAATTGCCCACACCATGACCTGAATAGCCAACAAGAAGTCATTTTCTATGACAGAGTCAATGTCACAACAAGGCAGTTACTTGACTCGCAAGGCCCGCTCACAAAGAAGCAACCTCCGGTGATCAAAGAATTAATTGAAGAGTTCTCTAAACATTCTAGAGAATACCACAACCCACGAATTGAAGTAAGTAGGGGGTAGTGAACATGGTCTACGATGGCATGGCGACAATGATGGCTAAACTAGACAGTTTAGATAAAAGAATGATGAAGATGGATCAAACAATCCATGTTATCCGGGTGGGATGTGAAAATTTTAGGGGACCTCACTTAACTAAAGAGTGTGACTTGGATGAGAATGGAAACAAAAAGGCGCAAGTTTTCTATTTAAGTGGTGATAGGTACGATGAAACTTGGCAGAAACCCAAGAAGGAATGGCTCCCGTATGAAGAATACAAAAAGGAAAAGGAAGAGAAATACTAGCAAAAAGAGAGGGGTTTCTACCAAAAGGAAGAACCAGTTGTGGAAAAAAGAGTCGATTTAGAAGAAATGTTCACAAGATTTATAGCCGCGTCCGAGAAAAGACACAATGATCATGATGCTGCAATACAAGAGACCAGGACTATACTTAGGAATCAGCAAGCATCTATACTCAACATTGAGAAACAGGTAGGACAACTTGCACATCAAGTAAACGAGAGAAGACTGGGTGAACTTCCAAGTAAAACCGAGAATAATCTGAGAATGGAGAATGTGAATGCTATAACATCTAGTTATGGGGAAATTTTCACTCCTCTGACCCCTGCACAGAAGGTCTCAACTAAGATGCAAGAAGAAAAGACAGAAGAGTCTAGTTAAGCTAAACCCGACCTGAATCGACGAGTCCCTCTAATGGACTCGACGAGTCCATGCCCTGATGACAAATCTGTTGTTTCCTTAAAGCCTTACAGGCCTCCTTTGCCATTTCCAATTCGAGCCATACTTGATGAAAAGGTCAAAGCATACAGAGATTTCATGGAACATGTTAAAGCCCTACAAGTCAACATCCCATTTGTTGAAACGATGCTTCAAACACCCAAATATTTAAACTTGCTTAAGGGTCTCTTTGCTGCTAGAAAAGATATGGCAGAAGTCGTGGAATTAGTATTAAATGAACCACCAGAAAAGAAGGGCGATTCAGGAAGCATCTCGATTCCTTGCCAATTTGGAAATATACTTGCTACTCAAGCATTTACCGATTCGGGTGCCAGTATTAACTTAATGCCTTTTTCTTTCTTCAAGAAGCTGAATGTACCGGAGCCAAGGTTTATTAATATGAAGATCCATTTAGCGGATAAGATAATCATTCGACCAAGAGGTGTTTGTGATGATCTTTTCATAAAAGTGGACAAATTTGTATTCCCTGTGGACTTTGTAGTGCTTGACATGGAAGAAGACCCCAAAATTCCAATTATTTTGGGGAGACCATTTTTGAATACCGCATGCGCATTGATAGATGTATGCGAGTCCACACTAACATTGAGCGTAGGAGATGAGTCAGCTGTGTTTAAAGCTATACCAAAGATTAAGCAAGAAGAAGCAAGAAAAGAAGAAGTTTCCTCCATTGATTTGGATGATGAAATAGTCCAAAAAGAACTTGCACTCCTACAAGAAGAAGATCCAAGTAAATTTCTACTATCTTCTGGAGGAAACGATGATGTTGAAAAAGACTTAGAGGACATAGAGAAGCTGCTGAAGGGAACTGATTCAGAAAACACAAGGGAATGTGAGGAATTCGCACCGACTCGCCGAGTCGAGTCGGCAGACTCGACGAGTCCAGTCGAAATTTTCAGCAATTTGGATTGTCTTGACCTTCTTGTCACCAGTCCCTTGCCTGATTTGGACATGAAGATTTTTCCTAATTCTTTAGAAGATCGAGCAGCAGAAGGCATAATTGTTAAAGCGTATGGTGACTTCCAACACGTTCAAGTAGCTTGCCTCGATACAATGATGCAAGAAAATGAAGACATTCGACTTGACGAGGGGGCAAGTTTTAGAGAAGAGGAGAATACAACGGTTAGGAAAGATGATGCTGATAAGCCATTTATTGAGTCACGTATAACCAAACGTCGAGCCCGAGTTTTTACCAATTATGAAGTAATTAAGTTTAAAGAAGGAAAAGTACAAAAGAGGGTTCAAGAGAATGGGGTGAAGAAGAAGGTGGGGAAAAGGAACATGCATGCAATTAAAGAAGATGCCACAAGGAAAAAGAGAGAAGAATTGAGACGGGCATACAAGAGGAAGATACATGCCTATAAGACGAAGTATAAACCGCAAAAGATTAGGCGTGCATTCCCGATGCAAGAAAATGAAGAAACGTAGATGGGAAGGAGTCCAGCTAACGAATCCTTAAAAGAAGCGCTTGGCGGGAGGCAACCCGTTATGAGAGTTTGCTTTCTTTTATCTTTCTCATTTTAGTTTTTGTTTAATTTTCGTTTTTAGGATTTTCTTTTTCAGTTTTCATCTTGTAAATCATCAAACATGATTGCTTGAGAATACACATGGTCTCAGTGTGGGGTGGATTGAATAATTTTTTATGAATACATGACAAAATAATATAATTTTTGAAGTGTTTGCAAGTGACTCGGCGAGTCTGACCCTAACTCGACGAGTCTATTCAGAATCCAGATAAGTTTCAATTCGCGACTAGACTCGCCGAGTCTGACCCTGAATCGACGAGTCGATTTCATTTACAGAAAAAAAAATTATATTTTTTACATCTGGTAAAACTAGGGTTTTTACCCTAATGTGATCATATTCCATTCATACTCGCTGTGTGCCTACTCTTATTCTCTCTCAAGGACTCATCAAGTTCTTCAATTTTTCTTCAAAATTCTCGAATTTCATCAACCAAGGTACTTAATTTCTTCAATAATTATGTTAAAGTCATGATTTTTGGATGTTATAAAGTATCAATTTTATAGAACACCCGTTTTTGAAGTTTAGTGAATTTTTAGGGTTTTGATTTTGGATTAATTGTGGTGTTTTGGATGGATGTTCTTGCTCTAATACACCTTATGGACATCCCTGGACAAACCCTTGGACAAATTTTGAGTTTTTATGGGTGCATTGGCACTGACCCGTCGACTGACTCGTGCAGTTCATCAGACTCGCCGAGTCGGTCATGGATTGGACGAGTCCAGTCGGGAACCCAGAAAGATTTTGTTTTAATGTGTTTCTGTGTCTTCTGGATTGTTTGTTAATTATTTTACAGGAACCATGTTTTCATGGGGACAAAGCACTCGAGGAAGTCAAGGAGATTTTTCTTGGTTGCATTTTCCACAAATCAACTCAAATTCAACAAGAACCAAGTGGAAGAAGAAGCTTGCAGAGCTCCAGAAAAAAGAGATATGTGCTCCAAATACAATTGATTGGGAATGGTTGGGGAGAGTTCTTTATGAAGAAGATTTGGCCCCTTATATAGTCAAGACATTTGTACACAATGGAGTATCCATTACATGTGATGGATGGAGTCGTGTCTTCCGTATTCAAGAACCAATTTATCGTGAGTTGTGCTTGGAGTTCTTTTCCACAATACATTTCCAGGGTGTGGATGATTATTATAACTCCGGAAGTATTACTTTTTGTCTTGGGGGCGAGCTTCGTCATTGTTCTATGGTCGAACTAGCTTTGAGATTGGGGATATATGATCAACAAGTGGTCAACACGGGTGCATTTGTACATTTTTGGAGCATTGCCATAAAGCATTTCCGGATGGGATCACAAGTTCAAGTTGATGGAACACCATTGCTAATAAAGTTTACATTCTGAATTCGGCTCAAGAAGGGAGCATACGATCACCTACACACCGCCTTATTCACCGACTTATTTCAAACACCATTAACCAAAGAAAAGACGATGACAAGGTTTCTAACCTTGATGTTTTCTTTCTTTGGAGCATCATTACACCCAATACTTTTTGCAACATTCCATGGTGCATCGCTTCATACTTGGCAGAGGAAGCGGTCAAGGACCGCAAAACTTCAAAAATTAATGGTGGCATGTTCGTGACACGTTTAGCCCACTCTTACGGGTTAATGACTAGTGGTGCTTGGAACTTGTTGACGGAGATCCTGACATCTCCCTTTAATCCTATTCTTTTTCGCAGGGCATGTATTATTGAAGATTATGGAGGAGGTCATTATGCGATCCCACACGACGATCCGTTGATCGGGCCTGAGGCACCGGGACAGAGGGTTCAATCGAGACTTGAGCGGGAAGTGGAGGAGGAACCGCCGGTGATTCCGGTGGACAATGATGAAGTACCAATGGATTGGTACAATGTCGAGATGAGGAGGCTCCAAGACCAAATGGCGAGGGGTATTAATTTTAGCAACGAATCTCACGTGCGGCTTTTTGACCATTTTCATATTCCACACATTGATGGGGGTAACTTCCCCTACATTCCTTCTTGGGACGAGGTCATTAACGCAAGGCGGAGTGGAGCTGGTGGGAGCGGGGTTGTGCATGGCCATGATGAGGAAGAAGATGATGATAAGTTTTTGTTATGTCTTATTGAACAATTTTTATTTATTTATTTATTTTTTTTATTTTGTTTGGTGTGTTTTAAATTCTTAATTAGGACTTAAACTCTTATGTGCTTGATGTTCTACTCGCCTTGGTTTATTTCAGAATTTGTTTTAGGAAATGCTTGCATAAGGAGTCTAGAGTATGTGAGAAAAACATGGAAACGAGTCAAGAAAGGTCGACGTATTGAGTTTAAGTGTCGAGTCTGGTCTGAAAGGGTTTATGAGTGAACGTTTACTGAAGCTATGGGAAGTTTTGAAGTCCACTAGAAGCTGGATTCATGATAGAGTTTATTATTTTTCACCCAGCAATGACTCGCCGAGTGCAGTTAACCTACTCGACGAGTCGCAATACATTTTCACGATTTCAACAATTTCGCGCTATTACTCGACGAGTCGTTTATATGTATCGACGCGTCCTTCATTTATCTACCACAAGGGCTGCTGATTTGATGCTGATACCTACACCACTTGACCACTTGTTCTTTGCAATCAATTCCAGATGATTTTACAGTATTTTTCCTGCACATTTGAAGCTACCCACATGCGATTTGATGCCCAAGACATGGATGGGTTGTTCCCATGTCTAAAGTTGATTGAAGTAGAAGCTTAATAGAAGATGATCAGCCTATCAACTGCTACCCCAGGGGAGTTTGTTCCAATTCCCTCTATATTTTTTTGTTTTTCTTTTCATGCAATACATGCAATGAGGGCATTGCATAAATTAAGTGTGGGGTAGGGGGTTGATTTCATCTTAGTAAATTTAGAATCTTAATGTCCTAATTTAGGTCAACTTTAAAATTTTTAAATTTTTGCATACCAAAAATGTTGCTTAGGACTTAATTTAGAAAACTTTGGTAAAAAGTAATTAGGATTCCATGTTAGAATTATGTTGATGATTGCATGAAGATCCAAATGTTTAGTTGAGCCTATATACGTTCTAGTGCATTTGCGGCTTTCTTATTCCAATGAAATCATGGGACAAAAATACGACCTCTCTTAGCTCGAAGGATGCAATATGTTTAGCATCGTGTACCAGAAATGTATCCAGGAAAATTATTATTTTAGCCAATAAAGGTTGAAGTTGAGCGCCCCTGCTTAAGCATGTAGGGTTTTGAGTGAGAAAAAGTGAGGTACATGTAAAAAAAAGAGAGAGAATTACAAGAAAAGTTGTAAGAATTTTGGAGCAACTAAAGTGAAGATCAAAAGATCAAAATTCCAAAAGTTCAAAAATTGAAGATACCAAAAATCAAATCAAACAACGTGGTGAATTCAAAGAAATCAAAGATCAAATTATCAAGGAAGTGAAGAATTCAAAAGAGCTCCATAGTGGTATCATAAATTGTAATTCTAGATTATATATACTTGGGTTGCTCAATCAAAAATACCTTGAGGATAGGAGGTTTTCTGCGGATGGATTTGAAGGGATGCATAAAATGAGCATTGTCCGGGATAAGTGGGTGAATGTTTATGAGGATTGTAAGTATTTGGAATATTGGGGGGGGGGGGGGGGGGGTTTAGGAAAAATTTAGACACAAATGCACACGTTGCGGTTTTGGCGTAATAGCTGGGTTCGATTGGAGTTGTCCCATGTGATTCTAATGTGTTAAAATTCAGTTTTGCTTGGGGGCAAGCTAAAGTCAAGTGTGGGGTATTTTGATATTTTCATATTCAACCTTATATTAAGTATAGATTTTTATCATTTATTAGCTAATTTATTGTATATCATGGACAAAAGATACTTAAAAGTGTTTGAATTATGTTTTCAGTCCAAAAGCAAAGCTCGGAAGCAAAAGGAAGCAGGAGAAGCGGTTGGGAGCTTGGGAGTTGAACAAATAAGAAAAATTCTAAAAATACAAGGTACTCGACGAGTAGGGTCGACAACTCGGCGAGTCGCATCGAAGAATCGAGAAGATAAGGACTCTCTGACTTACCATGCACGGGAATTAAGGGATGGACTCGACGAGTCGGTCATGGACTCGGCGAGTCAGTTCGAATCTATAAAAACAACTTTCCAGATCGACACAAGGAATTCTGGAACCCTTGGGGGGAAGGAAGCTGCGAATTAGAGTCATGAGAGATCTGGAGAATGAAGATACAACCCTAAAACCAATTCCGAAGGAGATTTGAGGCAAATTTACATCATTCTTACTTTAATCTATATCTCTTCATCATGTTTAGACTTTTAGATTTCGTTTTTGTGTTGTTAATTACCTCAATCATGAGCTAAAACCTTTAAACTTCTGTTTGGGGAGACAATATTGATACTATGGTTTGATTTATGGTAGGATTAATTTAATATTGGTGATTTTGTTGATTCTAGCTTGTTAAAGAACCTTATGTGTGAATGATAACTATTTTTCTGTTAATAGGAAGATAATTAAGCTGCATGAACATCTCTTAATTGTTACTTCATATAATTTATGTGACCACTTTATTATATGACTAGGATTAGCGATTGTGAAACTAGAATTAATAGAAAATAGTTAAATTCATGTGTGAGCTTATGTGATGACCATCAACAAGGGGTTAACTAAAGGACCAAACTAGTTAGCTATTACAATTCTAAATTAACCCGAATAAATAACCTAGTGAATTAAATTAAATTAGACAACTGACCACTGTTTGAGTTAGTTTGTTCTCTAAGGATTAGTGCAACGAATGTGAATCTAATCACTTGAATCGGTAGCCAATAGAAGAATTAATCCATTGCACTATTACCATAATATCAACCATAGGATCAATTGAGTTGAACTAAACAGAAGTTCCCTTCGTCATTGAATTTAGTTGAATCTTTGCTTTTCTAGTTTTTAGTCTAAGTAATAGTTAGTAAGTTTCTAGTCTTGTAAAACTAGATAAAACCCCTTTTATTATTTAAGTTTAGATAAAATTAGTTTTTAGTTTTAATTTACCGTTCCCTGTGTTCGATAACATACTTATTTAGCTTTACCACAATTGATAGGTCCACTGCCTTTGAGTGTTTATTTTATAATTAAATGTAGGTTTAAAACTAGTTCATTTCACACACATCAATTGGCATTAACCCTGAAGGGACTGAAAACGAAATTGGTAAAATTCTCCTGATCATCACCAAAAAGGATGTCGGGATCGTCATCATGTAGTTACACCAAAATTGGCATTTGTCCCAGTATCAGATACATTGACATGAATACCGGAAGTATGTACCTCCTCCAAAACGGACTTACTGACAGTGACTTCTGGTGTACTGGTTACTGTTGGTGTAATAGCGGTTGAATATGTAAAGAGAGGTGTTGAAAGAGGAACATATATATGTGGAAGTCAAATTCAAACATAAATCTTTGGTGGAAGAGGAGGGATAGAGGAGATCGAAA
This sequence comes from Lactuca serriola, assembly GCF_051521515.1. Taxonomy (NCBI): domain Eukaryota; kingdom Viridiplantae; phylum Streptophyta; class Magnoliopsida; order Asterales; family Asteraceae; genus Lactuca; species Lactuca serriola. The sequence continues at coordinate 32,104,316 of NC_136415.1, forward strand.
TTATGGTTGTCACAAGTGAGGATGAAGGAGTGTTCATCTGAAAAAGGAATAGAAGAATGAGGTGGAGTGGATACCTTCGGAATTGAGCTAGTAGGAACGGGTTCTGAAGTTGCAATAGTATCCTCAACTTCATTCTGAACTATGGCATTCTCTCGAATTTCAAATACTGTTTGGGATTCTAGGTCCTCTTGTGTAACCGAAGATGGAGATCTCGGTTTCCTAGCCTGCTTCTTGATCTTCTTTGAAGTTTTTACTACTTCAGAAGGAGAAAATTTCGCTTTTCTCTTGCCTCCCCTCTTCTGTTTATTACTTTCCTCCATTACCTTTTGGAATTCCTCTGTCATAGGGTGAACACCAGATGTAGGCAGCTTACAATATTCATTCACAATCACATTGTATGTGGGAACTTTTACCAACATAGTTTTCGGAATTGAAGCAACAAAGCTGAATATGCTTTGACCCAACATCATAAATGTTGATTCTTGTAGAATCGGAATGGAAACAATTATCAAATCCTCAATCTATGGAACCTTGAAGTGGCCTAGAGCTCGTTTGACCACAATAGATCAAAATCGAGCACTAGTGATCTCAGTGTGGCGAGTGGTCGAGACCGTGCTTTGGATGAGCCGAGTCCACAAGATTGAACCAAAATCAAGATTTATGCCATGGTAGAGGCCATAGATAATAGTATAGAACAACCTACTTGAGCTGTCAGAGCCTGCAACTCTTTCTGTAAAGATCTTGAATAGGAGAGTGAACAGCCCATTCCACATTGGAGGAAGAAAGGGCTTCCTGAACTTTGACAATAAGGATATATCTCCAATGTATCCCATCTAGTAAAACATATCGATGAGTGCAGAAGTGGTAATCGATTATGGATCCACGAGACCTTCAGATGAAGCAAACCCTAGAAGTCTGCAGAAACGGGATTTGGAGATCGAGGACTTGTGATAAGCTACCTCGAAGTGAATGACTCCATCAGATTGATTGTAGTTAGCAGACAGATAAGCCTTAGAAAGATGGACCAAAGGAACATATTCTGCCATGGTTAAAGCTTGTGCCATTGACGAGAACCTTAAGCATTCAATCATAAGCTTTGGGGCTTCATTGTAGCGAGGTGAGTCGAGATCAAGAATGAGGTTTTGGTTTGGCTTCACATTCAACATGATAACAGAGGCGGATTGATCAGTGAAAGAGGTGGTTTCTGATGATCCCGCCATTGAAGCAACAAGAAAGATGATGAACAGTAGCGAGCGTTTGCGATTTTTGCTTGGAGGTTTTTTGAGTACTATGTGAGCGGTGAGAGATAATGAAACTTCAACACCATTTTATACAGTTTGTTATGAGTGGTGAGAGAAAATATCGACTTGACGTTCTTGTACCCCATAAAATTTGTCATAAAAAGTGTGACAGCTCATCCATGTGTCATACGTTGTTGTAACTGACACACATGATATCAGGGATTTGAAAAGGTCGTGCTTGATTTGAATCCTTATCTCCAAGAAACCGTCATTTCAGTTTGCGACTCATTCAAAATAAATTGCCAATCCACGTTAACCTGTTCTCTGAATTAAAGTAATCAATCAGAATTAGAACCAGACTTTGAAAATCATAAAGATTTTTGTGCAGGGATGTGCCAAAGAAAAAGAAATAAACCAAATAAAATTTGTGGAATTTTGTGATGTCAAATAAAAATGACATGAAAATCATATGGATCCCAGGCAACGATCTCTTCCTTCTGAGTCAAGAGAGACTCTAAAGTGCTTCTGTGGTATCTTGTTGATTTAGAATCATCTATTTGTTAAGAAATAGTGAAAGGATTCTTTTAAGTAGGCTATAAGGGTGGCTTAAGCTTCAATCAAATTCTAAAACTTGACATAAGTTTAAAGATCTGAGAGAAGTACTTGTCTGACTAGTGTAGCCATAAGAACGAGTATGATTTGGATATTCTTTAAGTGACTGGATATTCTGGAAATCTCAAGAAAAATAAAAATGTGACACCCCCAAACCAGAACGGCGGAATCGTTCGAGGGCGGATGACTTCATGTAGTATCGAAACAGTTGAATACATAGTAAAGAAAGTAACACAACCATCATCTATATAATTTGAAAGTTTACATTATAGCCAGTACTTGTTTCATAAGAAATTACAATATGATGATAAAATGAAATTAAACTAACGCCGCAGCGTCCCTTCTTCAAAAGTAGTAGTTTACCTGTATTACTGAATCCTTGAGAAATACAAGTAGTTTTAAAAGAGTAGGTCAACATTTAAGCTGGCGAGTTCATAAGTATTTAGTGACAATGTTTGTATGAATTAGAATGAAAATGGTTTGTACATGTTTAAATGTTCATAGAAACTCCCATATTTTCTACTATAGTAGATGGTAGTTTAATTGTTCCAAAACCGTAATGCAATAGTGCTTTTCATGCCTAAAATTGTAGTTTTATGTATAAATTGTTAAGGCATTTGAAAAACCCCGTAAATCAATGTGTTTTTAATAATCCCTGTGAGTCTTATAACCAGGATGCCTATAACAACGTTCTTCAGGCGTTGGAAAGTTATGACGTTTGTCACCCCAGGCCTGTCGGCCTAACTGTAGCTAACAGTTTAGGTGTGGGATTGTCAATCCCACATAGATCTATACACAAGTATCACGCTCCCCCCTACAAGGGATTTTGGTATATAATACAGGACTTAAAATGCATACTTGAAAGTACGTGAAATGTCTCACAAAACTTAGTATAAAACATATTTACGTATGAAAATGTCCATTTGTTCTTGTGTATGAAAGTATCTCTTTGATATAGTGTTTCTAGTATGTAAATGTTCATGATTTTCTCTTAAACTATACCTATTATAGTTTTTCAAAGTGTGTGTTTCGTTTTTATAGTAAACCCTAGTGTAATGCTCACTTGTTGTGAAGAGTATAACATTTAAAGTGACATAAATGATCACATATACTTAAAGTATAAATAAAGTGTTTGATTCGTATATACATATATAAACATGTTTTATTTCCAAAAGACAAGATGTTATCGAGAATATATATATATATATATATATATATATATATATATATATATATATATATATATTGCATACGAAAGTTCCTATGTAGTAGTTATGAATCACATATGATTCACTTGATAAAAAGAGTATGTAGTGAAACTTCATGTTACACATGATAATAACCGTGTATTTACTTCTACTTCCCCCCTCCCCTTAAAAGTGTATAAAAAGCATTGATAAAACAATTGAAAGTGTAGTTTATGGGGGTACGAACTCACTTGTTTGATTGGAGAAAATGCGATGATAATCGAGCAGAACTTCGACTTGGAAGAGTGGATTTTCTCGATATTTTCAGGAATCTCGGGAGTGTAGAATCTTCCTTCGGAACTTGAGTGTGGAAACCGGGGCTTCGGGAGGGCTTCGGGGGCTTAACCGCAGAGTTTCGACACGAGAGATAGAAGAATGGAGCACCTAAACCCGGCACCCCAAGAGTTCTATTTATAGGGCTCATTTTTGGGTGCCACGTCGTGGCAAAGGGTTGGCCACGTCGTGGTGGTCAAATCTTATCTTCTTCCGTTGATTGGACGCCCTCAGTCACTTGTCAGGTCACGACAAACTGTGCCACGTCGTGGCAGACCTAACAGCCTTGGATTTTGGACCCCGAACTTGTAAAATTCGTAACTTTCGCGTACGAGCTCCGTTTTCGACTTTCTTTATATGCACGCGTAGCTGAAAATATGCTCTACAACTCTCGTTTAGACTTCATCGGCAAATTTTGATTTATTTTTAATTATTTATTTTTAACGAGCCGGGACACGAAAAGTCCGTTAAAAATCCATAACTTCTTCATCCGATGTCCGCTTTCGTCAGACTTTTCGCTATTGCGCTACTATCGTTGAGACCTTCGATTCTCATTTAGGTTGTTTCGGTCAAAAATCTCTCGAGCTCTATTTCGAATTTTTAGTTGTCTGCTGCTATATCCGGATCTTGGAAAAATCATAACTTCCTCATACGAAGTCAGATTTGGACGTTCTTTTTGTGTACGCTCACGGTTTAATGATATCTACAACTTTCATTTAGATACTTAAGGCTAAAAACCATTGTATTGAAACTTTGCGTTTTTCGTTAATCGGTGTTGCCGGTTTTGTCGGAAATCTTAGAATGGTCATAACTTCTTCGTTATAACTCGGATTTTAGTGTTCTTAGTATTTCTGTAAACCTTGACACAATATCTACCATAATAGATATCCCTATAAAGACTTTTGCACATTTTATTTTTCAAAGTTAATTTCATTGCATCAAAAGTGGTTACAATACTTGACTTTTTAGGTCATTACATATAGTCGAAATATCAGGTTGTCACAAAAAACCTGGATGTTTTGGGAAGAAATGTCTTGAGTCGAGAACATTTCATTAAGATCACTCAAAAGAAAAATGAGATTTCAAACTTAAAAGGTACAAATCATAAAGGTTTTAAAGGTCAATTCTTTGGTTAAAGTATCAAGAACATTTAATTATTCACCGTCAATTCAGAAATGGGTTTCAGATTTTGGGGTCTCTCTTAAATTGTGGTAATAACGAATTCAAGATCGTAAACACAGACTTTGTGCAACCATAAACCTTAGTGGCAATTGCTGAGAGTCTCAAGGGTTACGTTTTATGAATGTGAAATTGATGGAGAAAGTTTAGATTCATTCTGAGGAAGAAAGTGTACCTCTGCTATATATGAATGACAAAGTAGTCAAATCTTAACTCAATGTGAGAAGAGTAAGGTAGCTCGATGACTTATGTGATTTATTAGCCTGATAAGGAAGAAATGATCGGAACATTAGTTTTATTAAGGCTTCGAACATAGAGTCTCAGAGGCTTAGGACAACATGCGATAACATGTTTCTAGGGACACTTAACTAATACATAGTTTCATAATTATACCTACCCCATCGTGTGGAACTGAAGAATTGAAGTATAAGTACCTAAAAAGCGAATGATAGCGTTCTTAAAAGTAAACTTTTTTTTTTGGTATTTTTGATTTTCTGAAAAGATAAAATAAAAAGTTTTTTTTTTTTGGTTTTCTGAAAACAAGTGAAAAACAGAAATAAAAAAATGTATTTTTGCGATTTTGGGATATCTAAAAAAATAAAATAAAAATAAAGAAAAATATTAGAGATAGATAACTTCAGAAACACAAATGAACAGTAACTTCCGAAGATCAGAATCAATTAGAGGAAAGTTAATGTACAAAGGATACAAAAGATTTCTGAAACCCTAATGAACAGTGCGTTCCGAACAATTCCAAAGCTCGAAATCATTCGGAATATGAACAGTAGATGTCAATTACTAAGGGGATTTTGGAACTGAGTCCGCTTCAATCATGTCTGCCAACTAATCTCAGGATCTAACAAAATGGATTTCAACATTTCCATCCTCAACGTGATCATTTATGAAGTAATATCGTGATGCTATATGTTTTGTATTTGAATGTTGCATTGGATTATGGCAGATTCTGATTGCGCTTTTTGAATCATAGTACAGTGGAATCCTCTTCATGTTGATTCCATAATCGCTAAGCTGATTCTGAATCCACACTACTTGGGAATTACATGATGCAACTGTGAGGTATTCAACTTTTGCAGTTGCATCAAGATAATGAGACACAAGTCTGCTTCTTAGATTGCCAACTTACAAGTTTGCCATCCAGAAACTGACATCCCCCAGAAGTGTTTTTTCGATCAAGTCCATATCCACCAAGATCAACATCGGAATATGCTTGAATGAAGAATATGGAGTTAGAAGGATACCAAATTTCTAGAGAGGTTGATCTTTTGACGTATCGGAATATGTTCTTCACAGCTACAATATTAGATTCATGGGGATTCGCCTTAAACCTAGCACTATAACATACATCAAACATAATATCAGGACGACTCGACGTTAGATACATTAAATATCCAATCATCTGCCGATATAGAGTGATATCAGTTGCTTGTTTGTACAAGGATGGAGTGAGTTTCATTCTGAATACCATAGGAACCTTGACGTTTAAATCCCCACCATACCAAATTTCGCTAGCAAAGTCTTTGTGTAGGCTTCTTGGTTGATAAATATTCCCTCTAAACTCTGTCTAATGTTTAAACCAAGGAAAAAGTTAATTGGACCCATTGAACTCATTTCAAATTTAGTTTCCATCAGTTTTCGGAATTCAGGTGTTAATTTAGGATTTATGGATCCGAAAATGATGTCATCAACGTAAATTTGAACAATCATTAAATGGTCACCGTCTTTCTTGTGGAAGAAGGTTAGGTCAACAGAACCTTGTTTAAAATTTTATTGTCTCGGAAAACGAGTAAGAGTTTCATACCATGCTCGAGGTGCTTGTTTTAGACCATACACAGCCTTATCCAATATATTACAATGATTTGGATATTTTTAATGAAACCCAGTGATTGTTCCATGTAGACTGTTTCCTCGAGTTCACCATTCAGAAACGCACACTTCACATCCATTTGATAGACTTAAAAAATTTTGTAAGTGGCATATGCAAGAAAGATCCGAACAGATTCCAGTCTTGCTATCGGTGCGAACGTCTCTTCGTAGTCTATTACTTTCTCTTGTCAATATCCTTTCACCACCAGTCGTGCTTTCTTACGAATAATGTTTCCTTCCTTATCCAATTTAGTCTAAAACACCCACTTCATTCTGGCAACTGAAGCATCCTTCGGAGTAGGAACTAACCTCCAGACTTTGTTTTTCTCAAATTCATTGAGTTCTACCAGCATAACTTGAAACCAATCTGGATGATCGAGAGCTATTTTCACATTTTAGGCTCAATCTTGGAAATGAACGAATTAAACACGCAAACATCCATTTTTGAAAATAATGCAGTTTGTTTTGCTTTTTTGTTGTGCCCGAGTAAGAACTTCTAAAGATGAGTCTCCTATCACTTGAGATTGTTGATGATCTTTGTTCCACTTAGTCATCAAAGGATAATTCGAATCAAGACCTAGATCGAATTCAGCATAAACTTCTTCGAATTTTGATTGTATGTCTTAGTCATTATTTTCATTCTCCCCCTGGAAGTTTGCATGTGACTCTACATTCGGAATCAGATCCCCCCTACAATGTATCATCGGATTTAGAGTTCAAAATGGAACCCTCCCCCTGGAGCGGAGCATCAATAGGTTATATAGGATTTGGGAATTTAGAAGCATTCGGAATTTGTTGTTCTTGGGAAGTCTCAATGCTTTTAGTAGCTTCATCAACAATCTTATTGAATTCATCTTCTTTGTTATCCTTGGCTTTCGATTATGAGGAAATGGCTTTTTCAGGGTCATCAAACAAATTTAGAAATTCCTTATATAAATTCATGAGAGGAATTATCATAGAGTTTGTTGATGGAAAGATTTCCCCAGACTAACAATCTTCTTTCTGATATCTCTTCATGTAGTTATCATTGAAGGTGGCATACTAGGTTTCTTCAATTTTTCTTGACTTCTTGTTCAGAACCCTATATGCCTTTTAAGTTACAGAATAACCAAGAAAAATTCCTTCGTCTACCTTCACATCGAACTTGTTCCTATTTTCTTTAGAGTTGAATATAAAGCACCTGGAACCAAACACATGGAAAAATTTGACATTAGGTGTCCGATTGTTAATAATTTCGTAAGGTGTAATCAGAAATCGATTGTTGATAAAGGAGCGGTTTTGAGTGAAACAAGTGGTTGCTATCGCGTCAGCCTAGAAGTAGAGAGGAAGATTGACAAATGAAAACATCATCCTTGTAGCTTCGCAAAGAGAGCAGTTTCGTCTTTCAACAACACCGTTTTGTTGTGGAGTGTAAGGAGTAGAGAAGTAGTGAGCTATCCCTTTGCCAGTTAAGAATTCTTCAAATGCTTGGTTTTTGAATTTAGAACCATTATCACTGCGAATTTTCCAAACAAGCTTTCATAATTGAAGCTCAATTTGCTTGATGAAATCTATTAGCTTCGGAGTTGCATCTGATTTCTATCTAAGAAAGAACACCTAGGTAAATCTAGAAAAATCATCAACAATAACCAAAATATATTTATTACGACCAATACTTTCAATGGCAGATGGACCACAAAGATCAATATGCATTAGTTCAAGTGGCTCAACGATTTTGGTATTGATGATGGTTGAGTGATTCTTCCTACTTTGCTTTCCGAGTTCGCAAGCAGCACATAAATTTTCCTTATCGAATTTCAGAAGGGGTAGTCTATGAACAAGATCACCCAATACAAGCATGTTTATATCCTTGAAGTTCAGATAGGAGAGCCTTCAGTGACATATCCAACTATCATCCGAAGATGCTTTCGTAAGTAGGCAAATATTAGGATTTCCTTTGATTGGATTCAAATTCAAATGGTACATTTCTTCCTTCCTTTTGGATTTCAGTAGCACTGCCTTAGATTTCTTTTCAATAATCTCTGAACCTTCGTCATCAAACGATACATTCGGACCAATACCTACAACTAGTTGCAAAACACTTATCTGATTGTGTTGCAGGCCTTCCACATATGCTACCTTCCGAATAGCGAATTCACCATTCATAATCATTCAACAGCCTTTGATTTCTCCAGTGGTGTTGTTTCCAAATTTTACTCTACCACTATCCTTCAAAGATCTAAACTCTCGTAATTCTTCTCTTCTCCCAATCATGTGATGAGAACATCCGCTATCGATATACCATACTGAATCGTACTGTTCATCATGCATAACTTGCAAAAATTAGAGAGTTTTACGAACCCAAACCATCTTAAGTCCTTGTGAGGATTTCTTTTGAACAAGAAATATCTTAGTTTTATCATCCCGAAATGATATTCTTTTCGAAACTAGATTCTTCCCCTTTTGAATTCTGAAAACTTCCATTTTGTTATCACAAAGATTAATTTCAACAAAGTTAGATTTTCGTTGAGTATAATCTTTGATTTTTTAGGACATTCTTTTTTAAAATACCTTTTCCTCCCTTTTCAAATTTGGTTCGTATTCCTTGAGAATTGCCTCTGGTTCCGAAGCAACTTTATTTTTTCCATTAACATCTTTTTACTTGATTTCAGGTTTTGAAGATTGGGACATAGAAGAAAAATTGGGTTTTGGCTTTTCATTTGGTTTAGAAACCTGTGATTTTGGAGAAAATTTTGATTTAGGTTTCAAATTTTTGAAAGAATCAACTTTTTGATTAGAAGCTCATTCTGAATTGATAGAACTTTGATTTGAATTCTTATTTTTCCAAAAATGCTATCTCTCTTGCAAAATATTCCTATATCTAGCATTCATATGTCTTATCTTATCCATAAGTTCTTCAGCAGCCTTATGAATGTTAGATTTCGGTTTTTCTTTTCTCACTGCCATTTCGTTTTGTTCCAAAGAGGTTTCATTGGAAACGTCTTTTGTGCCACTTGGTCCAGCATGATCGTAACAAAGTTCAACATGATCCAACGATTCTGAAACGTATTTCCTTTTTGTTTTCCATGAGGTCATTTCTGAAAGACGTTTTGTTTCGTCGCCATTATCGAAGGGCTTGGACCAGAAGAATTCATTTCTTCCATTAGCATTGTCATCAGCAACCAGGGATGTTAATTCAGTTGTATCATTTTTCTCTAGTCCTGTCTTAACAAAAACTTGATTCAGAACAGTTTGGACTTTTGGAAAACAATTACTTTTTCTTTCAAAACATTTGAACCTTTGTTTTCAACAATCCGAACAAATTCAATTGAGTTTTCAGAAATAAGATTTTTCTTAGGTTCATTAGCATTTTGCACAAAAATAGAAAAATCAATTTCATCCTCTACAAAAATTTCACTCATATCACATTCATCAAATTCCGAAATGTTTTCGGAATCAAAATGCAACACCCCAATTTTCAAATATCGATTAAATGACAAATTGTCGTTCCAAAATCTCCCAAGATCAATTATAAATTTACTTATAGACTACACTACAGCGGAAGCAAAATAAAATAATATAATTTCTTCAACCGAAGAGCTTCGGGTGTTACGTCTTTGCGGAAATCCTTTGTCGCCTTGTTGATCAATCCTTCTCCTAGCCTTCTTACTGCCACTTGTTAAATAGTTCCCTGGGTTGCGCACATTTAAAGTTTCTAAATTAGTAAGCCTAGGGCCTAGTGAGTTCGTGTTGCACATACATGTCCATCACTTAACAAAACAAATAGTTTTATCATATAGTTTCAATAAATCATATAACACACATATCATGCAATGTCATAATTTAGGGGAACGATTAATTATCCAGAGAAAGAACCAAAGGTTCATTTCCATTCTCCTTGAGACAACTAATCATCCATTGTACCCAAGTATTTTAAATATCCAAGGAAATGAGTATGATTCTCAATTCTTATCCCCGCCGATCACACACATCATTCATGCTCACGGCGATTAAACACCCACCCGCTCCCACTAAACATGTCACCCAAAAAAAACGCACAAAAGATAAACAACATAAAATAATATTTGTACGCAACCATACTTATCATAAAACATACTGTCAATAAATAAATAAAAACCACATAAAAAAACGCATAACAAACATTTATGTGCGAGCAACCATAGAACACGAAAAACTCACCTTGATGGCATTAGGTCTTAACCGGATGTCGTCACGCTACTTGCAGACATGCACCCTACGTTTAACCAACAAGTTTTCTAAGGTTGTAATTCTAGAAAACATCCTACGTGTTTGTTTTGGTTCCATCACACATATGTCTCCTTTGGCCAACCAATAATTATTTCATCATATAAAACAAAATATGCATAACAACTTTAATAAAAAAATATGATTATCTTTTTCTTCATTTTCTTTTCATGTCATCATTCCCATTTAATGAAGTTTTACCTGCAAAAGATATAATACTCAAATGTCAAAATAACTAAACCTTAAAACAAAGACTTTGTTTGAATAATAACAATAAGTAATATTAACATCAATAAAAAGTAGCAAATTTAAAATAACAACCATTTATGTGATGGTGTACAAAACTCAAAATTTTCAAATTATAAAAACTGGAGGGGCTATTTTTATATCTTTTGTTATGATACACAAGTAACACATTTGTTACCTATTTGTGAAAACTAAAATTTGCCAACTTATCAACAATAGTGGGGCCATTTATGTAAATATCATTTTTATCATTTGAAACATCAAGAAAACTGTTTCAACAAAAGATCCATGTTCTTTTCTTCTTTACCTGAATAATAAAAACGTTTTTTACCATTTTATCACAGTAAAACTTAAAAACTGTTGTCAAATAAAATTTATAAAACCACCGTTAATCATCTCCATTTCATACTAACATATTTATATACTAAATCTTGAATAACTTATTATAAAGCAAGTTTAAATTCACCATTTCTTTTACCAAAACATAACATTTTTTTTCACCAAATTCGATTATTCCTTGGCCAAAAAGAGATATAGGATTGAACCAAAATACATACTAAAATCCTATAAACCCACTCAAGCAACTTAATCAAACTCAAATCGAAGAGACATACCATAATTTCTAAAATAGCTTTGAAAACCTTCACGAACCTCAAACCCCGATTTCTCTTTTGTTTCCCCAACCTTTCTTGCACTTTTTTGTGGGCATTACACTCTATTTCCCATGCCTTTTATAATGCCCAAGTTTTAACCTTTCTAGTTAACCCAAAAGTCCAAATTTATGACACTAATCAAAGTGATGGGTTTTGGTTTTAAAATTCCATAATTTCTCTATTTACTCCTACTTAATCACCATTATATTATTTTAATAATATCGTCAAATTATATATATTTATACATTTTATTTTAGTTTGAGTTATCACACAAAAGTATTTTCTGAATTTAAATTCTTGCAAAATGAGTCAAATTTTTGCATAGTATTTAATATGATTTGTTCTTTATCTTTTTCATTCAACATTTCTTTCAACATGTTTTTGTGGTCTTTGGATTGTCTGTATCACTCGATTTTCTCAAGTACAACCTTGTACGAATCGGAAACGTCATCTGATTAACCAATAGATTCACATTTATAATAGTCATCATCAATTTCATCATCTTTCAATTCAAGAAAGGTTAAAATCATTTTATCCAGACCTTTCCCTATTTCAAAAACCAAATGCAATTGAGTAATATTGAAATATAAACTCTTAACAATTAAACAAAACATGTTCCTTTGTTTTTAAAGTGGAAGACTGTCACACCCCCAAACCAGACGGCGGAAACGTCCGAGGTGGAGGACTTCATTTGTAGTATCACAACACATGTATCATAGTAATCAAAGCACAAACAACCATTGTATTTAAAAGTATAATATTTACATGTGTTCAATCATTGTATATTGAAACCAGAATAGTTATACAAAAGAAGAAGATAAGACTCCTAATGGCTCCATCTTCTCAAAAAGCTCGGGGAGTACCTGTTACTATTTCCCTGATAATACAAGTAATTTGAAAAGAGAGTATCAACAATAAGTTGAGTGAGTACATAAGTCTTTATGTTTGAATGGGTGTCTTTGTATTTTGAATATGAAAACACTTCTAGAAAATCCCATATTTTCTGTGGTATGTGAAAAGTAGTTTTATTCCCAAAAAACCGTCCTGTTTGAAAACCAATGTATTTGTAAAATTTGTATATGAGAGTGTGTCTGGCTTCACCAGCTGTTATTGAAAACTGTAGTATACCATTGTACTTTGTATTTTGTAAACTGGTACTTTGAAGACGTACTTACGTTTACTTGTTTATACACTAACGTGTTGTTAATATCTTTTTAATGAGTTATTATAACCATACTTAGACATGAACACCTGAAACAAACGCCTTGTGAGCGCTTAAACTGTTGATAACAATTGCCACTCATTGGCGTGTATGCCTGACTGTAGCTAGCAGCCTGAGTGCGGGGTTGTCAATCCCGATATAGATCTACACACAACTTGTTTCGATCCCCGAACTGGAGATTCTTGTTATAATGTCAAGGCTTTACTTTGGTTGTCTAAAATGAATTAAACAACCTAAATTGAATGTCTCATAAAAAGCATATAAACGTTACATGTATATTAGTTATGAAAACCCAATCATTCTGAAATAAATGATTGACAGTATGTTCTTGACTTAGTATCCCGAACATGTATTTGATAAGTGTAAACCCTTGATTTGTTTCGAATTAAAACCCTTGTTGCATGTAAAACAGTGTATTCATATGAATTATTGCTCTATGTATCATAAATTATACCTATTATAATTTATATGTACTTTATGAATTGGTAAATAACTATTTTTGCATGTAATCCTTTGCTCAACATGTTACAAAGGTTAATTAAACTGATGAAATAACTTTTATTTTTATATACGTATACAATTTTATATATAAGTAAAATTTGAACGACCTTCGGACAAATAACCGGTACTATAAGTCCACATCCAAACAAGGAAAAGGACCTAGAATGAATTATTAGTCCTAAGCCTTTTAAATCTTATATACATTAAATTATATATACAAATATGTATATTTGGGAAAAATATAAGTTTATAAAAGAGTTCCATATTTGAAGTATTTTTTTTGATACTTTAAAATCATTTTATCGTGATTTGAAATCATTTAGTTATAACACAAAGTTGTTGTGTTATACTTGTATTTTCCCCCTTAAAATAGTAGAAATTATGAAAATACGGGGGTATGAACTCACTTGATAGGTGGTAATACGGGCAGCATTTCGTTTCCCGGAAATTAGTTTGTTTGGCGAAAAACCGGCTTAAATCGGACAGAGTTTTGACAGGAGAGAGGATGAATTCTCGAGAATTTCGGGGCTTCACGGCATACTTCGGGCTCGAGTCTTGATACCGGGGCTTTAGGGGTTGTATATGAGCTTAAGGGAGTGGAAAATGTGAAAGATGGTGAAATTTAGGGTGAAAAAGTGAAAAATATTCGAAAGCCCTCGCATGCTATATATAGCCGAAGGTTCGGACCCGAAGCTGCGCGAGGGTGACACGCGTCTGACAGGTGGCGAGGCGAAGGGGGTTCTTCGGACCGGAGGCTCGTTGCTGGCTGGCTCGGATTGGACCAGACCTCGGTCCAATGGGAAGAGGGCACGTGCGAAGGAGCGGGTGCGAGGGCGTGCGAGGGGCGTGCGAGGGGTGTCTCCGGTGTGTCTCATGCGAGGTTGTCCGGTTCTAAGTGGACCTCGGCTGCAGTCCAATCAGAAGGCGACACGCGAGGCATCGGTTCAATCAGCAGCTAACACGTGGGGGCCTCGCATGCGATGGGTGACATGGCGTTACTGTTCATGCGAATATTCCCGGTTTTTGCTATTTTTCTTTATTTTTTTGCCAAAACTTGTAAAATTCATAACTTTTGCATACGAACTCCGTTTTTGACGTTCTTTATATTCACGCGTAGGTAAAATTATACTCTACGATTTTCGTTTAGACATCGTCGGTTAATTTTGAATTTATTTCTAATATTATTATTTTAAAGAAACCGGGACGTGAATCCGTTATAAATTCATAACTTTTTCATACGACGTCCGTTTTTGTCTGTCTTTTTTACCGTGTATTACTAATGACGAGACCTTCAATTCTCTTTTAGGTTGTGTCGGCTAAAAACCACTCGATCTTTATTTCGAGTTTTTAGCTGTACACTGCTATACTGAAACTTAGAAAAATCATAACTTCCTTATACGAAGTCAGATTTTGGCGTTCTTTTTATGAAAGTTCTCGGTTTAACATAAACTATAACTTTCATTTAGATTGTTAAGGCTAGTAAGCCTTTTATTAAAAATTCAGTTTTTACACTGAATAGTGTTTTGCCAATTTTGTCGCGGATTTTCGATTGGTCATAACTTCTTCGTTATAACTCGGATTTTAGTGTTCTTTATATTTTTGGAAACCTCGTTACAATCTCTATCACTTGGTTCAACCCAATTTAGATTATTTAATAATTTATTTTTGAGGGTCACTTATGTAAATATACATAGTATGCCAAAATTTCTCTTTATTTATTTAAAAAGAAGTACAAATTGACCTACACTATTACATAAGTTTGAAATAACGGTTTGTTACATTATCCCCCCGTTAGAGAGAATTTCGTCCCGAAATTTACTTTACAAATAGACTAGGGAAAAAGATGTGGGTATTTTTGTTGCATTTGATCCTCCTGCTCCCATGTGAATTCAGGTCCCCGCTTTGCATTCCAGCGAACCTTCACTTCGGGATGCGGCTTTGTTTGGTTTTCTTAACGTCCCTGTCTAGTATCTCTATGGGTTCTTCCACAAAATTGAGGCTCTCGTTTAACTCGATTTCTTCGAGTGGTATCACAAGAGTCTCGTTGGAAAGACACTTTTTCAAGTTCGAAACGTGGAAGGTAGGATGAATGTTACTTAGTTCTTGGGGTAATCGCATTTTGTAAGCTATAGCGCCGATTCGGGCAAGAATCTCGAATGGTCCTATATACCTTGGGTTCAGTTTGTCACGCTTTCCAAAGTGTTTCATGCCTTTCCAGGGTGAGACCTTTAGCAAAACTCGGTCGCCAACCTGGAATTCAAGGGGTTTTCTCCTTTTGTCTGCGTAGCTTTTCTGTCTATCTCTGGAAGCTTTAAGTCGTTCCCGAATTTGTACGATCTTTTCGGTAGTTTCTCGAATAATTTCTGGACCAGTGAGAGAACTGTCAGGAGTTTGACCTCTGGCTAGTTGCGTGTCACCCACTTCAGCCCAGCACAGAGGGGATCTGCACTTGCGGCCATAGAGGGCTTCGAATGGAGCAGCTTTTATGCTAGTGTGATAACTGTTGTTATAAGAGAACTCAACAAGGGGTATATGAATATCCCATGACTTTCCAAAGTCTATCACGCAAGCTCGTAACATATCTTCTAACTTACGAATCGTCCTCTCACTTTGTCCATCTGTTTGGGGATGGTAGGCTGTACTCATGTCTAGCATAGTTCCCAAAGAGTTTTGTAAAGACTGCCAAAAACGAGAGGTGAATATACTATCTCGGTATGAAATAATAGATATTGGTACACCATGTAGTCTAACAATCTCCTTGAGGTATGTTCTAGTTAGCTTTTCCATCTTGTCAATCTCCTTGATTGGTAAGAAGTGTGCAGATTTGGTTAATATATCGACGATTACCCAAATAGTATCATAACCACTTGATGTCTTGGGTAACTTGGTTATGAAGTCCATTGTAATCCGCTCCCACTTCCATTCAGGGATTTCAGGTTGTTGTAATAAGCCTAAAGGTTTCTGGTACTCTACCTTAATTTTGGCGCAAGTAAGGCACTTTCCCACAAAGGTAGCGATTTCGGCCTTCATGTTAGGCCACTAATATAGCTTCTTAAGGTCCAGATACATCTTGTCTGAACCTGGGTGGATGGAGTATCGGGTTTTGTGTGCTTCATTCATAACCACATCTCTGTAACCACTGAACTTTGGTGTCTAGATCCGGTTCATGAAATAATAGACTCCATCATCCCTGACTTCGAAGTTCTTATCCATTCCTCTCAGAGTTTCACCTGCTACATTCTCGGGTATCAAGGCTTCAAGTTGAGCTTCCTTGATCTGCATGGACAAATGCGAATGGATTGTCATGTTCAACGACTTTACCCGGCATCCCAAGTATTCTTTTCTACTAAGGGCGTCAGCTACTCGTTTTCTTTACCAGGGTGATAAAGAATTTCACACTCGTAATCGTTCAATAGCTCCACCCCTCGTCGTTGTCTCATATTCAGCTCTTTCTGATCGAAGATGTGTTGGAGACTTTTATGGTCCGTGAATATTGTGCATTTCGTACCATATAAGTAATGTCTCCAGATCTTCAGAGCAAACACCACTGCTCCTAGTTCAAGGTCATGTGTTGTATAATTGACTTCATGTGTCTTTAGCTGTCTTGAGGCATAGGATATAACCTTTCCTCTTTGCATAAGAACACATCCAAGCCCTTGATTAGAAGCATCACAGTACACTACGAAATCCTCTGTCCCTTCAGGGAGACACAGGATCAGTGCACTACAAAAGGCTCACTTCAGCATTTGAAACGTTGTTTCTTGTTTTTCTCCCCAGCTAAAAGTTACACCCTTTTGGGTCATAGTAGTAAGAGGCTTAGCTATTCGAGAGAAATTTTGAATGAATCTGTGATAATAGCCAGCAAGACCTAAGAATTGACGGATTTCTATAGGTGTTTTAGGTGCTGACCAGTTTTCAATTGCCTTTATTTTGGAAGGGTCGACGTGTATTCCTTCTGAACTGACCACGTGACCTAGGAAATCTACCTTCCTGATCCAAAATTCACACTTTGAAAACTTCGCATAGAGCTTCTCCGATCTAAGAGTTTGTAATATTTGACGAAGATGTTGGCCATGTTCCTCTTTGCTCTTTGAGTAGATAAGGATATCGTCAATGAAGACTATAACGAATTTGTCCAAGAATGGACGACACACTCTGTTCATTAGGTCCATGAACACTGCAGGTGCATTCGTCAATCCGAATGGCATCACTATAAACTCGTAATGACCATAACGAGTTCTGAACGCGGTTTTGGGAACGTCTTCCTCCAAAATTCGTAACTGGTGATACCCGGATCTTAAGTCTATCTTCGAGAAGTAGTTCGCCCCTTGAAGTTGGTCGAACGGGTCGTCAATGCGAGGCAGAGGGTATCGATTCTTGATGGTAAGTTTATTCAGCTCGCGGTAGTCTATACACATGCGAAATGATCCATCCTTCTTCTTTACGAACAAAACCGGTGCTCCCCAAGGTGAGAAGCTTGGTCTTATGAAACCTTTGTTTAGCAGTTCGTTAAGTTGGATGGATAATTCCTGCATTTCAGAAGTTGCAAGACGATGGGGGGATTTGGCTACAGGGGTAGCTCTAGGGATTAAGTCGATTCGGAATTCGACTTGTCGTTCGGGAGGCACCCCTGGAAGATCATCGGGAAATACATCGGGAAAGTTGCAGACCTCGGGAATGCTTGCGATGTCTTTCACTTCTTGCTTTTTGTCTACCACATGAGCTAGGAATGCACAATACTCCTTGCGAAGGTATTTCTGTGCCTTGATGCATGAAATGATCTGAAGGTTCGTTCCGGGTTTGTCGCCATAGATAATAAGAGTTTCGTTAGTTGGCAAGTTCAAACGAATAGCTCTTTCATAGCATAGGATGTCGGCATGGTTGGGGACAACCAATCCATACCTATTGTGATGTCAAAACTATTGATAGAGACCGGCATAAGGTCTTTTGGGAAAGACAAGTCATTTAAGGTAAGGGTACATCCTATGTATATATCATTGGTGGATTCAGATTTACCGTTAGCCATTTCTACTATGAAGGTTTTATTTAGTGTTTGGGAGTTCTGATTTAGTAGATGTTTAAAGTTATGGCTCACGAAGCTCCTCTCGGCACCACAATCAAAAAGAATGCATGCATAAGTATTGTTGAGAAGGAACGTACCCGCGACCACAGCAGGGTCTGCCACCGCTTCTTCATGACCTAGTGCTAGAATTCTCCCAACCCCACCGGCATTTCCAACTTTTGGACAATCTTTCTTGAAATGCCCCACATCACCGCATTGGTAGCATGCTCGACTTACTCCAGCGGCTGGTACTAGGTTAAGGGGTTGAGGTGGTGTTCTACAGAATCGGGCAGTATGCCCTTTCCTGTTGCAGTTACGACACTGCATTTCAGGGCAATTTCCGGTGTGGTGAAAATTGAATTTGTTGCATTTAAGGAGGCTACCGGCATAGGGCTTAGTTGGTGCTGGGTAGTTAGGGGCAACAGCAGGTGCAGAAGTAGGTATGGTAGCAGGCACAGTAGTAGCATGGACTGCCACTATTCGTTGCTTCTTTGAAGGTTCCAGAGGAGATTTTCCCTTCCTTTTGTTCCAACCCTTCTTCTTGCTGTTGTTGTTGTTCTCCTAGGTTGTTCTGGGGCAGTAACCATAGAGTTTTGACGGTTTCTGTGGTCAATAAGTGACTGTGCCAGTTCCTTGGCACTGTCAAAAATGACAGGTTTAGATGCAATGACACTTGCTTGTATCTGGGGCGACAGTCCCCAAATATACCTTTCAATCTTTTTGCTTCCTAGAGCAACCATCTCTGGACACAGAATCACCAAGTCACAGAATCGATTCGTGTAAGTCTTTATGTCGGCACCGGCCATAGTAATACCCCAGAGTTCTTGTTCCAATTTCTGAATTTCCCCTCGCGGGCAGTATTCCCGCGTCAACATGGTTTTTAGGTTCTCCCAGCTTATAGTATTAGCCACTACTAAAGTTAGTGACTTAACATGGCCATTCCACCATGTTAGGGCCCTATCTAAGAAAGTAAAGGCAGCAAATTTAACTTTGCTACCCTTTGGACAGGAGCAAATTTCAAAGATTGCTTCTATCTTCTCAATCCATTGCCTTAAAACCATCACTCCTCCAGTTCCATTAAAGGTCCTGGGTTTGGCATTCGAGAAGTCTTTATAAGTGCACTCTCTCGAGTGCTCATGACCCTCGGTAAGGTTAGAAGGCCGTGGACCAGCTCCCGACCCAGTAGCACCAGGAATATTGATATGAGATAAGGCAGCCGCTACAGCTACCGTGACTGCCGCTTGGAACATGGTAGCATCGAATTGAGGGGGTGGTGGTGGAGGTGGCGTCGGTGCTTCCGTTTCATTGTTACGCTTGGATTCCTATGAGGAGGCATCTTTTTCTATAAAAGTCATTAGGTAAAAAGATAGTGACATATCAAGAATGAATATGAATTTGATATCTCTGAACTTAAACACTTAATTCAACAAGAATCTTGTAAAGAATTGAAAATGGATGTCCATTGCAAGTACAACTTGCAACTGGATAGATTAAAATGAAGTGGTTATTTTTCAAAGAGTATGAAAGTACATGTCGATTGTATTGGTATATTAAGTATATGTAATTTGGATACTTAACCCTAAAGTAGGTCTTTAATAAACCACAATATTGCAAAAGTATCGACATCAAACCGGCCTACCGAAAATAAAAATTTTCGCGATCATATTTGAAAAGTATGAAAAATAACACTGGAACATATCCAAAATCCCAAAACTTTGGAATGGAATGTTTATGTAAATTGTAATAACTCTTGTTGAAGTAAAGTGCTTATTATTTTATTGATACTTGATTTATACATATCCTAAAAGTAGTCTATACATTCAGTATATTAAACTAAAAAGTAGTGTAACACTACTTGCGGCGGTTGCTACGACGGTTACTGGGTTCCGCTTTGTCTTGCGATTTCCAGCGCCTTTCTTGGGCAGCTTGATGCTCCCTCAGTCCTCTGATCTCTGATTCGGCAACATTAAGTTGTCTTTGAAGGGCTTTAGTATGGTGTTGGGTATCATCTTGCATCTCGTCAAGACGAAGGATATTGGCAGCGTTAGCCTGTGCAGCCGCATTCACTTCTAGGATACGATTGATTGACATCCTTGATTGATCGAATTGTCGGGCAATTCGGTTCACTATAACTGGAAGAGCTCTGTCGGTTGTTCCTCCTTCCGAGACGTTATAAAAACCCCGTGCCATTTCGTAGGGAGGGCGTTGGCCGTCTTGTCGACTCCAATGGTTTATGTATTGGCCCCACTCGAATATGGGTATTGCTTCCTCTTGTCTCGGGGGACGTATCCCTGGGTTGCAGACTTGTGGCTTCGTATCTGTACTACTTGATTCGCTATCCTCAAATGGTTCTTCATCTAAGTCTTCTTCTGGATCCTCCTCCGGATCCTCCACTATCTATCCTTGATTGCCATGATTTGGAAAATAAGGGTCCCCTGGTAGATGAAGTCCTGCCATTGTGTATGTACGAGAATAAGGTTATGAGAAATGCCTGAAAAAAAACTAAAGCATATCGATGTTTATAATATTCTTATAGTATTTTATGTTCTGTTCTTAGAGTTTCTTCGGTAGTTGGTAAGTTTTAGACATGTCAGAACACTACTATCACTCCCAAACACATGTTGTTCATGTCTGAAATCAATATAGTTGATCAAGCTATATTAATTCTAGATATGATTACATAACTGCCCGGGTATAACTGTAATGTTCAACATCCAAATACTTTTAAGTTCTTATGATTATGTACTTGTAGGTATGAGAGTTAGTATACTTCTTGTAAAAATACTTAGAATTCTTAAAAGTATACTTGTAGTCAGAGCTCTCAGCCCCAATGTATTTATAGTTTGTATATCTTTTATGGATTGATATACTGAGTTCACTATAAATAATGCTCTGATACCAATCTGTCACACCCCCAAACCAGACGGCGGAAACGTCCGGGGGTGGAGGACTTCATTTGTAGTATCACAACACATGTATCATAGTAATCAAAGCACAAACTGATGGGTTTTAGCCATAAGAACTTTCCTATGTGCGCATGCAAAACCCTAATGCTTGGATCTAGGCTTTCTAATTAAACATGCTTTTGAATCCAAGACTTCTAACAACTAATTAGGTATAAGAACAATACAAAATCAGATCTAGAAGTTTACCTTTGAATCTCTTGTTTGATCTTGTTGTCTTGGAGCTCTAGAGTCACAATTATCACTCCTCTAATGGCTTACAAACACCAAATAGCAAAGAGGATGATTTGAGAGAGAGGAGAGGGAAGAAATTCGGCCAGGGTTTTCTTACTTTAGAAGAGATGCCGATTTCCCTTGGCTATGGGGTCTATTTATACTTGTAGACTCCTTAAGGGTTTCACCTTAAACCCTAGTTGGATAATCTTCTCTTAAAGCAATCCAAATCCTTTCCTTAGATAAGCATTGGACGATTTTGAGCTATCCCAAACTCTAGAATCCATCCCATCCCTATCCCTTTAAGGATTTACAGTCTAAAGTGTAACTATCAAACAATTGACAGTTTATACCCTCTTATTTAATTAATCTCTTTAAGTCACCAAATTAATACTAATTAATTTATGACTTATATTAATCAAATAGCAATATTATTATTCCTTATATTATTCTCATAATATATTAATAATATTTATTCTCTCATAAAAATCATCCTATCAAGTTTCTATGGTGAAGGCAACCCAAAAGGACCATGCACAATCGGGTCAAATACTTGCCTAATATAGTTGCAGCCTTAGACACTATTCCAACATAAACAACCATTGTATTTAAAGGTATAATATTACATGTGTTCAATCATTGTATATTAAAACCAAAATAGTTATACAAAAGAAGAAGATAAGACTCCTAATGGCTCCATCTTCTCAAAAAGCTCGGGGAGTACTTGTTATTATTTCCCTGATAATACAAGTAATTTGAAGAGAGAGTATCAACAATAAGTTGAGTGAGTACATAAGTCTTTATGTTTGAATGAGTGTCTTTGTATTTTGAATATGAAAACACTTCTAGAATATCCCATATTTTCCGTGGTATGTGAAAAGTAGTTTTATTCCCATAAAACTGTCCTGTTTGTAAACCAATGTATTTGTAAAACTTGTATATGAGAGTGTGCCTGGCTTCACCAGCTGTTATTGAAAACTGTAGTATACCATTGTACTTTGTATTTTGTAAACTGGTACTTTGAAGACGTACTTACGTTTACTTGTTTATACACTAACGTGTTGTTAATATCTTTTTAATGAGTTATTATAACCATACTTAGACATGAACACCTGAAACAAACGCCTTGTGAGCGCTTAAACTGTTGATAACAATTGCCACTCATTGGCGTGTATGCCTGACTGTAGCTAGCAGCCTGAGTGCGGGGTTGTCAATCCCGATATAGATCTACACACAACTTGTTTCGATCCCCGAAATGGAGATTCTGGTTATAATGTCAAGGCTTTACTTTGGTTGTCTAAAATGAATTAAACAACCTGAATTGAATGTCTCATAAAAGCATATAAACGTTACATGTATATTAGTTATGAAAACCCAATCATTCTGAAATAAATGATTGACAGTATGTTCTTGACTTAGTATCCCGAACATGTATTTGATAAGTGTAAACCCTTGATTTGTTTCGAATTAAAACCCTTGTTGCATGTAAAACAGTGTATTCATATGAATTATTGCTCTATGTATCATAAATTATACCTATTATAATTTATATGTACTTTATGAATTGGTAAATAACTATTTTTGCATGTAATCCTTTGCTCAACATGTTACAAAGGTTAATTAAACTGATGAAATGACTTTTATTTTTATATACGTATACAATTTTATATATAAGTAAAATTTGAACGACCTTCGGACAAATAACCGGTACTATAAGTCCACATCCAAACAAGGAAAAGGACCTAGAATGAATTATTAGTCCTAAGCCTTTTAAATCTTATATACATTAAATTATATATATACAAATATGTATATTTGGGAAAAATATAAGTTTATAAAAGAGTTCCATATTTGAAGTATTTTTTTTGATGCTTTAAAATCATTTTATCGTGATTTGAAATCATTTAGTTATAACACAAAGTTGTTGTGTTATACTTGTATTTTCCCCCTTAAAATAGTAGAAATTATGAAAATACGGGGGTATGAACTCACTTGATAGGTGGTAATACGGGCAGCGTTTCGTTTCCCGGAAATTAGTTTGTTTGGCGAAAAACCGGCTTAAATCGGACAGAGTTTTGACAGGAGAGAGGATGAATTCTCGAGAATTTCGGGGCTTCACGGCATACTTCGGGCTCGAGTCTTGATACCGGGGCTTTAGGGGTTGTATATGAGCTTAAGGGAGTGGAAAATGTGAAAGATGGTGAAATTTAGGGTGAAAAGTGAAAAATATTCGGAAGCCCTCGCATGTTATATATAGCTCGAAGGTTCGGACCCGAAGCTGCGCGAGGGTGACACGCATTTGACAGGTGGCGAGGCGAAGGGAGTTCTTCGGACCGGAGGCTCGCTGCTGGCTGGCTCGGATTGGACCAGACCTCGGTCCAATGGGAAGAGGGCACGTGCGAAGGGGCGGGTACGAGGGCGTGCGAGGGGCGTGCGAGGGGTGTCTCCGGTGTGTCTCATGCGAGGCTGTCCGGTTCTAAGTGGACCTCGGCTGCGGTCCAATCAGAAGGCGACACGCGATGCATCGGTCCAATCAGCAGCTGACATGTGGGGGCCTCGCATGCGAGGGGTGACGTGGCGTTACTGTTCATGCGAATATTCCCGGTTTTTGCTATTTTTCTTTATTTTTTGCCAAAACTTGTAAAATTCATAACTTTTGCATACGAACTCCGTTTTTGACGTTCTTTATATGCACGCGTAGGTAAAATTATACTCTACGACTTTCGTTTAGACTTTTCCGGCTAATTTTGAATTTATTTTTAATACTATTATTTTAAACAGACCGGGATGTGAATCCGTTATAAATTCATAACTTCTTCATACGACGTCCGTTTTTGTCTGTCTTTTTTACCGTTGTACAACTAATGACGAGACCTTCAATTCTCATTTAGGTTGTGTCGTCTAAAAACCAGTCGATCTTTATTTCGAGTTTTTAGTTGTACACTGCTATACTGAAACTTAGAAAAATAATAACTTCCTCATACGAAGTCAGATTTTAGCGTTCTTTTTATGAAAGTTCTCGGTTTAACATAAACTATAACTTTCATTTAGATTGTCAAGGCTAGAAAGCCTTTTATTAAAAATTCAGTTTTTACACTGAACAGTGTTTTGCCGGTTTTGTCGCGGATTTTCGATTGGTCATAACTTCTTCGTTATAACTCGGATTTTAGTGTTCTTTATATTTTTGGAAACCTCGTTACAATCTCTATCACTTGGTTCAACCCAATTTAGATTATTTAATAATTTATTTTTGAGGGTCAATTATGTAAATATACATAGTATGCCAAAATTTCTCTTTATTTATTTAAAAAGAAGTACAAATTGACCTACACTATTACATAAGTTTCAAATAACGGTTTGTTACAAAGACTATCACTCTTCAGATAAATAATCTCATCTCTTGATTTGGTAAGCTCTACTTCCAACTTCTCTATTTTTAATCTTCTCTCTTCATTCTTAAATGGTACCCTGTTGAGTTGATCATTCATATTAGAATTACTAAGACGAGTTCTTTTTAAACTATCACTAAAGTTGGAAACAATATATCTTATATCGTCTAATTCAGAATCATAACGAGACGTGGGAATATTAATAGATTTGAGTATGGAATGTACCTTAACGATGACCTTCTCACATTCTTTCACTTGCTCCGAAAATATCTTCGCAGCAAAATAACTTTCTGAAGTTTGACCTCCATCAGTAGCATACCCTCTTTGTTTTGAAATTCCGTTCAGAACCATAAGCATCCGCCATCATACTCCTGCATTTCCATCTTTGCCACAAAGTACCCTCCATGGGTAGGTTTCCTGACTTCTTCATCCTCTGAGTCTGTGGACCAAACCTCGACTCGTCCATCATCATCACTTCCTTCCTGAACAATCAACGCCAACTTTGCATTTGACACAATCTTTTTCCGAAGCTCCTCTATCTTCTGATGATAGTAGGATTCATCTTTCTCAATTTCTTTCTTCTTATTCATCCTTATAAGCATACATTCTTTTGCAAAGTGGTTTTTACCATGACAATAATTACATTCATAAGCTGAATCACCCAGAAGCTTTTTATCTTCATTCTTTTGAGAGTTCTTGAAACTCTCATCTCTAGACTTCTCAGAACTGGAATTACCTTGCCTGAACATGTTTCTGAAACGAAAGATTTTCTTCTTATAGAACTTCTTGGGATTGGACACCTAAAGAGCCTTGTCTTCGTTTGAGATTTCGCTGTCTAATAGGTCTGATTCAGAATCTTATTTAGTTGACTTCTTTCCCTTCGCAACCATAGCCAAAGATCCGAGACTTGAAACAAGCTTCACTTCCATAGACACTTCAACTTCGTGAGATCTTAGAATTCCCACTAGCTTAGCCAAAGAGTACCTTTTAAACTGTTCATGTTCCTTTACATTCGACACAATATTCTTCCATTCGGATCTAAGTCCATTCATGAACGTAACTTTTTGTTCAATAACTTCATGAGCGAGATTATGTTTAAGCATTGGGCTTAGCATATGATTAAAAAAATTGAATGTCTGATCTAGTTTTTCATCAGGTTTTTGTACAAATGCTCCAAAATCTGATAAGAGAAAGGTTTGCACAGAGTGTTCTAAACCAACGTCACTCGAATAAAGCTCCTTCAATCTATCCCATATTTCCTTATCAATTTCATAAGCACTTATAATATGAAATGTCTCTGGTGGGAGAGCAACCCGTATGATTCTCATGGCCTTTATGTTGCTCATAAGCTTATCCTTCTAATCTTATGGAACATTAGTATGTTCAAGAATAAGTGCATTGTAATCAACCAAAGTCTTGATTACTTTCCTTGTTCCAGTATGCAAGAATGTCTCTTGAGTCATTGCTTACCATATTGTAGCATCGTGTTTTTCTATTCCAAGGACATAATCTTCAAAGTGCAACACCCAGACTTCATAATCTTGAGGAAAGAGGATTGGAATCATTGTCGTAGATCCAATACTAATAGAGAGATTGAACGAAATAGTATGAGGATCTTCGTTCTACATATTGTCAAAAGTTTACAAGAACAAATATAGAACCATATATGTAAAAACTTGAATCGTGTTCAAGGGAAAATCTTGAGATTTAGATCTAGATTCTACAACCGATTAGAATGATTCAGACAACAAGAATGGATCTAAGTATTATGTAAAACCCTGGCAAAAACTTGACAGAAGAGTAGCGAGTTGATTACATTATCTCCTGCACTGATGCCATTTGCAGAAACAATAAATAAGATCGAAAGATTCTATAATAAAGAACATGAATTAAATGACAAGAACAATGAAGATTAAACGTGTGCCTAATGCTTGATTAATCGACTCTAGAAGATTTATCAAGAACTTCTCTGTTAGATCGTAGAAATAGCAATTAGGGTTCCAAACTGTTAACCCTAAAGTTACATGCATGCATAATATTTATAGTCTAAATCACTAAGAGAATCCGAGAATGGACAGGCCAAAACTGGAATAAAAACATACTAAACTATGCACACATTTGACACAACACTATTAAGCCCAAGATTTCTTGCTGAAATATTGTTCCAAATTGGTGTAACGGTAGCTTTTCAACTTGTTTGTTGGAACCATTAAGATCTATAAAAGTATAGATGGTTAATAAGTTGCCAATTCAACCAAATTCTATGATGAATTGATTGATATAATTTTTTAAGATACCTACTAAATTGGTGTTACACTAATAAATAAAGAGATCAAGAAAATAAAAAATTAATTAAAAGGGAAAAGAAATAGTCACCTTATTAAACTTTCGCCTTTTTGGTGAGTTGGAACTATCATGAACCTCCATTTAATCCTTTAAAAATATAGATTTGAATGACACTTATGATTTCCCTTGAGAGGATAATGATTCATGTCACTCAAATTTTCAAATGATTTTCTAGTTTTTGCATCCTTTAGTTGATAGCCTTAAGGTTTTACCATTTTGGAGAAACTTTTATTGTGCCTACATGTTAGTGAAGAAGATGTGATTGTGAAAAGAATGGTTACAAAAAAATGTGATACCCTTTCATTTATTTAAAATAACCAACTGCTTAAACAAGTATCGTAGACTTTTATGCTTACGCTTATCAATTATACTTGTCTTCCATCCGTATATCTGTATCTGCGGTTGTTAAGTACAACCTTGGCAGATAACTTTATCCATATATCCATATGTCTGTTTATCCGTTATCCGTACAAATTTGTCACTCTAAACTTTAACTAGATTTCATTATCTAGAAACCACAGTATAGATTTCTATCTTTATCAAACATTTCCAAACACAATTTTACTTACGACAAAGGCACTAATTTTTGGATCATATTAAAAGTATCTGTTTAAACATAAAAGTGACCCTCATGAACTCAGCCACCGCAACCATCTACCTACTGCAACGACTCAGCACCCGCAGCCATTTCAGCATCCGAAGTAAGTTCTTCATCAGCAACCGCAATCAGACTTTTGTCACTACTGTCTACTTATCTAGATTACTTTACTTATCTTTATGTAATACACTCTATTATACAGTATGCCTTGCACGGCTGCTTATAGAGTTGTTTAGTTCTGAGACTCTATAAATAGAGACTCTTTCTGATGTATTAATAACAACTTCTTACTACTAAATTTCTTCTTCAACCATCTCTAGTATCACTCGATGACTTGTGAATTATTCTGGATATATTTCTCCAATTTATCTTCTTCATTTATCTTTCTATTCTTCTTACTCTAAATTGCTACTGAAACATATCTAACTATAACCTTTCTCTAGAGCAAGTCTTTTAGACTTAATCACTAAGCTTGATCCTCCTTATTAACTCGGAGTGAATGCATTCCTTGTTACGAATCTACTTAAGTGTATTCTTGATATAACAATTGCTGTCATTTATATTTCTTTACTTTCCGCAACTAAATATCTAACTATCTAACTATATTATTGTTGAGCTTTAAGATCCTTTGAGATTAACTATTCCGCAATATACTTGTTCTAACGTTTGTTCAAGTGTGTCTCCAAGTTTTTCTCTCAACAATTGGTATCAGAGCCAAAGTGGTTGCTTTTTGAATATCGGAACTCTGATTTTTCATTAGGCCTTCTATACCACTAAAGCTCATTTATTCTTCAAAAATAACAAAAAAAAACTCAAATGGCACAATCGTTATCTCTGAATGTCTCCAATAGTGTTGGTGGTTCTAACCGAGATCCAATACTCGTAGCAAATGAATATCATCATTGGTCACAAAGAATGGAGAGGTACTTAAGAAGACTGGGAAGAGATGTATGGCGATCCGTGGAAGAAGGACCACACGTTCCAGTTCTTACACCTGTCCAAATTGACGGCGCTGCAACCAGGCTAAGAGGAGGTCAACCAACCATGAGCCGTCCTACCAAAGATGATTTCGATAAATGGAAAATGGTGTTGTTGCTTTTTATGAAATTTCCTATGGCTTTGCTCCTGACAACTTTGATATTATCATAAATTGCAAATCAGCAAAAGAAATCTGGGATGTACTCAAGAATCTATACGAAGCCTCAGAACAAGCACAAGACAAGAAGCTCATTACAGCACTCAATGACTTCAACAACTTTAAAGCCCATACTGGTGAAAGTTTGGAAGACTCCTTCAAGAGGTTCAACCTGATAGTTACTAAGTTATCCAATGCGGGTACCATCCGCAGTAACCACGAAACCAATCTCCAATTTCTTAATGGTTTAGGAAGACATTGGACTACGGCTAAGATGATAGTTCAAGGCGACAGGAAGATTCACTCTTTGCCACTATACAAGCTCTATGGAGAGCTTCATGCACAAGAATCCACTATACTCAAAGACTGTGTTGACTTCGGAGGACCGCTCGCTCTCATATCACAAGCCCCACCGCAGCCACCCTACTCTTCATCGTATGACACTCCACCGCAGTCATACGAAGCGGATTCTGAGTATGATGATGAAGAAGAGTTTCAGAAGGCTATTGCTCTGGTTAGTCAACAGTTCAACCGTATACCACCTCCTTCTTTCCGCAAGAATCAACAATTCAACAAACCTCCATTCAACCGTAACTTCGGTTCTCAGAACAACCATTCTCGATATCCCAAAGGCTCTCAGAACAATCAACCAAAGGAGGTACCGCAGTCTCCTCAGAACAATGACTCCGGTACTCAATCAAAAGACAAGACTGACATTGTGATTTGTCACAAATGCAATAAAGAAAATCACTTTGCAAAGGATTGTAAGGTGAATGTAGTCAAAGACAGAGCATTCTACCTTAGAATGGCTCAAGAGCTGGAAGAAAAGGAAAAGGCAAGGGCATATGTGGTCCATATCAAAAGGGACCATCAAGTTTGGTCATCCGGAGACGAAGAAGATACCCTCAGCAGTGTTAAAGGAAAAAGGAAAATCTGCATGATGGCCACTGCGGATGATAATGGGTCAACAATGTTGAACAAAAACTACTGCTACATGGCAAAGGATGGGACTCTAAGCATCGTCGAACAGGTAAAACTCATGATCCAAACTTTAAATTGTAGTGTGCATGATTGTCAACCCTACATAGATGATCTTAATGACACTTGTGCTGCCGTCCTTACAGACTATAACAAAGCCTTAGATGAGAAGAACATCGCGTCCCAAGAAATGTTCCATGTAAGAGGATGACTGGATAACAAGAGACTTAAGATGGAAATGTTAGAGAAGGATTTAGAGTTAGAAAAAGATGCTATAATGTTAAGCGAAACCCAATGAGAGATAGCTTTGAACCAGAGAGATTTAGCTCAGAGAGAAATTGTATGCTTAAATCTCTTAATTGAAAAATTGTTTAATGAAAGTGAGGCTATTGAAAATTTGGTAAACAATAGAACCGTGGACAATACATATAATTGGGGTTGGTCAAATGGGTATCCTACCGCAATGGATTCCTCACCCCGGTTCAACAAAGATAGATTGTATGTCCCTCCTGATAGAGAATTTCATTTCCCTGTCAATGACAAGACTTTTCCCGAAGATATCAAAACTCACTTTGGTAGACTACACAATTTAAGCAATAATTGTGTCATTGAGGAAATTATGCTTGAGGCTTCTGGTCACACATGTGATCAAATTCCTATCAGTGGCACCATCCATTCACATTCTCAAACTTCATCCATAATTGATGAAGAAATTGTTGTTGAAGGCCTCGAAGTCTCAAACAACTTTCCATCTTTGTCCTCAGACCACAGTGTTCCACACTATAGCCAAATGTCCCAGAAGTGTCCCACCGCAGTTTCATCTAAAACCTACTATGCGGTAGTTAAATCATCTCTACCAAAACCATCAGTTCAAGGAACCACAACTCATCAACCAATATTTCATGAGTTACCTATACAAAATTTTGAAGTAGGCCAATGCTCTCAAATTCCAGAATCCTCAAGTTCTGATGATTCAAGCCCACGTTTTCAAAATCATTCGAAAAATTCCAAGAAACCGCAGTTGAATAACAATGATTGCGGTTCACCAAAATCTTTGGCAAAAAGGACTTTCGAAGAAGAAAGTAGATCTCGAGGCACAAGCAGACAAAATTTTTCAAAAAATAAGAAACATGTGAGAATTCCAAAATCTAAGAGTCCAGAAAAATTTGTTTTCACAAACTACATTTCAAAAAAATCTTCTTTCATGGAAACAAGCAAAAAAGGAAGTTCAGTTTCAAAAGTCATTCCTGCTACTTCTGACACAACCCAAAAAGGTGTCAAACTTGTAAGAAACTATGTTTTTCAGGTCTATTCCTCAAATGAACCTAATTAGAAAGGAATTTTACCCACTCCAACACTTTTAAAATCACATCAAACTTTCAACAGATGGAAGGGTATCTTACCAAATCCACCTAAAGGGACTCAAAGATTTACACGTGCTAAACCTCGTTCAAAACAAACTTTTCAGAAACCAAACAACATGCATGTCAAATCTTTCAGAAGTTACCCACCTCAGACCAGTACCAAGTCCAATTCACTCTATAAACTGCTGACCAAGCAAAATATCAGATTCAATGACAAACTTTCTTTTTGTAAATGTCAGTGCAGTTGTCAAAAGGTTTTATCTCATATTAAATCAAATCAAAGTCAGAAACCTCGTATCTTTCAAAAAACCCACAACAGTCCAAATCTGAACAAACACCCAGGACTAGGTCTAAAAGTTGACCAGAGACTTGTTCATGCAACCTCGGACTATGCATCATTCAGAAATACATCAATTGTCCCTGGCTCCAAACTTGTTTGGATGCCTAACCTAACCGTGTAATTCTCAGGCTTTGTGCAAGGAGGAACAAGAAGAAGAATGGTTAATTGACAGTGTCTGCTCCTTGCACATGACCGGAAGGTTAGAGTACCTTCGTGATTTCAAACAATCTAAAGCAAGTCATCCTTTGATAATGGATTCTTTTATTTCTGAACCATTGGAACTGTTACACATTGAACTCTGCGGTCCCTCAACCGTAGCCAGTCTTCACCACAAAAAATATATACTGGTTATTGTTGATGACTATACATGCTTCACATGGGTCTTCTTTCTTAGACTCAAATTAGAAACACCGCAGATATTCATTAACTTCATCAAAGAAATCGAACTTCAGATCAAGCTTCCAGTCAAACGCATCCGCAT
The DNA here is from genome assembly GCF_051521515.1 of Lactuca serriola. Classification (NCBI taxonomy): domain Eukaryota; kingdom Viridiplantae; phylum Streptophyta; class Magnoliopsida; order Asterales; family Asteraceae; genus Lactuca; species Lactuca serriola. The sequence continues at coordinate 32,136,488 of NC_136415.1, forward strand.
TGATAATGGAACCGAGTTCACTAATCATCTTCTCAACAGTTTCCTGGTTTCCAAAGGCATCTCTCACAACTTCTCAGCACCCTATACACCGCAACAAAATGGTGTAGTAGAAAGAAGGAACCGCACACTCGTTGAAGCAGCCAGATCCATGCTTAACTTCGCCCAACTTCCTCTCTACTTCTGGGCTGAAGCAGTAGCAACCGCATGCTTTGTTTAAAACCAAAGTATTATGTGCAAACGTCTCAATAAAACACCATATGAAGGTCTCAACAACCACAAACCAAATGTTCGCTTCTTTCATATTTTTGGGTGTCGATGCTTTGTGATCAACAACAGAGATCAACTTAACAAGTTTGCACCAAAGTATGACGAAGGTATCTTCCTTGGTTACTCCACTAATAGGTTGCATATCGTGTGCTCATCAGACGTACAAGGATGATCGTTGAAAGCTTCGATGTGAAATTTGATGATTCTCACATCCACAACGTCCCCCCGTCCACCGAAACCACTGCAATCATGGAATGTGACATTCCTGCTTCTTCAAGACCCTTAAATCTAGTTGAAGTCAATTATGATGATCTTTTTGATCCTATTGAAACGGTGAAACTATCTGAAGTTTTGGCATCACCCGCAGCTCAACAACAACATGCTGATGTATCTAGACCATATCTATCTGAAGTAGTATCGCTCAATACTTCCACCTCTCCGGTTGAGGGGGAAAGCTCTACTCCGGATCTAGTCGCAACCGTTGAGGTTCCAGTACTTGATGCTGCTTACATTCCTGCCCGAAGCGAAGCTTTACCATCAAACGAACCTTCGGACTCAAATGACGAATTCATAGAGAATATTGACACTAGAACCGATCCAAGAATTGTCACTCTCCCATCTGCAGTCCAGGGGGAACCTTCTCAGGTTCCAGAGCAACTCCCGTCCGCAATCCAGGGGGAACCTCAACCTCTCCCGATTACTCAAAAAAATTCTGCTACAATAGATCAAGATGATTCAGTAGGATGTTCTCAAATCCAAGGGGAACTGCCATCTCCAACCGCAGATTCCTCTAACATCCAAGATATCCCTTCTACCGCAGCTGCTGATCATCTGTTGCCACGTCTTCATGTATGGACGAAACCACCCACCAGGTCAAATTATTGGCAACCCATCCGCAGGTATCCAGACTCGGTCTTCCAAGGACTTATCTGATCACTGCCACTATGCAGCATTTATGTCCTCGGTAGAACCTAGAACGATCAAAGAAGCATTGCTTGAACCGGACTGGATAGCCGCAATGCAAGAAGAACTAGAAGAATTTGAAAGAAACAAAGTGTGGGAACTTGTTCCCCTTCCACAAGGTCATACTATTGTTGGTACAAGATGGGTTTTCAAGAACAAGCTAGATGAATCTGGCTCAGTCATCAGAAACAACGCAAGGCTTGTTGCCAAGGGCTATAGTCAACTATAAGGCATTGACTACGATGAAACATATGCTCCGGTAGCACGCATGGAAGCCATCCGGATCTTTCTAGCATACGCAGCCCATAAAAATGTCAAGGTACACCAGATAGACGTTAAGAGTGTTTTTCTCAATGGGGAACTAAAAGAAGAGGTTTATCTTCAACAACATCCAGGATTTGAAAATGTTGAATTTCCAGACCACTGCTTCAAGCTTGAAAAAGCAGTCTATGGTTTGAAACAATCCCCAAGAGCTTGGTATGAGACACTCTCTGAATTTCTTGTCTCATCCGGGTACAAGAGAGGAGTAATTGATCCCACATTATTCAGAAAGGCAAATGGTGACCACCTTATGATGGTATAAATATATGTGGATGATATCATCTTCGGATCGACTGATCAAGGCATGGTAGATGAATTTACCAAGCTCATGACCAACAAGTTCAAAATAAGCATGAATAGAGAGATTAACTTCTTTTTAGGTCTTCAAGTCAAACAAATTCAGCAAGGAATATTCATTCATCAAGAGAAATACACCACTGAACTTCTGAAGAAATATTCAATGGACAACTTCCCTTCTGCTAAGGTCCCTACGGCCTTCGGTTATAAGATCTCTGCTGATCCCTCTGGTGAATCGGTAGATCACAAGACTTATAGAGGTATCATTGGTTCACTGATGTATCTCACCGCAAGCAGACCTGACATTGTCTTTGCAACTGGTGTGTGTGCAAGATACCAGGCTGATCCAAAAGTGTCTCACTTGACCGCAGCCAAACAAATTCTTCGGTATCTCAAAGGAAGCAAAGCTATGGGCCTATGGTATCCCGCAGGCAATGACTTCAGCCTACAAGCCTTCACAGATTCTGATCATGTTGGATGCAAGCTCGATCGGAAAAGTACATCTGGTGGATGTCAATTCTTAGGTAGAAGACTTGTCAGCTGGTCTTCAAGGAAACAAACTTGTGTATCTCTATCCACTGCAGAAGCCGAGTATGTGGCCGCAGCCAGCTGCTGTTCCCAAGTTCTTTGGATGAAGACACAATTGCTAGACTACGGGTACAGAATGCTGCGGATACCAATTTACTGTGACTCTGAAAGTGCTATAGCGATCTCACATAATCCTATTCAGCACTCCAAGACAAAACATATTGAGTTACGGTATCATTTCATCAAAGATCATATTCTGAAAGGTAATATTTAACTCATCTTTGTTCCTACTCATGAAGAGATTGCTGATGTTTTTACAAAAGCACTTGACTCTACAAAACTCAACATTCTTACAAATGTTGGGAATGATGAATCCAGACCCACAATTCTTTCTGAAGTGTTAGCTACCGCAGACCATCACTGGTCTCCATTGCGGTTCTAACTGAGAATTACATATAATAGATGGTTTAGGTACCGCAATCTAGGTACCGTAACCATATTTCATACGTATCTCTCATGGGTTCTAATGGTCTTTTGTTTCTAACTTTTGTACAAGTGTTTTTCTCACAGATCCTCACTGCAATCTTTCCTTTGTTCATCCGCGATGAAGTTTTTCAACCGCAACGATGATTCCATCTGCAATCATCTTAAATGTCACGACTGGCATTTTGCTAGGAAATTCTATTCTCATATAAACATCATCTATTGTAAGAGCCTATACTCTAAGTGAATACTATACTCCATTCTCATTCAAATATATCTCATATGCTCAAATAAGGGTTGGAAACCCTAGATATCCCATTTCAAGTTCACTATGGCCTAGGATTCTCTTATTGGGCCTAATGGACCAATAAACCTTCAAGTTGACTATCTTGGGCCTAGAAACCCTAATTGGGCTCTAATTAGACTCACATTCATCAACCTTAACATTTTGGGCCATGTGGGCCTAGAATGGTTCATTCTATTCCTAATGGGCCAAATTGGGCCATAAGTGATTTTAAATTTCATAATGGGCCGTAAACCCTTTTCAATTGGACTTCATTGGGCCGTGACCACTAATGAGGGCCCAATGGGCAGAAAATTTTATGTTTAGGTTCCAAAAATCCTAACTAAATGTTAATGGGCTCAAACTATTTCATTCCTACTCCTTGGCCCAAAGATCTCGGCCCAACATCAATTAAACAAAAAAAAAGAGAGAAAAGATGGGAAAATCCTAATGAAGACACCTCATTATTTTCTAGAGGTCTTCCAAGTTGGTGATCTCACATATTTCCATAATTAAGCATCTTAAACCATCAAGTAATAACCAACTAGGTCTCTCTCTCTCCCCTTATCTACCTCTCGGCCAAACACCCCACAACACCACTTCCATTTCTTTCTTTCAAACATTCCTAAGAACTCTCCTCATCTTCTTCTAAGTTTTCGAGTTTGGTGTGTAATTTGAAGAGGATCTTCATCAAGATCACCATCTTTGGTAAGTTCTTACTTAGATCTATGATTTAGCTTCTTGATCTCTTCAAAAATCTCCTCTTATATCCATATATTTGTGGATTATGTTCTTAGAACCATCCACATCTTCAAGATCTTTTCAAGGAAGTAAGCTAGGCCAAAAACAACATCATCTTCTCCTATCTCTTCATCAAAATCGAACCAAACCTCAAGGTGAGTTCATACCCCTTGTTTTATGTTTTTATATGATTTTGGGGGGAGAATACAAGTTGCTTTGTGTAGATCTATGTGTATATGCATGACTATGTGTGTTTTCCATGAATTATTTGGTGATTATGTGTTGATTTCTTCACTAATCTAAAAATATGTTTAGAAACTTGAAGTTTATCACTAGGATCTTCATATGAATCATGAGAAAAGTATGTTTTATCACAAGTATTACATGTGAACATGCAGATCTGGGATTTGTATACTTGATATAGAAAAAATAAGTGTTGTGTTCAAAGATCTATAAACTAAACCCACAAAACAGCCCTTGATAGAAAACCATTTGGTCCAATCTCGGACTGTTTTGACCATCCAAATGGAAGTATTTTTCAAAACTGTTTTACATGGATAAAGTTCAGATTTATACCTTTAAAATGACTACTCTCACGTTTTCATACGATTTTTCTACAATTTTTGGCGAATTTTACAAAATTATCTATCATATTTGAAATAATTTCGGACCAACCTGTGAAGATGAGTAATTTCACACTAGTTTGAAGCCATCAAAAATTATGAGAAAACGTTGTGAACAATGTAGACAAAATTTCCAAACTTTCAAAATTTACGGATCCAGATTTCGACTTACGATGAATTTTCTACAAATTTTCTAAAAACTAGTTCGGAAAAGCCAAAAACCAGAAAAATATGTATTTTCATAAAACCAAGCCAAAAATGATATTTTTGACAAAAATGGGTTTAAAATGCTATTTTTATCACAAAGTAGTCATCATTACAAGTTTTTAACAAAATTGGAGATTAAAGTGTTATTCTTACAAAAATTAGGCCTTAATTGTAAATTTTTGGCTTATTTGGCCAAGAATGTCATTTTTACAAAAAGTGGGCTTTAGATATCAATTATGTAAATAATCAAGCTAAAATAAACAAAACAGTAACAAACGGGTTAAAAACGACATTCATATCCTTATTGGTCCTGGAAATAATATACATGGTTAGTGGGCCTTAGTGTCCTTTTACATGTATATTGGGCTCGAGATAGGTATTCATATCCTTATTGGGCCTGGAAATAATATACTTGTTTAGTGGGCCTTAGTGTCCTTTTACATGTATATTGGGCTTAGGATAGACATTCACATTCCTTTTGAGCCTGGAAATAATAGACATGTATAGTGGGCCTTAGTGGTCCACTTACATGTTTATTGGGCCTAGGAATGGGTTTTATATGCGTTATTCTTTTTATGCTATTTTAGTGGATACTATTTGCATGCTATTTGGGTCTATAAATACCTTACATGTGAAATGGGCCTTAGTTGTCCTTTCACATATATTTTGGGCCCATGTTATATAATCTCATTCCCTTTAGGTCTTGAAATGATTTACATGTTTAGCGATGCCTTGGTGGTTCACTTACATGGATCATTGGACCTAGAATGAGTTTATACATTTTTCTTCGCGTAAATTCGATTAAGGATCTAGCGAGTTTTTATCGGTTAGCACCTATTAAGTGTACGATCGTAGCCTGTAGTTATAACCAGAGTCTCTTGGAGGGAGAGCGGGGATTTGTGTATAGATCTATACGGGGATGACACCCCACACATGAGCTGTTCGCTACAGTTAGACTAACTCAGTCTAGGGTGACAAAAACCTTATTCTATTTTCCGTCGGCGTCCACCGATGCCAAGACAGGTGAAATTGTCATAAATTAGTATGGTTATGACGGCTCGCTTAGAGGAATTAACGTTATGAAGTTTACGGAAGACCTTTCTATTTAGGCAACATCGGGTTGTCTGGGAACATTCTCGTTACATGCTCTTACATTCTCTCTACATTCTATTTACCTTTTTAGTCAAATAACAATAATATACATGCATTAATACAAGATCTAACACAAACACACTAAACAGTTTATAGAAAATATCGGATTTTCTGGTGGTTTTCAAAGTTATACAAATCATTTTCGCAAACATACTTATGAAGTCACCAACATTTTTATGTTTATTGTTTTCAAAATAACTTGTATTATCAGGAAATCGTTGAAGCATGATGAACAAAACAAACTAATTTTGACAACCGTCAATTTTCGGTCAAGTCAAAGTCAACTAAAGTCAACAAGTCAAACCGGTCAACTCGATTTGCCCGTAGGTACTAGAGTTTACGTTATGTAATTTCTAAACAACTCGCTATTCTAATGAAAGATCATAAATCGAAAAGTGCGTACATCTAGATCTCCTTAACCTAAAACTGTGGTATGTGGCGAGCCAAACCGATAAAACAATGTTGCATACTCATCGGGAGTATGCAAGATCCTTAAACAAGGCTTAACGGGGTTTACGGACCTTGCATTGCGAAGCCGGACACTCACATTCATCACACACGAAACCGCTCTCAATCGTTTTCACTCTATCTCTTCTTATCGAGAATCTCTCCCAAATCTCTCCAAGTATGTGAAATCTCTCCCAAATATCTCTTTGTATGAGAAATCTCTCCAAGAATGTCAAATCTCTCCGAAATCTCTCCAAGTATGTGAAATCTCTCCCAAATATCTCTTTGTATGAGAAATCTCTCCAAGAATGTCAAATCTCTTCCAAATCTCTCTAAGTATGTGAAATCTCTCCCAAATATCTCTTTGTATGAGAAATCTCTCCAAGAATGTCAAATCTCTCCCAAATCTCTCCAAGTATGTGAAATATCTCCCAAATATCTCTTTGTATGAGAAATCTCTCCAAGAATGTCAAATCTCTCCCAAATCATACTTGAAATCTCTCCCAAATATCTCTTTGTATGAGAAATCTCTCCAAGAATGTCAAATCTCTCCCAAATCTCTCTAAGTATGTGGAATCTCTTTCAAAATCTCTCTCAACTTTCTGTAGTCACTCGGGGCATCCCGACCCTCGAATTTGGCAAAAACAGCCCAAAAACGGAAGTCTACGCGAAAAATGGACTTAAGGAGCCGAAACCCCTCTTAGGACCCGAAAGTCCTCTTAGGACCCGAACCCTTCTGAGCCGAAGGTTGCTGAACCGAACCTCACTCAAAGAACCGAACCCAAAGCTCCTGGAACCGAACCTCGCACATCACCCGAACCCGAACCTTCGGTACATTTCGGGTCTGATCACCTTCGCTTCTAAGACCGAGCCTTCGCTTCTGAAACTACCGAGCCTGAGCCTTCGCTTCGCGCCTAGCTGCATTAGGGACCGAACCTCGGCCTAGGACCGAGAGGTCTCGCTGGAATGGCCTTTTTCTCCCAGTTTTCGACTAACTTCGCGTTTTAGGCCCGTTTTTAATTGTTTTAACACGGGATTTTCATCCAAAACTTTATTTTAACATATAAGGACCCATAATTATTAACTTATCATTTTTTTAAGGATAAAACCTTATTCAAAAGAGTGGGTGAAGTACAAAGGTGGAGTGTTGACTTTCCTTTATTCTATGACACAAGCAACCACTCCCATACCCACTCCATGTCACTATTCACCACCAGCCCATCCCTAGTCACTTCATAAGTCCTTTGTCATTATTTTCAGCTATTCCCAAGTTCTTAGAGCTGGAACATCCACCCTCTCTCCTCACACTTCATTCATTCTCTCATTTTTCCACCAAGAACCACACTCCAAACTCTCTCATCTTTCTCCTTCATTTATTAAGTATCATCATCTTTCTTATGATTATTACACATCCTCCTACTTAAAATCATAGATTGCTTACACAAACATCATCACCTTCTTGTTAGATCTTCAAATCTTCAAGTGATTCATCAAGTGTTCTTGAGTTGAACACTTCTCTTCTTCAACACTTATCTACTGAAATCACTCAAGGTGAGTTCATACCCCTACATTTTCATGTTTTCTCAAGTTTTTAGGGGGGATACAAGTTAAAACACCAAGAACATAACTAAATTTTTCTTACAGCTTTCATCAGAAAAGTTGGACTCCATTCACGGACTGTTTTGGACAACTTAAACATTTTTGTTTGAAAAACTGTTTTAGGTGTAAGTACTTCCAGTTATTATCTTTAAAATTACTACTTGCACATCTCCATACGATTTTTCTACAATTTATGGTGATTTTTACAAAACTGCCTATCATTTCTAACACTAATCCGGACCAGTCTGTGATTATGGACTATTTCACCCACGTTGGAGGTTATTAAAAATCATGATAAAAATTATGAGTAAACTAGACACATTTTGGGAACTCTCAGAATTTACGGATTTAGTTTTCGACTTCGTATGATTTTTCTATGCCTTTTCTAAAACAACGTAGGAAGGTTAAATTTAGTTAACAGCATATAAATTTCATAACACTTTGTATTATGTTGAGCAAAGTGTATAACTATAAGTTCTAAATATTGAATGTGCTTCCTTGTTAGTTTATCATCATAAAATGAAACTTAGTCATTCATAATAAGATTATTCATTCATTTAGAACACGTATATTAAGCTATAACAAGCATAGTTTATGGACTCATAGCGCAAATGCGTTTCATAAAAGAGTTCTTATACATTACAAACGTTTTGGATAAACTATAATAGGTATAGTTTATGTATCATTTACTTCTCAAACTTTTTACCAAAGGTTTTCAGTTTAGATCACGTAAATCTGTTAATGAATAAATTTGTGAGTCATTCGCTTCGGGTTACTTCCAAAGTAACCAAATCAAAAAGTCCTGTAAATTGTAACCAGAGTCTCTTGTAGGGAAAACGTGATAGTTGTGTATAGATCTATATTGGGTTTGACAAACCCACACCAGAGCTGCTTGCAACAGCTAGACCGGCAGGTCTGTGGTGACAAGTGTCATTTCAGTTTCGCGACGCCTGAAGAACGTCGCAATTACGAGGCCGTCTAAGTCAAGTATGGTTATGATAGCTCACATGTGGTATTAACAAATCATAAGATTTACGGGTTCTAACTATAAAATAGCGAGTTATGTCTATTTAGCTCACTGAAATTACTTTGAGTATGGAAAAATACTTGTACGTCTTCATATTAAAAAGGGTTTTATGTTCATTTAAAATCACTTTTTATATCAATTACAAATATCGTTGTATATTTTCAGTCTTAGTATTTAAGACTACACACCATTCATTACGAGAGTTTTTCTCAAATCAGAAAGGGTTTTACGCCAATTTGAAACCACTTTTATATCTTTAAGTATGACAAATACTTGTACTTTTTCAGTACTGGCATTTAGGACCACATAACTTTTATAAGGAAAATATTGGATTTTTCTTGGCAACATACATCTCTTTACAAAGACCGATTTTTAAACTCTTACTGTCAAAAGCTTATGAACTCACCAACCTTTGTGTTGACACTTTTCAAAACTACCTATATTCTCAGGAATTCAGTGAAAACAGGAAATCAACAACGTTTTGAGGATGGGCCGATAAATCGTCAAACAGTTCATTTTGTAACATAATGTAATTGATTCGAATCATGTAAACATATACTTTGGTGTAACTTTTTCAATTATATTTATGATGATTGTATTTACTTTGAGCACTATTATACTCGTTGTTGTGATACTCTACATGAAGTCCTCCACCCTCGGACGTTTCCGCCATCCTTGGTTTGGGGGTGTGACACTAATGGATATTATGTTATATTTTGTTTCATCATACTCTTACTATTTTGGCATGTAATATTCAAATACAATGCTCGATGTAAACAATGAATGTTGTAATATTACATGTGTGATGATGATGTGATGTTTGAATTATATTCACTGTAATGATATTTCAAGATGAAGTCACGCACAAGCCCCCGGACGTTTCTGCCGTCTGGTTCGGAGGTGTGACATTAAATAACTTCCAACAGTTTCATTAACTCTCGAATCGTTGTGTGCTATTTAATGATCCTTCATTAAATAAAATAAAACATTCCCTTTAGAAACTGTCACATTCTCTTTCTGAATAAACCCCGTATCAGACCTATTTTTGGGATGATAACAAAAAGAACGATTTTCCAATAAACTCATCCTTAATTTGTCCTTTCCTCTCCCTCCCACGTCCCATCAGTTCTAACTTTCTCGCTCATCTCCCCACGTTTACCTGACGTATTGACATGCGTCTAATCCTACATTAAATGCAAACCCCTTTTTGAAATCTCTCAAAATCTTTTTAAACCCGTTTTATCTTCGTGTGGCTGAGATTTAATCCTAAAATCATTGATTCCCCCCAAAAACCCCATTCGAATTCTTACTCTCTTCTATCTTTTACCTAGGGTTAAAATCTTTTCACCCCCTTTATAACTCGTCTTCTTCTCAAAAATCGTTTACGCTCTCTGTTTAATTGATTGTTCTCTCTCAACTCTCAAAAACTCCCATAACTCTCAAGAACTCCATTCTCTTATCTCACAATGGCGAAATCAGGTGCATCAAAGAAGCAATCCAAGGCTTCAGGCTCCATGAATCCAACTGGTTCCACTTCTCCAACGTTAGCTTCAAGCAACTTCAGAGCAGTTTTTGAAGATCACCCATCGTATAATGCCCCAACCAAGCTTATGATCAAGTTTCTCAAGAACCATATTCTGTTTGGTCCATTTGATGCCTTCACAGACGTTGTTCCTGTTTCTACACTCTTTAAGTGTGTGTTCTCTGCATATCGTCCATTGGAGAACCCTCAAGAAGTGCATCTCAACCTTATCAATGATTCCTTGGTCATCTTGACCAAAGAGAAGTTCTTGTCTGCCATAAATCTTCTTATTCATCCCTCCATCAAGATCTTCACACCATCATTATCTGACATCACCACCGCACTCTACTAGATGGGTTATCAGAAACCGATCCGAGGGATTGGTGAGTTTAAGAAGAACCAACTGCCTGCGGTTTACCAGTTTGTGTGTCACTTCGTCATTCGCTGCTTATCCGGCAGAACCGGAGGCATTGACAACATGGGTTTGAAGCTACTTGAACTGGTATGGAGCATCTACACAGGCCACGATGTCGATTATGGTCAAATTCTTTGGGAAGACTTTCTCCAATACATCCCCAAAGAAAACCCAAGGGAGAACCCAACAGAGCTCACATTTGCTCCATTCTGGTCACTGTGCATCTCAGACTTACATACGGATGCAGGCATTGACATGGGCAGTGACATCAATTTCTTTGTCACTAAGGATCTCAAAAGGTACCATCCCTCTTCTGATCAAACTTTATTTGGACCTATCCGCAGGCTTCCCACCCACATTCTTACTTTGCTTGGTCTCGAGACTGTTGATGTCTCAGATCACATAGAGGCCACGGAGTGTATTGCCCCATACCCTTCTACCCCACCTCTTCCATCCGCAACCATTCTCCCTGAGGGTACTGCAGCCCCCTCTGCTACTACACTATCTAACCTTTCTCAACAGAGAAAAATGGTGGCATCCAAGAAGAAATCTAGTACACCTAAGAAGACAACTCCAAAACAAACCACACCCTCAAAGAAACGCAAAACCAAACCCACCACTGTATCGAGAAGTGACTCTGAGGAAGATAGACAACCAATATCTATCCTTAAGAAAAGAAAAACAACTGAAGTCTCTAGCCAAATGCGTGACCGGAATGATACTGAAGCCTCTCAACAGGCTCCGGTAGTCCTTGGGATGGCCGCACATCCATTCAATACCACACTCGAATACCACTCAACCTCATCATGTGAGATTGTTTCATCATTTGAACGTGGAGACAACCCCCCAGTTATATCTCAAGTAGATAAATCTGGACATCGCCCTAAGGTCTCCAGGGCTTCCCGACTGCACATCTTTTCTTCCGAGGAGTTAGACTCCATCCTTTTGAATGTATCTCAAACACTTCAAACACCGATCCATCCACAGGGCATCTCTTTCGCCCATGCCAGGACTGGGCCGAGGCCAGACTTAACCACCGGTCAAGGAGACCAAGGAAGCCCAGGAAATCCTACTCTGCTTCCATCTTTTACAGGTGGTTTAGGCACGGTGAGCACATATGTGCAAGGATCTGTGAACCGAAGGGACACCTTCGTGCGTACCCAACGAATTGACGGCGATGACTCAAGTGATTCTTGGAGTCGGTATCAGCCAACTATTGATGCCGAAATCAAGAAATATACTGCCTTTAAAAGAGCCTTCCATGCCCGCAAGGAGCAACAGGTCAAACAACAATAACAAAAGGAACAAGAAATACTGTCCGTGGCCAAGTATTGGGCAAATGCCATCAACAATGCCCATACTGTTGCCATAATCCAAAAGGTTCAAAACTGGATGGATCGAATGGCAGAAACTATGATGAAAGCTCAAGCTTCAGGCGCAACCATAGTTACCTCCAAAGTTCCTCCTACTCCAACTCCTATTCCATCTCCCGCTGTCAACCCATCTCAAGAAGAAGAGTCTGCAATTGAACTCAGCTCAGCCTCTACCTTCGGTCTCGATGATGACGATATCCAAGAGGTCAACAAACCAAACCCTTCAGACGACGACCTAATGATGTTTGAGGAAAAAGAAGAGTCCAGCGGTTCTCAGTATTCAACTTCAAAGCCTAAAGAAAAGAAAAAGAAGAAGGATGTTGTCACCAGGAAGGAATTCCAAAGTCTCCAAGCCAAAGTTGATCAAATTTTGGCTGCGGTTAAACCTACCTAACCTCCACCTAAAGACATTCTAGGACCGCAGTCTTTAATTGAACGCGTTGAACGACTCGATACGAGAGAGCATATGGCTGCTAAGCGCATCTCTCTCAAGGTAGAAATGGGGATCTAGTCCCTTGACAACAACCGCAGGGCTGACCATTAGGAATTCATGGCTGCAGCGGAACGCCTCATTACTGGGGTGACCGCAATCAAATAGGATCTTCAAGTAGCCATTATGGATCAAGATACACTATCTCAGAAAGTGATAGATGAGACTCATACTGCTTATGATTCCACTATCTCGGTTCTTCATGCAACTATCAACCGAATGTAGAAATCCCTTACCTCCAATTTTCATGGCCTTGAGATCCTCCAGCTTACCAAAGACATACACAAGTTGCTCTTCAATTCCTCCACCTCAAACAATTCCCAATTGGCCGAGTCAATAAAAGCTTACTTTCAAGAAGTATGTGCCAAGGTGGATTGACTTAAACAATGGCTTGAGGAAGCACCTCCGTTGCATCCCTCAAGAGGGGGAAGTGAAGATGATGTCCACTGCTCTGATACTTCCATTCATCTGAGTCCTCCCTTTACCACTGAAAAAATTCCCACACCGCAGCCCTCTCCACCACCATCTCCAAAAGATACTACCAAAAAGCCTGAGACTCCTCCTCACCTAAAAAATCTTGAGGAAAACATGTCATACGCAAGCTCCACAGACTCCCCTGCCACAGCCCAAAGAAAACATGACTGGAAGGCAGCCAAGCTTGCTGAACTCATATGGAGAGAATGCAGATTCGATACTATGATTGATGAGTCCTTGATAAATTCATGGGTCAATCCGCTCCGCAGGCTACTGGATGAAGACTACACTCCACATCTCACATATGTTGAACCCCCTTCTGATGGATATTGGGATATTCCAATCTCTCCCAATGCCAAGTATTTTGCAGTTTTTGAGTCTTTTGACTGCAGTCTCCTTGATCACAAACGACTGCCAATGGAGTTTGAAAGACTTAATCGCTTTTATGCTAAGCATGGCTCCTCTGTTGAAAACATATGGTGTAACGATAGACCATCCGCAGTCAAGAACTATAAGATGCGGAAGTTCATGAAGGCTGACTTTGTTCAGTATACTCTTACCAAAAGCGAGCATGACTACATCCGCACTCAGGCAGACTTCCCAAACATGAATCCGGAAGAAATCTTCCTTATTGCCAGGGTTTTCCAGAACAAGGCGGAAAAACATCCGAAGATACAAATGGCGCTTGACAAAGCCAAATCCTTTCTGAGGGATATAGTTTGTGACTTCGCCAAGATTGATGTGGATATCCACCCCACCATCATCAAGAAGTTTGATCTTCCCCCACTTGAACCTGTGCCAATGCCTACCGAAGGCTTCGAAGAAATATCACTAGGCGCAAAAAACTTTCCTGAACTTGGTATCATATTCAAACGCAAGGATGACAACATCAAATACTTCATTCCGATGAATGTTATGCACCGCCTGCCCAAGAAACAACTTGACATCTGCAAGACCACAGTAGAAAGATCGAAGCATACTACTGCTGAAGTCAAATTTGAAATTTCAAGGAGAATCATATGGCTTGAAAATGTCAGGAAGTTCTGGTGGATGCTAATCAAGTTCCTCAAACTTGATAGCTGAACTAGAGTTAAAGAGGTCACTTAGGGGGAAATTGTTGAAACATAAAAGTGACCCTCTTGAACTCAGCCACCGCAACCATCTACCTACCGCAACGACTCAGCACCCGCAGCCATTTCAGCATCCGGAGTCAGTTCTTCATCAGCAGCCGCAATCAGACTTTTGTCACTACTGTCTACGTATCTAGATTACTTTACTTATGTTTATGTAATACACTCTATTATACAGTATGCCTTGCACGGATGCTTATAGAGTTGTTTAGTTCTGAGACTCTATAAATAGAGACTCTTTCTGATGTATTAATAACAACTTCTTACTACTAAATTTCTTCTTTAACCATCTCTCGTATCACTCGATGACTTGTGAATTATTCTGGATATATTTCTCCAAGTTATCTTCTTCATTTCTCTTTCTATTCTTCTTACTCTAAATTGCTACTGAAACATATCTAACTATAACCTCTCTCCGAAGCAAGTCTTTTAGGCTTAATCACTAAGCTTGATCTTCCTTATTAACTCGGAGTGAATGCATTCCTCAGTAGTCGGGAAGTTTAAAACAAAAATTAATAATACTATAAACTCCATCAACCATAATATATATGATTTTATATATACTCTAACCCGCGATGAGAAGACTTAATAAAATTCTAAACATCCCTTCAACTAAAACTACCAAATCAACAATTTAGGTCAGACACCTTAATTAAAGGTTTGTACCGTACATAAAACATACCATAAATAAATCTAGAGTATGCACCTATATTGTTTATAGTCAGGATGGTGCACAACCAACCTTGATCAAGGAGTTTGACAGACTACAACGGTTGAGAGTTTTAGAGATTGAAGAATGTTCTTCACATTCGCTACAACAATATACTAACTTAGAATCTATATATACAATCTATAAACACTTATACATTTCAAAATCATTAGCAATTAACATCCTTTTTCTATCATTTGGAAATCTAGAGGATTTCTGAACCAATCATCTTCTCCATATCATTTGGAAATCTAGAGGATTTCTGAACGAAACACATTCTCCTTATCATTTGGAAACCTAGTGGATTTCTGCATAGTGTTAACAAAACTTAATGTGTCCTTTTCAAAAGTATTAGGATGATGGACCCATGAAAGGAACCACGAGTTCGTACTGTAACACTCATAAAATTTATGCCAAATTAAAACATTTTAATCCATTCAAAAACCATTAATTTATTACAACATGTTTTCAAAATAGTTTAAACATCAGAGTCTCCCCAAAACCAAATCACAAAATCATGAAATATGAGGACCGGATGCCTTTGCCTTGCCACGATCTCCTGATGTACCTGAAACAATAAACTGAAACTGTAAGCCCCAAAGCTTAGTGAGTTTCCCCCAAAATACCCACACACATACAGCAATTAACAACATACTATGGGTCCAGTCAACCATCGGGTTGGAATACCCCTGGCCCTCAACCGTCGGGTTGGAATGCCAATATACTATGAGTCCAATCATCCTTAGGATGGAATACTCTCGGCCCACAACCATTGGGTTGGAATGCCCACACTCCTACACATACAATAACTAATATAGGCCCAATCATCCATCAGGATGGAATACCCCAGGCCCTAAACCATCGGGTTGGAATGCCCACCTACTATGAGTCCAATCATCCTCCTGGGATGGAATACTCCTGGCCCACAACCATCAGGTTGGAATGCCCACCTACTATGAGTCCAATCATCTTACCGGGATGGAATACTCCTGACCCACAACCATCGGGTTGGAATGCCCACATACTAACAAACACGTGCACCTATCAAATAACCATATAACAGTGTATAGAGACAAGATACTAGGGACCTATCATCCTCGGGATAACTCACCTTGCAACTACTAAACCGAACCACGAAAGCACAATCCCGAAGCACTGCCCCAGACTCCAACACCTATAGCCATCAATGATTCATTGACATAATATCCAAATTACCATAATACCTTTGAAGGTCAAACGGGTCAAAGTCAAAGTCCTGGCCAAAGTCAACCTTCTTGATTGACCTTACTCGTCGAGTCAACCCATTGACTCGCCGAGCTCTTAAACTCAGAAAACTCTCATATCACGACTCGACTCGCCGAGTCACCCCATGACTCATCGAGTCCCTCAATCTATGAGCCTAATCTTGTCCAACTCACTGAGTCACCACTCAACTCACTGATCTGAGTCTTAACCAGAAGAGGTTGGGGGGTTCTGCACTATAACTCGCCGAGTCCACGGCAATCTTCATTAGACTCGCCAAGTTGTTCATCCAACTCATCGAGTCCATGCCCATCATCATATGAATCGCCGAGTCTCTTTAGTCCTTCATCTATACAGTCACTTCTTGAGCCATGCAGAGGCTCCATACTGTAGATCCATCTTCCTAGGGCATGACTCTCACGTAAAGTTGCCAACTTTACGTGAGTACAAGGTGCTATTGGCCCAAAACAAGCTAGGGCTAGGGTTTAAGGAAAGAATGCTTCACAACGAAACCAAGGGCTGATGCTTTATGATTTCCTGGACCAAGGCAAGTCTAGATCTGAAGTTGCAACCTCAAATATAGACCCATAACTCGAAATAGATCTTAATCATACTAAAATGGCCCTAAATCCATCCATAAGTTGATCTAGAAAGAAACAGATCAAGGTAACAACTTGTTACCACAAAATTGTGCCCAAACTAAAGTAGATTTTGGATCTATATGATTCCCTTGATGCTATACACTAAATCTACAAGCCTCCTTTGCTAGAATCTCCTTCCAAAGCTTCCAAGCTCACTCCAAAGGCTCACATACGATTTTAGGGTTTTCTGACTCTCAAGGGGTAACAAAGAGGCTGAGGTGAGGACTTAAAGAACTTTAAATAGGGTGCAAACCCTAAGATTAGGGTTTTCTCTTCACAGCACCAACTCGTCAAGTCCAGCAGCCGACTCGGCGAGTTGGTCACCTAAATCGCGACCAGAACCTGCACCTACTCGTCGAGTAGCCTCCTCAATTTACACTTTTAAGCCCTTAAATCATATTTCTGAAGTTTGGGATGTTACAACTCTCCCCCACTTAAATTAGGCTTCGTCCTCGAAGCCTACCGCAACACACGATTTTGGATAACACCCTACACTGCAGACTCCGATTTCTCAATCAACTCAGGTCTTTCCAGACGCTACTACCGTACCCCCTTTAAGTCAACTTCTACTCGAGCAGTATCCTGCCAATACTCCAAGCCGAACATCGGCTTTTTCTACTTAATGACAACACACATCAACCAAGTATCACCCGATGGTACTGCCACCTTCCTTTCATGAACACACTTTCGTGACTTGTGAAAGCTAGATACCACAATAATTAAATGGTTCCTCTCACAATGCCAAACTATCCTTCCTTTTCTAAAACTGGCGATAACCCGGATAACTCTCAATATTGGAACTCATCATGTCCCCTCCCTAAATCTATTTCCTTTTTGCGCTGACAAGATGACGCATCCTTCAGCTTCTAGCAACCCCCATGAATTAACCAGCTGCATCATGTAACCATTCATACCTGGCCCAATCAGCCTCGGGCTGGAATACTAGGTAAGCCTATAACGGGTCCAGTCATCCCTAGGATGGTATACCCTCGCATTTTCATGCATGTTTGGCCCAATCAACCCACGGGTTGGAATACCAAACACATCGGGTCCAATAAATCATAGGGTCCGGCCATCCCCAAGATGGAGCACCCTAGATTGGAATACCACCACTTACATAACCCAAGACTACATCCATACTTGGAACCCAAGGATCTAACCTTGCAGATCCATCAAACTTCTCTGATTCGACAAAACCGAGTACGACTCGTCCAACCTCAACCATACGTCTACTCCAACACTACCACAATAGTAATATATCCAACACGGTCTCTATGTCCACGACCTATAACTGGAATACCCTCACATGGTTCTCAACACAGTTCAAGATTGCTATCGAGTCTATCAACCCCGCTATTCCCAATTTCTACTGTCCAATTCTCCATCCTGGAGATACTCATTTTCCCCACCTCCGAGGAGGCTTAAACCATGACCTCAGAACCTCAATCAGTGTCGCAGTGTCAGAACCTTACCCTGCATCATCCACTTGGAACACGTCGCTATCCCATAACACGTATACATATGCCAAAACTGATCGCATAACTATCAATCCATAAAGAGTCTCCCGCATACCTCTCAACATTTTTGACACTTGGGGATGATCCCACTGTTTGCTATAGCATAGTAGTATCCTCAATGCTTACTCATAAATCCACAATACATACAAGATCTATAACATAACAGGTCCGCCTTATTGCACCACTCCAGTACCGACATCCAAACTGCGTCAGGCAACATCTTTCAAAACAATGCCCCATCCGAGAATTTCCAATTCTCCCCCACTTAGAGCACTAACTACTATCTACCGGTGGCGGAGAAGGTACGCTACTCAATCGTCCTAATCCGAGACAACGAACTTCAAGGAATCCGGATTTCCGTTGATGATTCTGAATCCCTGAATCATTACCTCTCTTTCTCTTGAATGCACCACCGGATACTATCCCTCTAGAATCCCGTAATAATCAAATCTCACTAGCATCTCCTATGCCCTAATAACTCATGCAGGAAAATCAAAAAGGAACTCATAATACCAATACGAACAAAATATAGGAAAAAAAACATACTGTCACCTATGGCGTTGTCCCGGTCTCCTCGGCCATGAGATGATATGCACACCCTGGAGCCTTTGGAGGCTCTGCTCTACCCTGACCCCCGTCAGTAAGTCTCCATGTGCTTGCTGTTGAGGCCTGCACCGGCCTGAAAGCCAATAGAGAACACTAGGCCTTCATATGGCCCACCTGATCAGAATGATAACAAAGTCGGACTCTAGCAGATGGAGCCTGCTGCCTGTAATCCCTGGCTATGTGGCACTCCTTGCCACACTTATGGCACCCAGAAGAAGGCTAACATACTCCATCACGTACCTTACCGCACTTCCCACAAGTGCGACTCCTCTGACACCCCTGACTATAATCAGCGACCCTCATCCGTTTCGACGCAGGCTGCAACTGCACCGGGGCCTGCCTCTGCTCCCTCAGCTGGAGCTCAATCTCTAACTCGTGCTGCCTGGTGGCCTCCTTCAACTCCAACAAGGTACTACATCTCCGCGTAGATACGAACTGTCTGATATCCGTCTTGAGCATGCTCAGGTACCGGGTCATCTGAGCCTGCTCCGAAGCAAACTCAGGGCAAAAAATCGCCATCACTATAAACATCTTGGTGATCTCCGTCACCAACTCTGAATCCTGTTTCAGCTCCAAAAACTCTTGAGCCAACCTCTCCCGCTCAACCCGCGGAACATAACGGGTACTGAACATGTCAGAGTATGATCTCGTAGTCAACCTCCACCAATCCTTTTCCCTGAGCCTTAGAAGGTTCACACCTCACCCTCTGATCAGCAATTCATGAGCATGTGAAGAAACAACCCTCCACGTCCGACAGCCATCTCATCGCAACAATCGGATCCTGAACTCCATCAAAGGTAGGGGGATTCGTATTATCGAAGTCCCGATACTGAAAACCCCGACCGGATCCTCCCCTACTGTTACGGTTGTTGCGGCCACTGTCTCTGCAAGAGCTTCATAGCGCTCATCGAAGTGCTCAACCATAGCGGTCTTGATCGACCCAAACATTTCCGGTAACTGAGCCCGGAAAATAGCAGCAACCTTATCATGCAGGATCTCACGAATCCTAGCATCCAACTCATCTGTCCTCATATGACCAATGGCCTCGGGTGGTGCTGATCCATCCTGACCACCCTCTCCTGAACTGGATCATGCTCCAATGCGCCTCGTAACCACCATACTGAAATTCATCAATAAGGACATTAGACATTCCTCCTAAAAGCCTGGACACTATCTCCCAAACAAAACCCTAGGGGTTGTGACTTCCTTGATACGCATATGGGTCATGTGCTTTCAGTAGTACGGGCCCATACTACCTTCCACACTTACCCATATTTGTCTCAAGTATCATCACAAAACCCTAACAACATATACAGACATAACGAACGCTCAATCCTCACTCCTAGAGGAATACTAAATGTCTCATAACTGACCTCCTGGCCTCTCACAACTCACCCATCCATGAAACTTCCACCAACCCTGTAGCACTAGTGTATGCTAGTCATACATAATGCGGGACCCTATAGACTTTCGAATATCCAATCCTACCCTAAGGTCAAATCAAACATTCTCAGGCTATAAGATCTTAATTATGCACAACCGCGATGCATACACTAAATAACTACAGTAATGATGTCAATTTCATACAAAGGAAACCCTAGGCTAGCAGGCATCATGTAATCAGGCAATTCTATCATGCAATTCCTGAAGACCCCTAGCCTAGTACTAGCATGTTGTTCTAATCATATCACATAATCAAATAACTTTTATGGTATTTTGGGGTCTATTTACTGGCTCCGGCTGATCGTACCCTCTGCATCCTCCTTTACTTATTTTGAAAACCATTTGAAAATCATTCCTTGATCTGAGACTAGATTCACACGAATGTTCTGATGGGTTTGAGCATTCTAACACTCCTATGGTGTACATGCAACCCTAGAAACCTTGGATCTATGTTTGACTAAGATACATGCAAATAATTATTTTTCCAAGGTTCTTATCCTATCTAGCATGACATGGGGAACTTGAATCAAATAAAGCTAGTATAATTACTTACCTTGTAGTTGTAGTTGATTGCTTGGAGTTTGAGAGCCTAGCACCAATAATGTGGATGCCTCAAATGGAAGTCACAAATCGCCACAAACTTGGAAACTTGAGAGAATAGTCACAACTTTCTTGAAATCGGCCCTCTTAGTATACTCACCATAACTAGTGTGATTTCAAGAACCAAAGCCTCCTTTATATAGTGTGGTGGATTAGGGTTACATCCATGTACACCCTAATACCCATGTCTTTTTATTTCCATGAGATCCATGGGTTAAAGCTCCATGGAGTATCCATGGGCTTTCCATGCAAGCCTAGCCCATTCCAAATAAGCATTAGCCCACACTATATAAATACAAGAGTCCATGTTTAATTAGTCATACTTTTGATCTCTAAATTAATTCTAGATTAATTACAGATCAACACTAATTAAATAATATGATCTTATATTAATATATTAGAACTTATAATATATTAATAAATCATAACTTATACTATTCTCAAAATATTATCCATAAATTGTTCGAGTGAAGTGCAACCCAAATGGACCGTGTTGGGTCGTGTCAAGTACATAACAAATATAGTTATGGAATTAGACACTATATCCAACAGTCTCTCACTTGGATAAGTCTAATAACTATATTTGCAAGTATGACTTCAGGAACCGACCAGCAATCGTAGCTCTTTAAATTATGTTGAACTATGAAGCGCCATTTTAAATAAGTGATCATATAATCCTCTGTTCTAGATATCAGCCGGACAAATACAAGGAACATGGTCTTGCTTATTGCCCAACATTTGTTTCCCGATTTCCGATTTGTTTGACATAGAACTTAACTGAACACATCAATTTAGTTCTGGTCGGGCTCGGTACATAGGTCAAAACAAAATCATCGAGGGGCCCAGATATCGCTTCTAATCCTAGAAGGAATAGATAAAGTTCGACTCATATGTTTGCTCTACTACTTGTTGAATTACACACAAAAGCACGGTTCATAACATCGAGTTACCAATGTGTTTTCGTGCAATCAATGCATAACCAACTCATAGTCAACAAATCATATCTCTAGGTTTGAAGACTTATATGATATTACCGTCTCACGATCACTCGAGATAAATTCCATGAAGTGATACAAGTGAGCATGGGTTGAATCCAATACTCAGAACTTATGAGCACTCGTGAGTGTTGTAGCCCCACTTTGTCTAACATCTTAGACCTCTACAAGCCAACCCATGAAAGTCTTGATTCATATCTACTTCCAACATATGACCGACTGTGGAGAGTTTGAATAATATGATATAGATCATAACATAATTATTCTGGAAGTCAAAACATGCAAAAGGAAATAATAGTAAACGATTGACAAGAGATAGCAACACTTTACTTATAAATAACAGCTTTTATTTATCATCCATTGTCAATTACATTTTACAAATTTCAAGATCATCTAATTACTAAAACTAATATCATCCTTCAGCCCTATGCTCTGAGCATGTTGGAGATGCTTAACCCGAGTCAGTCCCTTCGTGAGGGGATCTGCTGTGTTCTCATCCGATAATACCCTCTTTGCCACGAAGATCCCTTCTTCTATTTGATGTCTGATAAAACGATATTTTTTGTTAATGTGTCTTGATCTCCCATGATCTTTTGGTTCTTTGGCTAAGGCAACTACACTATTGTTGTCACAGAAAATCTCAATTGGCTCCTTTATAGCTGGTACAACTCAAAGGTCTTCGATGAAGTTCTCTAGCCATATAGCCTCCTTTGCTGCCTCGCTTGTTGTTATATACTCTGATTCACAAGTGGAATCTGCCACTGTATCTTGCTTGGAACTTTTCCAAGTAATTGCCCCTTCGTTTACGATAAAGACCCAGCTCGACTGAGAGCGGAAATTATCCCTGTCAGTTTGAAAGATAGCATCACTATACCCTAAAAATCTCAAGTCATCACTCCTACCAAGGGTAAGGACCCAGTCCTTAGTCCTTCGCAGGTACTTGAGAATATTCTTTACCGCTATCTAGTGAGCCTTGCTAGGATTCCCCCTGATATCTGCTGACCATGCTCAAAGCAAAGGCAACATCAGGACGAGTACAAGTCATAGCATACATGATCAAGCCTACAACGGAAGCGTATGGTACTCGAATCATCTAAGCTATCTCAGCCTCTGTACTCGGACTCTGAGTTTTACTCGGTCTGGCATTACACTAGATTGGTAACTCACCTTTCTTGGAGTTATGCATGTTGAACCTTTTCAACACTTTGTCCACATAGGTGCTTTGACTAACTCCAATTAGTCTTTTACTCTTGTTTCTCAAAATCCTTATCCCTAGCATATAGGCAGCTTCTCCAAGGTCCTTCATAGCGAAACACTTCCCAATCATGGACTTTACTTCCTGCATGGTTCGGATGTCATTTCCTATGAGTAGTATGTCGTCCACATACAGTACCAAAAAGCTGACTATACTCCCAATAGCCTTGACATAGACAAAAGATCCATCTTCACTCTAATGGGATGTCAAGCCCACAAAGCAAACTACACCCTTTGTTTGCAAATAAAACGTAATATAATGGTAAAAAGGGGTATCGATCCTCGGGGAAATGGTTGTATTCAATCACCAATGCAATCTAAAAGAACTATTGTAAATAAACTAATTAACTACAATTAAACTAAAAAGGGGGGTGTTTGATTACTTGAAAACTAAAAGACTTGAATAACTAAAAACTTGCAATTAAGCAAGATAGTGAGATGCTCAAATATTGGAGAGGGTTGGTTAACTAAGGCAATTCAACACAATTAACATTTTTGTGTTTATCTTTAGGATTCAACATGAAGCTTCATTCATCTCAAATTGGTTATAGCAATCATGAAGCATGATATGCCAATATTCCTCTTAGGTAGTATGGAGGTTGGGGAAGCCCACAACACACCTTCTTAATCAAGATCAAGGGTTTAATTGAAGCAATTGAACCCAAGAAGTTAATTAGCCTTAAGAAAGAAGGAATCCCCAATTCCTAGAGGATGTCAATGCTTAGACATCCATAAAGGAGATATGATTCATAAACTAGAGATGATTTTTACCATCATAAAGCCCTTGTTCTAAGTTAATTCAATGATTCAATGCAAAACCAAAGAAATAAACTAACAATAGCTCATTCAAGTGCCAAGCTCATGATCAAAGCATTAAACAAGCATAAGAAATATGATCTAGAACCACAAACATAAGATAATTGATAATCTAGCATGAATCCTTCAAAAACCCACAAACATTCAAATGTTTTAACCGAAGTTAACCAATATAGAGAGTTTAGCTACTCATGGCAATAGAAAAACAATCACAAAAGTCTAATTGCATAAAGAAACTACCAATATCTTGGAAAGATGAAAAGAAATGAGTCTTCAGGCTCCAAAATCGCCTCCTACAGGTCTCCAATGGTGAAAAATCGAGAGTCTAGCTGATGGATCTGATCCCACAAGGTTATGGTGTGCCAAATGACCAAAATACCCAAACTGGGCAGTTGCACGGGTACCCGCGCGACGGAAATTCCACCCGTGTAAATGTTGTTGTAATGCTATTGGTCCTTCATTCCTCCACTCTACCTTTCCACCACCAAAGATTCCTTTGGTCCCCTCCATATCCATGTGATTTAAACTAGCCAATCATCTTTTAGCTACAAAAATGGATGCTCCAAGCCCAAATTAATTATCCATGATCCATCTTCACAAGCCCACTTCATCCAAACCTTTATCTTTTTAAGCCCAAATCTCTTTTTATGGATCCGCCAAGCCCAATAGCGCCTCGAGAGCCCACAAGTCCGTCTTCACTCTAATCCACAATCGCGATAAGCTCCAAAACCCTACAAGATTCCTCATGCAAAATAAAAAGTCCCTGATACGATCCATGATAAAGAAAATAAAGAATATACAATGCAATACTAATAAAAAGAGCTAAAAATCTAAAATAAACTAATAAAAATAAGGAAATAAAATAAGCCATCAAATCACCCCAAGCTTAAACCTAACTTGTCCTCAAGTTAGAACAAGACTAAAATGAGCTCGGGATGAGCTAAACTAAACAGAGAAAAAGAAAGATACCATAGAACTTGGTCAACATCAGTCAACATGGTCAGAATTAGTCCTTCATGGACCCTACGCATCTTCAAAATGTTCCCCGCTTTAGAGCCATAAACCACATTCACAACCACTTGATGGGCGAATAGATCACGGTTGGACGTAGTCGCGGTGTGCAAGACAAAGGAAACAGAGATACGCCCATTGGGGGCACTTTAAATCACTAATGCAGACCATAGTGCACGAAGGAAAGGCGCCTGTTCACACACTATGGTTCCTATATTTGTCAGGCTAAAGTGTATAATACAAAATAGGGTTTTGCAGCACGACCTCTGGGCAAACATCCGGTTTCAGAGGCTTCTCCCTTGTACTATCCTTTACAGTCTATCGTCTCATCGTCGGAGCCTTTTCTCACCAAAAATCAAAAATAAAATAAAATAATAAAAATTCTAGCCTTGAACTTGGATTGTTGTTCTTCTTTTTTTTTGTGTTGCTCTTTTTCTTCATTTTTCTTCTTTGTTATTGTTGCTTTTCTTTATCTTCTTCATTGTTTCTTTTTGTCTTCACTTTTTCCAATTTCTTCATTTTTTTTGTGTTTTCTTCTTGTCTTTATTCTTTGAAGGTCTAAGGAATTTCATCATGTAACATAGGACTCCAATAGTGAGAATGGAGTGATAGATGAAGGCTAACATGAACACCTAATAATCATTGACAATGTGCCAAGATCAACTAAAAAGGGTGGGATATGACTCAAAAATGGCTGTTACCGAAAAAACTTGGTCCCAAAAGATGTGAATTGGGGGACTCACTTCAAAGTTCATCAAGCACCTCAATGCAAGGTGTGATAAACAAAATCTATCTAACTATCTACTCTAGACCCCTGGAAAAATGATGACATATCCTAAAAAGGTAGTGAGAATCTAACTAAGCAAGGCTCGGACGAGACTTGGGAGTACTAAGGGGTACTCCCCCCAAAACCAAGATGCGAGTCTTCAATATCTTCAATGTCTTCAAAATACCTTACCGGGCTAATCTTTGCTCGAACACATTGGCTTGACCAACCACATCCCTCCGCACCTAGACCCAATCAAGCTACCTGCATCTGACCCCCACACAAGCGGTCTCAAAGTGGTATGTGAGGCTCAAAACGTGTCCCATTTATCAAATACAAGGAAGTCCATATCAAGACCCGGGACCAATCTATGATTCAATACTTATGACTCGGTGACATGGTACCTGTAGGGATGAGAAGACAAGAGAGAAAAAAATGCATGAACTTAAACTAGAATGCATCTAAAAAGTATGAAAATTAGAAAAGAAAGAAACAAAATATGTAAAAAAGAAATTTAAAATTTTTTTATGCAATTTTTTATGAATGACCTAAATGACTTACTCTAAATGCAACAATATACAACCTAAATGCAATAATAAAAAAATAAAAATAAAGAATAAGGAATACCTCACCCCAAGCTTAAAATTAAGCATTGTCATCAATGCTTAGGATGAGAGTAAGGAAGGATCATACCGGCATCAAGATGGAGGAGGCCCGCGAGGACAGTATGGAAGCAACGCATGGGTCGCATAATGATGCTTGGATGGAGTTCTTGGCTGCCTAAATACACATGGATGAAAGCTTGGTTGCGCAAAGGACGCATATGAAATGGCTTGAAATTTTCTTATGAAATGACATATTTGCGCGGGTACCCTCACAAACTTTGTGCGGGTGGGGGTAGTCGCGCACATACATCAGAATACGTCTCATGTTGGGGTAATTTTCGAGCTCGGATTTGCGCGACTAGGGTTGGGTCGCGCAAGGGTTTGTGCGGGTGGCAGTCGGTGGCACAAACATTTGTGCGGGTGGGGAACCGGCCGCGCGCATACGTTAGAATGCATCCCATGTGGGGGGTACCCGCGCAAAGTGCAAATCTTTGGCATTTTTCAAACTTCACCAAGATCATTGCTAGACTTCAATATGCTTATTTTTGACCAACTTCAAGCCTAAAAACATCCAAAACTTCAAGTGGAGATTATTTATTTACAATGCATTTATTTAACGTCTTTGCCAAGACATAGCTCCGCTTCCGTCAACCTTCGTAATTCAGATTTTCCAATGTTAAGCTGTCAAATTCCCTTGTGTCAAAGCCTTCATAAAATGGTTTCAAGCAATGCCCATTCACTTTGAATATTTGATTCGTTTCCAAACTTTTAATTTCGACCGCACCGTGATCAAACACTTTTATAACAATAAAAGGTCTGTGTCATCGAGATCGCAACTTTCCCATAAATAGCTTTAAGCATGAATGATAAAGGAGAACTTTTTGCCCCGGAGTAAAATGCTTACGAGTGATGTGCTTGTCATGAAACGCTTTCGTCTTATATTTGTAGATGCTTGCGTTTTCATAAGACTCGTTCCTCAACTCTTCTATTTCTTGAAGTTGCATTTTTCGGTGCTTTCCACTTTCTTCAAGATTGAAATTGCACTTTTTAACCACCCAATATGCCTTGTGTTCTAATTCCACCGGTAAATGACAAGACTTTCCATAGACGAGGCGGAATGGAGACATACCAATTGGAGTTTTGTAGGCAGTCCGATACGCCGACAATGCATCTTCTAACTTCAAGCTCCAATCTTTTCGTGTAGTGTTGACCGTCTTTTCAAGAATTAGTTTGATTTCTCAATTTGACATTTCGGCTTGGCCGTTTGTTTGCGGATGATAAGCGGTTGATATCCGGTGTGTGACACCATATCTTATCTTCATGGCTTCCATCATTTTATTGCAAAAATGAGTGCCCCTATCACTCACCAAAGCTCTCGGTACACCATATCGTGCAAAAATGTTTGACTTCAAGAAGTCAATTACAGTTTTAGAATCATCATGCCTTGTAGCCTTTGCTTCCACCTACTTTGAGACGTAACCAACCGCCAAGAGGATATAAGTATAACCGAAAAAAACGGGGAATGGGTCCCTTGAAGTCGACTCCCCATACATCAAAGATCTCACAAATGAGGATGGGCCTTTGAATCATTTCGTTTTTCATGGATATGGTGCCCATTCTTTGACATCTATCATAACTCTTTCAAAATAGATAAGTGTCTCTTGACATTGTTGGCCAATAGATTCCACATTCGAGCACCTTTCGTATGGTTTTGTTTTGACCAAAATGTCCTCTGCATGCATACTCATGGAAAAACTTCAAGATAGACTCGACCTCATTTTGGTGAACACACCTCCGTATTAGTTTATCCGGAAAATGCTTCCAAAGATAAGGGTCGTCCCATACGTAGTATTTGGAATCACTCTTTAACTTGGCCTTTTGGTGTTTGCTAAACGTCTGGGGAATTTATTTCGTAACCAAGTAATTCACAATATCCGCATACCATGGAATAGTGTTTGAAATGTAGAGGAGGTGTTCATCCGAGAATTCATCAAGGATGGGAGAAGAAGAATCACCAATATTCAATCGACTTAAGTGATCCACAACTAGGTTTTCGGCACCACTTTTGTCTTTTATCTCAAGATCGAATTCTTGTAAGAGAAGAATCCACCGAATCAACCGTGGTTTGGCATCTTTCTTGGTCATGAGATATTTCAAGGTGACATGGTCGGAGTACATAATCACTTTTGTCCCGAGAAGGTATTGCCAGAATTTCTCCAATGAAAATACAATAGTTAGAAGTTCCTTCTCGGTGGTGGAGTAATTGGCTTGAGCATTATCCAAGGTTTTGGAGGCGTAGTAGATAACATGTGATGCTTTGCCCTCCTTTTGACCTAAAACCGCTCCAATAGCAAAATTGCTTGCATCACACATAATTTCAAAAGGAAGTTCCCAATTTGGAGGTTGGATTATTGGAGCAGATGTGAGCAAGTCTTTGCGTTTGTCAAAGGCTTCTTGGCAAGCAACATTGAAGTCAAAATCAACATCCTTTTGGAGAAGGAGACACATCGGTCGTGTGATCTACGAGAAATCTTCAATAAATCATCTATAGAATCCCGCATGGCCAAAGAAAGATCGCACTTCCCTAACACATGTTGGGTAAGGAAGGGTTTGGATGACATCAATTTTGGCTTTATCAACTTCAATTCCCTTTTTGGAGACAATGTGACCCAAGATGATGCCTTGATTGACCATAAAGTGACATTTTTAAAAGTTTAACACCAACTTTTTCTCAATGCACCTTTTCAAAATCTTCTTAAGATTATCCAAGCATTCGTCAAACGAATTGCCATACACTGTGAAGTCGTCCACGAATACTTCGGTTATATTCTTAACATACTCGGAGAAAATGCTCACCATGCATCTTTGGAATGTGGCGGGGCATTGCATAATCCAAATGGCATTCGCTTGTAGGCAAACATGCCAAAGGGGCATGTGAAGGTCGTCATGTCTTGATCTTAGGGGGCAACGGGTATTTGATGAAAACCCGAGTATCCATCGAGGCAGCAATAATGTGATTTGCCCGCCAATCTCTCGAACATTTTGTCGATGAAAGGAAGAGGAAAGTGGTCTTTTCGTGTGCTTGAATTTACCTTTCGATAATCAATGCATATCCTCCATCCATTTTGAACTCGAGTGGGTACCATTACTCCGTTGTTATTCTCAACAACTATGATTCCCGTTTTTTTGGAAACCACTTGGACCGGACTAACCCATTTGGAGTCGGAAATCGGGTAAATCATGTCTGTATCAAGGATTTTGATTATATCTTTCTTAACAACTTCCATCATAGGAGGATTTAATCTTATTTAAGCTTCTCTTCTAGGTTTACAATCATCTTCCATGAGGATCTTGTGAGTGCATGTCACACCCCCAAACCGGAACGGCGGAAACGTTCGGGGGCGGATGACTTCATGTGGTAGCATAACAAATGAATACATAGTAAAGAAAGAAATACAACCATCATATATATAATTCAAAGTTTACATCGTTAAAAGTACATGTTCAAAACCAATTACAATATGATGTCAAAATATGAATTTAAACTGACGACGCAGCGTCCCTTCTTCAAAAGCTGTTTTGATACCTGTAATTCCTGAATCCCTGGGACATACAAGTAGTTTTGAAAGAGTAGATCAGCATTTAAGCTGGTGAGTTTCATAATTATTAAATGACAATGTTTGTATGAAAATGAAATGTTTTGTTTTTGTTTGTTTGTTTCTAGAAAATCCCATATTTTCTACTAACATAAATGTAGCCTTCTAACAAGACAAATGTTTGTTTCTAGAAAATGTATGTATGTGTAAAATAACCAATATGTTTGAAAACCTCGTAAATCAATGTTTTTTTAATACCTCATGTGAGTTTTATAACCATACTATTGACTCGGAGTGCCTATACACAACGTTCTTCAGGTGTTGGAATGTTATGACGTTTGTCACCCCAAATGGTGGACTGTAGCTAACAGTCAAGGCGCGGGTTGTCAAGCCCGTATCGATCTATACACAAACACCATGCTCCCCCTCCAAGGGATTCTGGTATATAATACAGGACTTGAAATGTGTACTCGAACGTACGTGAAGTTAATGTCTCACATATCTTAGTATAAAAACAGATTTACGTGTTAAAATGTTCGTTTGTTCTTGTATACGAAAGTGACTTCTTGAAAATCTTGTTTCTAGTATGTAAAAGTTAGCAATATTCTCGTAAAAATATACCTATTATAGCTTTCTAAAAGTGTGTCTCATTTGTTTAGAAATCCCTAGAAAATGAATCACTTGATATGAAAGTATAGATTTTTATAGTGTCTAAGATAGACACGTATACATATAATCTAAGCAAAATGTTTAGTTTATACATGCAAGACAACAATTTATATTTCAAAAGATAGAATGCTATTGTAATATATTTTATATATGAGAGTTCCCTATAAAGTTTATAAATCACATATGATTCTATTTAATAAAAGTGTATAATAAAACTTTATATATAACACCCGATAATAATCGTGTGTTTTACTTGTATCCCCCCCCCCCCCTTGAAAGCATATAAAAGCATTTAGAATATTTAAAAGGGTTAATTAAGGGGTATGAACTCACTTGAAAGATCGAAGAAAGGCGAGATGAAAACCGAGCATAATTTCTTCTCGGGAAAACAGATTTTCTCGGGATTCTCGGGAATCTCGGGAGCACAAACGACCTTCGGGACTTGAGCAAAATGACCGAGGCTTCGGGTTAGCACGGGAACGGAAAACGAGGAAACAATGCAAGAGAAATGAGAGAGAAAGGCAATTTTCTTCGGAACCCTCGCATCCCTTTTATAGGGGCTGGGAACCGCCTCAGTACGCGGGGCGTACGAGGGTACGTTGGGCGTACTCGTACGTCACGCATGACCGGATCCTCGACTGCCTCGGACTCGGATGGGACGGGCTACTAGCTTCGCATAGGGCGAGACGTGGACGATCCGAAGCCTAGCCCTTGAGTACGCGGGGCGTACGCCTGTACGCTGGACGTAACTCGGATAGGCTTGCTGACTCCCCTTCGGATAATACCAAGGATTAATAATTAAATTTATATTTTATTTAATTAATAAACTTCTAAAATTCATATCTTCTTCATACGAACTCCGTTTTCGATGTTCTTTATATCCACGCATAGGTGAGACTACGCTCTACAACTTTCATTTAGATTCCGTCGGCAAATTTTGAAATTATTTTTATTATTTATTTTTAAAATGTCGCGTTAAGAGAATTTCGTTAGAAATTCATAACTTCTTTATCTGACGTCAGTTTTTGCCAGACTTTTTACCGCTGAAATACCATTGTCAAGACCTTCGATTCTCGTTTAGTTCATTCCGGCCAAAAGTGGCTCGATTTCCGATTTCGAGTTTTTAGTTGTCTGTTGCTAAGCCGAACTTGCAAAAATCATAACTTCAATATACGAAGTCGGATTTGGGCGTTCTTTTTACGTACGATCACGGTTTAATGACATCTAACATAGTAGGTAATTAAAATAGAAACTTTTTGGACATTATTTTCAAAGTTAATTTCATTAACTCAAAAGTGGTTACAATACTTGACTTCTTAGGTCATTACAAAGAGTTGAAATATCGGGTTGTCACATCATCCCCCCGTTAGAGGGAATTTCGTCCCGAAATTTAAAGTAGTAAAGATACTAGTGAATACGAAAAAGATGAGGGTACTTTTGTTTCATCTGATCTTCGCGTTCTCATGTGAATTCAGGTCCCTGCTTGGCGTTCCAGTGAACCTTCACGATGGGTATGCGACTTTGTTTCGTTTGTTTGACCTCTCGGTCCATAATTTCTACCGGTTTTTCCATAAAGTTGAGGCTCTCGTTGATCTCGATCTCGTCGAGAGGAATAACAAGAGTCTCATCGGACAGACACTTCTTCAAGTTCGAGACATGGAAGGTTGGATGTATGTTACTAAGTTCACGTGGTAGATTAAGCTTGTAAGCCACAGGGCCGATTCTAGCAAGAATCTCGAAAGGCCCTACGTATCTTGGATTTAGTTTCCCACGCTTTCCAAAGTGTATTAAACCCTTCCATGGTAAGACCTTCAATAAAACGTGGTCTCCTACCTGGAATTCCAAAGGTTTCCACCTTTGGTCAGTGTAGCTTTTCTGTCGGTCTCTAGAGGCTTTCAACCGTTCACGAATTTGAATGATCTTCTCTGTCGTTTCCCGTATGATTTCTGGACCGGTGAGAGTGCTTTCAGGAACTCGTCTTCTAGCTAACTGGGTGTCGCCAACTTCAGTCCAGCACAAAGGGGATCTGCACTTTCGACCATAGAGGGCTTTAAATGGAGCAGCCTTTATGCTTGTATGATAACTATTGTTGTATGAAAACTCGACAAGGGGTAAATGGATGTCCCATGCCTTTCCAACGTCAATCACACAGGCTCTCAGCATATCTTCCAAAGTTTGTATTGTTCTCTCACTTTGCTCGTCTGTTTGTGGGTGGTAGGTTGTACTCATGTCTAGCCTAGTCCCCAGGGAACTTTGTAGTGACTGCCAGAATCTTGAAGTGAAGCTACTATCTCTATCGGAGATAATGGATATCGGAACACCATGCAGTCGCACTATTTCCCTTAAATAAGTTCTTGTAAGCTTTTCCATCTTGTCAGTCTCCTTGATTGGTAGGAAATGCACGGATTTGGTCAATCTGTCGACGATGACCCATATGGTATCGA
The DNA here is from genome assembly GCF_051521515.1 of Lactuca serriola. NCBI lineage: Eukaryota > Viridiplantae > Streptophyta > Magnoliopsida > Asterales > Asteraceae > Lactuca > Lactuca serriola. Next base: position 32,169,744 of record NC_136415.1, read on the forward strand.
TTCCACCCATCGTTTTGGGCAACTTGGTTATGAAGTCCATAGTAATCCGTTCCCATTTCCATTCTGGTATCTCCGGCTGTTGCAGTAATCATGACGGTTTCTGATACTCAACCTTAACCTTAGCGCAAGTAAGGCATTTACTTACGAAGGTAGCAATTTCTGCTTTCATGTTAGGCCACCAGTACAGTTTCTTAAGATCCATATACATTTTATCTGAACCTGGGTGAACGGAATATCTCGTGTTGTGTGTTTCGGTCATGACTACGTCTCTGAAACCACCATGTTTCGGTGTCCAGATTCGATCCATGAGATAATACGCTCCGCCACCCTTGATTTCTAGATTCTTTTCCATTCCTCTCAGGGATTCACCCGCCACATTTTCAGGTTGTAACACTTCTAGTTGATCCTCCTTAATTTGTGTGGATAAGTGGGAATGGATAGTCATAGACAGAGATTTGACTCTCCGCCCAGTGTATTCTTTTCGGCTGAGAGCGTCAGCTACTACGTTGGCCTTGCCAGGATGATAACGAATTTCACATTCGTAGTCATTGAGTAATTCGACCCATCGTCGTTGTCGCATGTTGAGTTTCCTTCTAATCAAAAATGTGTTGGAGGCTCTTGTGATCGGTGAAAATAGTACTCTTTGTTCCGTATAAGTAGTGTCTCCAGATCTTCAGAGCAAATACCATTGCTCCTAACTCAAGATCATGTGTCGTATAGTTCACTTTGTGTGTCTTAAGCTGGCGGGAGGCATAAGCGATAACCTTCCCTCTCTGCATAAGAACACAACCAAGTCCTAGGTTTGATGCATCACAATACACTACAAAATCTTCTATTCCTTCGGGAAGGGATAGTATCGGTGCGGTGCACAAGGCCCGTTTTAGTGTTTGGAACGCCTTCTCTTGTTTCGCTTCCCAGTCAAAGGCCACGCCTTTCTGGGTCAATGTAGTAAGAGGTTTCGCAATGCTAGAGAAGTTCTTTATGAATCTGCGATAGTAGCCAGCAAGACCTAGAAATTGACAAATTTTTGTAGGTGTCTTTGGTGCCGACCAGTTCTCAATGGTCTTAATTTTGGAGGGGTCCACGTGTATCCCCTTCTCGCTAACAACGTGGCCCAAAAATTCGACTCTTCGAATCCAAAATTCGCATAGAGCTTCTCCTATCGCAATGTTTCTAAGACTTTTCGTAAGTGCTGACTATGCTCTTCCTTACTTCGGGAGTAGATAAGTATATCATCGATGAAGACGATGACAAACTGATCTAAGTAAGGACAGCACACCCTATTCATTAGGTCGATAAATACTGCTGGTGCGTTGGTTAATCCGAACGGCATCACTACAAATTCGTAGTGTCCGTAACGAGTTCGGAAGGCTGTCTTGGGAATATCCCCTTCTAGCACTCGTAATTTGTGATATCCGGATTGTAGATCTATCTTCGAGAAGTAGTTTGCTCCTTGAAGTTGATCAAATAGGTCATCAATACGGGGTAGAGGATAGCGATTTTTGACAGTAAGTTTGTTCAGTTCTCTGTAGTCGATGCACATGCGGAACGATCCGTCTTTCTTCTTTACAAACAGGACCGGTGCTCCCCAAGGTGAGAAACTTGGTCTAATGAATCCTTTTTGAAGGAGTTCGTTAAGCTGACTGGAAAGTTCTTGCATCTCTGCTGGTGCTAGGCGATAAGGCGACTTCGCTACTGGGGTAGCCCCTGGAACTAAGTCGATTCTAAACTCGACTTGGCGTTGTGGTGGTAATCCCGGTAGTTCTTCTGGAAAGATATCGGGAAAGTCGCGTACTTCAGGAATGCTCTTAATGTCTCTTAATTCCTGACTCGTATCAACGATGTGCGCAAGAAATGCATGATAATTCTTTCGCAAACACTTTCGAGCTTGGATGCACGAAATGATGCAAAGGTTTGTGCTTGATTTGTCGCCGTAAATCACTAATGTTTCGTTGTTAGGAAGACTAAGACGGACTGCTTTTTCAAAGCACAGGATGTTGGCGCGAAAAAGACATAACCAATCCATGCCGACTATGACGTCGAAACTTTTAATTTGAACCGGCATGAGGTTGATTGGGAAAGAATGACCGTCTAAAGTTAACGTACAGTCCATGTATATGCAGTTAGTGTTTTCTGTTTTTCCATTGGTCATCTCTACAGTGAATGATTTTTTTAACTTGCTAGGTTTATGTTGAAGTAAGTGAATAAAGTTTTGACTCACGAAGCTTCTCTCCGCTCCACTATCGAATAATATGCATGCATATGAATTATCGAGAAGGAACGTACCGGCAACTATAGTCGGATCAGCTACGGCTTCATCGTGGCCTATAGCCAAAACTCGTCCCACCCCGCCGGTATTTGCTGCCTTTGGGCAGTTTCTCTTGTAGTGGCCCACCTCGCCACAACCGTAGCAAGTTTGGCCTACACCCGCGCTGGGAACCTGAGTGATCGGCTTTGCGGGATCCTTGCAGAAACGGACAGTGTGTCCCTTTCTGCTACAGTTGGAACATTGCATTTCCCGACAAGGTCCATGATGGTGATAAGTGCATTTGGAGCACTTTGGAAGGTTACCCCCATAAGGCTTTGTTGGGTAGGGATTTGTAGGAATGGTAGTAGGTACAGTAGCAGCATTCACTAAAACCAGTTGTTGTTTCTTCGCGGATTCTTGGGAAGACACACCCTTCCCTTTATTCCATACTCTCTTCCTGTTATTGTTGTTGTTGTTTCCCTTTTGTGGTTCTGGTGTAGCAACCGTTGAGTTCTGATGACCTCCGAAATCAACAAGAGATTGTGCCAGTTCCTTGGCACTTTCAAAAGTGTCAGGTTTTGAAGCTAACACGCTTGAACGAATTTGGGGCGATAGTCCCCAAATGTATCTCTCTATTTTCTTGCTCTTAGGAGCAATCATATTTGGGCAAAGGATTGCCAGATCGCAGAATCTATTGGTATAAGTTGCTATGTCGGTACCAATCATTCCAAGAGTCCAGAGTTCATGTTCGAGTTTTTGAATCTCCCCTCGTGGACAGTATTCTCTCATCATCAAGATTTTTAAGCTCTCCCAGCTTATGGAGTTTGCCACTATCAGGGTAAGTACCTTAACGTGGCCATTCCACCAAGTTAAAGCTCTATCAATAAGGGTGAAAGTTGCAAACTTGACTTTACTGTGCTCGGGACAGGAGCAGATTTCAAAGACTGATTTTGTCCTTTCGATCCACTGCCTCAGAGCCATCACACCACCAGTTCCATAAAACATCCGGGGTTTGGCATTAGTAAAGTCCTTATAGGTGCATTCTCGGGGTTGCCCATGACTCTCGCCATGGTTGGATAGGTGTGTGCCAGTCCCCGAGCCAGTAGTACTCAAGTTATTGATCTGTGACATGGCAGCTGCTACAACTGCGGTGACTGCTGCTTGGAACATGACAGCATCAAATTGAGGAGGTCGAGGTGGTGGTGGTATAAGTGCTTCCCCACTGTTGTTTCGCCTTGGGTTCCTACGCGGAGGTATCCTTCAACTATAGGTTGAAAAGATAAAGATAAGAATTCCATAGCATAGACACTGTATCTGTCTCATGAACTAAATTGCTATAGCCCAACGACAGATGATAGTATGATTCCAAAAATAGGAGAATGAAAGTTATTTGCAAGACTGAAAATATGAAACAAGCATTTGGTTTTTCCATAACTTTTTAAGGATTGAATGAAATACTCCACATAGTAATAATAGTGCCACTTATATTAATATAATAGTTGATACAATGTTCACGAAAATTTGACCCCTATAAGGGTCTCCGGTTACAAAGTTTAAGACAAATTAAAAACTTTTAGCCGAGGTCCTAACTTATAACAAAATATGAGATTTTGGCAAGCACTACTTGCGACGTAGGTTGCGCTTGGAGCTTGACTCCGCATCCGATTGCTTCGATTCCATTAGACGCCTATCAAAGGCGGCTTGTTGTTCCCTCAATTCCGCGAGGGCTGCAATCATTTGTGCTTGAAATGCCTCGGTTTGGAGTTGGGCATTGTCCTGAATTCTGTCCAGCCTACGGATGTCATAAGTGTGAACCTGTACATCTACGTTGACATCCCGAATCCGACTAGCTTGAACTCCGGATTGGTAGGACTGATTGGCTAGTTTTCCAACCATTACTGGGAGTGCCCGATCAGCCGAACCTCCACCTCGGACATCGTAGAAGTCTCGGCACATGCCGTAGGGAGGGCGTAGGTTTTGTTGTTGGCTCCAATGGTGGAGGTGGCTTCCCCAGACGGGATTCGGTCCTTGAAAGTTCCTTACGAAGACGGGAGGTTGTGCGGGTGGTGGATTGATCACTTCCGGCTCTGAGTCAGTACCGGAGTCATCATCCAATTCTATGGGTTCTTCGTCCTCTTCGGGATCATCTTCGATCCATCCCCCGTTGCCTTGGTTGGGATAGTAGGGGTCGTCGGGGTGGTGAAATCCAGCCATTTGACTGTACGAGAATAGGGTTATAAGAATCGAAATAAAGTTGGAACATGTAAGAATCAAACATGCAAGTTAAACTAGTTTATGTAGCAAATACTCCTATAGTATTTAAATTCTTGTGTTTGATTCTTGTGATGTTTTGGTAAGTTTTGACTTGTTGCCTACTACGAGAAATCCTCAATATATATTGGTCCGATCTCGGACAAATATAGTTGATCACGCTATATTTGTCCCAAATCCGATTACATATATCGAGTCTTGACCGTAGTGTCCAACTTGTCTAAATACTTCTTGTATAGTTATAATCATGAAAATAATTTGTTGTATGCATGTATTTGTACTTAAATGAGCTAACAATTTAAGTTAAACGTAACGCTGCTTAAGCGTAAAAAAAACAAAAGAACAATGTTTTGTCAGATAGTATTAGTCCCTTAAGCATTTATAGTTTGTATATCTTATGTGGTTCGATATACTTAGTTCACTATAAACATTGCTCTGATACCAATCTGTCACACCCCCAAACCGGAACGGCGGAAACGTTCGGGGGCGGATGACTTCATGTGGTAGCATAACAAATGAATACATAGTAAAGAAAGTAATACAACCATCATATATATAATTCAAAGTTTACATCGTTAAAAGTACATGTTCAAAACCAATTACAATATGATGTCAAAATATGAATTTAAACTGACGACGCAGCGTCCCTTCTTCAAAAGCTGTTTTGATACCTGTAATTCCTGAATCCCTGGGACATACAAGTAGTTTTGAAAGAGTAGATCAGCATTTAAGCTGGTGAGTTTCATAATTATTAAATGACAATGTTTGTATGAAAATGAAATGTTTTGTTTTTGTTTGTTTGTTTCTAGAAAATCCCATATTTTCTACTAACATAAATGTAGCCTTCTAACAAGACAAATGTTTGTTTCTAGAAAATGTATGTATGTGTAAAATAACCAATATGTTTGAAAACCTCGTAAATCAATGTTTTTTTAATACCTCATGTGAGTTTTATAACCATACTATTGACTCGGAGTGCCTATACACAACGTTCTTCAGGTGTTGGAATGTTATGACGTTTGTCACCCCAAATGGTGGACTGTAGCTAACAGTCAAGGCGCGGGTTGTCAAGCCCATATCGATCTATACACAAACACCATGCTCCCCCTCCAAGGGATTCTGGTATATAATACAGGACTTGAAATGTGTACTCGAACGTACGTGAAGTTAATGTCTCACATATCTTAGTATAAAAACAGATTTACGTGTTAAAATGTTCGTTTGTTCTTGTACACGAAAGTGACTTCTTGAAAATCTTGTTTCTAGTATGTAAAAGTTAGCAATATTCTCGTAAAAATATACCTATTATAGCTTTCTAAAAGTGTGTCTCATTTGTTTAGAAATCCCTAGAAAATGAATCACTTGATATGAAAGTATAGATTTTTATAGTGTCTAAGATAGACACGTATACATATAATCTAAGCAAAATGTTTAGTTTATACATGCATGACAACAATTTATATTTCAAAAGATAGAATGCTATTGTAATATATTTTATATACGAGAGTTCCCTATAAAGTTTATTAATCACATATGATTCTATTTAATAAAAGTGTATAATAAAACTTTATATATAACACCCGATAATAATCGTGTGTTTTACTTGTATCCCCCTCCCCCTTGAAAGCATATAAAAGCATTTAGAATATTTAAAAGGGTTAATTAAGGGGTATGAACTCACTTGAAAGATCGAAGAAAGGCGAGATGAAAACCGGGCAGAATTTCTTCTCGGGAAAACGGATTTTCTCGGGATTCTCGGGAATCTCGGGAGCACAAACGACCTTCGGGACTTGAGCAAAATGATCGGGGCTTCGGGTTAGCACGGGCACGGAAAACGAGGCAACAACGCAAGAGAAATGAGAGAGAAAGGCAATTTTCTTCGAAACCCTCGCATCCCTTTTATAGGGGCTGGGAACCGCCTCGGTACGCGGGGCGTACGAGGGTACACTGGGCGTACGCGTACGTCACGCATGACCGGATCCTCGACTGCCTCAGACTCAGATGGGATGGGCTACTAGCTTCGCATAGGGCGAGACGTGGACGATCCGAAGCCTAGCTCTTGAGTACGCGGGGCGTACGCCTGTACGTTGGGCGTAACTCGGATAGGCTTGCTGACTCCCCTTCGGATAATACCAAGGATTAATAATTAAATTTATATTTTATTTAATTAATAAACTTCTAAAATTCATATCTTCTTCATACGAACTCCGTTTTCGATGTTCTTTATATCCAGGCGTAGGTGAGACTACGCTCTACAACTTTCGTTTAGATTCCGTCGGCAAATTTTGAAATTATTTTTATTATTTATTTTTAAAATGTCGCGTTAAGAGAATTTCGTTAGAAACTCGTAACTTCTTTATCTGACGTCAGTTTTTGCCAGACTTTTTACCGTTGAAATACCATTGTCGAGACCTTCGATTCTCGTTTAGGTCATTCCGGCCAAAAGTCGCTCGATTTCCGATTTCGAGTTTTTAGCTGTCTGCTGCTAAGCCGAACTTGGAAAAATCATAACTTCAATATACGGAGTCGGATTTGGGCGTTCTTTTTACGTACGATCACGGTTTAATGACATCTAACATAGTAGGTAATTAAAATAGAAACTTTTTGGATATTATTTTCAAAGTTTATTTCATTAACTCAAAAGTGGTTACAATACTTGACTTTTTAGGTCATTACAAAGAGTTGAAATATCGGGTTGTCACAGTGCATACATTAGGACTTATCCCTTTAATGTCCGCTATTGTCCATCCCATTGCCTCTTTATATTCTTTCAAGACTTCAACCAATTGATCTTCTTCCAAGTCTTTCAATTCAGATGAGATAACTACCGGAAGAGTTTCTTCTTGACCTAGATAAACGTACTTCAAATAGCTAGGAAAGACCTTTAATTCAAGTGTGGGTGGTTGGATTATTGAAGGGAGCATCTTGTTTGGAGAATGATATAAGGAAACTTGAGAAACATCCTTCTTTTTGGAATTTTTAACTTCTAAAGTCTTCACAATCTCTTCAACTTCGGAGTCCAATATGTACATATCCAATGTTTTCTTCAAACTTTCACAATCAAGACTCAAGTTGAGCACCATTTCCAAAATATCTCCATGTGATAACTCGAATAGTTCTTGGGTGATTGGTTCAATCACATCGACCCGATACAATGGAGAAATATTGCTAGGATACCTCATTGCTTCAAAGATGTTGAAGTGAATGGTCTCTCCATCGAACTCCATGGTGATCTTCCCATTATGGACACCGATTATCGTATGAGCGAGATTCATGAAAGGTCTTCCAAGGAGGATCATAGACAATTTAGAAGGAGTCTTCTCTTCAAGATCAATGACATAAAAATCCGTAGGAAAAACAAGTTGATTAACTTATACTAACACATCCTCCGAAACTCCTCTTGGAGAAACACTTGACTTGTCTGCTAATTGAATGATTACTCTAGTTTCTTCTAAAGGTCCAACATTGAGAGATTGAAAAACCGAATATGGCATCACATTGATCGAGGCTCCAAGATCTAACATGGCACTTTCGACATCCAAATCACCAATGGTAAAAGGGATATCAAATATTCCCAGATCCTTGCATTTGGGAGGTAAATTCTTTTGGATAACTGTAGACACGTTTGCATTGAATTGAATCTTTTCATTTGCCTTGAATTTCCTCTTCTTGGTGCACAAATCCTTGAGAAATTTTGCACAACTTGGAATTTGCTTAATAGCATTCAATAGTGGAATGTTGATTTGGACCTCGCGAAAAGTTTCAAATAATTCATTTTCTTCCTCTTGTTTCTTTGAAGAAGCCAACCGGGATGGAAAAGGTGGTGGTATGACCATTGGTTTGATGGGTTTGTTGGAAGAGTTGGGTTGATCAACGTTTCGCACAACCGGTTCCTTTGGAGTAGCTTCAACCTTTGAAGGTTCAACAATGATAACCCCATCTTCTTCTCTTGAAACTCTTTTAGGGTTGTTTTCTCCAAGTGTTTTGCCACTTCTCAAAGTTATTGCACTCACATTGGGGTTCTTCTCGGTTTGAGATGGAAGTTTGCCCCATTGTTCCATCTTGTTGAGAGCGGTGGCCAAGTCTCCAATTTATGCTTGAATGTTGGAGAAGGTGTTCTTGGTCTCTTGTTGAAATTGGCTTTGGCTTTGAGCAAGAGAAGTAACGAGTTCTTGAAGGCTCATTTGATGGTTACCACTTGATTGGCCTTGCTGTGGAGGTTGTTGGTAATTTGGAGGGTTATAAGAAGTTTGTAGATATGGAGGTTTTTGAGAGGGGTATTGTAGATGTTGAGGCCTCATCAAAATATTTGGTGGATTTTGCTTTGGTGGGTATGGGTTGTTTGGGTTATTCCTCCAATTGGGGTTGAAATGGTTTTGAAATCCCATGGGTCTTGGTTGACCTTGATACCCTCCCATTGCATTCACATCTTCCGGTTCATTTCCAAGTGTGGGACATTTATCCGTATAATGCCCAGTCATTGCACAAATGTCGCATATCATCAATTGTTGACCACTTCCCACCACCATTTGACTTAGCACATTAGTCAAATCTAATAGCTTTGATTCCAAGTGTTGAGTGTTGCTAACTTTACCAACCATTTGTGGAGAACTTCTCTTCATTTCATTTCAAGTCCCAAAGTTCCTTTGATTTTGAGAAATGGTGCCAAAAAGTGATCGGATTTCATGAGGTGTCTTGTTGAAGATGTCACCACCACTTGCAGCATCAATCATCCTTCGATCTTTTTCATTCATACCCTCATAAAATTGTTGAAGAAGTAATTGTTCGGGTATGTTGTGTTGAGGACAACTTGTACACAAATTGTTGAATCGCTCCCAAAAATCATGAAATGTATCATTCTCCCCTTGATGAATCCCCAAAATGTCACTTCTTTGGCTTGATATCTGGGATGTGGGATAGAACTTGTTATTGAAGGCTTTGAGTAATTCTTCCCATGTGTGGATAGATCCCGGTGGTAACTTGAATAACCACTCTCTAGCTTTATCTTCCAAGGTGAGTGGGAAGGCGGTTAGCTTGAAATCATCTAATGTCACATTTTCGGGCAACATGCTAACACATATCATATGAAATGACTTCAAATTCTTTTGAGGGTATTCTCTATCCAAACCATGGAACTTGGAAAGTTTAGGTATGAAACTTGACATCAATTAAATTCCTCGGCGGTTTGCGGGATAAACAATAGCAAGAGGTGTATGAGTAACATCCGTTTCCATCATTTGTCTAAGTGTCAACTCTTGAGGGGGATTTGGTGGATTGGGGTTGTTGGGATATTGTTGCAAGTAATTGGGATGTTGTTGGTAAGGTGGGTATGGGTATTTTTGGGGATTGTAGATTGGTGGTGGATAAGGTTGGTAGTTAGGGTATTGGTTGTCAAGAGGTTGTTGTTGTGGGTACATTGGGGGTGTTGGTAATTGGGTTGATTTGGTTAATGTACTTGTTGAAGTTGAAAAGAATTGTTTTGAGGTTGGTTGTGTTAGTGGAATTGTTGGTTGTGTGGTTGTGGTGGCGGTTGATAATTGGGTTGGTTATGAGGAGGGGCTTGATTCCAAGGTGGCATATCAATGAGAGGTTCTTGTGGTTGTTGTCTTGGTTGATGGGGTGAGGTATTAGCATCTTGATTATTTGGGTTTGGGTTGGGATTGTGAGGTGGAGTGTGAGTAGTATGGTTGGGATGTCATTTCCTATGAGTAGTATGTCATCCACATACAGTACCAAAAAGCTGACTATACTCCCACTAGCCTTGACATAGACACAAGATTCATCTTCACTCTGATAGGATGTCAAGCCCACCAAGCAAATTACACCCTTTGTTTGCAAATAAAACGTAATATAAAGGTAAAAAGGGGTATCGATCCTTGGGGAAATGGTTGTATTCAATCACCAATGCAATCTAAAAGAACTATTGTAAATAAACTAATTAACTACAATTAAACTAAAAAGGGGGGTGTTTGATTACTTGAAAACTAAATGTCTTGAATAACTAAAAAATTGCAATTAAGCAAGATAGTGAGATGCTCAAATATTGGAGAGAGTTGTTTAACTAAGGCAATTCAACACAATGAACATTTGTGTGTTTATCATTAGGATTCAACATGAAGCTTATCATTCATCCCAAATTGGTTATAGCAATCATGAAGCACGATATGCCAAGATTCCTCTTAGGTAGTATGGAGGTTGGGGAAGCCCACAACACACCTTCTTAATCAAGATCAAGGGTTTAATTGAAGCAATTGAACCCAAGAAGTTAATTAGCCTTAAGAAAGAAGGAATCCCCAATTCCTAGAGGATGTCAATGCTTAGACATCCATAAAGGAGCTATGATTCATAAACTAGAGATGATTTTTACCATCATAAAGCCCTTGTTCTAAGTTAATTCAATGATTCAATGCAAAACCAAAGAAATAAACTAACAATAGCTCATTCAAGTGCCAAGCTCATGATCAAAGCATTAAACAAGCATAAGAAATATGATCTAGAACCATAAACATAAGATAATTGATAATCTAGCATGAATCCTTCAAAAACCCACAAACATTCAAATGTTTTAACCGAAGTTAACCAATATAGAGAGTTTAGCCACTCATGGCAATAGAAAAACAATCACAAAAGTCTAATTGCATAAAGAAACTACCAATATCTTGGAAAGATGAAAAGAAATGAGTCTTCAAGCTCTAAAATCGCCTCCTACAGGTCTCCAATGGTGAAAAATCAAGAGTCTAGCTGATGGATCTGTTCCCCCAAGGTTATGGTGTCCCAAATGACCAAAATGCCCAAACTGGGCAGTTGCGTGGGTACCCGCACGACGGAAATTCCACCTGCGCAAATGTTGCTATACTGCTATTGGTCCTTCATTCCTCCACTCCACCCTTCCACTACCAAAGATTCCTTTGGTCCCCTCCATATCCATGTGATTTAAACTAGCCAATCATTTTTTAGCTACAAAAATGGATGCTCCAAGCCCAAATTAATTATCCATGATCCATCTTCACAAGCCCACTTCATCCAAGCCTTTATCTTTTTAAGCCCAAATCTCTTTTTATGGATCCGCCAAGCCCAATAGTGCCTCGAGAGCCCACAAGTCCATCTTCACTCTAATCCACAATCGTGATAAGCTCCAAAACCCTACAAGATTCCTCAGGCAAAATAAAAAGTCCCCGATACGATCCATGATAAAGAAAATAAAGAATATACAATGCAATACTAATAAAAAGAGCTAAAAATCTAAAATAAACTAATAAAGGAAATAAAATAAGTTATCACACTCCTTGAAAAGCCAAATTCTTTGACTTTCTCGTTGAAGCACAGATTCCATCTGCGAGGTGTCTGTTTCAATCCATAAATAGATTTCTCGAGCTTACACACTCTATTGGGGTACTCTGTACTGACAAAACCCTATGGTTGAACCATGTAAACATCTTCAGCCAACTTTCCATTAAGGAAAGCGGTTTTGACATCCATTTGCCATATTTCATAGTCATGAAACGTAGCAATGGCTAACAGAACCCTAATAGACTTAATCTTGGCCACTAGTGAAAAGGTCTCATCATAATCAACTGTCGGAGTTTGAGAATAACCCTTTGCAACCAGTCGTGCCTTATAAGTGTGTACATTACCATCCATGTCGGTCTTCTTCTTAAAGATCCACTTGCACCCAACTGTCTTACGATCAAGTACATTGTCAACCAAGTTCCAAACTTGATTTTCATACATGGACTGTATCTCGCTATCCATAGCCTCTTTCCATTTAGCAGCCTCAGGGCCTGCCATGGCTTCCGTGTATTTTTTAGGCTCATCCAGATTTACCAGTGTGTTATTACTGATAAGTGTTTCACCTTCTGCAGTAATATGGAAACCATAATAATGCTTAGGTGCAATCCTAACTCTGGTGGAACGCCTCAGAGGTACATATTCTCCATATTGGAAACTTTTCCAATCCACACCTCGTGAGGTGTTTTGGCAACCTTTTTTGTAGGGACTAGATTAAGGATATGGGCGACAGTCACTAAGGCATACCCCTAAAATGAGATTGGTAGCGAAGCTCGACTCATCATGGAACGAACCATGTCCAACAAGGTCCGATTGCGCCTCTCAGCTACACCATTCAACTGTGGTGTCCTAGGAGGTGTCAATTGTGAGACAATCCCACATTCCTTAAAATAGTCAAGGAACTCAGTACTAAGATACTCACCAACACGATCGGATCGAATCATCTTAATGTTCCTGCCCAACTGATTCCCCACTTCTTGCTTAAACTCTTTGAATTTTTCAAAGGTTTCTAATTTACGCTTGATTAAGTAGACATATCCATATCTACTAAAATCATTAGTAAAAGTCAAATAGAAGTGATTATCATCTCTTGTGGCGGTTCTGAAGGGTCCACACACATCTGTGTGTATGAGGTCCAACAAACCTTCACCCCTAGCACAAGCGCCAGTAAAAGGTGACTTTGTCATTTTACCAAGCAAACAAGATTCACAACTATCATCCGGCTTTAGGTCAAATGACTCGAAGACTCCATCCTTTTGGAGTTGGCCTATGTGTTTCTTGCTTACATGTCCAAGACGACAATGCCATAAAGATGCTTTATCTAAGCTAGTGGAAGAGTCAATACACAATACATTATTTCCTAGGTTATCTACAACAGATATAGTTTCATACACACCATCATAAGGTAATGCTTTTAAAATAAAGAACATTATTAAATAAAGCATCAATACTACCATTATTATTATCAAAATAAAAGGTAAAACCTTGTTTATACAATGCATGAAAAGAAATAACATTTCTTGCCATTTCTGGCGAATAATAACATTTATTCAAATCTAATGTAAACCCACTATTTAGCACTAAGGAATAAACTCCTATCTTGGTGACAGGTGAAGCTTTCTTGTTTCCCATGATTAAGTTTATCTTTCCCAGCTCCATATTCTCACATTTTCTTAGTCCCTGCAAATCAGAACATATGTGAATACCACAACCTGTATCAAGGACCCAAGACTTAGAATGAGGTAAGTTATTAGACAATATAGTGTATATAACTGCATGGTTGATTTTTACTTTCCCATCCTTCAAATCTTGCTGGTACATTGGGCAGTTTCGCTTCCAGTGCAACTTTTCATGGAAATAGAAGCATTCAGCCTCATTAGGGTTAGTAGAAAGAGTGACAAAACCTTTCTTGGTTTTGCATGAAGAGGAGCCTTCAAGGGTCTTACCCTTGGTACCCTTAGAAGGATTATTTCTCTTCTTCCCTTTGCCATGCCCGATTGCCAAGACATTGGCCACAGTTGGAGTAGGAGTAGGAGTAGTAACAACCGACTTACCCTTTAGACCACTTTCGGCAGTCTTTAAGAGTCCTTGAAGTTTACTGAGGGTGACTTCTTCCTTGTTCATGTGATATGTCATGCGGAATTGATCATAACACGATGGTAAGGAGTGCCAAATGATGTCTATTGCTAACTCCTCGAGGAAGTTCACATTCAGCTTCATTAGACGGTCCACATACCTTTTCATTTTCTGCATGTGGCCCGTGATGGGTTCACCATCCTTCATTCGGGTTGTTATCATGGAGGAGATTATTTCATATCGCTCTTGACGAGCAATTTGATGGTAGCGGTCCATCAAATCCTAGTGCATCTCAAAAGGATAATAGTCCTCATAGGACTTTTGGAGCTCGGTTGTCATGGTGGCCATCATGATGCATGCCACTTTTGTAGCATCTCTTTCATGTACCTCATATTCAGCAGGCTCTTCAGGAGTAGCAGTTTGCTCGGGTATCTTCAGCTCCTTGTCAAGAACATATTCTTTGTTCTCATACCGAGTGACCATCCTGATGTTTCTGATCCAATCTGTAAAGTTGGATCCATCAAAGATGACTCTCCCACAAAGATTCATGAGAGAGAAGGAGCCAATAGGGTTTGAGCCAAAAGCATTGTTATTGGAAGACATCTGAAAAGAAGAGGGGATAGATTAGATTAGATATAGAGATAGTCCTTAATAAAACACCCAAATGTGATATTAAGGCTAGGACGCAACACAATATTTTATAACTTAGAAGAGGGATTTCGTAATCTAAGCTATAAGATATTTGAAGGTAGGTGAATGACGATTCACCAATTTCCACCATGAAAATGAAATATTTAATTAGGTTTTAATTGGTTTAGAAACTCCTAGATTCTTTGAGATTCATTGAACTTTTTTTTTCAATGGCATGTTTCAATCTCAAGTGTGCCCTTCAAGTTTTGTGACTAGGATGCCAAGGTTCACAAAACAAGGTGTGAAGTAACCATGCTAATTACTTGGTACCCTTAATTATTACCCCTCAATCGATGTGACGGTTAACCACACACACTCCATCGATACTATGATAAACATTAAGTCACCCTTTGCCAACCTTGAAAAGTACAAGTTAGTGTGCCGGTTAACCACACACGCTCCACTAACGACTTAATCAAAGTGCAAAATGTAATTTCATGGATTAGCACCTTATTCACATTTTCCTAAAGTAACTAAGATTGGGAATTTAATAAGGTTTAGTTACTTTAGTATATTCATCATACTTAAATGAGAATTATAGTCATTGTCCTACCTTTTTCGGCTAACGACCCTCCACCGATCAAGGAAGCGGTGGGTGAGAATGGACACCCATTAAGTTGCTATTTTATAGGCAACAACCTTATACCCCCCCCTTATAGACCGGCTTCGTGAATGAGGCCTACTAATGGTAAGACGACTTTGTTCTTATACATATATATATATATATATATATATATATATATATATATATATATATATATATCTCTTAATTACCTTATAAAGCATTTTTGGTCAAATGCTGAATTTTAAGTCGTACAAACATACAATTTATGCATTACAAAAAGAGTAGAGTACATATGGTCAACAGTTGAAAAGATCAAATCTCTTATCCCCTATTCTTAGGCTATTTTGACCCGGTTCATTACTTATCTCCGTATTTCCCCAAATCTCGCAATTTATGTTCACAAATCTTGGATATATATCGCTAACGTTTTCATTTCTAGGGTTTAATTCATCTTTCAGCATTCAACCACCATTGTCACACTCGTCGCTTGGCGCGGGTAAACGGCTAGTATATATATATATATATATATATATATATATATATATATATATATATATATATATAATTAACTTATAATATTATAAAGTATAAGGGTTGAATTTTAATAATTAAAATTCTAAGGGTTGGAACTAAAGTTTTAATATGACTTTACTTGTTCCAAAACTTGAGGGCAAGTTTTGTAAACGTTCAAAACTTTACATTTCTCATAACTTATGAGTTAATTGAGTATTAAAATGAAGACTCTTCATTTTTATAACTCATGTGTTCTTATAATGGTTTTTAATTAAAGTGTGACCTTTGGTTTTCCATAACTTGAGGACAAGTTATGGACTCCATTAAAACACATAATGATCAATAATTAAACTACCAAGGTGGTTAAAAATAATTCCTATGACCATCGAAACTCATAAGTTCAAGAACATTATTATCAATAATTTCAAGAATCATAAATAACTTATATAAAACTTGTAATTTTTTATAATAGCCAATGTAAATGTATTAGCATGAACATTACACCATCTAAAACAAGTTTTAAAACACCAAAACAGTTTAGGGTAATGATTGTAGTCCATTTCCAACAGCTAAACTCGAAAAACTAGACATTGCAGTCTCTATTCTTCGTGTGCATGAACAAACTCGACGAGTAGCATGCATTTCTTCATGGACTCGTCGAGTCCCCCCATGGACTCTGCGAGTTCATACGTGCAGTGAACAAAAAATTCAATTTTCAAGCTATTTGCGTCAAGTATCAAGTAAAAAAACCAGGCTCTGATACCACTAATGGGTTTTGAGCATTCTGACACTCCTATGGTGTACATGCAAACCTAGAAACCTTGGATCTATGTTTGACTAAGATACATGCAAATAATTATTTTTCCAAGGTTCTTATCCTATCTAGCATGGCATGGAGAACTTGAATCAAATAAATCTAGTAGAATTACTTACCTTGTAGTTGTAGTAGATTGCTTGGAGTTTGAGAGCCTAGCACCAATAATGTGGATGCCTCAAATGGAAGTCACAAATCACCACAAAAATTGGAAACTTGAGAGAATAGTCACAACCTTTCTTGAAATCGGCCCTCTTAGTATACTCACCACAATTAGTGTGATTTCAAGAACCAAAGTCTCCTTTATATATTGTGGTGGATTAGGGTTGCATCCATGTAAACCCTAATACCCATGTCTTTTCATTTCCATGAGATCCATGGGTTAAAGCTCCATGGAGTATCCATGGACTTTCCATGCAAGCCTAGCCCATTCCAAATAAGCATTAGCCCACACTATATAAATACAAGAGCCCATATTTAATTAGTCATACTTTTGATCTCTAAATTAATTCAAGATTAAATATAGATCAACACTAATTAAATAATATGATCTTATATTAATATATTACAACTTATAATATATTAATAAATCATAACTTATACTATTCTCAAAAGATTATCCATAAATTATTCGGGAGAAGTGCAACCCAAATGGACCACACCGGGTCGGGTCAAGTACATATCAAATATAGTTATGGACTTAGACACTATATCCAACATGGTCCTCCAACTCACTCAAACCAAGGCTCTGATACCAACTTGTAACACTCATAAAATTTATGCCAATTTAAAACATTTTAATCCATTCAAAAATCATTAAGTTATTACAACTTGTTTTCAAAATAGTTTAAACATCAGAGTCTCCCCAGAACCAAATCACAAAATCATGAAATATGAGGAGCGGTACGATCACGCCTTTGCCTTGCCACGATCTCCTGATGTACTTGAAATAATAAACCAAAACTGTAAGCCCGAAAGCTTAGTGAGTTTCCCCCAAAATACCCACACACATACAGCAATGAACAACATACTATGGGTCCATTCAACCATCAAGTGGGAATACCCCTGGCCCTCAACCATCGGGTTGGAATGCCAAAATACTACGATTCTAATCATCCTCGGGATGGAATAGTCTCGGCCCACAACCATCGGGTTGGAATGCCCACACTCCTACACATACAATAACTACTATGGGCCCAATTATCCATCAGGATGGAATACCCCAGGCCCTCAACCATCGGGTTGGAATGCCCACCTACTATGAGTCCAATCATCCTACCGGGATGCAATACTCCTGGCCCACAATCATCAGGTTGGAATGCCCACTTACTATGAGTCCAATCATCTTACCGGGATGGAATACTCCTGGCCCACAACCATCGGATTGGAATGCCCACATACTAACAAACACGTGCACCTATCAAATAACCATATAACAGTCTATAGAGACAAGATACTAGGGCCCTATCATCTCCGGGATGGAATAACCTCCACTACTAATCAACCAAGTGAACATATAACAGGTAATCTCCTACCAGCATACAGCCAATCAGACCAAGTGCAGGTCACTAAGCATAACCACATCCAATCTACCAGGATACCGATCTAACCAACAATGCTAACACATAATCAACCTTTCTACCAGAATGCCAACTAACATATCACAGCAGTAACTATCTCAAATAACACATCAAAGGGTCGGCCTTGGAGCCTTAGACCCTTGCATATAGTGAGGATAAATCACCTTGCAAGTGTCAAACCGAACCATGAAAGCACAATCCATAAGCACTGCCCCATACTCCAACACGTATAGCCATCAATGATCCATTGACATAATATCCAAATTACCATAATACCTTTGAAGGTCAAACGGGTCAAAGTCAAAGTCTTGGCCAAAGTCAACCATCCTGATTGACCTTACTCGCCGAGTCAACCCATTGACTCGCCGAGCTCTTAAACTCAGAAAACTCTCATATCACGACTCAACTCGCCGAATCACCCCATGACTCGTCGAGTCCCTCAATCTCTGAGCCCTATCCTGTCCAACTCACTGATCTGAGTCTTAACTAGAAGAGGTTGGGGGTGGGGGTTTCTGCGCTATAACTCACCGAGTCCAAGAATTGACTCGCCGAGTCCACGTCAATCTTCATCGGACTCGCCGAGTTGTTCATCCAACTCGTCGAGTCCATGCCCATCATCATATGACTCGCCGAGTCAACCCATGAGACTCGTCGAGTCTTTTCAGTCCTTCATCGATACAGTCACTTCTTGAGCCATGCAGAGGCTCCATACTGTAGATACATCTTCCTAGGGCATGACTCTCACGTAAAACTACCAACTTTACGTGAGTACAAGGTGCTATTGGCCCAAAACAAGCTAGGGCTAGGGTTTGAGGCAAGAATGCTTCACAACTAAACCAAGGGCTGATGCTTTATGATTTCCTGGACCAAGGCAAGTTGAGATCTAAAGTTGCAACCTCAGATCTAGACCCATAACCCGAAATGGATCTTAATCATACTAAAATGGCCTCAAATCCATCCATAAGTTGATCTAGAAAGAAAGGGATCAAGGTAACAACTTGTTACCTCAAAAATGTGCCTAAACTAAAGTAGATTATGGATCTATACGAGTCCCTTGATGCTATACACTTGATCTACAAGCCTCCTTTGCTAGAATCTCCTTCCAAAGCTTCCAAGCTCACTCCAAAGGCTCACACACGATCTTAGGGTTTTCTGACTCTCAAGGGGTAACTAAGAGGCTGGGGTGAGGACTTAAGGTCCTTTAAATAGGGTGCAAACCCTTAGATTAGGGTTTTCTCTTCCCAGCACCAACTCGTCGAGTCCATCCGCCGACTCGGCAAGTTGGTCACTTAACTCGCAACCAGAACCCGCTCCTACTTGACGAGTGATCGCACCTACTCGTCGAGTAGCTTCCTCAATTTATACTTTTAAGCCCTTAAATCATATTTCTGAAGTTTGCGATGTTACACGTACACTGCCAACTCCCCGAGGCAACCGGAGGAAAGTCCCACAAGTAACTCAAACCTCAGTAGAAACTTCGAACCGTGAAGAAACTACTAATGCAACAAATGTAAACCCAATATTCCAAATAGACCCCACCATGATGCAAAACATGCTTACACAAGGAATTGCTATAGCCATGGCAGCATACGAGGCAGCCCGAACAGAAACACTCGGAATAATGGAAGTGGTACTCCAATAACTCACCAAAAAAACCCCAAACACTGCTCCTAGAAGGAATTCATGGCCTACAAATCTCGATACTTCTACGACAATGAAGGAGCTGTTGGTTTATCTCGTTGGATAGAAAAGACTGAGGCAGTTTTTAACATTAGTGCTTGCCCCGATGATTGCGGGGTCAAGTACGCTACCTACACGTTGATGCACTACACCTTAACTTGGTGGAATAGCCATGCAAAGTCCATGGGAATCGTTGAAGCTTATGCCACGGGTTGGGAAGCACTGAAAAAGATGATGATCAGATACTACTGCCCCCAACAGGAAATTCGGGCTCTAGAACAAGAGCTTTGGAATCTGACCATGAAAGGATTTGAGATAGCTGCCTACACCTCCCGATTCAATGATCTGGCTAACCTTTTCCCAGGAATGGTACCCTCTGAAAATAAGAAGACGGAGATATACATTTGGGTACTAGCATCTCCGGTCCAAGGTCTGGTTACTACATCCAAACCCTCCACTTTCGATAGTGTTAAGCTATTGGCCTATCAGTTGATGACTGAGCAGTGTATCCGTCAGGGTACCATTTCCCCACCAGCAGAAAAGAACCATGTTGGAAGTACCAAAAGGAAGTTTTGTGGGAAATCAAAGGGGGACTACAAGCATCACAAAACTGAACCAGAACCTGCGGTTGTCTAAGCTGCAATTACCAACACTCCCACCCCAGCTAAGTCGTACACTGAGACTTTACCTCATTGTACAGAGTGCAATTTCCACCATGTCGAAAATTGCAAGGAGGTAATCTGCAACAAGTGTAACATGAGAGGTCACATCTCGAGGTATTGTAGTAAAACCCCAACCACTAGGTTGGGAGGAAGCCGTAACTGTTTTAAATGCAATCAACCAGGGCATTTTAAGAAGGACTGCCGAAACTAAAGAATCAGGGTGGCAATGGAAGGGTACTTATGATCACTGTTGGAGATGCTCTCCAGTAACCGCCTCTAGTTATTGATACGTTTCATATCAACAATTTTTAGGCTTCCATATTAATTGATACTAGTGTTGATAAAAGCTTTATCGACCATTGGTTTCGAAACACGGCGAAACATAAATTCTACAAACTTAATGAAACTTACATAGTAGATATGGTAATCAACCAAATAGAAAGCGCTTTAGAAATACTCAATTGCCTTCTCACATAGTAGATATGGTAATCTATGCTTGCTAAGAGTATACCTTAGGGTTGTATATAATTAGGATTCTATAGACTTAGGATTTGTGACTCCACTTTACTTCTTGTTCCTTGTTTGGTTGTGGGCTTAAGGTAGAATCACTTATTCGATCGTCTATTCGATCTTGATTATATACGACATATATGCACAAGGCCATTATAGAAGGACCAGACAGGGATCATGTACCACGAAAATACATTACTATTTATCAAAGCCCCATGCACTATCAGTACGAACTCAATTTCGGGACGAAATTTCCTTTTAATGGGGAGGTAATGTGACATCCCGAAATTTAGGGCAAAAATTATAGCCGGCCAATCTACCATGAACCTCGTGATAATCTGACTTATTGAGTTTTGGTGCATCTAAAGTAAAATAAATAATCTTATTTCAATTATTATATGATGTCATATGATACCTTACTTCCAAATGTGTAAACTGTAAACCAAATTAAACCGTTCAAACTACAACGCTAATTAATGCGTCTGAAACAATGAAATTTTGCATTAAGCAGTTTTAAGCAAAACAAACATTAAAATATTATGGTACATGTTCCCTATTTCCGTAAATATAAAGAACGCCCACAACGGAGTTTGTATGCAAAAGATACGACAGTTTTTAGAAAACATACAGTAAAACATTGTTTTTCTTTAATTGTGTAAAACCGAATCGACCCGTTGAGACACTTACGCATTGCCGACGGGATTTCCGAGAACGTTTTTGGAATCAAACTATAGTCTATTATTTAATTTCATACTCGAAATATTTTTAACGAAAATATTTTAAAAAAGTCGTGAAAAACGGACTTTACGACTATTTTGACGCAAAACTTCGAACACAATTTTCCGGAGTTCCGTAACTCAAAAAATTAATTTGTTTGATGTTTCAGAATCCTTGAATTAAACTCTATTTAATGGCACTATCGGAAAATTTTATCGACATTCGGATCCAAATACACCCAATATAAGTTAGTTTTGGGCATGTAATGGATGGATGACCTTATTTTCGGACCCACCAAACCTTGCTAAACAAAAATATGATTTCTTTGTTTCCCTCTTCCCATGTAAATCACCACCACAATACTCCTTCGGAGTATACTATTCCATCTAAGAACAATCATAGTTTTATGTGGAGTGTTGTATTTTCAATGGAGGCATTGGCATATGAGCTTGTTAGAAGCTATAAATAAGAGGCTTTTCTTCCTTATTTGTCACACCAAATCAACCATCATCTTCCTATCTCTCCCTCTCCAAATCCCTATCTTTCTCTTAGTTTAAAACCCATCACCAGTGGCACCTTCGTCCACCGTAAAACCACCGCAGCACCACCCTCCTCCTCCACTTTTTCATTGATCAAACTCCACCCTTTTCCTTTCTTGGATCGCCAACCAGCAGCCACTGCCCCTACTGTCTTCTTCTTCACTGCCAAGAAACACCAACACCACCGAGGGTGGCAAGAGCCGCTGCTGCCACCACCAAGAAACACCCCCCTGCTGTTGTCTCGTAAGTCCGCCGCCACTGTTATTATGTTCATATATATATATATATATATATATATATATATATATATATATATATATATATATATATATATATATATATATATATATATATATATATCTTCCTATTTAATAAATGAAACTTTTTGTCCACGTGTCATGTCCACCAAGCATTTTACATCAAAGTGAATTTCCAGTTATACCCCTCATTCATTCAATACTCAATTCAATTCGGTTTTTTTTGGATCTGAATCTAAATTCATTTGTATATACATTACTATCTACAAAATAATATTTTACTATCATGTTTTTAATAAACTACTTTAATAAAATTTTATAATTCTTTAATTTTCTATTGTCATTTTTAATCATCAATATTCTTTTTCTTTCTTACCTTTGGTTTCTACGAGTTGTAACCGTGTGTGTGTGTGTGTGTATATATATATATATATATATATATATATATATATATATATATATATAGAGAGAGAGAGAGAGAGAGAAAAAGAAAGTTAGGTTCAAATGTTTCCTGCAACTATTGTGTGTACGAATGAACCGATCATAAATTAGTAAAAATTAAATTATTTATTAAATCAATAAGTGTCTTTTAGATCTTTTGTACTTTTAAATTAATAGGGTCATTTAATGGAATTCCTGCTATTAAGAAAAGAGAATAATTATCTTTGGCCTAGCATCTATCTTATATCTTCTTCAGGTTTTTGAAACCTTCGTTCCACTCTTCATCGTCGCCTACAACAACCATTGACGACACCCTCTTCCATCTTATCCTCTATTTTGAGATTCATGGTCGGCCCAGGCATCCACGTATACTTCAGTCTGAGTGAAACGATGACATATAGAATGGCATAATGTTGTCAAAACACAACCACAATGTCACCAAAAATCAGAAATTAATTCATCTATTTGGAATCTTGATATTCTTGCAAGCAATTGGAGTCGTTCGCTCTTGGATTGTTGCGGCTTGTGGAAACCAGAAAGAATAATCCTAGACTCGTTCTCTTTTTATCTAATTTCTGGAAAGTTGTAAATTTCTAAAATTCTTATTTTTGTATTTCAGTTAATGATCAGTGAATAGATACATTTATACAGAGGACTAAGAATTGTCAGGACACAACAACGCAAAGAACACATCCCACCCTTCTTCCTTGAGTTTCGATTAATGTTCCACCTGGGTGATATAGTCTCAATTAATGGGGGTATTTGACAGCAATTCTCCCGGAATGGAAGATCAATATCTAATTCTATCATAACAGAATCTCGATTTTATGGAAAGAAATCTCAAATTACTCATTAGTATTTGAAGGTATACACTCTTTTATTGTAAATTTAGTCACATTCATATACTTATCAATTACATATATGTTTCATCAAACGAGTATAAAGATATGAGCATCTAATTTTACCTACCAAGTGTTTGCTAAAATGCTTGAATCAAATATTTTAGCCAATTTTTTATTGTAACCTTTGAACTGTCATATCTCTCTTATACTAGCTTGGATTGATTTGAAATTTTTTTATGCATATTCTCCTTTCTGTTAGCTACAAGTTAGGTTCTGAAGTCATTTTAATTGGATTAATAGTGGCTCAGTTACAGTCCTTCAAACATGGAATGTTATAGCTGTATTTTTAGCACTTTTACTTTGTTTAGAAATTTTTGTGATCGTTAAACTGCCATATCTCCCACATACTAGCTTGTAATAAGCTGAATTTTTTCCAACGTATTGTCCTCTGTGTTAGCTACAACATAGTATCTAGAATCACTATAATTAGATTAAGTTGATTATTTGGATCAAGCGACTCGATGATTACTTAACCAATTGACTCAACGATTACATTTTATTAGAATACTTGATCTTAAGCATTTGTTTTTGCTCTAGCTAACAAAAAACAATAAGTATATGTAGGATCAATTCTTTCTTTGTTTATATATCTAATCTATATTTTCAATTCATATAAGCAACAAAATGGAAAGTTTTTTTTATACAAAAAATCCAAAATAAAGAATCCAAATAAGTTTTGTAACAAAATTTAAAGAATCAAATTATTGATGTGCATTTTCTTGAAATAATCTATATATTCTTTTAGAGTAGACTATATTTATTCTGTCTAAACTACCAAAGTTTGTTTTATTATTTGTCATATAAAAGTATTCTCACATAATTTTATTCTTACATAATTCGATTTTATGGCAGTTATTCTCATAGAATATTTGATTTCATGGCAAATTTCTCATAGAATGTTTGAAGGGAACATGATGATCAAAGGCTTGAAGGTTGGATGATGGCGTGTGACAGAGATGAATAATGGTTGTTGAATGGAGATCATAAGAATTACTAACTCTAAAACAATGTATTGTTATAAAATGTGATTGTAATGTGTTTTTTTGTTTATTTTTGGACCATGATTCTTGAACAAAGTTAATAATATAAGAGTATTTTTTAAGAATAAAATTCGTATCTTTTAGAAAATTTAATTCTTGATAATATGTTGTACAATTTTTTAAGCATTTTAATTATATATATATATATATATATATATATATATATATATATATATATATATATATATATATTCCGCAAGAATAAAATCGTAAATATATTTACTAATTTATGGTTAATTTCTGCATAATAAAATCGGTTATTATTAAAAACTATATTATAATTAAATTTGAATTAATTTTATAAAAATCAGATTTTTAAAAGTAAGAGATCAAAATACTCTTATGTTGAAATTTAGGTACCCAAACACATCATAATACATCGTTTTGTTTGATATATTCATTATAATGTTCTTAAACTTATTCAACCCTTAATTTGGTTTACTTTCAAAAAATTTCAAATTTCACTATTATCTTTCTCTTATATCACTATTTGCCGAACATCTACTAGGCTATATATATTCTACTTGAAAATGAAAATTATGTAAGAGGAAGATAAATGTGTAATTTGTATAATTCATGAAAGTAAATCAAGTTAGAAGTTAAATTATAAGAACATTGGACAATTACAATGTATTATATAATACAAAACGACGTAATATAATTAGTATGGGTAGCTAAGCTTATATACCCTTAAGGGTATATATATATATATATATATATATATATATATATATATATATATATATATATATATATATATATATATATATATATATATATATATATGGGAAAAGTGAATATACCCTTAAGGGTATATAAGCTTAGGTACCCAAACTTACAATACTACGTCGTTTTGTATCATATATATATACATTATAATTGTCCAATGTTCTTATAATTCAACTTATAACTTTATTTACTTCCAAGATTTGTATAAATTTCACATTTATCTCACTCTTACATATTTTTCATTTTCAACTATAATATATGTAACATAGTAGGTGTTCGGTAAAAAGATGTGATGTAGGAGTAAAGTGAATATACCTAACAACCTTATATAATTAAGCTTAGGCACCTAACATCATCAAACTACGTCATTTTGCATTAAATTTTCATTGCAATCTTCCAAGGTTCTTAAACTTCATCCCTAAACTTGATTTACTTAAAAAAAAAAATTGGAAATTCATCATTATATTTCTCCTACACCTTTTCATATGTAGCGGTAGGATATGAAGTCCATCAGGTGGTATTCGATAGAAAGACACGATGTAAAAGAAAGATATGGTGAAAGTCCAAAAATTTTGGAAGTAATCAAGTTATGGGGTTGAAGTTTAAGAACCTTAGACAATAACAATGTAAATATGATAAAAACTGATGTAGTATTATGGAGTTAGGTATCTAAGCTTATATAAGATTGTTAGGTATATTCACTTTACCCATATATATATATATATATATATATATATATATATATATATATATATATATATATATAGAGAGAGAGAGAGAGAGAGAGAGAGAGAGAGAGAGAGAGAGAGATTCACATGTAATCGACTTTGACATACATTAAAAACAAAATGAAAAGCGTTGTTCTCCTCTCCCTCCTATCAGCCCACTACTTATTTAGTTCTACATTCTACCACATCAGACCGCTGCACTTGCAGTATACTCACTTCCAGAACCATAGCCTACCTGAAAAATACAACCATACATTGATACAAGTATTTTCTGGATATCTATCTGGGTTTATAGAAATATAAATACTAAGTAAGCATGAGGGCCGAAAGATACGCAGTCCAACATACCCTAACAACAAAAGCCGCTATGATTGTAAAACAAGCCCTTGGCCTCTGTAGACGGAGAGGCCATGCTCATGTCACACCTCTCCATGTAGCAAGTGCCATGCTCACATCTCCAAGAGGTCTTCTTAGGAAGGCTTGCCTCAAAATTAATTCTCACCCCCTTCAATGCAACGCTCTCGAGCTTTGCTTCAACTTAGCCCTCAATCGCCTCGCTACTACTCAATCCAGTCCTATCATATTAAGTACAAATCAATCTCCCCACCCCTCTCTCTCCAATGCTTTGGTGGCAGCCTTCAAGCGTGCTCTAGCTCTACAACGACGTGGTTCACTTGAGAACCAACAACAATCCGTTTTAGCTCTTAAAGTAGAGGTAGAGCAGCTCACCATATCAATACTAGATGACCCTAGTGTAAGTCGAGTCATGAGAGAAGCTGGATTTTCTAGTATCCAAATCAAAAACACTATTGAACATGGTGTCTCCATGGAGCTATTTTCCCAAAGGCCTATTGTGTATTCTATCCAATCCAACCAAAATAGTAAACCCATAACACAGAACTTCCAAGCTAGTAGTAGTAATGGATCAAAACTCACACCCAGTGTCCGAATTGATGATGTGATGAGTGTTATAGATACGATGATGCATACGAAAAGGAAAAACGTTATTGTCATAAGGGAGTGTTTGGTTAGTGCTTACGACATAGTTTCAGGAGTTATAGACAAGATTGAGAGAGGAAAGAACATAGCTTTTCCTGGTAATTTGAGGCTCGTACAATTTGTAAGTCTTCCTTTGCAGTCATTAAGTCATCTTTCTATGAAAGAAGTTGAGGATAAGATTACGGAGCTTAATTATCTAATAAGAAGCAATGTGGAGAGAGGAGTGGTCCTATATGTGGGTGATATCAAGTGGGTTTCTGAATATTGGTCTAAATACTGTGAGGAAAGGCAAAAAACCTACTACTACTCCCCAATGGAGCAAATGATCATGGAACTTAGAAGGCTGATGTGTGGTTTTCGAGATAGTGGGAAGTTGTGGCTTATGGGAATAGCCAATTCCGAAACTTACGTGAGCTGCAAAACTGGTCATCCCTCCCTTGAGACTCTATGGGATCTTGTTGCGCATACAACTCCTGTTGGTGACTTGGACCTTAACCTCAATCTTAATAGGTACTCAAACTCAGACAAAGCTAGTCCTTAATTTGATTACAGCATTTCCATCCTTTTGTTTTCACTTTTTTATAACTTAAGTGGGATATAAAATTAGTTTCTCACATTACAGAAGCTAATTAATGAAGTTGGTATTGTTATTTTAGCAGAGATTCACCAAATGAGAGCAAAGAGTGTTCGATCAACTTCACAAGAGAAGCTCGAAGCATAGCAAGCTGTGCTCATAACAATGAGTCTATTACTGCTACTACAACCTCCGGTTTATCATTATGGCTCCAACAACACAAGGGAAAAAACTCGAGGCAAGCCGTCAATGATCAGGTTGGTTTTTGTTAATTACATTAGATAAGTTTTCGTAACCTTTTTCCCTGCTAATTTGACGTCTAAATCTTCCAACACTCTAAAATAATTAATGTCTCTGGTTACAGAAACATGTCAAAGTTGGAAGCTTTTGCAAGAAATGGAACACAAGTTGCAGTTCACTTCACAAACACCCTCATTTTCTTAACAAAACATTCCACCACTCTTCTCTTTCCTCCACGACTTCAACAAGCTTCTCATCAGCAAAATCCAACTCAAAAGATGATGATCAAGAATTAATTAGTAACAAAAGGCCAAGAAGCGAACATGGACAGAGTTATATAGAAAGGTTTGCAGATGCTGTGCAAGAAAACGCTAGTCGTGTTTTCTTCATGGAAGACGTGGACCAAGTTGATAACCAGTCACAAAAGAAAGCAATAATCGAGAGTGAGACAATCTCATTAACTTGTGGCACATCAGTTCATCTCAAGGATGCCATTGTTGTTCTTGCTTGTGAAAGCTTCACGTCTGTTTCAAGACCATGCCCTCCTATGTGGCAAAACCAAAACGACAGCGCATCTGCCATGTTGGATTTGAACGTTGAAGCCGAAAATATTGGGATTTTGAATTCAGTTGATACACATTAACGCGTGTACGTTACTTTCAAAATATAATTCGGAGAACAAACAAGTTGGATCATGCGAAGCTGCTGATTAATTTTCCTTTTCCCAGTTTTCTGTCATATATTTCTTATACTTTTTTCGATATGTGTGCAGGTAACATTAAGGAATACTTTAAGATAATCTTTTATTCAAATATTTTAGATGTTGATTTTTGTATTACTTATTTTTTTTTAGAGTAATTGATATTTATATGGGTGATAGAGCAGACTTTGACAAATATCTTATTAATTACTGGGAGTTGATAATTACGTGGTGTTGGGGTTGATAATGAATCGAAGTAACAAAGGTATTCAATAAATCCTAATTAAAGGTAGAGTTTTTATTATTTTGAAGATGTATGAATAATAAAGTTTATGTGATACTCATTTATATACAGTGCGGCTAAATACGGCAAGTATTGTCAAATTTAAAAATTTTAATATTGACAATTAATTTTCTAAATCACCTCGAAAACAGTCCTACAAAAAACAAAAATCAAGAAAATCACATATTCTATCATTAAACTATAAGAAATCTACGATTAAAAGCCGGAATTGCGGAACTGAAAATTCATAACCATTGCATCAAAATTTGGTGATGACGGCGGGTTGTTGGGAACTCATGCACGTTGGGACCTTTCCATCCACATGAGGCAGGCCTCAAAATTCCTGATGAATCGAAATGTATGCCCGTTTGAATTTGAGGCTTTTCCGGTCCACTAATCCTTCTACCATTTATCAATAACGTTTTTGCTATGTCGACAGTGTGTTCAAAAATAGGAGTACTACACACTTGTATAATGGTAGCCTAATCCTGAAGTTTTCAGACGACAAAAGTGTGTTATAGTGAAAAGAACAAGATTTATCATTATATTCAATCTTGAAAATGAATACTAGTACAAAGCTTATATACAAACTCGGACTAATTAACCACTTATCTACCAGCTAACTAGTACTAGTTAGACCTCCTTTTAACAACGCAATATAAGTGCTTATAACAAACCCAACTTAAAGTATTGATGTAATAAGTCTGGTGGCTTGCAATCGATCGCAACGGATTGCAACCGATCTCAACGATCGGAATGACTTTTTTCTGACATTATATCCTATATATCAGAGCTATTGAAAAGGGTATGGGGTTATCAGCAAGCCACTGACCAATTTACTGAATTGAATAAAGATAGCTTCACCTGGAATGAAGAAGGAGCAACGGCTTTCAGTCGTGTTCTGATGCAGCAAGTCTTTGTCACAAGTTCTGAGTGAAGTTGTGCTCGTTCTTGTGCACCTCTGCTTGGATATGATCTACCATGTAGCATATGCTACTTTCGTCCTGCTGCAATGGAGTGATTGTTGCTCACGTGCGCAGGCATCTACTGATTCACTTGATGATTGATGCTCAGCCACTGCTGCTGCTACTATAGAGTATTCTTCTCTTTGGTTTTGAATGTAGTTACATGCTCATGATACTACTGTAGTCGACTTAATAGTGATGTACTTTTAATAGACTTTTGGCTACCTTTCTCTCCCAAAGGAGCTTTCTAGCTACTGATCTCCTCGACCATCTTCCTTCTAGTATAAAGGAAAGAGTTTCCTGAGAGCCCCTATGCGACCTTCCACTTGCATAGAGTCCTGCCTCAACGATCAGAATGAATCGCAACCGAACACAAAAAACAATTGTCAACATGACTCACAATACCCTCCCTCAAGATGAGCGTTGGAAAATGTTGTGCAAAGCCATCTTGGACATGATCGTTAAAAGTTTATAACGTGGCAAGGGCTTGGTGAACATGTCTGCAAGTTGGTGTGTGGTTCATATAGGTAAAAGCTTCACAGTTTTATCAAGAATTTTGTCACGAATGAAGTGGCAATCAATATTTATGTGTTTAGTATGTTCATGGAATGTGGTATTAAGAGCTTACTGAATAGCGGATTCATTGTCAAAAAAATGGCAGTTGGTTCATTTTGATAAACCCCAAAATTAGTAAGTAAATGATGTGGCCAAACAATTTTTGTTGTGGCAATATCAAGGGCACGATATAGTTGAAGACCTTGACACAATTGTCTATTTCCTTGACTTCCAAGAAATCATGTAATAACCAATGAAAACACGAAAACTAGTCTCGGATCGACGAGTGTCTACACATCCTGCCCAATTGAAGTCAAAAGATGCATGAACCTTTAAGGAGCTGTGTGAAGAAAGAAATAAACCTTAGCTAGGATTTAACTTCACATATTTGAGAAGATGGGCGGCAGCTTGTATATGAGGAACTCGTGGATTTATGACAAATTGACGTAACATATTAACATCATAGGTTATATTAGGACGTGTAGTTGTTAAGTACATTAATCGGCTATTAAACGTCAGTAGGAAGCAGGATCATGTAATGGAATACCCTCAAAATTTGAGGTTTTACAAGCAGGATCCATTGGGTATTGAAATCGTTTTGCTACCAAATTACTAGTATCTTCAAGCAACTTCAAAGCATATTGTCTTTGAGAAATAAAAATCCCTTTTTCAGACCTTGCAATTTCCAAACCCAAAAAAAGTTGAAGCTTTCCCAAATCCTTCAATTTGAATTTGTTGCTTAATCTCTCCTTAATGAGATTAATCTCAGACATAGATGCCCCATTTAAAACTATGTCATCAACATAGACCAACAATGCCACATAAATCTTGCTAGCTCCTTTATAGAAAAGAGAATAATCTGCTTTGGACTGAGTAAAGACTTGAGAAATAAAAAAAGAAGAGAATTTGGAGTACCATTGGTGAGAAGCTTGTCTTAATCCATAAAGTGATTTCTGTAATTTACAGACCATGCGATGCTTGTTTGAATGAGTGACTAAAAGAGTGTAACCTTGGAGCAAGTGCATATAAACTTCTTCTTCTACATCTCCATTCAAAATCACATTATTCACATCTAAATGAATAAAAGGCCATAATTTTTGAGCAGCTAAAGTTAATAAAATCTTGATAGTCATGCATTTTGCCACTGGGGAAAAAGTGTCAAGGAAATCAATACATTCTTATTGATTGAATCCTTTAGCCACTAATCGAGCCTTATACTCTCAATAGTGTCATTTAATTTACTTTTTACTTTATAACCCTATTTGGAACCAAGTGGTTTTCTATCATATAGTAAAGAGTCAATTATCCATATCTGATTGGCTTCTAAGGATTGCAACTCTTCATGCCTTGCTTTGATCCATTCATGAGACTGAGAAACTTCTTTATAATTTTGGGTTCTATTTCAGAAGAATTAGCAAGAGTAAAAGCCATGTATTGTGGAGATAAATTGGAATAAGACACAAAATCAGACAAAGGGTATTGTGGTCCATTTTCCATAATGATGTTATTGATAAGCTTAAAATGGTGATCCTTTAAGTAAGAAGGTGGTTTATGAGGTCTGGATGGTCTTACAGGATGTTGTGGTGGCTCAGGTGGTTAAGGCAGTGAAGGTGATAGAGGATGTGGAGATGATGGAGAAATAGGGACAGAACAACAATTATTTAGATTTGTTTGGGGGACAAAATAAGAATCATCCACATTATATGAATTAGGAATAACCATAGAATCAAAAGGGTTTTGTGGTATGTTTTAAGGAATGTGTAAAAGGAAAAATGTCTTCTTAAAATGTGACATCTCTAGAAACAAATAATTCTTTTATTTCAATATCCATCAACTTATAAGCCTTCATTCCTATAGGATAACCAAAGAAAATACAACATCTGGCCCTTGGTGTGAATTTTTTTGTGGAACTAAGTAGAGTTGAAGCAAAATCCAAACAACCAAAGGATCTAAACTTTGAGAAATTGGGAGGACAATTATATAATTTCTCATATGGGGTAATGAATTGAAGGATTTTAGATGGAGTTATGTTAATGAGAAAAGTGGCACAAGAAATGCATTCAGACCAATAAAAAAGGGGGAATTTTAGATTGAAAGAAAAGGGCTCTTGCAACATTAAGAAGATGTTGATTTTTTCTTTCCACCACTAAGTTTTGTTGAGGCCTTTCAACACATGAGAATTGATGAAGAACTCCTTCCTTGTTAAAGAAATCTGTAAATGCTAATTCTTTAGCATTATCAGACAAAAAAACCTTGATTTTTCTATTGAATTGTGTTGACACCATTGCAAAAAATTTAGGAATAATAGCTTGAACTTCATACTTATGCTTGAGAAAGTATGTCCATATAAATCTTGTACAACATCCATAATTGTGACAAAGTATTTCAAACCTTTATAATCATATATATGATAAGGACCCCATATATCACAATAAATGAGATCAAAAGGTTTATCACCCACATGATTAAAAGATTCAAATTTCAATCTTTTTTGTTTAGCCAAAGGGCATACAGTACAAACAACTATCAATGAACTTGAGTTTCTCATTTGCAGGATGACCAAATCTTTGGTGCCAATCTTGAAGAGAAACAGCAGCATGAACAGGAACTTCTTCAATCATGTCTTCTAGCAAATAAAGACAGCTTTCAACCCTAGTAGTGCCAATCTGCTTTTGGTTGAAATTTGTTTCACAGTAGCACGATTATGATAAAATGATGCTTTAATTATCTTGGTTTTAGCTGTAACACAAAAAAATATAAGACTAGGTTCTTGAATTAATAAAGTAAATAAATGAAAGATTAGTTATATAATTAAATCATTATAGGTTAATCATATCATTAATTGATATGATTTTTAGAAAGTTAAAGGTGGAAAATAATAACTTTTAAAAGTTAAATTGCCAAAATTGTTAAGTTGGCAAAGTGAGTTGATCAATGGGTTGACTCAATTAATGGGATGGATTACCAAAGTTATATAATGTAGGGGGACTTATTATGTCAAAAAAAACTTAAGTTAAAATCTTAAATATTGAGGTTTGGTGGATTTTGGTCAAAAGATGCAAACTAGAGGGACCAATTGAGAAAATTTTGTGAAATAAGATGCAAACCCTCCTCATTATATCTTCTAGTCATGTTTTTCAATCCAAGAGAGCTCTAATGTCGATTCTTCATCTTCTTTCATCTAGGGATTCAATCTAAGTAGAGAATTAAGCAATCAAACAAAGGAAAGAAGGAACCAAGGCTTGCAAGGTAAAAATCTTCTCCCTCATAGCCTAGAAATCATTTTTTTGTGATGGGTAAAACCCAATGTTGAAATTAGAAGGATATGATGATTAGGGTTTAGTTTTCTAACCTCCCTTAATTGGTTTCCATGGTTCAAATCTCAATCAAATCATCTCATTGATGATTTGATGATTTGAGTAAAAATCTCCATGAACCCTAAAAACCCCCAAATTGGGAATAATGCAATTGATGATGAAATGAGATTGCATTTTATGACCTAGATGATATTTAATAGCAACATTAGAAAGAAAAAAATTCATCAATGACGGTATAATCATGTTTATGCTAGAATTGGAATGGAATTGAATGAAATGTGATGAAAACAATACAATTCTTTGTTATAAGCATTTGATGAGTATATTATACTCATGAATATGAGTTGATACTAATAATATGATTTGAATGCAAGAACATGAAGACTTTAATGATTCCTAGTTGAATTTATGGAATATTTGGTCATAAGGGTATTTTGGGAAATATATGGATAAGTACATAATGTTTGAAATCTAAGAAGTGAATTACATTCATGAATAGGAATTGGCACTCTATAGATGAAATTGGAACATAAACATGAAGGGATCCTGGTGAAGTTTTATCCCTAGTGATTGTTTTAGCCCAGAGGCTATTTGGGAACATATAATGGAATTAAGGATTCCAAAGCTATATTAGACATTTACAACGAGTTTAGTTATGCTTTCAAGTACTCAACAACTTTCTATTAACTATAAAATGAATTAGGTTCAAGCTTTATAAACTTTGGAATTTCCAATTCCATTGTAGCCTAACTAACCCTTCTATTAGAAAACATGAGAAACACTATGTTCTTCAGGGTTTCACGGAGCACTTAACGGATTAAATGGAGTGTTTTTGGACGATAAAACACCTCCTAATCATGTGTGAGGACCCATACAAGTGGAGCAAAGTGAATTGGAAAGGGGTCTTCAAGATCTATGCAAATTGGGATGTTATTATGAGAAAAATTATACTTTTTGGGCATACAGACCATTCCACATGCCCTGTTTGGGAAATGTTGTTTTCCTCATAAGGTTTGCATATGGACTCAGATTTACACTTGGTTTGCGCCAACGTTCATATTTTTGCATAAGGAATAGTTTAAAGCAATAAAATTTAGTAATAAAACCATTGAGGGGTATTTTGGTCATTTTATTGACATTCGCTTTTATGTTCTATAGGTGGTATTTGAGAAGTGTTGATCTAAGAAAATAAACTAGAAGAGGACTAGCTAATCTACATTGAAGAAATAGGTGAGTATGTGCTGGTATTTTTCCCACTTTGGGGTACATGGAAAAATGGTTTTATGATAATGAAATACAATTTTTTGATCTATGAAATGTTTTGAAAAGAAAGTGTTTAAATGTTTTAGAAAGAATGTTTTGAAAGAATGCCTTAAAGGCAAGAATGTTTTTTTAAAGTAAAGAACGTTTTGGAAGAATGAATGTCCTGATAATGTGTTGAAATGTTTTGAAATATAGATGATTTAAATATAGAAATGAGCATTTTAAAACTAACATAGGAAATGTGTAAAACATGAAATATAATGACAAGAAATGGAAAAGTAATGAAAAGAATTGGAAAGTAATAAAAATGAAAGAAAGTAAAGAAATAATGAAAAATGCTCGGGTCATGATACCTCATAAGAGGCATTAGAGGAATCTACTTGGGTGGTACCTTCCCTTCGCGAAGTAGATGACCCAATCAGTATGATACCTTAGTGCATCAATTTTTTCTTTTCTCCTGGGCACTGGACTTGGATAAAAATCCAAGGGAATGATACCTTGATGAATTGATTTTGTTTTTTTTTTTTGCCTTGGCATTTGAAAGCATGATACCTTACTGGACTGATTTGTTCTTTCCACCTTGGTCTTGGAAATGGACAATGAAAATGGCAAAGTATTAAATCAAATGATATGATAAGAAATGAAATGGTAATATATTAAATGATAAGATATGAAATGGTATTTTTGATGTGTATGAAAATAGTTAACCTTGAAAATGCATGAAAATGTTTTATGGTCTAAAACTATTTTATGTTATGAATGAAATTATTTTTCATATAAATGTTTGAGATTTTTTGGGTCAGAAACCCACTCATGAGAAATTTTTGTCTTATGTATCTCTTTTTAATGTCATGTATCCTAGGTTATATTCAAGGAGAAAGATGATAAATGGAAGTAGAAGTTATGAGATAGAGAATAGAGTACACCTTGTTAAGTTCCCTATGTATTTTATTGATGTAATTCTTATTTGCTTGTTATAGTTTGTATGATGCTTAATAGTAACACCCAATATTTTAATCATAAATGTTTTGTAGGACCAGTTTTGTTAAATGTGGGTTAATACCCGTAATGATTTTGTAAAAACCATAGCATTTTAAAGTTTGAAAAAATTGGGGTGTTAACATAGACATAGAGATCAAGTTCAACTCAAATTAAGGAACATATAGAACATTTTGAAGAATAATATGTTCATTGATCTTAACATTTCCCATATATTCCATTTATATGAGCACATGATTTGCTAAACGAACTTTGGTTCCAAAAATTCATTTTAGGTATATGAAAACCATTTTATTATTACACACATGTCTAGTTGCGCCAGTGTCTAAAATCCAAATACTATATTGCTAATTCCCAGACTCGTAAGTAAGGACATGATGAGTACCTAAGTGTTTGTCATCAACAGCAGTAACGAAATTAATAGAAGCAAGTTGTCCTGTAAGAACAACAATTAACTGTTGGCATTGGTGTGTTGTGAGATTAGTAATAGGATCTCCTACTGTATTATCTTCTTTGTCATTGTTAACTAGAGTTGAAGCTTGATCAGAAACAACATTAACACGTGAATTGCCTTGATTAGGATTATTTTGATTGGAGCGATAGCGAGGTGGAAAGCCATGAAGTTCATAATACTTGTCAACAGTGTGACCAGTTCTTTTGTATTGAGAACAAATTGGATATGATTGATTCTTGGAAAAGGATTGAGAATTTTGATTTGATCGTGGATTTCTTTGAACGTTAAAGGCAATAGGAGAATTTTTGGTAGAAGGAATGCTTATCTCTCTTTGGCGTCCTTCCTGAATCAATACAGAGAAAAATCTATTGACTATGGGAATTGGATCCATCATGAGGATTTGTCCCCTAATTTTAGCATACTTCTCCTATAATACCATCAAGAACATCATAGTAAGTTCAAAGTCTTTCGTACCACCACAAGTACACAAACCACAGGTGCAACGTAGTTCAAAGTTATATCTTCCCATAAAACCTTCAATTTGGTAAAATAAGTGCTCACCGAGTCATCTCCTTGACCGAAATTCATCAAGTCATGCTTAATATGAAAGATACGTGGACCAACGCTTTGTTGAAAACGTTCTTTAAGCTCTTTCAAAAATGGAAAATGCAGTAGTTAACTATATGACAGAAGTGGAGAACTCTTTTTAAATTAAATTTAAGATCCATGAGATAACAATGTTGTTATTTGGATTCTAGGACTTCATGCAATTAACTTCAGTAGACGAAGGTCATGGTAGATTGTCAGTAACAAAATCAAGTTTGTTCTTGACAGATAAAGTAATCGTCATCGAACGAGATCAGGAGGCATAATTGTCCCTTGTGAGAATTTGATTAACAAGCAATGCACCATGATAATCATAATGGTGGAGATAATATGGATCATCAGATGATCCAGCACTTTCTGAAGAAATAGAAGACGAGATTTGAGAAATTGGATCTGGCATGATGAAATCAAAGAAAAACTGAGTATGAATCATGAACAATCAAAGCCTGAAAACTAATGGTCGTGAATAAGAAAAGTAACTGATGTGGAAGCACAACGCAAAAAAATGCTATGATACCATATTATCAGAGTGAAATCAAAGAGAAAAGAACAAGATTGTTCATTATATTCAATATTGAAAATGAATACTAGTACAAACCTTATATACAAACAGACTAATTAACCACTTATCTAGCAGCTAACTAATACTAGTTAAGTTAACTAACTATGGTTAGACCACCTTCTAAGAACCCAACATAATTGCTTCTATCAAACCCAACTTAACGTATTGATGTAATAACTTCGACGTCTTGCAATCGATCACAACGGATTGAAACTGATCTCAACGATCGGAATGGATCGTAAATATCAGAATGAATCGCAACCGGTCGCAATGAATAATTGTCAACATGACTCCGAATAAAGAGTGAACAGATAGATTGAACTAGAGCTTGTTTTAGTCACCTTGAGGCTGAAGTTGGTCAAATTAGAGCTTTGGCTGACTGGTAAAATTATAAAACTGAGCTACCGAACAAGCAGGTTGCCACGTACAACCATATTATATGATTAGCTTTTTCAGGAAGCTCGAGCTTCCATATAATTTTGATGTCTAAAATGTTCTATTGGTTTCTTGATATTGTTATTTTTGTCATTCTTATATCATTTTTGGGAAATGTGAGTGAATATAAAAATGATACTCTAATTTTAGAACTTCTATGATCTTAAACAATCCTTACGTTCATCTAGTTTATTGTTTTCCTTTTTTCATAAAAAGGAAAGTGATTTCAAAGATTATCCTTTATGGAAGTTCATGTTAACCCATACATATTATCAAACTATGAATTAATTATGGTAGAGTTCGCACTATTTACCACATTGTACATGTATAATTTGATTATAAACATAATTGATCCTATATGGTCCTCTTATGTTTTGATAATGATATATATATATATATATATATATATATATATATATATATATTTTGATAATCATTACTAGCCCAGAATATGTGAAAGACATGGCATCAAATTATGGCAAAGTTTGAAGGGAACCGTTAGGTGTGTCAAACCTAACAAATAATGGAGTACATAATGACTCCAAGTACACTGTTTTTTTGCAGTAAAGAGTAGTGCAAAGTAAGTAGGGTCGATCCACAGATACATAGAACAAATACTTATACATGTTTGCGTAAGGTATTAAAGTCATAAAAAAAAGGGGCATTTGTATGTAATGATTAGAGAAAATGACTAAAGAAATGAGAAATCAACTAACTGACCAAAGTAAATTAAGAATTTGTAAGACCTCCAACTCCACGTATGAAAGCATAGCAATGTGATTCAAAAATTACAAGATAGTTACTCAATCCTATCTAATTCGATACTGAAAGTGTTAATAGGCTCTAAAACTTCCCATCCATCAATTTGTCAAATTCAAAATAAGCTCTTTGAAACTAACCTTACCTTTTAATTTGAATCTAAATAAGATCTTAAATGGAAATAAAAAGGTTGCATTAAGCTTAAAATGGATGTTCCCAAAAACACTCGATACTCCTCACAAGCTCGAGAGTGTAGAAGTATGTGAAAATGATTTAAACTTGATCATTCAATAGAAGTCAATTTAGTGTTTGTTACTTATTCCAATTCACAAAACAATTACGGATTTTTCGATTTAGATAACTTGATTGATCTAACCCTAATTCAAATGGTCAATAAGAAATAAATCTAGAATCAAACATTTGATTAAAACAAAACCACATTTACAAATTAGAAGTAAACATCATGTCACATGACTGAAACCATAGCCAAGAAGTCAAAACATGAAATTGGAGAAATTAAGGTTTTAGCCATACATGAGTAAAACAAGATCAACAAGTCTAAGAAGGAAATTAAAGTGCTAAAATTCTTACAACAATGAAATTAATTATTTCCAAATGGTTTCCCAATAAACCCTAGCAAGAACTTCTGGTATAAATCGCCCATTCTTGCCTTTCAGAGAGAGAAAGTGTGTAGAATACCTCAAAAACTCGAAAAATGGACATAAAGGAAAACTGCCAAATGGAAGTTACGCGCCTGCCACGCCCTGTGTCAAATATGGCTAAAAGGACACGGCCCCGTGTCACTCCAAAGTATGATGATATCATTTGACCCATCTCCAAATTGCATTGCTGAAAATTGACCAAATATGTGTTTGGCACGGCCCGTGTCACAATGACAAGGCCCTTGTGAAGCTTCATGCCTAATTTGACACAACTCGTGTGAACTCTTCTGTGAAATTCTTGATTTCTACATATAAGCTCCGAAAAATCTGCACCTTTGCTCCTGGCCCTTTTTCACCATGCCGAGACACCTTCAACCTTCAAAACCACCTGAAATAGCCAAAAAAGTGTGGAAATGAAGTGTGCCAAATTTTGTCCCAAAAAAACAAGTAAAATGCATGGATTATTATTGAATTGGAATGAAAAAGAGTGAATTAAACATGCTAAAATGGTGCATATTATGCACCTAACATGAATCATTTCATACTTTGAAAAAATAAGATGCACTTTCATTTACAAAAAGCAGTTTGTGTGTTGACTACCCACAATACAAACATGATGGAAAGTGAGACTTTTGGGTACACTAAAAAGCAAAGTAAATAGGATAATGGTGTATATATTCCAAATTCCACGGTTAGCTTATATGTTTGAGATCTACCAAAAATGTTGAAAGGTCAAAGGATTTATGAAACTCACTTGAACCAAAACATATCATTGTATATGCTTTTAATTAGAAGTTCTTAGTTAGTGAGTCCAATTATTACAAAATGGTTGTTTCGTAGAACATAATAAATTCTTTGCATTTGAGGTCATGCCATTGTACACAAAATGAATATGTCGTCATACTTAATGATATACCCATTTATCTTCTAGTTTTGAGAACCAGTTGGTCCAACTGTCTTTACTAGCCGTCAAAAAGTATTTTTCATCCATAGAAGTTTTAAAGCTTAAAAGTTCTAGACATCCCACATAACTGAAATTTACCACATTTAGTCCTTGAGTTTCAATCCAACATGTAGATTTGATAGCTTTTATATGTTGTGCTTCTCCCCTCAACAATGAACTTTTTCTCCATACTTCCACATATGAAGAGGCATTATGAGGTTGTTGGATAGTCTTCTTAGTTTTGATTGTGTTGTTTGATGGTATTTAACCTATTAGGATATCTTTGAAAGAATGTGTCTCGATTCCCAATTTCTAAAGTACTAGTCTATTTCATCTCATCTTTATTGGTCACTTTATAGGTTTACCTTTTTCCAGTCTCTGCCAACCCTTGCAATGTCTATTGCTACTTTAGCTCCGCCAATATTGAATTTGTTTAAGTTTTCGTCCAGTAAATTAACACTGATGAATTTTAGATATCCAACGAATGAAAATTTTCCATTATGTGTATCCTTCTTCCTAGCCACGTAGGTGCTCGCCAATATTGAAATCTCTTCCATATTATGGAGGTTAGGCATCTACAACCCTAATGATTCAAGATGGGAAGTGTTGTGGCAAGATTAGGGGTTTTGATCGGATTTATGGGGTTGATTCTGAGTTTTAATCCTTCTTGATCTAAATTTGATCCAATCATCATTAGTTTTGCTTTACCAGGGGCCATCGCAATGTCTATTCATCTCGAGTACAATCCCACTACTAAAATTATGTATGTTGAGCGTGATTTTTTATGTGGGAAACAACAATACTTTTATTAAGACCACTTCAGAAAATGTACTTTGAGAGACTACTACATTTTGCTTTCTTGGAGTGTTTCTTGGATGGTTTGGAGAAAATGAGCTTAACACCTATTTATAGCCCCCTTAGAAAGTTCTTAGATACTAGTATATACTTGGTACTTACTACATTATTAGGTTTCAGAGCTTATAAGATGTTTTGTTTGAGTTCAGATGCGAAAAAGAATTTGGATCTTCATTGTATATCTTCACTTTTGTATAAAGATGCTTTGTATAGGTCTCATAGTTTTGTATCTTAGGTGTGACATCCTCTCACTTTCAAAACAAATTAAAACTTTTCTATACGCTTATATTATCGTTGAAGCGGAAATTCTCAGTACATTTGAAACATTTTGAGTTCAAGTGATGGTCTCAATTTAACAAAATCCTAAGTATGTCATAATCAATACAGAAATATAAGTTACAGCAATAATAACTAATGATCTTGAACTCTAATGCAGGTTGTCTCTTAATCACTCAGCATCCTAATCAAGTTCCAGTAGCTTCATTCTTGATACCTGTGATGCATATAAACTGAGTGGCTCAGGTTGGGAAACTTGGTAAGATACATAGATATTTCAATCCCAAAATATTGTTATAACAATATTCCTTAATTATCATACCTGCAAAATCAATCGTTACCATGCAATTCCCAAATATATATTCCTACCGATCCTCACAGATTATTAGGGATAAATTTTCTCACCTGATGAACAGTTAAAAAGCTTGACTACCCAGCTAAGGGCTTCCATGGTCGGTGCAATCATTAAGGCATATGGTTCATCAGAGTATATGATGAATATGGTATCGCATTCCATCTACGTCTGTGAGTAATGAGCTCACGCCACCAACGTAATTCACAATACTGTTTAGAATGATCAAGTGTTGTCACCTACTCTTGGCGGTAACTAGACATATCGTTACAGTTGTCTGATCTGGACCCACCATTTATGTTCATCCAAGGGGAATACTATAACGTACTCCAGTACGAAGCTACCATACATCGACACCTGAAAGTGTCATGGAACAGAACTTTAGTCACCATTCCTAGCTTATACACATTCTTCTAACGAGACTACCCAATATCAAACTTAATTGAACTAGGTATCTTCCCATAAGTCTATGTTTATCCCTAGACTAGATTACGATGCATGTAACCAACTTCTAATACCAACTTTATTCTTGGGTGACACTAATCTATCTTTAGAATATATATATATATATATATATATATATATATATATATATATACTCCATACAAAGTATTAGGTATTATTATTTGTTTGTCTTCTCAACAATGCTACTTTTATATGTTATATAGTATTATCTATATATCCTAACATAAAATATAACTATATTTGGTTCGCATATAGCACGGTAATACGAATATAATTCATATATATATATATATATATATATATATATATATATATATATATATATATATATATATATATACATATCTTAACATATAATTCAGGTAATAAGAATATAATTCACATATAACTTCCAAAAAATATTTAATACTTTAATTAATACTTGTAGTAAATCATGTTCATGAAGGGGACTATGCACTCACTTGATAAAATGGGTGATTGATTCTTTCGGCAACACTTCGCTTCACACTTCCAAAGAGACCTAGATGTATAAGGCACAGAGCCTTAGTCTAGTTTCATAATCCTGGCGACTATAATAATTATAGTCTAGATTCCTCAATAATCCCAATGTCTACATCAAGATCTATCAAGTAAGGAATAACCAGGTAGGGTCCGTCTGGTATACAGAATATACTGTTTGGAAATCTCACTTTAAACACCTCACTAAATCCAACCTCCATCAATCAGTTTGGCACCATAGCCATAACCAAAACCTAAACCAGAATATCCTCCTCAAGTTCTCACCACCATTCTAAAATACAAACATATAAACCATCATAATATACTCGAGAGAACTCTCACACTACAAGCTCCTTAGAATCTCCGTGATTTTCCTTGATTCGAGTACGGATCTTGTGCTTTTAGTGGTACGGGCCCAATACTATCTTCCACACCTATCCGTACTATCCTCAAGAACCATCATGAATCATCTAAGTCACCTTACCATGACAATTTACATAAGCTCTATGCTAAACAGCATATATATATATATATATATATATATATATATATATATATATAACCCACTATAGCACTCCCTAGGCTCTCCTAGGAATCCTCGTCTCACTTGCTTCTGCGATACAAGAAACTTCTACCAATATCGCCTGTTTTCTCATGCATGTAAATTATACACAATATGGGACCAAATAGACAGTTGAATAAATGATTCTACCATAAGCCCACAACCAGACAAGGAACAGGAAGTAAGGCTAAATCAATCATTCTAAGTTTATATGATCCTTATCGTATATAATTTTTAAACATACACTTAGCAATTAACTTTGCCAATATTGACTCTAGGTAAATCATAGTATCCAATTCCTCTTAGGCTACAAAGCATCACACAAATCAGGCAATTCTATCATGTGATTCATGAAGGTATCCTTAGCCTTATTCTAGCATGTAACTCACATAACAGCATACTAAATATAATTCTCATGTATGGGTATTTTCGAAATCACTTACTGAGCTTGGCTGATTGCAAGCATTGCACCCATTTTGTTGTAAAAATCTTTTTGGAAAAATTATTTCCTTTCAAAAAGATTATCAATTCCTCAGTTTTAATTCAGACACGCCTAAGAGTGTACCTGAATCCCTCAAACCAAGGCTCTGATACCAACTTGTAACACCCCAAAAATACCAATAAAATTTTTCATTTTCAAATCATCAATTCATTCAAACATTTGTTCCAAAATCAATCATAGTAAAATGTATCTCAAACATCAGAGTAGAATGATAATAATTAGTGAGGAAACATCATCAGTAGATGTCATGTAGTCAATTCGGGTCCTTCCCTTTGGAAATGGATATACCTAAAAGTGTTTAAACCAAAAAACTGTAAGCACAAAGTTTAGCGAATTCCCCAAAATATGACATATCATACATATCAGTGGGCCCAGCCCTAGGGGTATTTTTCAATCCTATGTGAATGTTATGATCCAACCATAGTCTTACAGTCACTTCCAGATTACAGCCCAGCCATAACCTTTCTGCCATGATCCAACCATGAAAGATAAACAAGTGTTATGATCCAAACATGGTCTTTCATACAAGTGTTGTGATCCAACCATAGTCTTTCATACAAGCATTGTGATCCAACCACATTCGTTCATGCAAGAGTCGCAAAGATAAACAAGCAACCTACATAATATAAGGAGAAGAGTCCCCTCAATATTGCAGAGAAAACAATCATACACTA
Source organism: Lactuca serriola (assembly GCF_051521515.1). Classification (NCBI taxonomy): domain Eukaryota; kingdom Viridiplantae; phylum Streptophyta; class Magnoliopsida; order Asterales; family Asteraceae; genus Lactuca; species Lactuca serriola. The sequence goes on from NC_136415.1 coordinate 32,214,493, forward strand.
AAGTTGTTGATATTGGAACTCCTCTTAATAAACATATCCAAAATGAAACCCAAATTAATAATTACGGCAATAGCTAATTCTCTAGGGGTCTTGGTTCATATTTAAACCTCCATAGGACAAAATACCTTTTTGCCCTTCAAATACTAAAACCCAACCCAGTTGACGAAAAGTCAAACTAGTAAAAAAGTCAATTGCCAACTGCTACATTCAATATAGCACACTACACTATGCTAGGCGTAGAGCCTCAAATGGAAAACAAGGAAAATCATGCTATGTTAAGCGTGGGGAAAACTACGTTCAGCATAGCTCCCCTGATGTCTAAACTTCCATATTAAGCTCTTAATACAAAAGTCCAATCTCCCAACTCTTATATCTAAATCTAATGCATGTCTTAATGAGTAAAGTCTCTGGCTTTATCCCTTTGTATGGCCAAGTAGAGCACAAGACCAAACCCTAAGTCCATAATACCACCTTTTGCTCAAGAACTCATGCATGGATGGATAAAAGTGGCCACGCTCTCATTTTTATGGCTTTACAACCTCAAAAAGTCCTGGAAATGACACTTAAATGATCTGGAATAGCTCATACTCATAAAGACCAAGGTTATGGGAGAAGCACAAAACTCATGACCAACTAGAACTAACATGAATAATCATCAAAATGGAAGCTTTATACCAACTAGAACTAACACTCCAAGGCCTCAAAACTCTCACAAGGTGGCTAAGGTTTTGAGATGATTGATTAAGAGGGTGGAGGTTGAGCATGGAGAGGGTCTCAAGGACATAGAGCCTGTATATAGGGCTTACAACCCCAAGAATTAGGGTTTTAGTGCAGCACACCTACACTCAATGTTACTCAACCTATGATCAACGTAGGTCATTAAACCCCCGCATGACATCTTCCTCCTATGCTCAGCGTAGGGGACTACCTTGTGCTCAGCGTAGGACATAAAAATGCAAAAAGACAAATTTAAATTTAGAGAATTATACCTGAGGATACGGGTGTTACAAATGTTGATGTAAAACACCATAAGTGGCCATATTCTCAGAAATCTCATTAGAGTCACCACCATCACATGCAATCTACTAATTGTATCATCTTCCGATTCAATTAAAACCTCATCCACAACCATTCCTTAAATATAGTGTCATTAAACACCCCTACTTTCAGATCATTATTAAGAGGATGTTGATCAGAATCCACCTCTTGTCCATCATCTTCACTCTCACTGTCTCCTTGTTCCTCTCCAGAATCACCACCATCATAATGATCATTAATATTCTCACTTGATCAAATCTTTTTTATCTTCGGTCACCAAAAAGAGAATTCACGAACAATAACATTATAATCTCTCCCTTTAATTGAAACTAAAGGATTATCACTAATATATCCGACAACGCTTGTACAGATACAAATCCTCCCACTACTTAACCGGTCATCTAGATCATCCACAAAGAGAACAGTTCCATACAAAGTAGCAACTTTTTTATAAGCAGCTAAAGACCAAGCATACAAAGGGAGCCTATGAATTTCAATCCATACCGCCCTCTCTTTAATCATAAAGTTCTTAGCCAGAGGAATAAGCTCACTAAAATACTTAGTAGTCCCAACATTTTGCTTGAAACTATTACTTGATTCAACAAAAGGAAATTCAATCCACACCCACCTCCCTACGGCATATTTGATATCCACTTCATCAAACCCCTCATCAAGAAACACCCTTAAAATTATGGGATAATTGCAACATCCTTTAACTTTCCAATAACAACCCTGCTAGAGTCATCTGGAACATTAAAGTCCCCAATAGAAAGTGTTACTTTCTTGCGAGTAGTATGAGTTTGCTGTCTCGATTCCTTATATCCACCATGTACAACACTTGCATATGAGGCACCATACATAGGACCCGATGTCTTACCATGTACTTTGATAAAGGAAGAAAGACCTTTATCATCTTTATCAGAATTCCTCTTGAAGTTTTCTTAGGATTGTTACTTCATGTCGAACCTAGTCACTCATACAAAAAGATGATAACTTCGAACCCAAATTGAAGATAACTTTGATTCCAGACGATTCTCATCAGTGATGTTCAAGAATCGCACAAAAGCAAACCTTCTCCTAGTTTTAGATAATTTCTTTGTTATATAAACATCAGCAATCTTACCATATTCTTGAAAAAGATTCCACAGATCCTCCTCCACCATGTGATTAGGGAAATTGATAGCATATAATGTAGCCACAAGTTTTTCCACATCTCTTTGATTTGAATTGAAATCTCTCATTCTCCTAATACAAATCATCAAATCAGAATCGATATGAGTCTTCATTCTTCTTGGCGAGAGACATCCACCAAAGAGTAATTATGATATACTGAGAACAAACAACGCCACGAGCAAATAATGTCAAAATCTGAGGGTAATCTTAGAAGAAAATTCTCAACCGGCGTTTGAACCCGCCAGAGGCGAGAAAGGAAAGGTAAGCCGGTCGACGTGTGATCCTGCCAGTAGAGGAGGATTGCTGCCAATTATGGAATCTGAAATCGTCAGAGCGGAGAAAATGTACATACCTTTAATTACTAATTAGCGTCGTCTTATTTACCCATATTTTAGTATTTTTTGAGTTCAATTTAAAAAATAAAAATAAAAAAGAAAGAAAGAAAGAAACTAGAATAATATATATAATTTAAAGTAAAGATATTATATATTTTGAATATCGGATATATAAAATATAAGAAATTTTCAGAATTTGCTATTGGAATCCGAATCTTACAAACCACGCATCCATAATATCGGATAATCTCATATTAGATTTTCGGGTTTAGATATTTTTGAATACCCTTAGCCGCATTTAAATATATGTCACTGAATAATATTAATTTTTCAAAGTTGTTACAATTTGTTGTATCGAAATTGTTATTTTTTTTATATTAGTTATTATTAATAACATAATCAATACCAACAATATATTTGTTAGAATTATAATTATGATATTTCAACTAAAGCAACCATCGATAATTGCCTAGTTTAAATATAAAGTAATGTCTTTGGTTTAGCCGTTTTAATAATGTAAAAACATAAATATTCTTTGTGAATCTTAATGAACATGACTTCTAGTTTGATTGGCCACTTATACACTTATACTTTCTAACATAAATATTATAATTAATTAGTTTTAATGGAAGTTAGTGGTGGCTGTCACCACCTCGAGCTCTGCTCCCATTGTGGAATGAACAACTTCGAAAAGATGACAAAAAGGCAAAAAGGATATGGAATTATTAGGGTAACTATTATCTTCACAAAATGAACGAAATAATTTTTGGTGTAATAGAAGCATCTTAATACCTTAAATATTGTAGCATTAGAGATATAACATCGTATATTTAGACATACTTTCATTTGTCCAAACAAAGGAGCGGAGTGCATCAAGTCGCTGGTACACTTTTGGATTAAAAACAGAGGCGTTGGTGGTTCTGGCAGGTTGGACGAATGGATATACTCTCCATTTGTTGGTATTTGAAATTGTATTATCATTGTATTGGCCTGTAAAACTTCTATGTTTTTCTGTGGTTCTTCGGTTCCATTTCTATTCACTTTCTAGATGGGTTCCTTTTAATAAAATTTGTTGTTCCAAAAAAAAAAAAAAAAAAAAACCTTTAGTTAATAAATTAATTATATTATATTAAAAATCAAAAAATTAAATATATTATATTAAAAAACGAGAAGTTACTATTAAACTCTAAATCATATATATATATATATATATATATATATATATATATATATATATATATATATATATATATATATATATATATATATATATCATAATTTTAAAGTGTGTTAGGGCGTGTCTGCATGTCGCGGCGTGCCCACGCCACGTTGCACCATCTGGAACATATCTATAGCGGCGATGTTAGGCGTCTTATATGTTAAAACTCATTATGACAAGTGAGCTTTTTTCACTATATGTTCTTTTTTTTCTTTTTTTTTTCAAATCAGGCATGACACCAAAGAGTGTTTGTTAAATTTTTGTTATTAAATATTTATATAACCTTTCTAAAAACTTGGTATATTTTATATAAATCTAGAATTATGTTATTTCTTTTTATATGTAAAAAATTTGTGTTTTAAGTCACGTCTTGAAAAACATCATGACTCGTAAAATTTAAGGTTAAAGTGTGTTTGTGTGTGTGAATATATATATATATATATATATATATATATATATATATATATATATATATATATATATATATATATAGGTTATAATGTGGATAGACAACTATTGTACGGACGTGTAGACAATGTTATTCAATAATAATTATTAAGAGAATAGGTTGTTTACTAATGTGAATACATTAAACCTCACACAACTATTGTCATTTTCATGCATTCTCACTAATTTTTATTCATTTTTGTTCTCACGCATCGTTTTTCACTCATTTTCGTTATTATAGATTACGACTCAATAAACATTTTGACAACATTCTGAAAGATGAGAATAAAAAAAATCTATAATAATCTTATATACGATTTAATTAGTGAGAATGTGTGATAATGACAATAGTTATCAAACAACATATTTTCTTTATCATTCTCACAGAATAGCATTGTCCATACGTCCGCACAATAGATGTCAATTCATATATATATATATATATATATATATATATATATATATATATATATATATATATATATATATATATATAAGGTTGAGATCGGTTGAGAACTCATAGTTTCTCGAAAACCTAAGAGCTAAAGGTGGAGCGTTGGATCAAAATCAAATCATTAATGGCATGATCGTCATCATACCAATCCCACTTAATTTTTTGTATTATTGGAAATATTAATAAAAAGCTCTCAAATTGACATTATAACACAAAATTTTGGATTTTTTTATAAAAAAAAATAATAATTTTTGTTTTTTTTTAACTGTAGATTTTTTTTAACTTTTTTGGAAAGCATAAAATTTTAAAAATTTTGAATTTTTTTTTAAAACTGCAATTTTTTTGAAAAAAAACTATATTATATAAAAACTGCAAATTTTTTAATAAAACAGTATTTTTTTTAAAAAAACTATAAATTTTTAAAAGAAACTGCATTTTTTTCTAAAATACTGCAATTTTTTTCAAAAAAACTGCAATTTAAAAAAAAAAAAAAAGAACTCTAATATTTTTTTTAAAAAAAAATCAACATTTTAGGTGCATATATTTCATTTTTTTTTCAAATGAATATATGCACATTATAATATTCGTAAGTAAATCATAAAAAATCGCATTTTTATTAATCAATCTATAAACATAATAGTAGAAGTATTTTATTCAATACAAAATAAAATATAAAAATTAAAAAATGCTACGAATATTCACAATGTTATCATTTCGTCATATCAAGATTTTCATATTTTCTTCAATTTATCACTTTTTACCTCTTCAATATTTTCCACAAACTCTTCAAAATCTACATGAAAATTAAAAAATTTTGATTAATGCAAGAACACTCACAAAAATGCACATGCATATATCATATAAGATTTACATGTGATTCATATGTAAATTACATGTGATTTACATGTGAATCACATGTAATTCATATGTGAATCACTTGTAAATTACATGTGATTTATATGTAAATTACATATGTATCACACGTAACTCATATGTGATTCACTTGTGAATTACATATGATTTACATGTGAATCACATGTAATTCATATGTGAATCACTTGTGATTTACTTGTGAATTACATGTGATTCACTTGTGATTTACATGTGAATCACATGTAATTCATATGCGATTTACTTGTGATATATTGCTAAAATGAAACAAATTAAAATAAACTATATGGTTAGAAAAAATAAATAATTAATATGATGTACATGTGAATTGCGATTTACTTGTGATATATTGCTAAAATGAAACAAATTAAAATAAACTATATGGTTAGAAAAAATAAATAATTAATATGATTTACATGTGAATTACATGTGATTCACATGTAAATCACAAGTGATTCCATGTGAATCACAAGTGATTCACATGTAAATCACAAGTGATTTATGAAGCTTAATATAGAAGCAACTAAAATTAACTATATGGTTAGAAAAAATAAATAATTAACATGATTTATATGTGAATTACATGTAAATCACAAATTCACATGTGTCACAAGTGATTCACAAGTAAATCTCGTTATTCATAATCATTTTTCTATATAAACTTTTTGATATTATGTGAGAATTACCTGAAATCTAAGAAATATGCAATTGTAGAAAGCTCTTACAACTATAGCTTGATAGGAACCAGAATAGAAATTTTTGAATGATATTTGTGACACATCACACATACATTATTCACAATCTGATTTATATCTAATCTGTAAAAAAATATATCAAGAACATAAACTTTTTTACAGAAATTATCATTGGAAAAATGAGTATTTGTTTCATAATCATATATTGGATTAAGACTATGACAATGCCAAATCCATTCACAATCAAGAGGAACAACTAAAGGCCCTTCAGTGATTTTAGACTTTGAATGTTTAGCAAGCAATGGAAGCCAACATGCATTGTACCTGAAATTAGTTTTTTTTTCATTAAATTATAAGTTTTTGTTACTAAAAAAGTAATAATCAGTTGAGTTACCTATAGATTGCCCATTGCAATGTCTGGCCTTGATAAAGCCAACAGTTTCTGTCTACAACTGCAAGAAATTGCAGCTAAAGCTTATCAGCAGTCAAAAGATCTTCACTGATAAAGATACTCTGTGTTGCATTCCATTCAGACTCTTGTTTTTTGTCCATTTTGATACACACCTAGAAATCAAGATGAATACAAGTAAGAAATCTATTGGTTTTTGTCAATATAAGATGAGTGTTGCTACCAATGTGAAAAACTCTAAAAGAGCCCTACCAAATCCAAAAATAGGCCTGTAACTACAATTAAGATAAGAACAAATCAAAATTATCTTACAAACCACTTCTTCTTTACTTATGACATAAATCACGACTTAACAGAAAAAGTAAATGTGGATTTCCAAGTTAACTTCTAATAGTTAACAAATATTTCCCTAATTTGGCATTGTAGCATCACCTTTAGTGATTAGCTGGTCAGCAAAATCTTGCCAATCATTTGATTTGGAAATATCCTCAGGTGGCAGGTCACAAGAACCATAGTCAATGGGATGAAATTACCAATACAGAAGCACAATTAACAAAGGTAAAGGGTGAAAACATTCTTTGAAGCATTTCAACAAACATGTTGTGTGCTAAAAACAATCAATAGATATTTTCCAACTCTGAACGGTTGAAAATCTATCAAGGTGAAGGAAACTAATACAATATTCATGATTAGAGAAAGAAAATAGGAAACAAGCAATGGTAGAATGAATGAAGAACACTTATCCTTTTCTCCTTCTGTTATCTAATTAGTAGTTGCACAAAATAGAGTTCTTAAGTGGAAGAACAATCTGATATTCTATCGATCATCAAAAAATTCCCTAATTCTTCTATTTCTCCTTTTACAAAGGTCTTGGTTTCATCTAGTAGACTTCCAATACGCAGAAAGTAAAAGCAATAGGCCAGATCGAAGCCAACATGATTGAATCAAAAAATCAGAAATCGATATAGATATGAAGGCGTTTACCAAATCAGATCGATATGTAGGAGAAACATATCTGGTGATGAAGGCGCAACGACAGAGGAAGAAGAGAGATATCGATCGTAATGGAGTAGTACGATGATGATAGAGAAACAAGGAAGAACGGATATGCAATAATGGCGGACAAACCAATTCAAAATCAAAGCATCTTCAGTGGAGTTTTTTCTATGAAGAACGTGAGAGCAAGGAGGGTGGCGGTCGACAGAGGTAGAGGTGGCCGATGAAGGGAGGAGGGAGGCGATCAACGCGGATGATGGAGGAGGTTGGAGGCTATTCGACAGAGGTGAGTCGTTGGAGGATGGATCGTAGGTTTGAGCGAGAGAGGAAACCGGGTAGGAGAGAGAAAGAGATATGAAAAATTATTTTATCAGATATTAGATTTAAGAAATCATTTAATTATACTTTTATTCCTATAATACCCCTGACTGAATTAATTAAGATACCTCTCCTTCTTTTTTTGTCTATTTATTTACAAAAACGCCACCTTACATCTCGAACCTTCCTTTTTTTTGATCCAACGTTCCACCTTTAGTTATCGGGTTCTTGGAAAACTTTAAGTTCTCAAATGATCCTTCCTATATATATATATATATATATATATATATATATATATATATATATATATATATATATATATATATATATATATATATATATATATATATATATGGTTGTGGTGGTTTTAGTTTAGAAATTAAAAACAAACAAATTAATTTTAAATTTATGTGGTAAAGATAATTACTTATCTTCAACTATAAGAAAAAAGTGGTCTTGGTTATATGGTTATCGAAGTTATATATTCATTAAACATTTGACCCTAATCTGTTAATTACCTTATTAATAATAATAAACTAATAAATCTTTTCGGTTGTAGTAATTTTTTTGCAACATAATAAATACTCATAATTGACATAAAAAGCCTTTTGAATTGTGTTAGTTTTAATTGTGAAAATTAGATTCAGTTAACAAAAAAAAGTTCAAATTAATGTCGTAAAGATAGTTATTTATCTTCAACCAAGAGTGGCCTCGCTAATATAATAAAAAATAAAAATAAAGATACATAAATATACGACTATAAATATAAATATAGTTTACACAATCTTATGTTGTCATGTAAAGAAGCATCGGTTATATTCATCATGGCTAATATAATAAGAAAAAAAAAATTGGTTGTGTTGATTAAACCATTTACGCATTTTCAAAATAGAATATGAGACTTTCAAGCCTCATGATATCGCACAAAAGGAATAGTTTTGTGCACTTTGAGTGCGAAATATGAACTACGCACATCTACCATTCATCTTGAGCAAATCCAAACCCACAAGTGTATTCGAATGATTATTCAAAGTGTACTTAAACCAAACAATTAAGTAACTATGAAACCCTCGGCTCCCTTTCAAAAAAAATAAAAATAATAATAATAAAATAAATATAAAAATTAAGTAACTATTCTCAGAGGTTACTGTTTTCTAATAGCTAACTATGTATTTACTTATATTTAAATTATTTGCAAGTGAAGATTTGATAATGTATCAAGTCATCATTACAATACAAAAGATGAGAATAAAAACAAAAGTAAAAAGTGAGAAAAATTAAATAAAAGTAAAAAATAAAAATAAAAATAAGAAGCAGCTCTAAACGTTATTTTTATGCCTCAAAGTTCAAACAATATATGATATACATCAGTCTCTCTCCTTCCCTCCCTCGCGATCAAGCATGGATGACATGTAAAAGAAAAAAGAAAGCATCAACCTCTTTTGAGCTTTTGCAGTTTTCTAAACAAGAAAAGAACAGAAAAAAGTAATGAAATGGCACCCTTTCAAATATTGTCTCCATCAATGTGTACATATAAAGTGTTTTTGTTACTATATATATTTCTCTCCACATGAAAGTAAGAGATGTTTGTCTTGGATCTCTAACCCTAATGATCATTCTATAATGGAATCTTCCCTTTCTACCTCAAAAGAACATAATAAAGAGACAAGATGAATTCATCTTTAAGCTTCTATGACTCATGAGCTAAATTGAGTGATATCGAGGGATCTCAGGGTCCATTTATCTCGAACAAAAAGAGACTGCTGTGAGAGTGTGAGATTGTATCTAGAATGCTAGCATAAACGTACAAAGACTCGGTCAAAAAGAAGATGAAATTAAAGAAAGTTAACAAAAACAATTCTCAGAATTTATATATGTTCAATGTTGCTCTCTGGGATTATTTTGGTCTTTGTTCTTTCGACAATGAGATCAAAAGAGGCACAGAAAGAAATAAAGTGAGGAATTACTTTTTCTTTGATGTGCTTAAATTACTATATTCCTTAACTTGGGCATCAACAATATATACAAGTTTTTATACTATATACAACTCTACTTATTATCTACAAAAGTTTTACAGATTTATATAGAGGTTCCACATACTTATTTATGTATATTTTAACTTATAATTTTTTAAATCAAATCAAAATACAAAAACAAAAACAAAAGATTTAGTTTTTTGTTATATATTTTGACAAAACATATTCAATATTGATTTTTATGTAAAACTAAAAATAAACCTTATAATGGAAAATTTGTCAAAATTCATTCAATATTCGTCTAAGTTTGGAAGTATAGACTGGATTTTTTTAATGTTACTAAAAAATCACGTTTTTTTATGTATTTCTAGTAAAAGAAAATAAAAAGGTTTAAAATGTAAATTGTATTTAAAAATTGATGGAAATTAATGTTTTGACAAGCAATGAGCCATTATTCGATTATGGACTGCTTCTTGTCACATGGATTAGCCATTAAGCTCCCACTCCACTCCACCATACAATCAAAAAGTTTGGACTGCTCCATGCCAAACATGGACCTCATTTTCAGTTACGGCAGTGAATGTTCTTGAAGGTGGTAAAATGGGATTGCATGGGTTGGATAAAATTTTGAAAGAAGTGAGTCAAAATTGATAAATTTGATACGGTTCATGTCTAATCAGGTTTACTCAAAAGGCCGAAACGCTTTTCGTCCTACTTTTATTCTAGAGTGAAGTACACGAATCCTCCTTGTGTTTTAAGATGGTATCTACGTGTGTGGTCGCTAAATCTTTTTTTTTTTAACTTGGGATCTTAAGTGGGTGTTTGGGATAGCTTTTCAAAAAACTTATTAGCTTTTTAGCTTTTCAAAAAGCTAATAAACTAAAAAAAAAAATTGTTTGTGTATTTAAAAACCACTTTTTAAAACACTTTTTTGGATAGAAAAAAAAAACTGAAAAATCCTAGCTTTTTAGCTATTTTAATCCTGAAAAATCAGTTTTTCTCATCCAAACACTTTTTAAAATTAGTTTTTCCTAAAATTTATAAGTTATTAAGCACTTTTCTTAAAAATCACTTTTGAGATAAAAAGACTAACTCAAACATACCCTTATATTTTTGTTTTGTGTTTGGTCATTGTCAAACATAAAAAGACTAATTTGTCCTTGATAATTTTTTTAAAATTTTTAGAGTAAATTAAACGACTCATCCCTCGGTTGGGTATCAAAAAACACGTTTAGTCCTTATTTTTAAAAATTAACTTGGGTCGTCCCTATGTTTTCATTTCCTTACACGGTTTGTCACTATCGCCATTAGCCATTAATAGTTTTCGTTTAAGTGCCTTCAATCCCTCGTTTCTTTTTAAAAGACTATATTGCTATTTTTTTTATCTTTTTCATTTATTTATAATTTATCAATTAAATTAGATTAATTATAAAATTTAAAAACTTATATCATTTTCATCTCTCTCTTTTTCTCTCTCTTTCTCATTTTTTTTTCTCTCTCTCTCTCTCTCATTTTCTCTCTATTCCTTGCCCTCTTTCTCAATTAGGGCAACTATCTCATATCATCACCGACAACCATCTCCTTTCACCATTGGCACATTCACTAACCACCACTCATCAACACCAAATTTGATACTATAACCAAAATCTAAAGCTTAAACCCAAATTTGATACTAGAACCAGAATCCGGAACTTATAATCAACATTAAATCCTAATCTAAAATCTTTAATCGGTAATGATTTTCGAGATGAAGTCCCCAATCCTAAAATCAATCAAGAAATCCTTACATCAATGTAAAATCCATAGGGACTGAGATGTAGAATCGAAACCCTAAATTTGTGTCATATCTTCATTCTCAGCTCTTGCAACCACCACTTATCACCACCAGAGAAGAGATAAGAGTTGTCGAAATATAGATTTGTGAATGAAGCATAGATCTGGAATCTAGATGTAAAAGGGTTGTTGATGGCATGCCCTAAATCACATATTTGAATAGAGAAGACAAAAGAGGACGAAAACGAAGGGAGTTGTCATTGGTCTACCCTAAATCGTAGATTCGAATGAAGTTATTGCTAAATATAGATTTTCATCTTTTTCCCTCTCTCTTTGTGTTGTACCAACACACACATACAAGGTATGTGTGTGTTGTGTTTCTTTTCTATGGTGAAATTAACATCACTAGCGATTAGTGGTTTATCGGTGGTGGTCCAACTATAGTTGTGATGCTGGTGCTCTGGGGGAGTTGATCCTAAAAAAAAAAGATAAAGATATATTATGTTAGAATTTTAGGGTGGATGGGTTGAAGGAGATGGTTGTCAGTAATGATATGAGGTGGTTGCCCGAATTGAGAAAAATGATAGAGAATATATATATATATATATATATATATATATATATATATATATATATATATATATATATACACACACACACACTCACACACACACACAGAGAGAGAGAGAGAGATGAAAATGATATAACGTTTTTAAAATTTATAACTAATCTAATTTAATTGATAAATTATTATTAACTTAAGAAAAAATGGCAATATAGTATTTTTAAAAAGAAACGAGGGACTAAAATGATAAATTTAAAAGAAACAAGGGATTAAACGTGCATTTGAGGTACTTAAACAGAAACCACTAACGGCTAACGGTGATAGGAACTAACCGTGCTAGGAAATGGAAACATAGGGACGATCCGAGTTAATTTTTGAAAATAAGGACTAAACGTCTTTTTTGGTATCCAACTGAGGGACGATTTGTGTAATTTACTCTAATTTTTATATTGTTTATTTATCATTTTAAATAAAAAAATATGTAACACCTCGAATTTCAAAACAAATTTTTCATTTTTAATTCACCAAACATTATTCATAAATCCAAGTTATCACAGAATTATAAATCATTATCAAAACAATATCAGAGTATCCCAAAATCCACAAGACATCATAAGCCGACGAATGTGTACAATCATGCATCCGCCTTCTCGGAATCTACAAAAGTACCTGAAACACATTTAAATCAACATTGAAAGCACAAAGCATAGTGAGTACCCCAAAATATCACATATACAAATAATTAGCCTCACATGGCCATATCTCAATAAGGACCCTCTGGTCTCACGTCTCAGTATGGACCCTGTAACATCCATAAAATTCGAGCCAATTTAAAACTTTTTAAATCGTTTAAAACCATTCAGTTATTACAATTTTTTTTTTCAAAATAGTTTAAACATCAGAGTTCCCAGAAATCATAATCATAAATCGAGGAAGTGTACGGTCACGCCTTCGCCTTCCCGCGGTCATCCGTTGCACCTGAAACAATAATCGATAAGTGTAAGCTCAAAGGCTTAGTGAGTTACCCCCAAAATACACATACACACAAGAATACACATACAATAACAAATAGCATACTATGGGTCCTATCATCCGTCGGGATGGAATACCCCCATGCCCCTCAACTATCGGGTTGGAATGCCAACATACTGTGGGTCCAATCAACCATCGGGTTAGAATACCCCATGCCCTAAACCATAGGGTTGGAATGCCCACACACAATACATATATAACAGATACTATGGGTCCAATCATCCATCGGGATTGAATACCCCAAGCCCCTCAACCATCAGATTGGAATGCCAACATACTATGGGTCTAATAAACCATCGGGTTGGAATACCCCAGGCCCTCAACCATCGGGTTGGAATGCTCACATACTACGAGTCCAATCATCCTCGAGATGGGATAATCTCGGCCCATAACCATCAGGTTGGAATGCCCCCCATAACCAATCAAACATATGCACATATATCATATAATCATATAACAGTCTATAAAGACAACATATTAGGGTCCTATCATCCTTGGGATGAAATACCCTCCACTACCAATCAATCATGTGCACATATAAAAAGTAATCTCCTACCAGCATACAGACAATCAGACCAAACTATAGGTCACTAAGCATAACCACATCCTATCTACCAGGATACCGATCTAACAGATCATACTAGCATCTAACCATCCTATCTACCACGATACCGAGCTAACATATCACAACAGTAACAATTCCAAATAACAAAGCAAAGGGCCGCATTGGTGCCTTAAAACCTTGAGTACAGTGAGGATAACTCACCTCGCAATGTCGTTCTGAACTGAAGAATCGAACTCCCAAATCGCTGCCGCACCAAAAATCCCGAACTATACAAATAATGAATATTAAGTCAATAAATAGGGATACTAATTTGACCAAGAGTCCTTCAACCACTCATAGTCCATTTTTCCTTTCCTCTAATTTGGGCCAAGGCCCAATACCAAATCCATGATCCACAAGTCCACATATGCAAGGCCCATTATTGGCCCAATTTACCAAATTGGGTCCAACTCCCTGATTGGGCCTCATTCCAAGATCCTTATTCAAAACTGGCCTAAAACACCATATTCACAAAGTCCAGCAAAGTCCCAAATCCAACTAGTCCATAAACAGCCCAAACCTCAAAGCCCAAATGACAAAACCCAACAGAGGACCTACGTTGGGCATACTCCTCTGGTACGTAGGGCGTACTCCGCCTTGTGTTAACCACCAACGGGGTGGTTGACCCAGTATGCTGGGCGTACTGGATTTACGCGGGGCGTATGCGAGCTGTTCTTAAAACTCTAATAAGTGCTTAATGACTTAAGCACTTAAGCCCAAATTTCAGATCCATCATCCAAATGTGCCTTAGAACCATAAAGTCTTGAACTTTATCGCTTTGGACGTCTAGAAAGTTCTTAATACATTGCCTTAATCCATTAAGACCCTTCTACTACATGCATGGGACACCTTCAGCCATTGGGACATCATTTTTATCACTTAGGACCCTTCCAAGAGTCTAAAAGGACAGCTCATTTCGTCCAAATCATAACATGCACTAACCTGAGGACTTTTGGGACAAGAATTGTTCCATAAAGCTAGAATGGCTAGATCTATATCATTCAAGCATAAAGTTTGAAGCTTTTTACCTTTTGGAGCTTCTAGGGCACCAAACAACTTTAGATCTACAAGCTTGTTCTCCTTCTCCAACTCCTTGATGCAACACCTTCCTCTCCAACTACTTAAAATACGCTCTATAAGCTCACACACTCAAGGAAATGATTAGGGTTTGGGGAAAACAACTCTAAACAGTGGATGTTGTGGTAAGGGAGGGTTATGAGCTCATAAAGTTGTTTATATAGCACTCAAACCCTAAATATTAGGGTTTCCTTTTTTCATGAGTACGCCCGGTATACACAAGTGTACACCCAGCGTACAGGGTGTGCCTAGTACGCTCAGCGTACCCTTATGCACACGCATTGTACTCCTCCTGATCCCAAAATTGCAACTTATACCTTAGGCTTTTCATGGCTTTACCCTTCCATCCCCAAGGACTATAAATAACATATCTTGGGATGTTACAGACCCTCCTGTCATAACTCAATATATACACATAATAATATAACAGCATAAGTTACAAAGACAGAATGCATATTAACACATATCTTAGTAGAAGAAAATAAGACATTCTGGTCAATAATACGAAAAAGACCCTACGGCCAATAACACGAATAAGACCCTCTGGTCACACATAAAATTACCACACAGATAAGTATAGTGAGAAGACTCACCTGAATTGAAAAACCCTGAAACACTACGACATCATCCCTTTTATGCACTGCTTGCACCCGCAAATCCACTAATCCTAGAACCAGATAAAATCTTAATTAATAGCCTAAAATCCTCAAGTTTTACCCAAGGTCAAACTTGGTCAAAAGTTAATGGTCAATGAAAGTCAAGGTCAACAAGTCAACTTCAGGCTGAGTACGCCCAGCGTACTCAGGTCATACGCATGGCGTACTCACCATCCAGAATCGGGACCTTATACGAGTACGCGCAACGTACCCGAAGGTACGCCCGGTGTACTCGGCCAAAAGGCACTTTTCCATTAAGTGCTTAATCTATTAATTCCTTTCATCCAACACTCAGATCTAGTCCCACGACATCATTCTAAGTCATAAAGTTTCCACCTTTATGACTTTCCGGATCTAGAAAAGGTCCAAAATCCAAAACCTTAACTTATTAATCCATTAAGACATCATGACACTTTCATGGAAGGTATAGAAGGATCAAGATCACATTTTTATGGGTCCTAAAAGCTCCATAACGGATAAAGTTTCCAAATTTATCCATTATAATGCTCCAAACCACCAAGATATAGCCTTTAAGCATCAAATGGGACCAAAAGTGCATCTTTTTCAATTTAATTCATTAAGTCCAAGTCTCCAACATTCAGATCGTAATTACAATGATGTTTAGATGGATAAAGTTTCCAACTTTATCCATAACAAGGTCACAAACTTTCAAGATCTAAACTTTATGCACTAAAATAACCAAAAGCTCATAACACCCAAAAGTAGCTAGATCTAACAAATGCATCATCAAGATTCAAACTTTATACCTCTAAAAGATAGATCAAGGTGAACAAAGTCCAAATCTAGAAGCTCCAATGCAACCAAGACTTCTCCAAGAAGTTCCTTCTTCTCCAAGGTGCACCATGCATACTCCAAAGCACTCAAAAATAGCTTCTTTTAGATCACAAGGCTCAACTAGCGTTAGGGTTTCACGGAAGGGGTGTTGGATGGGTGGAGGCTAGGAATGGGATGGTTTTGGGGGAGTTAAGTAGCTTAAATAGGTTTGAAACCACAAAAATAGGGTTTGTGCACTGATTGTGTACACCTAGCATACTCTTGGTACACATAGTGTACTCAGGATTCCCTTAGTACGCCCAGCATACACCTCCTTGTACACCCTGATGGGTTTTGAGCATAACTACAAAACTTATGTGTTCATGCAACCCTATAATTAAGGATATAGGTTTTCTGGGAAGCACACCCTTGAAACCAACGATACATCAACCCATTATGAAATCGGCGGTAATCTAAGATTCCTCGATTTATTCACCCGAGTTTTAATTTTATGTTCATTGATTTCTTCACCTGAGGTTTGATTTGAGGTTCGTTGTTGGTCTAATTTTGGTTTCAAGTTCGATTTTGGTTTCTGATTTGTTTGGGTTTAAGTTCCATTTTGTTTTGATTTGGTGTTCTTTTGGTTTTTGTTCAAGGTATATCCGGAGCAAAGAAATCAAGTATGGTGAAGGGTAGATTGGAATCGAAGGTCCAGGTGGAATCGATATTACATCCCATGGAACACCGATCAATAGAAAATCGTCAATATTAAGGCCTTTTCCAACGAACAAAACCCAGACCTCGTTCTTTCCCTACCTTCCCATGTCTTTTTTCATGTTTCACTAGCATCTTCCTCTAGGTTTGTACAAATTTGATTTATGGATTTGATTTCTTGATTTGATTTTTGGTTGGAATGAATTTCTAGGTTAGATTTCTGATTTCACTTCTTTGTTTGATTTCCATATTTGATTCTAGGTTTGAATGTGTTTTGATTCATAAGTTATGATCTTTGGGTTTGTATTTTTTTTCTATTTTTGAACATCAATGGGGTGTTTTCCAATTGGGGAGGTGGGGATGTGATGGTGGTGGTGTTTGTGCTGGTGGTGGCGATGGAGGGTGGTGGTGGTGGCGGTGGCGGTGATAGACTGGAATAGGTGGTGATGGTGGTGGGATTGATTCTTTGTTGAGATCAACTAAGCCACTGCTACTCCAGAACATTTAGCCTCCTAAAAGAAACACTACGATGATGCAACAAAAGTTGCTTGCATCATGGTCGCTACAATGGCTCCAGAATTGCATAGGTTCTATGAGGACTATTGGCCTTTTGATATGAAAAATGACCTTATGGAAAAGTATCGCAAGAGATCTCGTCAAGAGAAATATGAGGTGGTCAAAGCTCTCATGGATTGCAAGATGAAAGAGGGAGATTATGTGTGCAACTACGTGTAGAGAATGTAAAGATACATGGAACACCTTGTTAGGCCCAATGTGCAGTTTGACGAGGAGTTGGTCGTTGACATGGTCTTGAACTCCTTGCCAAGTTGTTATGATCGGTTCATATTGTCCTATCATTTGAACAACACAAAAACCACATTATCCCAGCTCTACAACTTGTTGTAGATTGTTGAGTCGCGAATGAAGGGAAAGAATCCAACCCCTTCTACGAATGCTCATGCTCTCACCATTAGGTAAAGCAAAGGGAAGAAGAGAAAATTTGCTCCTAAAGGTAACTAGAAGAACAAGGCTCATGTTGGGTCTTCGAGCAATGGGCCAAAGGAGAAGCGAAACTCATAACTTTTAGTTGTTAATGACCCTAAAGAGGCCACTTGTTACTATTGCAATGACAAGGGCCATTAGAAGAGGAGTTGCCCCAAGTATCTGCAGGACATCAAGGATGTCAAGGTGAAACAGTGTCAGCAAGTATATACATTATTGAAACTAATAACTCACGATCTACTTGTTCTTGGGTCCTTGATACAGGATGTGGTTTTCACATTTGTTATGAATTGAAAGGGCTAAGAGAAAGTGAAGAGGTGGAACATGGGAGAATGAATCTAATCATGGGGATTAAGCAATCTTCTCATGTTACCAAAATTGGGGCTTATCATCTTATACTTAGTAGTGAAGTTCGTTTAGATTTGACAGATTTTTGCTATTCATCAGAAATGATGTGAAACATTATTTCATTTCATGCATTGTTCAGACAAGGTTTTTTTTATTCGTTTAATGATTTGACTGGTTCAATTTTGGTTTACAAAATGGTGTTTTTATATTTGAAGATTTACCTTGTAATGGCGTGTATGAAACCATGACTTTTCTTGATATCTTAGTTAATAGTGTATTTCACATTGATTCGTCTAATGGTTTAGACAAGGGATGCTTGTGGCATTTTCGTCTAGGGCACATTAACAAGAAACGCATTGCAGAACTCCAAAAGGATGGATTCTTCGAATCATTTGACCTAAGGCCAAATGGTGAATGTGAATCTTGTCATTTGGGTAAGATGAGAAAATCACCTTTCAATGGATCATGTGAAAGAGGTGAAGGTTAGTTGGAACTCATACACACAGATGTGTGTGGACCCTCCAGATCCACCACAAGAGACGCTAGTCGATTTTATGTTACATTTACGGATGATTATAGTAGATATGGTTAGATTTACTTAATCAAACATAAATTAGAGACCTTTGAAAAGCTCAAGGAGTTTAAACATGAAGTCGAGAATCAATTGAGCAGAAAGATAAAGATGTTCCGATTTGATAGAGTGGGAGAGTATCTTAGTATCGATTTCCACGAAGACCACAAGGAATGTGGAATAATTTCACAATCGACTCCTCCTAGGACACCACAACTTAATGGTGTGGCTGAGAAGTGCAATCAGACCTTGTTGGACATGGTTTGTTCCATGATAAGTCGAGTCACTCTTCCCATTCCTTTTGGGGGTATGCCTTAGAGACTACCATCCATATCCTCAATCTCGTCCCTACTAAAAAGGTTTCCAAAACACCTCACGAGATGTGGACAAGGAAAGTTCCCTCATTAGCACATATCAAAGTGTGGATTGTGAAGTTTTCGTTAGACGAGAGACTCATGAAAATCTAGAAGCAAGAAGTAAGAGGTGTATTTTCATTGACTATCCACAAAAGTCTTTTGGATATCTGATCTACAGGACTAGTGAAAACGTGGTCTTTGTAGTACAAAGAGGAGTTTTTCACGAGTGAGAGATCATATGCAAAGAGGACGGTGGTAACATAATTCATCTTGAAGAAATTCAAGAGTCAACCAATGAAGGAACCTTAAAAGACACTAGCACTCAACCAGAGGAAGAAATTCCAGTTGAGCCAGTTAACAATTCATTACATCTTCGTCGCTCCAGTAAAGTTAGCATGCCACATGAGTTTTATGGTTTCCATATAACTACAAATGGTGATACATTTATCAGTGATCGTACACTAGTAAATTTGGAAGAACCAGCTAACTACAAGGAAGCAATGGCAGGCCCTGAGGCTGCTAAGTGGAAAGAGGCAATGGACAGCAAGATTAAGTCTATGTATGACAACCAAGTTTGGAATTCGGTTGATCATGAACCTAGTCGAAAGACAGTTGGTTGCAAGTGGATCTTCAAGAAGAAGACCGACATTGATGGTAATGTGCACACATTCAAAGCATGACTAGTTGCGAAGGGCTTTACTCAAAACCCAGGGATTGACTATGATGAGACCTTCTCACTAGTGGCTTAGATAAAGCCTATTAGGATAATGCTCGTCATAGCTACTTTTCATGATTATAAAATTTGGTAAATAGATGTCAAAACCGCTTTCTTTAATGGGAAGTTGGTTTAAAATTTTTACATGAGTCAACCAGAGGGTTTTTTTTTGATGAAAAGTTTCCTAATGGAATGTGTAACATTGAGAAGTCCATTTATGGATTGAAACAAGTGTCTCGCAGCTGGAATCTATGCTTTCATGAAAAACTCAAAGAATTTGGTTTTTCTAGAAGTGAAGATAAGCCATATGTGTATGTCAAAGCTAGTGGGAGTATAGTAACTTTTCTAGTATTGTATGTTGATGACATACTACTTATTGGAAACGACGTTCACACCTTGCAAGAAGTGAAATCTTGGCTTGCAAAGTGTTTCGCTATGAAGGATCTAGGAGAGGCGCCCTATATTATCGGGATAAGAATTTTGAGAGACAGAAAGAAAAGACTAATTGGACTTAGTCAAAGTACATACTTGGACAAGGTACTAAAATGATTTAGTATGGAAAATTCCAAGAAATGAGAGCTACCTATTCAAAGCAATGTCAAATTAAGTAAGACTCAAAGCCCAATGATGAGAAAATAGTTGATAAGATTCGAGTCCCTTATGCTTCGGCTGTAGGATTGATCATGTATGTTGTGACATGTACTCGCCCTGATGTGTCCTTTTCTTCAAGCATGGTCAGTTGCTATCAAGGAAATCCTAGCAGAGCTCATTAGATAGCAGTAAAGAACATTCTCAAGTATCTACGAAGGAAAAAGGATATGATTCTAGTCTTTGGAGGAAGTGATATGTTGATAGTGACTAGGTATAGTAACGCCAACTTTCAGATGGATAGAGACAAATTTCCATCTCAGTAGGGCTGGTATTTCTATTAAATGGAGGAGTAGTTACTTGGGAAAGTTCCAAGCAAGATACAGTGGCTGATTCTACATGCGAATCAGAGTGCATAGCATCAAGTGAAGCATCAAAGGAATCACCTTGGTTAAGGAACTTCATCGGAGATCTTGGAGTAGTTCCAACCATTCAAGCACCGATGGAACTTTTCTACGATAATGAAGGTGTGGTTGCTTTGAATAAAGAACCGAGAGACCATGGCAAGTCAAGACATATCGACAGAAAATACCATTATATCATACATAGAGTAGAAGAAGGTCACATCATTGTGAAGAGGTATCATCAGAAGAGAATCATGTAGGTCCTTTGAAAAAGGCTCTGAGTAGGGTCAAGCACAATCAGCATGCTAGAAGCATTGGCTTAATAGATGATATTAGTTTTAGTAGTTAGATGATTAGTTTTGAAACTTGTAACAAAATAAATGTAATTGATTTCTGATGATTAAATAACAACTATTATTTATAAGTTTGTTACTGCCTTTGTCAATTATTTATTCTTGTGTCTTGTTTTACATGTTTTACTTCCCGAATAATTTAATTATTCAAATTCCACAGTCGTTCATACTTTGGAAAGTAAGTGGTGAATTAAGACTGTCATGAATTCGATTGTAGATTGTCTAATGAGTTAGACATATCAATGGTGTTGCTACAATATTCATGAGTACTTAGAAATGGGGATTTAAGTATTAGATAAACCCACGCTCATAGAATCACATCATGGGTTATATCACAAGTAATTATGAGACGATAATATATTATATTCTTAAAACAAAGATATATGAGTTGTAATTTACAATTCGGTTGTGTGTTGGCGTTGTGAAAATGCATCAGTAACATGATGTTATAAAACACAGTGTCATGCATGATTTGGTGAGTAAAGGATACAAGCATATGAGTCAAATTTTATCTTTTCCTTTTTTTCTAACGGGAAAAGAGATATCTTTGGGCCCCTCGATGATTTGGTGTTGACTTATGGTGTTGGGCCCAGCCAGGACTCAATTGATGTGTTCAATTGAAGTCTTATGTCATCATCACAAATCAGGAAACAAAACTTGGACAATGAGATTGATTTTAATTCATGTCTCATGTCCGTACTATATCTAGAAGAACGTAGGGATATTTGATCACTTATCTTAGGACCGATGTCTGTTTAGAGTTTGGCAGTTGCTATGGAAGTACTTTTTGTTGTCTAGTTCAAAAATTAAATTGGTAATTGCAGTTATAGACTTATCCAAGTGGGATACTATTGGATTAGGTGTCTAAGACAATAACTGAATTAGTATATACTTGATTATTATAAAAGTCCTTTTGGGTTGCCTTCAAACCTAGTAATTGAATAGGATGATTTTTAGAGAGAGAGAGAGAGAGAGAGAAAGAAAGAAAGAGAGTGGTTTATTGGTTTATTATATTGTTAATAAATAGCAATAAATAAATTTGTTAATATATTATGGAAATAATATATTAATTAGAAATGGTAATATTTAATTAAGAATTGATCAGAAATTAATTAGAATTAATTTCGCGATTAATTGGGTTAACTAAAATTGCAGGGACTGTTTGGTTATTTATTGAAAGTTGAAGCAGGAAGACTCTAAAATCCCCGTGGGATGGGGCGGATGAAAATTGGGTATGAATCACCTAGAATTTTTTTCCGAGGGGTTGGGATGAGGAGATAAGGCGGCTTGATTATTATATTAAATAATCTAGGCCTTATCCCCAAAACCCTAGCTTTGGCCCCAAGTTTCCTTCAGCTATATAAAAGGTCTCATAGTCTTCAAAATTTAGTGAATCATTTATTCTCTATAGATGGCTTAAATTTTACTCACCTCTCTCCTATGTCTTCAAGACTCCTGGTTACTAGGGTTGGGTGTGAACCATTTGAGGCACAACACTTGTGGTGCTTGCTTCCAAAATCTTTGAAGAAGGTTTTAGATGTGTTTAAAATAACAAATCAAGAGGTATGTAAACTTCCTTATGTATTCTGATTTCATTAGGATCTTTGTAGTTTGATAGTTCATAGTATGTTGCCTTAATATGAAATACATAGATCTTACAGGTTGCATGTGCCCTAATACGATTAATTGTTAATTGTTTTTCCTCTTAGAGCATTGTGTTGTAACCTACGTTTTCCATCAAGACCATGGGGGTAACACATGGCATTTGTATGAAATACCATGATGGGCAACCCATGGCATTTGTATGAAAGACCCTGGGGGTAGCCCCTACACTTGGATTGTAAGACCTTGGGGGTAGCCCATGGCAACTGTATGTATGGTGTGTGGTATTTTAGGGAATTCACTAAGTTTTGTGCTTACATCTTTATTTTTATGTTTCAGGTACTTATGGTTCCAAGGGAAAGAGCTCGACGTGATTGCATCGCATCCCCTAATGTTCCGGATTTTATGATATGATTTGTACTCTGATAACTATTTTATATATTTCACACTTTGATGGGTTTTGGAATGAATGAATGATGGTTTGATTGAATTAAAAACAAAACAAAAAAATTACATGTAGTATTTTGGGGGAGTTACAATGATGTTTTCCATATTTGGTACACTTTACTTCTCCCAATTTAGTGTTGCTAAGGTACTGCCAAATTTTCTTGTTGGATCCCAAAGACCCTCCTTGTTTTCTTTTTTCCATGTGTGCTTGTCTTTCTTTCTCCATGTTTTTAATCATGTCTTCTATATCACGGTTGGATATAATAGCAAAATCAGTTATGGTTACATGTTTGACTTCTATGGAGTATATATTTTTTGGGTAATACAACCACATAATGACTAATCTTCTCAAGATCAAGATCGACGCAATCTTTAGCTTTTAGGCATCCCACAAGTTCATTCCAATTCCATTGATACATTTTCTCATTTCCAATGGTGCTATGTATGGTATCATAAATCCATTATGGTCTTGAAATTATAGAATAATGGAAACAACAACCCTAGTCTCTATACTTTCTCGGGGTTCCACTGCAACCTCGGGCTTTACACAATCGATTGTATTATATATATATATATATATATATATATATATATATATATATATATATATATATATCACCAAAAACATAAAAAAATAGATTCTCTACCTATGAACGGAAGGATATCCATTACCAAGAGTTAAGAATAACAGGTTCTTTATTTCCCAAAAGAGAACTCATAACGCCAATCAACAAATTCGCTCTTGGATATGTTTTTTCAACTCAAATTAGAAACAATAAGAATTAGGTTGGGTCCTTCCTCTTGATCTTCTCTCGGACTTCAAATCAGGCATTCTACCAAACAAGTGATTCACCCTTCAAAAGTTGAGAGATGAATCCCACTTTTTTCTCATTTCACTCTCTAACATCAAGCACTTGCTCAATTTCCCTTGACCACCGTATAGTATTAACCATAACCACGTCCAAACTCCTTTTGTATTCTTTTGGTTAACATGCCAAAAAGGATTTAAAAGTGCACCCCTTCTTGGACATAGAAGTCAAAAGGGGTTTCCATATAAGAACTTCATGATTAGGTAACACTATAGGTAAATATATGTCTTGTAGGGTTTTCTAATTTGATTTGGAACGAATTTCCTAATCGTTTATCTAAAATCTGATGCATTTCTTCTTTGTTTCTCTCTTGCTTATCATCAATAATATTTTTCATCGCTTCCAACTTAAGTACTTGAGGTTTTGAATTGGCACCAAAATTTCCATTATCGATGTTTTGCAATGATCGACTTTCACATGTGATGATAGGTTTAAACCTTTGTCATTACATCGTAATATGTATATGCTTCTTATTCTCACCATTTTCTATAAAAATTCACAACTATGTAATCCTTAATCTAACTCATAGCATAGAAATTTTGTATTTAAAGCGTGTCTAACATATATTAGAATGGAAATCTCTAGGCATGCATCTCGACATATCATAAAAACTAAACATATAAAACCTAATCGTCACTATGAGTTGTACTAACATACTAAAGTTGTCATTCCTTCGTATTCTCTCACAGTTTAAGCCCAGGTGCAAGTCACTACCTCGTTCTCTCAAACTATAACTCTAATTATATATATATATATATATATATATATATATATATATATATATATATATATATATATATATATATAGGCTTAGGTTATAGTGTTCTAACTAATTATTGTGTGGATGTAGGAATGACTGTAGACCAATCATTTTATTTATTTTAAGAAAGTCGTTTATCCATATTATTAAATTAAAAATAAAAAGAATAATACCATTTAATTAAAAGAATGGTAAATATGTATATTTCCATTACTTGCAAATTAGGAAACACAAATTTAAATAGAGAATTTTTAAATTTTAAGGGATTTTTTATTATCTTAATTTTGAATTCTAATTTTTTTAATTGATTCAATTTTAATTTTGTTAGGATGTTATTTTGTTGAAATGATGTTATATGAGATTGTTTTGTCAAAATGTTATTCTATTAGAATAGTATTGAAAAATAACAAAATTTTGAACATGTAGTAGAATAATAAAAACATTCTTATATATTCATACACATCCGAACTTAAATACAAATTCATAAATATTCTTACAGACTATTAGTCTGATACATTTTACTATAACAGAATGTCATCAAAATGAATAAAATTCTTAAGAATAGCATTCCCAAATATATATAATTATTGAACAAATGCTTATGAAAATGTAATGTATTATCATAAGAATGTAACTAGTTATTGAACTCGATTCCAAGTCTTTCTCTTGTATGATCAATATTTGATTCCTTCTTCAATCCCTTTTGGGAAGAACAAGCAGATACAATTTCCCTAAAAATTATAATAAACTTCTATTCTTTTAGAATTTTATAATATGATAAACAATTCCGCTAATTTATTCTGAAAGAATTATGCCTTTGGGCCAGCCTATTTAACCACTTGATATCCTTCTACAGAAAGGTCTATTATTGTTTGGTTACATACATGGTTCACATATCCAATAGTCAAATAAACATAAAACACTGATCTTACTCAAATTCTGCATATTATTTAAAAAAATGTAAGATAAAAATCAAAGGGAGAAAAAGGGAAAGCAACATCCATTTCCAAAAAAGTGGGAGAAAAAAATCGATTTTAGAAGCATAAATCAATTGTAGAATTATAAATCATGTTTAAGAATGTAATTCATTAAAACCAAGATCGAGTGCCAAATCAACAATTAATTCAAGAATCGAAGAAGCACTTGCGTCGGAGAATTATCAATTTGATGGTTTTATGATACAAAATTGGTACATGTTTAAGTCTTCGCCCCTTTTGAAAAAAAATATATCCCTCCATTCGCTATCATCACCTATAGTTACAAAACATTACGATGCTTAAATTATCAATTTGATAAAGATAAACTCGATGAGACCAAAACATAAATAGTTGGTAGGAAGAAGTAAAAAATTTTTGGTAATAGTTGATTGTATGTTTATTAAATCAAGACAAAACTACAAAAATGGTCCATGTGGTATGCATTTTTTCTGAGGTTTAGTCCAAACCTCGATTTTTTGGCTTCGTGGTCCTTTTGAGCTAGTTTCATTGCAGATTTGGTTCCTCAGTAAACTGAAATGACTGTAATACCCTTGGGGTATTTAATTTCTATATTCTTTCATTTTTTAAATCTAATACCTTTTTATTTATTTAAACGATTAAAAATAGTAGGACTCTCTCTCTCACACACACACATACACACTCGTATATCTAGGTTTGTCTTTCAAGACCTCAGAAAAATCTAATGAACATGAATACACAGTCAAGAACATATGTATCTTCATTAACATATACAGACATCAGATTTTCTGTTTTTTTTTTTTTTTGTAAAACACATATACTCCTCAGATTTTCTAGACTTCTTCGTCAAAACACACATAAGCTTATGGACATAGATACTCAAGAAAAACACACATTAGATTTCTAAACACATACACACGCTTATAAACATATATACACAAGAACAACACACATCAAGGGAGTTTTCCAGATCTGTGCTAGGAGTCGTCGGCCATCTTCATCAATAATCCTCAATTTTCTGACGAGAAGGGTTTCCAAATCTGCAAATGAGATCTTCAGCTCCATCTTCGTCGCCGCTACCACCACCACCAGAGACAATGAACCTTAAGCTCGTTACCGCTACCATAACTGCAAACAACATCCTTTTTATCTAAAAACAAGATCCTCGGGGAAGACGAACCAAGATATGAAGATTTAGGGTTTTATTGGATGCAAAATGTAACGCCCCAATTCTCAAGTATGGATTTAAATAAAAGGTTCTTTGGTTTAAGTCCTACTCAACGAGTTGGTTACCCTACTCGTCGAGTAGCAGCGGGGTGAGATCGCGTGTTAAGTGACCTACTCGCCGAGTCCAAGGAGGGACTTGACGAGTAAGAGCTAGTAGAAGAAACCCTAAATCTCGGGGTTTTTCACCCTATTTAAGGAAGCCTCAGCCTCCTTACAGTCTTTGAGAGCTCAGTGAAACCCTAATTCGTGTGGTACTCCTTGTGGTGTGTGTTAGACCTTGGAAAGAAGATTTTCTTGGAGGGAAGAGCTTAAAGAGCAAAGGAGTTAAGGCAAGGAAGGTGTGGGAACAGATCTTACCTCATCTAGCATCTTTTGGAGGTATCAGGTTGCAATCTTTACTCCCTTTTTCTTCTAGATCTCTTCGTGGTTCAGTTCTAGGGTTTTATGGATTTTTGGGAGTCACATTAGTGAGCTATGGGCTAGATCTGAAGTTGTAACTTCATATCTAGACCCTTCTCAAGTTCTAGAATCATAAAATTTATGTTTTGGTCGTGGTTGAGGCCCTCATTGGGCATGAAACCCCATTAAGAGCTTAGATTTTGCATTAAGAGCCTTGTTAGTCATGTATGCACGTAAAGTTTGCAAATTTACGTGAAAAGCATGTCCTAGTGTCACACCCCAAAACTGAGAACGGCGGAATACGTTCTGGGGTGGAGGACGTCATGTACAGTATCATAACAATGCATAATAGTAAGAACAAGCAACAACATCCATTGCATTATTATAGTAATTGTAATACAAGCGTGTTCTGTACAGTTTGTTAGACACCAAAAAGTATAATCAAAATAAAGAGGAGTCTTGTATGTGCTCCGTCTTCTCAAAAGCTGCATATGTACCTGTCTACTGATAACCTGAGAATACAAGTTATTTTGAAAACGAGTATCAGCATAAAGCTGGTGAGTTCATAAGCATTTAGTGTCATTGCTTGTATAGAAGTGTTTTCAATCGTGTAATATAAAAGTTGTTATCAAGTTTGAAAATAGTATGAATTTCTAGAAAATCCTATATTTTCCAGTAACAGTAGTCTTCTGCCGCCAAGACTTGGTTACTTGTAGGTTTGATCCTTTGAGTGTGTAAAAGTTTTCCCAATGAGACTCTCAGTTATAAAAATATACTTTTAAACTTCATTCATGTAAAGTATGTGACATCCCCAAAATCACGGCCAGAAAAGACCGGTTTGTTTATGCTTTATTTAAAAATCAGAGTTACCTTTTAAATGAAAGTGTTGCGGAATTTGTCCCAAAACAAGATATGATAAAGATTTATCAAAAGCATTTCCATAGAAATGTATTTCATTAAAAGACTTGGGATGTCATGTTCGTACAGATCAAAAGCATAAACAGTACAATATAAGCCTTACTACATTATTTCATATCTACAGGCCTATATCCGTAATCCCTCGTCCAAAACATCACATCTATGCTCATGCGCCACTACCTGTAATACATAAAACTGAGTGGGTCAGGCTTGGGAGCCTGGTGAGCACATAGGGTTTTCAACCCACAATAAATAAGTTTATTAATTTCATCAATCAACAATAACCCGATTACCCGTTCCCGTTATCCTCACTTTACGTCCCTAAACACCTATCATAAGGGACCTAGCCTAAGGATCATCATCGGGACGGACACTACTGCTAAGGGGATTCCTCAGCAATAAATGTCCTAAAGGCAACCATGTGGGGGATGGAGTACACCGGTGAACACATCGTTCATAAACACCTACAAGTTGCGAGCCTGCTAGTGTTCCACTGGACTGTCTAGAAGAGTCCGTGGTCGTCATCCATACTCCGCTAGATGACAGAAACAACAACATCAACATCGAGGCCTCTCATCATTTTATCACACATCAGCTATTACATCTACCCATGTTTTACCCCAACATTTTCGTAGATATAAAATACATATACAGTTTAAATCATTGAAAACATGTATAACAATGTTCATCCAGCATAGATAGCAAGTATTCAGATAATATGCACGCATAGCACGTAATTTATATAAAATACTTCATATCTATGTGTAAGCTGAAAGTAACTATGCACTCACCTGGTTAGGTGGTGACTCAGCACTCGGACAGCGCTTCGATACTCTCAAAACGATATTCCTTCGATAAAACCTAGTATCGATACCACTAGGGTTTAGTTTAACGATAACCGCGACAAATTAATTAGTCCGAGTATTATTAAGTGTTAATAATACTCGATATAACTCATAATAATAGCCCAAATAATTATTTTAAGGACCTAATAACATTCCTATAATTATTTGAAAGCTATATTAAAAATTGCGTAAGCGTAGCACACTTACAGCGAATTTTATCGAGAACCGGGACTTGATTGGAGCAACGTTTCGAAACCGAAAAACTCCTTTTTCTCGGGACTCCGGGAGCCTCGGGGCTTCCCTAGGGTGCTAAGGGGCTTAACTAGGGTTTAGAGGTGTTTTGGGGTTGTAGAGAGAGAAAGAAGTTAGAGAGAGAGTGAAGAAAGGTGTGAAAAATGAAGGAAAATCGACCCCTTTTTATAGCCCTGCGAGGCCTCGGTACGCTGGGCGTACCTCGGACCTACGCGGGGCGTAGTCATCGGATAAGGGTGCCACCTCGGTCCAGCTGGCTTGCACTCCGGAAGAGATAAGGGCGAGGGTACGCGGGGCGTACTGGCTTCAGACGCGGAGCGTACAGCGAGGGCAGGTGTCATCATCCGAAGCGCGTTCCTTCATCAGCGATGGGCGGCCCAGATGCAGCCACGTCATCAGCCTCGCAACAGACTTCGCATTTTCATACTTCAACTTTAAAAATTCGTAACTTTCGCGTACGACCTCCGTTTTCAATGTTCTTTATATCCACGCGAAGGTGGGAGCGTACTCTACAACTTTCGTTTAGACTCCGTCGGCTAATTTTGGCTCGATTTTAAATTTTATATTATTAACGGGCCGGGACACGATTGGTCCGTTAAATCCTCATAACTTCTTCATCCGACATCCGTTTTCACCCATCTTTTTCTCGTTACGCTACCCTTAACGAGATCTTCGATTCTCGTTCAGGTCGTGTCGGCTAAAAACCGCTCGAGCTAATATTTGAATTTCGGGCTGTACACTGCTATTCCGAAACTTCGAAAAATCATAACTTCTTCATACGAAGTCAGATTTGGGCGTTCTTTTTATCGATGTTCTTATTTTAACATATTCTACGACTTTCGTTTAGATCGCTAAGGCTAAATCTTGCTCTATCATAAATTCACTATTTACGCTTCCCGGTGTCGTGCCGGTTTTACCGTAAAACTTCGACGGGTCATAACTTCTTCGTTATAACTCGGATTTCGGCATTCTTTATATGTACGGAAACCTTGAGACATATTCTACAACTTTATGTAGAGATATCGGGATTATCTTATACTTTAATTTTGACGCTTATTTTTATTATTTATTAATTATACATTTATAATTAAATTATAAGCACATAAATACACATAATTCACATAATACTCAAATATTTCATCTTTATTACTTCAAAAAGAGTTACAAGAGTTGACCTAGACTATTACATTGACAAAAATGCTTAGCCCTGAAACCCGAGCGTTACAAGTAAATGGGAAGATATTGTTTTATTCTAGCAGTGTTACTGTTGGCTGAAGGGAAAAATAAACTGCAAACTCTAGGTAGTGATGAGTATATAATACACCTCCGGGAGTTTGTTTTACGTTTATTTCTTAATTTGTTAATTTAGGGATCCGAATGTGAATTCATATGTAACCATGCGGATAGGCGATCAAATGTCTAATGACCCTCTAGGTCACACGTAGTGTGGTAACATTGTGTCATCCCTGGGCCTAGTCGGCTCGGACTGTAGCTAGCAGTCGGGATATGGGAGTGTCTGTCATGTATAGATCTATACACGTAGAGCCCGCTCTCCCTCCAGGAGACTATGGTTACACGGCGAAGGCGCAGTAAAGTACCGTATAGAGGAATAGTGTGTCACATTCTGTTTTAGTATATTCTCTTGTATTAGTGTATAGTGTACTTCTCGGTATCATGTATTTAGTGTCCTCTTGTATAGTATATAGTATTCTTCTTATATAGTACTTAACATGTAGAGACTCATAACAGTACTAACTATGGTAAGTATCATAGTAATGGTAGTAAGGAGCGATAAACCTTAACTATACCTATTATAGTTAAATAGCATGTTGTAGTCTATCTTTGATACACGAAGGTATTGAACTGAGTGAAGACGTTCATATCCAACACAAATATATACAATATATAACTAAGAATTTAACGACAGTCGGACAGATAACAATATACCCTAAGACCACAATCAAACAAGAACAGGAAATAAGGCGAGCTATCAGTCCTAAGTCTTTCAAGTCTTACTTATATAAATATATTGGTGTAGATATAGTTTGGGAACATAATAAGTTTAAAAAGAGTTTGGAAATAGTTTTTATAACAATTTAACACGAAAAATGAGTTTGATAAACATTTAAAGCGGTTTTGATGGCAAAGCGGTTAAAAGTATAGAAATCCTTTTTGATTTCAAGTTACAAATCACATGTGATTGATACTATTATTTGTTGGATTCAACTTGTATTCCCCCCCTCCCCCCATAAAAGCATTTAAAAACATTTGAAAGGTTAATTAAGGGGGTATGAACTCACCTGCAGTGAGTGGAGTGAATGAAAATGCCCGGTAGGATGCTAGGTGTCAAGTGAGGACTTGAACACACACATGGATCCTATGAAATATGTAGTGACACATAATGGTGTCTAATTAGTCATTTATTCACCAATTAAGTAAGTAAAGACCCTCTAATGCATGGAAACACCTTGTTTCAAGTGCTAGAAGTGTTAAGGGTTGCATCTAAGGAGAGTATGGTCTCACTTTGGAGTTTACTCCTCAATTGGTAGTACCTAGAGGTGTTTACGGTTTTTGAACCATATCCCCCATGAGTTTACGGCCGCAAACTCATGGGAGTGGTGTATTTGTGTGCTTTAAGGCTACATGCTTCACAAAGAAAGGTTCTAAGGTTGATTCAAGGGCTTAGGAAGTGGTTAGGGCATGAATTGCCCACTTTTGGAGTTTACGGTCCTTGGACCATTCTTGGGGAGTTTACTACCGTAAACCCATGAGTTTACAGCAGTAAACTCATGGTTACTCCATCCACTTCGATTTTTGGGGTTCATTGATCATTCAAGCAAGTTCCTAGTCCATGAGTCATGCTAGAGAGGGAGTTAGGGCATCAAAACACCCTTTTTGGGGTGTTTATGGTTTTGGGAGATCCCCAAACCGTAAACACTTATTCTTGGGGTTTATTCCATAAATTTCAAGCATACTAAGAAGATAACTAGATAGGAGGAGTATACTTACTTATACGAAGCTTGTAAGAGGGTTTTAGGACCCAAAAACACTAGTGTGTTCTTGGTGATTTGAAGATGCTTGAAGATCTAAGTAAAAATCAAGATCCATGGATGAAAAATGATGTATAAAAACTAGATTTAGTGTTGAATGGACGAATTTAGAGAAGGAAACTTACATTTTTGGTGGATTTGAAGAAGTGAACTTATGATACTTGAGAGAAAAGCCTTGTGTTCTTGAGATGGGAAATGGAAAAATGAGGACAAGGGGAGTAAACTCATGTTATATGCATGAATCTTGCGGAAGAGGGTGTTTACGGCCCAAACACCTCATGTTTGGCCGTAAACACCTAGCTAAGGTGTGGGTTGTTCGGTTTGTTACTCCTCACTATTAACGACACTTCCTATTATTTAATCGCTTCACGATAATAAAAAATAAAACACCAAATGGACTTAAATCCGGCCAAAAAGGTATTAAAATATCTTTGACTAATATTTGAAGTGTTTGGATGTGGAAATTATACAAATGAAAATTTCGGGTTGTCACTGATGGGTTTTGAGCATTCTAACACTTCCTAAGTGTACATGCAACCCTAATAACCTTGGATCTATGTTTGTCTAATTATCATGCAAAGTTGAATTTCCAAGGTTATATTCCTATCTAGCATTCATGGGGAACAATTTTAACTTGAATCATAGATAGAATAACTTACCTTGTTGTTGCTTGTGTTCCTTGAAACCTTGTGAGCCTAGCACCCCAAGTGTGATGCCTCAAATGCTTCACACAACACCAAATGCTCTTGGAAAGACTCTTGAGATAACACACACTTCTCAAAATCGGCCAAGCCCTCTAGTTTCTTAGTGTTCAACTTGTGTCGCCAATTTTGTGGAGAATGGGACTCTTATATAGTGTTGGCACATCTAGGGTTACACCATGTAAACCCTAATGTGTCATGACTCTTCATTTCCATGACCCATGGGTTTGTAACTCCCATGGAGCATCCATGGAGCATCCTATGGGTAGAACCCAACTTGATAATCCATGGAGCCTCTTAGCCCACTATACAAGATATGGATGATTTACATAATCAACCCATATATTTAATTAGTTATCCTTTGATCACTTAATTAATTCCAAATTAATTCTTTGACCAACTAATTAAATAATATTATTAATATATTAGAACTTATAATATATTAATAATCTCCAAGTGTTATTTCTCTCATTTAGTCTATCCAATTGCATGGTGCCATGCAACCCAAATGGACCATGCCGGGTCGGGTCAAGTACAAGCCCGAAATAGTTATGGACTTAGACACCTTATCCAACAGTCTCCCACTTGGATAAGTCTAATAACTATATCTCTAGTACTTTAGGAACCGACCGGCAATCGTAGCTCTTTCAAGGTCTCTCGGAACTGAGAAGATGATGATACGCCATTTAAGATAAGTGATCATATAATCCTCTGTTCTAGATATCAGCCGGACAAATACATGGAACATTGTCTTGCTTATTGTCCAGCATTTGTTTCCCGATTTCCGATTTGTTTGACATAGAACTTAATTGAACACATCAACTTAGTTCTGACCGGGCCCGGTACATGGGTCAAAACAAAATCATCGAGGGGCCCAGATATCAGCTTCTAATCCAAGAAGGAACAGATAAACTTCGACTCATATGTTTGTTCTACCACTCATTGAATTACACACAAAAGTACGTTTTATAACATCGAGTTACCAATGTGGTTTCGTACAGTCAATGCATAACCAACTTGTAAGTAACAAATCATATCTCTAGGTTTGAAGACTTATATGATATTACCGTCTCACGATCACTCGAGATAGAATTCCATGAAGTGATTCCAGTGAGCGTGGGTTGAGTCCAATGCTCAGAACTTATGAGCACTCATGATTGTTGTAGCCTTGTCCAAGACCTCTACAACCAAACATGACAGTCTTGATTCATATCTACTTCCAACATATGACCGACTGTGGAGGTTTGAATAATATGTTATACCAAACAAAATTATTCTGGAAGTCAAAAACATGCAAAAGAAATATAGTAAACGATTGACAAGAGATAGCAACACTTTACTCATAAATAAAACATCTTTTATTCATCATCTAATGTCAATTACACTTTACAAATTTCGAGATTATCTAACTACTAAATCTAATATCATCCTTCAGCCCTATGCTCCGAGCATGCTGAAGATGCTTAACCCGAGTCAATCCCTTTGTGAGGGGATCTGCCGGATTCTCATCTGATGATACCCTCTTTGCCACGAGGTGTCCTTCTTCGATCCAATGTCTAATGAAATGGTATTTTCTGTCGATGTGTCTGGATCTCCCATGATCCTTTGGTTCCTTGGCTAAGGCAACAGCACTTTCACTATCACAGAAAATTTCCATTGGCTCTTTAATAGCTTGTACAACTCCAAGGTCTCCAATGAAGTTCTTCAGCCATATCGCCTCCTTTGCTGCCTCGCTAGCTGCAATATACTCTGATTCACAAGTAGAATCTGCCACTGTCTCTTGCTTGGAACTCTTCCAAGAAATTGCTCCTCCGTTTAGGGTAAAGACCCAGCCCGACTGAGAGCGGAAATTATCCCTATCAGTCTGGAAGCTAGCATCACTATACCCTACAACTCTCAAGTCATCACTCCCACCGAGGGTAAGAACCCAGTCCTTAGTCCTCCGTAGTTACTTGAGGATATTCTTCACCGCAGTCCAGTGTGCCTTGCCAGGGTTCACCTGATACCTGCTAACCATGCTCAAGGCAAAAGCTACATCGGGTCGAGTACACGTCATAGCATACATGATCGATCCTACGGCCGAAGCATAAGGTGTTCGACTCATTTCTGCTATCTCAGCCTCAGTGCTAGGGCTTTGTGTCTTACTCAATCTGGTGTTACTCTGGATGGGTAACTCTCCTTTCTTGGAATCCTGCATGCTGAATCTCTTCAGCACCTTATCCAAGTAGGTACTCTGACTAAGTCCAATTAGTCTTTTACTCCGATCTCTCAAGATCCTTATCCCTAAAATATAGGCAGCTTCACCAAGGTCCTTCATAGCGAAACACTTCCCAAGCCAGGACTTTACTTCCTGCAGGGTTGGAATGTCGTTTCCTATGAGTAGTATGTCATCCACATACAATACCAAAAAGCTAACTATACTCCCACTAGCCTTGACATACACACAAGATTCATCTTCACTCCTAGAAAAGCCAAATTCCTTGACCTTTTCATCAAAGCAAAGATTCCATCTGCGAGGTGCTTGCTTCAATCCATAAATGGATTTCTCAAGCTTACACACTCTATTAGGGTACTCGTTGCTGACAAAACCCTCTGGCTGACTCATGTAAACATCTTCAGCCAACTTTCCATTAAGGAAAGCGGTTTTGACATCCATCTGCCATATTTCATAATCATGAAATGCAGCTATGGCTAACAGAACCCGAATAGACTTAATCTTGGCTACTGGAGAAAAGGTCTCATCATAATCCACTCCAGGAATTTGAGAGAAGCCCTTTGCAACCAGTCTAGCCTTATAAGTGTGTACTTTACCATCCATGTCGGTCTTCTTCTTGAAGACCCATTTTCACCCTACTGTCTTACGACCTGGTACATTTTCAACCAAGTTCCAAACTTGATTATCATACATGGATTGTATCTCGCTATCCATAGCCTCTTTCCATTTAGCAGACTCGGGGCCTGCCATGGCTTCCTCGTAGCTGTTAGGGTCATCTTGACTTACTAGTGTTTCATCACTAATAAGTGTCTCACCTTCTATAGTAATATGGAATCCATAGTAATGTTCAGGTGCACTCCTAACTCTCGTGGAACGTCTCAGAGGTACAGATTTGTCAATTAACTC
The DNA here is from genome assembly GCF_051521515.1 of Lactuca serriola. Classification (NCBI taxonomy): domain Eukaryota; kingdom Viridiplantae; phylum Streptophyta; class Magnoliopsida; order Asterales; family Asteraceae; genus Lactuca; species Lactuca serriola. Next base: position 32,251,123 of record NC_136415.1, read on the forward strand.
AACAGGAGTTTCCTCCTCAAGTTGAGGGCTAGAGTTTGAAGTTCCTTCACCGCTTGATTCTTGAATTTCTTCAAGATCAATTTGCCTCCCACTGTCTCCTTGGCTTATAAACTCTCTTTCTCGAAAGACTCCTCTTCTTGCTACAAAGACCACATTGTCACTAGGTCTGTAGAAGAGGTAACCAAAGGATCGTTGTGGGTAACCGATGAAAATACACCTCTCGCTTCGAGGTTCGAGCTTATCATGAGTCTCGCGTCTCACGAAAGCCTCGCAACCCCAAATCTTAATGTGGTCTAGTTTAGGTACTTTACCAGTCCACATCTCGTGAGGAGTTTTGGCAACTTTCTTTGTAGGCACTAGATTAAGAATATGGGCGGCAGTCTCTAAGGCATACCCCCAGAATGAGATTGGTAGCGTAGCTCGACTCATCATGGAAAGAACCATATCTAACAAGGTTCGATTACGCCTCTCAGCCACACCATTCAACTGTGGTGTCCTGGGAGGTGTCAATTGTGAGACTATCCCACATTCCCTTAGATAGTGGAGGAACTCTGAACTAAGATACTCACCACCACGATCGGATCGAAGCATCTTAATGTTCCTGCCCAATTGATTCTCGACTTCCTGTTTAAATTCCTTAAACCTCTCGAAAGTCTCTGACTTATGCTTGATCAAGTAGACATATCCATATCTACTATAATCATCAGTAAAAGTCAAATAATAACGATTAGCATCCCTTGTGGCATGTTTGAATGGTCCACACACATCCGTGTGTATAAGGTCCAACAAACCCTCACCCCTTTCACACGAACCTGTGAAGGGTGACTTTGTCATTTTTCCAAGTAAGCATGATTCGCAACTATCATCTGACTTTAGGTCAAACGACTCCAAGACTCCATCCTTTTGGAGTTGGCCTATGCGTTTCTTGCTTATATGTCCAAGACGACAATGCCATAAAGATGCTTTATCCAAGTTATTATTAGTAGAATCAATACACAAAACATTATTTCCTAAGTTATCTACAACAGATACAGCTTCATACACACCATCACAAGGTAATGCTTTAAAATAAAGAACATTATTAAAGAAAGCATCAATAGAACCAACTTCATTATTAAATGAAAAGGTAAACCCTTGTTTGTACAAAGCATGAAAGGAAATAATATTTCTTGCCATTCCTGGCGAATAACAACACTTATTCAAATCTAAACTAAACCCACTACTTAGCGATAAAGTATAAACTCCAATCTTGGTAACAGGTAAAGCTTTCCTATTCCCCATGATCAAGTTTATTCTTCCTTGCTCCACATTCTCACTTCTTCTTAGTCCCTGCAAGTCACAACAAATATGAATACCACACTCGGTATCAAGGACCCAAGAATTAGAATGGGGTGAGTTATTAGAAATGATAGTGTAAATACCTGCATGGTTGGGTTTAACTTTCCCATCCTTCACATCTTGCTGGTATTTTGGGCCGTTCCGCTTCCAATGAGATGTTTCATGGAAATAGAAGCATTCAGCCTCTTTTGGGTCAGAAGAAGGAGTAATGAAACCTTTCTTGGTTCCACTTGAAGAAGAGCCATCAAGGGTCCGAGCCTTGGTACCCTTCGAAGATCTCTTTCTCTTCCTCCCTCGACTTTTCCCGATTGCCAAAACTAGAGTAGAGTTTTGAGTAGGAGTGATAGCAACCGACTTCCCCTTAAGACCTGATTCTGCGGTCTTGAGAAGTCCCTGAAGTTTGTTGAGGGTGACTTCTTCCTTGTTCATGTGATATGTCATGTGGAATTGATCATAGCACGATGGTAAGGAATGCAAAATAATATCTATTGCAAGATCCTCCGGGAAGTTCACATTAAGCTTCAGCAAACGATCCACATACCTTTGCATTTTCTGCATGTGGCTCGTGACGGATTCCCCGTCCTTCATCATGGTTGTTATCATGGAGCAGATGATTTCATACCTCTCTTGTCTTGCACTTTGATGGTATCTTTCCATCAAATCTTGGTGCATGTCATAAGGGTAGAAATCCTCATAAGACTTTTGGAGTTCCGCTGTCATCGTGGCCATCATGATGCAAGCCACTTTCGTAGCATCCCTTTCATGTGCCCGAAATTCAGCGATCTCCTGAGGAGTTGCAGTGGACTCATCAATCTCCTTAAGCTCCTTGTCAATGACATATTCTTTGTCCTCGTAGCGGGTAATCATCCTGATGTTTCTGATCCACTCATTGAAGTTGGACCCATCAAAGGTGACTTTCCCACACAAGTTCATAAGGGTAAAGGAGCCATTAGGATTAGAGCCAGAAGCATTGTTGAAAGACATCTGAAGGAAAGAGGACAAGATTAGTTTAGATATAAGAGAGTCCTTAATAAAACACCCAAATGTAATATTAAGGCTAGGATCCAATCACAATATAATATAACTTAGAAGAGGTATGTCGTAATCTAAGCTATATCATATTTGAAAGGTAGGTGAATGACGATTCACCAATTTCCACCACGAAAACCGCAATATTTTAGTATTAGGTTTTTGAATGGTTCTTAGAAATTCCTAGATTCTTTGAGATTCAATGAACTTTTCAAAGGCATGTTTCAATCTCGAGTGTGCCCTCCAAGTTTTTGTGACTGGGATACCGAGGATCACAAAACGAGGTGTGAAGTAACCATGCAAATCACTTGGTACCCTTAAAGTTTATCACTCAATCGATGTGCCGGTTAACCACACACGCTCCATCGATACTATAATAAACCCTAAGTCACCCTTTACCTACCTTGTTAAGTCCAAGTTAGTGTGCCGGTTAACCACACACGCTCCACCAACGACTTAATCAAAGTGTAAAGTGTAATTTCATGGAATAGCACCTTATTCACATTTTTCCTAAAGTAACTAAGATTGGGAATTTAATAAAACATTTAGTTACTTTATAATATTCATCATACTTTGAATGAGAATTAATAAGTCCTTGTCTTACCCGTTCGGCTAACGACCCTCCACCGATCAAGCAAGCGGTGGGTGAGAGTGGACACCCATTAAGTCACCATTTTATAGGCAACAACCTTATACCCACCTTATAGACCGGCTTCGTGAATGAGGCGTACTAGCGGTAAGACGACTTTGTTCTTATACATATATATATAATTATTGAATCATAATAATATAAGTATAAGGGTTGAATTTTAACTTTTAAAATTCTAGGGGTTGGAACTAAAGTTTTAACTTAACTTTACTTGTTCCAAAACTTGAGGGCAAGTTTTGTAAACTTTCAAAACTTTTCATTTCTTGTAACTTATGAGTTTAATAGAGTAATAAAATGAGGACTTTTCATTTTTCCTAACTCTTGTGTTCTTTTAATGGTTTTTAATCCAAGAGACTTTTGGTTTTCCATAACTTGAGGACAAGTTATGGACTCCATTAAAACACATTTTGATCATGAATTAATCTACCACATAGGTTACAAGTAATTCCTATGATCATCTAAACATCATAAGAACAAGAATATGAATATGAACATTTTCAAGAATCAAAATCACATTTAATCTTTGTAATTTTGATAACTAGTTGTTGTAAATAAGTTAGAAAAGACATTACACCTTCTAAAACAAGTTTTCAAGTACCAAAACATTTTAGGGTAATGATTCTAATTCATTTCCAGCAACTCAAGTCGAAATTCTGCACTCTGTCGACCCTACTCGCCGAGTGCATAAACCTACTCGCCGAGTAGGTTGAAGATACACATGAACTCGACGAGTCCTCCCCATGGACTCGCCGAGTCCATCAGTCAGACAGCAGAATTTTCGACTTTCTTCAACTTTTAAGCACAAATAACAAACAAACAAGCCTAGGCTCTGATACCACTGATGGGTTTTGAGCATTCTAACACTTCCTAAGTGTACATGCAACCCTAATAACCTTGGATCTATGTTTGTCTAATTATCATGCAAAGTTGAATTTCCAAGGTTATATTCCTATCTAGCATTCATGGGGAACAATTTTAACTTGAATCATAGATAGAATAACTTACCTTGTTGTTGCTTGTGTTCCTTGAAACCTTGTGAGCCTAGCACCCCAAGTGTGATGCCTCAAATGCTTCACACAACACCAAATGCTCTTGGAAAGACTCTTGAGATAACACACACTTCTCAAAATCGGCCAAGCCCTCTAGTTTCTTAGTGTTCAACTTGTGTCGCCAATTTTGTGGAGAATGGGACTCTTATATAGTGTTGGCACATCTAGGGTTACACCATGTAAACCCTAATGTGTCATGACTCTTCATTTCCATGACCCATGGGTTTGTAACTCCCATGGAGCATCCTATGGGTAGAACCCAACTTGATAATCCATGGAGCCTCTTAGCCCACTATACAAGATATGGATGATTTACATAATCAACCCATATATTTAATTAGTTATCCTTTGATCACTTAATTAATTCCAAATTAATTCTTTGACCAACTAATTAAATAATATTATTAATATATTAGAACTTATAATATATTAATAATCTCCAAGTGTTATTTCTCTCATTTAGTCTATCCAATTGCATGGTGCCATGCAACCCAAATGGACCATGCCGGGTCGGGTCAAGTACAAGCCCGAAATAGTTATGGACTTAGACACCTTATCCAACAGTCACACCTAGAAGCTTGGATCTGAAATTTGGAGCCATTTCATGGCTTAAATAAGTCTATATGGCTTAAGGACTGAAGGAACTCGGCGAGTCGCAAGGTTGACTCGGCGAGTCATATGAAGATGGCCGATGAACTTGACGAGTTGATGAACAACTCGGTGAGTTGGATGAAGATTTCCTTAGACTGGACGAGTTGTATGAACAACTCGGCAAGTCGGATGAGTTTTCCCCGAGTTATGAATGTGTGTGTAGCCGACGTGTTGCAAGAAGGAAACTCGAAGAGTGGCCTTAGGGTTTCGATCGAAATTCATAGGAACTCGAAGAGTCACCCGATGACTCGGCGAGTGGGAAAGAACTTCAAAGAACTCGGTGAGTAGCCGAGGGTACTCGGCGAGTTAAGGTCAACAGGGACTGTTGACCTTGACTGAGGACTTTGACTTTGACTATTGACCTGGGGTTGACTGGTTGGTTTATGGAGTACTTGTGAGGTTGAGAATTTATGAGTATGCTCATACTATGGTAATAGGTGGAGGAGTCTTTGGCGAGTGATCCGAGAGTTGGGATTTATCTACCGAGTCGACATATGTGAGGTGAGTTATCCTTACTGTATCAAAGGGTCTAAGGCACCAAGGTCGGCCTTTTATGGTTTGCATCCTAGTTTAGGATGGTTGCTATGTTACTGATATGCTAGATTTCATCCTAGTTTAGGATGGTTGCTATGTTACTGATATGCTAGATACATCCTCATTTAGGATGGTTGCTATGTTACTGATGTGCTAGATTTCATCCTGGTTTAGGATGGTTGCTATGTTACTGATGTGCTAGATTTCATCCTGGTTCAGGATGGTTGCTATGTTATTGATATGCTAAATACATCCTGGTTTAGGATGGTTGCTATGTTACTGATATGCTAGATTTCATCCTGGTTTGAGATGGTTGCTATGTTATTGATATGCTAGATTTCATCCTGTTTTAGGATGGTTGCTATGTTAGATTTCGGTTAGATCGATATCCTGATTATAGGATATTGTTATGCTATTTGATCTGTTAGATCGGTTTGACTGTTTCCAATGCTAGCGTATGTTATTTATGTGCACATGTTTGTTTGATTGGGGGTTGGGTTAAGGTGGTCCTTCTTTGTGCTGAAGGCCAACATACCCTATGAGTGGTCCGGGGAGACAGTAGGCCCACGAGGCGGTCCAGTCATGTCGAAGGCTCGGTATAGATTCAGTTAGACTATAGGCCCTTGTGGGCGGTCCAGTCGGGCTGATGGCCCAGTATGCATATTGATTGATTGATTATTACTATTATGATATCATCAGTGTGGTGTTGGTATTTTTGGGGTAGCTCACTAAGCCCTTTGGCCTACAGTTTCAGTTATTGTTTCAGGTACTGCAGGAGGCCGTGGCAAGGCGAAGGCGTGACCGTACCGCTCCTCATCCTTACGATCTGTTTTTGGTACACTCTGATGAATAATGATTTGAAAACAATTTGTAAACAAACACTATTTAGGTTTAAGTTGTGAATGGAAAAGTTTAAATTTGGTGTAAAATTTATGGATGTTACACAAAATCACAAGAACCATTTAGCCATTTCTCACCTTCTATTCCTCCATCTCACCCCTCTGCCTCACGCACCGTCACACCATCAAATACCCCCACCATCCCCAAAATCATCGTCGTCATCTCCATTAGAGACAAACGTTCAAAATGTTCCACGGTCGCCTTTGTAACACTCATGTTTCTAGGCTAGGCATTAATGATAATGTAATAGTCTAGGTTAACCTTTGTAGCTCGTTTTAAAATAATAAAGAGGAATTGTGTGAATTATGTGCTTATTTACTTAATTAATATGATTTAATAAGTTAAGAATAAAAATAGGTGTCGAAAATAAACATTAGATAAACCCAATATTTATGAAGGAAGTTGTAGTGGTTGAAACAAGGATTCCGGAGACATAAAGAATATCGAAATTCGAGTTATAACGAAGAAGTTATGACCTGTCGAAGTTTAGCGACAGAACCGGCACGACATTGTATGACGTAAAAAGTGAATTTACGATAAAGTGCTTTTTAGCCTTAGCGATCTAAATGAAATTCATAGTATTTGTTAAACCGAGAGCGTGCATAAAAAGAACGCCCAAATCTGACTTCGTATGAGGAAGTTATATTTTTCTAAGTTTTAGCTTAGCTGTATGCAGCCCGAAACTCGAATTTTAGATCGAGTGATTTTTAGATGAAACAACCTAAACAAGAATCAAAGATCTCATCGTTAGTAGTTTAACGATAAAAAGATAGACGAAAACGGATGTCGGATGAAGAAGTTATGAATTTTTAACGGACTTTTTCCTGTCCCGGCCTGTTAAAATATAACTTTAAAAATAAAGTCAAAATTAGCTGACGGGGTCTAAATGAAAGTTGTAGATCATAATCTCACCTACGCGTGAATATAAAGAACGTCAAAAACGGAGCACGTTTGCGAAAGTTATGAATTTTTGAAGTTTGAAAATTCGGAGTACGCCCAGCGTACTAAGTTGTACGCCCAACGTACTTGAAGATTACACCCAACGTAATTCAGGTTTCAGCCCCTATAAATAGAAAGCAAGACCTCTGGGTTTTTGTTTACAAAATCTATTCTCTCTCACTCTCTACTTCTTCTCTAGCTACTTTTAACCCCCCGAGGTCCCGGTATCATCCCCTAGCACCCGAAGCAATCCCAGAGCCCCGAAGTCTCCAAGAAAAAGAGTTTCTCGAGCTGAAACTCTGTCCAAGTGAAGCCCGGTTTTTGATAAAACACTCCGGTTTCATCGAAGAATATTATTTTAAGAGACGAGATGCTGCCCAATTATCGTCTTAACATGTGAGTGTGTAGTTACTTTCATCTTACACATAGATATGAAGTATTTTCTATAAAATACATGCTATGTGTAATTATATTGTTTGTTTATTTGAGATGGGTATTGAATAGATGTTTTATACAAGTTTTAAACTGTATATGTATTTTTATCTATAAAAATGTTGGGTAAAACATGGATAGATGAAATAATTGATGTGTAATAAAATGATGAGAGGCCTCGATGTTGTTGTTGTTGTTGTAGTTGTTGTTGTTGTTGTAGTCATCTAGCGGAGTATAGATGACGACCACAGATCTTTCTAGATAGTCGGGTGGAACGCTAGCAGGTTCACAACCTGTAGGTGTTGGTGAACTATATGTTCGCTGGTGTACTCCATCCCCCTCATGGTTACCTTAAGGACATGTATGGATGAGGAATCCCCTTAGCAGTAGTGTCCATCCCGATGATGATCCTTAGGCTAGTTCCCTTGTGATAGGTGTTTAGGGACGTAAGTGAGGATTCTGGGAATGGGTAATCAGGGTTATTGTTGGATGATGAAATTAATAAATTTATTATTGAGTGACGAAATTAATAAATCTATTATTATTTGTGGGTTGAAAACCCTATATGCTCACCAGGCTCCCAAGTCTGACCCACTCAGCTTTTTATATTACAGGTAGTGGACCTAGAGCATAGTTTGGATGATGAAGAGGGATTTTTGGATTATAGGCCAGTAGATGTAAATATCTGTTGTAAGGCTTATAATGTATTGTTTATGCTTTTGTTCTGTATCGGAACATGACATCCTAAGGTTTTGAAATATAATGAAAATATATATTTCTTCAAGAAATTTTTTGATAAATTTATCATGTTTTGTTTTGGGGACAAATTCTGCAACATCTTTTAAAAAGATTACTTTGATTTTATTTAAAAGCATAAATTAAATCGGTCTTTCTGAACGAGAAATTTGGGGATGTCACAGCCTGACATTTTGGGGCTACCGGAAAAGATTCAGCAGATAAATCTGAATTCTTCGGTGAACTTTAAAGAATTCGGTGAGCTATGTACCACTGTCTAATCTGATTCATGAGGGCTTTATTTGGTACAAGCTATTAATGAAGAAGTTGTCCGAATTTTGGATGTAAACAATGGCCATCTTCAGTTCATCTAGAAAGAAAAAGTAAATAGAAGTGAAGTGTTCTTGAGTAAAAAGAAAATTGGAGAGAGAGCGAAAGAGGGTGGGCCCTCTCATGTTTTAATTATTAAAATGAATAAATAATTATTAAACTTTAAAAAAATGAATTTAAAATAGAAAATAAATACCTTAGGGTATTAAAGTCATTCCAGTTATCAAAGGACCAAAACCGCAATGAAACTAGCTCAAAAGAACCATGAAACCAAATAAGTCGAGGTTTGGACTAAGCCTTAGAAAAAAAACATACCACAAGGACCATTTTTGCAATTTTGTCTTAAATCAAAATAATTTTGTATGATATAGTAACTTGATAGCTGAAAATGGAGATTCATAAGAGAATCAATAAGGGATGGGGAGAGATTACCAAAAACAAATTCAATTAGTAATTTAGCTATGACGCCATCATTGTTGGCAAAGTTGGCCGACTCCGATCCCCCTCTCTTCTTCGATCACATGATTACTAAGGACCCAAGTCAGGAAGAAAATGGGATAGGACTGATAACTGTAGTGAAAGAGGGTGTAAGCCACTACCTTTCTGCGATAGACAGATGATGATGGGGGTGGGGTCTGCGTCACTGCCTTGCTGTGATGGGGAGCACATAAACGATGTCAGAAAATCGGCGATTGGTGGAGGATGGTGGAGGTTTCATTCATGGAGATAAGATCATGAGAAGTAGAAAGTGAGTATACATTGAAAGAGACACCTGAGATCGACAACATGAAGGGCGGAAGATGGTGGCGGCTTTGTTGATCTTTTGGGTTTGCATCGACGAGGACTCTATGATATCGATTTAGGTTTGTATTATTTGGCGTGTCTTTAAGGTGATGAAGATTTAACCATATTAAATCTTTTAAATATTTACCATAATTAAATTTGTCAAGATTACTATTATACCCCTAATCAGATTTTTAATATGATCGGTACACAATCATTCCTACATACACACAATAGATAGTTAGAATGAATGAACCTATATATATATATATATATATATATATATATATATATATATATATATATACACACACACACACACACCTTAATAAGCATTTAGGCTCAAATGCTGAATTTTAAGAGATACAAGTCTTTATGCACTCTATACAATTAATTTATGCATTCAAATTTTAATTAGTTAACATACATCTTAAACAATCTCGCTGGCTCTTGACCCATTCCCGATTCCTTATCCAGTCTAACAACCCCCATTGTGTCGCCCTTTCTTCCTCCCTATAATGTTATGTTGTCGTTAGTTTCTTCTTGGCCATTTATATAACCCATCATAAATATTTCTCCAACGCCTAATCTTCTGATCTTCAATTCCAACCACCAACCACTATCCACAAGCCGTGCACCTCCAGCGTCGCCGACCACTCCCACCAGCTGCCATCGTTACAGTGACCTAAATCGACACCACTAACCACCTCACTCATTCTACGAAGATATAGCAGGTATGCCTTCTTCTGCTTTCAACCAGTGAAGCTAATCCATGCATTGTCTTCTTCCTCCTTGATCTGGTAAACCATTGACGCTCTCTTCGTTAGAAAACCTCACCATTTCATCCCTTTCTTTCTTTTTTTTGAAATCATATTCATATCTAGATAAAAAATTTCTTGATTTTTTTTAAATTTCGAGTGAAAAGTTTTGGACTTCTGCATCGGCTAGACCAATTGGGATGGCTAAGGCTATCTTTCTCTGTATGTCTTGGCACACACACACACCCACACACAAACCACTACTACTCTTTCTTTTTCTGTCTAAGGTTGTGAATATCCACAGAAGTAGTGATTTGCTTAATAGAAGTTTTCTTAATGATTTGTTATGTAACGCCCTGTTTCGAATAAAGTCCTAATTCGAGGTTGTGGCCCGAAGAGTGGTCATCATAAGGATTAGGGCCTTTATAAAGGTAAGATTTAGGCCCATTTGGATGTGGGTAATGTAGGTATGTGACCCAATAGCTCGATTTGCACTTTGGGATCAAGGGTAAAACGGGAATGTAATATTTCAGACCAATTTTATGAATTTTGCATTTTAGTTCGGTAGGGTTTCAGGTTAAATAATTTTTATAGAAGTGTGGGGCTTCTCATTACCTTCCTGTGGATATAAGGATCGTTCGAATCGGATTTATAACGAAGAAGTGATGGCCTTCAGAAGTTACGTGGTTTTCAGGCATAGCCAAGTACGCGAGGCATACTAATGAAGAAGGCAGTACGCTTGGCGTACCTTGGAGTACGCTAGGCGTACTGAACAGGATGGTCGCGAATGTTCTTCAGAGTACGGTGGGCGTATGCCAATCAGATCAGAACCCTATTTTAGGGTCTTGGACCCTATTTAAACACATTATGGCCCAATATAGAAATGGACTTCGTAATTATGGGCCTCGGTTTGGGCCAATTCTTGGACTAGGGCTCGGAGAGAGGTCCAGATATATTGAGGACCGGGATTCGGTCCAGTCAGACTGATGGCTCATTATGCATGTTGTTCTTTATGTTGTTTGCTTATATGTTTATATGATATGGTTATATCTGTATGGCGTTGGTATTTTGGGGGTAACTCACTAAGCCTTCGAGCTTACATTTATCGATTATTGTTTCAGGTACTTTTGATGATCGCGGGAAGGCAAAGGGGTGATCGTACATTTCCTCATATTTAATGATTTTTTGATTTGATTCTAGGGATACTCTGATGTTTAAACTATTTTGAAATCCAACTGTAATAACTTAATGGTTTTAAATGTTTTAAAAAGTTTTTAATTCGGCTTGAATTTTATGGATGTTACAAGTTGGTATCAGAGCCTTGGTTTGAGTGAATTGGAGGAACATTTGTGTGAATCCAGTCTCAAATCAAGGAAAGATTTTCAAAATGTTTTCTAAGATGGTTTTCAAAATAAGTAAAGGAGGATGCAGGGTGTACGATTAGCCAGAGCCAATAAGTAGACCCTAAAATACCATACAGTTATTTGATTATGTGATATGTTAGAACATCATGCTAGTTCTAGGCTAGGGATCTTCAGGAATTGCATGATAGAATTGCCTGATTACATGATGCCTGCTAGCCTAGGGTTTCCTTTACATAAGATTGACATCATTATTGTAGTTGCTCAGTGTATGCATCACGACTGTACATAATTAAGATCTTATAGCCTGAGAATGTTTGGTTTGGCCATATTTCCTATTCTTGTTTGATGAAGGGATTAGGGTAGGATCAGTTATTCGAAAGTCTATAGGGTCCAGCGTTATGTATGGCTAGCATACACGAGTGCTGCAGGGTTGGTGGAAGTTTCATGGGTGGGTTGTGAGAGGTCGGGGCAGTTATGATATATTTAGCATTCCTCTAGGAGTGAGGATGGAGCGTTCGCTATGTTTATGTATATTGTTAAGGTGTTGTGGTGATACTTGAGACAAATATTGGTAGGTGTGGAAGGTAGTATGGGCCTGTACTACTGAAAGCACAGGAACCATACGCGTAGAAAGGAAGTCACAACCCATGGGGTTTAGTTGTGAGTTGGTTCCCTGTTATTATATGGATTATCCGAGATCTCTCTAGTGTATTATCAGAATGGTGGTTACGAGACGTCTTGAGACCGGATCCGGGTCAGGATCGGGAGCTGGCAGCCAGGATAGGCCAGTATTATCAGAGGATCGTATCAGGGAGATTGTCTGGGGTTAGATTCTGGAGATGTTTGGGTCTATCAAGGCCACCAAGGTTGAGTATTTCGACAAGCTCTATGCAACCATTAATGAGACGGTTGTCGCGGCCGCTTCAGCAGCTGCAACGATGGCAGGGGGAGGAGCTGGTCGAGCTTTCCAGTACCGGGTCTTGTTACTGGGAACATATTGTAATGCCTGTGTTTCTGGGCTTGTCATTAACGTTGATATAATAGTCTAGGTTAACCTTTGTAACCCATTTTGAAATAATAGAAGTGTATTATTTGAGTATTATGTGTTTTGTGCTTAATTGCTAAATTATGTGATTTGATTAATTAACAATAAAAATAAGCGTCAAAATTTAAGTGTAAAATAAACTCGATATCTTTACATAAAGTTGTAATGGCCGAAACGAGGTTTCAGAATATATATAGAACGCCCAAATCTGACTTCGTATGAGGACGTTATGATTTTCTGAAGTCTCGACTTAGCGATATGCAGCCCGAATACTCGATTTAGATCGAGCGGTTTTTAGCCGAAACAATCTAAACGAGAATCGAAGATCTCGTTAATGGTAGCGAAGCGATAAAAAGATAGGCGAGAATGGATGTCGGATAAAGAAGTTATGAATTTATAACGAAGTTTTCTTGTCCCGGCCTACTAAAAATAAATAATAAAAATAAAGTCAAAATTAGCCGACGGAGTCTAAACGAAAGTTGTAGAGCATAGTCTCACCTACGCGTGGATATAAAGAACGTCGAAAACGGAGTTTGTATGAAGAAGATATGAATTTTCGAAGTTTATTAAACAATTAATATATAAATTTAATTATTAAATCCGACATTATCCGAAGGGGAGTCATCGGACTTATCCGAAGTACGCCCAGTGTACAGCGAAGCATGACGACCCTCGCACTCGAGTTCTTCGGATGACGCATGCAATGACGATTTCGGAGGAGTACGCCCAGCGTACTGCGAGGCCTCAGCCTCCTATAAAAGGGATGCGAGGGCAGCCGGCTCATTTGCTCATTTTCTCTTCTCTTTCGCCCGTTTTGCATAGCTTTGCGTGCTAGAAGTATCCCGAAGCCCCGGTATCAATCCCGAGCCCCGAAGCAAGTTTCAAAGCCCCGAAGATCCCGAGAAGTGCGATTCCCGAGCCGAAGCTCTGCCCGCAAGGAGCCCGGTTTTTGTGAAGATCTTCCAGATCTACTGAAGAATACTACTTCTGCAAGTCGTAGTGATGTCCGATCATTTTCTGATCAAGTGAATGTGTAGTTACTTTCTTCTAATGCATAATTATGAAGTATTTTATACGAAATACGTGTTATGTGTATAATTTTGTTGTTATGTGTGTGAATGTATATTCACTCTCTTCTATCTCATAGATCTGATTTATTTTCTATGAAATACATGTTATGTGGGTGTGCCTCATCTGTTATGTGGAATATGTATCGAATGAAAATGCTATACAGGTTTTAAACTATGCATAAAAATATATATTTTTATCTACTAATATGTTGAGTAGAACATGGTTAGATAGTTGGTGTGTAATAAACAGATGAGAGGCCTCGATGTTGTTGTTGTTGATCTAGTTATTCAGCGGAGTATGGATAACAACCACAGACTCTTTCTAGACAGTCCTGTGGAACGCTGGCAGGTTCATAACCTGTAGGTGTTGTGAACGATGTGTTCAGCGATGTCTTCTATCCCCCTCATGGTTGCCTTTAGGATATCTATTGTTGAGGAAACCCCTTAGCAGTAATGTTCGTCCCGATAAAAATCCTAGATTAGGTCCCTTGAGATAGATGTTGTTTTAGGGACGTAAAGTGAGGATAACGGGAATGGGTAATCGGGTTATCGTTGGTTGGTGAAATTAAATATAATTTATTTATTGTGGGTTGAAAACCCTATATGCTCACCAGGCTCCCAAGCCTGACCCACTCAGTTTTATTAGTATTACAGGAAGTGGCGCAAGGGCATAAGATGGTTGAATCATCAAGTTTTTTTGTTTACAAGTCTGTACATGTATATATTTGTTGAATGACTTGTAATGTTATCGTTTATGCTTTATGGTCTGTATCGGAACATGACATCCCGAGTTTTCATTATATAATGAAAATGCATCTCTTGATTAAATGCTTGATAAATATTAGTTTATCGTATTTTGTTTTGGGAACAAATTCCGCAACTCTTTTAAATCAAAAGGATTTACTCTGAAATTATTTTAAAAGCATAAATGAAACCGGTCTTTTCTGGCCGTGATTTTGGGGATGTCACAGTTGGGAGAGGCTAGCATAGGAGTTTCTAGATTTGAGGCTTCAGGGGTTTTGCCCGAGGCCGGAATGCGAGATGCGGGGACTTCGGAAGGAAGTGATGATTATGTGCAGCTGGAGTGTTGCAGCTGGAAGTAGACTGGTTAATTGATGGAGTGGAATGTCGTTTTATAGGGAAAGGATTGTGCCCTTTCAGTTTTCGAATTTGAAGGAGTGATCAGGCTTGTGACCCCAGGATCAGGTTGTATTCCAGCTCGGGGTCAGTTGGTCATCAGGATTGGTGACAGTAGCTCAGCGTTGGTGAGTGCGGGTGGGTCGATGTGGAATAAGTATTTTGTGAGGTCCGGTTCGCCTTGTATCTTTTGTATCGGGCGGTAAGGATTGATTGTGTGATCTATTGCACTTTTGGGATTGTAGACTATGTCTTAGGAGTAGTTGTAGCCCAGTTTAGGGCAGAGGTTGCTTCAACTACTGCAGTTCAGCTGTGGATGATTGAAATGGTGAGTGAGTTAGGGTGCGAACCTTGAATGAAATGATTTCTAGAGCTCGAGAGCGAGAGACTTGTTTGGAGTATCTTGGGAAGAAGAGTATTATGTGGGAGGTCTGCGGACAAGGTCCCACAGGATGGTTTTCGGCATTGTTAGGATTCAGTGGTTTTACTAACCGTTATTGATTGACGGATGAAGGCGCCAAAGGAAGTGGCTCGTTGTTGAGGTATTAGTTGGACCATCTATCCTTTGGTTTCCAAGATTGACTGTGGGATCATTCAAGCATTAGAGATTGTCGGTTTCACTAGTATTTACGAAGTGTTCATCTACTTCTTAGAAGTGTGTGATCATTTGGGATTGGCTAGTAACGGAGCACTAGTTGGGAAGAGATGGTTGTCATCGGATCGATCGTTGGAAAGTGAGAAGGATCAGGAATTCTCCAATTTTCATGTATTGTGAAGACTTAGTCGAATCTAAGTGGGGGAGAATCGTTTCGGGATTCGGAAGTGGGGGTGGTTTCGACACTGGGATAAGTTTCGCATCCATTTTAGGAAGAAAGGCGGCCCAAGTGGCTGTTTGGTTTGAGGGTTGTGTGAGTTGGGAGTTTGGTAAAACTCCCCAGCATGTGTATCGCGTCTTCTCGATGCTTGATTGCAAAATTTGGGGAATCAGTTTGGGTTCCAGTAATGAATTGAGTTCAGTTCGGATGTTCGGTCGAGTGTGTTTTTGGATTGATAGATTGAGGATTTTGTTAGCTGCCAGGGCTCGGTAGTACATTCAGCACGGGTGTGCGGATTATTTAGTGTATGTGGTAGATACGCAGGTCAGAGATCAGACCACGGTTTCCCAAAAGGGTGGACGATCAACATGAAGTCTAGAGTTAGGCCGAGATTATAGTCCCCGAATTAGATCTGGGGTTTGAAACCCCAAGTGGGGGAGAAGTGGTTATATGGTAGAGGGCACCAGGATGGTTCCAGGTTTATTCTCAACAGACTTAGTGTGGTCTGGATAGACTAAAAGCCAGTGGGGCGTACCAGTCAGGTTGAAGGCTTGGAGAATGGTCCAGACAGGCTGAAGGCCTGGAGAGGCGGTCCAGACATGCTGAAGGTTCCGAGAGTGGTCCAGATAGGTTGAAGGCCAGGTGAGGCAGTCCAGTCATGTTGAAGACTCTATACGTAATCAGTTAGATCTAGCGGTCAGATAGTATGGGAAGTGTTATAAGACTGTGGAGGTAGCTGTAGTATTCATGAGCGATCGGATAGTATGAGAAGTGATGCAAGACTGCAGGATGATTCGTAGCATTCATGGATTCTTTCAGATGATTAGGCCAATGTGGTCCAGTTCGTAAGATTTCGGGTAGACCACAACATGATTGGAATCAGGAAACGGTAGGTCGTTGGGGACCGGGCATGATGTAAGAATATAGTATTCGAGTAGCGTTCACTTTTCGTATTTGATTCGATGGCGCCGGCTATCAGGCTATTATGGTCGGATGGACCAGAAGGATTGATGGAGCCATGAGTAGTGATATAGCTAGGGCAGTTATGGCTAGTCGAAGTTTCCTTCGGGAATCACGAGGAGCGACTGTAAGATCGCTCGTTGTTTCAGCAACCGGGCAAGAATTCGGTATTCTGGATGAGTTTTTTGTCAAGTATAAGTATACTGCAGGGATATTTGGTCTGTGAATCGGTCTTCTAGTAGGAACCTCAGGTTATCAGAATTTGAGTAGCCAGTTGGGAGATAAGTGCAAGGAATTCGTATATCTTCAGGTTTCAGAACCCTGCAAGGTTGGTTATGGTCGCCTTGGAAAGTATTCTATTTAGGCTAGTTTTCTTATGATATAAGTTCGATGATGGTTCAGTGTGGGCAGTTGTCGGTCAATTTGAAGTTTCGAGTTCGGAAGAACAGAGAGGTTTTTATGCAGGAAGGTTTAGGGTTCGTTCCTTTTCAGGTGGGTAAGTTCTTTTAGGGTTGGTACCAGGATACCTTGGGAAGGTTGTATTTAGTTCGGATTGTGGAGGTATGGACCAGATTGTTGGATTTCATGGGAAGGTAAGAAACGATTTCAAGGACGAAATCAAATTTAAGTGGGGGAGAGTTGTAACGCCCTGTTTCGACTAATGTCCTAATTCGTGGTTGTGGTCCGAAGAACGGTCATCATAAGGATTAGGGACTTTATGAAGGTAAGATTTAGGCCCATTTGGATGTGGTTAATGTAGGTACGTGACCCAATAGCTTGGTTTGCACTTTGGGATCAAGGGTAAAACGGGAATGTAATATTTCAGACCTCTTTTATGAATTTGGGATTTTAGTTCGGTTGGGTTTTAGGTTAAATAAAGTTTATAGAAGTGTAGGGCTTCTCATTACCTTCCCGTGGATATAAGGATCGTCGGAATCGGATTTATAATGAAGAAGTTATGGCCTTCGGAAGTTTCGTGGTTTTCAGGCTTAGCCAAGTACGCGGGGCACACTAGTGAAGAAGGCAGTACGTTGGGCGTACCTTGGAGTACGTTGGGCGTACTGACCATGATGGTCGCGAATGTTCTTCGGAGTACCTTGGGCGTACCAAATGTACGTTGGGCATACGCCAATCAGATCAGAACCCTATTTTAGGGTCTTGGACCCTATTTAAACACCTTATCTAATAACCTAACCCTAATATCTTTAGCCTCCACCCCTCTAAACCCTAGCAATCACCCTTTAGCCCTCATTTGAGTGATTTTGGAGCTTGGAGGGACATTAGAGGAGTATTTTGGGTGATTTGAAGAAGAAGCAAGGGATTGATGAGAGCTTATAGATCCAGAGGTTTTACATCATTTCCAGCCTATTGAAGGTATAAAGTTCTCATCTTGGTGCTTCTACAACATACATCTAGGTTCTCATGGATATTGTCCCTTTTTAATTTCAAGAATGGATTTTATGGTGTAAATTCGTTTCAGGACTTAGGGTTGCCACCCATAAAGCTATTTGAGTCCCTTAGGCAGGAAAGTTTCCATCTTGGAGGACTTAATGGGTTCATGCAAGAGTTATGGTCATTTTCATGGAAGTAGGATGTTATACTTTGAGTTTGGATTCATGTGGGTCATATAAGTCGCTAAGTCAGTGACTTTATGGATTCAGACATTAAGTAGAGCTCAGATCTGTAATTGGGTCCCTTGGTTTGAAGCTTTAAGCACTTAATGGATTTTGTGCATAAGCCGTTTTTATGTTGCGCGTACAATGTAGTACGCTGCGCGGACATCCCTTTTGCCCAGTACGCTAAGCATACCGAAGAGGTACGCTAGGCGTATGCTCTCAGGAGGGCTTGGGTCTTTGTGGACTTCGGACCTATAGGCCTTAATGGTTTTGGGCCTAGATTTACTAGTTGTTGGGCCTAAGTATATCTTTGGGCCAATATTGGAATAGTTGGGTCTATTGGGCCTTGTGGCCCAATATAGAAATGGACTTCGTAATTATGGGCCTCGGTTTGGGCCAATTCTTGGACTAGGTTGTTGTAGGCCTTCGTAGGCCATTTGGAAACAAGGTTTTGGGCTAAGGAAATGTATTGGTCTTGAGGAAAAGGCCATTAGAATGGTTTTTGCATGATATGTTTATTGCATGATATGTTTATTGATCTACATCCTAGTAGGTAGGATGGTTGTTATGTTAGAGATCGGTTAGATCAGTATCCTGGTTATAGGATGGTTGCCATGATTAGTGATCTGTTAGATCTGGATGTTTAACTATTTATATTTATGTGTACATGTTTGTTGGTTGGGGGAAAAGGTTGAGTCAGGTCCTGCTGTGTGCAGTAGGCCAAGACACCCTAGGCAGACTGGGTAGACTGCAGGCATGGGCCGGGAAAATCTAGTCAGGTCGAAGGCCCAGCGAGCGGTCTGGATAGGCTGAACGCCCCGATGAGGGCGGTCCAGGCGTTCCAAGGGCTCGGAGAGCGGTCCAGATAGACGGAGGACCGGGATTCGGTCCAGTCAGACTGATGGCTCATTATGCATGTTGTTCTTTATGTTGTTTGCTTATATGTTTATATGATATGGTTATATCTGTATGGCGTTGGTATTTTGGGGGTAACTCACTAAGCCTTCGAGCTTACATTTATCGATTATTGTTTCAGGTACTTTTGATGATCGCGGGAAGGCAAAGGCGTGATTGTACATCTCCTCATATTTAATGATTTTTTGATTTGATTCTAAGGATACTCTGATGTTTAAACTATTTTGAAATCAAACTGTAATAACTTAATGGTTTTAAATGTTTTAAAAAGTTTTAGATTCGGCTTGAATTTTATGGATGTTACATGTTGGTTTTTTTCAACAACCTCATATTGACGGATGCAATTGACAAATAACCCGGAATATGGCTTTGGTTTTGGGTTCAGGATACATGCTTAAAAATATGTAGGATTAACGGAGATTTTTTTCCAGAGGTAACATTCTTAAACAAGATTCTCTTTAATTTCAGTTTTTATGGATTTTTTTGGAGCTTCTTATGGATGTTTGGTGAAGGTGAACATCTGAACCATTTGAGATGTTTGATTGTAGAAGTAAACACTTATTTCTCTATCTTCTCGAAGCTTAATCTGAACCTCTTTCCAACTTCTTCAATTTTGATATTATTTGCTTATCGTTCTGTTTGAGATTTTACTTTTGATTGGAATGATTTGTGAGAAAGCTAACAGAAAAAAGGGTATAGATCCAAGCTTTGCAAAGACATATCCAAGCTCCACTTGAAATTCAAGGTAACTTTTTTTTCCGACTTTGCCCTTTTACTCTTCTTGCCCAACTCAAATAGTTGGTTTTATTTCTCAAAATTGAATAATCTAAGATGTATTCCTCTTCATTGCCTTTTTATTCGGTTTGTTAACATAAGATAGTTTTCCGTATACAATAATGAGGGAAATGTGTCATAGGATGTTTGAGCAATCTTTGCAGTAAATTTGGTGGATTCAAGGGTGGTTTAGTCAATTGCATGTGTGTGTATTGCAAGTAGAAGGGAAGTAATTACTTTCTTTTGGTTTGACAAAAAAGTTTATTGTTGTGGTTTGCTTGGTTTATATACAAACACAATTGATCTTGGAGGAGATGAGTTTTATATGTTTAGAATACTGAAATTCATGTTTCAAAAAATTACTTTCAGTGGCAGGGATGGCATTCTTGAAGTAGATAAATAAAGGAATTAAAATGGCATTCCAAAAGAAGAAAACAGATCTTCATGTATTTTACAGGAGCTAATGAATAAAACATTTTTCTTTTTATTCGTCATGTGTACATTAAGTTTATTTTCTTTTTAAAGTGGTGTATTCTTAAAGCTATATGCCTCCGTTTCTTTTATTTTTGTCACATTGATGTCATTGTTTAGCTAATGGTTCAAATAGGGATGACTCTGCATGGAGGGCGTATGGAGAATTTGGAATGGAATCAGAGTTTTCCCCTTTTTCTTATAGTTAAAGAAGAAAAGTGAGTTTGCACCCTTTCCTTATAGTTAAATCATTCTGTTAATTTTTCTTCAAATGTTTAGCAATTTCTTTGAATGACAAATGTACATAACTCGATCTAACCATAGTGTTTTGAAGTGACTGGATTTTTTTCCTTGGAATTACAGACATTGATGAGTATATTGCAAACCTTGTTGTGATGGTACTATGTTTCTCAGTTTTTGTAATGGTTACTAAAAGGCATTTCTGATCCAATCTTCATATCATGGTTTTTTCTTTCTTCCTTCACTCCAAACATTCTTGGCTTTGTTTCATCATACTTTGAAAAATAGCATTTGTATTTTCACTTTTTTGCATCGTACTTTGAAAAAATAACATTGTACTTTCAATTAAAGAAATAGAATTTGGGTAGGTTTTGAAAGTATAATGTTTTACTAAGAAATAATTCTGAGAGTATAATGCCATGAGTGGGAAGAAATTTCAAACTAACATGCTATGATAAGAAAAAAATGGAAATAATATTGTAATGAAAAGAAACGAAAATATGATGCTATAATACATCATTATGGATTGTATTTTCATTATGTTTATGTATCTAAACTTTCTTTAGAGTTTAATACTTTTGAAATGGTAATATATTATTATTGTAGGTACTTTAATCTTTTTAAAATTTGTATTGTTGGAACAAAGGGATGTTGTTTTTAAGTATTGGTGGCTACAACCATGGCATCAGTTACAATAGTTAATTGAGAATTAATTGATTTTGAAATTGTATTATGTAAATAAAATGTATCTGGGTGGCATCAAAAGACAGAGACCTTATCATTTGAAAATAATAAATTACCTACTTAAATATAAAAACTTGCAACTGTTTATGTTATTAAGTCTATAAGTTGTATAAAGATAGTTGGACAATGTTGATATTGCAATCTTTGTTTTCACAAACAAGATTAGATAAATATACAATTTTGTATTTGAATTTCAAAATCTAAATTTACAGCATGACAATTTGATAGAAATAATGGTTTGTAAATTTGGATTATATGGTTTTGAAAAAAGATTAAAACTGATAATTTTAATATTAGGATTCGTTATATTTTTTTTAAATATAAAAACCCTGAAGATAAATCACCCATAAATCATTAAAACTAATTTTATCCTTTACTATTTTTTTTAATTTTGCCGATCGAAAAAAAAAAGTATAAAAAAAATAACTTACCATTTGTTAATTGGTGGGATGTTAAGTCCACCAAGCAAATTACACCCTTTGTTTGCAAATAAAACGTCATATAATGGTAAAAAGGGGTATCGATCCTCGGGGAAATGGTTGTATTCAATCACCAATGCAATCTAAAAGAACTATTGTAAATAAACTAACTTACTACAATTAAACTAAAAGGGGGGTGCCATGATTGCTTGAAAACTAAAAGACTTGAATAACTAAAAACTTGCAATTAAACAAGATAGTGAGATGCTCAAATATTGGAGAGAGTTGGTTAACTAAGGCAATTCAACACAATAAACATTTGTGTGTTTATCATTAGGATTCAACATGAAGCTTATCATTCATCCCAAATTGGTTATAGCAATCATGAAGCATGATATGCCAAGATTCCTCTTAGGTAGTATGGAGGTTGGGGAATACCTTCTTAATCAAGATCAAGGGTTTAATTGAAGCAATTGAACCCAAGAAGTTAATTAACCTTAAGAAAGAAGGAATCCCCAATTCCTAGAGGATGTCAATGCTTACACATCCATAAAGGAGTTATGATTCATAAACTAGAGATGATTTTTACCATCATAAAGCCCTTCTTCTAAGTTAATTCAATGATTCAATGCAAAACCAAAGAAATAAACTAACAATAGCTCATTCAAGTGTCAAGCTCATGATCAAAGTAGTAAAAAAGCATAAGAAATATGATCTAGAACCATAAACATAAGATAATTGATAATCTAGCATGAATCCTTCAAAAACCCACAAACATTCAAAGGTTTTAACCAAAGTTAACCAATATAGAGAAATTAACCACTCATGACAACAAAATAACAATCACAAAAGTCTAATTGCATAAAGAAACTACCAATGACTTGGAAAGATGAAAAGAAATGGGTTTCAAGCTCCCAAAATCGCCTTCTCCAGCTCTCCAATGGTGTAAAATTGAAGTCATGGCTGCTAGATCTGATCCCCCAAGGTTATGGTGTGCCAAATGACCAAAATGCCCAAACTGGACAGTTGCGCGGGTACCCACGCGACGAAAATCCCACCCGCGCAAGTGTTGCTGTAATGCAATTGGCGCATTTTTCCTCCACTAACCATCCCATTACCAAAGATTCTCTTGGTCCCCTTCATATGCCACATGATTCAAATCAACCAATCATCTTCTAGCTTCAAAAATGGATGCTCCAAGCCCAAAATAAAAGTCCAAGATCCATCTTCACAAGCCCACTGCATCCAAGTTTTTAGCCTTTTAAGCCCAAATTTTCTTTAATTGATCTGCAAAGCCCAATAATGCCTCGGAAGCCCACAAAGCCCATTTCCAAGCTAAACCATAACCGCAACAAGCTCCAAAAACCTGCAAAATACATTATGCAAAATAAAAAGCACCCCGTACGATCCATAATAAAGAAAATAAAGAGTATACAATGCATTAATAATAAAAACATCTAAAAATTCTAAAATAAACTATAAGTTATACTGATAAGTATATTTATTCTTTACATATAGTTTATATATTTAAAAGACTTATCATCTAAAAATAAATAAGTGATTGTTCGATACAAGAAAATTATGTGCCAAAAATAACGTAATTTACATACATTAACGATATATTAATTGGTTATGATGTACAATTTGAACGAACAACTCAAATCCAATATGACATACAATTATTTATATACATTAACGATATATTTAAATAGTAAATGACATTTATAATTCATTTTGTGTTCTTTGGAATCCAATATGTTGTCATGAAATAGAAATGTTATCACGAAATATAGATGTTTTGTTTTCGACATAATAGATCCAATATAAGAAAATATTTTTCCAACAATACATACAAATAACGAAAGTAAAAGTAAAGTTCGATGAACAATTCAACGACAATGAAGTCTATACATCAAATGTGGTGTATAAAGAAATATTGCACGATTAATAATGCATAACCAATCATGTCTTCATGTACATTTGTAAATAATACAAACTTTTCATTTTTAATTTTTATTGATTTCGTTTCTGATAGCATGATCTTATTGATAATTATTTAGACGTAGTAAACTATATATATATATATATATATATATATATATATATATATATATAATCGTTTCTGTAAACTAACTTCTGAAAAAAATTATTCGCACTTATCACTTGGCGCGGGTAAATGGCTAGTATGTATGTATATATATATATATATATATATATATATATATATATATATATATATATATAAGAGTTCATTTGAGACGGACATAATTTTGTGAGAGCGTGAGACCAATTTTTTCTAGTGAAATATTCTAATATTCTAGTCATCGTAAAAATATAATATGTATAATATTCTAAAATTATATGCTTTTAGAATATTTCAATGTAAAATGTGTTAAAATTATTGTTTTAGAATATCAAAATATTACATATATTATATTTTTTTGAATAACAGAATGTTAGAATGTTTCACTAGAAAAAAGTAGTCTCACGGTCTCACAAAATTAGACTCGTCTCAAATGAACCTAACCCTATATATATATATATATATATATATATATATATATATATATATATATATATATATATATATATATAGTTAGGTTCAAATGTTTTCACTATCTATTGTGTGCATGTATGATTGATTCTAGACCAATCATTTTAGTTATTTTAAGAAAGTAATTAATGCATATTAAATGTGAAGATGTAATTAATATCCATTATATCTTCAACATGTAATATGCATTAATTACTTTTTTAAAATAAGTAAAATGATTGATCCAGAATCAATCACACGTGCACACAACAGATAGTGAAAACAAAATTACCTAACCCTATATATATATATATATATATATATATATATATATATATATATATATATATATATATATATATATATATATGAGAAACAAAAATTACAGTCTTATATAAGCTTAAATATCAAATCCGAACGTACTACATCGTTTTGTACCATATATGCATTGCGATCATCAAAGGTTATTAAACTTTAACCTATAATTTGATTTACTTCCAAGATTTTCGGACTTTCATCATTATCTTCCTAGCAAATCTAGCTAGGGTTTAGTCTTTCTTGGTCAACAAGAAATCGACACAGTTATCTCGTCGTCAACATTAACAATGAAAGGGCAAGGAGATTCTGAAGCTATTAGTGTGGATTGGTACATTGGGGTGTGAAAAGACGGAGGAATTTTGCTTTGGATTCTCAAGAACGTCAAAGACAAGGTACACAATTCATAATCTCCTCTTGTAGTGTAAGTTGTTGCTTGAATTCAATGAAGATAGATCTTTGGTGCTATGTAGTGACCAACGTTTCTTAATGCTTCCGTTGGGAGGACCATTGTGGTAATTAAGAACTTTTAAGACTCTTCATTTTTGTTTAGAGATCAGTATAAGTGTTTTGCTCACTTGGGAGGATTTTTGTGGTCATCCAAGAGAGCAACTGTATGGTGGGTTTGGAATAACGTTGGTAGCGACAATGCTGACTTGACAACGAACCGTGCCAATATCACAAACTGTTTGCAATTCATAAATTTTAAATTTGTCATGGATAGATTACTCATGAATTTCTTGAACATGAACGTTATTTTCTGTTGAATCTTTGCTTATCTGGAACCTTTTAAGTAGAGAAAGATTGAATATGTAAAAAAATAATCGGTGATTCATAAATAATCTTCGCTTATGTGGAACCTTTTGCATATTTACGATGCACTCTAACAGAATGCCACGTTGACCCAGGAAAATTACATAGAGAGCAAGAATGTGATTAAAGGGGCAACTTGTTACACTAACCTTTACACAATTACAAATGAATAGCAACACAACAGCAGTAACATACTAACAACTAACAACACCAACCAAGAAAAAAAAAATTAATCGAAGTTACAGCATTCTCTTTTCTTTCTTTAACTTTTTAGCATACCCATATCCTTATTACCCCAATACATACAAAAAGAACATACATGTCATGCCCTTTTATCATCGACTACAGGCTACAGGATACAGTACACTAACATACACCACAAGGGTAAAAGAGTAATTCAACATTTTGCTATCTCTATCGTCTAGCTTCGTTCAAAGTCTTACCCTCAAAAAATTCCCCAAGCATCCGGTCAAGATCCTCTGCTGAATACCTTATGTACTTGTGGGGATTCTTCCCATTCTCAACAAGTGCCCTGTAATTGTAAAAAACAGAAAACAAAATATTTGTTTAGTTTTTTTATTTTTTTTCATTTATTTGAGCCAGAGAATTGAGATAAGATCACATAAAAAAATGTACCCAAAACGTTTAATGAAAGATCTGTATGCAGGCAACAAGACTTCAGCAACTGCAAGTCTGAGAGATTCTCTAAGCTCTGTGTCAGGAACTGTCCATTGAGATTGTCTTTGATGAAGCTCCTCAAACTGACCATTGAAGATCTTCAACCTAAAGTAAAACCAACACATTTTAATTTTTTTTTAATTTTTTTTTAAGATATAACAAAAAAAAAAGGATATAGGGGTTGAAAAGACAAACCTGTCCTTTACAAGTGCTCGTGAGGCTCCACTGCTGTTACCAGCTCCATCACCACCAACAGAACCACCTCCCGATGAAGACAAGCCTTGAATAGAGAGACATTGCAGGATCTATCCAACCAAGGTCACAAGTCACAACATTTAAAAAGAAAAAAAAAAATTATCATTTCTTATAAGTTATTATATCCAGATGTTGGAAAATATATATATATATATATATATATATATATATATATATATATATATATTTTCCAACATCTGGATATAATAACTTATAAGAAATGATAATTTTTTTTTCTTTTTAAATGTTGTGACTTGTGACCTTGGTTGGATATATATATATATATATATATATATATATATATATATATATATATATATATATATTAATTTATTTATTTTAGGTTATAACATATTTGAGAGAAATGAACCTTTGCCCAAGCTATCCTCTTGTACTGATTAGCATGTTGTTGAACTACCCTTCTGTGTCTTTGCACCCAATCATCCCCTAACAAATCCTTTGCTTCAGACCTATAGCCAAACAGAATATTAAAATGGTAAATCACATTTTTGTCCCTGAGTATAGTTGTAGTAGTATTTTGCAATTTTGGTCCCAAAAAGTTTATACTTTTGCAATTTTGGTCTTTATTTAAGGTTGAACATTTTTGGTCCCAGTTCCAAGTAAAATGACTATTGTTCATCCCTGGGTATACCTGAGTTTTGGAATTTTAGTCCAAAAATAGTCATTTTACTTGCAACAGGGAGCAAAAATGTTACAAAAATCTCAAATAAGGATCAAAATTGCAACAGAAAATCTTTTGGGACCAAACATGAAAAAAAAAAAAAGCAGATATACTCACTCAGGGACCAAAAATATATTTTACTCAAATTATAAATTTGTGGGACAAATTACAGAAAAAAACTATAATAGCTTGGGCAAATTTGCTGTTTAAACATTGATTTTTCAATCAAACCATACTTTTCTAAACTAACCATGTTGACCTTCAACATGGTTAATTTGGAAAACCACTGGTGAAACCTAATATAACAAAATTACCAATGAAACCAGATATAATATGTCAAAATGGTTCATTTGGAAAAAAAATTGTCTAAAACTTTTATGGTTTGAGTGGAAGAAATAAATTATTATTGGTTAAACCGAAAAACTACCCAAAACATAATGGTTTTTTTGTAATTTGCCAAAAATAATATATTATTATTTTTTTCAAAAGTTACTAGGTTTGGATATCGAACCTGCGTACAGATCTGACCATATAATGAATATTGTTCATAAGAAACAAGTTGGTGAGTGCAGGATCCTTATACTGTTTAGATTTTCCCTCCAAATTAATTTGAAGAGCCTGCATAATTCTCATTGTTACAGATGCCAGCTGTGAATTCGAATCCTCTCCATTTTCAAATTCTTGAAACAGCTGCTTCAGTGTCGACTGATAGCTGAATCAATTTTAAGTTACGTAAGAAAAGGGTAAGATTGTAATTTAACATATATATATATATATATATATATATATATATATATATATATATATAGAGAGAGAGAGAGAGAGAGAGAGAGAGAGAAAGTTACACACATACTCGAATAAAAATTTCACGTAGTTGATGACATAGCTTGTGAGAGGATGAACTGTTCCATCTGAGACAGCTGTTTTTGTTGCATCTTTTTCAACAGCTTCTTCAAAATCCCCAAATGTTTCTTGAGCTGTTTGTGCAAGTCTCTTTGTTAACCCTAGAGCTGATTCTCTAATGTCTTTGCAAGCTTTACCTCTGAAAAGTGACTCAATCTGAAAGTATTTAAAGTATTATACAGTATGTTTTTATAATAACAAGTAAGAACAGAATCATATTCATATACACATACCTCATTGTGAAGTTCACGCATTATCTCATACATGTCCAAAAGCACAAATAACTTTTCTGGTGATCTTTTGCTTTTAGCAATTGCATCTCCAAAACTAAGAAGCATGGCAACACTGCCTGCAGTGACTTCAGCAAAACATTGATCTCTAAGTGATTCAATGCCTTCAAACATTTGATCACATACTTTTCTTTCAGCAGTAAACAGTAATTTCACCTGTTTAAACATCAATAATTAATTTCTTTCAGTAAAAAAAAGATTTTACTTCAATGAAGGACTTACTGCGATACGCATGAAATGAATCCATGTCCCAATCTTGAGTTCCAAAACCTCCCATTGCATCTTCTGTACATCATCTTTACTAAGCTTCTCCACTCCCAATTTCTGTAAGGTTTCTTCCAATACTATAGAACGCGTATCCCTAATCAACAAAACATTAGAAAAATATATTAATTTCATTTTTTTATATACAAATCCTCACTCATGTTGGAGAGGAACTACTGATTGCACAATATTTTGCACCATTTTGATCATTTTGATGCAAAAATGAATGTAATTACCTGTAAATAACAAGGCACTGTTGTATATGACCAGCTTGCACCATGTGTTGGGCTAAATCATGGAGCAATGGAAGGACACGTGGCGGAATGAGAATTAATGGAGCAAAAACAGCATTTTCAGCAGTGATATGACCCGTATGACTATTATTAGGGTTCTTTCCACTTGCATCAGGTGATCCAGATGATGGTCTTAGTGAACTAGGGAGGCATTCATATAGCCTATCAGGCTCAACAGATTTGCTGAAAAGTTTATGTATATATGTTCATATGAACATGTTAAGAATCGAGATAAGAAAAGCTTTTATTAAAAAAGATATTTATGTATATGTGCTTTAAAATGATGAGAAGAACCTGTATGATGATAAGAGCTGTTTGAATTCTTGTTCTAGTTTGGATATAGCCTTGGAAAGTAAGTTACTTGCATGGCTGATGACTCCATCACTGCTCTTGAAGCTTTTATTGTTGGTGAAAAAGACGATATTGCTTCTTAGTTGTTCAATAGCTTCAAGATAGCTTTCAAGATCCTCATGTGGGCCTCTAGTTATTTTGGCCTCAGCCTACATATTTGGAAACATAAATATTCAATCAACTAACAAAATTTAGAAACTTTATCCAAAATTCATCCATTACAAATTACAATAGAATGTAAGTTTTCAAAAGTATTGGAAAACCAACCATAAGAACCATGGAAAGTGCATACCCTTAAATTCCGTTTTAGTATTGTAGAAGAATATAAAATTGTTATTGTAGTGCATACTCTGAAAGAAGCTTTTTGAATAGCTAATGTGCAGATAGAAATTCTGAATGGGTTAAATGCAAGAAATAGCAATGTACTTTAGTTGATGTGTTTATTAGCTTAAGCTTCCTCTTATTTCATCATATTACAACATTGTATCTACCTAATAATGGCAATGTCAGCTGAATATGAAACAATTTTCACTGCTATAATTGGGGAAAAAATTTTAAAGAACAATGTTCCAAAATATAAATTTTGAAAGTGCCATGCTATAAATTATGTAATTTTTAAGTGTAATACATTTCTATGATTAGGTAGATTTTTCAAAGTATAATGCTTTTATAAGATAAAAAAAATGAAAGTATAACATTGTGATAGAAATAAATGAGAGTAGGATGTTATAATGCAGAAATAAATGTAATTCTGTTGCTATTCTTTCTATTAGCCCTCTTCACATATTACACTTATAAGTAAGTTATTAAGTAGGATGTAGTCAATCTCTCCTATATTTATTTCTTGCATAAAAATATTACTTACCTAAAGTGGGCAGATTTTGTCCCATTTACAGTTTCCACATATATTATACTTGATTTACATTTACAAATGTGTCAATTGGGAATATGCTGAAAGTCACTCAAAGTGTAGTTTTCGTGTATACAATCTCTTAAGTCTTAAGTCGTGTCGTGTCATTCAAAAACATAAATTATTATAATAATGTGATTTTTGTAGTCATATGTAACACATTTATTATAATACGTTACTTGATAACTCAACTATAAAATGTATATAGGATTGATATAACGAATTCTAATATGAATAACTCGTATAAACCTAATGACTTGTAATTTATAAATGTATTGATAATCACTAATAAACACTCAATAATATCAATGATAATTTGGGTGAGCATATTTTGTGTATAGAAGTTTTGAATGTGGTTGGCAAAACCAGACTACATGATAAAAGCTGACCAAAACATTAAATTTTATCAATATGAGTCTATTTGTAGATTAGATAATAAAAGTCAACAAAAAGAAGTACTAGGGTTGCTTCATTACCAAAAGAAATAGCATATATTATATTCACTCCATTTTCTGATTTTCTAAAGTGACAAGATTACTATTAATTCAATTGCAGTAATCTACTCAAACTCTAAGTCACCAAGTCATAAAAAAGTATAAAGAATAAGTAGATATAAGACCCAACCTCACGAGAAAGATCAAATCTGTCCAATATAACATCAGCTGCCTTCAAAGTCCTATCGATGTTCTCATGAGCTCTTCGAATAGCATGTGTTCTGATCTAAAAGTAATATACAAACAAGGAGTAGAGTAAGTTAAGAGTAAAAGCATAACCAAATACTCCAATCACCAGATGTACTAAATGCAATGATTGTCTCAAACCATGTTTAATAGAATCAATCAAATGTCTAGAATACCTTTCAATATAGAAAAGTACAGAACCTTATGGACCAAATCAATAGCTTTATTGATTTGCAATGATGCTGATTTATGAATAAGTTATTCATTGAAGCTTTACCAATAAACCAAATCAATAGCTTTATTGATTTGCAATGA
The DNA here is from genome assembly GCF_051521515.1 of Lactuca serriola. Classification (NCBI taxonomy): domain Eukaryota; kingdom Viridiplantae; phylum Streptophyta; class Magnoliopsida; order Asterales; family Asteraceae; genus Lactuca; species Lactuca serriola. The sequence continues at coordinate 32,282,102 of NC_136415.1, forward strand.
TGCTGATCTATGAATAAGTTATTCATTGAAGCTTTACCAATAAAGGATGTGTAATAGTTTTTGGGGTATGCTACAAATCCTGTAGTACTAATAAAGCAAATTACACCATTTCACATTGACGGCTACAACTAATAGCATGATCTACTGTAATTCAAAGGAAATTTCAGATAAGTAGCAGGATGTTTATCAAAATTTGAACGAAAATTAGCTTGGATGTTTGAAATTACAAGTTATTAGATTTGAAGTAGATCAAGTCGCATATCATTGCTCCTCCTTTTGAAACTGGAACAGAATCATACATTTGCTTCGCTTGAATTTGTTCATTAAGTTTTCGAAAACTAAAGAGATAGGTGTAGGAAACATATCAACATGAATAGCAGATCAAAACAATCACTAAACAGTTATCGATAAATTAAAGTAGATCGACTAATTGGAAGACCTATTTTCCGAACTAAAAGAGAAAATCATTCAAATCACTTCGAATTTTCTCATAACGCAAACAGCTGAAAAACAGATCAAAAAAACCTGAGTTGGGCGCATGGCGGTTTCAAGGGCGGAGAGACGGTGGTCAAAGGAACCGAGGATAGAAACCATGTTGTCTGTGATGGACTGACTCTTCTGCAGTGATTCTCTCATCTTTGCAGCTTTCTCGCTCAAATTATCCACACCCATCACCCTTGCTGTACGAACTGGAACCCCCATCTCTCTTCAAGTTCTGAGAGAAGTACCGAAAAATTCAGCAGGAAATCGTTGAAGGGTATGAAGGTTAGTTGACCATTATTGGTCGATTCTTGCTTTGACAGGGTGTTGGTGACGGTGTGGGTTATACAAATACGGATTTTCCACGTATAAATCGGTGTTTATGGTTTTCTTGCTTCCCCAATTAGAAAATCAGGTGTGGGTAACCGGGTTCTACCGTTCTATATGTGTCCATCAAATGTCAATAATTATTGAAACCATTCTAAAATCACTAATGACTTTTTATTATTAACAAAAAGTTCATGACATTATTAATCAACCCATTTCAATGATTTTTGTTTTTTATTCAGAATGACTAATATAAATGATCAATTTTTTAAAATATCTTGAGAAAAGAAACAATTTGATGAAAATTACGACTATGAATTCAATTTTCATTTATTATTTACGGTTTTTTATCTTTTATATAGTACTTAAATCATTTATAATGTATGGTTGAATGAGTCGGGATGTCTAGTAAACATATAATGGCTAAAGCTCAACATAGCGAGATTTCAAATTGGCTTACAGTGGATTTGAAGATCAATATCGATTGAACTTGTGTGTTCGTCAACCACGACAAAGTAAAAGTGAAAAAGTTGTTTGTTTTTTATGATTGGAAATCTAACAATACTTTCATATGCTTTGTATGGATAACAATAATTGTGTTCAATTTAGATCATAGCCTCCTTCAACATCAAAGGATACCTACACTTGTGATGTAAAGTATTTGAAACCCTCTTTGGTTGGTTGTTAATGGTTCATCAACTTGATCCAATTGGATATGGATTTCGGAATTTATTTTAATTTGTATTTTTTCCATTATGATTGTTTATATTTGCATTAAACTTTTTTTTTGAAAATAAACTCATATAATTCATAACAATTTCATTTTTATTAAACCTACATTTACTTGGCAGTATCACTTCATTCAAGATTATTATATTTTGTTAGTGTGTTGATGACTTGTGTGAGTATTTTGTCTCCTTTTACTACGGAGTTTGAATATACCAGACAACAAATCTTATACAATGGTTTGACTTTTGAGTATGCCTTTAAAGATTAATGGTTTACAGTATCGGTGATTAAAGTTGATAGAGAAGAATAAGATTATCGTCGGAGTGGAATCAGCTATGAATATAACGCTCAACCACCGTAAATAAATGTATTATTCTTCCATTAACGTCAACATATTATGTATTCTTAAACTACTTGGTAATTTACTTTTATATAAATTAAAGTATGTTATTTGTCTTTATAAACTTTGTTATGGGGTGCTCAAGAATTCTTTTATTATTTTGTTAAAATTGCCATTAGAACCCTTCCCCTCCTAAGTTCAACTTACAATGTTGAAACGGTCTGACTATATTAAGGAATGTTGACATGGAAATAGTTGCTATTTTTTGTCATGATGTCAGAAACATAATCTTTATTTTTATAACGCTTATAATATAACCATCCAATTCAATATGGTTCAATATATATCATCTATTTTAAATCATATTCAATTGAAACTCTCGAACTCTTCAATTTATTCTACTTAATTGATTGGTTAATCTTCAATTTTCAACTAATTAATCATTACAACTCAAAAAGAAAATAACATATACTATTTAATGATGATTATTATCGTATAATTGTTTGATATAGAGTTAGCTATAGTTCATGGAGATACATCAAGTTGTTATGGCTAAGAAAATGAGATGCGGGGAAAGACTTAAATACACATTTATATTTTTTTGCTAACTTCTCACAAACATTTTTCCTTTTATAGGCGTTTATATGTTGATCGATTGAAAAAGATAAATAAACTTTGATTTTTTGCAAGAAGTTATATGTTCATGTAGTGTATGAAAATCCTTACTATGGTGTCATTGAAGAGAAAAAGTGATTATGATTTATTTTATTAATGTAACGAAGAGCTTTTATGTTGGTTAATATAAATTAGAGTTATTTATGTTGAAAGAGAGTTGATGGCTTTGATTTTGTGAATCTACATAAAAGTCAAAGCAAAATGCTATTTTTGATGGTAGAATGCAAGGTTGTTAAAATCGGGATATTATATAGGATCGTTTTCTGTTTTGCAATATCGTGATCGTACGATCGCACCAAAAGCATTTTAAAACATAAAAAATACATATACATCCATCAATTAACCATCCGAGTAACAATAAATACTTTAAAACATAAAAAATACATTATTTAATGATAAACAATTCAAAAGTGTTATTCTACGTAGTTAGTCCAAAAAAAATTATTTGATATATATATATATATATATATATATATATATATATATATATATATATATATATATATATATATATATATATAACGATCCTATGATCTTATGATCTGATCCGCGATCCTACCGTAAAACGATCCAAGTAAGATCGGGATCGATTTACGTATGTCAGATCATAGGATCGTACGATCAGGATCACGATTTTAACAATCATGGTAGAAAGGAGAAATTATGAACGCATATGTACCTAATAAATTCATAAATTTTATTTTTCTTTGAGACAACTCGAGGAGAAAAAAATAGGTCATAGCAATACTTTTTTATTTGTAACCTTTGTAATATAGTAGTATGTTTTATATTTTATTTTATTTTAAGTTTTGATAATTCATATAAACATGTTTTCTTATGTCTTAACTAAGAGCATCTCCAATGGTTGAGCTATGTTATAGCTTAAAGTTCATGTCACCTCATTATTCCATTAACTTTAACTTACATAAATGGTCTCTCCAATGGTTAACCTCTTTCACTATCTTTTTCTTTAAATTTAACTAATATATATTTATCTATTTAAAATGTTCTATATAACCCCCTCCATTTAGTAAGTCATTTTTAAACACACATTGTATTAAATGTATTTTTATAATACCTCTAAAAGTTCGTAAAATGTCACAAAATATTTCATAGATAAATTATATAAAGTGACAAATCAAATTAACTGCTATATGATGGAAACTTTATCGGTTCAACTAAAAAACTATATTGGTTCAACTAAAAAACTAGTTTTTAAAACATTGTATTTTTTCAAGTTTTATGATGGAAACTTTATAACACATACATGATATTTATATGAGGACATATTCATTATTAATCATGTATATTTAAACTAATGGTATTAGGTACTTATATGATATGTCAACACTTTCTACCTATGATTTCTATTCATGCACAACTTGTATACATATGCCTAGGATGGGTAGAATTGAGAAGTTTAGGCATTTGACATTTATTATTATCTCTATATGTATTGGTAGAATTGAGTAGTTTAGGCATTTGACATTTATTATTATCTCTATATGTATTGGTATGGTTGAGCATGGGTCGGTTTAGGTTGATTTTGAGGTAAAATTGAACCCAAACCGAAAAGTTTAATTTTCAAGTTTTGGAAACCATTGGGTTCGGTTTTGGAATGAGTTCTTTTTTCGGTTTCAACCAATGGGTTTTGGGTATTAACCCATTTTTAAGCAATTATAAAAAACTTGAAACATATTCCAACCAAATTTAGCGATATATTTATTGTAAGTTTTAAAATATACACATGTTGGGTCGATTTCGATTCCGTGTATCGGTTTTTTGTTCAGATCGGCTTGTAATGTAGAAACCGAACCCAAACCAAATTTTCGATTATAAAAGATCCAGATGCAAAACCGACGGTTTAGATTTGGGTTCGTTTTCGATTTTCCGGTTCTCAATTTAGGTTTTGCTCACCCCTTTATATCTTTATATTGGTGTTTATATCTCATTTATACAATTTATTGCTTTTCGATACTAGTTTTAGCATTGGTAGTATTTCCATATCATTTCCTCTTTTTTTATCATCTTTGTCCACATCATCTTTGTAGTGGACAATCTTCATGTCAGAGATATTTCATGAAACCAATCTTTGTGACTTTAGCGTTTTGTTAAACATTACATGGTATAACTTTTAGATTTGAAGTGCTTTATTTAAATTAAACGTTAAAAGTTTATAGTGTCAAATGAGACTTTTTTGTTCAAAACATAACATTTTATCAAACGCTAGAAACTAAAAGCTTCCAAACGATCTCGTTCCAAAAACACCCTTAACTGGAGATATGTTTATCCACATCTAATTTCTGGTTACCCCATGGCTTCAAGAGGTTTTGTTGTTGTTTAAGATTTGGAAGCAATTTCGATATTTTCATTTTGAAACATCAAATATATTAGAGTAAATTATTGAAATCGTCCCCATGATTTGGTCAAATTTACATGTTTGATCTCTAACTCTTTTTTGCACTCGAATCGTCTATGTGGTTTGATTTTGTTGTATTTTTCGTCTATTACATAAAGTTAGGGACCACTCGTGCAAGACCAAACCATACGTATAAAACACGCAACAAAATCAAACCACAAGGACGATCCGAGTACAAAAAATCGTCAAGGACCAAACATGCAAATTTGACCAAACCATAGGGATGATTTTAGTAATTTACTCAATATCCTACCTAATAAATAAAAAAACTTCTGCCACATGTAATCACCTAATTCAATATGTCACCTAACATTTTTTTTTAATTTTTTCAATTTCATTTAAATCCACTTGTCAAATTGTGGTTTTTATGTTTTGTTATTAAATTATAAAAAAATCTAATCTAAAAATATAATAAAGAAAATAAGGAAACTTAAATGTTTTATTAAACTCTCATGTAAATTAAAAATACAATAAAGAAAATAAAAAAACTTAAATGTCTTATTAAATTCTCACTTAATTTGTTAATTAATGTATTAAATTCAAATCTAATTAAAAACATAATTTTTCCAAAATCAGTTATACCTAGCATTATTATTATTTATCTGTTTTTTTTTTCAAAGAAATAGATTTCATTTATTGATATACTGTTTTTTCGCAAAGTAATAGATTCCATTTATGGGCTTCGACAACTCTTGGATACTTAGGTTTAGAACCGATAACAATTACACCAACATCTAACCATCATTTCATTAGAAGTAAGGATAAGTATTTGGACCAGGAAACCGATAGGAACCGGAACCGGCAAAAACCGAAATCATATATTGCTATTTCTCGAGGACCGGTTCCAACATTGAGGACACAGTAAGAACCGATAGGACTGACGGTCCTGTTCAGTTCCTATTTTCCACCAAGTTTGGTTCTCAGGCCGGTTCTAGCCGGGCAGCTTTCGATGCTCATCCCTAATTAGAAGAGTAGAAGATTATGACTAAGAAAAAAAAATCAAGCTTACTTTCAACCATTTTGGAATTCACTCGCTTATTGAACCCTAACACAATACCAATCCATTGGGCATATTTTGTAAAACTTTGAACGTGACTTGAATTCACATGGGACCGAGGGCACCATGTGTTCTTTTAATATAATATAAAATAGAATGAAAACCACAAAAGTTTACAAGAATATTTACAAAAAGAGCAAACGGAAGATATGGAATAGAAGAAATGCATCACATTCACACCCTTTTTGGTATGTTGTATGCTTTTCAGTTTTTCTTCTCCCCAATAAACTCCACTTTAAGCCCAACAATCCATCTACACACACTGGGCTGGGCTTTTGCCCAGAAACCAGCTCTTGGGCCCTTATTCTCTACCAAATCCCATTATCTATTTGTTTATGATCAAAATCATCAAACCTGCAAAATCAATAATTATCAACACTTGTATACATTCTTCTAACAATCTTAAAGTTATAATTTGAAGGTTGATTGAATAAATTGGTTTTATTTTAAGATAGAAAGGATGACATAACAACTTCTTTTGTCGAATAACAAGTTGAAGCCAAGCCAAGGTCCCTTTAAACATTAATAGTATCTTTGTTGATGAATGATGAATTGATGTTAATTTGTGGGTCTATATTTCTCTTTTTGGTTGGATGTGTTTGACTATCGACCAACATTTTTGACTTTAGATGCTTGATAGTGCCAACTGCCCTTTCACATTTAATTATTATAGCATTTTCTTTAATATATTACTTTAATTTTAATACATCATAACATATCAATTTACATAATAAAATCAAAATTAAAAGATTTTGACAATGATGGATATTATTAGTTTATAGACAATAATGGATATATATATGCCTCTTCTAACATAAATAATAGAATAGTTAACATATAAACAAATTGTAATTTAAAAAATTATTTTAGAATATAACTATTTAGTGTCATACAATTCTATTATTTTAATCATATTACTTACGATTTTCTATAAATTTTGATAGAATAATGATAAATAGATGATAATAAAATGCAGACAAAAGTGGGGTTTTCAATCCATTGACACATATTATAATTTCTATTGCTTTTTGGAATAGAATTGCACAGCAAGACGCCATACCTGTTTGTCTGTAGTGAATGACATCATCCCCTGAAAATCACCTTCTCAGCAATACTCATCAATGGCAGCAAGCAATCCGGCGAAAATTTCCGGGCAAAAAGATACGAAAATGTCGAATTAGAAACTCTGAGCGACCGGATTAACTCAGGCGACAATTCAGCCGGGTGGTATGTATGTGGATGACCATCCACACTGCCTGTCCAATTGACCCGAGTGAGTGTGTACTCGCTAACTCCATTTGGATCCTCCATTGACAAAAGCGTCGGGAAGTAATGCTCCTCCGGGTAACACGAATCAACGTTCAAGCACGGCAGCCTGAACTTCCTCCATAGCTTCCGGTCCTTTATTACCATCAAAGAGTGAGCCCGGGTCAAAATATAAAACTGTGACCCGATCCGGAACTTATCAAACGGAACCTCAGGCAACATGGCGTTTTTGCCTCTGGCGGTGTACCGGTCCCACAGTTGGGGTTCCTCCGATAACACTTCGATGAAACTGAGCCGAGTCGGAAACCGAGTTGAGAACCGAGTAGACTCAGTAGGTGTTCGGAATAGGGTTTTGTATACATAGCGAAAGGAATGCAAAGGGATACAATGTTGGGAGACGAGAACAAAGTAAGCATTTAACGAGTCGTCGAGGATGGCGGTAGCGAGAAGGCGGCGGGCGGCGGAGATGAGAGTCGGAGAAGATCTCTGCGTTTTTTTCGCGGGAATGAATCGATTTTCGAAGACGCCACCAGGAGACTTGACGTCGGAATCTGGATCGGCATGGATGTATATATTATACAACTTTTGTTGATTCGATTTAGGCGAGTTGAAGAACTTTTCCCACAGAGGAGCAAAGTGGAGATCAGTGTTGGTGAGAAACATGAAAGCGATTTTAGGTTTAGCGTTAGTGGACCCAAGACGGGATACGGATCCCGGTGGGCGAACCGTCGAAAGAACAGCTCGCCGGAAAAGTGCGAGGTCATCGAGTTCGTCGGGCAGAGAGATTATAACGCGTCTAGGAGGAAGGATTCGAGGTGCGAAGATGAACAAAAGAGGTAGGGTAAGTAAGAGAGCGAACAAGAGTACAAATGGGGCGTTGAACATAGTTCAAAATCAGCACTATCTATGCACAGAATCGATGGATTTCGACAGTATCTTGCCGGGAAAATCGATAAGATGTGGTGGTTTGGAGGGAGAAGACAGAAGGATTCATGAATAAAGGAAGATAGAGATGCATTCGTGTAGGGTTCGAATGAAATTGAGAGTGATGACCAAGATGATGAAATAGGAAAGGGACAAACAAACGGTGGCTCTATACACCATTTTTCTTCTACCTTGACGGTGCAGGGGAAGGTATCTGTGGGTTTTAATCACGATGCGCCACGTCAATCGTTCCTTGTTTCAACGGTTTGGATCAAAAGATAAAACCCTTCTCTATAAACTTCTACCATACTTTTGCTTCACTGGTTCACAAACATTCATAAAAAAATAATAATAATAAAAATAATAAATAAAAATGACTTTTGCATATAATAAACTTTTTAATATATATTTTTTACGCATATTATCATTACAGTTACTAAAATATTCAAAAAAACAATATTATTGCTTTTATCCCGTAGTCTATTAAAAATAGAAAAATATGACATATTTTGATTAAAGAAAATGACTTAGCTGAGTAATAAACTATTTTTTTATACAAAAATTGTTATTAAACTTAATAAATTATATAAAAAATATTTTTTTTGTTGAGTTGAATATTTCTCTCTTTCCATGTCACACCCCTACCGAGGCGACGAAACACATCATGTTGTGCGACTTAGTTCATAAATTAAAAGCAAATTCAATGTATATCACAAATACAACAACAACAACACGAAAGTTATATTTCACTTTAAATTTGAATGCATGGTTCATACAAATAATAATAATAAGTACATAAATTTGCTTTAGCAGATAGGCAAATATAATAAAAACTAAGTTGTCCATAATCCATGAACATTTCTTCGGCTAAAAGTTGGTTCAGTGATCTCCTGAGAATATATGTAGTTTGAGAGTCAATATAGACATTGATGAGAGTTACAAGTTTTCTACTAACCACAATAATGATACTTTTAAAAAGTCAGTAAAATATTTCTATTGTAGTTAAAACCATGTTTGAAAATGTTTGATAAAGAGAGAAATCATATGTAAAATTCATACTTAAAGTGTTTGATAATGAGAGAAATCATAAGTAAATACATACTTAAAATATTTGACAAAGAGAGAAATCATAAGTAAATTCATACTTAAAATTTTTGATAAAGAGAGAAACCATAAGTAAATCCATACTTAAAATGTTTAATAAAGAAATAAATCATAAGTAAATTGATACTTAAACTATTTGATAAAGAGAGGAATCATAAGTAATCTATACTTAAAATGTCCGATAAAGGGAGAAACTGAATCCGTGGCTTCAGGGTTAAACCTTACTTGTACTCAAGTAAGACAAGACTAAAATGAACTTGGAATGAACTATCATAAAAAGGAAAAAAAAAATAATGAACATCTTAAGCAGAAATGCACGACACGCTCTTAAAATAAAAACATATAATCCATTTTTAGAGATAAGAATCGTTTTAAGGGACGAGCCTTTGTTACCTTTCTAGCAAGGGATGCATGTCGATCAAGATACAAAATGATCATGCATACTTCACTATTATGTAGGCCTCGCAATTGGGTTGAGTTCGGGTTGGCGGGTCATGGGTTAACGGGTTGGCGGGTCAAAAAATATAAACTCAACTCGAACATATAATATATGGGTTGGTGGGTTGGTGGGTTGGAAACCTCAACCCAACCCAACCCATATAACCCATTTAAGTATACGGGTTCGCGAGTTCACAAGTTAATGGGTCAAACCCAACCCATATAACCGGTTTAATAAATAAGCAACGCATTTTAAAAAATGAAGTTTTTTCAACATAAATTCATAAAATGATTAAAATAATTATCATAAAAAAAAGGTTTTCAACAATAATTCACAAAGTCAGTAACATCCAAATAATAATGAAAAATAAAAACATTCATAAAAAATGAATGTATTTTTCATTCGTGACTTGTGAGTATCTAAAAATAACGACATGTACTTTTTTTGATTAACAAACCGCAAACGCAGATTAGTCACATACGAATATGAAAGGAATACAATGATAAGAAATATTACGAATACGGATGGAAATCAAATTTCATTAATAATTAAATATATCATTTTTTAAATGTAATATATATATATATATATATATATATATATATATATATATACATACGGGTTGGCGGGTCAAAACTGTAAACCCAAACCCGTATATTTTCGGGTTGGATCAGTGTCGGGTTACGGGTTGGGTCGAGAGTTGCCACCCCTACTATTATGGTTTATGTGACATTGTTTCGTGGTCTGATCTAGCCCACAAGCCATACGAAAGCGTCCCTCAGTTAGAATGTTCCTCACTCCTCACAACTTTAACCCCACGCCCATAAATGAAACCTAGAAAAAGATAACTCAAGCCAAAAATGGCAAGGAACGAGCTATGTACAAATGTTGGCAAACTACAATCATCTAGAAGAATAAGTGCTTCCACCAAAATAAGATTCATGTAGAGTGAATAATCGAGCACGCGGTGAGAAAAGGGCGTCATTGTAGTTGCCAACAAAAGATGAAATATGAACTATAAAAACATCAAACTAGAAACAAATTACATTAACTAACACCTAAAAAGGTCTAAACATCTAACAAAAGAAAATAAATGGATGCAACTCTATGGCCTGACCTTTTCTTTTTATTTGTTTTTTTAATTTTTATTTTTATTTTATTATTATTTTATTTTATTTTTTATAGTAAAACCCAAAAGACACAATTACAAAAACAAATACTTAACCTACTAAAAAAACACAATGAAGGAAACACTAAAAATATTTAACTATATCCGCATGTTATGATTGCGATAATATCCGACTTTTCAAAACAATTTTATATACATTTTTTTTAACTAGAATCAACAAAAATAATGTTCAAACTTCACAAAAGATCAAAATTTGACTTCTCTAAACAAATTAAACACATATGAAACTTTACATACACATACTAAAGACTAGACTTCTACTAAGTTTTTTTTCCGAAAATTAGTGCAAAATTTTTCAAACAACATGTTAAAACAACTTAGTTTTGATTTACGAAACACAAAACAAAACTAGAAAAAAAATGGGTAGTTCTCTCTCTCTCTCTCTCTCTTGGGGGCTCACTTTTTTGGTTTATCATGGGAGTTTTACAAATATAGCCTGAAAATAAAAATACAAAACATAACTATATACAAACTATAAGTGGAATCTAAATCTAACCCAAACAAGAGACCAAATGAGCACATCTAAAGGAACTAAGTGCAAAAGTTGAGCACAACTACACTAAGGTTAATTCAAGATCAATCAAGTGGGAAAATGTGTCTAAATCATAAAGTGATGAAATATGATGTGAAATGTAGCAGTTAGACACTAAAGATCTCAAAATAGCAAAATCTAGTTTTTATTCCTTTCTTTGGGGTTTTATTGTGGCTTGTGAGGAACATGCAAGTGAGAAACTAGTCGACACGAGGCTAAGTTGTCCCCCTACTTATGCCACACTTGCCATGAGTCGATTCACATGCATAATTACTTGCACTCTCTCCCCACGTATATATAAGAGAATATGCAACAACTGAAAGTCCCTAAGAGCGATTCTTATTTGTTATGTGAGTGTCTAAAAGAATTGTATTTAAGGTGTGTCGAGTCTTTCAAGTAAAGATGTTCGGAGATGAGAATAAAGAGATAACAAAAATGCATGAATGCTAATGTCCTAAGCTAAATGTCAAGCAAAAATAAAAAGTGAAAAAAAAGAAAATAAAATCTTTTTGGAGTTTTAAAAAAATGAATGCAAATTCAGGCTAAAATGTTATGCAACCTAAGCTAAAATGCACGAGTAAGAAAAAAGAGAAGGGAATACCCCACCCTAAGCTTAGAAATAAGCATTGTCCTTAATGCTTGGGGCGAGGTGAAAGTACCTAAACCGCGGGATCGGGAGGAGGATATGGGTATTGAGGGTAAGGGTAAGGGTAAGGTGGAGGCGGATAAGGGTGAGTGGATGGAGGGTATAGATATGGAGGAGGAATTGGTACGTTCTCAAAGTGGTTTTGCGATTGGTGTCACCCCCACATATGGTGCATATCTTGCGACATGATTTGGTTGGAGACACAAAGAGCCTCGAACCGTTCGGAAAAATTGGGGGGCAGCGGGTAATATCCAGGAGGTGCTTGTGGTTGGGCTTGTTGTGGACCATGGGTGGGCTCATCGTCGGACTCGTCATCCATATGTATCCCGTTATCATCTTGAGTGTGGAGTGCGTCCTCATTGGATGTTTGAGTGATGGTCCTCTCGAGTCTCCATTGAGTGTGATCGTGAAAAGTGAAGTTGGAGACTCTAGGTTCGGGAAGAATAAGATATTCGACCCCTTGAGGACAATACCATGTAAAACTGCCTCTGCGCCTACGATGGACGTGATGCATGTTTGTTATAACACGCTCATCCAAGAGAATTTTGTTGTCTACGGGCGTGTAGTCGTCCGGGAGTTCAATATCAAGGTCGCGGGCTAAAAAGTTGACAAATCCTCTAATGCAAATATCACCGGTTGCTTTGGTTTTCATGAGTGCACAATTGTAGAAAAAAGAACGATGAAAAATACGGGATTGGTGGGTTTTCACGTCGTGTCATGCACCAAAAGAAGAATAGCTCAATTTTTGTGACTTGACCGGCTTCTTTGCAGGCAAAAACAGTGCACACTAAGATACGATAGGCAATGCGGAGGCACGGGTGTATGACGGAAGTGGCTTTATTGTGCCCGACACAAGAAAAGATTCCACCGGTAATTTCCATCTAAAAATTCTCGTGGTTGAACTCGGGAGGTAGTGAGTCGAAAGCCACGAATGTGTTCGAGGAAGGTAAGCCCAAGATGTCATTTACCCTTGCGAAATCGATGTGCATTGGCTCCCACATTAGTTGGAATGCAAATTTTTTTCTCTCGTTGTCTAACCCGCAGTCAGCAAGTAGTATGGAGATGGTAAGTGTATGCCATGAGATCGAGGTTTTCCCACCCGACGTTACGAAACAATTACTTGACCCCCTCAAGAACCCATAATGAAATGAGCGTGGGCCTACACACAAATTTGGTTTAGGCAACTTTCCTCGGCAGACTTTTTCTATAGTTTTCAGTCGCCTTTGAGTCCTGGAACCTTGGAATGTCCGGTTCCTCATTTTAAGCTCTAGCAGGGGCCTTGCCTCGGGCGGCAGCCGAGCGCTTTCTTGATGTGGAAATGACCAACCTATAAGGAAATTAATAACCACACGGACCAACAATCCCAACAAATAATATTTCAATTCAAATCACCAATCGACTCCCTATATACTTCTAAAAAGGTTCAACAATCAATGCAAGAAATATTTCCTAGACTCATTTGATGCAATACCATATAAATTGTTGTTCTAAAACATGCATATTGGTAAATTAAAGTCAATGAAAGAATGTACCCTTTGGTGCCCATGACTTTTAAAAGTCGAAAACTACGCGCAAAAAATTCAGGATTTGAAAATTTTGCAATACTCCACCCCAAACTTGAAGCTTTGCTTAATACCCCATGAGAAGTAATTTACCGCGAAAACCCGAGAAATCCGGCAACGGCTTGAGATTCCTGTGAAATTTTCCGACGAGCTTTGAGGAATATTTTTAGTGGGGTTTGTAGCCTTGACCAAAAGGAACACAATGGTGGTGTCGGAATTGTGAGAGATAGTCGGAGTTGGTCAGAAAATAGTCGGGAAGTTGCGAGATGGTGGTTGTGGCGCCCGGTATTTCGGCAACATATCGGACCGGTTTTTGGGTGGGGTATGTAGAGGGTGAAAAATGGTGAAGAATGGCAGTGGTTTCACGTAATTACGACTGACAGTTTGACGGGAAATCGAGTTTTTGTGTTGAAGATGGGAGGTGTTTTAATGGAGGTTAGAAGGAAAAGAAGAAGGATAATGGGGAAGAAAGGGTCGGTTGGTGTATTTTGGGGGTTAAACTCGTGGTCAAACATGGTCAACACTCGGGTCAACAGAAGTCAGCACCTCACGCGGACGTTTTCTTAAGTATACGTGGTCCGCGTGAGGTGTATTGAAATGGTCCTTAATTTTAAACTTCATGCGGTCAATTTCATCGAGCATACGCGGTCCGTGTATGGGCCACGCGGACGGGACTTCGACTACACACGGTCCATGTAAATAGTTCTATAAGGGTCCATTTTTGCAAGGATGACGCGGTCGATTTGGGGACCATACGTGTTCCGTTTTTGACCCACGCGGTCTAGGCTTAGACCACACGCGGTTCGCGTAAATAGTTCTGTAAGGGTCCATTTTTGCAAAGATGACATGGTCGATTTTGTGTACCATACGCAATCCATTTTTGACCCACGTGGTCGAGGCTTAGACCACACACGGTCCGCGTGAGTACTTATGTACGGATTCTTAATTGCAAACACAACGCAGACCTCCTGGACAGGTACACTTAGACCATTTGTGGGTCACGTAGACGAAACTTAGAGTATACGCGGACCATTTATGAACCCGTAAAAAATCTCAAATCTTTGTGCTTGAGCAAAAAACGAACATCGGGGGCTTAAAATTCAACACTCTTTCACTGCAAGAAGGAAGAATAAATGTGAAATGCAAAAAGGATTTAGCTAAAAATTTATTCAGAATTAGAAAAGATGAAAACACAGGGTTTTCCAAAAATGCTCTTCTTTAACGTCTCAGGCGAGACGTCCTTCCCTCTCGATTTCAATATACCGTGGCATCCAATTGAATGACATCTAATACATTTGAATTAAAACCTTCATTAAAAGGTTTCAAACGATGCTCATTGACTTTGAAGATTTGCCCCGTTTCTTCACTTTAGATCTCAACCGCTCCGTGCTCAAAGACGTTTAGCACAGCAAATGGACCTATCCATCTTGACCTCAATTTTCTGGGAAATAACTTCAAACTGGAATGATAAAGTAAGACTTTGTATCCCAGCTTAAAATGTTTTTGGGTGATGGAATTGTCATGGAACGCCTTGGTTTTCTCCTTGTATATTCTTGTATTCTCATAAGAGTCATTTCTCAATTCCTCTAACTGTTGAAGTTGAAGTTTCCTATGTCTTCTTGCTTCATCAATGTTGAAGTTGCATTGCTTGACCGCCCAAAATGCGCGGTGCTCCAATTCTACGGGAAGATGACATGGTTTTCTAAGGACCAACCTAAATTGAGACATGCCTATCGGGGTATTGTAAGCGGTCCGGTAGGCCCACAAGGCATCATCAAGCCTAAAACTCCTATCCTTTCTTGTTGGGTTGACCGTCTTCTCAAGGATAGACTTCACTTCTCGATTCGAAACCTCCACTTGACCATTCGTATGAGGGTGGTACGCGGTAGAGACACGGTGGGTCACAATATACTTCCTTAATAAAACCTCCATTATTTTGTTACAAAAATGCGTCCCTCGATCACTAATCAAAGCCTTAGGCACACCAAATCTAACAAATATATTAGATTTTAAAAACATGATAATCGTTTTGGTATCATCCGATCCTGTGGCTTTGGCCTCAACCCATTTTGAGACATAGTCAACCGCGAGCAAAATGTAAACGTTGCCAAATGAGATGGGAAATGGGCCCCTAAAATCAATTCCCCATACGTCAAAAACTTCACAAAAAAGGATTAGATTTTGTGGCATTTGTTCTTATGTGAAATGTTCCCTGTCCTTTGGCACCGTTCACAACTTTTACAAAACAAATAACAATCGCGTGACATGGTTATCCAAAATAGTCCACAATCTAGAAGCTTTCTCAAAGTTCGGTTAGGTCTGAAGTGTCCCCCACAAGCTGTTGGATTAGTGTCTAAGTCCATAACTATTTTGGTATGTACTTGACCCGATTATGCATGGTCTTTTTGGGTTGCCTTCACCAAAGCAACTAGATAGGATGATTTATGGAGAAAGAGGATTAATTATGATTTATTAATATATTATATGAATAATATGTTAAAAGAGAAATCATATTGTTTAATTAATAATAGTCAAGAATTAATAAGAATTAATTTTGTGGCTAAAAGACATTAATTAAATAAAGGGGACTAGAATTGTCAATTGTGTGATAGTTGAATATTGGGCTAATGGACTCCATATTAGAGAGGTGGACGAATTTTATGGGAAAACCCATTAGAAATCGTCCAAGGCCTCTAAGAAGAGAGTACATGGGCTGCTTGGGGCCTAAGCAGTCAAATTAGGGTTTTCTTGTTTGATAACCCTAATAGTATCACTATTTAAGGACCCCTAGAGCACCAAAAACGTGGCCAAGAGTCTCCTTAGGGTTTCTAGACGTTTTTGGGTGCTTCTCCTCTTTTCCTAAGTCATCCTCTTGCTCTTGGTGTTTGTGAGCCATTAGAGGTACTACACTTGTGGTACTTGCTTTCAAAGCTAAGGAGATTCAAGGAACTAGTTGTTATTACTATATAACAACAAAAGGTATGTATTCTATTCTTCTATGTGGATTTTGAAAATAGTACTAGCATGCCAAGTTTCTTTTTGTGTTCATAAAGTTGTATAACTAATAGTGATAACATAGATCCAACTCTAGGGTTGCATGCACACATAGGATTGTTTGTATAAAAACCATCAGTGGTATCAGAGCCATTGGTTTTTGTTTTCAATTAGCATTATTCAAATGTATGAACTTGACAAATTAGGGTTTATAGCTAGTAAACCCTAGGGCTTGGTAATTTTCGCAATTAGGGTTGCAAAACCCTAGTTAGCGATTTTTTTGATAGGGTTTTTAAACCCATTCCTTTGCCTCCATATTTTCGAAATTAGGGTTTGTAACCCTAGGGTTTTTCAAAAATCATATGTCCCCTAGATAGGATTCCCAATTTTTTTGGGATTTGGATAATGTCATATCTTGTAATTATCCTTGATTCCTTAAATAGATAATTAATGGTCTTATGGATTATCCCATTCCATAAATTTTCAAATCTTAGTGGATATGGGATTAGATTAAATTTATTGTCTAATTTAATAGATAATCCTACAAGATTTAATAATTTTAAATTAATTGGTTAATTTTGGATAATTATTAAATCAATATTTAATATTTAAGAGTTTAAAATTAAAAGGTTTTAATTTTAGAAAAAGTTAATTATGATTAAAAAACCCTAGTATTTTTTGAAAAGTTCAAATTACACCCTTATGGTTTTGTTAAGTTAATTAAAAGTATAGTTAAAAGAGAGTTAATAAATCCATAATCATATGGTTTATATTTAATCAAATTAAAAGTGTAATTTATTAAATTAAACCACCTTGTATTTTAAAAGCATAAAATACACCCTTATACTATATATAACTTTAAAAGTCTAATATTATATATGTATAACTTAAACTGGTAGTCTTACCGTTAGTAGGTCTCATTCACGAAGCCGATCTATAAGGGGGGTATAAGGTTATGGCCTATAAAATGGTCGTTTAATGGGTGTCCACTCTCACCCACCACTTCCTTGATTGGTGGAGGGTCGTTAGCCGAACGTGTATGATAGGGCAAACCCTTTCCATTAAAAGTATAATGAAGTACAAAGTAACTAAATGTTTTTACAAAAATTCCCAATCTTAGTTACTTTAGGAAAAAGTGAATTGATGCAATTCCATGAAATTACACTTTGTACCCTTGCTAAGACGTTAGTGGAGCGTGTATGGTTAATCGGCACACTAATTGAGTTCTAAGCAAAGGTGGCAAAGGGTGACTCGATGTTTGTTATAGTTCGGTGGAGAGTGTGTGGTTAACTGGCACATCGAATAGGCGACTGTAACATTGGGGGCACCATGTACATTTGCATGGTTATTCACACCTTGTTTTGTGATCCTCGGCATCCCAGTCACAAATCGAGGGGCATATCGAGATTTAAACATGTCATTGAAAAGTTCAATGAATCTCAAAAGATCTAGGAGTTTTCAATACATTTGAAACTTAAATTTCTTTTTCATTTTCATGGTGGAAATTGGTTAATCGTCATTTACCTACCTTTAAATATTCTGCAACTAGATTACGACATCCCTCTTCTAGGTTGTAGAGTATTGTGTTGGATCCTAGCCTCGATGTTTCATTTGGGTGTCACATCAAGGATTCTAATCAACTTAACTTGAATTTTCTCCAGTTTTGTAGATGTCTAGTTATGATAATCATGGTCTTCCCAAATCCCATGGAACAAGCTTTCCAAATGAAGATGATGTTCCACGAGATCATGCTTCACTTCCTCCACCTCCTCCAATTGTTCTCCCTAACCCACAAGTTCGAAGGATTGAAAAGTTCAAGCTCACTCAAGCCCTTTTGACAAGTAAACACGAAGATGGGAAAACTGTGTGTGCACACGTCTTAGAGATGAAGTCACACATTGATAGGTTAAGGATGTTGGATGTCGAGATTTCAAGTGAGTTGGTTGTTGATTGGGTTCTTCAGTCACTTCCTGAATTATATAGTGAGTTCGTTAGAGAGTACTATATGATGGATCATGACGTGACCCTCATGGATCTCACCTATTTGCTTATAGCTGCTGAATCAACAATGATTTGGCGTGCTGGTCAAGCAAATTTGTCTGGTGAGTCAAACTCCAAACTGCAATGGACACTGGCAACATCGAAAGTCTAGAAAGAACTAAGTCTATGATTGTCCGATGTGCTGTGCCAAAGGAGCCCATTTGCTTTTATTGCCAAGAGAAGAGGCATTGGAGACGAAGCTGCCCTAACTACCTGAGAGATCTAAGAGATAGGAGAGTCAAGACGCATGGCTCTACTTCAGGTAGAATCCATTAACGAACTCTTTTAAGTTCCTATTCTAGATTCTTAATACATGATGTAATAATATTACATTTTGATGTTTTATAGGATCGAAGAAAAGAGAGGAAGCTTTCCTATTCTAGATTCTTAATACATGATGTAATTGATGGGTTTTGAGCATTCTAACACTTCCTAAGTGTACATGCAACCCTAATAACCTTGGATCTATGTTTGTCTAATTATCATGCAAAGTTGAATTCCAAGGTTATATTCCTATCTAGCATACATGGGGAACAATTTTAACTTGAATCATAGATAGAATAACTTACCTTGTTGTTGCTTGTGTTCCTTGAAACCTTGTGAGCCTAGCACCCCAAGTGTGATGCCTCAAATGCTTCACACAACACCAAATGCTCTTGGAAAGACTCTTGAGATAACACACACTTCTCAAAATCGGCTAAGCCCTCTAGTTTCTTAGTGTTCAACTTGTGTAGCCAATTTTGTGGAGAATGGGACTCTTATATAGTGTTGGCACATCTAGGGTTACACCATGTAAACCCTAATGTGTCATGACTCTTCATTTCCATGACCCATGGGTTTGTAACTCCCATGGAGCATCCATGGAGCATCCTATGGGTAGAACCCAACTTGATAATCCATGGAGCCTCTTAGCCCACTATACAAGATATGGATGATTTACATAATCAACCCATATATTTAATTAGTTATCCTTTGATCACTTAATTAATTCCAAATTAATTCTTTGATCAACTAATTAAATAATATTATTAATATATTAGAACTTATAATATATTAATAATCTCCAAGTGTTATTTCTCTCATTTAGTCTATCCAATTGCATGGTGCCATGCAACCCAAATGGACCATGCCGGGTCGGGTCAAGTACAAGCCCGAAATAGTTATGGACTTAGACACCTTATCCAACAGTCTCCCACTTGGATAAGTCTAATAACTATATCTCTAGTACTTTAGGAACCGACCGGCAATCGTAGCTCTTTCAAGGTCTCTCGGAACTGAGAAGATGATGATACGCCATTTAAGATAAGTGATCATATAATCCTCTGTTCTAGATATCAGCCGGACAAATACATGGAACATTGTCTTGCTTATTGTCCAGCATTTGTTTCCCGATTTCCGATTTGTTTGACATAGAACTTAATTGAACACATCAACTTAGTTCTGACCGGGCCCGGTACATGGGTCAAAACAAAATCATCGAGGGGCCCAGATATCAGCTTCTAATCCAAGAAGGAACAGATAAACTTCGACTCATATGTTTGTTCTACCACTCATTGAATTACACACAAAAGTACGTTTTATAACATCGAGTTACCAATGTGGTTTCGTACAGTCAATGCATAACCAACTTGTAAGTAACAAATCATATCTCTAGGTTTGAAGACTTATATGATATTACCGTCTCACGATCACTCGAGATAGAATTCCATGAAGTGATTCCAGTGAGCGTGGGTTGAGTCCAATGCTCAGAACTTATGAGCACTCATGATTGTTGTAGCCTTGTCCAAGACCTCTACAACCAAACATGACAGTCTTGATTCATATCTACTTCCAACATATGACCGACTGTGGAGGTTTGAATAATATGTTATACCAAACAAAATTATTCTGGAAGTCAAAAACATGCAAAAGAAATATAGTAAACGATTGACAAGAGATAGCAACACTTTACTCATAAATAAAACATCTTTTATTCATCATCTAATGTCAATTACACTTTACAAATTTCGAGATTATCTAACTACTAAATCTAATATCATCCTTCAGCCCTATGCTCCGAGCATGCTGAAGATGCTTAACCCGAGTCAATCCCTTTGTGAGGGGATCTGCCGGATTCTCATCTGATGATACCCTCTTTGCCACGAGGTGTCCTTCTTCGATCCAATGTCTAATGAAATGGTATTTTCTGTCGATGTGTCTGGATCTCCCATGATCCTTTGGTTCCTTGGCTAAGGCAACAGCACTTTCACTATCACAGAAAATTTCCATTGGCTCTTTAATAGCTGGTACAACTCCAAGGTCTCCAATGAAGTTCTTCAGCCATATCGCCTCCTTTGCTGCCTCGCTAGCTGCAATATACTCTGATTCACAAGTAGAATCTGCCACTGTCTCTTGCTTGGAACTCTTCCAAGAAATTGCTCCTCCGTTTAGGGTAAAGACCCAGCCCGACTGAGAGCGGAAATTATCCCTATCAGTCTGGAAGCTAGCATCACTATACCCTACAACTCTCAAGTCATCACTCCCACCGAGGGTAAGAACCCAGTCCTTAGTCCTCCGTAGTTACTTGAGGATATTCTTCACCGCAGTCCAGTGTGCCTTGCCAGGGTTCACCTGATACCTGCTAACCATGCTCAAGGCAAAAGCTACATCGGGTCGAGTACACGTCATAGCATACATGATCGATCCTACGGCCGAAGCATAAGGTGTTCGACTCATTTCTGCTATCTCAGCCTCAGTGCTAGGGCTTTGTGTCTTACTCAATCTGGTGTTACTCTGGATGGGTAACTCTCCTTTCTTGGAATCCTGCATGCTGAATCTCTTCAGCACCTTATCCAAGTAGGTACTCTGACTAAGTCCAATTAGTCTTTTACTCCGATCTCTCAAGATCCTTATCCCTAAAATATAGGCAGCTTCACCAAGGTCCTTCATAGCGAAACACTTCCCAAGCCAGGACTTTACTTCCTGCAGGGTTGGAATGTCGTTTCCTATGAGTAGTATGTCATCCACATACAATACCAAAAAGCTAACTATACTCCCACTAGCCTTGACATACACACAAGATTCATCTTCACTCCTAGAAAAGCCAAATTCCTTGACCTTTTCATCAAAGCAAAGATTCCATCTGCGAGGTGCTTGCTTCAATCCATAAATGGATTTCTCAAGCTTACACACTCTATTAGGGTACTCGTTGCTGACAAAACCCTCTGGCTGACTCATGTAAACATCTTCAGCCAACTTTCCATTAAGGAAAGCGGTTTTGACATCCATCTGCCATATTTCATAATCATGAAATGCAGCTATGGCTAACAGAACCCGAATAGACTTAATCTTGGCTACTGGAGAAAAGGTCTCATCATAATCCACTCCAGGAATTTGAGAGAAGCCCTTTGCAACCAGTCTAGCCTTATAAGTGTGTACTTTACCATCCATGTCGGTCTTCTTCTTGAAGACCCATTTTCACCCTACTGTCTTACGACCTGGTACATTTTCAACCAAGTTCCAAACTTGATTATCATACATGGATTGTATCTCGCTATCCATAGCCTCTTTCCATTTAGCAGACTCGGGGCCTGCCATGGCTTCCTCGTAGCTGTTAGGGTCATCTTGACTTACTAGTGTTTCATCACTAATAAGTGTCTCACCTTCTATAGTAATATGGAATCCATAGTAATGTTCAGGTGCACTCCTAACTCTCGTGGAACGTCTCAGAGGTACAGATTTGTCAATTGACTCAACAGGAGTTTCCTCCTCAAGTTGAGGGCTAGAGTTTGAAGTTCCTTCACCGCTTGATTCTTGAATTTCTTCAAGATCAATTTGCCTCCCACTGTCTCCTTGGCTTATAAACTCTCTTTCTCGAAAGACTCCTCTTCTTGCTACAAAGACCACATTGTCACTAGGTCTGTAGAAGAGGTAACCAAAGGATCGTTGTGGGTAACCGATGAAAATACACCTCTCGCTTCGAGGTTCGAGCTTATCATGAGTCTCGCGTCTCACGAAAGCCTCGCAACCCCAAATCTTAATGTGGTCTAGTTTAGGTACTTTACCAGTCCACATCTCGTGAGGAGTTTTGGCAACTTTCTTTGTAGGCACTAGATTAAGAATATGGGCGGCAGTCTCTAAGGCATACCCCCAGAATGAGATTGGTAGCGTAGCTCGACTCATCATGGAACGAACCATATCTAACAAGGTTCGATTACGCCTCTCAGCCACACCATTCAACTGTGGTGTCCTGGGAGGTGTCAATTGTGAGACTATCCCACATTCCCTTAGATAGTGGAGGAACTCTGAACTAAGATACTCACCACCACGATCGGATCGAAGCATCTTAATGTTCCTGCCCAATTGATTCTCGACTTCCTGTTTAAATTCCTTAAACCTCTCGAAAGTCTCTGACTTATGCTTGATCAAGTAGACATATCCATATCTACTATAATCATCAGTAAAAGTCAAATAATAACGATTAGCATCCTTTGTGGCATGTTTGAATGGTCCACACACATCCGTGTGTATAAGGTCCAACAAACCTTCACCCCTCTCACACGAACCTGTGAAGGGTGACTTTGTCATTTTTCCAAGTAAGCATGATTCGCAACTATCATCTGACTTTAGGTCAAACGACTCCAAGACTCCATCCTTTTGGAGTTGGCCTATGCGTTTCTTGCTTATATGTCCAAGACGACAATGCCATAAAGATGCTTTATCCAAGTTATTATTAGTAGAATCAATACACAAAACATTATTTCCTAAGTTATCTACAACAGATACAGCTTCATACACACCATCACAAGGTAATGCTTTAAAATAAAGAACATTATTAAAGAAAGCATCAATAGAACCAACTTCATTATTAAATGAAAAGGTAAACCCTTGTTTGTACAAAGCATGAAAGGAAATAATATATCTTGCCATTCCTGGCGAATAACAACACTTATTCAAATCTAAACTAAACCCACTACTTAGCGATAAAGTATAAACTCCAATCTTGGTAACAGGTAAAGCTTTCCTATTCCCCATGATCAAGTTTATTCTTCCTTGCTCCACATTCTCACTTCTTCTTAGTCCCTGCAAGTCACAACAAATATGAATACCACACCCGGTATCAAGGACCCAAGAATTAGAATGGGGTGAGTTATTAGAAATGATAGTGTAAATACCTGCATGGTTGGGTTTAACTTTCCCATCCTTCACATCTTGCTGGTATTTTGGGCAGTTCCGCTTCCAATGAGATTTTTCATGGCAATAGAAGCATTCAGCCTCTTTTGGGTCAGAAGAGGGAGTAATGAAACCTTTCTTGGTTCCACTTGAAGAAGAGCCATCAAGGGTCCGAGCCTTGGTACCCTTCGAAGATCTCTTTCTCTTCCTCCCCCGACTTTTCCCGATTGCCAAAACCGGAGTTGAGTTTGGAGTAGGAGTGATGGCAACCGACTTCCCCTTAAGACCTGAATCTGCGGTCTTGAGAAGTCCCTGAAGTTTGCTGAGGGTGACTTCTTCCTTGTTCATGTGATATGTCATGCAGAATTGATCATAGCACGATGGTAAGGAATGCAAAATAATATCTATTGCAAGATCCTCCGGAAAGTTCACATTAAGCTTCAGCAAACGATCCACATACCTTTGCATTTTCTTCATGTGGCTCGTGACGGATTCCCCGTCCTTCATCATGGTTGTTATCATGGAGCAGATGATTTCATACCTCTCTTGTCGTGCACTTTGATGGTATCTTTCCATCAAATCTTGGTGCATTTCATAAGGGTAGAAATCCTCATAAGACTTTTGGAGTTCCACTGTCATCGTGGCCATCATGATGCAAGCCACTTTCGTAGCATCCCTTTCATGTGCCCGAAATTCAGCGATCTCCTGAGGAGTTGCAGTGGACTCATCAATCTCCTTAAGCTCCTTGTCAAGGACATATTCTTTGTCCTCGTAGCGGGTAATCATCCTGATGTTTCTGATCCACTCATTGAAGTTGGATCCATCAAAGGTGACTTTCCCACACAAGTTCATAAGGGTAAAGGAGCCATTAGGATTAGAGCCAGAAGCATTGTTGAAAGACATCTGAAGAAAAGAGGACAAGATTAGTTTAGATATAAGAGAGTCCTT
The DNA here is from genome assembly GCF_051521515.1 of Lactuca serriola. NCBI lineage: Eukaryota > Viridiplantae > Streptophyta > Magnoliopsida > Asterales > Asteraceae > Lactuca > Lactuca serriola. The sequence continues at coordinate 32,306,924 of NC_136415.1, forward strand.
AATAAAACACCCAAATGTAATATTAAGGCTAGGATCCAATCACAATATAATATAACTTAGAAGAGGTATGCCGTAATCTAAGCTATATCATATTTGAAAGGTAGGTGAATGACGATTCACCAATTTCCACCACGAAAACCGCAGTATTTTAGTATTAGGTTTTTGAATGGTTCTTAGAAATTCCTAGATTCTTTGAGATTCAATGAACTTTTCAAAGGCATGTTTCAATCTCGAGTGTGCCCTCCAAGTTTTGTGACTGGGATACCGAGGATCACAAAACGAGGTGTGAAGTAACCATGCAAATCACTTGGTACCCTTAAAGTTTATCACTCAATCGATGTGCCGGTTAACCACACACGCTCCATCGATACTATAATAAGCCCTAAGTCACCCTTTACCTACCTTGTTAAGTCCAAGTTAGTGTGCCGGTTAACCACACACGCTCCACCAACGACTTAATCAAAGTGTAAAGTGTAATTTCATGGAATAGCACCTTATTCACATTTTTCCTAAAGTAACTAAGATTGGGAATTTAATAAAACATTTAGTTACTTTATAATATTCATCATACTTTGAATGAGAATTAATAAGTCCTTGTCTTACCCGTTCGGCTAACGACCCTCCACCGATCAAGCAAGCGGTGGGTGAGAGCGGACACCCATTAAGTCACCATTTTATAGGCAACAACCTTATACCCACCTTATAGACTGGCTTCGTGAATGAGGCGTACTAGCAGTAAGACGACTTTGTTCTTATACATATATATATATATATATATATATATATATATATATATATATATAATTATTAAATCATAATAATATAAGTATAAGGGTTGAATTTTAACTTTTAAAATTCTAGGGGTTGGAACTAAAGTTTTAACTTAACTTTACTTGTTCCAAAACTTGAGGGCAAGTTTTGTAAACTTTCAAAACTTTTCATTTCTTGTAACTTATGAGTTTAATAGAGTAATAAAATGAGGACTTTTCATTTTTCCTAACTCTTGTGTTCTTTTAATGGTTTTTAATCCAAGAGACTTTTGGTTTTCCATAACTTGAGGACAAGTTATGGACTCCATTAAAACACATTATGATCATGAATTAATCTACCACATAGGTTACAAATAATTCCTATGATCATCTAAACATCATAAGAACAAGAATATGAATATGAACACTTTCAAGAATAAAAATCACATTTAATCTTTGTAATCTTGATAACTAGTTGTTGTAAATGAGTTAGAAAAGACATTACACCTTCTAAAACAAGTTTTCAAGTACCAAAACATTTTAGGGTAATGATTCTAATTCATTTCCAGCAACTCAAGTCGAAATTCTGCACTCTGTCGACCCTACTCGCCGAGTGCATAAACCTACTCGCCGAGTAGGTTGAAGATACACATGAACTCGACGAGTCCTCCCCATGGACTCGCCGAGTCCATCAGTCAGACAGCAGAATTTTCGACTTTCTTCAACTTTTAAGCACAAATAACAAACAAACAAGCCTAGGCTCTGATACCACTGATGGGTTTTGAGCATTCTAACACTTCCTAAGTGTACATGCAACCCTAATAACCTTGGATCTATGTTTGTCTAATTATCATGCAAAGTTGAATTCCAAGGTTATATTCCTATCTAGCATACATGGGGAACAATTTTAACTTGAATCATAGATAGAATAACTTACCTTGTTGTTGCTTGTGTTCCTTGAAACCTTGTGAGCCTAGCACCCCAAGTGTGATGCCTCAAATGCTTCACACAACACCAAATGCTCTTGGAAAGACTCTTGAGATAACACACACTTCTCAAAATCAGCTAAGCCCTCTAGTTTCTTAGTGTTCAACTTGTGTAGCCAATTTTGTGGAGAATGGGACTCTTATATAGTGTTGGCACATCTAGGGTTACACCATGTAAACCCTAATGTGTCATGACTCTTCATTTCCATGACCCATGGGTTTGTAACTCCCATGGAGCATCCATGGAGCATCCTATGGGTAGAACCCAACTTGATAATCCATGGAGCCTCTTAGCCCACTATACAAGATATGGATGATTTACATAATCAACCCATATATTTAATTAGTTATCCTTTGATCACTTAATTAATTCCAAATTAATTCTTTGATCAACTAATTAAATAATATTATTAATATATTAGAACTTATAATATATTAATAATCTCCAAGTGTTATTTCTCTCATTTAGTCTATCCAATTGCATGGTGCCATGCAACCCAAATGGACCATGCCGGGTCGGGTCAAGTACAAGCCCGAAATAGTTATGGACTTAGACACCTTATCCAACAGTAATAATATTACATTTTGATGTTTTATAGGATCGAAGAAAAGAGAGGAAGCTTAAGGGAAGAAGTGAGCTGAATCTAATCGTGAAGAAATGGATTTCGATCGCATTCCTTGAAGATTAGATTCTTGAGCTACTACTTGGAGTTAGAATAGATTGCTAAGAAATATGTATTAACATAGTTTTCAATTGAATTACATTGTAAGGACAAATTTTTCCGCAATAAAATAAATTTTGATTTTATCTTATTTATTTATCCTTGCAATGGCGTGTATGAGAAATTGATGTTTGAAGGTTTCTATTATTAGCACTGATGGATTTGATTCTTAATCAGGTTATTTGTGGAAATGTCGAGAATTTACCAAATATGGAGAGTTTCTCATCGCCCAAGTTTCAATTGGACAGAAACGTGGAATCATACAACTTGGTTGCGTGATGAATGAGAGACTCCATATTTTGGAAATTAGACTAATTCTCTGACAAAGTGTCAAGTGAAGGTCTAGGAGATCGAGCACACTAGGTTGTGTGTTGATCAAGTCCACCACAAGAGTGACAAAGATATTCGTCATGATATACTAAAGTTTAGTAAATATGATTATACTTATAAGATTAAGTGTAATTCTGAGTTGATTGAAAGAGTTTCAATGAATAGCAGAACGAATAAGAAGAATCAAGAAGGCAGAAAGATAAAAGTTTCTCTATTCTAAGAAGAAGGGAGAGTATCTTTTATTGTGTTTTTTGATAAGTCTTAATGATTAAGAACCATATCTCAATTGATCCTCTAAGTGAGTCTTAGTGCGTTTGTATGTCTAAGAAGAGGAATCGAGAATTGTGGAAATGGTTAAAATCAAGAAGTCAATCATACTTCGTTCCAATATCAAGTCTTAGAGTTATACTCCAACATTGTGAATTGAGTGACAAGTCTTAAGAAGGTTTATAAAAATCAACAAATGTGGAATTTGGAAAAGTTTTCTTATTCTTGCACATTTGAAATTGGTAAGTTGTGCTATCTTGGATAAGACAAAGACCAACTAGGACCAATTATGTGAAGTGTTTTGTCTTGATAAGAACTACACTAACTCTTGAATATTTGTTTTGTCTAAGAAAGTTTCCTGACAAGAGAATCATGTATGTCAAGAGGTCAGTGGGAGTTTCAATTATCTTGAAAAAGGTTTCAAGAACTAATCAAGAATAAACCTTATCGATCATCACTAGCACATGACTTGAGGTTTACAACCTATCGTGTTGACATTATTTTGTTTCTGTGCCATTCCAATTGAGTTAATTATGTATGTGAGTTCTATGAGTTCTCATTTGAATGTGGAAAGACAAAGCACCTTGATCGATGGAAAGTACATTGATATGTAAGGATAAGTTGCTAAACTACTTGGAAGACATGGTGGGCACTCGTGTTACCATAAGGCAAGAAATCAAGATAAATAAAGTTCAGTCCATATGAGTTTGGATTTGTCGCAAACTTGGTTTTGGAAAATTCACATGGATAGGAACACATACACCATAAAATCTATGTGTCGTAAGATTCCATCCTTCATGAAAATGACTGTGAGGAAATGCTTTCACTAAGAGAGATTTTAAGAAGATAGCAATTGTAAAAATTGAATTCTCAAATTCGATTATGGTTACGGCATCCCTTTCCACAGTTCGAATTGTGTGATTTGGCAATTAGTCTAACATTTGGGACTTATTGATATAAGCTCTGAATTGTTTAGACACACATATGAGCTATCTAAGGCAAAGGTGTATGAGTTTAAGAAGCTTAGATAAAGGCTTATCAAAGCATTAAGTATTAGAAATATGAACTTAAGAAATTCAATAGGTATTGTTTTCTGGAAGTTCAACTGTTTTCTGAATACATGTCAAAGCTAGTGGGAGCATAAGTGTTGTGCTTATATGATAATAATCATCATGATAGTGGGAGCATAAATGTTATGCTTGTATGATTATTAAGGAAAGTATTGCAAGTTAGCAATATTAATTATAGAAAACAAGAGTTATACTTTGCAAAGTCGCAAGGGTTGAAAAGTTGTTTTGCTACAATTAAGGGAGAGAATATTATGCTTTGTTTAAAAATATGAAGCTTAGATTGAGAAATTTTAATAAATTTAGTCAAAGGATACGTAGTGTGTTCTTAAATTTTGGTTATGATTACGGAATCCCTCTTCAGAGTTCGAATTATAAGAACGTGACACATAAAATATTATGGCAGAAGATTGATAGAGTATCGTATCTTTATGTTAGACATTATGCATCGTGTCCTATACGCTTTGGGTATAGGATCGATTGCAAGTGCTATAATATTTGACCGTTCTAAAAATTTCCAAATGTCTAGCGCATTAAGAGGGAAAAAGGACAAGAATCGATTTTGACTAAGATAATTAAACAACTATCAAAGGACGATCCAAAGTTCGCTGAGGATTGGTCGCTTGTGAGTAGTTGGAAGTATGGTATTGGATGGACCATATCAACGTTATTATGAATAGATAAGATTCTATTAAGAATGAGTTGTCATATGGAAAATATGGAAATGCTTCCATATTGGGAGTTGGATATTGAGAGTCTATGTCTAGATTAGAAAATTTTATGCAAAAGGATGTTCAAATGAATGTACTTTGAGTGAGAGACATCACGTCTATGGAATTGTCTTGTAACAATTTCTGATAGAATACCTTGTAATTTCATTAGCCGGGTCTTGGTGACTTTTGTGTTATGACATTACGAAAAGATCGTTGCATAAAATGTTAGAATCTAGCATATTCTAATAGTGTCAAGAACCTTGTGTTCTTACACTTATGATGAGGACTGGGAGTTGTGAAACGAGTATGATTGGAAATGTGTTCATTTGATCTATTTGACAAAGTAAGGACCATAGGTAAACATTGTGTGCATGCTAAGAGCATGGGATAATTGTAGTAATAGTTCAAGTAATAAGTTAATTAACCGAAACAACAAATAATGAGCAATCGATATGGTGATAAATAAAAGGTTTTTTATTTATACTCAAAGGTTTGGGACCATATAGGATTAGTATTATTCTTGTGTTTCACTTTGCATGTTTTGACTTCCTGAATAATTAATTATTTCAGAATAATCAAATTATTCGAATGGTCCATAGTCGTTCATATGTTGGAAGTAGGTATGAATGAAGACTGTCATGAATTGGTTTGTAGATTGTCTAAAATGTATTAGACATAGCAAAGGTTTGCTGCAACGTTCGTGAGTGCTTATGAATATGATTTTGAGCATTGGATTAAACCCACGCTCATAAGAATCACTTCATGGATTTTATCACGAGTGATTGTGAGTCGATAATATTGTATATTCTTGAAAACAAGACGTGTGAGTTGTTATTTGTTGGTCGGTTTCACATTGATGATAAGTAAACGCACCAGTAACTTGGTGTTATAAAACTTATTGTTGTGTGTGATTCGATGAGTGAATGCAAGCGAGCATATGAGTCAAAGTTTATCCATTCCTTTTACCCAAAGCAGGATAAAGCGATATCTATGGGCCCCTCGATGATTTAGTGATGGCATCTAAGCGCTTGGCCAAGCCAAGACTAAGTTGATGTGTTCAATTATAATCTGTTGTCAGTCGTCATAACTCGGAAGTCTGGAAACACTAAAGAGAGAATGATTAAAATTCATGTCTTATGTATATACGATATCTTAAGAATGGAGGATTATATGATCTCTTATCTAAAGGACACGCTTCTGATAAGATCAGAGTTGACAGTGGCTTTTGAAAGCTACGATTGCTAATCAGGATCTGAAGTCATACACAAAATAGTTATTAGACTTATCCAAGTGGGAGACTGTTGGATTAGTGTCTAAGTCCATAACTATTTTGGTATGTACTTGACCCGATTATGCATGGTCCTTTTGGGTTGCCTTCACCAAAGCAACTAGATAGGATGATTTATGGAGAAAGAGTATTAATTATGACTTATTAATATATTATATGAATAATATATTAAAAGAGAAATCATATTGTTTAATTAATAATAGTCTAAGAATTAATTTTGTGGCTAAAAGACATTAATTAAATATAGGGGACTAGAATTGTCAATTGTGTGAAAGTTGAATATTGGGCTAATGGACTCCATATTAGAGAGGTGGACGAATTTTATGGGAAAACCCATTAGAAATCGTCCAAGGCCTCTAAGAAGAGAGTACATGGGCTGCTTGGGGCCTAAGCAGTCAAATTAGGGTTTCCTTATTTGATAACCCTAATAGTATCACTATTTAAGGACCCCTAAAGCATCAAAAACGTGGCCAAGAGTTTCCTTAGGGTTTCTAGACATTTTTGGGTGCTTCTCCTCTTTTCCTAAGTCATCCTCTTGCTCTTGGTGTTTGTGAGCCATTAGAGGTACTACACTTGTGGTACTTGCTTTCAAAGCTAAGGAGATTCAAGGAACTAGTTGTTATTACTATATAACAACAAAAGGTATGTATTCTATTCTTCTATGTGGATTTCAAAAGTAGTACTAGCATGCCAGGTTTCTTTTTGTGTTCATAAAGTTGAATAACTAATAGTGATAACATAGATCCAACTCTAGAGTTGCATGCACACATAGGATTGTTTGTATAAAAACCATCACAAGCAAATTCATGACAAAATTGTAAAAAGGATTGATGCTCTTGTTGGGGTACACAACCTAATAATTTGATCGGGACAATGTTTCCACAAGTAAGGCTCATCCCACACATAGTATTTTGCATCACTTTTCAATTTATCTTTTTGAGCACGTGTGAATGTGTCGGGATACCTTTTTGTGACCAAAAAGTTAACATTATTGGCATACCAAGGAGTAGATTGAGTATGGCAAAAGAGATGCTCAATCGGAAACTCGTCCCGTAACGGGAAATGAGTCTCATTTGAAGTGATCCGGCTTAGATGATAGACAACAAGGTTTTTGCATCCGCTATTCTCCCGAATCTCCAAATCAAATTATTGCAATGTAAGATCAATTGGATAAGTCTTGGCTTTTCATCTTTCTTCGCCATCATGTACTTGAGGGCCACATGATCCGAGTACACAGTAACTTTGGTACCAAGTAGGTATTGCCTAAACTTCTCCAAAGCGAACACTATGGCCAATAGCTCATTCTCCGTGGTAGAGTAGTTGCTTTGAGCGTTTTATAGTGTCCTTGATGCATAGTAGATCACATGGGAGGATCTTCCATTCTTTTGACCCAAAATAATGCCTATAGCATAGTTGTTTGCTTCACACATGATCTCAAATGGGTGATCCCAATTTGGTGCTTGCATGATAGGAACAGATGTAAGCAACTATTTGAGTTTGTCGAAAGCTTCTTTACACGCCTCATTGAACTCGAAATCAACATCCTTTTGCAAGAGTTGGCACATTGGTCTTGTTATCTTTGAAAAGTCCTTGATAAACCTTCAGTAGAATCCGATATGACCTAAAAAGAACGAACTTCCCGAACACAAGTCGGGTAAGGTAAGCTTTGAATAACATCAATTTTAGCCTTATCAACCTCGATTCCTTTCTTTGACCCAATGTGCCCCAAAATAAGACCTTGATTTTCCATAAAATGACATTTTTCAAAATTTAGAACCATATTCATTTCAATGCATATTTTCAAAATTTTGGTGAGATTGGTCAAACATTCTTGAAATGAGTTTCCATATACTGTGAAGTCACCCATAAAAACATCAATTATGTTTTCAACATATTTCGAAAAGATGCTAACCATACAACGTTGGAAAGTGGCTGTGGCATTACACAATCCAAATGGCATTCTCCGGTATGCAAAAGTGCCAAATTGACATGTGAAGGTTGTCTTTTCTTGGTCTTCTGGTGTCACCGGGATTTGGTGAAAACCAGAATACCTGTCTAGACAGCAATAATGAGATTTCTTGGCCAAACTTTCTAACATTTGATCAATGAAAGACAATGGAAAATGATATTTTCTTGTTCTTGCATTTTGTTTGCGGTAGTCAATACATACTCTCCACCCGTTTTGCACACGGGTGGGGACCATCATACCTTTATTGTTCTCGACCGCCGTGATTCCCGGCTTCTTTGGCAAAAACTTGCACTGGGCTCACCCACTTGCTATCCTAGATTAGGTAGATCATTCCCGTATCAAGGAGCTTCAAAATCTCTTTCTTGAAAACTTCCATCATTGGCGGATTCAACCTTCTTTGCGCATCCCGACTTAGTTTGCATTAATCCTCCATCAAAATCTTGTGCATACAAGTGGAAGGGCTCAATCCCTTGATGTTTGCAATCGTCCAAACCGTTGCTTCTTTATTTTCCTTCAACACATTTAGGAGTTTCTCTTCTTCACATTCGGTTAAGTGAGTTGAAATGATAACCGGGAGAGTCTTATTGTTTCCCAAGTACAAATACTTTAAGTGTTGAGGCAGGACTTTCAATTGTAGCTCCGGTGGTTGAACAAGGGAGGGCGGCAATATTGTGTGAGTTTGAGGTAATTCAATTTGCTTCACACTGAATTGGGTAGCTTTCTTGATCTTTAAATTGTTAACCAATATTTCAACTTCCGGGTCTAATGAGTAGAGCTTCAACTTATTGGCTAATTTTCCACAATCAAATCCTTTGCTCAAAATCATCTCTAACATGTCACCATTATACAACTCAAACAATTCTTGGGTTAAAGGTTCAACAACATCAACAAAATACAAGTATGAAACATCACTAGGATATCTCATAGCATCGTAGATATTAAAACTTATTGTTTCCCCATCAAACTTCATCGTTAGGATTCTTGTATACACATCAATCTTTGTTCTAGCCGTCTTCAAAAATGGTCTCCCAAGTAAAATTAGAGCCGACCTGGAGGACACTTTTTCTTCTTGATCAATCACGTAGAAATCCATCGGGAAGACCAATCGGTTCACTTGCACCAAAACATCTTCTAAAACACATCTAGGAAAGACACTTGATTTATCCGCAAGTGAAATTATGACACCAGTTTCACTTAAAGGTCCGACATTCATTGATTCATACACCGAATAAGGCATGACATTGATAGAAGCACCAAGATCAAGCATGGCACTACAAAAAGCGACATACCCAATCTTGCAAGGAACCGCAAACATTCCTGGATCTTTGCACTTAGGTGGAAGGTTCCTTTGTAAGACTGCGGATGCATTTTCATTCATTAAGATTTTCTCGTTTCCCTTCAATTTCATCTTGTTAGTACAAAGTTCCTGTAAGAATTTTGCATATCTAGGAATTTTTTTTGATTGCATAAAGTAAAGGGATGTTTACTTCCACCTTTCGGAAGGTATCCAAAATCTATTTCTCCTCCATATTCTTCTTTGAAGTTACAAGTCGGGAGAGGAATGGCGGTTGAGTGGCTATTGGTGTCACTAGAGGAATAGTCTTCTTTGGAACCCCAGCTTGTGTATTATTCTCGACAATAGGATCCTCAATGGGAGTGATCTCTATTTCTTCCTCATCTTCCCTTGACTTCTTCATTGAACTAATTTCTCCGCTTTGTTTGCCACTTTTCTAGATCACCACATTGACATTTGGGTTCTTTTCGGTTTGAGAAGGAAGCTTGCCACGAGACTCCTGTTGGATTTGTGTCTAAGCCCGTAACTATATTTGGTAAGTACTTGACCCGGTTGTGCATGGTCCTTTTAGGTTGCCTTCACCAAAGCAACTTGACAGGGTGATTTATAGAGAGAGACAGAGAGAGAGAGAGAAGTTATTATGGTTTATTAATATATTATATGAATAATATATTAAAGGAGAAATCATATAGTTTAAATAATATTAGACAATAATTAATTAAGAATTAATTCTGTGACTAAAAGACATTAATTAAATAAAGGGGACTTAAACTGTCAAATGTGTGATAGTTGAATATTGGGCTGAGGAGCCTCATGGACTAGGCATGGATGAAATTAGGGATGTGTCCATCCTAATTTCAGCCATAAGGGCCCTATTCCATAAGCTTCCTTGGATTGCTTAAGGCCTAGGCTGTCCATTAGGGTTTTGACTGAAACCCTAGCAGCACCAGTATAAATAAGACCCCATGACATCCAATTTTCTGCCACTTGAATCCCTAGAGAGTTCATATCCGAAATTGTGCCTCTCCCCTTTTCTCCAATATCATCCTATTGCTTGTGTGGTGTTTGTAAGCCATTAGAGGAGTGACATTTGTGACTCTAAGCTCCAAGACAAGAAGATTCAAGCCATTGTTGAAGAGGTAATCATCTAGATCTATTTTCTTATGATAATTTTGAAATATGTATGTTAGATCTAGGGTTTATAAGTCTTGGATGAATTGCATGTACAATAGAGAAATCTAGATCCAAGCTTTAGGGTTTGCATGTGCACATAGGATGTTCTTTTGTGTAAAACTCATCATTGGTATCAGATCCTTGATTGGTTTCTATTGTATTGATGCCTTGTATGTTCTTCTTGCTGGAAAAAATCGTTTTTTGCCCTCTGCCCGACCTGACTCGGCGATTCGGCCCAACTCGGCGAGTCTATTGGGTGGCTCGGCGAGTCGGGGAGTTAGACAGAGGGATTTTCGGGATTTCTTGTTGTTTTGCTGAAGGATAATTACCAAAATCGTTTTTGACTAATAAAATCCGAATTTTTTTATTATTATGTGATTATCCTTACCAAAACAAAAGATAATTACCAATTAATTGAATAATAAATTCATTATATGATAAAATTTGATTATTTGATTTATTTGATGAATTATCTTGTGAATAAAATGGAATACGTCAAATTTAGATAATCATCAAATTAATTGTATGATTTAAATTATTTGTATTTGATCCTATGAGTTTTGAAAAGTTCAAAAACTTGCCCTCAAGTTTTGAAATTAAAATTTTTTGATTAAAAGTTTAATTTGAATTATTTAAATTTTAAACCCTAGATTTTTACAAGTTTTAAATTCAACCTTATACTTTGTTTATTATAATATATATATATATATATATATATATATATATATATATATATATATATATATATATATATACACATATATAAAACTTAAATTGCTAGTCTTACCGTTAGTAGGCCTCATTCATGAAGCCGATCTATAAGGGGGTATAAGGTTATGGCCTATAAAATGGTCGTTTAATAGGTGTTCACTCTCACCCACCGCTTTCTTGATTGGTGGAGGGTCATTAGCCGAATGGGTAGGATAGGGCAAACCTTTCCTCATTAAAAGTATAATGAAATTATAAAGTAACTAAATGTTTTTACAAAATTATCAATCTTAGTTACTTTAGGAAAAAGTGAATTTGATGCAATTCCATGAAATTGCACTTTGTACCCTTGCTAAGATGTTAGCGGAGTGTGTGTGGTTAACTGGCACACTAATTGGGCTTTAAGCAAAGGTTGCAAAGGGTGACTCGATGTTTGTCATAAATCGATGGAGCGTGTGTGGCTAACCGGCACGTCGATCAGGTGACTGTAACATTGGGGGCACCAAGTACATTTACATGGTTATTCACACCCGCTTTCTGATCCTCGACATCTCAGTCACAAACTTAAGGGGCATATCGAGATTTAAACATGTCATTGAAACGTTCAATGAATCTCAAAAGATCTAGGAGTTTTCAATACATTTAAAACTTAATCTCTTTTTCCTTTTTCATGGTGGAGAATTAGTGAATCGGCATTCACTTACCTTCAAATTATTTACATGTTAGATTACGGCATCCCTCTTCTAATTTGTAAATAATGTTGTTGGGTCCTAGCCCTAATTTCTCATTTGGGTGTTTAATTGGGGATTCATTTGTAATCAAACTTGTCTCTTTTCTATTTCAGATGTCGAATGTGAACAACAATGCTTCCGGATTAAATTCCTCCAGCTCATTCTCACTCATGAATTTGTATGGGAGAGTGATCTTTGACATGTCCAATTTCAATGATTGGATCCACAACATTCGAATGGTCACTCGTTATGAAGACAAAGAGTATGTCCTTGATGAAAAGCTAAAGGAAATCAACCTCGACACTGCCACTGCCGATGAGATTGCTGCCTTTGAGGCCCATGAGTGTGAATGCTACGAAAGTCCATTGCATCATGCTAGAGACTATGACTGCAGAACTCCAAAAGTCCTATAAGGACATGTATCCATGTGAGATGCATCAAGATCTGCTGGACCGGTACCACCAAAGCGCTAGGCAAGAAAGCTACGAAATCATCACTTCGATGATCACTGCCAAAATGGGTAATGGAGAGTCCCTTACCACTCATCTGCAAAAGATGCAGATATAGTTAAATGTTAACTTTGATGAAGAGCTGGCAATTGACATCATCCTTCACTCCTTGCCTCCCTGCTACAACCAATTCCGCATGACCTACCACATGAGTAAGGAAGAGGTCACTTTAAGCAAGCTTCAAGGCTTGCTAAGGACTGTTGAGAGCAATCTCAAAGATAAATTTGTTGCATCAACTCCTACTCCTGCTGCTACCCCGGTCTTGGCAATTGGGCAAGGAAAAGGGTAAGAAGAGGAAGGCTCTCTCAAAGAGCAACCGCAAGGGAAAGTCCCAAGATGGTACCTCTTCTAATGGAACCAAGGTTGGTTCTGCTAAACCCAACTCCAACCCCAAGGAGGCAGAGTGCCACTGCTGCCATGAAATAGGGCATTGGAAATGAAGCTGCCTGAATTATCTGCAAGATATCAAGGATGGAAAGATCAAGCCGTCCTTCGCATGTATTTAGACTATTAAATCTAATGATTCGTCGCATGCTATTTCTTGGGATCTTGATATGGGATGTGGTTTTCACATATGTTCTGATTTGCAGGGCCTAAGAAGAAATACGGATGTGGAGCATAGGAAGATAAACGTGATCATGGGGAACAGAAGATCGTCACCTGTCACCAAGATTGGAGTTTACTCTTTAGTGCTTAGTAATAGAATAGGATTAGATTTAAACTATTGTTGCTATTCGCCAGATATGGCAAGAAACACCATTTCTTTTCATGGTTTATATAAACAAGGATTTAGATATTCATTTGATAATGAAAAGGTTTCTATTAATGCTTATCTTAATGGTGTTTTCTATTTTGAAGCGTTGCCATGTAATGGAATATATGAAACTGTGATGATTGAAAATAATTTAGGAAATGATGTGTTGTGTATTGATTCTTCCAATAGTTTGGATAAAGCATGCTTGTGGCATTGTCGTCTTGGACATGTCAACAAGAAATGCATATCTAAACTCCAAAAGGATGGAGTGTTAGAGTCATTCGACCTTAGGGACGATGACGTGTGCGAATCTTGTTTACTTGGAAAGATGACCAAGTCACCCTTCACTGGCACTTGTGAAAGGGGTGAGGGTTTATTGGATCTCATACACACTGATGCATGTGGGCCCTTTAGATCCACCACAAGGGATGCGAACCGCTTCTATGTAACTTTCACTGATGATTATAACAGATATGGGTATATCTACTTAATCAAGCACAAGTCAGAAACCTTTGAAAAGTTTAAAGAGTTTAAACAATAAGTGGAGAATCAGGTTGGCAGGAAAATCAAGATGCTTCGATCTGATCGAGGTGGAGAGTACCTAAGTCTTGAATTCCACGACTACCTTAAGGAATGTGGAATCGTTTTGCAATTAACGCCACCTAGGACACCGCAGTTGAATGATGTGGCTGAGAGGTGTAATCGAACCTTGCTAGACATGGTTCATTCCATGATGAGTTGTGCTTCACTACCTATCTCATTCTGGGGGTGTGTCTTAGAGACTGCCACCCACATCCTTAACTTAGTCCCTATGAAGAAGGTTGCCAAAACACATCACGATATGTAGACAAGGAAAGCTCCCTCGTTGGCACATGTCAAGGTTTGGGGTTGTGAGGCTTTCATAAGACAAAAGACTCACGACAAGATCGAACTGCATATTGAGCGTTGTATTTTCATCGGCTACCCGCAGAAGTCCTTTGGATATCTCTTCTATAGACTGAGTGAGAATGTTGTCTTCGTCGTGAGGAGAGGGGTTTTCTGAGAGCAAGAACTCATAAGCCATGGGGAAAGTGGGAGGCAAATAGATCTTGAAGAGATTCAAGAGTCGAGCGTTAAAGGAACCTTTAACGATGGCGCTCAACCCGAGGAGGAAACTCCGGTTGAACCGATTGACGAGTCCTTAACTCTTAGACGTTCCGAGAGATATAGGGTTCAACCCCAGTTTTATGGTTTTCATATTACTACAGAATGGGATACGTTCATTAGTGATAGTACACTAGTGAATTGGACGAACCTAACAGCTATATGGAAGCCATGGCAGGCCCGGAGTCTGCAAAGTGGAAAGAGGCGTTGGACATCGAGATTCAGTCCATGTACGATAACCATGTTTGGAGCTTGGTTGATAATGTGTCAGGTCGTAAGACGGTCGGGTGCAAGTGGATCTTCAAGAAGAAGACCGACATGGATGGGAATGTGCACACGTATAAGGCGCGATTGGTTGCGAAGGGCATTACTCGAACTCCCAGAGTTGACTATGATGAGACCTTCTCACCAGTTGCGAAGATAAAGTCTATTAGGGTGATGTTGGCCATTGCTGCATTTCATGACTATGAGATATGGCAGATGGATGTCAAAACTGCTTTCCTTAACGGAAAGTTGGCTGAGGATGTTTACATGAATCGGCCAGAGGGTTTTGTCAATGCGAAGCATCCCAATAGAGTGTGTAAGCTTGAGAAGTCCATTTATGGACTGAAACAAGCGTCTCGCATATGGAATATTTGTTTCGATGAGAAAGTCAAAGAGTTTGGATTTCTGCGAAGCGAGGATGAATCATGTGAATATGTCAAAGCCAGTGGGAGTATAGTAAGCTATGAAGGACCTCGGAGAGGCTGGCTATATTTTGGGAATAAGGATAGTGAGAAACAGGAGTAAAAGACTAATATGAGTTAGTCAGAATACTTACTTGGACAAGGTGCTAAAACGTTTTAGTATGGAGAATTCCAAGAAGGGGCGGGGGGGGGGGGTACCAATCCAAAGTAATACCAAGTTGAGTAAGACTCAAAGTCCGAGTACCGAAGTCGAGATAGCAGAGATGAGCCGAGTACCATACGCTTTCGCAGTTGGCTTGATTATGTATGCTATGACTTGTACTCACCCTGATGTGGCCTTCGCTTTGAGCATGGTCAGCAGATATCAAGGGAACCATGGCAAAACACATTGGACCGCAGTCAAGAATATTCTTAAGTACCTTCGTAGGACCAAGGGATGGTTTCTAGCCCGCGGTGGGAGTGATGACTTAAAGGTATGATGGTACAGTGACGTCAGTTTTCAGACCGATAGGGACAACTACCGTTCGCATTCGGGCTGGGTCTTTACCCTAAATGGAGGAGCAGTGACTTGGAAAAGTTCCAAGCAGGAGACCGTAGTTGATTCAACGTGCGAATCAGAGTACATTGCAGCAAGCGAAGCATCAAAGGAGGCAATATGGTTGAAGAACTTCATTGGAGACCTTGGAGTTGTGCCAGCCATACAGGAGCCCATGGAAATTTTCTATGATAATGAAGGAGCGGTTGCCTTGACCAAGGAACCAAGGGATCATGGCAGATCTCGACATATCGACAGAAAATATCACTTTATTCGACATCGAGTAGAAGGACTCCTTGTAGTGAAGAGGGTATCATTAGAGGATAACTCAGCAGATCGGCTTACGAAGGGACTGAGTAGGGTTAAGCACTTGCAGCACGCTAGGAGCATTGGGCTGAAGGACGATATTAGTTTAGATTAGATAGTTTAGAAACATGTAATAGATAAATTGTAATTAACATTCGATAATTAAATACATGGGTATTATTGATGAGTAAACTTACTATCTTATGTTAATTATTTACATATTGTTTCATTTTGCATATTTTGACTTTCTGAATAATAACAGTCCATAGTCGTTCATATGTTGGAAGTAGGCATGAAAGAAGATTGTCATGAATTGGTGTGTAGATTGTCTAAAGTGTATTAGACATAGCAAAAGTTTGTTACAACGTTCATGAATGCTTATGAATAAGATTTGAGCATTGGAATAAACCTGCGCTTGCTGGCATCACTTCATGGAATTGATCTCGAGTGATCGCCAGATGATAATATCATATGGTCTTAAAACCTAGATATATGGTTTATTGTTTGCTAATTGGTTGTGCATTGATAATGAGTAAACACATCAGTAACTTGATGTTATAAAATGCATTGTTATGTATGATTTGATTAGTGAATAGCGAATGCATATAATTCGAAGTTTATTGATAGGTGCATTTTATGCACCTATTTTGCATGTTATTTCTATCATTTCGTAGCATTCTACTTCATAATTCTTGCATCTAGTTAATTATTTGGGCAGTTGCATATTTCATTAAGAATTCCTGGTACTTCACCATTTTTGATTTATTTTGCAGGCATTATGGAGCATGGAACGTGGAGCTTGGATGCTTGGAGCTTTGGAGCATGAGGATAAGATGAACCAGTCATTCCATGGCAGAAAACATGAATATGGAACCCGAGTCATTGTGTATTGTCATCATAGCAAATGACTACATTTGAAACGCGGTTCTTGTCACACTGACCCGGGTCGTGTTTGTCCTTTATCATCTCATAGTTGAGCAACATGACTCGTGGTGAAGTTTGACCGAAGATGGAGCCAATAGTGAAGACTTATTTGTGTTTTAGCAAAAAAGCATGGGACATGCCAAAAACACATGGTCAAGAAAAATGCCCATGCCAAAAACACATGGGAAAAAGGCATGGTCATGCCAAAAACGCATGGTCTTATGGAAAACACGAGAACTTTAATTAAAAACACAAGAACATCATTTTTGAAGGAGAACGGTTTTTGAGGAGTAGTTTAGGGCGATTTTGGGAGAATTCTTAGAGCTTTTGAGAAGACCTAATCATTGCAAACACTTTTGATTTCATTTTTATAAGCATTAAACATTCCAATTCCATCTTTATTCTTGTTTGATTTGTTCTTAGCCATGTGTGGCTAAGAAACCCTAGTTTCTAGTTCTTGTTCAAAACATGTTGATTGCTTGACTGGAAGCATGTGATTTGATGTTTGATTTGTGATTCTATTCTAGTGATTATGTTTTTGTTTAAACTAGAACCCTTAAATTTGATTTGTGTTTGATTGGCCACTTTCATTAATTGAATTTTTGTGCAGTTAATTAACTTTTAGGGCACCTAATCGTTCTGTAAAGCTAATGATTGGTAACAAACAATAAGTTATCTTATTGTAAAACATATATCACATGTTTTCACACTTCCGAGCATATGAGAAGAAATGGACATTGTTGGGAAGCTTGTACAAAACTTAATGCAGTTTTTCAATACAATCTAAGAGTGTGTTTAGGTTTAATTAGTGAAGCTAGGTCTAGTCAAAGAGCGTGTTTTGGCTAGATAATTTGGCAAGAGAGAGGTATTAGAGCGTGTTAATATCTTTCAGTACCAACTTAGAATAGCAATAACAAATTACATCAAGTCATAATCAGGTTAAATGACAACATTGAGAACTAGAACTGGAAGCACTTTTACATCTTGTTTACAAATCTGTTTCATTTTCTGCATGTTTCAAAGTTGATTGTTATTTTCATTATTTGACTTTTGCAAACAAAACCCCATTTGGGACCAAAGTACATTGCGCAAAGAGGTATAGACTTTTATCTAGTGTCTCTGTGGTATGACCTTGCTTGCCTTGTACTACTTTTTAGTGCATTAAAGCGGTGTATTTGGAGTCAGTTGTACCCCTATTATTTGTTGGGTTTGACACGCCTAACAAATTGGCGTCGTTGTCGGGGACACGGTGTTACCAATTGTTTATGTCAAGATTTTTGTGAGCTGGTACATCTCTATCAAAAGAAAAAAAAAACAAAAATAAAAAAAAACAAAAACAAAAAAGAAGTGTGGCTCGGAAATGAACACTCCTTACAATAAAGACCAATTTTCTGAGCTAGCCCATATAGTTATGATGATTGGAAATGACCAAAGTGTGCAACCCACACCTATTCCTTGTGATTTTTGCACTCACAATGGACATCACACCAATTGATGTGTCCATATTTATAAGGGGAATGGGTGGAAGTGCAGGAATATGGAAGCTACTACTTGCCAAACCAATGGAGTTATGATCAACCTCAACATGATCAATGGTGGGAAAACAACCAAGCTTGAGGAAACAACCAATGCCAAAACCCATACCAAGCTTGGGGAAATGTCCAATACTAACCAACTCCAAAGTTCCAACAACCATATTCTACACCTCCCCAACAAGCTGAAACTTCGAGCATGTCCTTGGAAGACATTGTGAAAAGCATTGCCACTACTACCCAAATCTTCCAGGAAACTACAAAAGCTAGCCTCAAAAGCTTAGAGGAACAAATTGCACAACTTGCTCAATCTGTGAGTATATTGGAAACTCAAGGAAAATTACCATCGCAGACTAAAGAGGACCCAAGGCATACCGTTTCTGCCATCACCTTGAACGATGGGAAACATTTTGATGACCCAAGATTGTAATTTGAAGATGGGGAAGAGGAGGAAGAAGTAGAATTGGAGAAGATTGTTAAGGAAGAAGTAGAAATTAAGAAGGATGACATCGAAGTTGTAGAGGCTGTATTGGAGGTTGAGCAAAAAGAGACTGAGCCACCCACTACCAATGAAAAAATCCTTTCACTGGTAGGCCAGTCACTAGAGCCGGAAATGATAAACCTGCCAAACCCTTCAAAGGATACAAATTCCGAGAAGGAAAACACCCAATCCGTCATCTACTCAACCACCATATTAAAGAAGGAAGGGTTGATCACCTTACCGGACAAGTACATGAAAGGGGTCAATTGGATGATTGTTGTCATCAAGGGTCTAAGTCTGATATGGTTCCCAAGCAAAAAGAAAGTCAGGTATAAGATAAGTGGCCAATTTGAGGAAGTAGTAAGAAGTTCAATGAGTTGGAAAGCCCTAATATTCAAAGAATAACATATTCCAATTAAGGGCCAAGTCGAGCCAAAGACTTGAAACAAGGACGGCTAACCGAGAGGCAACTCAGGCAATATTTTCTTCCTATTCTTATTTTATTTACTTTATTGTGTTGCAATGTTGTTAAGTCTTTTTAGAGTTCCATGCACAAAAAAAGTTTTGTGAGGTTAAAAAAACAGAGTTTTTGAGTTTAACAGAAAGAAAACGCACGGGCATGTAAAAAAATCGCATGGGCTATGCATAAAATGCATGGCCTAATTTTATGACCATGCGTGGACATCGAGGTTTTTACTAAAAAAATGGCATGGGCAAACTCCAAAATGCAGGGCTAGATCAAAAAAACGCACGGCCTATGGCTAGACCATGCGTGCTAGTCACAAGTTTCAAAAAAAATCGAACGGCCTAATGCCAAAACTCAGGGGCCATGCTAAAAACACATGGCCAAAACTCAGGGACCATGCTAATAATGCATGGGCTAATTGAAAACACACGGCCTGTCCCTAGACTATGCGCATTTTCGAAAAAAAAACTCACAGGCTACCTCCGAAAACGCATGGGATATCATAAAAAAAGCACGGCCTGGCTTGGACCATGTGTTTTGTGTCATTCTTCCTCCTAACAACTCACGACTGTGTACTCTCTCCTCCTAAACAATCATAAACTTTTGACTTTCATCAATCACTCCAACATTAAAGCTCAAAGGTTTGTTGTTTTAAGTTCCTAACTCCATATTCTTCTTCATTTAGGTAGAATTCCCTCCATGAAAGTGTACAAAATCGAATATTGCATAAAACCCTAGATTTTTTTCTTTGCAAATTTTGAATTGATTCTTGTATTAGGTTTCAAAATTCTTTTGTAGGGTTTCAAGAGCAAGCCTGGGGAGGTATTTTGTAAAGAAGAAGGGAAGCTTTTACCTCCGTTTGTGCATTCCACCATTGAAGAGATCAACTTTTCTTGAGGTTGAAGATGCAGTGAAAAAGTCAAGCACACATCTCAAATTCAAGTATTTGAATGGTACATTCCTTCCATATCTCAAGTTTGATGCATGAATCTTAAGATTACTTGACTAGAATTATTGAGAATCCGTTCATAAAGTTGTCCATTAGGGTTTTAACTGAAACCCTAGTAGCACCAGTATAAATAAGACCCCATGACATCCAATTTCTAGCCACTTGAATCCCTAGAGTGTTCATAGCCGAAATTGTGCCTCTCCCTTTTCTCCTATATCATCCTCTTGCTTGTGTGGTGTTTGTAAGCCATTAGAGGGGTGACATTTGTGACTCTAAGATCCAAGACAAGAAGATTCAAGCCATTGTTGAAGAGGTAATCATCTAGATCTATTTTCTTATGATAATTTCGAAATATGTATGCCAGATCTAGGGTTTATAAGTCTTGGATGAATTGCATGTACAATAAAGAAACCTAGATCCAAGCTTTAGGGTTTGCATGTGCACATAGGATGTTCTTTTGTGTAAAACCCATCAACTCCAACTTGCTTATGGATGTAACTATGTATCCTATTTGTGCTTCAAGGTTGGAGATACTAGTCCTTGTATCTTTTTGGAATTGTTGGGTACTAGTGGCTAAGGATGTGACAATGTCTCCAAGAGACATTCTGGAGCTACTCAGTTGGGATTGAAGAGGTTGTTGGTGATGTGGAGGGTGTGGTTTGGGTTGATAGTGTGGTTGTGGATGTTGGTATTGAGGTTGTTGTGGTGGGTAGGAGGGTCTAACCAAAGCATTTTGAGGCAATGGTCTTGGGTTGTAGCTCATATTGGGATTTGGCTTCCAACTTGAATTACAAGCATTTTGGTAACTGGATGGTTTATTATGGTAATTTTGGAATTCTCCCATGGCATTCACGTGTTCCGCATCTTCTTGGAGAATGGGACACATATCCATAGGATGTCCCATTATTGCGCATATTCCACAAACCATCACTTATGGAGTTAGTCCCATGGCTAACTTTTGAACAATGGATGTTAAATCTTTGATTTGAGACTCTAGATTCGATGTCCCCATTTCATTGAATTTTTGTTGAGTTTCTCTCTTCATATCTTGGCGCGGGCCAAAATGTTGTGAATTTGCGGCTATGGTGTTGAAGAATTGTCTTGTTTGTTATGGAGTTTTGTTAAAGACATCTCCACCACTTGAGGCATCAACTAGTATTCTCTCCATTGGCAACAATCCCTCATAGAAGTGTTGAATGAGGAGTTGTTCTAGGAATTTGATGTTGTGGACAACTATAGAACAAGTTGTTGAACCTCTCCCAATAATCATTGAAAGTCTCATTTTGACTTTGACGAATTCCACAAATCTCATTTCTAAGACTTGAGACTCTTGAAGCGAGGTAGAACTTGTAATGGAAAGCTCCTGCTATGTCGGTCCATGAGTTTATTGGCCCTGGGGAAGATAGAATAACCAATCCTTTGCTCTATCGGCCAATGAAAAGGAGAATGCCCTTAATTTAATTTGGTCATCGGTTGACCCTTGTGGCTTCATACTGGTGCATAATGTGGAACATCTTCAAGTTCTTATGAGGGTATTCATTCTCTAATCCATGAAAAGTTGGAAGTTGATGGACTAAACTTGACTTCAATTCCAAACCTCCTTCCAAAACGGGGTAATTGATACCGGTTGGAGTTTGTGTAACATCGGTTTCCATCATTTGCCTCAAGGTTCTTTCGGGAGCTTCTCCACCGTCCCCCATTGAAATTGGTTCTATGATTGGTGGATTTTGTTACAAGGGTGGTGTTTCCAGAATTTCTTAGCGAGGGTCTGGGCTAGAATCGGGTTCCGTATCACTAGAAGAAGCGGTTTCAACCTCCAGGTCCCTGTGACGATTTGAAGTTTGACCACGTTCTATTCTCTTTTCCTTCTCCAAACGCCTTGCTTCTTTTTCAATTTCCGGATTATGAATCAAGTCACTTGTACGTTGAGATCTAGGCATAGTGAAACAAATTGATTAAAAATAAACCAATCCTCGACAAAGGCCCGAAATTTGGTGGTTGTCGAGGCCAACAAAATAAATACACTAAATATTACACACTAGAATAGTGTATAGCGGTAAAGGGATCGTATCCACGGAGATTGATTCAATTTAAATATCTATATAAATCACTTGTTCAAGTACTTATAAAACAAGAGTAAAAGTAAAATGGGAGGTTTTAATCTTTTTGATTGCTTGCGAAATATTAAAACTAAGCTGGAATGTAAATATGACAAGTAAACAAGTAAATGATTTGATTAAATTCAGTGTAGTAAATCTGGTTGATTTTGGGATACACCATATGGATGACATGGTTGACTTATCATTAGACTAAATTGAACAATACTTGTGAATTAATTTAACTTGGCTATAGCAATTCATAAGCACAAATTACCTCAACTCTTCATTGTTATTAAAATGGTTAGAGGAGCTCTTAACACATTTCCTTAATTAAAGTCACAAAATTAATGAAGCATATAATCTTGTGAAAATCAATTAGGTTTTAGTTCCAAGTGTTACCAAGTCCAAAAGATAATCAAATGCTTACATTATCATTATGGAGGAAACATTTCCAAGGTTCAAATGAAATGAAAACAAACATAAAAACCATTTGTTGCTTACTAATTTGAGGATCCATTACTTAACCAATAAATTAGTCAACAAAAATAAGCATTCATTCATCAAATCTCATGATCAAGGATAAATAAACACAATAAGATGTTTGACTAGAAAGCATTTCCATAAACTTCAAACACAAGATAACATGAGTCTTCAAAACAACCAATCATCCAGGAGCTAAAACATAATCAACCAAATATAAGTCTAGCCAAGCATAACCAAAATAAAAGTGTAACACCCATAAAAATCAAGCCAAATTAAAACTTTTTCAACCATTCAAAACCATTAATTTATTACAAAGTGTTTTGCAAATATTTCAAACATCAGAGCATCCCAGAAGTCCAGATCATAAAAATGTGAGGAGGTGCACGATCACGCCTTTGCCTTCCCGCGATCATCCGAAGTACCTGAAACAAAATCCAAAACTGTAAGCCCGAAGCTTAGTGAGTTCCCCCAAAATACCAATGACATACAAGCATAAACAAATCATATAAACAAATAGTATGCATATGGGCCGTCAGCCTGACTGGACTGCCTTGCAGGGCCATCAATCTATCTAGACCGCTCTCCGAGCCATCGGCACGTATGGACTGCCTCTCAGGGCCTTCAGCCTATCTGGACCGCTCGTCGGGCCTTCGGCCTGACTAGTATGCCTTATTCGGGTCTGCAGTCTATCCGGTCCGCCTTGGGTATGTTGGCCTTCAGCAAAAAGCAGGTCCGCGCCAACCCAACCCCTAATCAAACAACCATGTGCACATAAATTTCATATGCTAGCATATATAACAGTCAAAACGATATAACAGATCACTACTCATAGCAACATCCTATAACCAGGATACCGACCTAACCGGTCACTAACATAGCATCATCCTATATACCAGGATACCAACCTACCAGGTCACTAAGCATATCACCATCCTAACTACCAGGATGCAAATCAATAAGCATATCATTCAATAAACCAGGATATAAATCCGAAAAGGGTCGGCATTGGTGCCTTCGACCCTGTTAGTATAGTGATGAGGACAACTCACCTCACAAGTAGCTCGGGATGATAAATGTCAAACTCCCAAATGCAGCTCCAAACTTAATCACCTACATCCACCAATGATCCACTTTTATAAATTCCCAAATTACTAAAATACCCTTAGAAGTCAAACTGGTCAACCCTTGGTCAAGGTCAAAGTCAATGATCAAGGTCAACAGTCCATGTTGACCCAAGTCATCGAGTGCAACCTACAGACTCTTCGATTTCCTTCAAAACTCAGAGAGTCTCGTGAATCAGATTCGACTCGCCGAGTTGACTATTCAACTCGTCGAGTCCATGCAACGTCCAAAAAGTCGGGTAAAACCTTATCTACTCGTCGAGTCTTCTTACTAACTCATCGGGTTCATGCCGAAACTTGAAAACGGGGAAATTGGTCTCGAATTATCAAGTTGGCTTATGCAACTCATCAACTTCATGCAGTCTACTTCTTATCCAGATAATTTCAAGCTACTCCAAAGCTCCAAATTGTAGATCCAGCTTCCTAAGGCATAGTTATCATGTAAAGTTGCAAACTTTACGTGCATGCAAGGTCTTAAAGGCCAAAACCAAGTCAAAGAAAAAGTTCTAGGTAAGGAGAAGGCCACATCTTGCTAAAGGATGGAACTTTATGACTATAAGGACTTACAGGAGTTCGGATCTGAAGTTACAACTTCAGATCATGCCCGATACCCGAAAGAACCCACAACCAGCTAGAAATGGACTTAAACCTTTGCATGAAGAGATCTAGCTAGAGAAAAGTCAAGGTAATGACTTGTTACCTTGAAAATGATGCTAAGATGAAGTAGAAATCAGATCCACAAGCTTCTCCATGCTCTAAGCTCCTTAGACTTGAAGCTTTATTCACAAAATCCACCTTCCAAGCTTCTTAACACTAAAAAAATGGAGAGTAAGCGTGATTAGGGTTTTCTGAGCTCAATGGGGATGGTAAGGGAGGCATAGGGAGGCTAATGACCCTTTAAATAGGGTGTAAAACCCTAGAGTAGACCTCATAAATCACACAGACTGACTAATCCCTACGCGACAAGTTAGGGACCTCCAACTCGTCGAGTAAGCTTCTTTAATTGCATGAAATCCCTGAAATCTCATTCTCGGGAATCAGGATGTTACAAAAAGAAATGCAAAGTAGTTTAGAGGTACCGAACATTGTTCAAGTTGCAAGATGAAATGAAATTAAACCAATCTTCTAAATCTTCAATTTCTTCCAAAGCCTTATTGAGAGCAAAATGAGTTGTTCTTGAGAGTGTTATTGATGAATTCCCTTCAAAATCTTCAGTAAATAGGGGCTTATTTCCAGATCTAAAAGCTGGCCAAAAGTAATCCACCAACATTCCCAAAGTAGAGACTCAATCCAAAAACCTGGATCCTTCACAACACGATCCACGCGGACCGTTTGTGGATCCAAGCGGACCGCGTGGGTCTCGCTGAATGGGTGCCTTGGCCCATTTAACTAACAAACCAGCCCAATCTTTTCATTAGCATCTCAGCCCATTTGCATCACTTCTTGGGAGCCCGATTATGTTTTTCCAAATCCTTCAAATATGATCCAATGCTCCTTTAATCTTCCTTAGCTCGAGTCCTCGTCGTCTCGTCCAAAAATTAAGTCTAACACGCTTCTTGTTTATATTGACACCAAACCCAATTGCGCCACTTCAAGTCCATAGGCAAATCGCAAGCCTCCAATAGTCCCAGATTCCTTTCATACCTCCAATGACAAAAAGTCTTCGTTAAATCGTGCAAATAAGCTCAAAAGGCTGGAAAGCACGCGATAAAGGAGAAAAATAACAAAAAGATAAAATATGCATGATGATTAACTAAAATGAGATGGTTTTAACTAAAAATAAACTATGAAAAGAAGTAATAAAATGAAACTATCACCCGCTTCGATTGATTTGTCAAGGTTGTAGCCAACAACCGTACATGGTTGTGTCAACATGTATAGATCTATACATACGTATCTCGCTCTGAGAATTAATGATTATAGCCGAGTGGGAATAGTAAGTGGTTAAACTTATGTAATGAATAGTGGCTCACTATAAAACCAATTAACTAAGGTATACGATATAATTGTTCTATAAAAGACGAGTAACTTCGATTAATTCGTAAAAGTGTATACTACTCGCTTAAATAGATAGTAAGTTTCTCATGTGCATGCATAAATTTCAAGATAAAAGGTTAATAACTTATACATATATATTTAACATATGTATAAATACATGCATGGTATAGGTATAAACATTTGTTTCACATGTTTTATGACATGCATATTCACGTGAAAATCATAGCATTATCATAGGTTATATTTTTAGTACAGAACATGCTTAACCCGTTATAACATATGTATGCCATGATAAACAAATATATGATATAATGCTTTGATAAAATATTGTTTATGCTAGATATAATTTTTTGTATGCATTTTTCATAATCGATATATGTGTTTCACAAGTATTCTCCCCAAAAATAATAAAAACGTTAAAAAGGGGCCGTAAGCACTCACCCTAGATACGTGATCTCGTATTTTATTCGCTTTTGTGATGCTTATCATTAGAAACCACAAAATAACCCGCTCTTGAACTTTGAAGTGTTTTCGAGACTATTTTGTAGCAATTTAAACTAAAGGGTTGTTTAGTAACTTAACTTAACTAAAAGGGACAGTTTTGGTCAATCTATTCAAATGGGGCTGTTTTGGCTATTTAACACAAACCAGCGAGGTTGATTTGATTAAATGGTTAAAATGATTGGAGGGGCTGATTTTGTTTAAGAATACAAACAATGGGGTTGTTTTGATTAAAATGAATCGAGGTTTGGGGTCTTTGATCCTTAGTGATTAAAAGAAAGAAACATGAATCGTAACAGATTAATAAATATGGTGGTGAAGGTTTCTCGGTGGTCACGATAGCAACACCACCCTTACGTTAGTGGTTGTTCTTGGCAGCAACAAACGAAGGCACATGATGGAGAGTACCGACGAGATTGGAGGTTGTGGTGGTTGGAACTCACAACTGTAACGACGACAACAAGCCATTTGGGTGGCGGAGCGTCTGTGAAGTGAGTTTTCCTGACTATACTTACGGGTCGAAGGCACCAAGGTTGGCCCATTGGATTGATATCCTGGTTACCATATGATGTTATGTTGTTATGATCCTTTGGATCCGTACGATTATCTATGTTTACCGACTTTGTGTTCATGTTTATGTGTTGCATATGTCGACAGGTTGGTTTAGGTTGAGGTGGTCTTGCCTTGTGTTGTAGGCTAAGACACCTGGGGATGACTGTATAGGTTGTAGGCCCTACGAGGCGGTCCAGTTAGGCCGGCGGCCCGTAGAGCAGTTCAGATAGGTTGTAGGCTCTGCGAGGCGATCCATTCAGGCTGGCTGCTCGTGGAGCGGTCCAGATAGGCTGTAGGCCATGCGAGGAGGTCCATTCAGTCTTGATGCTCATGTTTGCATGCTTTTTTGTTATGTTTATGTGGTGGTAGTTTGGGGGAACTCACTAAGCATTGGTTTAAAGTTTTAGTTTCGTTTCAGGTACTTCATAGGATTGGGGCAAGGCGAAGCCGTGACATTACACATCCATGGTTTTATGATTGATTGGATCTTGGAAGACTCTATTTTTTAATAATGTTTTGAAACAATGATGATATAAACACTTCTTTTCAGTAATTGGGTTGTTTTAAAAAGTATAAATTTATTGTAATTTTTGAGACATTACAACGCAAAACTCAAACCAATCGTGAGACCTAAAAGAGAGAGCGCAAAGGTAGAGGAAGGTGGGGTACTTTAAATTTTTTGGGGATTTGGTTTTCCCCCTTAGCTATATCAAAGAGGGGTGGTGCACATATTAAAAATTTATAAAGTGATATCTCTACACGAAACCCGTTTAATTTAGGTACCCTTCGTGTTTGTAATTTTTTTTATTGGACACTAATTTTAGGGCACCTACAAATGAGTGTCTTCTATCCTTCAAATTTTAGAAAACTGACATTATTTTTAGGACATGAAAAAAAATACATATCATAAATCAATGTGTGTCATTAAAGGGTTGTTTTCTAGTAGTGTTAGTTACCAAATTTCCATAATTATTGATTAATTATAGTATTATAGGTTAATATGTGTTTGGCGCGTCTGTTTTCCATTTGGATCGTTGACAATTGTTCTAGTAATTGTTCGTGTGAGTTTTCTTACTATACTATATGTTACAATATGTTTCCTTTGTATGATAGGATATATATATATATATATATATATATATATATATATATATATATATATATATATTGCAGTATGTTGTTAAGTAAGATGATCGGCTTAGTTGATTGTCTGTTGGTGTTGTATTGTGTATTTGTCTATCTGTTATATGCCAACATA
This sequence comes from Lactuca serriola, assembly GCF_051521515.1. Taxonomy (NCBI): domain Eukaryota; kingdom Viridiplantae; phylum Streptophyta; class Magnoliopsida; order Asterales; family Asteraceae; genus Lactuca; species Lactuca serriola. The sequence continues at coordinate 32,335,218 of NC_136415.1, forward strand.
TTATATGTTTGAGAGTTGATGGTGGTCCAGCTATGTGTTGAATGTCAAGATACTCTGGACTGACCAACTTTATGTTGAAGGCCAAGGGGCGGTCTAGCTTTATGCTGAAGGACAAAGGGGCAGGCCAACTTTTTGTTGAAGGCCAAGGGCGTTCCAACTTTATGATGAAGGCTAAAGGGAGAGACCAACTTTATATTGAAGGTCGTTATTTGTATGTGTAGACTATATAATCTTCTATATAATGGTTGTTTATTTATATGGGTTGTTCATATGTCTGTATGAGGAGCTGATGGCAGAACGACGACATGTCACAAGCCTATAGAATCGTGTTGACGACGGAACGATGATATGTCGTGAGTCCAGATACACATGTTATCGGTGAAATGATGAACGGTCATGAGCCATTACTTGTATGCATTGTATATGTATTGTGATATATCATATTTTGGGGAACTCTTTAAGTTTCGTGGTTACATTTATGGATTGAATGTTTTGTAGGTAGTTATGTTGTCATAACGAAGGGCCCAACTTGACTTTACCGCACACACATCACTGTTGATTTATAAATTATATTTCCATTGATTTTTCAATATTGCTTTATTTTGAAAAACTATATGTTATAACGGTTAAACAAAAAATGCTTTTATATTACCCTTGTAAACTATATTTTTACATTGTTAGACAATTGGATTTTTATATTATACTTTGGAATAGATTTGATAGTATACTCTATTTATAGAACGAAAAATTAGGTTTGAAAAATGAGACGTTACGTTCATAGAGGGGTTTGGTTCCAAATTTTTCCGTGCTTAAAGTAGTTAGATTGCATTGCAAATATCACCTCTAAAATAGTTGATTATGTGGTGCTCATCTCTAAAATAGTTGACTACCGGTAATTTTAAGTTATATGATCAAATTACATGTCTTTAAACACCTAGAAAATAATTGTAACATCCGATTTTTAAAGTGTTTCATTGCTCGGGGCAGCGGCCCAATTATCATTGCCACAGGGTTTAGGGCCATGGGGAAAAGAAAGATTTGGTCCAGTTCGGAGGTGGGAGTCATGGCATGAGTGACCCAAGTATTTTTTTGTGTCTTTGGAGGCCAAGGGCATGATTGTAAACGGACGTCTCGGCCTTTTATGAGTTTTGGCTTTTATTCGGAAGGTTTTAAGGCTTGGGTGGGTTGTTGGGAGTGTAGGTCTTCTCGCCACCTTTTTGTGGATATAAGGTTCGTCGGAAATGGACCTCAGACGAGGAAGTTATGACACTTTGAAGTTATTGACAATTTTAGTCCTTAATGAAGATTTGTGGCAAGGCAGTCCCATGCATGCATGGAACGCATGCATGTGTTTAGATGTGTACGCCCAACGTAGGCTGGGTTACGCCCAACATACAAGGTCATTTGGTCGCGGGTGGTTTGTGAGTACGCCGGGCGTACTAAGAGGTACGTAGGGTGTACTCCATTCAGACAAAAACCCTAATTTTAGGGTTTGTCACTATATAAGGAACATTATGCCTCAATGGTCAGCCTCCTTTTCACCCTAAAGAAGCTACTACGAAACCCTAATCCCTTGTTGGTGTGCTTTGAGCTTATAATATCATTTTGGAGTGCATTTTGGTACCTTGAAGGAAGGTGACCGTTGTTGAAGCATCATCACAGGAGCAAAGGAGTATAGATCCAGAATTTTGTCAACATTTGGCATTCATATAAGGTATAAAGTTCTGAACTTTGTGGTTTTTCTCTAAGATCTCTTGTGTGGTTTTGGACCTTTTGGTCCTAAGAATGGAGCTTTATGGTTCCAAATCCGTTTCTAGGCTTAGGGTTGTCACCCATTGTGCTATTTAAGTCCCAAAGGCAGAAAAGTTACCGTATTGAAGGTCTTAATGGGTTCATGCAAGATTTAGGACCATTTTCATAGAAGTAGAATGCCATTTTTGTAAATTGGGCTTATGTGGGGCATACAAAGTCACCAAGTCAGTGACTTTATGAGTTTGACGTTAAGTGGAGTTTAGATCTATGATTTGGTCCCTTGGTTTGAAGCATTAAGTGCTTAATAGAAAAAGAGATTAATAAAGGAGTACGTTGGGCGTACAAGCTGGTACGCGCAGCGTACAGGTCTCGAACCCAATACACGCTACGTAGATCTGAGTACTCGCCGCATACTCAGTCAGAGTGGGTTTCGCACAAGTGGGCCTCGGTTTGGGCCATTCATTGGAAATCTTAGCTTTGGGCCTTATGGGCCATCTGGAAATGAACCTTTGGACTAGTGAAGCATTATTGGGCCTTAGGTTGAGGCCTATGTGAAAGGATTGGACCCAATTAGAAATTGGGCCATATATGAGTGTTTATCTTTTTGGGCCAAGAGTTGCGTAGAGTTTGTTTTAGGAGAAGAGTATGTGAGGGGTAGAATGGTCTTTTACCCTAGTGAGGACTTATGGTTAAGTTATGAGAATCCCGAACTGAACTAGTTTATATGATGATTAGTAGCTCGGGGAGTCGAGAGATCAGCACTTCGGGGATCTACCAACTAGCAGCCAAAGGATTATCCAAGAGATTCAACTTCGCGAGGTGAGTTTCCTCCTGTTTGAACGGGTTGAAGGCACCAATACCGGCCCATATTTATGTTATGTGTTTACGGGTTACGATCCGATGTCGGGCGGTGTCCGAGGAATGTTGGTATGCTTGCTTTCTTCGTGATTCTTGCAAGTGTCTATATTTGTATATTTCCGGATTACAGTCTGATCACGGGCGATGCCCGAGGAATGTCTGTATGTTTTCTGGATTACGGTCTAATGTCGGGCGGGGCGCGAGGAATGTCTATATGTATCATTCCAAACTACGGTTCGATGTCGGGTGGTACCCGATGAATGTATGCATGTTTAGTTATACTTGTTGTCTTTGTGATACTTGTATGTACCTGGTAGGGAGGTGAGTGTGGGTGGGGTCCCATATCTCATCGCTAGTTGAGTGTGGATGGGGTTCCATATCTCATCATTAGCAGCGTAGGGGTGGGGCCCATGATAGGCGATGCCTTAGGATTGGAACATATAGTACTATGTATGATTCTTTATGTGATAGCATGATTATATGTTATTGTTTGTATGTGTATAGCGGGCGAGGCCCAGTGACAGGTAAGGCCTCGGAGAAACATATATGTATACCGAGCGGGGCTCGATGCCAGACGGTGCCTGATGTCGGACACTGTCTGATGCGGGGCGGGGCCCAGTAGATGTGATTATGTGTATGATATTGGTAGTATGGGGAACTCACTAAGCTTCGTGCTTATGGTTTACAGTTTTGGTTTCAGGTACTTCTAGTTGCAAAGAGAAGAGCTCGGGATGACTGCATTGCACACACCATGATGTTTAGAATGGGCTGTTTACTTTGATGTTTTGATATGATACTCTCAACTGTTGTTTGGAATACTATGACTAATGTTTTGATGGAATGATTTTAATAACTATGGTTTACTTAATAGTTTAAAAATGAAATTTTTGGTCTTGATTTTTGGGATGTTACAATAATAATAATAATAATAATAATAATAATAATAATAATAATAACAACAACAACAACGAGTGTTTACACCAGTTCAAAAAAAAAAATATCACCTCATGAAACTTTTACACCGGTTCAAAAAAGTTTATAAGGCGTCACTAACGACGTTATCCGTTTGGAAAACTAATAATGAGTTTAACACAAAGTCTCGTTATAGAAACATAACATAGATCAAAATTCATTTAACAGTTTGAATCAAATATACACCTTCCAAAAATGAAAACCACATATTGTGTTGATTTATCATTACTTTGTTGTTGACATGATCTGTTGCAACCACGTATTGAGTTGCAATAAAGTTAGCTTTGAAGCTTTATAGACATGTGGGATGCTATTACATAAATGCACTTCTAATGAGAATTTATAAAAACATGTCCAAAATATGGGACTCGCTGTTTATGCATAATAAGATATGAATATGAAACATATGGGATGTTGTGAATTGTGTTTATTTTTCATGAAAATTTATGGTACTTTCAATCGACATTTGGTTCCACTATTGAATAATGTATAATGATCGGTGATCTTAACAATGATTATATCCATTAAAAAAATCATCATACCACAACATTTAGGCGGAAGGGTATATCACAGAAAATGAGTGAAAGATGTTTTTCCTCTCATTCGAACACTATATTACCACTACAGTTTTAAGGGTGCGGGAAAAAGGTGAGGGGAATATCCCTCATTCTTTCTCCTCGTGTGATTGATCGGTTTTTTTAATAATATTTATTAAATTATACATCTACTAAAAAATTATAAAAAAAATATATCAAAACTCATTGTTTTTAATTTCCTATAAAAATAAGTATAATAGTTGTATAAAAAATATATATTTTTTAAAATAAAAGATAGTGAAATGTGACAATTTTCTGTGTTTAGGTGAGTGAAAGAAAAGTGAGGAAAAAACTAACGTGACACTTAAAAAGTTAAATAAGAAAGATGGTATACCCTATGGGTTTATGCACATGCATAATGCTTTCTTGAAAATTAAGTAACAATATCATATAATTTTGGGAAAACTGTAGAAAAAAGTCATTACATATTGGTCTCACAATCGATTTAGTTATTATATATTTTTTATTCAATTAAGTCTCAAAAACCATTAATCGTATTCAATTTAACCATTTTACACGGTTAATAGGTCATCCATTTTTAAAAAATTATACTTTTTGCCTAGATTTCAAATTTTATTATAAATTTGGTCTAAAATTTACACTTTTGGCCCAAATTTTAAATTTATTACAAATTTGGTCCAAAATTTACCTTTTTGGCCGAGATTTCAAATTTTGTTTTGAATTCATTGTTTCCCGATTTTCGATTTATGATGACCGACTAATTGAACAAAATCAAATCAGTCCAGGCTTGGCCAAGCACTTCGGGGTGTCATCACTAAATCATCGAGGGGACCACATATATCGTTTTTGTCCCTTTAAGGGTAAAAGGAATGAATAAACTTCGACTCATATGCTTGTTCTACTACTTGTTGAATCATACACAAAGGCACATTTTATAACATCAAGCTACTGATGCGTTTTCATGCAATCAATGTATAACCAACTCATAAGCAACAACTCATATCTCTAGTTTTGAAGAATATACGATATTATCGTCTCATGATCACTAGTGATAAATCCATGAAGTGATTCAAAAGAGTGTGGGTTTAATCTAATACTCAGAACTTATGAACACTCATGAGTTTTGTAGCAACTCTTGCTATGTCCAACATCTTAGACATCTACAAGCCAACTTCATGACAGTCTTGATTCATATCTACTTCCAATGTATGACCGACTGTGGATGGTTTGAATAACTTAGTCATTCGGGAAGAATGATCTGGTTGTTCTGGAAGTCAAAACATGCAAAGTGAAACACAAGAATAATTAAATCCAATATGGTCTCAGAACCTATGAATATAAATATAACACCTTTTATTTATCACCATATTGATTACACATTATTCATTGTATAATGTTTCAACTAATCATTTTTATACTTGAATCAAAACACTAGTCATGCCATGCTCTAAGCATGCACACTATGTTTATCCAAACATTAGTTATGCCATAAACCAAGTATGCACACTAAGTTTGTCTATGATCTTTACTTTGTGAAATAGATCGATTGAACATAATTTCAATGATTCTCATTCACAATCCCAAATCCTTATCGACAATGTAAGAATTCCAAATTCCTTCCATTTACCGAAATTTGTTAGATTTTAAACTTATATGCATTGATTCTCTTGTAATGATTATGCACAAAGTCACAAAGACTTGTCAACAGACATTACAGAGTATTCCAATGAAGATCAATTCCATGGAAACAAAGTCTCATATTCAAAGTTCATTGCTTTGAACATCCTTCTTGCATTAAGTTTTCTAATCTTACACAGATTGAATAACTTCCACATATGGAAACATTTCCATATTCCCATTTTGACTATCACTTCTGAACAATAGTTGTCTCTTTTCAGAATATGTCAATATGGTCTTCTTCAAAAAAAATTACATTATACTTCCAACTGTCCCTGAGCAACCAATCTTTGGTAAACCTTAGATTGTCCTCGATAATTGCTGAATCATTTTAGCCATATCCAATTCTAGACCCTTCCCCTCTTAATGCCCCGAGTATTTGGAAAATTTAGAAAGGATGAATATTATAGCACATGCAATCGGTCCTATATCCGAAACATATGGGACATGATTCATGATGTCTCACATAAATACATGATACTAGACCAGTCTTTTGCTATAATATTTCTATGTCTATTTGCCATGTTCTCATAATTCAGGTTATGAAAAGGGATGTCATAATCATAATCGAATTTAAGAACGCAAATAATGTTCCCATGTACAGAATTTCCTTATGTTGAGCCATTCCAACATAAAATATATATATATATATATATATATATATATATATATATATATATATATATATATATATCCTTGACTAAAGATGATTAAAACCTAAATCTAAGCTTTTAGAATTGAAATGAAGTATAATTTCCTCTCCCTTAATTATAGCAAAACAACTTTTCCCAATTGAACTTTTTGTTTTTCTATAATTAACATTGCTAACTTGCAACACTTGTCGTAATTATCATGCTCCCACTAACATGATAATTTTTAGCATAACACTTATGCTCCCACTAGCTTTGACATGTACTCAGACATCAGCTGGGCTTCTGGAAATCAGTACTTTATTGACTTTCTTACCAAAGTTCTGACTTTTGATACGGGATGCTTTATCAAAATCATACACCTTTTCTTAGATGGCTCACATGTGCGTCTAAACAATTTTAGACCTATGAAAAGGGATGTCGTAATCATAGTCTCAATTATTTAGACCTTTGCCATTTCTCACAAGTCCATGTTAGTGTCTCGGTTAACCACACACGCTCGACTAACGACTTTGAGAATGCAAATATCACAATTGCTATCTACTTAAAATCTACTTAGTGAAAGCGTTTCCTCGCCATCATTTTCATGAACCGGAGAGAACCCTTACGACGCTTAGATTTTATGGTGTATGAGTTCAAAACCATAATTACAAGACAAGGTTAGTGACATATCCAAACTCATATGGACTGAACTTGTGTAATCTTAAATTCTTGCCACCTGGCAGCACAAGGGCCTGCCATTGCTTCCAAGTTGTTATGCAACAAATTGAGAATTCTCAGGACTCATATACAAAGCCGACTTTAACTGGAATGGGCACAGGAATAGGAATATGTCAACATGATAGGTTATAAACCTCAAGTCGTGTGCTAGTGATAAACTACATGTTTTATTCTTGATCACTTCTTGAAACTCTTTCAAAATCTTTTAGACTCCCACTGTCCTCTTGATATATAAGACTCTCTTGAGAAGACCCATTCCTTGGCAAACAAATATTTACGAGATAGTGTGGATTCTTATCAAGACAAACACTTCACACAATTGGCCTTAGTTGGTCTTTGTTTTATCCAAAACATCACAACTTACCAATTTCAAATGTACAAGAGTAGAAACACAATTTACTCTTACATCTGACAAGTGTTATAAACCTTCTTTAAGATGTGTCACTCAAGTTATAATTTTGGAGTATGACTCTAAGAATTGTTTTGGAACGAAGTATGACTCATCTTCTTGATTTAACCATTTCAACAATGCATGATTCCTCTTATTAGTCATAGGAATGCACTAAGATGTCCTTAGAGGATGAATTGTGATATGGTCTCACAATCATTAAGATGATCATAAAGCATGATACTAAAGTACTATCCCATCTTTTCAAATTTGAGAAACTTTTATCTTTCTTCCCAATTTGATTCTTCTTATTCGTTCTGCCATACATCGAAACTTTTGCAACGCTTCAGAATTATACTTAAACTTGTAAGTATAACCATATTTAATAAACTTTAGTAAATCATGACGAATAGTATTATCGATCTTTTGTGGTGGAATTGACCAGTGCACAAGAATGTGTACTCGATCCCTTAGTCCTTCAGTTGACTCACATATACATGTGAATAAGGAATTATTCTTAATTTTCCAAAGATGAAAATTCTCATTCATCATACTATACAACTTGCATGATTCCAAGTTTTGGTCCAATTGAAACTTGGGTGATGAGAATCTTTCCTTATTTGGTAAATTTAGACACTACCACAAATTGAAAGAATCAAATTCACATTTCCATTATTGCTAGAACATACAAACATCAATTTTCTATAAATGTCATTGCAAGGAGATATAAAATAAAGTAAAACAAAATTTTATTTATTTATAAAATGTGGAAAAAACTTTTCCTTATAATGCAACTTTAAATGAAAACTTATGCTATTACAGGTTTCATAGCAATTTATCATAACTCTTAAGTAGTAGCTCAAGAATCCGATCTTCGAACCATGCGATTGAAATCCATATTCGCGATCAGATTCAACATACTCTTCTTTTAAGATTCATTCCCTTTGCTTGATCCTGTCACATCGTGTACCAAGAATCAACACTTAGGAACTTAACAGAGTTAGATAGTGGATTTTACCCGAAGTAAAGTCAAACTTTTTGACTTTGCAATCCTTATGATCTTTCAGGTAAATTTGGCAGCTTCGCAACCAATGCCCCTTCCTTTGGCAATAGAAACATATGAATCCTTTGTGAATGGTACACGGTAAAATCTCAGACTTAGCCTTTCTCTTTACCATTTGGTCAACCGAGTTGACTATGGCCGATGCCTTTCCATTGGGAAGATAAAGCTTTTCTGGATTTCCAATGTTACCATTGTCAATTTCCATGGAAGTTTTGGGAAGATCATTAAGGTTCATGTAATAGTCTGTGATGTGACCTTGGCTTGGCTCAATCAATGTTGTTCACTTGGATTCTCGGTTGCCTCTGCAAGATCACAAAGAAAGAAGGCCGTCATCCGCTTTCCGAGAGGAGTTCCCGGAAGAACGCTCTGACAGTCAAGTTAAAGAGTGTTTAGGATCTTTGGGTGTGCGCTCTTCAAGAGTCCAGAGAGCTTACCTCGTAGGTATGACAGCGTATCCTTTTATACCTAGCTCCCTTGCCTGATCCGTACCAGACAAGATCGCTTTTTGGGGAGACAGGATCAAGGGCACTGATTGGAGAGTCATGCGCCTTCAACCGTTAGGGCGCTCTTATTGGCTCTGACGGTAATGGTCTGATCCTTTAGCTTGTCTCCTGACCTTATCTTTTGTCTTGGAGCTGGGAGCGTCTCTTGGCAGGCGCGAGCCTTTCGCCTGTGCGTTCCGCTCCCGAGGGCACCAGCGGACGCTAAGCCTGCTGGGTTGGGCCCGGTTGGCGTGCGCGATCCTTTCGTCTGTGCCTTCCACTCCCGGGGGTTCCAGCGGACGCTAAGCCCACTGGGCTGGGCCCGGTCGACGTGTCCGACTTGTGCTTCTACCGTGCTGCCCTAGGCACGTCATCAAGTCCCCCCGTCTTGTAGCCGTAGCATTGCAGCGCTAGTTACGGCGTTCTGGACTTAGTTAGCTTACACGTGTTGGTTTTTCTTTACCCGCCGTTCTGTCTTTAATGGAGATGTGACTGCGCATGATGCCTGGCAGTTACGTCACCGTGTCAGGCGTTTAAATATCCCGCCTCTTCCTTTTCTTTATAAGGGTCTTTATAAGGGTCTTTAAAGGGCTTCTCCTTATCTTTTCCTTCTTCTCTCTTTGTCTTCCTCTTTTCTGATTTGTCTTCTTCTTCTTTCTCATTGCAAACCCTTCCCGGAATCCTCCCTTCTGCCACTGAGTATCATCAACTGGAGGTCACATATGGCTTATCTTCTTTGGAAGGTGTATAGTTTCCTGCACCTGGTTCCAGTATCTCATCCCCTCCCCCCCGGAAAGATTGGGGTTTACTTGAAAACCCTGGACGCGGGTATCCGTTTCCCGCTGACTGACTTTCAGGAGGAGGTCTTCCAAAAAGACGGTTGCAGTCTTCAGATGCTGGCCCCTAATGCAGTCAACAAAGTGGTTGCGTTTGAGAAGATCTGCAGTGCCAACGGGTATCTTCCAGATTACTTTGTTTTCAAGTTTTTCTTTCGATTCTGTGTCATTGGGGACAAGTGCACTTTTTCAGTCCGGTGAGGGGGGCACGCCTTAGTTCCCGATGGACGGACCCCCAAGAATTGGCAGGACAAGTGGCTATTATGGGTGAACCAAGAGTTGGTCGGAAGTGGTCGGTATCGTGCGAATGTTTTTGCCAATACCATCCCCAAGCTCTTCCCTCACAACCAAAGTGTCGTTGATTATCTGAAGCGTGTGCAAGTCTCCCCTGAGGATTATTCTAAGGCTCTGCTTTCCGGTGTAGGGATGAGTCCCTCTTGGAGGTGTCGCGGCAAAATGGCGGTGTTTTTCTCCGTCGTCGATGGTGGGTGTTGCACCCTTCTTTTCTTTTCTTCCCCTTTTTACTATTGTTATTGACATTCCTTGTTCTGATATCTCTTGGTGTTGAATCTTCCCTGTCCATGGATGAGGTGTTACGGAAGCGTTATCGGGGCAAGTTAGAGTATCGTGAGGTGGATCTGGCTGATCGGCTTCCTCCACCCCGCCGACTAGACCAGCTTGCCTTAACTGCTGCTCCCTCCGCCCTCCTGCAGGTTCATCGGCATCGGAGGGTGATCCTTTAAACGCCCGCCCAATCTCTATTGTCATGCCCCTGGGTGGTACTCGCTCTTCCTCCGTGGAGGGTAGCGAGGACGGCAAGGAAGGGATCATCACGGATGCCCGACAAATGCAAGCGAAAAGAAAAGTTGTCTTGACCATAGGTGAGCTGGTTACTGTCGCGCCAACTGCTGCCAAAAGAGTTCATACCCGACACAACTTCTCTCGCCTGTTGAGCTCTATGACTTCGACACCGACCAGTGTGGCCGTGATCCCTGATGACGACACACAACAGTCTGAAGGGGTCAACGGGGCGACTGAACACCCCGTTGCTCTTACTTTCCCCTCTATTCCTATTCTAGGTGTTTCATTGGTTTCCCCGAGGCTCTCTCCGGTTAAAGGTTCTAGCGGTCCTGGGTTAGTTTCAGTTGCTCTAGGCGATGTTTCTGGAGATAGCTCTACTGAGTCTCTTGTTTTTGTTCCTTCCTGGGATCTCCGCAACGATTCCCGACTCTCTGTTCGGAACAATGCTTTGGAATTTTCCCGCCATGCCTTTCCTCCGGCTGCCATTGGCGATATGGAGGCTATGAGTAATCCTGCGCTTGCTCATAACATGGCCTATGTTGCCGCGCAGACCATGTTTTACCTCGTCGTAGGTTCCCGTCATGTTCATGCTCTTGTCGAGATGGAGGCCGCCCACGCTACCTGTGGGTCACACATGACAGGGCCGGAGCGTCGCCTTGGCGAGCTTGGCGAGGACCTCCGTCTGTCTGAGCAGAAGTGTGAATTGCTATCCCCTGAGAAGGCCGTCCTTGATGAAACTAGAGCCGTCTTGGAAGCTAAAGTCGACTCCTTGACTCAGGTGAATGAAGGTTTAATGATCCAGGTGGAAAGTCTTGAACGCGATGCTGCTGACCGTGATAAGCTTATTTCGTCATTGCAATCGGATTTGGACGCTTCTCGTCAGGATTTGGACTGGCTGGTACATGTGGGTGTTGTTCGTATTATTGATAAATTGATTGAGCATCCAGACTTTACCAACGCGATAAGTCTCATCCGACATGCTGCTTTTACGGCCGGGATTGAGTCGGTTCATAAGACTTCTGTTGGTGTTGGTGGTGGAGATGTCGGTGTTGATGCCGCTTCTGTCGGTCCCATGGTTAGTGTGAACGACGCTTTGTTATCTTTTTCCAGCATGGATCATGCATCCCTGTTGGGTTTAGGTGAATTGGAAGTTGGAGGTCTCCGAGAATTGTGCTCGTTTGGTGGTTCAGAGGGTACTCCGGAAAGTGCGATGGGTTAAGATATTGTGCAGGCGGCTGAGGTTGGTGGTGAAAAAGGGAAAGAGGGTGGTGATGGTGATCGTGGAGAAGGTCAGGTGGTTGTTGTGGGGAACGAAGTCGTACGTGGCGAAGATGATCTTGTTGAAGATGCTCCGACATCGTGTGCTACCCCACCTGGGGCGTGAAAATTTCTTTACATGTTTTAGTTTATATCTTGCATGCTTCTTTTGATGGTCGTATGGTGCCTTTAGTTTGTATGGGTTTTTGGACAATATTTTATGTTTTGTGCGTGTGAACATGGACTCTATATGTTACTTGTTTGTTGCTTACTTTTCCTTGTATAGTTTATTTTATTTTCTGAAAAGCACATAGGGCTCTGATGCGCTAGGCATTCTGCTTTGCCTATGTTATCGTCGACACGCTAAGTGTCGACCCTGGGTGCTCTTAGTGATGGGTTTTGAGCATTCTAACACTCCTAAGTGTACATGCAACCCTAAATACCTTGGATCTATGTTTTCTCTATTATACATGCAAATAAGAACATCCAAGGTATTATCCTAATCTAGCATACAAAAACAATGAGTGTAACAAGATAGAATACATACCTCTTTGATGTAGAAAGTCTTCATGAAGCTTGAGTGCCTATCCCCAATAGTGTGGAAGCCTCAAATGGAATCACAATCACCAAAACACTTAGAATAACTTGAGAGAATTCTACAACTCATGAAATCGGCTAGCCCTTTCACTTCACACACTCTAGTGGCCGATTTTGGTCAAGAATAAGATGCTTATATAGTTAGGGTTACACCATGTAAACCCTAATTGACATGGCCTTTCATTTCCATGATCCATGGGTACAAATACACCATGGAGCATCCATGGACCATCCTATGGGTTTTAGCCCAACTTGATTATCCATGGAGCATTAGCCCACTATACAAGTATGGATGATTTACACAATCAACCCATATATTTAATTAGTCTTCTTTTGATCACTTAATTAATCCTAGATTAATTCTTGATCAATACTAATTAAATAATCTTATTATTCTTATTATTAATATACTAGAACTTATAATATATTAATAACCATAAGTGTCTTATTTCTCTCATTATAGTCTATCCAAGTGCATGATGGTATGCAACCCAAATGGACCATGCCGGGTCGGGTCAAGTCTTATCAATTATAGTTATGGACTTAGACATTAATCCAACAGTCTCCCACTTGGATAAGTCTAAAACTATTATTGCGTATGACTTCAGGAACCAACTGGCAATCGTAGCTCTCAAAAGCTTCTGTCGAACTCTGACCTTGTATATGAACTCTGACCTTTGTCAATGACTTGTCCATTAGATAAGGGATCATATATTCCTCCATTCTAGATGTCATATGGACTGAGACATGGATTATAATCATTCTCTCTGTCCATTTGTTGTTTCCCGATTTGCGATTTAAGACGACTGACTAATTGAACAAATCAAATCAGTCCTGGCCCGGCCGAGCACTTCCATTTGTCATCATCAAATCATCGAGGGGCCCACATATATCGCTTTTATCCCGAAGGTAAAAGGAACGGATAAACTTCGACTCATATGGCTTGTTCTACTACTTGTTGAATCATACACAAAGGCACGCTTTATAGCACCGAGTTAACAAATGCGTTTTCGTGCAATCAATGTACTATCAACTCATAGTAACAACTCATATCTCTAGGTTTGAAGAATATAAGATATTATCGTCTCATGATCACTCGTGATAAAATCCATGAAGTGATTCCAATGAGCGCGGGTTGAATCCAATACTCAGAACTTATGAGTACTCATGAGTGTTGTAGCCCTTTGTCCAACACCTTAGACCTCTACAAGCCAACCCATGACAGTCTTAATTCATATCTACTTCCAACATATGACCGACTGTGGATGGTTTGAATAACTTAGTCATTCCAGAAGAATAACCTAGTTTATTCGGGAAGTCAAAACATGCAAAGTGAAACACAATAATAATTGAATCCAATATGATATCAACCCTTTGAACATAAATAAAACACCTTTTATTTATCACCATATGATTACACATTATTCATTGTATACTGTTTCAGCTATCAACTTTATTATTGAATTTAAAACAATAGTTGTCCCATGCTCCAAGCATGTACACTATGTTTTTCTAAACACTAGTCATGCCACACACCAAGTATGCATACTATGTTTGTCTATGATCTTTACTTTGTGAAATAAATCAATTGAACATACCTCCAATGATTCTCTTTTCACACTCCCAAATCCTTACTGCAAATGCAAGAATTCCAAATTCATGCCATTTACTGAAATCTGTTAGATTCTAAACTTATATGCATTGATCTTCTTGTAATGATTATGTACAAAATCAGAAAGACTTGACAACAATCATTACAAAGTATTCCAAAGGAGATCAGCTCCTTGGAAACATCCTTCTTGCATTAAGTTTCCTAATCTTAAGCAGATTGAAAATTCTAACTTTGAAACATTTCCAGATTCCATTTTGACTTATCCCTTCTGAACAAGAGTTGCCTCCTTACAGACTATGTCAATATGGTCCTTCCAGAATTATCACTATACTTCCAACTGTCCTTGAGCAACCAATCTTTGGTAAACCTTAGATTGTCCTCGACAATTGTTTAATCCTTTTAGTCATATCCAGTTCTAAACCTTTTCCCTTCTTAATGCTCCAGGCATTTGGAAAATTTTAGAAAGGATGAATATAGCACAAGTAATCGATCCTATATCCGAAGCATATGGGAATCGATTCATGATGTCTCACATAAAGACTAAACCAGTCTTTTGCTATAATATTTCCATTTTTATTTGCCAAGTTCTCATAATTCAAATTATGAAAAGGGATGCCGTAATCATAATCGAATTTTAGAACGCAAATAATGGACCCGTATACAGAATTTCCTTATGTTGAGCCATTCCAACATGAAATTCATATATATCCTTGACTAAATGATTAAAACCTCATAATCTAAGCTTATAGATTTGAGATGAAGTATAATTTCCTCTCCCTTAATTATAGCAAAACAACCTTTTCCCAATTGAAACCTTTTGTTTTCTATAATTAACATTGCTAGCTTGCAATACTTATCATAATTATCATGCTCCCACTAACATGATGATTATTAGCATAACACTTATGCTCCCACTAGCTTTGACATGTTCTCAGAAATCACCTGGACTTCTGGAAATCAATACTTCATTGACTTTCTTACCAAAGTTCAGATTTCTAATACTAGATTGTTTTGATAAGACTTTATCAAAATCATACACCTTCCCTTAGATAGCACAATTGTGTGTCTAAAAAATTATGAAGAGGGATGCCGTAATCATAATGGTTAGACCTTTTTGCCACTTCTCACAAGTCCAGGTTAGTGTGCCGGTAAACCCCACACGCTCCACTAACGACTTTGAGAATGCAAATATCACAATTGCTATCTAGCTAAAATCTACTTAGTGAAAGTGTTTCCTCACCATCATTTTCATGAATCGGAGAGAAACCTTATGACACTTAGATTTAATGGTGTATGTGTTCTTATCCATGTGAATTGTCAAAACCATAGCCACAAGACAAGGATAATGACAAATCCAAACTCATATGGATTGAACTCAATCTTAATTTCTCGCCACCTGGCAGCTCAAGGGCCTACCATTGCTTCCAAGTTGTTGTGCAACAAATTGAGAACTCTAAGAACTCATATGCAAAGTTAACTTTAACTGGAATGGGCACAGATATGTCAACACGATAGGTTATAAACCTCAAGTTGTGTGCTAGTGAAGAACTTTAGGTTCTATTCTTGATTAGTTCTTGAGACTTTCAAGACCTTTAAGACTCCCACTGTCCTCTTGACCTATAAGACTCCCTTGTCAAATATCCAAGAGATAGTGTGGATTCTAATCAAGACAAACACTTCACACAATTGGCCTAAGTTGATCTTTGTTTTATCCAAAACATCACAACTTACCAATTTCAAATGTACAAGAGTAGAAAACTTTTACTCTTACATTTGACAAGTGTTTTAAACCTTCTTTAAGACATGTCACTCAAATGACAATCTTGGAGTATGACTCTAAGACTTGTATTGGAACGAAGTATGACTCATCTTCTTGATTTAACCATTTCAACAATTCAAGATCCCTCTTCTTAGTCATAAGAATGCACTAAGATTTCCTTAGAGAACTAATGTTGATATGGTTTCTTAATCATTAAGATGATCACAAAACTGATACTAAAGTACTCTCCCATCTTTTTAGATTTGAGAAACTTTTATCCTTCTGCCTAATTTGATTATTCGCTCTGTCATACATTGGAACCTTTTTCTAATGTCTCAGAGTTACACTTAAGCTTGTAAGTATAATCATATTTACTTAGCTTTAGTAAACTATGACGAATAGTTTTATCAATCTTTTATGGTGGACTTAATCAGTGCACAAGAATGTGTACTCGATCCCTTAGTCCTTCACTTGACTCACACATCCATGTGAACAAGTAATAAGTCTTAATTTTCCAATACTTGAAAGTTCTCATTCATCATGCTATACAACTTGCATGATTCCAAGTTCCGGTCCAATTGAAACTTGGGTGATGAGAATCTTTCCTTATTTGGTAAATTTAGACATTACCACAAATGAAAAAATCAATTTCATATTTCCACTCCTGCTATTAATGGAATCATATAAGCAACAATTTTTCCTCAAATGCCATTGTAAGGATATTTTAAAATAAATAAAATCAAAAATTTCCTTTTATTTTAAAACTTTGCGGAAAAACTTATCCTTACAGTGCATAAGCACATGAAAACTTGTTGTTACCTATTCCTAAGCAATATATCATAACTCCTAAGAAGTAGCTCAAGAATCCGATTTTTCAAACTATGCGATAGAAATCCATCTATGCGATCAGATTCAGCATATTCTTTCTTTAAGTTTCTTCACTTTTCTTTGATTCTTAAAACATCACCATGTGACCCAGTCACATCATGTATCAATAATCTCATAATAGAAACTTAACAGAGTTAGATAGTGGACTTTACCTGAAGTAGAGTCAAACTTATTGACTTTAACATCCTTAGGTAAATTTGGCAGCTTCGCAACCAATGCCCCTTCCTTTGGCAATATAAACATATGGACTCTTTGATAATGGTACACGAGACTATCATAGACTTAGCTTTTCTCTTTACCATTTGGTCAACCGAGTTGACTATGGTCGATCCCTTTCCACTGGGAAGAGAGAGCTTTACTAGATATCATTATCAATGTCCATGAAGTTTAGGAAGTTGATCTTAGCAAATAGATAAGATCATTAAGGGTCTTGTCATAGTCTGTTTCATAGGTGTCCCAAAGGAACTCACTATGTGACTTAGAAAGTGATTGAACCACCAACTTTCTCAAGACTTTGACACCCAACTCTCCCGGCTTGTCAATATGTGACTACATCTCCAAGATTTGTTCACACCTAGACCTTGCCTTGCCAATAGGGCTTGAGTGACCTTAAACTTTTCAAGAACTTGTGGGTTAGGGAGATTAGTTGGAGGAGGAGAAAGAAGTATGATATCCATGGGACATCATCTTCATTAGGAAACCTTGTTTCAAGAGATTTGGGAAGATCATAGGTGTCTAAACCAGACATCTTTTGGGAGATATTCAAGATAGTTGATTTTAAGTCCTTAATATGACACCCAATATGAAATATTAAGGCTAGGACCCAACAAACTATTTTATAACTTAGAAGAGGTATGCCGTAATCCAAGCTATAAAATATTTGAAGGTAGGTGAATGACGATTCACCAATTTCCACCAAGATAAACGAAATGTATTATTAGGTTTTAATTGGTTTTGAAACTCCTAGATCTTTGAGATTCATTGAACTGTTCAAAGGCATGTTTCAATCTCGAGTGTGCCCTTCAGGTTTTGTGACTGGGATGCCGAGGATCACAAAACAAGGTGTGAAGTAACCATGCAAATTACTTGGTACCCTTAAGTGTTTACCCCTTAATCGATGTGTCGGTTAACCACACACGCTCCATCGATACTATGATAAACATTAAGTTACCCTTTGCCTACCTTGTTAAATACGCGTTAGTGTGCCGGTTAACCACACACGCTCCACTAACCGACTTAAACAAAGTGCAAAGTGTAATTTCATGGATTAGCACCTTATTCACATTTTTCCTAAGTAACTAAGATTAGGTATTATTAAGAGTTTAGTTACTTAGTATTATCATTAATACTTTTAATGAAGGGAGAATTCTAGTCCTGTCAAACCCGTTCGGCTAACGACCCTCCACCAGTCAAGCAAGCGGTGGGTGAGAGTGGACACCCATTAAGTTGCCATTTTATAGGCAACAACCTTATACCCACCTTATAGACCGGCTTCGTGAATGAGGCGTACTAACGGTAAGACTGACTTTACTCTTATACATATATATATTATTAACTTATAATATTATAAAGTATAAGGGTTGAATTTTAACTTTTAAAATTCTAAGGGCTAACTTGGAATTAAAGTATTCATAAGGAAAACTTTTCAAATTCCAAAACTTGAGGGCAAGTTTTGAAACTATTCAAAACTAATTAATTCCATAACTTATGTGTTTAAAGTAGTTTTAATCCAAAAACTCTTCAAGTTCCTTAACTTGAGATGGAAGACTTTAAACTAATAAAAGAACTAACTTTTTCTTTATTTTATAACTTATGGATTTAATTATGGTTACATATTTTTCTTTAATGAAGTGACTCTTGAACTTCCATAACTTGAGGACAAGTTATGGAGTCATAAAAAATTATTCAATGACACAAGACTCTTCATTTTGTAACCATTGCCAACTTTTATGAATTTTATGTGTCTTTAATGTGACTCTTCATGTAACTTGAGGACAAGTTACACAAACACATTTTATACTCAACTCTTAGATTAAAATGGATTGAAAACAACTATTTCAATTAACTTTTCTATTAATCTAAGCAACTCATAAGTACAAGATAATTCAAATCAAACTTTTTCATGTAATTAGTCTAAACCTTAAACAAATACAAAACATGAATCTATTGACAGTTATCTTTGAAAATGGATTAGCATGAACATTACCACATCAAAAACAAGTTTATAAGTTCAAAAACAACTTAGGGTAATGTTCCTAGTCCATTTCTAGCCAAAAAACTCGAAAATATGCTGTCTGGGGGTCCAACTCGTCGAGTGCATGAACCAACTCGGCGAGTTGGATCGAATTGATCACATTTTAGGCATGGACTCGCCGAGTCCTCTGATGGACTCACCGAGTCTGATGATCATACAGCAACAAATTCGTTTTTTCAGCTTCTATTGCATGTATAACATGAAAACAAGCCTAGGCTCTGATACCACTGATGGGTTTTGAGCATTCTAACACTCCTAAGTGTACATGCAACCCTAAATACCTTGGATCTATGTTTTCTCTATTATACATGCAAATAAGAACATCCAAGGTATTATCCTAATCTAGCATACAAAAACAATGAGTGTAACAAGATAGAATACATACCTCTTTGATGTAGAAAGTCTTCATGAAGCTTGAGTGCCTAGCCCCAATAGTGTGGAAGCCTCAAATGGAATCACAATCACCAAAACACTTAGAATAACTTGAGAAAATTCTACAACTCATGAAATCGGCTAGCCCTTTCACTTCACACACTCTAGTGGCCGATTTTGGTCAAGAATAAGATGCTTATATAGTTAGGGTTACACCATGTAAACCCTAATTGACATGGCCTTTCATTTCCATGATCCATGGGTACAAATACACCATGGAGCATCCATGGACCATCCTATGGGTTTTAGCCCAACTTGATTATCCATGGAGCATTAGCCCACTATACAAGTATGGATGATTTACACAATCAACCCATATATTTAATTAGTCTTCTTTTGATCACTTAATTAATCCTAGATTAATTCTTGATCAATACTAATTAAATAATCTTATTATTCTTATTATTAATATACTAGAACTTATAATATATTAATAACCATAAGTGTCTTATTTCTCTCATTATAGTCTATCCAAGTGCATGATGGTATGCAACCCAAATGGACCATGCCGAGTCGGGTCAAGTCTTATCAATTATAGTTATGGACTTAGACATTAATCCAACACTTAGTTCCCAACAAATGGATCTCTACGCACATTTTCAATCGTTAAGAGTTAATACACTAAGTATTAAAGAAATACACTAAGTATTAAACTCATGTCACTAAGCATTTTCATCAATTAGCATTTGAATAATCCCATTACATTATCCATGGACCATAAATACACTAAGTATTAGACTCATGTCACTAAGCATGAACTTGTGTACACTAAGTACTTGGGATGTGCCGCGCTAAGCGGCGCATTGGTCGACTAGGGCTACACTTTTTTCTTTTTCAAAAGAAAAACTTTCTCAAGTTCCTGGCATTCCACGTTCTTGGAATCTGCCTTCCTTCCATCATTTCTAAGACATATGCGTTATTTCGATTTACTTCCATGACTTTGTAAGGGCCTTCCCACGTTAGGCCCAGTTTGCCCTGGGGTTGGGCTCGACTCGCTTCGTTATTCCTCAGAACATACTCACCCACCTTGAACGCTTTCTCTTTTACCCTTTGGTTATAATACCTTTCTGTTGCGTGTTTGCATGCAGCCTGGCGCATTTCTGATTTTTCGCGTTTTTCTTCTAGGATATCTAGGTTCATCCTCAGGTCCTGTGCGTTGCTTTCTTCATCCGTGTTAGCCACCCTTAGTGTACTCCCCGCTAACTCCATAGGGAGCATGGCTTCTGTCCCGTATGTTAAGCTGAACGGGATCTCTTGCATGCTCGTTCGTGGCGTGGTCCTGTACGACCATAGCACTGTCGGTATCTCCTCCGGCCAATTCCCTTTTGCTTTGCCTAGCCTTTTCTTGATTCCATTCACGATGGTTCGATTGGACACCTCCGTCTGTCCGTTAGCTTGTGGGTGCGCGACTGATGTGAATCGTTGACTTATCCCTTTGGCGGCGCACCACTCCTTGAATGGATTCTCAGCAAACTATAGGTCGTTGTCACTGATGAGTACTTTGGGGGTATGCCTTAGAGACTGCCGCCCATATCCTTAACCGAGTCCCTACAAAGAAGGTTACCAAAACACCTCATAAGATGTGGACAAGGAAAGCTCCCTCGTTGGCACATATCAAGGTTTGGGGTTGTGAAGTTTTCGTAAGACGAGAAACTCATGACAAGCCCGAAACTCGTAGTGAGCAACGTATTTTCATCGGCTACCCGCAGAAATCCTTTGGATATCTCTTCTATAGACCGAGTGACAATGTGGTCTTCGTTGCGAGGAGAGGGGTTTTCTGAGAGAGAGAGAGAGAGAGAGAGAGAACTCATAAGCCAAGGAGACATTGGGAGGCAAATCGATCTTGAAGAGATTCAAGAGTTAAGCGATGAAGGAACCTCTACCGCTGGCGCTCAACCCGAGGAGGAAACTCCGGTTGAACCAATTGACGAGTCATTACCTCTTAGACGTTCCGAAAGAGTTAGAGTTCAACCCCAGTTGTATGGTTTTCATATTACTACCGAAGGGGACACGTATATTAGTGATAGTACACTAATAGATCTAGATGAACCTAATTGCTATAAGGAAGCCATGGCAGGCCCGGAGTCTGCAAAATGGAAAGAGGCAATGGATAGCGAGATTCAGTCCATGTATGACAACCAACTTTGGAATTTGGTTGACAATGTGCCCGGACGTAAGACGGTTGGGTGCAAATGGATCTTTAAGAAGAAGACTGACATGGATGGGAATGTGCACACATACAAGGTGCGATTGGTTACGAAGGGCTTTACTCAAACTCCCAGAGTTGACTATGATGAGACCTTCTTGCCAGTTGTGAAGATAAAATCTATTAGGGTGATGCTAGCTATTGCCGCATTTCATGATTACGAGATATGGCAAATGGATGTCAAGACCGCTTTCCTTAATGGGAAGCTGGCTAAGGATGTTTACATGGCTCAGCCAGAAGGTTTTGTTGATCCGAAGCATCCAAATAGAGTGTGCAAGCTTGAGAAGTCCATTTATGGACTTAAGCAAGCGTCTCGCAGATGGAATCTTTGCTTTGATGAGAAAGTCAAAGAGTTTGGATTTGTATGAAGCGAAGATGAATCATGTGTGTATGTCAAAGCCAGTGGGAGCATAGTTAGATTTCTCGTTTTGTATGTTGATGACATACTGCTCATAGGAAACGACGTCCCGAATCTGTAGGAGGTAAAGTCCTGGCTCGGGAAGTGTTTCGCTATGAAAGACCTCGGAGAGGCTTCCTATATTTTGGGAATAAGGATAATGAGAGAAAGAAGTAAGAGACTAATAGGACTTAGTCAGAATACTTACTTAGATAAGGTACTAAAACGTTTTAGTATGGAAAACTCGAAGAAGGGAGAACTACCGATACAGAATAATACCAAGTTGAGTAAGACTCAAAGTCCGAGTACCAAAGCCGAGATAGCTGAGATGAGTCGAGTACCATACGCTTCCGCAGTTGGCTCGATCATGTATGCTATGACTTGTACTAGTCCTGATGTGGCCTTTGCTTTGAGCATGGTCAGTATATATCAAGGGAATCCTAGTAGAGCGCATTGTATTGCGGTCAAGAACATCCTTAAGTACCTTCGGAGGACCAAGGAATGGTTTCTAGTCCTCGGAGGGAGTGATGACTTGAAGGTGCGAGGGTATAGTGACGCTAGTTTCCAGACCGACAGGGACAACTACCGTTCGCCATCGGGATGGGTCTTTACCCTTAATGGAGGAGCAGTAACTTGGAAAAGTTCCAAACAGAAAACAGTAGTTGATTCAACGTGTGAATCAGAGTACATTGTAGCAAGCGAAGCGTCAAAGGAGGCAATATGGTTGAAGAACTTCATTGGCGATCTTGGAGTTGTGCCTGCCATAAAGGAGCCCATGGAAATTTTATGTGATAATGAAGGAGCGGTTGCCTTGACCAAGGAACCGAGGGATCATGGTAGATCTCGGCATATCGACAGAAAATATCACTTTATTACGCATCGAGTAGAAGAAGGACACCTCGTGGTTAAGAGGATATCATCAGAAGATAACCCAGCAGATCCGCTTACGAAGGGACTGAGCAGGGTTAAGCACTTGCAGCATGCTAGGAGTATTGGGCTGAAGGATGATATTAGTTTAGATTAGATAGTATTAGAAACATGTAATAGATAAATGTAATTGACATTTGATGATTAAATAAAGGAGTATTATTTATAAGTAATGTTATTGTCTTATGTTAATTGTTTAGCTATTGTTTCACTTTGCATGTTTTGACTTCCAGAATAATTGAGTTTATTGAGAATAATCGAATTATTCAAACTGTCCACAATCGTTCATATGTTGGAAGTAGGTATGAATGAAGATTGTCGTGAATTGGTGTGTAGATTGTCTAAATGGTATTAGACATAGCAAATGTTTGCTGCAATGTTCATGAGTGCTTTTGAACAAGTTTTGAGCATTGGGATAAACTCGCGCTTGCTGGAATCATTTTGGAGTGATCGCAAGACGATAATATCATATGGTCTTAAAACCTAGATATATGGTTTATTATTTACTAATTAGTTGTACATTGATAATGCGAAATTGCATCAGTAAATTGATGTCATAAAACGCATTGTTGTGTATAATTGGTTAGTCGATAAGTAAATGCATATAAGTCGAAGTTTATCTGTTACTTTTATTCTAAGAGGGTAAAAGCGATATCACGGCCGCTCGATGATTTGATTTGACTTATGTGTCGGGCCCGGTCAGGACTGAATTGATGTGTTCAATTAAGTTCTATGTCAGATAAATCTGAGATCGAGAAAATAGTTGCTGGACAATGAGTGTGACAATGTCTCATGAAATCGTCTACACGATATCAAAACAGAGGACTATACAATCCCTTATCTAAAGGGCAGGTTACTGATATGATCAGAGTTGACAGCGTCTTTGAGAGCTATGATTGCTAATCGGATTGTGTTTGCATTTATAGTTACTAGACTTATCCAAGTGGGAGACTGTTGGATTAGTGTCTAAGGCTGTAACTATATTTGGTAAGTACTTAACCCGATTGTGCATGGTCCTTTTGGGTTGCCTTCACCAAAGCAACTTGATAGAGTGATTTGGAGAGAAGAGATATTATTATAAGAATAATATGTTAAAAGAATAATAATATTATTTGATTAATATAAGTCATAAATTAATTAGGAATTAATTTGGTGACTTAAAGAGATTAATTGAATAAAGGGGTATAAACTGTCAAATGTGTGAAAGTTGTATTTTGAGCTGATAACCCTTATGGATATAGGGTTGGACGATTTTAGGGATATGGATCATTTAGAAATCGTCCAAGGCTTTATCTAGGAAAGGATTTGGATTGCTTTGAGGCTAAGTTATCCAATTAGGGTTTTAGGGTGAAACCCTAGAAGCTCACAGTATAAATAGACCCATAGGGTTGAGGAAATCGGCCACCTTGTGATTGGAGTAACCCTAGAGCCAATTTCCCTCTTCCTCATCTCTCTCAAATCATCTTCTTGCTAGTTGGTGTTTGTAAGCCATTAGAGGAGTGACATTTGTGACTCTAAGCTCCAAGAAGAAGAAGGTTTTCAAGAAAGTAACTCAAGGTATCATTCTAGATTTGTTTTCATATGTTTCAATTGTTAGTTTACATTAGATCTAGCCATGAAAGTCTTGGATATGTTGCATGTTCAATTAGTGAAACCTAGATCCAATCAATAGGGTTGTATGTGCACATAGGTAAAGTTCTTATGTCCAAAACCCATCACAGCCACCACCATATATTTCAGCTTCCCTGGTGCTTCCGGGAATGGGCCCACTATATCTATACCCCATTGGTAGA
Source organism: Lactuca serriola (assembly GCF_051521515.1). NCBI lineage: Eukaryota > Viridiplantae > Streptophyta > Magnoliopsida > Asterales > Asteraceae > Lactuca > Lactuca serriola. The sequence continues at coordinate 32,360,096 of NC_136415.1, forward strand.
ACGGCCACGGGCTGGGTATGTTATGCAATGGTGCTGGGGGGTTTGTTTGGACTGGAGCGTACGACTGGCATTCCCTGCATTTTCTGGTTATCTCTAGCGTATCTTGTTGTATTGTTGGCCAGTACACGCCCATTAGAAGTACTTTGCCCGTCAAGGCCCGTGCCCCTCGTGTGCACCCACTTGGCTTGTGTGTGCTTCCTGTAGCATCTCTCCCCCTTTGGCTCGGTCTACACACTTCAGCCATGGCCCTGTGAACCCTTTCCCGTATAGTTCTCCATTTATTAGTGCATATGAGGGTGCTTTTATACATATCTTCCTCACCTCGTTGTGATCGTCCGGGAGCACCCCTCTCTGTAGGTATTCCGTGAATGGTGTCATCCATGTTGGTCCATTGGTCGTCTGGGTATTCACATGTCGCTCGTCTATACTTCTTTCTCGGAGCACCTCTACCAAGACTTTCTTCGATAGGTGATCGAAGCACGTGGATGTCAATTTGCTTAAGGCATCCGCCCTCTTGTTTTCGCTCCTAGGTATCAGCCTAATTGTGAACTGTTTAAACGATTCGATTAGTTGTTTCGCCATCTTCACGTACCTTCCCATTCTCTGATCTCTCACCTCGAAACTTCCATTGACTTGGTTCGCTGCTAGCCTTGAGTCAGTCAAGGCTGTTACAGCCTTTGCACCCATTTGCTTGGCTAGTCGCAATCCTGCAAGGAGGGCCTCATACTCCGCTTCATTGTTTGATGTGTGAAAATCAAAACGGAGGGCGTATGTCACTTCTTCCCCCTTAAGGCTAGTCAAGATTAGCCCCGCCCCCGAGCCCTCCCTGCTGGATGCTCCATCCGTATATAATGTCCACGAACTATTGTCGAGCGGAGCTCCTTCAATTGCCCATACCTTCTCCTTAACAGGGCCCCCTTCGTCTGGGATTTTTAGCAGGAAGTCGGTCAACGCTTGTCCCCTAATACTTGTCCTCGGATGGTAACTTATGTCATGCTTCCCTAGCGTGATTGCCCATTTCGCTATCCGGCCCGACGTCTCTGGTTTAAGCAGTGTTTGTTTGATGGGGCAGTTCATTAGCACTTCGATCTGATGTGATTGAAAATACCGCCTTAGTCGCCATGCCGCGTAGATGAGCGCCAGGACTAGCTTTTCCAGGGTGGGGTAGTTGAGTTCTGGCCCTTATAGTACTCTGCTTACAAAATACACCGGCCTCTTCTCTCCTTCTCTTTCTACAGTTAATACTGAGGATATCGCTTCGTTTGAGGTCGAAAGATACATTTACAATGTTTCCCCCGGGACGGGACTGGCCAACGTGGGTAGCTGGTGTAATGTCTCCTTGATTTTTTGGAGCACTACTTCTGCTTCGTTCGTCCACTGGAAGTTGCTCTTTTCAATGCAGCCTTTTAACGTGTGAAACAATGGCATGGCCTTGTCAGCAGATTTTGAGATGAACCTTCTCAGAGCCGTAAGTTTCCCGTTTAGGCCCTGCGCGTCCCTGAGGGTGCTTGGGGTTGGCGTTTCATTAAACTTGTCTACCTTGGTCGGGCTGGGCTGGATGCCCTGCCTGGTGACATAGTACCCCAAGAACTGCCCCTCTTCCATCCCAAATGTGCATTTAGCTGGGTTCAGCTTCATCTTTACCTTCTCTAGGATTTGGAACGTCTCTTCGATGTCTTGTAACATCTTGTCTTCGTGTGGACTCTTGATCACCATATCATCCACATATACCTCAATGTTTCTCCCAATTTGTTTGGCAAAGATCGAGTCAACTAGGCGCTGATATGTAGCCCTCGCATTCTTTAGACCAAAAGGCATCTTAGTGTAACAGAAAGTGTCGTGGTCCGTATAAAAAGTCGTTTTTTCTCGTCCTCTTTTCTCATCAAGATCTGGTGATACCCTTTATATGCATCTAAGAAACACTTCAGCTTGAATCCTTGCAACGACTCTACCTTTTGGTTAATTTATGGAATGGGGTAGCAATCTTTAGGGCATGCTTTGTTTAAGTCGGAAAAGTCTATGCACATTCGCCATGACCCATCCTGCTTGCGAACCATAACTGGGTTGGCAATCCACGTCGGGAATATCGCTTCTCTTACTATTCCAGCTTCTTTTAGTTTGGCCACCTCGGCATTGATTGCCCTATTACGGTCCCCACCCTGGACCCTCTTCTTTTGCATAACCTCCTTTACTCCTGGTTTAATTACAAGCTTGTGCTCAATGACTTTCCTTTCTACCCCCACCATGTCCGTGGGGGTCCATGCAAACACGTGTTTATATCGCTTGAGCAGGTCGACCAACGCTCTTCTCACGTGACTTGGGAGGTCACATCCAATACTGACCGGCTGGTTAGGGTGTTCCTCGTTGATCACCTCCTTTCCCTTTGCAGGGTCGCGTCTCAGCTTCTTGGCCTCTTTAGTTATCTCTGTTGGTTTCATAATTGCAAAGCATTGCAATTCTCTCGGTGGAGTGGCCAGTACTATGGCTGGGCGCGTTGGAGTGTCGAACTTCATGACTCCATGCATGGTTGATGGAACCGCCCCTAGCTTTAAAAGAGTTGTTCTCCCTAGAATAATATTGTGTTCCGCTACATGCTAAATGACCATAAATTCGATCAGGGCAGTTTTCTTTTGCTGCTTATCGTGGCTGGTTATGGTCAATGGAAGGTGAATTGTGCCCAGCGGCCATAGGCTATGGCCGGTGAACCCGATCAGCCTCCCCGTCGTGGGCCGTAGGTTGTCCTTCCAGGGATCTGGGAGAAGCAGGAAACAGTGCTGATAAATGATGTCCGCCGAACTTCCCGTGTCCACATAGACCCTGCGTATGGTTACATCCCTGATGGAGGCTTGGATCACTAGTGGGTCGTCGCCTCTCCATCCCTTCGGGAGAGGGTCTTGAACGGAGAATGTGAGCGTGCGCATCGGGGTTCTGGTGGTCCCCTGTTCTGTCTGTTGTTCTCCCCTGCTTCTCTTACTCCGTATCATGAATATCTCCTTGGGTTGGACCCCTTCGCGAGGTGTGTTTTTAGCGTTTTCAGCGTCAAACTTGGCATGCAAGCTTCGTGCTATTTTCGCCAAGTCCCCTTTTAGCTGCTTCTCCTCCATTTCTTTTTTTTAACACCGAACAGTTAGTTGTGTCATGTGTCTTACTTTTGTGGTACTCGCAATACCGGTTCTTTGGCGACTTGGCTGGTTGTTGCTTCTCTGACACCGTGTACACCTCCGGGTGACGGCTACGCCTGTCATCCTTAGCAAACGGTCGGAACCGAGCCTGTGGTCTTCTCGCTTGGCCGTAGTGCCTACTTCCCCCTCGAAAGTCCGTGTGACCCGGGTTGTGGTGTCTGGCAGTCATTGCATTCAGGTAGGCATGTTTTGCTGCTTCGCCATCCTCCTGCCTCAAATATCGCTCCACCCTTTCCTTCAATTCGGCCCGTGTTAGGGGCTTCTTTCCCATGAGTTTCTGCGATAAACACTACTAGAAAAACAGCCTTTTACGACGCTCATTGCGCGTCGTAAAACGCTCGGACGACGCGCAAATGCGCGTCAAGGAAGGCCCTGTCATAAAGAGAGACGACGCGCTTTTGCACGTCGTCTATAGACGACGCGCATTTACGACGCTCATTTACGACGCGCGTTTACGACACGCAATGCGTATCAAGGAAGGCCCTGTCATAAAGGAAGACGACACGCATTTGCGTGTCGTAACCTTACGACGCGCGTGTTAATGACACGCAATGCGTATCAAGAAAGCCCCTGTCAAGAAAGGTCATGTCATAAATGAAGATGACACACATTTTTGCGTATCATAATTTTATATGTTTAAAAAAAATATTATTTATAGATTTATTAATTTTCAAATTAAATTTTCATTTAATGTCTCTTAATAAATAAAATATCATATACAAAAATACAATCCATTGCACAAAATATAATGTCATACAAATAATCGTTCCATGGAAAGATAAAACAAATCAATAAAAGTTGTAACAGAAATTTACAAACTAATTAGATACAAGAAATATGAAAAACTTGAAATCTATAAGATTAATAATTCTAACAGAAGCTTCACGTGAGATACATATAGTTAGACCAGTAAGCAAGGATGTTCTCGAATCCACAATAGCAGCAGAAAAACACGTACACGATATCTTTTGCAAGAAGGTGCCGGTCCAAAACTACTGTTGAAGGTTGCCATGATAGCTGTTAAGATATAAGCATAACAAGAAACCAATCAGTAACTATAATAAGCTAGAAAACAAGCAACTAATAAACAAAATAAGCAACTAATTAAGTCAAACTATGACTATGTATTGTTCATACAAGAAAAAGAAGGTAAAAATGTTGATTTATTGTTGTTCATACAACACTCTCCAGACAACACTTAATTGAAGAAAAGAATAAGGCTAAACTTACAAAGAAAAACAATTCAGGAAGAAGACAAGTTTGAAAGCATACAGAATAACGATTAGCCAAGCAAGTGTGATCTACTTGTAAAGTTGAAAACGCAAAATTCTGAGTAAATGACCTAAATACCCTCAGAATCATAAATCATAATAACAAGTAACAGACCTTGTAGGAGGCAATGCAGAGGTCTGGCCAGATGGGTTTACCTGGCAAAAATGTTGGAGCACCAGGGAAATTCTGATCACATGGATCCAAATGACCACCATCTTATCATTCAACCAAGCTAAGAGAAAGCTATCAACCCCTACCATATATATATATATATATATATATATATATATATATATATATATATATATATATATATATATATTTAAAAATTAATTGAAAAATTTGTAGTGTTTCTGTTTCATCATGTATTAAAATAGTATGAACGGTTGTACCTCTCCATCAGGTGAGAAGCTCAAAACAGAAATTGTTGTATTCTCATGCATATAATATTAACCAACAACTATAACACATGCATATAGTATTACAACATTACAACATTACCCCTTTCAAAAGCGAATGTACTTCACTTGACAAGAGTCCTGGAAGCTTTATCTTGTCCTTCACTATTTTATCCTGAATCTTCTCTCTGTTTCCACCTCTAAACGAAGGCTGCAAAGATACAATGTCGAACAAAATTACATTATTACCCTCACGCTAAAAGTAATGGGAATTTAATAGTGATTTATTAAAAGTAATTAAGGGTGACAGCACACCAACCTTTCCAGAAAGCATTTCATACATTAAAATTCCAACACTCCACCAATCAGCGGCCTTATCATGGCCCCTCCCTTGTACAATTTCAGGTGTCATACCTTATATTTAGTAAGGAATGGAATATGGGATATGGGAAATATACCTTATATTTAGTAAGGAATGCAATATGGGAAATCATTTCAAAATCTTCAGTGTCTGCAGCTATCACTACAAATTCAGAAAACCCCTATTCAGGTCCCTTGTAACTGTTTAAAAAAAAAAGAAAAAACAAGAAGTTAGAACCAACATTAAGAACAAAATATCAAAAATAAATATCAAAACAAGTCAGAATAATATTCACAAAGTTGATAAACTTTGGTTAAGAAAAAGAACAAGAAACATAGCCAATTTAGTTAGGCATTGAAACAAACCTGGATAATATCAAGCATTATGCAACTCTGGGAAAAGATAAGAACTTTATGGCCTTCCGGAATAAGATTACCCTGTAATTGAATAAAAAAATCACATTGTAAATTTGTACCTGATGTTATGAAACACACATTCAACTGATTAAGATTTTCACTGCTGTTATGAAAAATCTACATTTGTACCTGATGTTAAGAAAAATCACATTGTACATTTGGATGACCTAGAAGCAAAAGTTTTCACTTTATGCAGAACCATGAACTATATAACAGTGTATGGCATGACCAAGAGAAACTTTATGCTGCAAATCCTTCAAGGATGGTTGGCAACAATCATCTTTCATCTCATTATCAGACCGACTTCCAGCAACAGCAGCTGGCAAGGAGCTCATTGATTTCTTCTAATAATGGGCATTGGAGTGAAGGTGAGAATGGAAATAATGATATGAGACTACTGTGACCAAGGGTATGATTGTCATTTTCTAACACAACATACCATTTTCTGTTTTCACCTGGAATTAATTTTCACAAAATAAAAAAAAAACATATAAGGTTTTCTCAAGTATCAACTATAAAAAGTAAAAACCAATTTCCACTAATCTCGATTGATGTTACTGCTATTCAGATGAAAGAAGAAGAAGAGAGAAGTAAAATAGAGAAAGGAAAATAAGGAGCTACTGTGGATCTTATGCAAGTGCTTCTTGCCAGCACTAAAGAAGTTAAGGAACAAAATGATGGGTTTGTTGATGTGGTGAAGAAAACCAAAGGAAATAATGGAAATTTGTTTTCAAAAGAAGCTACAGGGGGGAAAAACAGTTTTCGAGTCAGGGGCATCAAGGGAATTTCTTGAAAAATGAAGGTTCAGGGGTTTTTGCTGGAAACCGCAAGCAGGGGCAAAAAGGGAATTATCCGAAAATTGGAAATTCTGAGGCTTCTGCTGGAATTCGCTATCAAGGGTATAATGGGAATAATCAGGAAAATTTGGAATTTAGTTTTGATAGAGGTGGGAAGACAGGAGGTAAAAATGGGCAGGGGTATTATGGGAATATTCAGCCAATGAAAGGAAAGTCTAATGATTCAAAGATTGAACAGGGGCAAAGTTGGAAAAGTAACAAGGTTATGGGAAAGAACAAGGATGGGGGTGATGTTTTGGAATTCAAAGGGTTTGTGGGGAATAGTTCTATGAGTCGGCCTGACCAGGAAGCTAAAAAATCAGAAGCAGGGGTGAATTTTAATGGTAACAGGCAGGGCTATATTCGAAAATCTGGGGCTCGATTTCAAAATCGATATTATGGCTTGCTTTTAAAATCGATTTCATTAATTTTATATAAGAAGGGTACAGCTGACCTAATTTTATATAAGAACTCTAGAACTGATACGTACCTTTCTCTTTGATAATTTCTTTTAAGATGACTATTGTTTAGGGCTATCAACAACACCGTCATCTCCGCTACCATAGTGTAATAAACAAAGCACCATTGAAGGCCCTTCATCATCTTCCGCTGCCATTACTTCCTTGAGTGAAAATTTCGAACTCGATGGGAGAGGAAATGAGTCGCCAATAAGAAATCTTAAATCATAAAATCAGATGGGAAGAAATCTGTGAAAAGAGTTGAAGTCGTTTGAGATACCGATGTAAATCCTTAGAAATCTCATTCGAGAAGAGAATGGAGAGCCGCTTCTTTTTTTGGCGCTGAATCGTTTCACCACCGGTCGATCACCACGGAAACAGGAGAAATAGAAGCTTAAAATAAAATAAAACCCTACACATATTTGTAATCTTCAATCGTCGGATCTAGGGCAGAAGTAGATGGACGATGGGAAGTAGAGCAGATGTGAAAATAACCCTCAATCGCTAGTAGGCTCTGGCATCGTTAGCTTGTGAAAATTTTGTGAGGCAGTGGATGTGGGTGAGAGGTGGAGACGATGTAGGGTAGATATGAGAGTCATATGGAAATGAATGTAGGAGAAGAAGGCGGGTGTTTAAAAAATTTGGGGATTTCATTTTCCCTCTTAGAGACGCACGTTTCTTAAAAAAAATATAAAACGACATTCATAGAGGACGCACGAGTGCCCTCCGTGTTTTTAATTTTTTTACATGAGACACTATTTAAGGGCACGCAATAATGCGTGACCTAAATCCTTAAATTTTTTAAATAGACGACACTCTTTTAATGTCACTCTCCTTTGCGTAACATAAATCACCGAGTGTCGTGGTTTGCACGTCGTAAAAGGCTATTTTTCTTGTAGTGAAAGGGCCTGGCAATATCCCCCATGTGAAGGCGCCGACTATGAGCCCCTCATCATGCCCCGGTACGTCTAATGTGGCGTTTATGAATCTTATGAAGTATTCCCGTATAGTTTCACCCTCCTTTTTCTTACAGCCTATGATTGAATGAGAGTCTCCCTTTTACTTACGCAATTGCATGAAGTTGGTAAGGAAAAGGTACTTAAGCTGGGCAAAATTGGAGATGTTGCTCGGTCGTAGCGTCTTGAACCACGTGTCGGCATTGCCGTCGAGTGTAGTCGGGAAATATGTGCACCAAAACCTCTCATCGAGCTTTAATGACGTCATGGTCCATTCATATGTGTCGATGTGGCTATCTGGGTCAGTGGTTCTGCTATATGTTTTGAGCGTCGGTAGTTTGGTTGTGTTTGGTATTTCGTAGTCCAACAGTTCTTTGACAAACGGAGACATCACACTACGGGAAATACATTCATGGTCGGGGATGGTGGATGATCCCGGCTGCTGGTATTGTGTGTTTATGCCATATGGTGGCGGCGTGTGATAGCCAAGGCTTGGTCCGTAAAAGGGGTACGACTGGAATGGTAGTTGGAGGGAGTAACTGGAGGGTAAAGGGTGTGTAGGGGTCATAAGGTTAACCGTTGTCGTCTGTTGCAAGTTATTGTTGGCGGCTATGGTTGGTCCGGTCTATGTGTCGGTCAGTGAATAGACAGGTGGTGTATGAGCTATCATGGTTTACACCAATGGTGGTACTGAAAGCATTGAACTTTGTCCGCCTGTTGCCTGGTACGACGGTGGGTTGTTGAAAACGTGGCCTGTGGAAGCATCACTGAGTGAACCGGTTGTGTTTATTGCAATGACGACAAGAAGAATGGTGGCATCTGAAAAGACGTTGTCGGAAATCCCCCCCCCCCCCCGGAATTGTTATTGGCTGGTGAACTGGAGGTTTTGGGGCACCTTCAGTGGTTACCGTTGAGCTTCCTTCGCCTATAGCGGCCCTGTTGACCGCTGTAGGCGAAGGTGTTTCGTCCAACGCTGCCATGGGATGTATGGGACTAGCTTGTTGTCCCTCACTGCCATTGGATGCCATTTACTTGTCGCTTTCGTGCTTTTAGTTTGTGTTCTTGATCTCACAAACGGATGGCGCCAAATGATGCGACCTTGGCTTGGCTCAATCAATGTTGTTCACTTGGATTCTCGGTTGCCTCTGCAAGATCACAAAGAAAGAAGGTCGTCATCCGCTTTCCGAGAGGAGTTCCCGGAAGAACGCTCCGACGGTCAAGTTAGAGAGTGTTTAGGATCTTTGGGTGTGCGCTCTTCAAGAGTCCAGAGAGCTTACCTCGTAGGTCTGAGAGCGTATCCTTTTATACCTAACTCCCTTGCTTGATCCGTACCAAACAAGATTGCTTTTTGGGGAGCCAGGATCAGGGGAGCTGACTGGAGAGTCATGCGCCTTCAACAGTTAGGATGCTCTTATTGGCTCTGACGGTAATGGTCTGATCCTCTTGCTTGTCTCCTAACCGTATCTTTTGTCTTGGAGCTGGGAGCGCCTCTTGGCAGGCGCGAGCCTTTCGCCTGTGCATTCCGCTCCCGAGGGAGCCAGCGGACGCTAAGCCTGCTGGGCTAGGCCCAGTTGGCGTGTGCGAGCCTTTCGTATGTGCCTTCCACTCCAGGGGGTTCCAGCGGACGCTAAGCCCGCTGGGTTGGGACCAGTCGACGTGTCCAGCTCGTGCTTCTGCCGTGCTGCCCTAGGCACGTCATCAGTCTGCTACATAGTTGTCCTTAAAGAACTCACTATGTGACTTAGAAAGTGATTGAAGAACCTAGTCAATAACCAACTTCCTCAAGACTTTGACACCCAACTCTCCCGGCTTGTCAATATGTGACTTCATCTCCAAGATGTGATCACACATAGACTTTGCTTGCCAATAGGGCTTGAGTGACCTTGAACTTTTCAAGAGCTTGTGAATTAGGGAGAATAATTGGAGGAGGTGGAGGAAGAGAATTATGATTTCCATGAACCAATTGCGGGAAGTCATCTTCATTAGGAAAGCTTGTTCCAAGAGATTTGGGAAGATCATATTTGTCTGAACCAGACATCTACAATTGGAGAAATTCAAGTTAGTTGATTTAAATCCTTAATATAACACCAAATATGAAATATTAAGGCTAGGACCCAACACAATATTTTATAACTCGGAAGAGAGATGCCGTAATCCAAGCTATAAAATATTTGAAGGTAGGCGAATGACGGTTCACCATTTTTCACCATGAAAAACGAAATGGTTTATTAGGTTTTAGTTGGATTTGAAACTCCTAGATCTATTGAGATTCATTGAACTTTTAAATGGCATGTTTCAATTTTGATTGTGCCCTCTCAAGTTTTGTGACTAGTATGCCGAGGATCACACAACAAGGTATGAATAACCATTTATCACTTAATTGATGTGCCGGTTAACCACACACGCTCCACCGATCCTATGATAAACATTAAGTTACACTTTACCTACCTTGTTAAATCAAGCTAGTGTGCCGGTTAACCATATGTGCACCACTACTGACTTAAGCAAAGTGCAAAGTGTAATTTCATGGGTTAGCACCAAATTCACATTTCCTAAGTAACTAATATTGGGAATTCATAAGAGTTTAGTTACTTAGTAATTATCATTAATACTTTTAATGAAGGGAGAATTATAGTCTTATCAAACCTGTTCAGCTAACGACCCTCCACCAGTCAAGGAAACGGTGGGTGAGAGTGGACACCCATTAAATTTCCATTTTATAGGCAGTAACCTTATACTCTCCTTATAGACCGGCTTCGTGAATGAGGCCTACTAACGATAAGACTGACTTTGTTCTTATACATATATAACTATTAACTATTAATATTATAATAGTATAAGGGTTGAATTTTAACTTTTAAAATTCTAAGGGCTTCACTTGGAATTAAAGTATAAATGAGGGGAAACTTTACAAATTCCAAAACTTGAGGGTAACTTTTGAACTATTCAAAACCTTTTGGATTTCCATAACTTATGAGTTTAATTAAGGTTTTAAAATTTTTAATGAAGAGACTCTTGAACATTCATAACTTGAGGACAAGTTATGGAGCTCATAAAACAAAAGGACTCTTCAATTTTTGTAACCTATGCATTTTAATGGATCTTTAAAAGAAATGAGTTTTGGTAATCCATAACTTGAGGACAAATTATGGACTCCATTAAAACACATTTAGATCAAGAATCAACTAACAAACAATTTTGCAAATAATTCCTATGATCTACCAAAACTCATAAGTGTATGAACAATCATATCAGCAATTTCAAGAATTACATAAACACACATAAAACTTGAAATTTTGATAAAAACCTTGAATTTGGTTTACCATAATCATTACCACATCAAAAACAGGTTTTATAAGTCCAAAACAGTTTAAGGTAATGATTCTAGACCAATTCCAACCTTAAAACTCGAAAATATGTTGTCAGGGGCTCCTACTCGTCGAGTGTATGAACCTACTCGACGAGTAGGATGATTTTCTTCATGGACTCAGCGAGTCCATCAGTGGACACGGCGAGTCCAGTGCCCAGAAAGCCAAAAAAATCGATTTTTTCAGCAATTTGCATCAAGTATAATTGAAAACAAGTCTAGGCTCTAATACCACTGATGGGTTTTGAACATTCTAACACTTCTATGGTGTACATGCAACCCTATAAACTTTGGATCTATGTTTTCTCTATTATACATGCAAATATTCAATATTCCAAGGTTTTTATCCTAACTAGCATAATATGAAGCAACTATACTATAAAAACCTAGTTAGATGACATACCTTTTGATTGATCTTGAAGTCTTGAACTTTAAGAGCTTATCCCCAATAGTGTGGAAGCCTCAAGTGGAATCACAAATCACAAAGAACACCTTGGAAAACTTGAGAGAATAGTAAGCACACTAGAAATTGGCCCACTCTTGTTTACTCACACACTAGTGTCATTTCATGTGCCAAGGACCTCTTTATATAGTATGGAGGATTAGGGTTACATTCATGTAAACCCTAATACCCATGACCTTTCATTTCCATATGATCCATGGATTAAAAACTCCATGGACTATCCATGCAAGCTTAGCCCAACCTAGATGAACTTGACCCATCCTATATATAAGAGTCCATATTTAATTAGTTTCTTTTTTATCACTAAATTAATTCCAAATTAATTCTTGACCAATACTAATCAAATATTATGATTCCATATTAATATATTAGAACTTATAATATATTAATATATATCATAAACATACTATTCTCAAAAGACTATCCATATAAATTGTTTCGGTGAAGTGCAACCCAAATGGACCATGCTAAATTGGGTCAAGTACATACCAATTATAGTTATGGACTTAGACACTAATCCAATAATTTTTAGATGACATACTGCTCATAGGAAAGGACATCCCAACCTTGCAGGAGGTTAAGTCCTGGCTTGGGAAATGTTTCGCCACGAAGGACCTCAGAGAAGCTGCTTATATTCTAGGAAAAAGGATATTGAGAAACAGGAGTAAAAGAGCAATAAGACTTAGTCAAACTACCTACTTGGACAAGGTGTTGAAACGTTTCAGCACGGAGGAGTCCAAGAAAGGTGACTTACCTATCCAAAGCAATATCAAACTACGTAAGACTTAAAGTCCGAGTATAGAGGCTGAGATAGCAGAGATGAGTCGAATACCATATGCTTCCGCAGTTGGCTCGATCATGTATGCTATGACTTGTACTCGCCCTGATGTGGCCTTTGCTTTGAGCATGGTCAGCAGATATCAAGGGAATCCTAGTAAAGCTCGTTGGACTGCAGTTAAGAACATTCTTAAGTTCATGTGGAGGACTAAGGACTGGGTCCTTACCCTCGGTGGGAGTGATGACTTGAGAGTGACAGGGTATAGTGACGCCAACTTCCAAACCAATAGAGATAATTTCCGCTCTCAGTCGGGCTGGATATTTACCCTGAATGGAGGAGCAGTGACATGGAAAAGTTTCAAGCAGGAGTCAGTAGCTGATTCAACGTACGAATCAAAGTACATAGCAGCAAGCGAAGCATCGTAGGAGGCGATATAGTTGAAAAACTTCATCGGAGGAGTCAGTAGCTTATCCACACTCTCCGTCATATAGGTGTCATGTCAATTTAAATATATAGTGTAGTGCTTTGTCACACACTAGGTGTAGGAACCTTTGTGTGTGTATGTGTGTGTGTGTGTGTATATATATATATATATATATATATATATATATATATATATATATATATAGAGAGAGAGAGAGAGAGAGAGCAACTAGAATTAGTAGCGTGTGGCTAAATTATATTCAAAACCACAGGGTGAGGGCAACATTCCTACCAGGTGAGGTGGCAAACCACACTTGAAACCGCATCCAAACTCTCAATTCTAATACTATGGTAAATCCTAGATGAAGCCCAAAATGAATACTTCGCTAAAATAACACGTGTTCGGTAAAAATAGTTAGGAGCGGGAAGCGGACAGCTTCTAGCTAGTAGCGTTTTGTTAAAAGCTACGTCGCTAAGTGAAATAACATTTAAATTTTGAGTGTTTTATTTAAATTAAATACTAAGAAGTTTGTAGTGTCAAACGATGATTTTCAATTCAAATTCAAACGTTTTTTCAAATGCTAAAAGATAGAAGTTCCAAACCTTCCAAAAAATTCCGTACCGAACAATGGTTGTCTTTGTTGCGTTTGAAATATCTTTATTATCTTCTATCTATTTATGTGAAATCGTAACCGCAACGTATATTCCGAATCACTAGGGCAATTTCTAAAAGTTCCTCGGCATTCGCCCTGCACCACCTCTATATATGTCTCTGAGTTGCTTTCGTCTACACGCCATCCTGACAATTCGCTACATTTCCCATCGTCTCAATCTCTCTCACTCCAATTCCAGGTATTGCAATCTTCAGTCCACAGAACAGGTCTTGCCTCTTTCATATATGCTAGCTACAATGCATGTACAGGAAGTTATATCTACGTTGCTGATTTTATGTTTCTTTTTGCTAATTTTTAGGGTTCGTTGTAGTAAGAGGAACATGAGTCAAGCTGAAATGGTAAAAATGGTTAATGGTTCCAACTGCTGTTCGTCTAAGGTAGTCATCAATGATCCCAAGTTGCTTCATCAGAAAAAAACAGCTATTCGCCTTGCCGGACCCTCGAAATTCCAGGTTTTTTACTCTAAACCCTTTCGATATTTGGGGCTTTTTACTATACTTGTTGCGTTAATCATGAGTTGTCACTAGTTTTCTTGATCTTTATTCTTCTACTGAAATGCCGATGCATGCAGACCAGTTTTCCCTTCCTAGATTTAATGCTTATTGATCAAACTTTTTGCAATCATTTCATTGTTTAAACTGTAGGTTATTGCAGATTTTGACAACACACTGACAAAGTTTTGGGTTGATGGATTTAAAGGACACTGTAAGTTTGTGATTTATTAAAAAATTTGAATAACACTGTAACACATTCTTTATTGTTATTATGTGTTTGCTGTGCAATTAAACTATTGTCTAATTGCAATTGTAGCTAGTCACGCCCTCCTGCAACAGGAGAATCCTGAGTACAACGCAAAGAGAGATGAGTTATTCAACTACTACCATCCTTTAGAATTTGACCCTGAAATTCCAATTGATGAAAAAACAAAGCTCATGGAAGAGTGGTATCTACATTTCCATTTCTAAGCACTTCAAGATAAATATAATAAAATACTAAAGCTAAACCATTCTTTTATAACTCAATGTAGGTGGGGTAAGACCCATAGTCTCCTTATTGAAGGTGGCCTTACATATGATGCAATAAGAAACTCTGTAGCTGGTGCCATGATTGCTTTCAGAGAAGGTGTAGTTGAGCTTTTTGAGTTTTTAGAGGCAAGTTTTGACATTTTCCTTCCCATCTTAGCATCATTTGAAGGGTTTCTTTAGTAGTAAAGTAATCTCAATTCTTTTAAATCTGCAGGAGAGAGATGTCCCAATTCTTATATTTTCTGCAGGTCTAGCAGATATTATTGAGGAGGTAAGTTAACCAATTAGCAAAAAGCTAATCTTGACATATAGAGCTAATGCTTCCAGTTTATAACTATGATAATTTAAATTTCATCAGGTTCTTCGTCAGAAACTTCATAGGACTTTCAAAAATGTTAAGATTGTATCAAACCGGATGAAATTTGACGAGAATGGTAACCTAGTTTCTTTTACAGGTATATTCTTGAATCATGGTTTAAATAATAAGATTGAATTGGTTTTGTTTCTTGAAAAGTATGAAACTTTATGGTTGTCTCTCAGGGAAGTTGATTCATAGTTTAAATAAGAATGAGCATGCTCTTGATATGGCTGCTTCTTTACATGATCAATTGGGTGAAATCGATGATCATGTGATTGATAGTGCCTCTGTGAAAAAGAGAACCAATGTGCTACTTCTTGGTGATCACATGGGAGACTTGAGAATGTCTGATGGTTTGAACTATGAAACCCGCATTTCTGTGGGATTTTTGTAAGTTTTAAAACAAACATGAGTTTGATTTCCGCATGTGCACTTAAAAGTTTGAATGAATAATTCATTGATTGTGTTGTTGGCTTTTTGCAGGAATAATAACATTGAGAACTCTCTTGATAACTACCGGAAAGGCTTTGACATTGTTTATCTAGTGAGTGTGAATATTCTGTCTCTTGTGAAAATTGAAATATATATTCTTTTTTTTTTTGGATAGGTTTTAAGTTAAATATAAAGGTGTTTATCCATATAAAAATGTTGGTTTGTGCAGGATGATGCACCAATGGCTGGGGTGGTGAAGTTGGTCTCAGAATTATTTTCTTCTGCTAGTGATTAAACTTTATGGAAATGGATTCTATGAAGAAGCATATGGTGTTGTATTTCTGAGATTTTCTCATTTTTCTAGCATTCCTTTGGCTCTATGATACTTGTCTTTATTGCCTTCTTTTAGGGGAGGGTGGGGGGATGTGTAGTTTCACTCCCTTCTAATCATTGTGGATAAACCGCTTAGCAATTAATTGTATGACCAAATAAAATTATCCAGCTTTTGGATGTTAACATGGTTTGATGAAGTTTAGACAATATAGTCAGATTATGGGACAAGCTTAAATTGTGTTTCACATGACATTTTTACAACAATGAAGAGATTGCTTATATAGAAGATCTTAAAGATATGAAAAGTTGAAATCAATCAATAAACATTAATTTTCTTTTAATTCTTTCTTTTCCGCAATTGATATTATTCATCAATTTGATACCAGAGCTGGCTAATCGAATTATAGAGTTGGGAGATATTAGTTTGTTTCAATCAAAAAATGATTCAATAGAAAGCAACATGCAATCGATGATGCAACAGCTAATGAGGAATCAAATTGGAAATCAGGGGAACAAATTGGAACTAACTCTAGAAGGAGTTCGGAAAAAGAATTAAATGTGATCATGAAGTATCAGACCCAAAACAAAATGTCATGGTAGCATTCAGTGGTTGGCGTCGTAGGAACCAATGAATTTAATTGGCAAATCCAAGTGATAGATTTTGAATGGATGTCTTTTTAGGCATTCAGACGCTCTAAACTCTAATCATCATGCGTTTATGTGGTGGAAACCGTCATCCTTAACACCTCCTTTTGAAACTTTCCTTTAGGTGTAGAACTTGCTCATCAATACATCTACTCATTCATCATTTGACTCCCTGCTGAAATTGCACAGTATTCTTACAAGGCATCCCTCAAAGTATCCAACATAGAATTCCAGCTCGATCCTAGTATCTGTGCTACCAAAACAATGTTGTCAGCAAGAAACATACACAATGGCACCAGATCTATAAATCTCATGCAGAATCTCATTTACAATTAAAACGGAAATGTAGCCGTAAATCTATGTCACCAACTGCAGTTCGGACACATGCCAGTATATATAGCCTTGCCTTTTAGCTTTCTCCAGGTACCATATGAAGATCCTTATTTGATTCCTCCATATTCTTCCATAAGGCATCTTCAAAGGTGGATCACCCACCTCTCAACTCCCTAGCATGAAGCCAAATTTATTTTTGGATACAGTTGTTTATAGCATTCTATCATAGTTTCATGGTTGATTCAAGGAAGTTGGTTCATGGTTTAAATACGAAATGAACATGCTCTCATTATGGCTCACAAGTTAATGTGCATCTAATCGACAGTGCCACTGTGTAAAAGAGAACCAATGTGCTGCTTCTTGGTGATCATATGGTCTAATTTCAACCACATCTAGTTCTCGCTTACAAAAATGAAAGCTTTATTCGTGCTTGAATCCATCAAAACAGAAAGTAACTTGGAGTTGAATGTAAAAGATGCAATATTGCAATTGGAGGCAAAAAACCAAACTAGAAATCCTTAAATAGGGAACAAAAACAACATTCTAAGTTGCTAATGTTTAAGCTTATTATTAGAAACTAGAAACGACAAACATGATACCTGTAGTAAAATTTCAATACCCTTGGCTTATGTATTTTCTACATAAAAGAGTACGACTGTGAAATCTACAACAGTAACATATGAATCTAAAACTTCACACTACCAACACTTTGCTCCAAAATTGTGATCTAACAACATTCTAACTACAACAATATTTCACAATAACAAGACACAAAGAAAATAAAAAAGAAGGTGGTGCATATGCATTACATCAAAACACTGATACCTTTTTTTAAAAATGGCCTCACTTCCTCCTGTTCTTGCTTTTAGTAACTCTCACCATCCTCCTTCCAGATTTATCACCACCACCAGACCCCAACGAAAAGCTTCCTCCACCAGCATTAAACTCTACACTAGATGACTGGAAAGGATTCTGAGGCGGCACTTGGTTTGGCTGGCCACCAAATTGGAAAGGAGCCGCCGCTTGTGGTGGGGCCGGGGTGGCTGAACCGAACATGAACCCTGGTGATGCAGCCACAGGAGCTGCTTGACCAAATGGTGAAACAGAAACAGGACTTGGACTAGGAGTTTGCATAGAATCCTCTGCCATGCTGTCTTCCATACTCATTTGATCATTATTATTATTATTATTATTATTATTATTCGCAAAAACAGGAGTTGGGTTTCCAAAAACTGTGGAGGGGGTTGTGAAAGACGGCTTGGTGGGACCAGATGTGGTGAATGAAAACATGGAAGATCCTGTTGATGCGGTTGTATTAGATGATGCACCAAATGTGATAGGTGGAGTTGTGGCTGCAGATGATGCCCCGAATGAGAATACTGAAGAGTTTGGGGGTTGCCAAGAAGAACCAAATATGCTAGTGGTGGAGGTGGACCCACTAGTGGAATTACCGGATTTGCCCTCTGAAGCACTAATGCCAAAAGCAGGAGCGGAAGATCCAAATAGAGAACTGCTTGAAGAAAACTGGAAGGGAACAGCCTGAGTAACAGGAGTAGATGTCTGTGTGTTTGACTGAGAACCACTGGCGGCATTAAAGAAAGACCCCTGCGATTGAGCAGTGGTGGTGGAAGTGGCGGCTGGAGAACTGAAACCAAAGAAAGCACCACCATTTGTGGTGGTGGCGGTGGTGGAAGTAGCTGCCGGAGAACTGAAGCCAAACGGAGTACTGCCACTAGTGGTGGTGGTGGTGGTGGAGGTAGCAGCCGGAGAACTGAAGCCAAACGGAGTGCTGCCACTAGTGGTGGAGGTAGCAGCCGGAGCACTGAAGCCAAAAAGAGCACCACCACTTGTGGCAGTGGTGGTGGTGGAAGTGGCTGCTGGAGAACTGAAACCAAAGAGAGCGCCACCATTTGTTGTACTGGTGGTGGCAGTGGTGGAAGTAGCTGCCGAAGAACCAAAGCCAAAGAGAGCACTGCCACTAGTGGTGGTGGAAGTAGCAGCCGGAGAACTGAAGCCAAAGAGAGCACCACCACTTGTGGCGGCGGTGGTGGTGGAAGAAGCTGCCGGAGAGCTGAAGCCAAAGAGAGCGCCACCATTTGTTGTAGTGGTGGCGGCGGTGGTGGTGGAAGTAGCTGTCGGAGAACTAAAGCCAAAGAGACCACCACCATTTGGGGTGGTGATGGTGGCAAAAGGCGAGCTGCTTATGGTGGATTTTGGTTCCTTTTCAGTTATAGCATCAGCCTTCCCAGTTTCTGCCAAAGAAGTTGTTGGTTTAGAAGACCCGAAACTGAAGGCTGGTGGTGGTAAAGATGTAGTAGAGAAGACACTACTAGTGGCTATGGAAGTACTGGCGGGGGTAATATTGGAAGAGCTATTATTGACAACTGAATTTGCATTTGCATCAGAAGCTGGAAAAGGAGTTGAAGAAAATATAGGAGAGCTTGAATCAGGTGTCATGGTGGGGGTGGGACCACTTGAGTCCTTCGCTGCTGAGCTGGCAAATGAGAAGATAGCACTTGTTGATGAAGCTGCAGGAATATTTTCCAGCTTTTGATCATTTCCATTTTCATCCTTGTTGGTGACCTTAACTTGATCATTCTTTGTGTCTAAATTAAATACACTGCAGAAATATATATTTTCCAACTTCAGTTTCAGTAATAAGCAGAGAGCAAAAAAAAATTTTACTAAATAAAAGAATCTTCTAACCTGGTCGAATCAGGTGCTTTTGGTTTGGATTCTGAAAGCTCGCTACCAGAAAACTGAAATGGTGACACCTTTTCAGTAGGGGTAACCTCGTCTTTTTGTGTGGTGAAAGTTGATGGAGGTGAGGTTGGGAATTTAAATCCTGTTTCTTGCTCAATAACATTCCCACCAAGAAATCCATCAGTTTTTGGAAATGGTGTAGCTTTTTCAGATTCTTTCAACTCAACTTTCTCTGAAGATTTTGCAACCGGAGTTACTTCAGCCACCACCGGAGTTGCTTCAACCGGTGCCGGAGTTTTGAAGACTACCGGCGGTGTTGGAGGTTCAATGATGTCAGCAGAACCAGGTTTGTTCACTACTAAACTTGTCTCTGGTTTATTGTTTTCAACAACAGGTGGAGTGTACACATGCCCATTAACATGGATGTCATCATCATCATCATCATCTAGCTCCCATGTATCCTTCATGAGACAAACACAAGTCAATATAGCTGCTGAAATATAACAAGAAATAGCAACAAAAACAATAAATAAACACGACATACCTCAGGAGCACTCATCTGAAAGGCACGCCTCTTTTGAGGAGGTTCAGATGGAAGAATTGAAGTTGAATCATCAACTGTAACAATCTGTGAACTTTCTTTTATAGAAACTCCCAAATCACCATTAACAGGTGTCAACATGTTAAAAGGAACAGGGAACTTTCTTTCACCATTTTCTTCAACTTTTTCTTTGCCTCGAGAGGTTGACTTACTGGTTGACTCATGCTGAAACTCTGATTTCTGAGTGTCATGAGAGGTTTGGAGAAATTTAGGTGAATCCGCTTTCTCCAAACTTCTAAGAGCCTGACCATGGAGCATATTTGATGTCAGTTTAGTGGGCGATTTTGGAGTCAATCTTTCAAGTTGTTGGAATATTTTTGTAGCTGTTTGAGTTGACTTTGCTGGAACAGATCCATGAGTTGACCCATGGATAGCAGCGTCTCCATTTTCTTCAGGTTTGTTCTCTAAAAGCATCGGTTGTTGAAAAGTAGTGTATCCAAGTTCTCTTTTTTCTCTTGACTGTAATAAAAGATTAGGTTTTTGTCGAGTTCTACGCAGTGGGCCCCCAGATCCAAAATCATCATCTAAAACAGAACTCCTACGTTTTAGAGACTGAGAAGATGTTGACATGATTTCCTGGAAATTATGTAAGAAGATAAAAGATTCTACCTCAGTAAAAAAAACTAAGGAGTAAGTTTGATAGATGTAAGTGAATCAGGCAAATGCAAACCTTTTGGTTAAAATTTAAAGGACTTTTGGTATATGGTGTCCTAGCCATGCTGTACATTGCTGACCTGCCTCTTGATCTTGGTGTCAAGAAACCATTTTTAAGACCTTTGAAATTGTTTGCAGTTTTTGGAGTAATTGATGTTTTTTGAAGGCTAGTTGTGTTATGGCTGGTTAATCCAAGTGGCGATGGTGCTAGCTTTGTAGGCCTGGATCCCATGTAAGACTTTGCCACCTCAGCAGGTGAAGGAGTCTCCTCTTCAAGAACCTGAAGATAATATAATAATATATTATAGATAAAAATCACACACAAAAAAAGAGACAAGCATGAAAATATTACTCACTTTTGAACTGACAAAGGGAGTTGAAATAGTAGCATGGAAGTTATCCCTGTTGTCTCCATGTTTTTTCATTGAGCCACTTGTTGATGCTTCAAGCCTTAAAAGAGGAGAAGGTGAGCTATGAGGCTTTGCTCCATTTATGTCTACAACATTATCAGGTGACTCGGTGGTTCTTGAATGCAACAATGTTGTCAAGTGCTGGATTTCAGATCTGTAGCAGTATTTAAACATCAGTGTGCCTTTTTTGTTCATTTAACAATATGGAATAACTTTCTTCTTCTTTTTTATTTTTGACTTTGAAAGAGAATGTTGCAAATTCAATCAAGAGTCCAAAATGGAAAATTTTAAAATTCTTATGCAACCAAGAAAGTGGATTCTCATGCAACAAAAAGTAATTTATGCAAAATTCAAAACACCAAGTATTTTCCCTCTACTTTAAACATGATGAGAAACAGAAATCAACAGATAATGAAATTAAAGGAAAACAGGAAGAATTAGGGAAGAAGAAGAAGAAGATGATATCATTGAATCTAATGAAATGAATTACAATCTGTGATATTGAATGAAGTAATAACCTCAAACAATCCCAGGGAATCTCCCTCTCTCTAGCTAAATGCTAAGAGTCAATAATCTTTCCACGATACTAATCGATACCCTGAAATGAAATGCCTCCCCTCTCTTTATTCTTCTCTTTCTCCTAACCAACTCTTTAGCCACTTTCCAGATTTGCCCCTGCGGCCCTTCTAAAATACCCTTGCCATATCATTGTGTCATTTGTGTGTTACTTTAGTAATTCTAATTTCTTATCAAAACACACAAAAGTACAACCTTGGAATTGCATGAGATATGATTACAACGAAATATTTTTACCTTAAAAGCAAGTTTTTTGGTTAGAGTGAGAATCAAAGCAACCTCTCCATAAATGCCGTGAAATCATATTGCAGCTTATTGACAAATGAGCATACCCCAATATGTAATATGATGTAAAGATAAAAAGTTACCACTAAAGCGTAAATATAGCAATGTAGGATTGTACTAAGAGAAAGACCAACCTAGTAAAGGTTTTTTGTTTCAACATTTGCTCAAGCTCTGATATCCCAGTGGCAGCAGAATTCATGTCTTGATCAGTGCTAGCTTTTGATACTCCAATAGAATTCTTCAGTTCAAGAAATCAAAAGTGCATCGGGGTTACAAAAGTTTCAAACAAAATGGTTGGATAAAAGGATTAAGACAATGACATAAGAGATTGTGTAGTTCATTATTTCAAGTAAAGGGCATCTGAATTCGACTCATAAGAGGAAGCAGCTCAGATTAGAAACAATATACAGGAATCAGGACAAAACCAGCAACATAAGTCATGAAGAAATAGTGAAATACCATACAACCCAACAAAAAAAATGTATTATTTTGCTCTGACTAATATTTGCAAAATTCAAGAAAGTTCTTGATTTAAATGTAATATGTGAAAGCTAAAGAAAGTTTTGGGCCTTAGACTTGAGCAAAAATTTAAGATGGCATTAGTACAGTTATTGACACCAGCATACCACATGTGAAGCACACAGATAAAGAACTTACATTTCTCCCTACATCCTGAGAAACATTTTGTGGTTCTTCACTAATCCCTGTTAACATAAGAACTTTTGTAAGGAACATGTACATCATGAAGTAGAATTTCTCTGTAGCTGAACTCTTAAAGTTTAAGATTTCAAATTCACACATGCACAACAGTTATCTTTTCCACATGAGGGCAAAAAAATTGAAATAGTCAAGAATATTTATTCCATCCATATGACAAGCATTTTATTCCAAGCAACACAAAAACGGTTTCTCACCTATGTGCATATGACCATGAGGAGTTTACTCTCCCATAGATACGACTCACAATTCTAATCTAGGTGTCATCCTTTCCATTTACTATTGAACTAGTACAAATACATGAGATCATGAGCTCAGTCTCCAACATATAAATGCCATATTTGCTTGTTTCAAGCATCATAACTCTCTTTCACAGATGTACTCGTAAACATGCTTTGGAAGCAAAGTTCCATGACTACTGCCTAATTTAGAGTTCCAACCTAAAGCTCTTAGATATCTCAATTCACATCATTTGAATGACTGTAAGACCTCGTGAAAGTCGGAACTGCATGTTCGTAGGAAACCAAGAAATTTTAGTGCTGTCATTCAAAGATGTCAATTATACATTTACATATGACTAAAATATTGCATATTCATGATGTCATTTCGACTTCATAATAGTTAAACTCAGGGAAAGTCATATTTCCTCAGCATTGAAAACCCAATGGTGCACATAAATAATGCCTAACCTATATCAAGTTTTGTACATAAAGACTTATAAACTACACATCCACACTAATGAGAAACATTGGACAAAATTCACTGTCAATAAACCCTAATTTAACTGATTACGAATAGATATGTGGCTTTCTGCAGCCATATTGAAGAAAAGCTTTAGCAGTTGAAACATGCAGCAAAAAGAATTTGGCCAACAGAAACCAAGCATTTCTGAAAGATAAGACCAACAGTGTAACAAGAGATAAGCATCTTTCAACCGCTAAATTAAAACCCCCGAGCAATTCAACAATGCAGAAACAAGATTTCAACAAGAAAAAACTGAATAATAATTGCAATACCTGTGATGTCGTAAAATAATGCCTTTTTACAGCCAAAGGAAAAAACTAATCAAATGAAAAAGAACACAGTAATCATCCAATAGAAAACAGAAAAACCTAATACATAGCACACCAATTTTGATACCCTACAATAGCCATAAGAAATAGCATTTGGATACAGCCAAATAAACCCTAATTAAGCTGACACAGGCAAGAAATGATTAAAATTTTATTCGATTGAGAGAAAAAGCGTTGAACCTGGCAGTCCTTGTAAAGACAGGGGAGGAAGACGCTTGCGGAAAACGCCGAAGAGCTTATGAACCCCGGCATAGATGAGTCTGGAAGCAGGGTCCACAAGCTTCGTAAATAGGCCAGGATTGTTGTTCCTGAGTGCCGTAGGAGGTCTATCATACGGCGTCGCCGGAGTACTACGCCGGTAAGGCCTCTTACGGAACTTTCCTCCGGCTCCGCTGCTTTCGTAGGGAGCCCTTCCGTCGCCCGCCGTCGCCATAGGAGAGGCTGTAGCTGTTGAAGAGATTAATTGCGTAGAGGTTGAGAGAGAAAAGAGAAAGAGAATGAAGTTGAAATTAGGGTTTTTATTCGTGCACAAATGAGGCTTATGATTTATTAAATTTTTTTTAGACAAAATGACAGGTCCCTATGCTTGGCAAATGTACTAGCTTGGTCAATATAAGAAATTTATTACAAATATAATCCATAAGTTTGAAAAACCTTGTAAGAATAGTCCTTATGGTATTCTTCATTTACAAATAAATTCTTACTATTTTTTTTCTTTTTAATGGTTATAACTAAATAAAAGAAAATAGTCCCTCTTTCTTTTGATTGTTTCTAACATCCGAAATTTCAGGTATTATATTTATTCGTTGAATTTCAAGTTTTGTGGAAGAACTCGGCGAGTTGATGCGTAGACTCGTCGAGTAGAGACGCGAATCATTATCCGGGTGGACGGCTGGACTCGGCGAGTCCACGTTGTTTAATGAAACCCTAATTCCTCGGGTTTGGGGCCTATTTAAAGGGCCTTATGGCCATCATTTGCGGCTACCAGGCCCCAGGGAGAAACCCTAAGTGAGCTAGAGCGTTTGTGAGAGGAAAAGGAGTCATTTCTTGATCTTTGTTGGTGTTTTTGCAAATAAAAGAGGACCAAGACAAGAGGAGGCTGAAGAGGGTGCTAATCCAGTGATTCCAGGGCTCAGAGACTTCATTTTGAGGTATTCATTCGACCCTTCTTCAGTTTATGGTGTATTTCTTAGAGTTAGGGCTTTTTAGCCCCATTAGAGGATGGTTATATGGAGTAATTGGTCCCTTCTCGTGTTGGTGTTGTAGATCTGGACCCAAAGAGGTCCAAAGACCCTTTTCCCTCGAGCTTTATGGGTATTAATGGAGGTTATGAACTTAGGATGTCATTTTAGAGGCCATATCTTCATATAAGGCCTTTGAGCCTTTGCATGAGCACCAAGATGTTAGCTTTACGTGATTATAATGCTTTGGGAAGCTGGATCTATGGTTTAGTGAAGCGGATCTGACCTCAAAAGGTCAATTCAGCTTGAGCATGGCATGAACTCGCCGAGTCCAATAGCCGACTCGGCGAGTAGGACGAGGGTTTTCCCGATAATCACACAGTTGGTGACTCACTGAGTTGGGGAAGCGACTCGGTGAGTCAGAGGGAATCTAGAGGACAGAGTGCACGATGGTACTCGTCGAGTCAGGAGTCGGACTCGGCGAGTTGGGTCGGGACATTTCACAGATTGTGATCAGTGATGATTTGCAGAGTTGAGGTTGACTCAGTGAGTCGAATGAGGACTAGGAGAGTGAAGAACACGTGTGGACTCGCCGAGTCACAGCCGTGCACTTGGCAAGTTTGGTCAAGGTTGACCGTTGACTTCGTTGACTATTAGGGTTAGTCAATGTTTGGACCTTAGAGTCATCGGAAGGGTAGGATAGTCTTTTACCCTTCCTAGAGGATGTATTGAGAGGAAGAGATTAGCCTAGCCCTAAGGGTTGTATTAATAAGAGTATTTATTTCATGTGATTAGGCAGGGGCTAGACCAGAGTTTACCGAGTTAGAGATTTATTGAGATATCTGAGGTGAGTCTTCTCACTATACTTTACCTTGAGTAGGTAACTAGAGTTATGTGATACAGTGTTTGTATGCTATATATGTGTTATGTGTTGCACTGCATTATTCTATGTGATTTTTGTTGTGCATGTTTACAGAGTTAGAACCTGAGGGTTCACAGAGTTTGGGTGCACGGACCTACAGAGTTATAGCCTCGAGTGGCTAATATGTGCTATATGTGGTATTTTGGGGAACTCACTAAGCTTTGTGCTTACAGTGTTTTATGTTATGTGTTTCAGGTACTAGTGAGGATCGCGGAAAGGCGTCGGCTTGATCAGTACACACACGGGATTTTTATGTTATGAGATCTTGGGATTGATATATGTTATGAATTGAGTTTTAAACAATGATGTTTTTATCAATAATGAATGAATTATGTTTTTATAAAACGCGAAAATTTGTTTTGAAATTTACGGTGTTACAAGTTGGTATCAGAGCCTTGGTTTGAGGGATTCAAGTACACCTTCGGGCGTATTTGAACTCAAACTGAGGATTTGAGAAATATTTTCAAAAGAGAACCAAGTTTCTAAAAAGAGTAAAAGATTTTTGGAAAACGTAGAGCAGAGTCGTGTGTACGATCAGTCAGCGCCCGAACGGTGATTTCCCAAAATACCCTTAGGTTATATGTTTATGAGATTGATATGATGTATTCTCGTGCTAGAGTGGGCTAGGTATTCCTGTTAGGACTAGAGTGGCCTGATTTGTGATGCCTTAGCCTAGGGGGAGGTGAGCTGCTATGAGATGCTTGAGAGTGAGTAGGTAGCAGTGAGGAGCTTATGAGAGATCTGTTAGAGAGTGGGTTATGCATAATAGAGTACTTGGGGTGTATATTGGTACAGTGTGGACGGTAGTATTGGGCCCGTACTACTGAAAACACCGGGGCAGTGTACAGTTCAAGTAAGAATCTTCGGGATGCCAGGGATCAAGGAGGGATGAGTTATCGAGTGCGAGTATGCTCGAGTGTGTTTCTAATATATCGTATGTTGTATTTCAGAGGTAGATCATGGTGAGGACACGTCATACGCCAGAGAGCAGCGGGACTAGTGATGAGGAGATCCGCCGGATCATCCATGAGGAGGTGGCTGCGGCCATCAGGGCAGAGATACCAGAGATGTTCGGGTCTATTAAGACCACGTTGATTGAGACTTTTGACGAGCGTTATGCCGCTCTTTCTGAGGCTGCTGTTGCAGCGGCCACCGCAGCCGTCGCTGCTGCTAGGCCGCAGGGGTGTGACTCGTTGTTATTCAGGGAGTTCAGCAACACGAAGCCACCAGAGTTTGATGGGACGCAGGATCCGATTGCAGCGATGGGATGGGTATCTGACATTAAGGGGTGTTTCTATACATGCTCGTACCCGGAGCACTTGAGGGTTCGGTTTGCGCTGAACCAGCTTCGCCCGGGGGCGAAGGACTGGTGGAAGTTTGCGACAACACACTATTCTCCAGCAGAGCTTGCTGCGGTGACCTGGGAGAGGTTCACCACCATGTTTCGTGATGAGTACGTTCCCTCGGTGGAACGGGATCGATTGGCACATGAGTTTTTGACCCTCAAGCAGGGTACGGAGTCTGTTATGGTTATTACCAGGATGTTTCATGAGAGGGCGATGTTCTGCCCTGAACACGTGTCTACTGAGCAGGCACGTATGAGCCGTTATTTGAGTATTTTGAGGAGAGATATTCGGGAGTTCGTGTCGAACTCCTCGTACCGGACATTTGCCGAGCTTCAGGCAAATGCCCGGAAGAGGGAGATCGAGCTAGAGACTCAGGCTAGGAAGGAGGCGGAGTCTCAGGGGAAGGATCGGCAACCGGCACAGTCCCAGCTGGCAGCCAAGCGAGCCAAGCCCGCTGATTCCAGAGCAGGGAGCCAGAAGGGCCGCACTTATGGAAAGTGAGGCAAGGGTCATGATGGAGTTTGTAGAGCTGGATCTTGCTACAAGTGTGGCAAGGAGGGGCATATGGCCAAGGACTGCCCCAAGGGGTTTGCAGTGTGTTTCCACTGCAACCAGACTGGACACCGAAAGGCCGAGTGTCCGCTTTCTGCGAGGGTTAGCACAGGGAGCTTCTCAGGGGTCTGCCCCTGCTGCTGTTAGGGCTTCTGATAGTCGGCCGGTGAAGACCGAGACGCCGAAGACTCGGGGGAGAGCCTTCCAGCTGACTGCGGAAGAGGTCCGCGCAGTGCCCGATGTCGTGGCTGGTATTTATTCTTTCATGTATTTATTTTAATGTTTGAGATTTTTGTTGGATTAGTGTCTAAGTCCATAACTATTTTGGTATGTACTTGACCCGATGGTACATGGTCCTTTTGGGTTGCCTTCACCAAAACAACTTGATAGGATGAATTATGGAGATAAATGATTAAATATGATTTATTAATATATTATGAGAATAATATATTAAAAGAGAAATCATATTGGTTGATTTATATTAGTCAAGAATTAATTGATAATTAGTTTTGTGACTAAAAGAGATTAATTAAACTTAAGGGACTGGAATTGTAATTATAAGATAATTGCAATTTGGGCCATGGATTGCCTTATATTAAGGAGTGGACGAATTCTATGGGGAAACCCATATGGAAATTGTCCAAGGCCTTAAGGAAAGGGATCCATGGGTTGCTTAGGGCTTAAGCATCCAAATTAGGGTTTCCTTGTTAAATAACCCTAATAGCCTCCTATATATACATGACCCTTATGACCCAAAAACGTGGCTAAGCATCCTTCTAGGGTTTCACACGTTTTAGGGCAACCTCCTTCCTCTATCCTCTTCATCCTCTTGCTATTGGTGTTTGTGAACCATTAGAGGAGTGACATTTGTGACTCTAAGCTTTCTAAAGTCAATACAAGGAGGAATTAGGATTGTTATTGCTACATAACAATCAAGGTATGATCTAAACCCTAATTATATGTTATATTGATTATCATATTCTAGATCTAGGGTTTATAGTCTTGGATAACTTGCATGTACAATAGAGAAACCTAGATCCAAGCATTAGGGTTTGTATGAGCACATAGGATGTTCTTATAGCCAAAACCCATCAGTGGTATCAGAGCCTAGACTGGTTTCTATTGTACTGATGCCTTGTATGTTGGAAAAATTCGTTTTTTGTGGTTCTGCTTGCTGAACTCGCCGAGTTTCTAGATGAACTCGCCGAGTCCATGCTGAACTCGACGAGTCCATGCCTGACTCGACGAGTCGGCTGGTCAGAATGAGGGAAAACCGGGATTTCTTGTTGTTTTTGCTTGAGGATACTTGCCTTATCATATTAGATCAATATAAATCCGATTTTTTGATATATATGACTATATTCTTGATCTAATTGAAGATATTTATCAATTAATAAAATATTTGTTTCCTTATGTGATAATTGATTAATTATTTTGATTAAATTGGTAAATTGTTTTGCAAGAAATCATTAAATAAATCAAATATGGATAATTATGTGATTAATTGTTAATTAAGATTATTTGTTATTTGATCCTTGTGTTATGAAAAGTTTCACATTTTCCCCTTTAGGTTTTATAGTTTAAATTTGACCTCAAAAGTTTTGTTGTTTTGAAATTTAAATAGTTGAAACCCTAATGTTTTGAAAAAGGTTTCAAAACTTGCCCTCAAGTTTTGGAATTTAAAAGTTGATTAAAGGTTTAATTTAGGAATGTTAAATTCTAAAACCCTAGTATTGTTTTTGAAAAGTTCAAATCACACCCTTATGGTTTTATTAATTAATTAAGGTGTATAATTAAAAGAGGTTTAATAAATCCATAAAAGTTTTGGTTTACAATTTAATTGAATTAAAGGTATAATTATTAAATTTGACCACCTAGTATTTTAAAAGTGTAAAATATACCCTATACTATATATAACATTAAAAGTCTAACATTATATATATGTATGAGTAAAAGTCAGTCTTACCGTTAGTAGGCCCCATTCACGAAGCTGGTCTATAAGGGGTGTTTAAGGAAATTGCCTATAAAATGACGATTGAATGGGTATCCACTCTTACCCACCGCACTCTTGACTAGTGGAGGGTCGTTAGCCGAACGGGTAGGATAGGACGAAACCTTCCATTATAAGTATAATGAATTACTAAAGTAACTATTTTTTTTTTAAATTCCCAATCTTAGTTACTTAGGCAAAAGTGAATTGATGCAATTCCATGAAATTACACTTTGTGCCCTTTCGAAGACATTAGTGGAGCGTGTGTGGTTTACCGAAACACTAAATGGTTCTAAGGAAAGGTAGCAAAGGGTGACTCAATGTTTGTCATAGTTCGGTGGAACGTGTGTGGTTTACCGACACATCAAATAGGTGATTGTAACATGTGAGGGCACCATGTAAGTTTGCATGGTTATTCACACCCACTTTGTGATCCTCGGCATCCCAATCACAAACAAGAGGGGCATATTGAGATTTAAACATGCCATTGAAATGTTCAATGAATCTCATAGGATCTAGGAGTTTTCATAGATTTAAAACTTAAATTTCCTTTTTCGTTTTTCATGGTGAAAATTAGTGAATCGTCATTCACTTACCTTCAAATGTTCTGCAATTTGGGTTACGACATCCCTCTCCCGAGTTGTAGAATATTGTGTTGGGTCCTAGCCTTAGAATCTCATTTGGGTGATTTACTAAGGACTCAATCAATCAACCAACTTGAATTCGTTTTCTCCCGTTTTGTAGATGTCAAAGTTCAACAACTATGGTCTTCCCAAATCCCGTGGAACAAGCATTCCACATGAAGATGATATTCCATGATTCGATCGAGGAACAAGAAATCATGCTTCACTTCCTCCACCTCCTCCAATTATTCTCCCTAACCCACAAGTTCAAAGGCTTGAAAAGTTCAAGATCACTCAAACCCTTTTGGCAAGTAAACATAAAGAAGGAAAGTCGGTGTGTGCACACGTCCTAGGGATGAAGTCACACATTGATAGGTTAAGAATGTTGGGATCCGTTGTCTGTGAGAAAATGGTTGTTGATTGGATTCTTCAGTCACTTCCTAACTCATATAGTGAGTTCGTAAGAGAGTACTATATGATGAACCGCAACGTGACCCTTATAGATCTCACATATATGCTTAATGTTGCTGAATCAGCAATGGTTTGGCGTAATAGAAAAGCAAAGTTGATTGGTGAATCTACCTTCAAGACCTCTATAGATATAGACAATGGCAATGAAAGACATGCTATGATCGAAAAGTTTGATCATTAGAGAAAGGCAATGTCTGAAGTAGTTCAATGTCATGTTCCAAAAGAGTCAATTTGCTTTTATTGCCAAGAGAAAGGGCATTGGAGATGAAGCTGCCCCATTTACCTAAGAGATCTAAGAGATGGGAGAGTCTAAACGTATGAATCTAATATAGGTAAAATCCATTAACTAACTCTTTTAAGCTTCTATTCTAGATTCTTAATACATAATGTGATAAGATTACAATTGATGTTTTGTAGGATCGAAGAAAAAAAAGGAAGCTTAAGGGAAGAAGTGAGCAAAATCTAACCGTGAAGGAATGGATTTCGATCGCATTTCTCGAAGATTAGATTCTTGAGCTACTACTTAGAGTTAGAATTAGATTGCTAAGAAAGATGTATTAGCATAGTTTTTCATTGAATTGCATTGTAAGGACAATTTTTTTTCCACAATAAAATAAATTTTGATTTTATATTATTTATCCTTGCAATGGCGTATATGAAAAATTGATGTTTAAATGTTTCTATTATTATCAATAATGGATTTGGTTCTTATTATGTTATTTGTGGAAATGTCGAAGAATTTACCAAATTGGGAGAGGTTCTCATCGCCCAAGTTTCAATTGGACAGAAATTTGGAATCACGCAACTTGGTTGCATGATGAATGAGAAAGTTCATATTTGGAAATTAGACTAATTCGTTGACAAAGTGTCGAGTGAAAGGACTAGGAGATCAAGTACATAAAGTTGTGTGTTGATCAAAGTCCACCATAAGAGTAACAAAGATATTCGTCATGATTTACTAAAGATTTAGTAAATATGATTATACTTATAAGATTAAGTGTAATTCGGAATTGGTTAAAAAAGGTTTAAATCAATAGCAAACGAATAAGAAGAATCAAGTAGGCAGAAAGATAAAAGTTTCTCCATTCTAAGAAGAAGGGAAAGTACCTTTTATGCTCTATGATAGGTCTTAATGATTAAGAACCATATCTCAATTGATCCTCTAAGTGAGTCTTAGTACAATTGTATGTCTAGGAAGAGGAATCAATAATTGAAGAAATGGTTAAATCAAAAGTCAATCATACTTCGTTCCAAAACAAGTCTTAGAGTTAAGATTGTGAAATTGAGTGATAAGTATTAAAAAGGTTTATAACATTCATCAAATATGGAAAGTTGTGATGTCTTGGATAAGACAAAGACCAACTAGGATCAATTTATGAAGTGTTTTGATAAAAGCTACACTAACTCTTGAATATTTGTTTGTCAAGAAATGGTTATTGACAAGAGAATCTCATATGTCAAGGAGTCAGTGGGAGTCTTAAAGGTCTTGAAAGGTTTCAAGAACAAATCAAAATAGACCTTATCGATCATCACTAGCACACGAGTTGAGGTTTACAACCTATCGTGTTGACATTATTTTGTTTCTGTGTTGTTCCAATTGAGTTAATTATGCATGAGAGTTCTATGAGTTCTCATTTTGAACGCATAAAAGGCAAGGCACCTTAATCAATGAAAGGTACATTGATAGGAAAGGGTGAGCTGCTTAACTATTTGGAAGACATGGTGGGCAGCTGTGCTACCATAAGGCAAGAAATCGAGATTAAGAAAGTTCGATCCATATGAGTTTAAATTTGTCGTAAACTTTGGTTTTGACAAATTCACATGGATAGGAACAAATACACCGTTTAAATCTAAGTGTCATGAGATGTCCTCCTTCATGAAAATGATTGTGAGGAAATACTTTCACTAAGAAAGATTTTAAGAAGATAGTGATTGTAAAATTGTATTCTCGAATTCGATTATGGTTACGGTATCCCTTTCCATAATTTGAATTGTGAGGTTTGGCAATTGTTTAGACACACATATGAACTATCTAAGGCAAAGGTGTATAAGTTCAAGAAGCCTTGATAAAAGATTATCAAAGCACTAAGTATTAGAAACATGAACTTAAGAAATTCAATAAGCATTGTTTTTCTGAAAGTTAAGCTGTTTCTGAATACATGTTAAAGTTAGTGGGAGCATAAGTGTTATGTTTATAATAATCATCATGATAGTGGGAGCATAAATGTTATGATTGTATGATTATTAAGGCACGTATTGCAAGTTGGCAATATTAATTATAGAAAACAAGAGTTATACCTTGCAAAGTCGTAAGGGTTGTAAAGTTGTTTTGCTATAATTAAGGGAGAGAATATTATGCTTCATTTCAAATCTAAAGGCTTAGGTTGTGGAATGTTAATAACTTAGTCAAAGAAACATATTGTGATCTTAAAATTTCGATTATGATTATGACATTCCTCTTCACAAGTCGAATTTTGAGAACATAGCAAATAAAACATTATGGCAGAAGATTGATGAAGTATCAAATCTTTATGTAAGAGATTTTGCATCGTGTCCCATACGCTTCGGGTGTTGGATCGATTGCAAATGCTATAATATTTGACCATTCTAAAATTTTCCAAATATCTAGCGCATTTAGAGGGAAAAAGGACAAGAATTGGTTTTGACTAAAATAATTAAACAACTATCAAAGGACAATCCAAAGTTCGCCAAGGATTGGTCGCTTGTGAGTAGTTGGAAGTATACTATTGGAAAATATGGAAATGTTTCCATATTGGATGGACCGTGTCGACATTATTATGAATAGATAAGATTCTATTAAGAATGAGTTGTCATATGGAAAATATGGAAATGTGTCCATATTGGGAATTGAATATTGAAAATCTATGTCTAGATTAGAAACTTTTATGCAAAAGGATGTTCAAAGGAATGTTCTTTGAGTGAGAGACATCATATCTAAGGAATTGTATTGTAACAATCTCCGATAGAGGACTTTGTAATTTCATTGGCAATAGTCTTTGTGACTTTGGTGCAGTGATATTACAAATGGATCGTTGCATAAAATGTTAGAATCTAGCATATTCTATAAGTGGCAAGAATTTGATATTCTTTCACTTATGGAAAAGGATTTGGAGTTGTGAAATGAGTATGATTGGAAATGTGTTCAGTTTGATCTATTTCACAAAGTAAGAACCATAGGTAAACATTGTGTGCATGCTAAGAGCATGGGACAAGTGTAATAATTCAAGTAAGAAGTTGATTACCCGAAACGAAAAATAATGAGTAATCGATATGGTGATAAATAAAAGGTGTTTTATTTATGCTCAAAGGGTTGAGGCCATATGGGATTAGTATTATTCTTGTGTTTCACTTTGCATGTTTTGACTTCCTAAATAATTTAATTGGTTTAGAACAGTCAAATTATTCGAACGGGCCACAATCGTTCATATGTTGGAAGTAGGTATGAATGAAGACTGTCATGAATTGGTGTGCGGAATGTCTAAAAGAGTATTAGACATAAGCAAATGTTTGCTGCAACGTTCATGAGTGCTTATGAATATGAATTTGAGCATTGGATCAAACCCACGCTCACTTGGATCACTCCATGGATTGTATCACGAGTGATTGGTGAGACGATAACATTTTATATTCTTGAAACCGAGATGTGTGAGTTGTATCTTGCAAATCGGCTGCACATTGATAATATGTAAACACACCAGTAACTTGGTGTTATAAAACATATTGTTGTGTGTAATTTGGTGAGTGAGTGCAAGCAAGCATTGTATCAAAGTTTATCCGTTCCTTTTATCCAAAGTAGGATAAAAGCGATATCTTTGGGCCCCTTGATGATTTAGTGATGACAAACGTAAATGCTCGGCCGAGCTAGGGCTAATTTGATTTGTTCAACTAGTCAGTCATCATAAATCGGAAGTTGAGATATAGTACAAAGAGAATGATTTGAAATCATGTCTCATATGATATCCAGAATGGAGGAATATATGATCCCTTATCTAAAGGACATGCATATCTGATAGGATCAGAGTTGACAGCGGGTTTAGAAAGCTACGATTGCAGATCAGGATCTGAAGTCATACGCATAATAGTTATTAGACTTATCCAAGTGGGAGACTGTTGGATTAGTGTCTAAGTCCATAACTATTTTGGTATGTACTTGAACCGATGGTGCATGGTCCTTTTGGGTTGCCTTCACCAAAACAACTTAATAGGATGAATTATGGAGAGAAAGGATTAAATATGATTTATTAATATATTATGAGAATAATATATTAAAGGAGAAATCATATTGGTTAATTAATATTAGTCAAGAATTAATTGATAATTAGTTTTGTGACTAAAAGAGATTAATTAAACTTAAAGGACTGGAATTGTAATTATAAGATAATTGTAATTTGTGCCATGGATTGCCTTATATTAAGGAGTGGACGAATTCTATGGGGAAGCCCATAAGAGATCGTCCAAGGCCTTAAGGAAAGGGATCCATGGGTTGCTTAGGGCTTAAGCATCCAAATTAGGGTTTCCTTGTTAGATAACCCTAATAGCCTCCTATATATACATGACCCTTATGACCCAAAAACGTGGCTAAGCATCCTTCTAGGGTTTCACACGTTTTAGGGCAGCCTCCTTCCTCTATCCTCTTCATCCTCTTGCTATTGGTGTTTGTGAACCATTAGAGGAGTGACATTTGTGACTCTAAGCTTTCTAAAGTCAATACAAGGAGGAATTGGGATTGTTATTGCTACATAACAATCAAGGTATGATCTAAACCCTAATTATATGTTATATTGATTGTCATGTTCTAGATCTAGGGTTTATAGTCTTGGATAACTTGCATGTACAATAGAGAAACCTAGATCCAAGAATTAGGGTTTGTATGAGCACATAGGATGTTCTTATAGCCAAAACCCATCAATTTTGTGCTTATATTATGATATGCATAGGTACTTTTCTTGTGAGTTATGTACCTGCTTTGGTGTTATTTGACTCGGGTGCGAGTCGATCTTTTATATCGTTGGCTTGTAGTCAACACATCAGTATTAGTCGAGAGGCGTTGAGTCGACCTCTGAGAGTCTCCATCGCCGACGAGAGAGCAGTGTATGCCACGGAGGTGATTCGAGGATATGTACTCGAGATTTTCGGTGTAGAGTTTCCTATTGATTTGGTCCCGATTGCGATGGGGGACGTCTGTGTCATCGTAGGCATGGATTGGTTGAGCAGATTTGGGGCAGATATCGACGGCGAGCGGTAGCTGGTGACTATTCGAGACCCAAGTGGGGGAGTTCTTACGGTGTACGACGAGGGTACCCGTCCCGATTCAGCGTTTTGTTCGGCTGCTAGAGCGAGGCAGAGTCTACAACAGGGCTGTAGTGGTTTTGTAGCGTATGTGTTGGATACGAGAGTTGGTGCAGAGAGACCGAGTATGGTTGAGGAGGTCCCGATAGTGCGTGAATTCCCAGATGTTTTTCCCGAGGAGTTACCGGGTGTGCCTCCCGAGAGGCAGGTTGAGTTTCGCATTGATTTGGTTCCAGGGGCAGCACCTATTGTCAAGGCGCCCTATCGCCTTGCACCTCCAGAGATGCAGGAGTTATCCTCGCAGCTTCAAGAGCTGCTGGGGAAGGGGTTTATATGGCCGAGCAGCTCGTCGTGTGGAGCACCGATCCTTTTTGTGAAGAAAAAGGATGGTTCGCACCGAATGTGCATAGATTATCGAGAGCTGAATAAGTTAACGGTCAAGAACCATTATCCTTTGCCGATGATCGACGATTTGTTTGATCAGCTGCAGGGAGCATCTTGGTTTTCCAAGATTGATCTGAGATCTGGATATCTTCAGATGAGGGTGCGCGAGGAGGATATCCAGAAGACCGCATTCAGGACTCGTTATGGGCATTACGAGTTCGTGGTGATGCCATTCGGGCTCACCAATGCGCCTGTAGCGTTCATGGATCTCATGAACAGGGTATGCAGACCGATGTTGGATCGATCAGTGATTGTGTTCATTGACGACATTTTGGTGTATTCGAAGTCTAGGGAGCAGCATGAGGAGCATTTGCGAGAGATCCTCAGCATGCTGAGATCGGAGAGGCTTTACGCCAAATTCTCCAAGTGTGATTTTTGGTTACGAGAGGTGCAGTTTCTTGGTCACCTCGTTAACCAAAAGGGGATTTTGGTCGATCCAGCCAAGATCGAGGCGGTGATGAGTTGGGAGGTGCCAAAATCATCAGGAGTTTTCTAGGGTTGGTCGGCTATTATCGGAGGTTCATCAGGGATTTCTCCAAGATTGCTGTTCCTCTCACCAGGTTGACCCGGAAGGGTGTGGTGTTCAGTTGGGGCCCAGAGCAGCAGGCCTCATTTGAGACTCTTCGCCAGAGATTGTGCGAAGCCCCGATGTTGGCTCTTCCAGAGGGGATGGAGGACTTCGTGGTGTATTGTGACGCATCGATATCTGAGTTGGGCGCGGTGTTGATGCAGAGGGGGCATGTGATCGCGTACGCATCGAGGCTGCATTTTAGTACCGCATACCACCCACAGACCGACGGTCAGAGTGAGCGGACGATTCAGACGCTCGAGGACATGCTCCGAGCATGTGTGTTGGATTTTGGCAGAAGTTGGGACACATATTTGTCCTTAGCGGAGTTCTCCTACAACAACAACCATCATTCGAGCATTGGTATGCCACCCTTAGAGCTGTTGTATGGGAGGAGGTGTCGGACTCCCATTTGTTGGGGAGAGGTAGGGCAACGAGTGATGGGTAGCACGGAGATTGTGCTTCAGGCGACAGACCAGATTCAGCTGGTCAGGCAGAGATTGTCAACCGCACAGAGTCGCCGGAAGAGTTATGCGGATAGGCGATGATCCGAGCTTGAGTTCTAGGTCGGTGATTATGTTCTCCTGAAAGTATCTCCTTGGAAAGGAGTGATTCGATTCAGGAAGAGGGGCAAGCTATGGCCCTGATATATTGGGTCGTTCAAAGTGATCGCGAGGGTGGGAAAAGTAGCGTATCGCTTGGAGCTACCTGCGAAGTTGGAGCGGATTCATAATACCTTCCACGTGTCTCAACTGAGGAAGTGTATAGCCGATGAGTCAACGGTAGTGCCGTTAGAGGACATTCAGGTGGATGCGAGCCTGAACTATGTGGAGAGGCCAGTTGCGATTGTGGATCGGAAGATCAAGGTTCTGAGGAACAAGGAGGTGCCTCTGGTGTAGGTTCAATGGCAACATTGGAGAGGATCCGAGTTGACTTGGGAGCCAGATCGGGAGATGCGTGAGCAGCATCCAGAGCTATTTCAGGGATGAGACTTCGAGGGCAAAGTCTGATTCAAGTGGGGGACAATTGTAACATCCGGAATTTTAGGTATTATATTTATTCGTTGAATTTCAAGTTTTGTGGAAGAACTCGGCGAGTTAATGCGTAGACTCACCGAGTAGAGACGCGAATCATTATCCGGGTGGACGGCTGGACTCGGCGAGTCCACGTTGTTTAATGAAACCCTAATTCCTCGGGTTTGGGGCCTATTTAAAGGGCCTTATGGCCATCATTTGCGGCTACCAGACCCCAGAGAGAAACCCTAAGTGAGCTAGAGCGTTTGTGAGAGGAAAAGGAGTCATTTCTTGATCTTTGTTGGTGTTTTTGCAAATAGAAGAGGACCAAGACAAGAGGAGGCTGAAGAGGGTGCTAATCCAGTGATTCCAGGGCTCAGAGACTTCATTTTGAGGTATTCATTTGACCCTTCTTCAGTTTATGGTGTATTTCTTAGAGTTAGGGCTTTTTAGCCCCATTAGAGGATGGTTATATGGAGTAATTGGTCCCTTCTCGTGTTGGTGCTGTAGATCTAGACCCAAAGAGGTCCAGAGACCCTTTTCCCTCGAGCTTTATGGGTATTAATGGAGGTTATGAACTTAGGATGTCATTTTAGAGGCCATATCTTCATATAAGGCCTTTGAGCCTTTGCATGAGCACCAAGATGTTAGCTTTACGTGATTATAATGCTTTGGGAAGCTGGATCTATGGTTTAGTGAAGCGGATCTGACCTCAAAAGGTCAATTCAGCTTGAGCATGGCATGAACTCGCCGAGTCCAATAGCCGACTCGGCGAGTAGGACGAGGGTTTTCCCAATAATCACACAGTTGGTGACTCACTGAGTTGGGGAAGCGACTCGGTGAGTCAGAGGGAATCTAGAGGACAGAGTGCACGATGGTACTCGCCGAGTCAGGAGTCGGACTCGGCGAGTTGGGTCGGGACATTTCACAGATTGTGATCAGTGATGATTTGCAGAGTTGAGGTTGACTCAGTGAGTCAAATGAGGACTAGGAGAGTGAAGAACACGTGTGGACTCGCCGAGTCACAGCCGTGCACTTGGCAAGTTTGGTCAAGGTTGACCGTTGACTTCATTGACTATTAGGGTTAGTCAATGTTTGGACCTTAGAGTCATCGGAAGGGTAGGATAGTCTTTTACCCTTCCTAGAGGATGTATTGAGAGGAAGAGATTAGCCTAGCCCTAAGGGTTGTATTAATAAGAGTATTTATTTCATGTGATTAGGCAGGGGCTAGACCAGAGTTTACCGAGTTAGAGATTTATTGAGATATCCGAGGTGAGTCTTCTCACTATACTTTACCTTGAGTAGGTAACTAGAGTTATGTGATACAGTGTTTGTATGCTATATATGTGTTATGTGTTGCACTGCATTATTCTATGTGATTTTTGTTGTGCATGTTTACAGAGTTAGAACCTGAGGGTTCACAGAGTTTGGGTGCACGGACCCACAGAGTTATAGCCTCGAGTGGTTAATATGTGCTATATGTGGTATTTTGGGGAACTCACTAAGCTTTGTGCTTACAGTGTTTTATGTTATGTGTTTCAGGTACTAGTGAGGATCGCGGAAAGGCGTCGGCTTGATCAGTACACACACGGGATTTTTATGTTATGAACCCTACCTTTTAAAGTTTGAGGAAAGTGGGGGTGAAAGGTTTCTTGAGGAATTATGCTTGTTTTTTTGTGGAATTTTGAGGATTTTTTTAGGAATTTTAGAATGGAGGACACGTCATAACAAGGAGAATTTGGATCCATTGTTTTTTTCAAAGAGGGAAAGATGGAAAAGTGGGTCGGGTCTTTAGCCGGTACCTGGTGGTTCATGTTTGGGTTAAAGATGTGGGTTGTTGGAAAACGACATCGTTTATCTGGCCACGTGCATTCATTTCCTTAGACGTCGACCAGTGACCAGTCGACCACCGCCTCTCTGGACCAATAATCGCATATATAGTTTATTCCACTACCACCTTGTCTTCCAAGCTTTTTCTTCCCTCCATTATCTCTCCCACATTCCCCTTTTCTCTATTTCCATGCTCGTTCCGTTTCATTCTCATAACTCACACCTCATGTCCTCATGTGTTTTATTATTTTTCTCCTTTCTCTCTCTAGAAAGCGCTTCAACAGAGCTCGATATCCTCTCCAACTTTTTTTTCGTAAAGTAGGCTTCTTAATAAATTTGAGTTCTTTTTTGCAGAACTGGTTAGTACGCCCCTGATGATGCTCTGTGTTGATCTCAATCCAACTCATCAGACCTTTAATGGTATGTAATATTATTCCTCTACACAATTTATTTTTGGGATTGATTAAGGTGTATATGATTTCTGAAGATTCCAACTACTGTCGGTGGTTTGATTGATTATGGAGTGAAATGAAAGTAATTTCAATATAAAACCTGTAATGGCTTATCCCTTCTCCTGTTATCCCCATTTATCGCTACCTTCTTTCTTATATTAATTTATCCAAACTCCAGTCTGTCAGTCTTCAGTCGTTACATGATTAATCTTCTTTCATCTCGCTCTTTGCAGATTTTTATAAAACCTTGTTTCAGTTTCTAATAGATGCAGACGCTACAAGAGGCTTTGGATTGTAAGTTATTTTAATTTACTTCCGATTTTCTCAGAAGATGAAATGATGATGATCAGTTTCTCTGTTAAATAATCAGTTGTTGTTGCAGATTAATCAATTCTGAAATATATAAGGTATGTCTTGAACTCTACTTTGGTAAGTTTGATTTTAGAAGGTAAATAGAAATGAAAGGTCTTTCCATAATGTTTATAGGATCTTTTGCTTCGTGAATTATGGAATTGATTTCTTGGGGTTCATGTTGTGCTATTTTGTATCAGTAATGGGATTGTGCTTTGTCCACTCATGCGATTTCTTTATTTTTAGTGAAAAAATTAGGAATTTTACTTGGTATAATACAAAGCAAATAAGTTTTTTTCACTTGCTTTCTATTCCCAGCAAGGCATTATATCAATTGGTTGCTGACTTGGATTTGTAGGTCAAAATCATATAGCTTATGAGAGTTCTCTGGTTTATAGGTAAGTACAGAAGGCACAACATAAAATTATTTCCAGGCTGTT
Source organism: Lactuca serriola (assembly GCF_051521515.1). Lineage (NCBI taxonomy): Eukaryota > Viridiplantae > Streptophyta > Magnoliopsida > Asterales > Asteraceae > Lactuca > Lactuca serriola. Next base: position 32,401,318 of record NC_136415.1, read on the forward strand.
ATTAAAATAATGAGAAATAATATTGCTAGATTCATTCAAGTTTAATGCTCGAATAAAAAAGTAGGATTCTACAATAAATAAAAGCCAAGACAAATAACTTCGTCAAAGGGTAAATTTGTCCAAAAATATCGTTGGATGGAAAGTTTTGTGTAAAAAAACCAATACACGAATAGTGAGACTAGGTCACAACTCACAACATAATTCTTTTACTTGTTTATGATTCTTAGGTGTTGTTTTCTCATTTTTTTTAATTGCTTCTTATCAGAAGGGTAAAATGGTCACCTACTCTTTTTCATACACATCATTTGCATGGAAACAAATAGTTTTTGTTTGTACAACATTTTCTTTGTATAAACATTATTTATCCATACGAAACTAAATGGCGAATAGAAAAAACAAATCTTATGGACTTAACCTATCAAGCTCATTAAATAAAAAAGAAACAACCCCTTAGTAGATGTAATTTTATTTGAAAAATTAATATTATTTGTTTAGTTGCAAATAAATCAGGTCGAATAACTTATCGTTATGTCGCCCTAACAACATCACAAAGAAAGTGATGTGCGCTTTGCTGAGAAAGTGAATTTATCTTTTTTATTATAACCACAATTTGTCAAACTCATTGTTTCTTTAATATTTATTTTATAATTATGAAATCTTAAATCAATTATTGTCTTTTTCCCTTACCAACTGTTTCAAAAAACTGGTAGCACTGATTTGGGTTTGCAAGATTCCTCCACATGCATTTAGCTTTTGTCAGTACAATGGGTATACATCTTTAAATAGAACTTGTGCTACTGCACACTACGATGGCCATGGCTTCTGCTTTATATGTTGTACAAACATACCATTCTTTTGCTAATTATGCATTTCTTGTAAAGGCCGTTGAGTCTGGACAAGTATATATCTATAGATTTCCTTATTTTCTCATTTGAAGTGTATTTTAGACATTTCACAAATATCCAAAAAACTTCTCTACAATCATTCGTCTACTAAGTACTGCAGTTTTCATAATAATTGATGAAGTTCTTTTACAATATTGTCACCATTAATATAAGCAATGTGGTATGTTTACCTCTCACCTGTAAGTATACATATTGATGCATAACTTATGTGTTCATAAAGGATGCTTTCATGATTTTCATACCTTGCACCTGAAAAATAAGAATGTGGAGAAAAAAAGAAAACAAAAGTCAAAGGTGTTTCGTTGCATTACGGTGATAGTGGGTTGCTATAATAATCAGCTATACTTTAAGTTCAGCAAAAGTTCATTGGACTATGGTTTTGATAAGTTTTACTATTAGAGTGGCAAACAATAAACTTAGAGCTCGAACGAAAAAGTCTTCTCCTTGAAAGTATTTTGATTATGAAACTTGGGTTTTCAGATTCAATGTAATAGTAACTTCAAGCAGTCAAAACATTGTATATAATTCATGAGGATCTTCTCTAGCTATATACTTTGCCCATGTATGCTAGACCTAAAAATCCGTTTGGGAAATAACAATGCATAGATTTACATTTATATGTGTATTACAACATTGTACTTTTTTTTTCGTTTTCTTATTTGGTCATTCTATATTGAAAACCTGTTTATTTCTAACATTATACTCTTTTTTATTGTCGCACGTTATAACAAATACCCAATCTACCCTTCATGGGTCGTGCTTAGCACGGGCCGAAGACGTACCTAGTATATATATATATATATATATATATATATATATATATATATATATATATATACACACATATGAAATGTGTTTGGACTAATCTTCATGAGAAATCATTTGAAGAGTTGAAGAAAAAGTTATATGTGTAACCCATTCTCACGTTACTATAAGGAACAAGAGATTTTGCAATGTACAGTGATGCATTTAATATTGCTTTGGATTGTGACCTTACCCAAAAGGGTAAAATGATAGCTTATGCATTTGTGTAGTTAACGGTGCATGAACTGAACTATCATACTCATGAACTGGAATTAGAATTTGTAATTCATGATTTGAAGATATGGAGACGCTACTTGTATGGAAAAAAAATGTAAGTTGTACACAACTCATAAGATTTTGCAATATTTGTTTAGTCGGAAAGACTTAAACATGAGACAAATATTATGGCTAGAATTGTTCAAGGATTATGTGTGCAAGATTGCTTACCATCCCGGTGTATCAAATATAATAACACATGCCTTGAGTAGGAAGGAAATTGAAGAAATAAGATGTATGAAAGCTTTAAGGAATTGAGTGATATATTCGATTATGGAAGTATCGAAAGAAGCCTAATTAAATGCAACAAAGAAAGAGAATGTGAAGAAGGAAAAATTAGGAAGACTAGTAATTTTTGAGCAAAATTCAGATGGAGTGAAAACCATTCAAGGACGATTTTGTGGGTTCCCATGTTTGGGAGTGTAACGAAGATGTTGCTTGACAAAGTTCATAAAGCAAAATATTTAGTGCATCCTGGAAGCACTAAAATGTACTTTGGATTTAAATACATTTTATTGGTGGCTAACAATGAAGATTGATATAGAAAAGTACATTAGTGGTAGTTTGACTTGTTCTTTAGTCAAATCAATCACTAACACCATTATGGTGATTTAGAGCTACTTGATGTATCACAATGAAAGTGAGACAAATCAGCATAGATTTTGTAACAAAATTGTCAAATACCAAGAAGGGTTATGACATGATATGTGTGGTTGTGGACAAATTAACCAAGAGTGCACTTTTCCTCGCAACAAGAGAAATATGTCCATGGAAAAGTTTACAAAGTTATATGTGAAAGATGTGGTGAGGAGGCATGACATCTCATTATGTATTGGGTTTGATATAGACAATTGTTTCACCTTACATTTTTTAAGAGCATGCAAGAAGAATTACAAATCTAAGTATGAGTACTACTTACCATCCCCAACACAGATGGTTAAAGTGAAAGGATAATTCAAACTTAGAAGATGTGTTGAGAGCGTGTGTGTTAGAGATTTCATGCAGTTTGGATTAAGCATCTTCCTTTGATTGATTTTTCTTACCACTATCATTCGATAATTAAAACGACACCATATTTGGCATTGGATAGACAAATGTGCATATCACTATCTTGTTGGTTACAAGCAGGTGAGAAAACATTTATGGGGCCAAGTCCGATTCATGAAACAACTTAGAAGGTAAAAGATGTAAACCTTTAGAACTGTCTGATGACATTTAGAGTAGGTGATCAAGTGTCGTTGAAAGTGTCACCATGGGAAGATGGATTCATTTTGGGATGAGAATAAAGCTTAATCCTAGATATATCATGGTATTTAATATTTTAGAGTGGATTAGAAAACATGTTTATAGATTATAGTTACCTCAAGAGTTTGATGTGATTTATAATGTATTGTCATGAGTGCTATTTGAGGAAGTAGTTGGTGGAAAATGTAGAATTTTTCCATTGAATGTTTTGGATTAGATTGGAAAACAAACATATAGATTGGAGCTACTGAAAGAGTTTAATGTGATTTATAATGTATTTCATGTGTGCTGCTTGAGGAAGTGGTCAGTGGAAATGTAGAATTTTACCATTATAAGAAGTTCGTATGGATGAGAACAAATGCCTTATTGAAGAACCAGAGGAGATTATTGACTGAAAAGTCAAGAAATTAAGAAGAAAGATGATTAATTTGGTTCTTGTGAAGTAAAAGTGGTTAATATGGCCCAACCTTAAATGAGAGACAGAGTGAGAGATGAAAAGAAGATCTTGCGGCTCTTTTGGATCCAACAATTTCGATGACGGGATTTGTTGGATTAGTGTCTAAGTCCATAACTATTTTGGTATGTACTTGACCCGATGGTGCATGGTCCTTTTGGGTTGTCTTCACCAACGCAACTTGATAGGATTAATTATGGAGAGAGAGGATTAATTATGATTTATTAATATACGATGAGAATAATATATTAAAGGAGAAATCATATTGTTTAATTAATACTAGTCAATAATTAATTAAGAATTAATTTTGTGGCTAAAAGAGATTAATTAAACTTAAGGGACTAGAACTATCAATTATGTGATAGTTGAATATTGGGCTAATGGACTCCACATTAAAGGAGTGGACGACTTCTATGGGGAAACCCATTAGAAATCGTCCAAGGCCTCTAAGGAGGGAGTCTATGGGCTGCTTAGAGCCTAAGCAGTCAAAATAGGGTTTCCTTGTTAGATAACCCTAATAGGACCCCTAGGGCACCAAAACGTGGCTAACTGATTCCTTAGGGTTTCTAGACGATTTTTGGGTGCCTCTCCTCTTCTCTTTCTTTATCCTCTTGCTCTTGGTGTTTGTGAGTCATTAGAGGTGTGACATTTGTGACACTAAGCTTTCTAAATCCAATTACAAGAAGGAATAGATTATTATTACTACATGACAATCAAAGGTAATTTCTAAACCCTTAATTCGGTTCATAGTATGATAGATCTAGGGTTTATGGCTTTGGATGATTATTGCATGTTCATTAGAAAAACTAGATCCAAAGCTTTAGGGTTTTCATGTACACCATAGGAATGATGTAGTGCTCATGACCTATCAGGATTGTCCTAAGAGGAGTGTAGTTGCAACATCATGTTTTTGGAGCAAATTAAAGTTTTTGATAAATAATAAATTAAATAACAATAAAAATAATAAATAATTTTATTAGCTAAATAATAATCTTGTTGAATCTTCTATTATGGAAAGCTTACTCAAAATACAAACAAGAAAAAGAAAATTAGACCGAGGAACGAGAAGTGATAATTAGGTCAACTTGTCATAACTAGTTTCAAGGACACAAATTGTTAAAGTAATGGTGGAGTGGGAAAAAATCGTAGCTCTGAAACTTCACTTAAATGACTTAGCGTAACGTGTATATTTTGAGAAATAAGAAACTTGGGAGACCACTCTTGCATATAGTAAAAAACATAAATATCTAGTTACGTGTTAGTGTCAATTTGAAAGACCTAAATCTTGACTTATCTTGGGAGAGCTTTCAATTTTGATTTCAAAAACTTAGAGAGAGATTTGAGATTAATGTTTAAATACGTAGATTACCTTAAATAACATGTACTCTTTTTTATCAAGTTGAAACATCTCAAAAATCACAACCAATTTAAACTTTTCAAATCAACCCACTTACTAATAAAAGTGTTTACAAAACCATGGTTTTCAAAACATTGTTTAAGACAGAGTCTCCCAAGATCAATAATATAAAAATCAAGATGTATACAGTCACGCCTTCTCATTCCCATGATCCTCAAAAGTACCTGAAACCATAATCAAAAACTGTAAGCCAACGCGTGGTGAGTTTCCCCTAAAGTACCACCACACAAAACACATATCATAAATGAACAACCATGTTGGGTCCAATCAGTCATCGGACTGGAATACCCACGGGTCCACAATCATCAGAATGGATTACACCCCTCACCCAATCAATCATCAGACTAGAATTCCAATATACAACGGGCCCACTCAGTCATCGGACTAGAGTACCCTCGGGTCACTCAATCATCGGACTGGAATACCCCCAGTATATTGACTCACGAACATAGCAGTAAAGTCTCAACATAACACAATACGTTGACATATAATATATAACAAACATAATCAATGGACAGATAATCATGCAACCAGAAATCACAGGTAGCCCTACAAATCTACCGGTCTACGCATATCAACAACTATCATATGATCATACAGATCTATCCCATACTTAGCATATCATAAATCAATGTATAATAGAATATTAATCCAATGGGACAGCCTTGGTGCATTTGACCCGTAAGTATAATAAGGAAATATCACCTCACAATCTGACGAATAGTTGATCAACACTCTGCTCCCAAATACCGATTCAACCCAAATCCTAAATGTCAAAACATTACCCATTAATAATATTTTCGCCGAAATACCCTTGGTCAAACCTGTTCAACGGTCAGAAGTCAAATCAACACCTAGCCGAGTCAACCCAACCGAGCCAACCTGACCGAGTCGACCCAGCCGAGTATGTTGTGCGTACTCTTCTGTACGTGGGGCATACTCTATGTATGACTAGTTTACGTGACACTGATCACGTACATACAGTGTACCACTTGTTACACCCAGCGTATGGGCCATATTCAACCCTCTCCCCATTAAGAGCTTAATACTCCAAATCTTCACGTCCAAAATCAGATCTAAAGCCAAAATACCCTCTAGAGTCATAAAGTTTCTAACTTTATGACTTTGCATGTCCATTAAGTGCTTAAAACAAAAAATCTCAACATCTTAATGCATTAAGACCTTCTATAGCATGCATGGAGCAAAACTAACCATCATGACCACATTTTTATGACTTAAGACCCCTCGTAAGGTCTAAGGACGACTTATTATGTAACACCTTAAAAATTAAAGCAATTTTTCATATTTTCAAACACACATTGTTCATTCACAATTATTAATAAAATCTCATTGTATAATATCTCTGTTCTATAAAACAATTCCCAAGATCGAAATGCATAAAACTCCATGTGTGTGTACGAATCATGTCGGCGCCTTCCCGCGCTCCTCACTAGTACCTGAAAACACATAACACAAAACACTGTAAGCACAAAGCTTAGTGAGTTCCCCAAAATACCACTCTAACATATATTAGCCACTCAATGTTATAACTCTACTGACCCTCTGGTCAGTGTATCTCAGTAGGACCCTCCGGTCCCAACTCTCTCTATGGGCCCTCTAGCCCTAACTCTATGGACCCACTGGTCCTAACTCTGGAAACTCTGTATCATGCATATCACATATCACAATAACACATAAATAGCATACAATACACTAGCACATAACTCTGTTACCACTCTAGGTAATGTATAGTGAAAAGACTCACCTCAGATGTCTCGGTAAATATCTGACTCGGTAGAAATATGGTCTAGCCTCCGCCTAATCACATAAAGTAAATACTCTCATAAATATAACTCTCGAGACTAGACTCAATCCTCTCTTGGCATCCTCAGAAGGGTAAAAGACCATTTTACCCCTCTCTTGACACAAAGACCCCATTGTTGACCAAACCCTCAAAGTCAACAAAGTCAACGGTCAAACTTTGACCCGACTCGCCGAGTGCACTTGGGTGACTCGACGAGTCTATGCGTGTCCACTATCCCTCTAGTCCCGCATGACACGTCGAGTCTTTCCCCTGCTCGACGGGTTACAGCTGGCATGAATCGCGGGGCCACCCCGACTCAACTCGCCGAGTCCCATTATGAACTCGGCGAGTTCCGCCTTGAACTCCAGTCCTCTATTTCCCTCCGACTCACCGAGTCATTCCCTTAACTCGGCAAGTTACTTACTGAGTGAACCATGGGAAACCCTATCCCTACTCGTCGATTATGTTCTTGGGACTCGACGAGTTCATGCCATGCTCAAGCTCAATTGACCTCCTGAGGTCAGATCCGTTCCTCTAACCCATAGATCTGGCCTCCTTAAGCAATATAAACATGTAAAGTCTGGATCTTAATGCCCATGTAAAGATCTAATGGCTCTATTTGAAGAAATGGCCTAAATATGTCACCCTAAGCTCATATTACCCAAAGTCACCCCATAAAGACCAGGGAGTTAAGGTCTCTGGACCTCTTTGGATCCAGATCCGAAGCCTCAACACAAGAAGGGGCCAATTGCACCATCAATCACACTCTAAATGGGCTAGAAACCGTAACTCTCAAGGATTAACACCCAAAACTGAAGAAGGATCGAATATATACCTCAATATGAAGTTCTTAGGCTCTGAAATCCATAGAATAGCGCCCTCTTCGACTCCCTCTTGCCTTGATCACCTTCTTCTTTCAAAAACACCCACACAAGGATAAAAAATGGCCTCTCCTTCCTCACAAACGCTCTAGATCGCTTAGGGTTTCACTCAGGGTCTGGTAGCCGCAATTGGTGGCTATAAGCTCCTTTAAATAGGCCTCAAACCCCGGGGATTAGGGTTTCTTTAAACAGCGCGGACTCGCCGAGTCCGGTCATTAACCCGGATGGAATTCGCGACTCTACTCGGTGAGTCTAAGCATCAACTCGCCGAGTTTCTCCAAAATCTCCAAAAATAAATGAATAAATAATGCACCTGGAAATCCGGATGTTACAATTCTCCCGCACTAGAATCCGACTTCGCCCTCGAAGTCTCTTTCCACAAATAACTCTAGATAATGCTCACGCATCTCTAACTCCGGCTCCCAAGTCAGCTCGGAACCCTTCCGATGTTGCCACTGGACTTGAACCAATGGCACCTCTTTGTTTATCAAAATCTTGATCCTTCAATCCTGAATCGCGATCGGCCTCTCAACATAGTTCAGGCTCGCATCCACCTGAATGTCCTCTAATGGAACCACTGTCGACTCATCAGTGATACACTTCCTCAACTGAGACACATGGAATGTATCATGAATCTGACTCAACTCTGCAGGTAGCTCCAAACGGTACGCTACCCTGCCCACCCTGGCGGTCACCCTGAAAGGACCAATATACCGAGTCCCCAAATTGCCTCTCTTCCTGAATCGGATTACTCCTTTCCAAGGAGATACCTTCAGGAGTATGAAGTCACCAACTTGGAACTCGAGCTCCGAGCGACGCCTTTTTGCGTAGCTCTTCTGGCGACTCTGATTCGTCAGTAACCTCTGGCTGACCTGCTGAATTTGCTCAGTCGTCTGAAGTACTATCTCTGTACTACCCATCACACGCCGACCGACTTACCCCAGCAAATGGGAGTCCGACACCTCCTCGCATACAACAGCTCAAAGGGTGGAAGTTCGATGCTCAAATGATGGCTGTTGTTATAGGAAAACTAAGCCAAAGGTAAATATGTGTCCCAACTCCCTCCGAAGTCCAGTATACATGCCCGAAAAATGTCCTTGAGTGTCTGAATCGTCCGCTCACTCTGGATGTTACAATTCTCCCCCACTAGAATCATACTTCGCCCTCGAAGTCTCTTTCCACATATAACTCTGGATATTGCTCACGCATCTCTAACTCCGGCTCCCAGGTCAGCTCGGAACCCTTACGATGTTGCCATTGGACCTGAACCAATGGCACCTCTTTGTTTCTCAAAATCTTGATCCTTCTATCCCGAATCGCGATCGGCCTCTCAACATAGTTCAGGCTCGCATCCACCTGAATGTCCTCTAATGGAACCGCTGCCGACTCATCAGCGATACACTTCCTCAACCGAGACACGTGGAAGGTATCATGAATCTAACTCAACTCCGCAGGTAGCTCCAAACGGTACGCTACCCTGCCCACCCTGGCGGTTATCGTGAAACGACCAATATATCGAGTCCCCAACTTGCCTCTCTTCCTGAATCGGATCACTCCTTTCCAAGGGAGATACCTTCAGGAGTACGAAGTCACTAACTTGGAACTCGAGCTCCGAGCGACACCTGTCTGCGTAGCTCCTCTGACGACTCTAAGCCGTCAGTAACCTCTGCCTGGCTTACTGAATCTGCTCAGTCGTCTGAAGTACTATCTCTGTACTACCCATCACATGCTGACCGACTCACCCCAACAAATGGGAGTCTGACACCTCCTCCTATACAACAACTCAAAGGGTGGAATTTCGATGCTCGAATGATGGTTGTTGTTATAGGAAAACTCAACCAAAGGTAAATATGTGTCCCAACTCCCTCTGAAGTCCAGTACACATGCCCAAAGCATGTCCTCGAGCGTCTGAATCGTCCGCTCGCTCTGCCCATCGGTCTGTGGGTGATATGCGGTGCTAAAATGAAGCCTCGTAGCCAACTCCTCATGAAATTTCTTCCATAACCTGGAAGTGAAACGCACATCTCGATCTGGGACGATCGAGATCGGCACTCCATGCTGTGATACCACTTCCTTCACGTACAACTCTGCCAACCTCTCAGCGAAAGAGCTCTCACTGATAGCAAGGAAGTGAGCGCTCTTCGTCAACCTGTCCACAATCACCCAAATTGCATCGACGCCCCTAGCATTCCTCAGCAATTTGGTGATAAAATCCATGGTAATATGGTCCCACTTCCACTCGGGAATCTCCAACGGCTGCAACTTACCATGCGGTCTCTGGTGCTCGGCCTTAACCCTGCGACAGGTCAAACACCTCTCAACGAATCATGCAACATCCCTCTGCATGCAGGGCCACCGATACTCTCTCTTCGGGTCCAAATACATCTTAGTGGCCCTGGGATGGATTGAAAACCTCGATCTATGCGCCTCCTCCATCAAGATGGTACGCGTTCCGCCCACAAACGGTACCCAAATCCGACCCTGAAAGGTCATAAACCCTCGGCTATCGGTGACGAACTCCGATACCTGCCCGATAACCCGCTCAATCTTACGGTTCTCTGGTCTCACGGCCTCAGCTTGGGCCCCTCGAATGGCATCAAACACTGGGGTCATCACTATCAACCTCATACAAACATCTCATATTGGGGCGCCCTCCGCCCTACGACTCAGGGCATCGGCTACAACGTTAGCCTTGCCCGGGTGGTACAGGATCTCACAATCGTAATCCTTCACCACATCCAACCATCTCCTTTGGCGCATTTTCTAGTTGGGTTGATCCATTAAATACTTCAAGCTGTTGTGGTCCGTGTATATGGTACACTGAACCCCATACAGATAGTGACGCCAGATCTTGAGGGCGAACACCACCGCCCCCAACTCCAGATCGTGGGTGGGATACCTCATCTAATGAGGCTTCAGCTGCCTCAATGCATATGCTATCACATGCCCCCTCTGCATAAGCATCGCTCCCAACCCCGATATCGACGCGTCACAATACACTACGAAGTCCTCCATCCCCTCCGGAAGGGTTAACACCGGGGCTTCGCATAGTCTCTGGCGAAGTGTCTCGAAGGAGGCCTGCTGCTCTGGGCCCCATGAAAAAGCAAGACCCTTCTGGGTCAACTTGGTGAGTGGCATGGCGATCTTGGAGAAATCCCTAATAAATATATGGTAATAGCCTGCCAATCCTAAGAAACTCCTGATCTCGGTGGGGGATCTCGGCACTTCCCAACTCATCACTGCCTCAATCTTGGCCGGATCGACCAATATCCCATTCTGGTTAACGAGGTGCCCAAGGAACTGGACCTCTCGTAACCAGAAATCACACTTGGAGAATTTGGCATAAAGCCTCTCCGCTCTCAAAACTCCATGGACCTCCCTCAAATGCTCCTCATGTTGCTCTCTGGATTTCGAATACACCAATATATCGTTCGTGAACATGATCACTGAGCGGTCCAACATCGGCCTGCACACTTTGTTCATGAGATCCATGAACGCCGCCGGTGCATTGGTGGGCCCGAAAGGCATCACCACGAACTCGTAATGCCTGTAACGAGTCCTGAATGTTGTCTTCTGGATATCCTCATCTCGCACCCTCATCTGATGATATCCAGACCTCAAGTCAATCTTGGAGAACCAAGATGCTCCCTGCAACTGATCGAACAAATCGTCGATCCTTGGCAACGGGTAACGATTCTTGACCGTCAACTTGTTCAACTCCCGATAATCAATGCACATCCGATGTGAACCATCCTTTTTCTTGATAAGGAGGATAGGCGCTCCCCACGGCGAACTACTCGGCCGAATAAACCCCTTCCCCAGTAGCTCCTGAAGCTGCGAGGATAACTACTGCATCTCTGGAGGTGCAAGGCGATAGGGCGCCTTGGCGATAGGTGCTGCCCCTGGAACCAAATCGATACGAAACTCTACCTGCCTCTCAGGAGGCACGCCCGAAAACTCCTCTGGGAAAACATCCGGGAACTCTCGCACTATCGGAAGCTCATCAACTGACCTCGGCCTCCCAAAGTTAACCCTCGTATCCATCACATACGCCACAAACCCACTACAACCCTGCTGTAGACTCTGTCTCGCTCTAGCGGCCGAAAAAAATGCTGACCCAGAACGTGTACCCTCGCCGTACACCAAAAGAACTCCCCCACTAGGGTCTCGTATGGTCACCAACTGTCTCTCGCAGTCAATAACCGCTCCAAATTTGCTCAACCAGCCCATGCCCACGATAACATAGACATCTCCCATCACAATAGGAACTAAATCAATCGGAAACTCAACACCGAAAATCTCGAGTACACACCTCGGATCACCTCGGTGGCATACACCGCCTTCTCGTCAGCTATGGAAACTCTCAAAGGTCGACTCAACGCCTCTTGGCTAATACTGATGTGTTGACTGAAAGCCAAAGATACGAAAGACCGACTCGCACCCGAGTCAAATAACACCAAGGTAGGTACATAACTCACAAGAAAAGTACCAGCCACGACATCGGGTGCTGCGCGGACCTCCTCCGCGGTCAACTGGAAGGCTCTCCCTCGCGCCTTCGATGCCTCGGCCTTTACGGGTCGACTGTTTGTAGCTCTCACTGCAACATGGGCAGATCCATGAGATGCTCCCTGAGTTGTCCCTCGCAACTGTGGACACTCTGCCTTCCGGTGTCCAGTCTGGTTGCAGTGAAAACATACTGCAAACCCCTTGGGGCAATCCTTGGCCATATGCCCCTCCTTGCCACATTTGTAGCAAGATCCCGCTTTGCACACCCCATCGTGGCTCTTGCCGCACTTGCCACAAGTGCGGCCCCTCTAATTCCCAGATCTCGTATCAGCGGGCTTGGCCCGCTTGGCTGCCGGCTGAGACTGTGTCGGTCGCCGATCTCTCCCCTAAGACTCAGCCTCTTCCCTAGCCTGGGTCTCCAGCTCTATCTCCCTCTTCTGGGTATTTGCCTGAAGCTTAGAAAATGTCCGGTACGTCGAGTTCGCCACGAACTCTCGTATATCCCTATTCAAAATGCTCAGATATCGGCTCATACGTGCCTGCTTGGAGGACACGTGCTCTAGGCAGAACATCACCCGCTCATGGAACATCCTCGTAATCACTGTAACAGGCTCAGTACCCTGCTTGACGGTCAGAAACTCCTGGGCCAAAAGCTCCCTCTCCACCTGGGGAACATACTCATCTCGAAACATAGCAGTGAACCTCTCCCAGGTCACTGCAACAAGCTCAATAGGCGAATAGTGCGCCGTCACAAACTTCCACCAATCCTTCGCTCCCAAGCGAAGCTGGTTCAACGCGAACCAAACTCTCAAATGCTCTGGAGATGAGCAAGTAAAGAAACATCCCTTAATGTATGAAATCCACCTCATCGCTGCAATCGGGTCCTGGGTCCCATCAAACTCCGGTGGTTTTGTGTTGTTGAACTCCCGGAACAGCAGCGCATCACCACCTTACGGCCTAGTTGCAGCTATAGCTGCAGTGGCCGCAGCAACCGCAGCCTCAGAAAGAGTAGCATATCTCTCGTCAAATGTCTCTATCAGTGTGGTCTTGATAGACCCGAACATCTCTGGTATCTCTACCCTGATGGCCGTAGCCACTTCCTCATGAATGATCCTACGGATCTCCTCATCACTAGTACTGCTGCTCCCTGGTGTGTGGTGTGTCCCAACCGTGATCTCCCTCTGAAATATGACATAAGAATATTAGGGACTCGCTCGAGTATACCCACACTCGATGACTCCACCCTACTTGTTCCTTAGCACTCTAAGGATTCTTACTTGGACTGTGCACTGACCCGATGTCTTCAGTACTACGGGCCCAATACTATCGTCCACACCGCATCAGCATCCATCCCAAGTCCTCCTCCCAGAGTCCCAAATCCCAAGTACTCTAATCTCTATAAACATATGCTACTCACTAGTAGATCTCTCATAAGCTCCTCACTGATATCTAAACACTCTCAAGCATCCCTAGCAGCAAATTCCTAGACTAAGGCATCACATATCAGGCCACTCTAGTCCTAATAAGAATACCTAGTCTACTCTAGCATGCATAATATAACTCATCATATAACATAACATAATATATCTCATAACACTTATTGCAAGGGTATTTTGGGAAATCACCGTTCGGGCGTTGGCTGATCGTACACACGGCTCTACTCTGTTTGTCTCAAAACTCTTTTTACTCTTTTAAGATTGTTTTGTTATCAAAATTTTTCTCAAATCCTCAGTTTGAATTTAGATACGCCCGAAGATGCATCCGAATCCCTCAAACCAAGGCTTTGATACCAACTTGTAACACCTTAAAAATTAAAGCAATTTTTCACATTTTCAAACACACATTGTTCATTCACAATTATTAATAAAATCTCATTGTATCATATCTCTGTTCCACAAAACATTTCCCAAGATCGAAATACATAAAACTCCATGTGTGTGTGTACGAATCATGCCGGCGCCTTCCCACGCTCCTCACTAGTACCTGAAAACACATAACACAAAACACTGTAAGCCCAAAGCTTAGTGAGTTCCCCAAAATACCACTCTAACATATATTAGCCACTCAAGGCTATAACTCTACTGACCCTCTGGTCAGTGTGTCTCAGTGGGACCCTCCGGTCCCAACTCTCTCTATGGGCCCTCTAGCCCTAACTCTATGGACCCACTGGTCCTAATTCTAGAAACTCTGTATCATGCATATCACATATCACAATAACACATAAATAGCATACAGTACACTAGCACATAACTCTGTTACCATTCTAGGTAATGTATAGTGAAAAGACTCACCTCAGATGTCTCGGTAAATATCTGACTCGGTAGAAATATGGTCTAGCCTCCGCCTAATCACATAAAGTAAATACTCTCATAAATATAACTCTTGAGACTAGACTCAATCCTCTCTTGGCATCCTCAGAAGGGTAAAAGACCATTTTACCCCTCTCTTGACACAAAGACCCCATTGTTGACCAAACCCTCAAAGTCAACAAAGTCAACGGTCAAACTTTGACCCGACTCGCTGAGTGCACTTGGGTGACTCGGCGAGTCTATGCGTGTCCACTATCCCTCTTGTCCCGCATGACACGTCGAGTCTTTCCCCTGCTCGACGGGTTACACCTGGCATGAATCGCGGGGCCACCCCGACTCAACTCGCCGAGTCCCATTATGAACTCGGCGAGTTCTGCCTTGAAATTCAGTCCTCTATTTCCCTCCGACTCACCGAGTCATTCCCTTAACTCGGCAAGTTACTTACTGAGTGAGCCATGGGAAACCCTATCCCTACTCGTCAAGTCTGTTCTTGGGACTCAGCGAGTTCATGCCATGCTCAAGCTCAATTGACCTCCTGAGGTCAGATCCGTTCCTCTAACCCATAGATCTGGCCTCCTTAAGCAATATAAACACGTAAAGTCTGGATCTTGATGTCCATGCAAAGATCTAATGGCTCTATTTGAAGAAATGGCCTCAATATGTCACCCTAAGCTCATATTACCCAAAGTCACCCCATAAAGACCAGGGAGTTAAGGTCTCTGGACCTCTTTGGATCCAGATCCAAAGCCAGGGACCAATTGCACCATCAATCACACTCTAAATGGGCTAGAAACCGTAACTCTCAAGGATTAACACCCAAAACTGAAGAAGGATCGAATATATACCTCAATATGAAGTTCTTAGGCTCTGAAATCCACATAATAGCGCCCTCTTCGGCTCCCTCTTGCCTTGGTCACCTTCTTCTTGCAAAAACACCCACACAAGGATCAAAAATGGCCTCTCCTTCCTCACAAACGCTCTAGATTGCTTAGGGTTTCACTCAGGGGTCTGGTAGCCGCAATTGGTGGCTATAAGCCCCTTTAAATAGGCCTCAAACCTCGGGGATTAGGGTTTCATTAAACAGAACGGACTCGCTGGGTCCACTAGTCGACTCGCCGAGTCCGGTCATTAACCCGGATGGAATTCGCGAGTCTAAGCATCAACTCGCCGAGTTCCTCCAAAATTTCCAAAAATAAATGAATAAATAATGTACCTGGAAATCCGGAATTCTCCACCACTAGAATCAGACTTCGCCCTCGAAGTCTCTTTCCACAAATAACTCTGGATACTGCTCACGCATCTCTAACTCCGGCTCCCAGGTCAGCTTGGAACGCATCCAATGTTGCCATTGGACCTGAACCAATGGCACCTCTTTGTTTCTCAAAATCTTGATCCTTCTATCCCGAATTCCGGATGTTACATATGGGGTCAAGAACATGTCATGCTCAAGAATCACCATATTTGGAACAAAAAGTGTCTTGTAGGAAGAAATGTCTAGATCTACAAGATGGAGTGATCAAGTTGTGAACTTTATACCTCCTGGAGGCTACTAACAAGAAGGAAATCTAAGATCCAAGATGATTCCAAGCTCCATGCTCTTCTCACCACCTTCTTCTTCTTGAAGAACACCTCCAAAACACCCCAATGGGATCAAAATGCACTCTTATCACTTAGGGTTTGCTTAGGGTCGTTTTTCACAGAGGGAGTTTGATGAAGAAATGAGACATGAGGCTATAATGGGGTTTATATATGGACCAAACCCTAAAAGTTAGGGTTTTCACTTTCTTCACGTACGCCTAGCTTACACAACGTACGCTCAACATACTACACCTGGACAAAATTACCATATTGCCACTATGGGCTATTTTGCAATCTATTTCAATCCCAAGGGATAAAATACAATATTATTCAAACACAGGGTTGAAATTGAAATTACCTTGACATCGGGATGTAACAATTCTCCCCCACTTGAACTAGACTTTGTCCTCGAATTCGGCCGTCGCAAATAACTCAGGATAATGCTCCTGTATCTCGGCCTCCGGCTCCCACTCGGAGCCTCTCCGATGTTGCCACTGAACCTTAACAAAGGTATCTCCTTGTTGTGCAAGACCTTCATCTTTCTCTCCAATATATCCACCGACCTCTCAATATAATTCAGGCGCTCATTGACCTAAATATCATCCAAAGAGACCATTGCCTCACCGTCAAACACACACTTTTGCAATTGAGAGACATGGAAAGTGTTGTGGATATGATAGAGTTAGCTCAGCAAATCCAACCAGTAGGCTACCCTACCTACCTCGACGATCACACAGAATGGTCCAATATACTGGGTACCCAATTTCCCCTTTTCCTGAAGCATGTCACACCATTCCAAGGTGAGACCTTCAGTAATATATCGTCGACATGAAATTCCGACTCCGATTGGTTTCGGTCAGCATAACTCTTATGCCGAATCTAAGCTATCTGCAGTCTCTGGCTGATCGGTTGAATAAGCTCCATGGTCTGAAGGAATACTTCGGTCCTTCCTATGACCCTGTGACCTACCTCTCCCCAACATACTGGGGTACGACATCTCTAACTGTACAAGAGCTCAAAAGGTGGGGCACCAATGTTGGAGTGATAGTTATTGTTGTAAGAAAACTCTGTAAGAGGTAGGTAGGAATCCTAACTCCCACCATGTAACCCCCTGTTTTGAAAATGTTTGTTTATGGATTTTAGAGGCCCAGGCTAGGGGCATTTCAGTCTTTTATATGTCTTGAAGTTTTTATTCGAGAGGTTTGGGGTCGGGGTGTGTTGCCAGAAGTGTAGGGCTTATCTCCACCTTTTCGTGGATATAAAGTTCGTCGGAAACGGACTTAGAATGAAGGAGTTATAGCACTTTGAAGTTATTGGCAATATTGGTCCTTAATGGAAAAAATGGCAAGAAAGGATCATGCATGCAAGGTGGCTAGCGAAATAGTATGCCCAACATAAGGCTGGGTTATACCCAACGTATAAGGTCATAAAGTCGCGGGTGTTTTTGGCGTACGCCCAACGTACAGGATGTACGCCCAGCGTACGTCTAGTGTCCAGAAACCCTAACTTTTAGAGTGACCACTATATAAAAACATAATAGCTCAAACCCTAGCCTCCTTATCTATCCCCCAATCTCAGAGAAACCCTAGAACGCCTCATCTCTTCATCCTTGGGTGATTTTTGACTTCAAGAAGCTCATTTTGGTGGTGTAAGCTTGGAAGAAGAAAATACGAAGTTGGCAAGGAAGAACTTGGGAAGTCGGAGCTTATAAATCTGGAATAGCATCATCATTTGGAACTCTTTTGAGGTATAAAGTTCATAACTTTACTTAAGAATGCTTAGATCTAGTGTAGTGTGGTTTTGGAGTTATTTTGGTCCCAAGAATGGACCTTTATGATGAAATCTCGTTTGTAAGCTTAGGGTTGCCACCCTCAGAGCTAAAAGGGTCCCATAAGCAGTAAAGTCTCCATCTTGAATGACTTAATGGGTTCATGCATGAGATCTAGCCCTCTTTATGGAAGAAGAATATCATTTTGGGAGTCTGGGCTTGTTTGGGCCAAGTTAAGTCACAAAGTCAGTGACTTTATGGATTAAGACATGGAAAAGGACTTGGATCTGTGTTTGTAGCTTCTGGAGTAGAGTATTAAGCAATTAATGGGAAAGTGACTTAACAGGGGGAGTACGTTGAGCGTACATGCAGGTACGCCCAACGTATATACCATTGGCTAGTAAGCTTATCGTACGTGAATGTACGCCCCGCGTACTCTGTCAATTTGGGCTTCGTGTTATTGGGCCTCAGATTGGGCCATGCTTTGGACTTTAGGCCTTAGTGGGCCAACATAAGTCAGATGATGTGGACCAAAAAGATGTTTGGGCTTAGGGTAAGGCCCATTAGAGGGATTGGGCCCGATTTAGCAAATTTGGCCACTAATGGGCTTAGGAAGCTCACCTGGTGTTGGGCCTTTCATTATGGTTTGGGCCTTAGTTATGGACCAAGTTGGCTTAGGGGTAGAATGGCCATTCTACCCTGTGAAGGGTTAATTAAATTGGACTAAGTGATATTTTGGTATTTATAGCTCGGGGAGCTGAAGGATCAGCAGTTCAGGAAGTTCCAATTAGTAGCCAGAGGAGTTTTTAGCAGGACTTCAGCAGTGCAAGGTGAGTCTCCTCATTGTGTGCATGGGTCTACGGCCACAATGTCGGCCCATTATGTTGATTTATAGTTGGAAGACCCGGGGGTTAGCCCTAGGAACTATTATAATATAAGTTACAGATTATGATCTGATGTCGGGCGAGTCCCGAGGAATGTTAGTATGCTCGTTATACTTGTTGTATGTGTGATACTTGTATGTGCCTAGTAGGGAGGTGAGTGTGGGCAAGGTCCCGCATCTCATCACTAGATGAGTATGAACGAGGTTCTGTATCTCATTAGTAGCCGAGCAGGGGCGGGCCCGAGATAGGGGAGAAGTGAGTGTGGGTGGGGGCCCGTATCTCACTATCAGTAGGAGTGTGGACAGGGTTCCATGACTCATCAGTAGCAGGTAAGGGGCGAGGCCCAAGTTAAGCGAGGCCTTAGGACAGGATTATAGTAGGGTATGTTTGCTTATGTGTTAACATGTTTATATGATTGTATGTGTAAGGCGGGCGAGGCCTAAGAGAAACATATCTGTATACTGAGCGGGGCCCGATGCCAGGTGGGGTCTGATATCGGGCAGGGCCCGATGCCGGAGCAAGTCCGATGTCGGGCAAGTCCCAATGCAGTGGGCAGGGGCCCAATATGTGGTAGTATGGGAACTCACTAAGCTTCGTGCTTACGGTTTTTAGTTTTGGTTTCAGGTGCTTCCGGTAGCGGAAGGAAGAGCTCAGGATGATCGCATGACACACACCAAGAAGTTTTGAGTCTGAGATGTTTACTCTGATAAAATAAATATGTTTGAAATGATACTTGATTTCATATAAGGATTTATGTATGACTTGATTATGGTTGATTGATGATTTTAAAAAGAAATTTTTGGTCATGATTTTTGGGATGTTACACACCTAAATCTATGATACAAGCCCGCAACATATCCTCAAGTGTCTGGATGGTACACTCACTATGACCGTCGATTTGCGGGTGATAAGCAATGATGAAATGTAGCCTGGTGCCCAGTTCCTCGTGGAACTTCTGCCATAATCAGAAAATGAACTGAACATTTCGGTTTGAAACAATGGGGACTGGAAACCCATGACGAGCAAAAATCTCCCGGACATACACATCGGCCAACTTTTCGGCCGAAGAGCTCTCTCGGATTGCCAAAAGTGGGCACTCTTGGTCAATCGATCCACAATGACCCATATAGCATCAAAACCCTTGGCAATCTTCGGCATCTTGGTGATAAAATCCATTGTGATCTATTCCCACTTCCACATGGGAACCTCCAAAGGTTGTAGCTTGTCATGCAACCTTTGATTCTTGGCCTTGAACATCCTACAAGTCAAGCACCTCTCAGCATACCAGGCTATATCCCTCTTCATACACGACCGCCAATAACTCAATTTAAAATCTCGATACATATTGGTGGCTCTCGGTTGTATAGAAAAAGCGAGACTTATGAGCCTCCTCCAACACTATTTGCCTGATCCCACCAGAAACCGGAACCCGAACCTGACCACACCAGGTCAACAGCCCCGACTATCAGTGACTAACCTGTTGATCTCGCCCTTGATCCTTTCCTGTTTCCAGTTCTCCTTCTTAAATATCTCTGCTTGTGCCTCTCTGGTCAAACCCAAAAGTGGAGAATCAAAGGATATCCTCATACACATATCTCCAACTGAAGATCCAGCCAACTTGCGGCTTAAGGAATCCGCTACCACATTTGTTTTACCCGAATGGTAAAGGATATCGTAGTCATAATCCTTGACCACGTCCAACCACCTGCGTTGTCTCATTTCAGGTTCGGATGGTCCATAAGATATCGCAAACTCTCGTGATCCGTGTAAATAGTACAACTGGCCCCATAAAGATAATGTCTCCAAATATTTAGGGCAAACACCGATGTCCCCAACTCCAGGTCATGAGTAGGACATCTTTGATTGTATAAAAAGCTTTGTGACATCTTTGATTGTAATAATTTGTAAAACTCCATAAAATCTGATATTTCATGTGAAAAATGATTTGTAGTCTTGTTCTAAAATTGTGAATAATTGCATGCGTGTCATTTGTTTTTTTTTTTGTAAGTAAAAAGAGTGTGTGTTCCTAGAAAATCCCATATTTCCTGTTTTATGAAAATGTATAGTCTTAAAAACCCTAAGACTGGAGTGGTGATAGTAAAGTACAAAGGGATGCATAGTTTTATATTTTTATAAAACCATTGAAGTGTATAATTTCATAAATCCAAAATAGCGTTGTTAATCCCTATGTGAGTCGTTACAACCATGCTTGATACGACTAAAATGTATGTCATCACGTTCTTCAGGCGTCGGTTTTGGTAAGATATTTGTCATCATAGACTGGCCTAGTCTAGCTGTAGCGAATAACTCAGGTGTGGGGGTGTCAACCCCGTATAGATCTATACACAATTACCTCGCTCTCCCTCCAGGAGACTCTGGTTATAATTACAGGACTTACGACGTACGTTATGTAGGTACGGCGAAGGAGAGTCTTACAAGTGCCTTAATAGGTTTACATGAAATTTTCTTTTATAAAACTTTTGGTTTGTATACCGTTTTAGTTCAATTATTTATAACGCTTTTTATAAATAATCATTAATGAATTCGTCTAATTGTAATATACGTTGAGTAAATAGTATAATCCTTTAAGTATTCACACTATTAAAATGTGACAGCATATTACGACTATTTTACTAATAGAAATAGTAAAATATTCCACTATTTATAGAAATCTTGAAATTTATTATATTCCATTATTTGTGTAAAAATAAAGGTTAAAATTTCATATAACCAAAAGTTAACCATTTTTTAGTGTAACCCATATTTTTACCATTTTAAATGAACAAACATAATTACAAGACTTTCTAGCACAAAAATGTTATTACTATATATTTGATGATTTCGAACATGTATAAGAACCTTTTTAGCGGTGACTTGTTTCATCTTTAACACATAACCATGATATATGAACTTTCCAAGAGATAGATTTACCCTAGCCTCATGAGGCTTGTAAATCTCGAGTTATGGAGTATTAGCAATGGAATATTCAATATTTCAAACACAATTAGTTACATAAACACACACGAGCATGCAAACATCCAAATATTTAAAGAAAACTTGACTTGTACCCCCCCAAAGGATGAAAAACGTGAAAATAGTGGGGTATGAAGCTTGCCTTGGGAATTTTCGAGATGTAGAAGAAGAAGAAATTTCGAGCCTAGCTTGTGTTCTTAGTGAGATTCTCGAAATGGTGGTGCTCTAAGGGTCATATACATGAAAATGAGAGTGTAAGTGGAATGATCTTGGCATAAACATGAAACAAAACACTTTGAGTTAAACATAGAGCTTACCAAGGAGCCTAGAATCCAACTTTTGTAGTGATGAACTTGAGATTTTTGAGAGAAAATGGAGGTTGTTCTTGAGAGCAATTAGAGGAAAATGAGTTGAAAGAAAACTTTGAAATGAGAGTGGGGAGGAGGGGGGGAGTCGTCCGAACTAAGAGACGGAGGGGGGTGGGGGAGAGTAGGGGTTAACTCTTTCTAAAGGTGATAGGAGGTGCTTGGTTGTTTGGTGGTCAAATGCCTTGAAGTATGATGGACAACAAAGAGGTGGCATGGCTAATATCCATTACTATTCTCTTTTTTTTTTGTTTTTTTTGTTTTTTTTTGTTTTTGGCCTAAGCCAACTAACTCAATAAGGGTTTTCGGCCCAAGGGTTGCCCAAAAGGATAGTGAGCTTCGATTTTGGCTTGGCCCAAAAAAGTTCTCGACCCACTAATATTCAATGAAAGGTTTTTGGTCCAAATAAGGAGTTTTCTGCCCAAAGAAAAACCAATTAAAAGCTTTCGGCCCAATGGGAGGCCCAATAGTGGTTTTCAGCCCACTAATGCTCAATAAAAGGTTTTCGGCCCAATATAGAACCCAATAGAAGTTTCTGGCCCAACAAGACCGCACGGAAAAGTTATCGACCCAATAGGGCCCAATGAAGAAGTCTTGGTTCAATAAGGGTTTTGGGTCGAGAATCCTTGGGATAAGGCCCAAAATTGATTGGCCTTGGCTTATTGGATCGAGTTTTGGACTTGCATGAGGTTGTTTCGGCTTGAATCACAATGTATGAACGTAGGAACTTAAATAGTGTTGTAGTTTGAATTTCACTAAATATAATGTTTAAAGGTTACATAGAGGAAATTGTCTTGTATAAAGATCAACATATTAACCCTAATTTGCTAATTGTGACAAAATACCACGAAATCCTCGACACCCTCTAGAAGGGTCAACACCCGGGCCTCATATAACCTCTGTTGCAATGTCTCAAAAGCAACCTGCTACTCAGGGCCCCATCAGAAATCCACTCCCTTCCTCGTCAGACGAGTGAGGGTACTTCGATCTTAGAGAAGTCCTGAATAAATCTCCGATAATATCACGTCAAAGCCAAAAAAAACTCCTGATCTCTGAGGGAGATTTCGGAACATCCCACTACATCTGTAACGTCCCAAAAACAAGACCAAATATTTTCATTTTTAAAATTAATAAAATTGTAATCCAAAACATCATCATGAAACCAAGGTGGAACAAGTGTATCAATACATCATAAATAATCAAAGTAAATCACAAAATACAAAATAAGGTGGTGTGTGTTTTGTAATCATCCTGGGATCTTCCCTTTTGAACCACAAGTACCTGGAACATTAACTAAAAACGGTAAGCACAAAACTTAGTGAGTTCCCCAAACTACCACATACCATACATAATAAACACATAATGGGCCCCGCCTGGCATCAAGCCCCGCTTGGTACGCAGATCTGTCAGTTAACATGCCTCGCCTGGCATCGTGCCATGCTTGATATACATATAAACATATAAATATATAATCATACAAACACATGCGATAATCACAAAGACAATAGCATACAATACAATCATCGGGCCCCGCCCAACATCGGGCCTTGCCCGGTAAGCATACCAACACACAACACATGCAAGAGTAATACATACATCTAGCATCCTAACATAATAACTCATGGGCTGACATTGGTGCTTTCGACCCACTAAATATAACGAGGAAACTCACCTCAAGCTGCTGAATCACCCGAATGAATCTTTGACTGTTGGCCCGGAAAGTCCCTGTGCTGTCAATCAATAACATCCAATTATTAATTAGATTTCGAACCATAACCAAAAGTCTAATATATTTGGCCCATAACCATGGTAAATGACCAATTTACCCTTTATCTAAATTGGCCCAAAACCAAGGAATAACTCAACTATTCAAAGGCCCAAATTATAAAGTCCAATATATGGCCCAATCTTCCAAATTAGGCCCATAACCCATCATGGGCCTAAAATCCAAGGTAGCCCAACATGCTATCCCAAAGCCCAAAACAGAGATCTAATAGCCCAACTAGGCCAAAACTTCCAAATCCACACTATGGCTCAAGACCGAGGACACTAATCCTAAAGGCCCATATGTTGTACACGGGGCATACTCAGCTCGTATGCTTAGCATACTCCATATGGGGCTAATACGCGCAACGTACCAGCTAGGTATGCCCTACATACTCCCCAATGTTCAAACTTACTCCATTAAGCATTTAAACCCGCTAATTCCTTTATGTAAACTCATAAATCTGGTCCCTAAAGGCGACTTATCACATAAAGTTGGAAACTTTACATGCATTCATGGGTAATACACCAAAAAGTTTGCATTTTTATGGACTTGGGGACTGAATGGATCTAAGATCTAGCATCTATTGCCTCTGGAGTAGATCAAAATCTTTCCTTTAACACAAAGGACTCAAAAAGTGCATAAATGCTCCATGAACTAGATCTAACATAGAAGAGCACAAAGGTGTAAGCTTTTTACCTCAAAAAGCTTGCAAAAGTAGAAGTGATCCTGGATCTACAAGCTCAATCAACTTCTTCAAGGTTTTTTCTTCTTATTCTTCACCTTAAGACACCAAAATCTCTATATCAAGCTCAAAGTTCACCAAATCACTCTAGGGTTTCGTTTCTGGGACAAGGAGGGGTGGGGGTTGGTTAAACATGTCCAAATGAGGCCATAATGAGGTTTAAATAGGGTGCAAACCCTAAAAAATTAGGGTTTGTCTCGGACTTACATACGCCGTGCGTATTCCACGTACGCCCTGTGTACGTGGTTAAGACCCGCGACTATTTCATGGCTAGTACACTTAGCGTACCCATTAAGTACGCCACACGTACTAACCCAAGGACCAAATTTGAAAAGAATTTGCACTAAGGACTAAAATAAAAACTTACCCAAACTTGGATGTTATAGCATCACGGCCTCGATCTTGGCCGGATCGACCAAAATCCCGTCTTGGTTAACGAGATGTCCCAAGAATTGGACCTCTTGTAACCAAAACTCACACTTTGAGAGCTTGGCATACAACCATTCCCGCCTTAATACTCCTAAAATCTCTCGAAGGTGCTCCTCGTGCTGTTCTTTGGTCTCGGAAGACACCAAGATATCATCAATTAACACAATATCAGATCGGTCGAGCATCAGTCTAGACACATGATTCGTCAAATGCAAAAACACTGCAGGCGCATTGGTGAGCCCAAATGGCATCACCACGAACTCGTAATGCCTATAACGAGTCTAAAATGTGGCTTCTCCACGTCCTCCTCTCTCACCCTCACTTGATGATACCCCGACCTCAAGTCGATCTTGGAGAACCAAGATGCACCCCACAACTGATCAAAGAAGGTTATCAATCCGCGGAAAGGGGTAATGGTTCTTTACCATTAACTTGTTCATTTCCATAATAATCAACGCACATCTGGTGTGAACCATCTCTCTTCTTGATGAATAGTATCGAAGCTCCCCACGACAAACTGCTCGGTCTGATGAACTGCTTGCCTAAAAAGTCCTTAAGCTGAGAAGATAACTCCTACATAACTCAAAGCTCATGATGTCGGTGCGACGATGACTTAACCAATCCATGCCGATTATGACGTCGAAACTTTTAATTGAGACCGGCATGAGCTCTATTTGGAAAGAATGACCATATAGAGTTAGAGTACAACCTATGTACATACAGTTAGTACTTTCCGTTTTCCCGTTTGCCATTTCTACAGTGAAAATTTCCTCTAGTGCTCGTGGTTTTTGTTTAAGTAAGTGAACAAATTTCTGGCTTACGAAGCTTCTCTCTGTTCCTCTATCGTATAGTATACAAGCATATGAATTATCGAGGAGAAACGTACCAGTAACTATCGTAGGATCAGCTACGACTTCCTCGTGGCCTATCGCCATAATCCTTCCCACTCCGCCGACATTTCCTGCCTTCGGGGCTGTCTCTCTTGAAATGACCAACCTCGCCACAATCGTAGCAAGCCTGGCCGACACCTATGTCGGGGAATTGGTTAATTGGCCTTACTGGAGCCTTGCAGAATCGGGTAGTGTGCCCTTTTCTGTTGCAGTTAGCGCACTGCAATTCCCGGCATGCACCATTATGATGAAAAGTGCATTTGTTGCACTTGGGTAAATTGCCGGTATACGGTATCCTTGGCGCCGTAGCAGTAGGTATAATCACAGTATTAACAGCCACCACTTGCTGCTTCTTGGCAGAGTTCTATGCTGATTTGCCCTTTTTGTTATCCCATAACTTCCGCTTGTTGTCAGTGGCTTTGGAGGGTTTTGGGGAAGCCAGGGTTGTTGTTGTTATTGTCGAGGTAGAGACTTCGTGATCAATGAGTCGCTGTACCAATCGCTTGGCACTATCAAAAGTAGTGGGGTTTGAAGCTAAGACATTCCCCTAAAATGGAGGCACTAGCCCCCAAATGTACCTCTCGATCTTCTTCCCCTCAGTGGAAACCATATTGGGACATAGCGCTACCAGATCGCTGAATGGTCAGACTCCAGAGTTCCTGTTCCATCTTCTGAACCTCGCCCCTCGGACAGTATTCTTCAACCATCAGCCCTTTAAGAGCTTCCTAGCCCATAACATTTTCCACTATTAAGGTTAGTGACTTCACATGGCTATTCCACCATGTCAGGGATCTATCACTGAAGGTGCATGCAACAAATTTTACTTTGCTTCCTGCAGTGCAGGAACAGATCTCAAAGATCAATTCCATCTTTTCGAACCATTGCGACAACACAATGACTCCACCGATCCCATTGAACGTTTGGGGCTTACAGTTTGTGAAGTCTTTATAAGTGCACTCTCGCGAGCGCACGACGACATCACCTTGCGTAGAATGGACAATTGTTCCACCTCCACTAATTCCTTGGTTGTTGTGGTATTGTGCCATGGCTGTAGCAACAGCCGCAGCTACCACAACATTAAGAGTTGTCGTATCAAATTGTGGAGGAGTTGGAGGAATCGGAGGATTACGCCTTGCTGACTTTCGGGGAGGTATCTTTCAACTATAAGTTTAAAGTATGAGTATAATGATAATAATTCAATAGCGAAGTAAATGAATGAGTCCCATGAACTAAATCGCCATAGTTCAACAACCAAATAAGAGTATGAGTTCCATAGAGTTCTAGAATCACATGAATGAATGTGTTTGAACAAAGATTTCTACAAAAGATTAGCTAACTGCCAATATATTTGATATTAATGATGAAATGAGTTTGGGGAAAAATTGACCTAAGAGTAGGTCTTACATCATATCTGAAATAGCAAACTTTGATAGCTTAGAAGTCTAGTTAAAGTACTTGAATGACAGGAATATTTTACAGACAAGTGCTACCTAGTGCACTGATACGAAAGGTTATTCCTTAAACCAAAAGAAAGATGAGTCAGACATCTTCTACTGGCGACGAGAATTCCTTGGGTGAACCCTCAGATCATCCAGTTGAAGTACTATGTCCTGAAGATGTCGCTCATGAGCTCTCTGACGCACTCAAAGTTCTATCACCTCTGCACGGGATGCAGCTAGTTATTGCTGCAGAGTCTCATTGACTCTCCTAGTCCTTTCCATAGCTTCTTCAAGTTGGACAATCCGGACCGTGTTAACGCCTGAGTTAGCGTCAATTTCCACGATTTGGCCGATTGCTGCTCTACCTTGCTCTATATTCCGAGAAATCCTGCGGACCATAATGGGTAGGACTCGGTCAGCAGAGCCTCCTTCGCTGAGATTATAAAAGCTTCGGTCTCCATTGAAGGGTAATGGTTGACCCTGCACATCACTCCAGCAATTCAAGTTTGTTGCCCACAAGGGTATGGGACCTTGAAATGCAGGTCGGGGGTTGAGATTTGGGTTCTGAACTACTTGAGGTAGGTTGTTGACTTCTGGTTCGGAGTCGGAACTATCCGAAAATCCTTCTGTGAGGTGATCATCCAAAGGGATTGGATGGTCATCTTCTAGCTCGTCATCCAACCATCCAGCATTGCCCTGATTTGGGAAGTACGGGTCTCCGGGGATATGGAATCCAGCCATGATATCTACGCGAGAAAAGGGGTATAAGAAATAATTAATAAACGTACTAACTAAAATAATTATAAGATGATCTTTATTAGTTACTCCAACATTTGCGTAGTGCATACCATTCATATGTAATCAAAACAGGATAGACCTTCAGATAAGTGATCCTAACCCTAAGTCCACAACCAAACAAGGAACAAGAAGTAAAGCAAAGATCACAGATTCTAAGTCGATGCCACCATAGTTAGATATAACCGTAGTGCATACACTCAGCAACTATTGACATACTAATAAAGACCTGTTTAGTTCTCAAATAAGTAATTATAGTAACACAAAATACTCCTATAGTATTTTAAGTTTATGTTATGTTCTAATGTTCTCATTGTAGTGGTGTTGGTAAGTTCTTAGACTTGTTGATACATCACAACCATTCTCGGCATATGCTAATCACTTATCGGATCAACATAGTTGATCAGGCTATGTCATTCCCAGGACTGACCATACATCGCTGAGCTCATTTATGATGTTCAACAATCGTAATACTTTTTTTATGTTCTAGTATGACACTAATCTATAGTAAGTATGTAGATATGTGTATACTTCTTGTTAAGTATTTTAGTACTTAAAAGTATAAACTTTGGTCCGAGTATTTTAATCCCATTGTATTTATAGTTAGTATATCTTTTATGGGTTGATATACTCGATTCACTATAAACAATGCTCCGATACCAATTTGTCACACCCCAAAACCAAGAACGGCGGAAACGTTCTGGGGCAGAGGACGTCATGTACAGTATCATAACAATGCAAAGTAGTAAATAAGCAACAACATCATCCATTGCATTAATAGTATAATTTCATACAAGTGTGTTCTTTAATAGTACTAAGACACCAAAAAGAATAATCAAAATAAATGACGAGTCTTGAAGATGCTCCGTCTTCTCAAAACCTGGTCATCGGTACTTGTCTACTGGTGACCTGAGAATTCAAGTTATTTTGAAAGCATAGATCAATATTAAAGCTGGTGAGTTCATAAGTATTTAGTGTCAACGATTTTATAA
Source organism: Lactuca serriola (assembly GCF_051521515.1). Classification (NCBI taxonomy): domain Eukaryota; kingdom Viridiplantae; phylum Streptophyta; class Magnoliopsida; order Asterales; family Asteraceae; genus Lactuca; species Lactuca serriola. Next base: position 32,430,542 of record NC_136415.1, read on the forward strand.
GTTTGATGAAAACGTTTGTATTTGAACAATGTAAAGGTTTGTATATGTTTGAAAACCCCTAGAAAATCCTATATTTTCTACTAGTATAAAAAGAAGTTGAGGCTCTCGTTGATCTCGGTCTCGTCGAGTGGGATTACAAGAGTCTCGTCGGACAGACACTTTTCAAGTTCGAGACTTGGAAAGTAGGATGTACGTTACTGAGTTCACACGATAGATTGAGTTTGTAAGCTACAGGGCCGATTCTAGCAAGAATCTTGAAAGGCCCTACGTATCTTGGATTTAGCTTGCCACGCTTTTCGAAGCGTATCAATCCCTTCAAGGGTGAGACTTTTAGAAGGACTCGGTGTCCCACCTGGAATTCCTAAGGTTTCCTTCGTTTTTCTGCGTAGCTTTTCTGACAGTCTCTAGAGGCTTTCAATCGTTCACGAATCTGAACGATCTTCTCTGTCGTTTCTCGTTTGATTTCCAGACCCGTGAGAGTGCTGTCAGGAACTTGTCCTTTAGCTAACTGGGTGTCACCCACCTCAGCCCAGCACAGAGGGGATCTGCACCTTCGGCCATAGAGGGCTTCAAATGGAGCAGCCTTTATGCTCGTGTTGTAACTGTTGTTGTAGGAAAATTCGACAAGGGGTAAATGAGTATCCCATGCCTTCCCAAATTCAATCACACAGGCTCTCAGCATATCTTCTAAGGTTTGGATAGTTCTCTCACTTTGTCCGTCGGTCTGTGGATGGTAGGTTGTACTCATGTCCAGCCTCGTTCCAAGGGAACTTTGTAGCAACTGCCAGAACCTCGAAGTGAATCTACTATCTCTATCAAAGATAACGGATATGGGAACACCATGCAGTCGTACTATCTCCCTAATGTATGTTCTTGTTAGTTTGTCCATCTTGTCAGTCTCTTTGATTAGTAGGAAATGCGCGGATTTGGTCAATCTGTCGACGATGACCCAAATGGTATCAAGTCCACCCGTTGTCTTGGGCAACGTGGTATCTCCGGTTGCTGAAGTAAACCTGATGGTTTCTGGTATTCGACCTTAACCTTTGCGTAAGTTAGGCATTTACTCACAAAGGTAGCAATCTCTGCTTTCATGTTAGGCCACCAGTATAACTTTTTAAGATCCAGATACATCTTATCTGAACCTGGGTGAACGGAATATCGCGTCTTGTGCGCCTCGGTCATGACCACGTCTCTGAAGCCACCGTGTTTCGGTGTCCAGATTCGGTCCATGAAATATAACGCTCCGCCACCCTTGCTTTCTAGGTTCTTATCCATCCCTCTTAGGGATTCACCCGCCACATTTTCAGGTTTCAAAGCGTCGAGCTGAGCCTCCTTAATTTGTGTGAACAAGTGTGAATGGATAGTCATAGTCAATGATTTGACTCTGCGACCAGAGTATTCTTTCCGAATTAGGGTGTCAGCTACTACGTTGGCCTTGCCAGGATGATAACGAATTTCACATTCGTAGTCATTGAGTAGCTTGACCCACCGTCGTTGCCTCATGTTGAGCTCCTTCTGATCAAAGATGTGTTGAAGGCTTTTGTGGTCTGTAAAGATAGTGCTTTTCGTACCGTACAGATAGTGTCTCCAGATCTTTAGAGCAAACACAACTGCTCCTAGCTCAAGATCATGCGTGGTGTAGTTGACCTTCTGTGTCTTCAGCTATCTCGAGGCATAGGCGATGGCCTTACCACGTTGCATCATAACACATCCAAGCCCTTGGTTGAAGGCTTTTATGGTCTGTAAAGATAGTGCTTTTCGTACCGTATAGATAGTGTCTCCAGATCTTTAGAGCAAACACAACTGCTCCTAGCTCAAGATCATGCGTGGTGTAGTTGACCTCGTGTGTCTTCAGCTGTCTCGAGGCATAGGCGATAGCCTTACCTCATTGCATCATAACACATCCTAGCCCTTGGTTGGATGCATCGCAATAGGCTATGAAGTCTTCTATTCCTGTCGGGAGGGATAGTATTGGTGCGGTGCATAAGGTTCGCTTCAGTGTTTGAAACGCCTTCTCTTGTTTCTCTTCCCAGTCAAAGGCCATGTCTTTCTGGGTTAGTGTAGTAAGCGGCTTAGCGATGCTAGAGAAGTTCTGTATGAACCTGCGATAGTAGCCAACGAGACCTAGAAATTGACGAATTTTTGTAGATGTCTTCGGTGCTGAACAGTTCTCAATGGCCTTGATTTTGGAAGGGTCCACGTGAATTCCCTCTTCACTAACGATGTGGCCCAAGAATTCGACTCTTCGAATCCAAAACTTGCACTTAGAGAACTTCGCATAGAGTTTCTCCGATCGTAAGGTTTCTATGACTCTTCGTAGGTGTTGACTATGCTCCTCCTTACTTCGGGAGTAGATAAGTATGTCATCGATGAAGACAATGAAGAACTGATCCAAGTAAGGATGGCACACCCTATTCATTAAATCCATGAATACTGCTGGTGCGTTGGTTAATCCGAACGACATCACTACAAACTCGTAGTGTCCATAACGAGTTCGGAAGGCTGTCTTGGGAACATCCTCCTCTATCACTCGTAACTGGTGATACCCGGATCGTAGATCTATCTTCGAGAAGTAGTTTGCTCCTTGAAGTTGATCAAATAAGTCGTCAATACGGGGTAGAGGATAATGATTCTTAATGGTAAGCTTGTTGAGTTCCCTGTAGTCGATGCACATACAAAACGATCCGTCTTTCTTCTTGACGAACAAGACCGATGCTCCCCATGGTGAGAAGCTTGGCCTAATAAATCCCTTCTTGAGAAGTTCGTTAAGCTGACTGGAAAGCTCCTGCATCTCTACCGGTGCCAGACGATTAGGAGATTTGGCTACTGGAGTAGCCCCTGGCACTAAGTCGATTCTGAACTCGACTTGGCGTTGCGGTGGTTATCCCGGTAGTTCTTCTGGAAAGATGTCGGGAAAGTCGTGTACTTCTGGAATGTTCTTAATTTCCTTCACTTCTTGACTCGTATCGATGATGTGTGGAAGGAATGCATGATATTCCTTTCGCAAGCACTTTTGAGCTTGAATACACGAAATGATGCGAAGGTTCGTACTAGATTTTTTTGCCATAGATAACTAGAGTTTCGTTGTTAGGGAGTTTAAGACGAACTGCTTTCTCAAAGCACATGATGTTGGCGCGACGATGACTTAACCAATCCATGCCGATTATGACGTCGAAACTTTTAATTGAGACCGACATGAGCTCTATTTGGAAAGAATGACCATATAGAGTTAGAGTACAACCTATGTATATGCAGTTAGTACTTTCCGTTTTCCCGTTTGCCATTTCTACATTGAACATTTCCTCTAGTGCTCGTGGTTTTTGTTTAAGTAAGTGAACAAATTTCTGGCTTACGAAGCTTCTTTATGCTCCGCTATCGAATAGTATACAGGCATATGAAGTATCGAGGAGAAACGTACCAGTAACTATCGTAGGATCAGCTACAGCTTCCTCGTGGCCTATCGCCATAATCCTTCCCACTCTGTCAGCATTTCCTGCCTTCGGGCAGTCTCTCTTGAAATGACCAACCTCGCCACAACCGTAGCAAGCCTGGCCCGCACCTATGTCGGGGAATTGGTTAATTGGCCTTGACGGAGCCTTGCAGAATCGGGCAGTGTGCCCTTTTCTGTTGCAGTTAGTGCATTGCATTTCTCGGCATGCACCATTATGATGAAAAGTGCATTTGTTGCACTTGGGTAAATTGTCGGTATACGGCTTCCTTGGTGTCATAGCAGTAGGTACAATCGCAGCATTAACAGCCACCACTTGCTGCTTCTTGGCAGAGTTCTGCGCCGATTTGCCCTTCTTGTTATCCCAGAACTTCCGCTTGTTGTCAGTGGCTTTGGAGGGTTCTGGGGTAGCCAGGGTTGTTGTTGTTGTTGTCGAGGTAGAAACTCCATGATCAATGAGTCTCTGTGCCAATCGCTTGGCAGTATCGAAAGTAGTGGGGTTTGAAGTTAAGACATTCCCCTGAAATGGAGGCACTAGCCTCCAAATGTACCTCTCGATCTTCTTCCCCTCAGTAGGAACCATATTGGGACATAGCGCTACCAGATCGTTGAATTTGGCAGTGTAAGCCACTATGTTGGAGCCTTTCATGTTCAGACTCCAGAGTTCCTATTCCATCTTCTGAACCTCGCCCCTCGGGCAGTATTCTTCAACCATCAACCCTTTAAGAGCTTCCCAGCCCATATCATTTTCCACTATTAAGGTTAGTGACTTCACATGGCTATTCCACCATGTCAGGGCTCTATCACTGAATGTGCATGCAAAAAATTTTACTTTGCTTCCTTCAATACAGGAACAGATCTCAAAGATCAATTCCATCTTTTCGAACCATTGCGACAACACAATGACTCCAACGATCCCATTGAAGGTTCGGGGCTTACAGTTTGTGAAGTCTTTATAAGTGCACTCTCGCGAGCGCATGACGACATCACCTTGCGTAGAATGGACAACTGTTCCACCTCCACTAGTTCCTTGGTTGTTGTGGTACTGTGCCATGGCTGTAGCAACAGCCGCAGCTACCGCAGCATTAAGAGTTGTCGTATCAAATTGTGGAGGAGTTGGAGGAATCGGAGGATTACGCCTTGCTGACTTTCGGGGAGGTATCTTTCAACTATAAGTTTAAAGTATGAATATAATGATAATAATTCAATAGCGAAGTAAATGAATGAGTCCCATGAACTAAATCGCCATAGTTCAACAACCAAATAAGAGTATGAGTTCCATAGAGTTCTAGAATCACATGAATGAATGTGTTTGAACAAAGATTTCTACAAAAGATTAGCTAACTGCCAATATATTTGATATTAATGATGAAATGAGTTTGGGGAAAAATTGACCTAAGAGTAGGTCTTACATCATATCTGAAGTAGCAAACTTTGACAGCTTAGAAGTCTAGTTAAAGTACTTGAATGACAGGAATATTTTACAGACAAGTGCTACCTAGTGCACTGATACGAAAGGTTATTCCTTAAACCAAAAGAAAGATGAGTCAGACATCTTCTACTGGCGACGAGAATTCCTCGGGTGAACCCTCAGATCATCCAGTTGAAGTACTATGTCCTGAAGATGTCGCTCATGAGCTCTCTGACGCACTCAAAGTTCTATCACCTCTGCACGGGATGCAGCTAGTTATTGCTGCAGAGTCTCATTGACTCTCCTAGTCCTTTCCATAGCTTCTTCAAGTTGGACAATCCGGACCGTGTTAACGCCTGAGTTAGCGTCAATTTCCACGATTTGGCCAATTGCTGCTCTACCTTGCTCTATATTCCGAGAAATCCTGCGGACCATAATGGGCAGGACTCGGTCAGCAGAGCCTCCTTCGCTGAGATTATAAAAGCTTCGGTCTCCATTGAAGGGTAATGGTTGACCCTGCACATCACTCCAGCAATTCAAGTTTGTTGCCCACAAGGGTATGGGACCTTGAAATGCAGGTCGGGGGTTGAGATTTGGGTTCTGAACTACTTGAGGTAGGTTGTTGACTTCTGGTTCGGAGTCGGAACTATCCGGAAATCCTTCTGTGAGGTGATCATCCAAAGGGATTGGATGGTCATCTTCTAGCTCGTCATCCAACCATCCAGCATTGCCCTGATTTGGGAAGTACGGGTCTCCGGGGATATGGAATCCAGCCATGATATCTACGCGAGAAAAGGGGTATAAGAAATAATTAATAAACGTACTAACTAAAATAATTATAAGATGATCTTTATTAGTTACTCCAACATTTGCGTAGTGCATACCATTCATATGTAATCGAAACAGGATAGACCTTCGGATAAGTGATCCTAACCCTAAGTCCACAACCAAACAAGGAACAAGAAGTAAAGCAAAGATCACAGATTCTAAGTCTATGCCACCATAGTTAGATATAACTGTAGTGCATCCACTCAACAACTATTGACATACTAATAAAGACCTGTTTAGTTCTCAAATAAGTAGTTATAGTAACACAAAATACTCCTATAGCATTTTAAGTTTATGTTATGTTCTAATGTTCTCATTGTAGTGGTGTTGGTAAGTTCTTAGACTTGTTGATACATCACAACCATTCTCGGCATATGCTAATCACTTCTCGGATCAACATAGTTGATCAAGCTATGTCATTTCCAGGACTGACCATACATCCCTGAGCTCACTTGTGATGTTCAACAATCGTAATACTTTTGTTATGTTCTACTATGACACTAATCTATAGTAAGTATGTAGATATGTAATTATGTATGCTTCTTGTTAAGTATTTTAGTACTTAAAAGTATAAACTTTGGTCAGAGTATTTTAATCCCATTTTATTTATAGTTAGTATATCTTTTATGGGTTGATATACTCGATTCACTATAAACAATGCTCCGATACCAATCTGTCACACCCCAAAACCAAGAACGGCGGAAACGTTCTGGGGAGGAGGACGTCATGTACAATATCATAACAATGCAAAGTAGTAAATAAGCAAAAACATCATCCATCGCATTAATAGTATAATTTCATACAAGTGTGTTCTTTAATAGTAATAAGACACCAAAAAGAATAATCAAAATAAAATATGAGTCTTGAAGATGCTCCGTCTTCTCAAAACCTGGTCATCGGTACTTGTCTACTGGTGACCTGAGAATACAAGTTGTTTTAAAAGCATAGATCAACATTAAAGCTGGTGAGTTCATAAGTATTTAGTGTCAACGATTGTATAAGTTTGATGAAAACGTTTGTATTTGAACAATGTAAAGGTTTGTATATGTTTGAAAACCCCTAGAAAATCCTATATTTTCTACTAGTATAAAAAGTAGTCTTCTAACAAGACCGAACTGTTTGTATGTTTGTTCCTTTGTAAATGTGAGTGCCTTTCCCAATAATGACTATCATTTCCAAAACATAGTTTTATATTACCCTTTATGTGAGAAGATCACAATTTGAATATAATGGGAAAATGTGTATGTGTACTACAATATTATTTGTATTAATCACTCAAGTAATAACTACCTTAAAACCAATGGTTAAGTTAGAACAAAATGTGGTATGATTGTTACCATACTAATCTGACTATAACACGATGATGAAAGACTTCGGAAGAAATGACATTTGGCACCCGTAGACTTGCAAGTCCCACTGTAGCGAACAAAAAAGGTGTAGGATAGTCAATCCAGTATAGATCTATTCACAAACTCACGCTCTTCCTCCAGGAGATTCTGGTTACAAAACGAGACATAACGAAATGGTCGATGTGTCACGAAGTAGTATCTCACATTATGTTATCTCTGAATCTTGTTACATTATACTTGTTGTAGTAATAGTATTCTCTGTATAATATCCTTTGTATAGTATTCTCTGTATAGTATCCTCTATCTAGTATTCTCTGTTATAGTATTCTCTGTCTAGTATTCTCTGTTATAGTATTCTCTATTATAGTACTTGTATATGATAGTATTCTCCTAAACTATACCTATTATAGTTTACTAGTAAGTTATGTATATGAATAGATGAATGTATACCCTTGCTACCCAAAGGTACTGAACTGATTGAATAGAACTTTTATGTCTACATATGTATACATAATATATATATATATATATATATATATATATATATATATATATATATATCTAATATTTAGACGACATTCGGACAACTAACCGATACCCTAAGTCCACATCCAAACAGGGAAAAGGAAATAAAGCGAGCTAGCAGTCCTAAGTCCTTTAAACATTATGTATATAACTATACATATATATATATATATATATATATATATATATATATATATACATGCTTTTGACAGTATAAGTTGAAAAGAGGTTTTGAATTACAGTTAAAGAGTTTTGAACAATGAATAAATAATGACTTGATGTCAGTTTATAAAACGATTTAAAAATAGATTGTTTTGAAACACAGTTTGAAGTATATGAAATCCTTGATTGAAACACAGTTATAAATCACATGTGATTGATCTTATAACTAACATGTTTTCTACTTGTATTCCCCCTATAAAAGCATTTAAAATCATTTAAAAGATAAGTTTAAGCGGTATGAACTCACCTGTCTGTGAATAAGTCGAATGTAAGATCGATAAAGGAAGTTGAGTGTCAATTGAAGACTTGAGCACAAACGAATCCTATTAGCCATATAATGACATATATATGTATACAATTAGTGTATGTAATAACTAATTATTGATTTGGAACCACCTTAGGGACTAGTAAACACTTATTATGAAGTGTTACAACCATATATGATTGTATATGAGTGGTATATGACTATACAAGGGAGTGTATGGTCAAAATGCACAACAAATGTGTGTGTGCGACCAGGAAGTGTGTGCGGCCGCACACTCCTTATGGAATGTGCCAAAACGCGATTTTAAGCTATAAGGGACATCTAGGAAGGTTTCATTCTTCATTCCTTAGCCTTAAATGAAGTTTGTTGCCATTTTGGGATCTAAAAAGGGTGTGTGCGGCCACCATGAAGGTGTGCAACCGCACACACTTGAAGATCATACGAGATGATGTTTTTCATGTATAATTTCAAGTGTTCTTAGCATATAACTAGTTGTGATAAGTGTATACACGTTATAGAGGCTTGAAAGGGGTGATTATGGTCCAAAACTTAGTGTGTGTTCTTGGTGTTCTTGAAGATCTAACACCAAAATGTGTTTTTCATGGATCATAGTAGGGAAGAAGCTAGATAAAGTCTTGCATCAACAAATCAAAAGGGAAGTATTACTTACTTTTATGAAGATCAAGATGAAGATGTGGATGGTACTTGAGAGAGAAACATGCTCTAGCTTTGAAGGAGTGGAAAAAGTGTTCAAAATGACTAAGTGTGACATTTATAGGTGGGAGTGTGTGGCTGGAACGGGTGTGTGGCCGTACACTCCATGTGTTGGAGTGTTTGGCCCAAGTGTGCTTGACATGCATCGTGATATCCCATTTCTAGGCTCCTACCTTGATTGTACTAGGTTTAGAACACTTAAATAGACCCTAAACAATGTTAAAAGATAGAAAAACGAATCTAACTTTGATTACGTTGGTCTATTGTACAAGATAGAAATTCCTGGTTGTCACAAGCACCTGGTCACAATGATAACAATTCCTTGTGCTGGGTACTGGAGCCTGCTGACGGCAGTCCCTCCTAATGTGGCCATGCCTTCCATATTTGTGGCATCCAAAAGATGAACGGCAAGCACCATAATGAACCTTGCTGCACTTCCCACACGTGCGGCCTCTCTGACTTCCAGATCTCACATTAGCAGCCATGAACCACTTCTCTACAGGTTGTGACTGCACTGGGGCCTGCCTCTACTCCCTCGTTTGGAGCTCCATCTCGATCTCCCACAGCCTGGCGGCCTCCTACAACTCTACCAGTGAACCATTGCGTTGTGTAGACACAAACTGACGGATGTCTGTCTTGAGCATGCTCAAGTACCGAGTCATATGAGCTTGCTCATAAGTAGCAAACTGATAGTTCCATTTTATTTACTTCTTTTTATAGTTTATTTTAGCATTTTCATTCATAGTTTAGCTAATTTTCATGCATATTTTCTTTTTTTGTTATTTTATGACCATTTTAGGTACTTTATAGTTTCATGAGCATAATTGCAGATTTTAAGGAGACTAGCAAATCGGGATCTTTGGGAAGCAATTAGAATTTGAGGACAACAAGGATTTTAGGCTTGATAGCTGTGATTATTATGCATGGCGTGGGATCGTTGATTATTTGAATGCTTGGAGGAAACGAACTTTAAATTTTTAAGAAATGGAAGAATATTCGAGCGTGCGAAGATTATTGATCGGGCGATTACGTGAGCTATGGACTATTTGGGGAAGCCAAATTGGGCTTAAAATAAAGAAAACTTGAAGAAAATGGGCTAGAAGCTGATCAGACTCGAACTGGGCCAGTGGACTAAAGCAATGCAGACCTAACAAATGGAAATGGCCCATTCTCAGTTAGTTCATGCGGCCCGCATAAGTTTCTGCATGGGTATTTTTGTGATTTTACTTTTGGCATCTATTTGAAGAAGTTTGGTGGGATTCATTTGAGACTTTTGCACATCCAAAAATTCATCAATTCTTTGGAGTTTTGGGAGCATTTGGAAAACCAAGAACACCTCAAGAACTTCATATTTTTGCTCTTGATTCTTGCTAAATGTTTGGTACAATCTATCCTTACTTTGTTTTCTTGAGTTTGGCTATGTTAGGCTAGACTAAACTTGGTTGAATTTGGTGATATAACTTTGAATGTTTGTTGAATGTTGAAGACTCCATGAACTTGTTCTTGAATCTTTATGAGAATGTTTTGTGTTTTAACATCCTTTTACTACTTGTATGTTTTTATTCATGAGTTTAAATGTATTTGTAATGATTATTTGGCTAATTTCTTGATTAAGTAAAGGATCCTCAAATTAGCAAGCAATAGGTGAATCTTGCGTTGGTTTTACTTCACGCAATCATAAAAACATTTTTTCCAACATGGAAGTGGAAGCATTTGACTCTTCTTGGATTTGGTGACTTTTTGCTTCTTAATGCTATTTGACTTTCACTAATTACATGCTTAATGGAAATTGTGACTTTGATTAAGGAAATTGTTATGAGCTTCTCTAACCATTCTAACAACTAAAAAAAGTATAGGTAATCTCAAGCTTCTTGGATTACTATAGCCAAATTAAATATTTAAAACATGTATTGCACCATTGGATTCTAATGATATGTTCATCAAATGTTCAAGTGAGGAAACCTTAAGTTAACCATCTTTCTCTTATTGATTTTATATCAAACTCTTGTCTTAGTTGAATTTTCTATTTAAATCTTAGTTTAATTCTAGTTTTATTTCAAGTATTTCAAAAGACCAAAACCCCCGTTTTACTTTTATTGTCATTTTACAAGTATTTTTACAAAAAGATTTTCATAGAGTTATAAAATTGAAACAATATTCATGGATTCGACCCCTTTACCACCATACACTATTTTAGTGTAAAAGATTTAGGATTGTTTATTTTGTTGGCCTCGACAACTACCACAAACTCAGGGAAAACACATGGCTCTCTTTGTAAACATCTTGGTGATATCCGTCACCGACTGGATCCCCTTTCATAGATCCAAGTACACCTGAGCCAGCCTCTCCCGCTCCACCAATGGAGCATATATCGATCAGAACATCTCAGAGAACTTCTCCCATGATATTGCAACCCTTTTCTCTGCAGTGTACAAACTAGTAATCAGTCTCCACCAATCCTTCACTCCGGACCTAAGAAGGTTCAGAGCGCACTTGACCCTTTGGTTAGCTGGGCAGGAGCAAGTAAAGAAACATCCCTCAACATCTAAAAACCACCTCATGGAAATGATTGGATCCAGAATCCCTTCAAACAACGGGGGCTTCATATTGTTGATGTCCCGGTATTGGAGGGCTCTCCTAACGCCAATCCCTGCCGCAATGACAGTTGTGGTAGCTGCAGCAGCAGCCTCTAAAAGTGCAGCATATCAGTCATCAAAGAACTCCATCATGACGATCTTGATAGACCCAAACAACTCCAGTATCTACCCCCGGACAATAGAAACAACCTCATCATGAATCATCTCACTAACCCGGTCCTAAGTCAATCTTGGCTCATCCTAGCCACCTGCTTCGACTCCTGATCTGGATCTTGACCCAAATCGCCTCGTAACCACCATACTGTGATTAAACCAGAGAGATATCATATAAAATACATATCATACCATAGGATCCATTCCCCAATAAAACCCTAGGGGTTGTGACTTTCCTGCTACGCGAACGGGTCATATGCTTCCAGTAGTACGGGCCTATACTACCTTCCGCACCTACCCGTATTTGTCTTAGGGGATCAGCACAATGACCCTAGAAACACTCACTAGAATAATCATACACACTATTCTCACTTCGTATAGAAAGGCTATACATCCCTCAACTGGCCGGCTGACCCTACATAAGTCATCCATGAAACTTCCACCAACTCTGCAACACTCATGTATACTAACCATACATAACACTGGATCTTATAAACAGTCGAATACCTAATTCTACCCTAAGCCCACAACAAAACAAAGAACAAGAAGTAAGGCTAAATCAAGTATTCTCAGGCTATAAAATATTAGTTGTGTACAATTTTGATTCATACACTAAGCAACTACAGTAATGATGTCAATTTCATATAAGGAAGAACCCTTGGCTATCAGACATCATATAATCAGAAAATTCTATCATGCAATTCCTGAAGATCCCTAGCCTATCACTAGCATGATGTTCTAACATATCATAATATCAAATAACAATATGGTAACTTGGTGTCTACTTATTGGCTCCGATTGATCGTACACATCACATCATTTCTTGATTATTTTTTAAAACAATTTGAAAATCATTTTTAAAACCTTTGCAGTTCCTTAGTTTGAGACTGGATTCACATGGGTGTTCCTCCAATTCAATCAAACCAAGACTCTGATACCAACATGAAACATCTCAAAAATCAAAACTAATTTAAACTTTTCAAATCAACCCATTTACTAATAAAAGTGTTTACAAAACCATGGTTTTCAAAACATTGTTCAAGACATAGTCTCCCAAGATCAACAACACAAAAATCAGGATGTGTACGGTTACACCTTCATCTTCCCACAATCATTGGAAGTACCTGAAACCATAACTAAAAACTGTAAGTCAACGCTTAGTAAGTTTCATCCAAAGTACCACCAGAAAAAACACATATCATAAACGAACAAGCATGTTGGGTCCAATCAGTCATCGGACTGGAATACCCACAGGTCCATAACCATGGGGTTGGATCACCCCATAACCTAATCAGTCGTCGGACTGGAATGCAAAGATACAACAGGTCCACTTAGTCAACGGACCGGAATACCAATATACAGCAAGCCCACTCAGTCATTGGACCTGAATACCCTTGGGTCCACTCAATTATCATACTGGAATACACCCGGTCTGTTGACTCACGAACATGGCAGTAAAGTCTCAACTCAACACAATATGTTGACATATAATAGATAACAAACATAATCAACGAACATATAATAATGTAGCCAAAAATCACAAGTAACCCTACAGATCTACCACTCTACGCATATCAACAACTATCATATAATCATACAGATCTATCCCATACTTAGCATATCATAAATCAATGTATAACAGGATATCAATCCAATGGGTTGACCTTGGTGCCTTTGTCCCATAAGTATAGTGAGGAAAACTTACATCATAATCTGACAAATAGTTGATCAATACTCCGCTCCCAAAAAACCAGTTCATCCCAAATCATAAATGTCAAAACATTATCCGTTAATAATATTTTCCCCAAAATACCCTTGGTCAAACATGGTTAACAATCATAAGTCAAGTCAACACCTAGCCGAGTCAACCCAACCAAGCAACCCGACCGAGTCGACCCAGTCGAGTTCGTTGGGCGTACACTTCTGTACGCGGGGCGTACTCGGTGTTTGACTAGTTTACGGGATGCTGAACGCGTACACACAATGTACCACTTGGTACGCCCAGCGTACGCGCCCTGTTCAACCATTTCCCCATTAAGAGCTTAATACTCCAAATCTTCACGTCCAAAGACATAACCAAAGCCAAAATACCCTCAAGAGTCATAAAATTTCCAACTTTATGACTTTGCATGTCCATTAAGTGCTTAAAACACAAAATCTCAACATCATAATGCATTAAGACCTTCTATAGCATGTATGGAGCAAAACTAACCATCAAGACCACACTTTTATGACTTAAGACTCCTCCTAAGGTCTGAAAGGACGACTTATTGGGTCAAGAGCATGCCATGCTCTAGAATCACCATATTTGGGACAAAAAGTGTCTTAAAGGAAGAAATGTCTAGATCTACAAGATGGAGTGATCAAGTTGTGAACTTTATACCTCCTGGAGGTTGTTAACAAGAAGGAAATCTTAGATCCAAGATGCTTCCAAGCTCCAAGATTTTCCCACCCCCTTCTTTTTCTTCTTTAAGAACACCTCCAAAACACTCCAATGGGCTCAAAATGCTTTCTTCTCACTTAGGGTTTGCTTGGGGTCGTTTTTTACAGAGGGAGGCTGATGAAGAAATGAGTCATGAGGCTATAATGGAGTTTATATACAGACCAAACCCTAGCAATTAGGGTTTGCACTTTCTTCACGTATGCCTCCCTTACGAGGTGTACGCCCAACATTCTAGAGCACGCCCTAGTACGTCTAACATACACAATGTACACTCAACGTACTACACCTGGACAAAATCATCATATTGCCATTATGGGCCATTTTGCAATCCCTTTCAATCCCAAGGGCTAAAATACAATATTATTCAAACATTGGGTTGAAATTGAAATCATCTTGACATCGGGATGTTACACAAGTATATATTGAATTCCATGAGATTTTGAGAGACAATATAGTTAGGCCAACCAGAATACATACAATGAAGGCTGTTCGTGGCAGGACACAACGATAGTGAACACCACACATGTGCATTGTGGTGTGGTGGAATGTGGTCGCCACCACAATTGATAACATATAATCCTCTATTTTCTCTTTATGCCTTTTAGTTAAATTAAAATTAAATTTTATTATTTAAATAATTAAAATAAAATAAAATAGATATAACGATGTTGAGTGGGAAGCATTTTATAAGGGTGTTGTATATGTATCCCCATAATCCATAAAATTCTCCATGCACCCCCCCCCCCCTCACCCCCCTTTTTTTTATCATTTTATTATCTTTAAAACCTTTTTTGATTAGATATATTTTATTTTTTTTGTTGTTTTTTGTTTTGTCTTTTGTCTTTTTGTTTTGACTTTTATTATTATTATTATTATTTTAAAATTTTGATTTAATTTGATGTCTCTTTAATAGTCTGAATGAAAAAATATCACAAGGATAATCTTAATGAAAAAATAACAAAAAGATAGTCTGAATGAATATATATATATATATATATATATATATATATATATATATATATATATATATATATATATATATATATATATATATATAGTTCGAATGAAAAAATAACACATAAATAATTGGAACGAAAAAACAATTCAGGGATAGTCATAACAAAAAAAAAGTAACACACTGCTAGTCTAAATGGAAATAAAAATAACACAAAAATAATCCGAACGAAAAAAATTATAATAATAATAATAATAATAATAATAATAATAATAATAATAATAATATGTATTTATTAAAAATAATGAAAACAAAAAAAATAAATAAAAACACAAGGATAGTCAAAAATATTATTATGTATTTATTAAAAATATTAAAAAACAAAAAAACCTAAAAACAAAAAAAAAAAAAACAAGAAAAAGGAGAGGGGATTATATTAATGTAAATATTGTGTTGGTAGAATTATTTGTATTTGTCGTTGTATAATATGACATAAAGTAGTGTCGGTAGGATGTAACATAAAGTGTAAGACCCTCCATAGTCTAGGGGTCTAAAATGTAAATATATGTTTGTCGTATTGCAATCATACGATTGCAACAATAATTGTAACTGACTCTTTCGAGCCTATAAATAGGGCCTTTGCCCATAAGAGATAAATAAGATATATTTGAGTGTTTAAGACTTGAGTTGAATCTCAAAGTTCTTCCTCTGTTGAAATAGTTTGTCTATTTCTGAATAGCAGAGCCCTATCCAAAACTATCCACATAATCATCCAATTATTCAACATAATCCATCATCAATATAATCCAACGCATCATTAAGGTATAATCTTATCTTAATCTTTATTAATTCCGTCATGTTTTTAATTTTGGTATCAGAGCTAAGTAACGTTCTTACTATTATTATGCATATTCAATCTTTTGTTATTATGAATATATGCATCGTCAAGAAACATTATTATGAATATTCATATGTTCATACATACTCTTATTCATAGTCAATGTTATAACTCAATATTAAAATCAAATCCACCAACAATTTCAACATATATCGTAAGAAGGTTTTTAATATAATTATAACTATGTACCAACAAGTTAGAACTATTTTTCAAAAAGTTTTTAATTCTCCGTATGAAAAGTTTGGTTTCATCACTACCATTATAAATATAAGAGTAATAACCAAACCCCACCATCAACCTCTTATTAAAATTTATAACTTTTAGTTGTAACTTTGAAAGAAAATTATTATTTTGTTTTAATTATGAGTTTTGTAAGTTTAAATATTAGTAAACAAGAACAAATAAAAAATCTTGAAGATAAGATAACAACATTAATTTGTTAAATATGTCTCAAGAAATAGAAAATTCACCAATAATTATTAACAATGAAGAAAATGAATCTGGATATATTTTTGACGCCTTAATTAATAAAAGTAATATCAATAAAGATGCTATAAGAAAATCAAATTTTACACTATCCGAAAAACATAATTTTAGATATAACACACTAAAAAACTTCTTTTCTAGAAAAAATATTATGTATTATGGAAAAATTATAGGAGAAGAAACCAATACCCATAGAATCAACTCAAGGAAATATCATTATACCTATAATAAATAAACAACAAATTAGAAATAGATTATCTAATATTAAAGAAATATATAGAACTAAAATTGCTTATATTCACATATCAACTATTCAAGTAATTTTAAAAAGTACTTTTAGTGACTTTTTGTATAATTATTGTTTGTATTTGTCTGTAGAATATGACATAAAGTAGTGTCGGTAGGATGTAACATAAAGTGTAAAACTCTCCATAGTCTAGGGGTCTAAAATGTAAATATATGTTTGTCGTATTGCAATCATATGATTGCAACTGACTCTTTCGAGCCTATAAATAGGGCCTTCGCCCATAAGAAATAAACAAGAGATATTTGGGTGTTTATGACTTGAGTTGAATCTCAAAATTCTTCCTTTGTTGAAATAGTTTGTCTATTTCTGAATAGGAGAGTTCTATCCAAAACTATCCACATAATCATCCAATTATTCAACATAATCCATCATCAATATAATCCAACGCATCATTCAGGTATAATCTTCTCTTAATCTTTATTAATTCCGTCATATCTTTAATTTTGGTATCAGAGCTAAGTAACATTCTTATTATTATTTTGCATACTCAATCTTTCGTTCATAAGAATATAGGCATATGCAGCATCATAAACATGATAATGAATATTCAACTTTTTAAATATATGTTAATACATATTCATATTCATTGTCATAACTCAATATTAAAATCCTATCCACCAACAACTTAAACATTTGTCGTAAGAAAGTTTTTAAAGCAATTATGACTATGTACCAAGAAGTTAAATTCACATTTCATATTTCAAAAAGTTTTTATCTTTCCGTATGAAAATTTTGGTATCATTTATAAAATCTGTTCATCATGTATCATCGTAAATATTACTATGAATATTCATCGTCACAGATCTTCATTAATATTCATTTATCATCATAAATTCAGTATTAAAACCAACCTACCTACAATTTAAACTATTTCGTTAAAAGGTTTTAAAAGAAACAATTACTATTATGTACCAACAAGTCAGAAACATTTGTCAAAAACTTTTTAATTCTCCGTATGAAAAGTTTGGTTTCATCACTACCATTATAATATAAGAGTAATAACTAAACCCCACCATAACCCTCTTATTAAAATCTATAACTTTTAGTCGTAACTTTAAAAGAAAAACTAAACTATCATTTTGTTTTAATCATGGATTTTTCAAGTTTAAATATTAATAAACAAGAATCAAATTTTTTTCGTGAAACATTAAAACAATCTAAATTTTTTTATTAAACTTAAAGCTAGATTCTGATATATCAAATCAATTGTACATCTAACATTGAATCAATACATATATAAATTGGAAACAAGAACAAATAAAAAACCTTGAAGATAAAATAACACAATTAATCTGTTAAATATGTCGCAAGAAATAAAAAAATCACTAATAATAACTACTTTGTTAGTAAAAAGAAACTGAAGATTTCATTTCTAAAAATACACACAAATTATTAATATGGAAACTTTACAAGAAAAAGTAGAAACATTAACTAAATTATTTGCAGCATTAGAAATTTCATCCGAAATTCAAGAAAATAATACAGAAACAGAAAATAATTCAGATAATAATGACACAGAAGTAATATATGATTTTTCTTCAGATGAAGAAAATCCTTATTCAAATCCATATAGAAATTCACAAAACAATTTTGGATTAAAACGAAAACAATCATATGTTGAAGATGATTATCAAAGTCAATATATTTATGGACCACCTTCATTAGAAGAAATTTTTTTATATAGACAAGGAATGGTTAAAAATAAACAAAACAAATGAGAAAAAATACCACCACAATACATACCCAAATTATTTACTTTTTCAACAAATTCAAATATTCTTTTTATTGATTGTGATCAAAATCCCGAAGTAAAAATTCAAGAATGGAGTAATAAAATGGGAGTACAAATCCAGTTAACTGAAGAATTAAGAAATTTACACCCAACACATTTTCTTAATTATATCATTCATAAAACACAAGGTAATGCATATTGTTTTCTCTCATCTCTTGACGAAACTGAAACAATGATGATAGCTACTACTGATGCTATGGAAACATTTAAAAATGTATTAAATCGGCTTATTCAAGAATTCATAGGAAAACAAATAGAATATAAAACATCTCAGGAAGCTTTTCAATTAGAATCATTATGAAATTTAACTAACTTACGAATTTGTAACATGTGTCATTTAGACCCATTTATATGTGAATATTCTGAACATTATTATAATCTAGATTTCACTCGAAAAAAGATAGCATTAGACATGTTTTACCAAAAATTACCATCATTAGTAAGTCAAAGTGTAATAAAAGATTTCCAAGAAGCATTACAACAAAATAAAATTGCAGATACTTTAAGAGCACGAATAAGTATATTAAAAGCATGGCTGCAGAAAAAATGTTTAGAACAAAAAACAACACAAGATGCAAAAATTGATTTATGTTGTGACACCCAATAAAAAACAACATTATAAAAAGAAAACTTGGAAAAACAAACTTATAAACCTAAATATAAACAATATTATAAACAAGGAGAAATAAAATATTTTTGAAATAGAAAGCAATATAGACAAAAATATCAATCTAAAACAAATTATTGCCCATCAAATAAAAAAGATTGTAAATGTTGGATATGTCAAGAAGACCGACATAAAGCTTATGAATGTCCAAAAAAGACAAAGAGAGAAAAAGAAACAAATTTATTAAAAATTGCATATGATCTAGGATATGAACCTATAGAAGATTCAGATATAGATTCGGACATAGATATTTATGCATATACAACTGATTTAGATTCAGGTGTAGATAAGTAATCCTATGCAGAAAGCATTATTGGGATTAGAACGTGAGGGAAACCTAATATCTAACCCATCCAAAGTATACATTGCTAAAGCATACATTGGTATGAAAATACCATCCGAAGTAAACAATGATAAAGTATATAGTGATATGAAAATATGACCAAAACATACATTGATATGAAAAATCTCATATCATCATTTGAAATATTAAAAGCAAACAAATATAAGCAATCATTCAGGTACTCAAGAGGCATAAACATTCAGACATCAGACACATCGGTATGGAAGCAATCATGAATCAAATACAACAGCAGCTCAAACAAAAGCAGGAGCAAAAAGCATCACTAATGAAACAACTTGAAGTAGTCAATCGAGAACTCGAAGTAGTCAATTGTGAAGAAGAACAACTAAAACAAACATTACAAATTTTATCAGCCTATTCAACACCCAAAGAAGAAGCAGCTAGCAACTCAACAACAAAGCAACCAAATGAATAAATTCAAGAAATATCATCCGACGATAGTCCACCACATACAATACCAAAAATAGAAAAACAACCCCTCACATCCAATCCAGAGGAGTATCCACTTCAAGCAGATCATAAAAACATAAAGAAACGGTATGTGATATTCAACGGAGAAAATAAAGGAATCTACAACGATTGGGGAATCACCAATTCGTATATTCTTGGAAAAAATGTCATTCATAAAAGCTACAAAACAATAAATGAAGCAGAAGCTGTATACAACGAAGCATACAAAGCAGTAATAAAAGACAATGCCGAATGTTCAAAACAGTCCTTCTTGCACCACAAAAACCCATATCTATTTCCACCACACAAAAACCTGTATCCATCCCAAAATCTCTTAATCAACTACATGCCAAAATCGCCCTTGAAGCCATTCCATCAAACAAAGAAAAAGAAGCCATGAAAAAACCAACTACCCAAAAATTTGCTAAACTATGGGATAGCCTCGTTTCATACACAAAAGATCATTATTTAATGGGTTTCTACAGGGCCGACCCTAGAGGGAGGGCAAGTTGGGCGACCGCCCCGGGCCTCGCCAAATCTCGGGGCCCCTAAATTTTGCAGATTACTATATATGTGGTTTTAGATAATATATAATATATTAGCGAAAATGAATCAAACGTACTTGCAGTTGGGATGGTTAAGCCCCTCCATACATTAAAGCTGATATAAGATGCCCGTGTTCGATCCTTAGCTTGTAAAGTTTTTAAAATTTTTACATTTTTCAGTCAGTTCACATATATATATATATATATTTTTGCGCGTCTGCTACTCGTAAGCGGGAAAAAAGGAAAAGACCCTCACAGCCTCTTAAATCTCCCAGTTCTCCTCCCACCTCCTAAAGCACTTCTCGTTCTCAAGAAGCAATTGTCAAAACGATAGGAAGAATACGCCTCTCAATTTTTGATTTTGAAAAGACCTCTGATTTTGGTTTCTGAAATGGATAATGTCAATATCAGCCTAAAGGTAATTTATTGCTTTTCTTTTTTCATTTTCTTAGTTTTTCCATAGCTACAGATTTAAGTTTCCATTACTGATTTTGAGTCTGATTATGCCTCTTATTTCTGAAATGGGTTGCGTATATCAACCTAAAAGTAATGTATTGCTTATCTAGTTATATTTTCCAATTTTCTTTGTTTATCGATTTATACATTCCATTTAGGTTCTTTTGCACAAACTTATTTGATTATTTTCCTCCAAAAAATTTAGGTTCATTTGAACAAACTTGTTTCCTAAAGAAAAAATATGTGAATTTAGTTGTCTGTTAAGTGTTTGATGAAATGTCATAATGAAATCTATTCTATTAATAAAATGTCATGTTTTTATTGTTTGCTATTGATTTTGTTACATAAATAACATGTAACTATTTTCAACAAGTAAACCAACAGTCAACCCATCAAGCAGGAAAAGAAAATACCAAGTAAGTGGAGGAAAAAGGTTTGTAATCTATTATCAAGTCACAACTCGTAAGAACCTTTAGGTACTCTTACAACTCTCCCCATCAATAGTATAAATCTATATAGTTTATTAATTCTTTCTTATGTGCAAAAAAAACATAGATTAATATTTACTTATCTTGTGCTTGGTCCTCTCTTTCAGTGGTGGAATAATATAAGGTTAAAGGATAAATTTTAGTACTTGAAAAGGTGATATTTTGGGGTCCTAAAATTCTTAGTATTATAAAGGTAACCATTCATTGGTGCATCAACAAATAAACCATTAGCATGTATGTTTATATGTAGATATTCTCTAAACCAAATCTATTTACCTTGGGGTTTTTTACTTTTTATAAGCTACATGAATTAGTATTACTATCTTATATATTTCAAGTGTGCAAGTACCTTCATTTGTCATGTTTTTGTGTCTTGCCCTTTTGCGACCAGGATGTGTCCTAAAAGCAGAGGTCATTATTTGATTGTTTCGTACATTAGTTGTTATTATTTGATTATAATTTTTTTTACTTAAAGGGCCTCATTTTTTATTTTGCCCCGGGCCTCAAATCGTCTTGGACCGGCCCTGGGTTTCTACCCAGTAGCCAGGCGCCCAGGCCCCAAAGCAGTCTTCCTAGCCGATTTATCCGATCCTATGACTTTATGAGATTATTTTATTCATGGATTTATCGATACCATCTACTTAGAAGGAACCAATCTCCACTGCATCAACGAATTTCCATCAGCTGTACAAACCGTAATAAGAAATTATAATACACGCTTTGCCAAACAAGAATGATGATTATTCATAAAAATGCATTCTAGTTATCCAATTTTTGATGAAGACTCACAACTATTTGTCCCAAGCATTACCTTCGCAAACATGGAAATCAGCAATGGTTTGAAACCTACAAAAGATGACCTAACCCATGAAATACCAACACAGAATCATCTAGTTTTTGCACTTGCCGGTGTCTATTTAGCATCATCTCGCATAGGCAACGAAAAAGATCAAAAATCAAGAGTCATAGTGAATTATGCTAGTAAAACTTTCGTTATCTATTCTCTAACAGACAGTGAAATCACTCCAGAAGCATTAAAAGCAATTGAAACTTTCGAACAACCGTTCGAAAAACTTTCTCATCATCTAGCTGAATTACCCGCTGATCTCAAGAAACAACTTTGTAAACACATCATGCATGCACCACGACATAATTGCAGTCACTGTAAAGAAAATATCGAAGAAACACCTTTGATGGAAGACTAACGTAGCAATGACTAAAGCACACATCGTTCAGAAATATCTGTCCTTTCGGTGACGGGAGGAATAACGCAAGCAATGACGTATAAATCCATTGTTATTGAAGTCATTATTGAAGACACTTGTCCTTTCGTTGTGAAAGGAATTATTATTTGTTATTTGTCGTTGTATAATTATTGTTTGTATTTGTCTGTAGAATATGACATAAAGTAGTGTCGGTAGGATGTAACATAAAGTGTAAGACCCTCCATGTAAATATATGTTTGTCGTATTGCAATCATATGATTGCAACAATAATTGTAACCGACTCTTTCGAGCCTATAAATAAGGCCTTTGTATTTGTCGGTAGAATATGACATAAAGTAGTGTCGGTAGGATGTAACATAAAGTGTAAGACACTTTATGTTACATCTTATCGACACTACTTTATATCATATTCTACCGACAAATACAAACAATAATTATACAACGACAAATAACGAATAATAATTCCTTTCACAACGAAAAGAATTATTATGAACATATGAATATTCATAATAATGTTTCTTGACGATGCATATATTCATAATAACTATGAATAAGAGTATGTATGAACATATGAATATTCATAATAATGTTTATTGACGATGCATATATTCATAATAACAAAAGATTGAATATGCATAATAATAGTAAGAACGTTACTTAGCTCTGATACCAAATTTAAAGACATGACATAATTAATAAAGATTAAGAGAAAATTATACCTGAATGATGCGTTGGATTATATTGATGATGAATTATGTTTGAATAATTGGATGATTATGTGGATAGTTTTGGATAGAACTCTGCTATTCAGAAATAGAAAAATTATTTCAACAGAGGAAGAACTTTGAGATTCAACTCAAGTCTTAAACACTCAAATATCTCTTGTTTATTTCAAAAAACCCATTTTTTATAATGATATAGTTTAAATGTGACGATGAGGTGACAATGATATGAATAAGTATGGTAAGATGTTCCTTCAAATCATTTTAGTGATTTTATTTTTATTTTATATATTTTTATAATTGTATCGGTGATTTTAGTATAGTCTTATCATTTTATCTTAAATCTCCTCGGTTGCTTCCAAGATCCTTCAAAAAACCTTCAAATGTGGGATGGGAGAGAATAAAATATTAGGGTTCATGCTCATGATTTTGGGCAATTATTACTTTAGGGACCTCCGTTCCCAACTTTTCGCATTTAGCCACGAGCCAGCCTTAACACTCAACTAGCTTATGTAATTACCTTTTAAACCTTGACCAATTATTTTTCTTACAAAATGTTAAGTAGGTTAAGCAAAAATTTATGTAAAATGCTCAAGTGGGCTTCTATTTTCTAACATTTGACTACATTTGTATATTCAATTCATTAACTTACTTCTATTATTAGTACTTTTATTATTTATTTATTTATTATTTTAACAAATTTTAAAATTTCTCCAAAGACGGGTGTTACGGTATGTGATGTATTAAATAATACGAGTAAACTCAAAACACACAAGTCTATTTAAGAACTTGCGAGCAGGTTCTTCGTTCATAGATGAATATTCTCTAAATCTTATGTTGTTTTCCGCTATGTCATTGTTAATAGAGGTACGAAGCTCCCAAAAAAACAACTGTATCGTTACAAAATATCCTAAAACACCAAATATACTACCTAATATGTTCTTGAACCGTTGATGACTATTAAATGTTTTCAAATAAGAAGGATTAAACATCTTTACTTCATCTACCGTTGATGACTCCAAGAGTTGTTATTTTAACAATCGTTAAAAGACCTTGTTCATTTGAAAGTGACAAATGCACGTTTATATGTAGGGACCATTTGAGTCGCAATGTGTATTTCATGGTTGGCATGGTCATTTTGTTAAAATTAATGAACATTATAATAACTATTTTCAACTTATATAAAGATTCAAATGTAAACTAAAATACTAAAAAAATCATACTAATCAAAGTAAACTAGAACATTATTTTAAAGATGAGAGGATATTTATTATCACTTAACGACCAAAAATATAAGATATACACTTATACGGCGGCTATACCCAAAAATCTAATTTTATACGGAAGAAATTAAGAAAAGCAGAAAGCTACTTCTAAGGGAGGAATGAATAATTCCCTTCCAACTTACTGAACCCACTGTCATATCATTTTTTCTCTTTTATTTTTCTTTATATTTCCCAACCCATAACACACAGAAATCATATCTTTTTGAACTCACTTAACCCACTCAATTAAAAAAAGAATACAAAACAATCAAAGGTAAAATCTTAATTAGCAATAGAGTTATCTGCGGTACCACTCCCGCTTCAATGAGTGGGTTGATTGGTTTCACTAACCCACTTCATCATCTCTCTCTACTTTCTCTTTCTTATTTTCTCTTGTACCATGTGTTTTAAAACTTGTACCTTAATTGTTTTGTATTTTTTTAATTGAATGGGTTAAGTGGGTTCAAAAAGATAGGATTTCCGTGTGTTGTGGATTGAGAAAAATGAAGAAAAAAAAAAGACAAAAATTGACATGACAGTGAGTTCGATGGGTTCGAAGGGAAACCTTTAAAACCACATTTTGGTCTATCTAGAGCTCACATTAAAAGCAAGATCTAAAGGGTGAATTAATTAAATCTAGAGCTCACATTAAAAATTAGCTAAGTTCGGTCTAGTATAAACAACTTTTCTTAGTTTAAACAACTTTTATTAAATAGTTGAACAGAGGAAGCCTTTAAAACCACATTTGGAATATGAAAGGTTAGAATCCGATCAGCTATCAAGGCCAAGTAATTTCAAAACAAAAATATTATTACAATAGTCATGTTCAAAAACTGTAAAACACGTTCTTCAGTAAACTTGAACCCTTAACAAATGCATATCTGATGAATAGAACGAAATGAAACATACATTTTAGAAGCAATATAAACCAAAATATCAAATGCATTACACTGACAAAAGAGAACCTGGAGAAATTTCACTACAAAGGTACATTTGCATAAGCCAAAAAAACATGAAAATAGTTAAACATACGATATCTTGCTTTCTATTTTCACTTTCCTTTCACCATGTAACCATTCACCCAAGTCGCAATCGTGAAACACTGCTACAGCTGATCTCACACTTGTCAGGTGCCACCCAAACAAGACTGTCAACATACTCAACAATTTTAAATATGCGATGTTCTTTATCCGATATTCTGAACTTTCTAATCTTGGTTGCAATCGGATCATACAAAGCTAGACCACCATTCTGATCTTGAAAACAAAACTCAATGCGTGATGTGAACCCATGTGGAACTATATTACCAAAGTGCGAAAAGACTCAGTGTTTCACCCATGATTTAGATACCCCACGCTCATTCATCACCCATACCTCACATCCTGCATCTACAACAGTTGACATCATACAAAGCTTCTCACCTAAACGCCCTAAAACATTCAACCGATTCATGTTGTAATCTAGTAGAGATTCTGGAAGAGGAATCTCAGAAAATGATTCGTCACCCAAATCAAATGCAACTATCACTTGTCGCTTACCCTTCAAATCAGAATAACAAAGCCAATGAAGATGGCCATCATGGCCATCTACATAAACTTCATCTTGATCTTCAACCCATGTGACGTGTGATGGAAACTTTTGAGTGATTGAATGCCATGAACCTTTTCTCATGCTATAAACCTCGACCTGCAGCCACTCTTTAACAACATCAGAAAGACCACCAAAGAAGGATGCTAATGCATGATCAATTGGGGGTTTACTGAGAAAGCTTGTTAGCTTAACAACTTTATAATCATCAAACTTAGGATTAAACCCGAAGCGCATAAACAAGGAATCGGAAAAAATCCATAATATGGCATAGAAATTGGTGGAAGAGTCACCACAGCAGAGAGAGAAGGGTTCCAAATGAGAAGGATAGAATTACGAATTGATTCGAAAGAAAGACAAACCAAGCCATTAACAGATCCAATAACTCTGCCAAGAGTATCATCATATTGTGGATTTACAGGAAGTGTAACGAAATCAGCGAGTTCAATACGAGGAGATTTAGAAGGGTGTGCTGTAAAAGGTTTAGAGTCAAAAGAAAAACCCTGAAACGAGACTAATAGAATTCCATCGTTGTTCTTGATAGAGCGATGAAGGTGGGATTTTACAAATGAAGGTTTAGATAAGAAAGCATTCCAGGACTTGGAGACAGACCTCATTTGTGCAAGTTGTTTCGCAAATAACCTGAGAAATATGTTTGACAGAATCTCGCTTGGGAGGTTCTCCATTGTTGATTATGGGTGTAGAGGTGAAGCAATTTTCGAGTGTGTAAGTAAATGTAAGGTCGATGGTTTTATAATACTTGTCGATCCTCTTTGGAAACCGTAGCAGTTTCCGTCGTTTAAATTCCAGGGTAGCAGAAACGTCACACAAAACCAAACAGTTTACTCATACCATTTATTCCCGTTCATTACGAGTTTACTACTATCCTTACCAAGAAAAAAAAAAAAAAAAAAGAGGGCCTCCATTTAAAAAAATTAATACGTAGCCACAAAGTTATAGAAATGATTTCTGGAAAAAACTGAAGATTTATAGAAAATCGTTACAGAAATTGTCACATTTACAGAGTTATAAAAATGGTCCCTGAACCTAGAAACATGAGTTTTAGAGACGGACAAATCCGTTGCTAAAGATCATTTGCGACGGATCAACCACAGACTTACTACATAGCCAATTAAAGGGTGGCTAATGACTTAGCTAGGGATTACCAACGGATTAGTTTTCTCTCTTGACGACCTTAGTGACAGAATATCCATTGCAAAATGGCACTTAATACTATTATTTAGGACATTGGCGACAAAACTTAATAACAATATTCCGTCGCTAATCCCTTGCAAACCTCTACATCTAGTTTTTTTTTTTTTGTCGTTAATCCCTCTCAGACTTTAGACTTTAGATGTGATTTTTTTTTTCTTTTCGTCACTGA
Source organism: Lactuca serriola (assembly GCF_051521515.1). Classification (NCBI taxonomy): domain Eukaryota; kingdom Viridiplantae; phylum Streptophyta; class Magnoliopsida; order Asterales; family Asteraceae; genus Lactuca; species Lactuca serriola. The sequence continues at coordinate 32,458,089 of NC_136415.1, forward strand.
TCTCTCGCAAATTTAAGATGTGTTTTTTTTTTCTCTTTCCGTAGCTAATCCCTTGCAAATACATAATATCATTTGTTGTTTTGAATCTAAAACAAAATAATACCAAAAAATCAAATGGTTATATAAACCCAAAACAAATATTAACATTTAAATACCAAAAACATAGAATAATTATGCAACCCAAAACCAAACTTTAACATTAAAATACCAAAAGAATCTAACCATCAAAGTTTACCAAAACATCCATAAACATTAAATATCAAAGTTTAACATTGATTGATATTTGATTTCAAAGTATAATGTACCATAATTCTAAATTTCCTCTCATAATTTGCATTTCCGCATACACCTTTTCTGTTGCTTGATATCTTGTGTCCAAAAGAAGGATCGGAATGGAATTGGATTCCAATTCTCTGTTGCTTGATATCTTGTGTCCAAAAGAAGGATCGGAATGGAATTGGATTCCAATTCTCGTTCATGGAATTAAGAAAACCAATTTCCAGTTAGTTTTTCCTGCAATGGAAGGGGACTTGGTTGCTTGATGTCTTCATACTTTTTTTTTTGCTAGATTTAGGGTCTTTGTTGGAAGCAGCTTATACAATAATAATATTACAATAATGGTCTCTATATAATAGCTAGATTGCCTCTATATAGGTCATGTCTAATATTAAAAATTCACAAATGGTAATTTCAAAAAAAAAAAAACAGGCACAAAATATTACATAAACGGTCCCCTTATTATAGTGATATTACATAATTGGTCCTTGTGTAATATCAAATTTATAGAAATGGTCCTTATGTAATATCGGAATTACAAAATCAGTCTACAAGTAAGACAACATTACACTCACCGACTCTATGTAATAACAAAATTATAGAAATGATCCATGTGTAACAAAGTATTACATAAATTACGTCAAAAATATGAGATTAGTAAACTCTCAACACGCAAGCATCCCAACTAGTTTAGATTAAATGTGGTTTCCAATAAACTTTCATCATGTCAACTAGCATTCCCGTGGAACCCACAGAATATCTGTACACATTCTCGGTTTGGAGTTGATGTAGCATGAAGGTGTTTATTTATGGTGTTATAAGAATTAAACAATACGATGTTATATAATGTAGACAAAACTTCAAAAATGGTCCCTATGGTTTCCAGGAATATCAAGTTTAATCCCTAAGTTCAAAAAACCTCACAGATAGTCCCTGTGGTTTCAAAACTCTTAACAAATGGTCCTTCCGCCTAACTCCGTCAGCTTTCTACCGTTAAGTGAGGGGCATTTTCGTCATTTCAATACACATGGACCATTTATGAGGTTTTCTCTATTTCAAAAAAAAAAGAAAAAAATATAATTATTTAATTAAAAGGCCCCACTCTTTCTCTCTCTCTCTCTCTCCATCTCTCTCTCTCTCTCTCTCTCTCTCTCTCTCTCTCTCTCTCTCTCTCTCTCTCTCTCTCTCTCTCTCTCTCTCTCTCTCTTTCTCTCCTAATTGGAAAATTAGGGAAAATTGACTTGTACATCCACCATACTCGTTTACCCCATTCCATTTTATCTTCATAGAAACAAGTCACGACCTTAATTGCTTCTCCAATCGCTACTCGATCATTTGGTTTGCGTTCGACTGCAAGTGACCCTGAAGGTCGACCATGGCTGCCTTTTCCTCATAATTCAGGAATCAATCTTCCTTCAAATTCAGCAACAGCAATCGGTTCGATCAAGTAGGTGGAATCTACGAAGAGTTCTGGATGCGTGAGACTAGTATTCGTTCGTGGGGATGTAAGATTTCTTCTTCTTTTTTACTCTGGATAGACAAACTTTGAGGAAGGAAGAAGGTACAGTTGGTAAACTTGATAATAGGATCAAGCTTAGATCTTCGACTAACAATGTCTCCAAACTTCTTTCTATTAATTTTATCACACAGCTCAGAAACCCTTTTCCCCTGGGTAACAATGTTTTTTAAACACTAAAGAACTTCACTTTAAATATTTAGTCCTCTATCAACAAAGGCGTGCATATGAGCAAGCTTAGCGGATCTACATTTTTCTTCATCCTTTCGTGCTGTAGCATTGTGCTCCATCATGATTTCACTGATTTCTTCTAATGGAAGTCTCCATTCCTCACCTAAATCTCCCAAATTGACTATCACTTTGCTTTTAGGAGTTGAGAAACTGTCAGGGGTTGAGGAGCTACAAACTTCAGCAACATAAATTCCCCATGAGAAGGGATCCTTTCTTTTTCTTGGAATGAGCTGATCATCATCAAACTCAATGTCACTATGAGACCCTTGAGGAATCTCCCCATCAGAGAATGCATCAAGATAGATGACATTAAGAGGAACAACAGTTTACCGCATGAAATCTATATTCAAAAAACCTTCATAATATTCATAATCTTTATCAGTCTCAAATTGATTGTCAGTGTTTTCAGGCTCAGGATCTAGTTATGAGGAGGATAGGGTGTGCGAGGAGGAGGATTTGATGAAGGAGGATGTGGAGGAGGATTATTACCAGATGGGGGTGGTGAATGATCATTATGAGGAGAGTCAGAAGGAGTGTCTTCCACAATTTCATCATCTTTAATCAAGGCAATAATGCGTTTAATTTCATCCATGTCGCTCTCAACTTTGGTTATTCTTTCTCGAAGATTGGCAGCATCTTGGCTCCACCGATTTCCTTCTTCGCCATAAGTGAACAACGAGAGAGGGGGGGGGGGGGGAGAGAGAGTGGGGCCCTTTAATTAAATACTTATATTTTTTTTCTTTTTTTTTTAAATAGAGAAAACCTCATAAATGGTCCCTGTGTATTGAAATGACGAAAATGCCCCTCACTTAACGGTAGAAAGCCGACGGAGTTAGGCGGAAGGACCATTTGTTAAAAGTTTTGAAACCACAGGGACTATCTGTGAGGTTTTTTGAACTTAGGGATTAAACTTGATATTCCTGGAAACCACAAGGACCATTTTTGAAGTTTTGTCAATAATGTAACATCCCATTTTTTTAAGATAATATTTGAGAAAGTAATTTTTTTTTAATTGCAACAAAAGTTATTGATTAAAATGAACTTTCATCGGATAAGTTTGCAAAAGTATACAAAAAAACGATAAGTGTCCTTGAAAATTCATCATTTGTTTATATTGTTTGTGTTTGATTCTTTTGGTTTTCCCACACTAGAGGTTGTGGAGTTCCTCAATAAAGTTCAATGGCCGTGCATATTAATATTAAGACTTGAAGATCTATAAATATATCTTTTCGTAAAACTTGTATTTATAGATCTTCAGGATATTAATATGCACGACCATTGAACTCCATTGAGGAGCTCCAAAGCCTCTAGCGCAAGGAGGAAGAGTCGACTCCTCGTATTCTACATATTGATTACAAGAGTCGTGATGCTTCGTTATTCTAGGCGAGTAACATCGATTAGATCCAAACATTTTGCGCCTTTGCTGCCTCTTCCTTTTAATAGTTACCGTCGTCCATAACCAAAATGCAACAAACCCTATAGGGTTGGGCTAAATAATATTTACCTATAATATGTTGGGCTGCAATGATGCCCCTCATTTTCTGCCCTGAGCTATACCCAATTCGCCCATGTATTAACAGCCCTGACTTTTAGTAGAATTAGTTTTGTCATATGTAAAATGTTAGCAGCACAACTTGTATCCTCTTTGTCTTTCACCTCGATATAAAAGTTTTTTTTTTTTTTTTTTTTTTTTTTTTTTTTTTTTTATCATGGTTACTTAAGTATATACTAATACTAGCAGTGAAATATCGTTTGAATGGCGTCAAATTAACATATGTCGCTATTAGACACATTCTATTGCTAACTTCAACTATTGCGGCAATTTAATTAGTGCATTTTCATCTACATCCATACGATATTCAACTAATTATACGACTATATGAGGATTTTGATGGGTTTTAGCCATATGAACATCCCTATGTGCACATGCAACCCTAATGCTTGGATCTAGGTTTCTCTAATTGATCATACATTGAATCCAAGACTTCTAATGGCTAATATACAATAATAACAATATGAAATCAGAGATTAGAAGTTTACCTTGAATCACTTACTTGATCTTCTTGTCCTTGAGGCTTTAGAGTCACAATTGTCACTCCTCTAATGGCTTACAAACACCAACTAGCAAGAAGATGATTTAGGAGAGAGGAGAGGGAATCAAATCGGCCAGGGTTTCTACTCAAAGCACAAGTCACGAATTCCCTTAGCCCTAGGGGTCTATTTATACTTGTAAGGCTCCTAGGGTTTCACCCTTAAACCCTAATTGGATAACTTAAGCCCTAAGCAATCCAAATCCTTTCCATGATAAGCCTTGGACGATTTTATGGCTATCCTTAGCCCTAGAAATCGTCCACCCCTTATCCATAAAGGATATATAGCCCAAAGTGCAACTATCAAACAATTGATAGTTTATACCCCTTTATTTAATTAATCTCTTTAAGTCACCAAATTAATTCCTAATTAATTTATGACTTATATTAATCAAATAATAATATTATTATTCCTTATATTATTCTTATAATATATTAATAATATTCCTTCTCTCATTATAAATCATCCTGTCAAGTTGCTATGGTGAAGGCAACCCAAAAGGACCATGCTCAACCGGGTCAAATACTTGCCTAATATAGTTGTAGCCTTAGACACTATTCCAACATATTTCACTCTAGGTTACTTCTTTCATTTTTAAGAATCATTTTAGGGTTCTTATTCAAAATTTGATGTTTAAAAGAAACATACCACTCTATAATTTAGGTCTCGTAAGATGTAATGTAGTAAGGATTTTAGTTCATGTGTGTAACATTTTACTTTGGAGTATTGGAGTCAAAGACGGATGTATGCTCATCTATAACTGCATGAAAAATGGTGATTTAAAAGAATTTAAAGATGATTATGTGTTTTATGTTTGATAATTTGATTCATGTTCATTATTGCAAAAGAGTTTGATTTTTTGATTGAAAATGATGGATACAAATAAATATTATAGTCTTACCTAACTAGCCTAACATGCACTCAACGAGGTCAATGACTTATAAGAATATATTTCAAGGATTTGTCATTTGTTAATTGTTATGAACCTAAGAACAAAAGATTTAGACAGCAACAAGGAAAGTGAAACATTATGTTCTTGGAGCGTAGAACACCTATAACTGTAACACTCAGTTTCATATTTGCTCCGTTGCTTGGGGCTGCGGCCCGTGGTCATAGGGTTCAGAGCTTCGGGAAAGGAAGGATTTAGCCCATTTCGGATTTAGTTGCCATGGTTTAAGTGATCAAAGTGTTTGATTGTGTCTTCGGAGGCCAAGGGTATAATCGTAATTTGACATCTCAGTCTTTTAGGGATTTTGGGTTCTTGTTCGGAAAGTTTTTAGGTAAGGGTGAGTGGCTAGAAGCGTAGGGCTTCTTTTCACCTTTCCATGGATATAAAGTTCGTCAAAAACGAAGTTGAAACGAAGAAGTTATGGCCGTTTGAAGTTGGAGTGGTTCGGGTGAGTGATCGTTAACTTGTTGACCAAGCTCATTAAAGGCTCGCGACATGAGCATGAAGTGCTCACGACGTGAGAAGCGCCTGATCCTCCAAAACCCTTATTTTCGGGTTTTTAAAGGTATGAGATGATTAAGGTTGCTTCTCCTTATCCTTTTTCACTCCCAAGACCTTTAGAAACCCTAATCACATCCCCCATTGAAGTCCTTGATCATTCTTGGTGTTATTCATGACTTTTTGGGGTCTTTGAAGCTCGTTTGGGAAGAAGAAGATCATTATGGTGCATTTGTTGACATCTTGGATTCATCATAAGCTAGTTGTGGAGGTTTTGGACATTTGTAAGTCCTTAAGCTCATGTTTTTCCTTCCTTACTTACTAGATCTAAATTTCCATGCAATTTATGTCTAGTAATGTTGGCTAGCATGCATGGGATCCATAAAGTTGGCAACTTTATGGATCATGGTGGTATCTTAAGTCTTATAATTCTCAGATCTGGATTTTGGTCATGGTTTTGGACTCTAAGTTTGAGTCTTAGACCTTTTTCCTTCATTTTGACCTAAGTTGGTGTTTGAGTCATGTATTGGGCATACATGACTAAAAAGCTTCGATTTTTATGGCCCTTGGGGTCAAGGAAGACCCTCTAGACTGTCCCATGTTAAGGCTTAATGGATTAGGAGCTTAATGCTAATTTTTTTTGGTTAGAACCGGACTCACGACGTGAGGAATAAGACCTCACGACGTGAGCATAAGGTGTTCACGACGTAAGCATTTCCTATGCAAGTTTTGAATTCTTTGATGGTTGGCTAGCTTGCTCTTGGACTTATCCTTTGGTTTAGGCTCATAATGGACTAAGGATTTTAGAGTAATGGACTTCTTGTTGGGCTTGCCCTAATGGGCCTTGGATGGTGAATTGGGCCTTAGTGGGCCTAATGTAGTTAGGCATTGAGTGGGCCCAATGGGTTTGGACCTTTAGGCCATCGGAAAATCATTGGACCATGAATTGTTGGGCTTTAGGGTAAAGCCTATATGGGGTTGGGCCTAATTTGGAAAATTGGGCCATTAATGGGCTTTTATGGATTTTGGAGTTTTGGGCTTGGGCCTTAGTTATGTATCTTGTTGGACTAGGGGTAAAATGGTCATTGTACCCCAAGTATGGATTATGGATCATGGTTTGGGACCTAATTGCTAATTGGGTGGTATTTTGGTATTAATAGCTCGAGGAGTTGCCAGGACAACAACTAAGGATTTCTTGTAGTGGACTTCACCAGTGTGAAGTGAGTTACCTTCCTGTGTGAGTGGGTCTAAGGCACCAATGTCGGCCCACTAGTAGTTGATTATAGTAAAGATGATTGTCTTTGTGATAATTGTCTGGTATGCCACTATCTATAGATATTTATGTGCTTGTATGCTATGTAGTATGTGGTAGTGGTAGGAGGGGTGAAATAGACCCTGTAACCATTTGAGATAAACCAGAGGGTAGGTCGGGCACCCAAATATGCCTGATAGTATGGTTAGGATATGTTATTATGTGGTAGCGGTAGGAGGGTGAAATAGACCTCGTAACTGGTTGAAATAAACCGGAGGGTAGGTCGAGCACCCATATATGCCTGACAAGGGTAGGTTGAGCACCCAGGTATGCTCAGCAGAGTAGGTCAGACACACATATATGCCTGACAAGGGTAGGTTCGACACCTAGATATGCCTGACAGGGGTAGGTTGGGCACCCCGGTATGCCTGACATGGGTAGGTTGAGCACCCTAGTATGCTCAACAGGGTAGGTCAGACACCCAAATATGCCTCACAGTATGTTTATTGTATGGTATGTGGTATGATGTGGGAACTCACTAAGCTTCGTGCTTACAGTTTACAGTTTTGGTTTCAGGTACTTCTTCTTCAAAGGGAAAGGAGCCGGCATGATTGCAGCACATCGCACTATGATTTTCTGTACATGAGATATTTGGGTGTCGTACTCTAATGTTATTGTTGTATGACATGTTTTGACACTTGTGTTGGTTATGGTTTGGATGATACTGTTGATGTTCTCAGACTAACGTTTTTATAAATTAGTTAATTAAATATGAAATTTTTGGTTATGAATTTTGGGTCGTTTCAACAACACGCTTACAACTTCTTTTTCGGTGCCTTGTTTTCATGTTAGGGGATGTTCGTTTCACATCTTAATGGTTCCATTAAGAGTAACATGAATCGATGAACTTTAAAGTGTTTGGTTCCTTTTATTTTTCAACTTATGCAAAGGACCATTTTTGTCTCTAAACCATTCACACATGAAGTTATATCTGAACCATTCACGCTAAGAAACCCCACCCATTACCCTCGCTACCTCCAACCATCCATGCCTTCCTCACAACCAATGTTGCTCTTGTATTCCACCATCGACGTCTCCTACTGCCGCCATCCTCTTTGAGTTTTCCCTCCTTCCTTAAAGACACAAAAAGAAATGACAACCTCCTTGTCGTCATCCTCATTGCCTCATGTGACCTCCTCCCATCAGCAGCCACAACAAGCACCGACAACCTCCTCCCTCCATCCTCACCACCTTTACCATCATTGTCATCATTGTCTTCCTCTTTCCTTGTTTATGAAATCGATTTTGGTAAGTTGCTAGAATTGTCTTCCTCGGTCCTTGTTTTTTGAAATTTGAAGTTGAATTAAAGTAGGTTCCTTGAAATTGTTTTTACGTATCAACATAATTTTCATTTCTTGTGTTCATAAAGTTCCCTTTTAGTTTAATCCTAGAACTAAATTATATGAGGGAACATACGAATAAATCCAAATTTCAAAAATATGATTTGTATAAGCAATCACAAATCTATAATTTCTTGCTTTGTTTGTTTTCTTTTGACCTTTCCTATCACAATTCATAATTGAAAGCCGACTCTAATGTACGCTTAATTTTCTTATTGGCATATATAGAAGGGAAAATGACACAAATGTTCTACGAACTTTCTAAGGTTTACCCGTTGAGTCCATCAAGTTTTTGTTGGGCTTTATGGGTCCCTAAACTAAAATATGACCTGCCCTTTTATTCTCTGTCAACCTGTAATAGCCGATTCAGTGACCTTTTAGACCAAATAAACTCACGTTGTGCCCTTATAAATCCAAAAAAATAAGTTCGGGGATCAATTTGTGGAATTTATAAAAACTAGTGAATTCGATTTTGGGAGAATGAGAGGGGATTGCAGTGATTGAAGTACAGTCAAACCCGAAACCAAAGAACTTAAGAATCTCATCGTTGTGATGGATAGAACGATGGAGGTGGAATTTTACAAAGGAAGATTCAGATAAAAGAGCATTCCAATCTTTACAAACACACCTCATTTGAGCAAGCTGTTTGGCCGTTAACTGGATGAATATATTGATGGGTTTTAGCCATAAGAACATCCTATGTGCTCATACAAACCCTAATGCTTGGATCTAGGTTTCTCTATTGTACATGCAATTTATCCAAGACTATAAACCCTAGATCTAATATATGATAATCAATATAACATATGAATTAGAGTTTATATCATACCTTGATTGTTATGTAGCAATAACAATCTCAAATCCTTCTTGTATTGACTTTAGAAAGCTTAGAGTCACAAATGTCACTCCTCTAATGGTTCACAAACACTAAGAGCAAGAGGATGAAGAATAAGGAGAGAGGAGGCTGCCCAAAATGTGTGGAAACCCTAATCAACAAGTTTACCACGTTTTTGGGGCTTAAGGGTTCTTTAAATAGCGAGGCTATTAGGGTTATCTAACAAAGAAACCCTAATTTGGATGCTTAGGCCCTAAGCAACCCATGGACTCCTTCCTTAAAGGCCTAGGATGATTTCTAATGGGTTTCCGCATAGAATTCGTCCACCCCTTTAATATGGAGTCCATTAGCTCAATATTCAACTATCATACAATTGACAGTTCTAGTCCCTTAAGTTCAATTAATGTCTTTTAGCCACAAAATTAATTCCTAATTAATTATTGACTAATATTAATTAAACAATATGATTTCTCCATTAATATATCATTCTCATAATATATTAATAAATCATAATTAATCCTTTCTCTCCATAATTCATCCTATCAAGTTGCTTTGGTGAAGGCAACCCAAAAGGACCATGCACCATTGGGTCAAGTACATACCAAAATAGTTATGGACTTAGACACTAATCCAACAGTCTCCCACTTGGATAAGTCTAACAACTATTCTGCGTATGACTTCAGATCCTGATCTGCAATCGTAGCTTCCTAAAGCCGCTGTCAACTCTAATCTTATCAGATACGCGTGTCCTTTAGATAAGGGATCATATATTCCTCCATTCTAGATATCGTACAGATATGAGACATGAACTTAATCATTCCCTCTATACTATTTCCCGACTTCCGATTTATGACGACTGACAACAGACTACAATTGAACACATCAATTTAGTCTCGGCTTGGCCAAGCGCTTAGGTGCCGTCACTAAATCATCAAGGGGCCCAAAGATATCGCTTTTATCCTACTTTGGATAAAAGGAACAGATAAACTTTGACTCGATGCTCACTTGCACTCACTCACCGAATTATACACAACAATATGTTTTATAACACCAAGTTACTGGTGCGTTTACATATTATCAATGTGCAACCGATTCGCAAGATACAACTCACACATCTCGGTTTCAAGAATATAAGATATTATCGTCTCACCAATCACTCGTAAAAAGTGATCTAAGTGAGCGTGAGGTTTAATCCAATGCTCAAATCATATTCATAAGCACTCATGAACGTTGCAGCAAACAATTGCTTATGCCTAATACACTTTAGACAATCCACACACCAATTCATGATAGTCTTCATTCATACCTACTTCCAACATATGAACGACTGTGGTACGTTCGGATAATTTGACTGTTCTGAACCAATTAAATTATTCAGGAAGTCAAAACATGCAAAGCAAAACACAAGAATAATACTAATCTCATATGGCCTCAAACCTTTAAGTATAAACAAAACACCTTTTACTTATCACCACATCGATTACTCATTATTTTTTGTTTCGGGTAATCAACTTCTTAATTGAATTATAACTACACTTGTCCCATGCTCTTAGCATGCACACAATGCTAATCTATGGTCCTTACTTTGTGAAATAGATCAAATGACCACATTTCCAATCATACTCATTTCACAACTCCCAATCCTTATCACAAGTGTAAGAATATCAAATTCTTGCCACTTATAGAATATGTTAGATTCTAACATTTTATGCAATGAGTCTTTTGTAATGTCACTGCACTATGGTCACAATGACTATTTCCAATGAATTACAAATCTTTTTATCGGAAATTGTTACAAGACAATTCCATAGATGTGATGTCTCTCATTCAAAGTACATTCCTTTGAACATCCTTCTTGCATAAAAGTTTCTAATCTAGACATAGATTCTTAATATCCAACTCCCAATATGGAAACCTTTCCATACTTACCATATGACAACTCATTCTTAATAGAATCTTATCTATAATAATGTCGATATGCTCCATCCAATATCATACTTCCAACTACTCACAAGTGACCAATCCTCGGCAAACTTTGGATCGTCCTTTGATAGTTGTTTAATTATCTTAGTCAAAAACGATTCTTGTCCTTTTTCCCTCTAAATGCGCTAGACATTTGGAAAATTTTAGAATGGTCAAATACTATAGCACTTGCAATCAATCCTATACCCGAAGCGTATGGGACACGATACGATACTTTATCAATCTTTTGCCATAATATTTTATGTGTCACGTTCTTACAATTCGAACTATGAAGAGGGATACCGTAATCATAATCGAAATTTAAGAACACACTATGTATCCTTTGACTAAATTTATTAAAATTTCTCAATCTAAGCTTTAGATTTTGAAACGAAGCATAATATTCTCTCTTTTAATTATAGAAAAACAACTATTCAACCCTTACAACTTCGCAAGGTATGATTTTTTTGTTTTCTATAATTAATATTGCTAACTTGCAATACTTGCCTTAATAATCATACAAGCATAACATTTATACTCCCACTATCATGATGAATATTATAAACATAACACTTATGCTCCCACTGGCTTCGACATCTATTCAGAAACAACTTAACTTTCAGAAAATCAATGCCTATTGAAGTTCTTTAAGTTCATATTTCTAATACCTAATGCTTTGATAATCCTTTATCTGAGCTTATACACCTTTGCCTTAGATAGCTCATATGTGTGTTGAAACAATTTAGACTAATTGCCAAATCTCACAATTCGAATCATGGAAAGGGATACCGTAACCATAATCGAATTTAAGAATGCAATTTTCACAATTACTATCTTCTTAAAATCTTTCTTAGTGAAAGTATTTCCTCACAGTCATTTTCATGAAGGAGGGAATCTTATGACAGTTAGATTTTAATGGTGTATGTGTTCCATGTGAATTTGTCAAAACCAAAGTTTGCGACAAATCCAAACTCTTATGGACGAAACTTTTTCAATCTTGATCTCTTGCCTTATGGTAACACGGCTGCCCACCATGTCTTCCAAGTAGTTAAGCAGCTCACCCTTTCTTATCAATGTACTTTTCATTGATCAAGGTGCTTGCCTTTTATGCGTTCAAATGAGAACTCATAGAACTTACATGCATAATTAACTCAATTGGAATGACACATAAACAAGATAGTGTCAACACGATTGGTTATGAACCTCAGGTCGTGTGCTAGTGATGATCAATAAGGTTTATTCTTGATTAGTTCTTGAAACTTTTCAAGATCATTAAGACTCCCACTGACTCCTTGACATATAAGATTCTTTTGTCAATGAACATTTCTTGACAAACGAATATTCAAGAGTTAGTGTAGCTTTTATCAAGACAAAACATTTCATAAAATTGGTTCTAGTTGGTCTTTGTCTTATCCAAGACATCACAACTTTCCACATTTGATGAATGTTATCAACCTTCCTAATACTTGTCACTCAATGTCACAATCTTAACTCTAAGACTTGTTTTGGAACTAAGTATGATTGGCTTCTTGATTCAACCATTTCTTCAATTCTTGATTCCTCTTTTCAGACATACAATTGCACTAAGACTCATTTAGAGGATCAATTGAGATATGGTTCTTAATCATTAAGACTTATCATAATAAAATGTACTCTCCCTTCTTCATAGAATAGAGAAACTTTTATCTTTCTGCCTACTTGATTCTTCTTATTCGTTCTGCTATTTATTTGAACTTTTTCAATCAACTAAGAATTACACTTAATCTCATAAGTGTAATCATATTTACTTAACCTTAGTAAATCATGACGAATATCTTTGTTACTCTGGTGGTGGACTTGATCAACACATAACCTTGTGTACTCGATCTCCTAGTCCTTCACTTGACACTTTGTCAACGAATTAGTCTAATTTTCCCAAATGTGAAAGTTTTTCATTCATCATACAATACTTGTTGCATGATTCCAAGTTTCTGTCCACTTGAAACTTGGATGATGAGAAACTCTCCCTATTTGGTAAATTCTTGACATTTCCACAATTAACATAATTAAGAATCACATCCATTCGTTGTAGAAATATGCAAACATCAATTTTTCATAACGATTTTATTGCAAGGAAATAAATAAATACGTCAAAGAAAAATTTATTTTATTCATAAAAGCAGTGGAAAACATTTGTCCTTACAATGTAAAATCAACTGAAAAACTATGTAGTCAAATATTCCTAACAATTCTATCATAACTTTCTAAGCTCAAAATCTAATCTTCAAGTCCATGCGATCGAGATCCATTTCTTTGTGATTAGACTCATCTTGCTTTTCCATCAAGCTTCCTCCCTTTTCACTGATCCTGCAAAACATTCAAATGCAATCTTATCACATCATGTATTAAGAATCAACGAATAGGAACTTAATGGAGTTAGATAGTGGATTTTACCTGAAGCGCAGCCATACTCTTTGACACTCCCATCTTTGGTCTCTTTAGGCTCTTAGGGCAGACTTGTATCCAACGCCCTTTCACTTGGCAGTAAACGCAGGTCGGTTCTCCTGGAACGTCCTCGGAAGCATGGTTGGTTGACTTTCCCAACAAATATGCTCCATTGCTTTGCCAAATCATTTCTGATTCAACAGCAATGAGCATGTAAGTTAGGTCAATGAGGTTTGCGTCATGATCCATCATATAATACTTTCTTTTGAACTCATTATATGATTCAGGGAGTGACTGCAGAACCCAGTCTACAGCCAACTTATCAGGGAATGATGCACCCAACATAATCAACCTATCGATGTTTGATTTTATTCCTAGAACGTGGGCACACACAGGTTTACCATCTTCATGTTTCATTTCCAATAGGGATTTAGTGACATTGAACCTTTCAATTCTTCGATCTTGTGGGTTGGGGAGAATAATTGGAGGAGGAGGAGGAAGTGAAATCAAACTAGTCCACTTTGATTCTTTTCTTGAATAACATAATAGCTTATTTTCAGTAGGAACACCTTTTCCTTGAAATTTGGGAAGACCATGATTGTCATACTTTGACATCTACAAAACGGGAGAATACGAATTCAAGTTAGTTGATTTATTGAGTCCTTAGTAAATCACCCAAATGATATACTAGGGCTAGGACCCAACACAATATTCCACAACTCGGGAGAGGGATGCCGTAACCCAAATTGCAGAACATCTGAAGGTAAGGGAATGACGATTCACTAATTTTCCACCATGAAAAACGAAAAACAGATTAAGTTTTAAATGTATTGACAACTCCTAGATCCTTTGAGATTCATTGAACTTTTCAATGGCATGTTCAAATCTCGATATGCCCCTCTAGTTTGTGACTGGGATGCTGAGTATCACAAAGCGGGTGTGAATAACCATGCAAATCTACATGGTGCCCCCACATCTTACAGTCACCTATTCGATGTGCCGGTTAACCACACACGCTCCACCGAACTATGACAAACATTGAGTCACCCTTTGCTACCTTTGCTTAGAACCATTTAGTGTGCCGGTTAACCACACACGCTCCACTAACGTCTTCGCAAGGGCACAAAGTGTAATTTCATGGGATTGCATCAATTCACTTTTGCCTAAAGTAACTAAGATTGGGAATTTGTAAAAATATTTAGTTACTTTTGTATTTCATTATACTTATAATGGAAGGTTTCTGTCATATCCTACCCGTTCGGCTAACGACCCTCCACTAGTCAAGAGTGCGATGGGTAAGAGTGGATACCCATTCAATCGCCATTTTATATGCAATTTCCTTAAACACCCCTTATAGACCAGCTTCGTGAATGAGGCCTACTAACGGTAAGACTGACTTTTACTCATACATATATATAATGTTAGACTTTTAATGTTATATATAGTATAGGGTGTATTTTACACTTTTAAAAAACTAGGTGGTCTAATTTAATAAATTACACTTTTAATTTAACTAAATGTGAACCTAAACTTTATGGATTTATTAAATCTCCTTTAATTATACACTTAATTAATTAATAAAACCATAAGGGTGTGATTTGAACTTTTCAAAACAATACTGGGGATTTAGAATTTAACATTCCTAAATTAAACTTTTAATCAACTTTTAAATTCCAAAACTTGAGGGCAAGTATTTGAAACATTTCAAAACATTAGGGTTTAGAATTTAAATATTTCAAAATCAAACCTTTTATTCAAAATTTAAATTCCAAAACTTGAGGGCAAATTTTGAAACTATTCAAAACACAAGGATCAAATAGCAAATAACTTAAATTAATCAATTAATCTAATTATTATCTAATTTGCCCTAAAATCAATTTCTTGCAAGATAAGTTATCCAATTAATACATAGATCAAACTTTAATCAAATAAAGAAGTTATTATCTAATCAATTGGTAATTATCTTTTTGTTTAATCAAGGATACACTCAAAATATGATTAAAATTCGAATTTTAATGACCCATAACGGTTAAGGCAAGTATCTTTGAGTAAAACAACAAGAAATCCCGAAACTGCCTCCTTCTGATGCTCGAACTCGCCGAGTTCCTCTATGGACTCGCCGAGTAGGAGACAACTCGCCGAGTCCACATTGGAGCTCGCCGAGTTCATCAGGCAGTAGGCAAAAAATCATTTTTTTAAGGCTTAAACAAATAACCAAGGCATCAATACAATAGAAACCAATCTAGGCTCTGATACCACTGATGGGTTTTAGCCATAAGAACATCCTATGTGCTCAAACAAACCCTAATGCTTGGATCTAGGTTTCTCTATTGTACATGCAATTCATCCAAGACTATAAACCCTAGATCTAATATATGATAATCAATATAACATATGAATTAGAGTTTAGATCATACCTTGATTGTTATGTAGCAATAACAATCTCAAATCCTTCTTGTATTGACTTTAGAAAGCTTAGAGTCACAAATGTCACTCCTATAATGGTTCACAAACACCAAGAGCAAGAGGATGAAGAATAAGGAGAGAGGAGGCTGCCCAAAACGTGTGGAAACCCTAATCAACAAATTCACTACGTTTTTGGGGCTTAAGGGTTCTTTAAATAGCGAGGCTATTAGGGTTATCTAACAAAGAAACCCTAATTTGGATGCTTAGGCCCTAAGCAACCCATGGACTCCTTTCTTAAAGGCCTAGGACGATTTCTAATGGGTTTCCCCATAGAATTCGTCCACCCCTTTAATATGGAGTCCATTAGCTCAATATTCAACTATCATACAATTGACAGTTCTAGTCCCTTAAGTTCAATTAATGTCTTTTAGCCACAAAATTAATTCCTAATTAATTATTGACTAATATTAATTAAACAATATGCTTTCTCCATTAATATATCATTCTCATAATATATTAATAAATCATAATTAATCATTTCTCTCCATAATTCATCCTATCAAGTTGCTTTGGTGAAGGCAACCCAAAAGGACCATGCACCATTGGGTCAAGTACATACCAAAATAGTTATGGACTTAGACACTAATCCAATAGTCTCCCACTTAGCGCATGCGAGGGCCTCGCTGGAGGGCTTTGATTGGACCGAACTTCGGATCTGAGGTGGGTGGCTCGTGGCTCATGCGAAGGCTTCGGATGCGATGAGTCACTATGCATGTGTCGGATGTGCGAGGGCCGAGACTTCGGTCGAATCCGGAAGTGACACGCGACTGCCAGTTGCTCGGATGACTCAGCAGCTCGGGTGACTCAGCAGGACACGTGGCGCATGCGAGGCGAGGGTGATGTGGCATTTCCGGGTGAAGCTTATCTATGTGAAATTTCTCGAATTTTGTGCCAAAATCTTCTAAAATTCATAACTTTCGCATACGAGCTCCGTTTTCGACTTTCTTTATATGCACGTGTAGCTAAAATTCGCTTTACAACTTCCGTTTAGACTTCGTCGGCTAATTTTGACTTTAAATTTTATATTATTATTTTTAACAGACCGGGACAGGAAAATCGTTAAAAATTCATAACTTCTTCATCCGACGTTCGTTTTCGTCAGACTTTTTACCGTTGTGCTCCTAATGACGAGACCTTCGATTCTCGTTTAGGTCGTGTCGGCTAAAAATCGCTCGATCTAAAATTCAAGTTTTTAGATGTCTACTGCTAAGCTGAAACTTCGAAAAATCATAACTTCCTCATACGAAGTCAGATTTGGGCGTTCTTTTTATCGAACTTCTCGGTTTGACGAATACTACGACTTTCGTTTAGATTACTAAGGCTAAAAAGTAGTTTATCTAAAACTCACTTTTTACGACATTTAGCACCGTGCCAGTTTTGTCGCAAAACTTCGACAGGGCATAACTTCTTCGTTATAACTCGGATTTTGGTATTCTTTATATCCCCGAAATCCTTGTTTCGACCACTAAAACTTTATGTAAAGATATATGGCTTATCTTACACTTTAATTTTGACGCTTATTTTTATTCTTAATTAATTAAGCCCTAATAATTAAGCAGAAAACACATAATTCATATAATATTCACATAATTCCTTTTCATTTCTTCTAAATGAGTTACAAAGGTTAACCTAAACCATTATGTCAATATTAATGTCTAGCCTAGAAACACGTACTTTACAACTTACATCTAATTGAAAGGGAAGAAAATGAAAAATATAACTTCAATCATATATAGAAGATATCACATCACAGATTATATCTTGGTATTCGGATAACAAATAACAATTATTATGAAAATTCTATTATTTTATTACAACATAATAATTATAAGTTTTCTAGACTTTTTAAACCAAATACATTTATGTCAATGTCTTCAAAAGACAATAAATTAAATATCAAACTTAATATTAACAAACCAACCAAAGGTGATTTTTCCCACCTTTCCATCTCGAATTTGATTGTTTAAAGTGCCAAACGTGATTGATTGGAAATTTAATTTGATAAATTAGCTATATCAATTTTAATTTCCCAAAATTTGACATGCACACCAAACTATGATATACCCTATTAAAACTTTAAAAGAGATGAATGTAAGCTCCAATGATTATTTTGGAAATAAAAAACATCTTCCATTTGAGATTTTCTTGAACAATTTCAAATTTTAACACTTCAATATTAACGATACACACTTTGAATTTGTTTGTATATGAGGTGGTTTGGACACGTCCTCATGAGAGTATTGTCAACAACGTTAAGAAGGGTTTGTCAACCAACGTTGATTGATGGTAGAAGAAATAGAGGATGTTCAATAAGAAAATGAGAATATAATGTGAGGCTAGAAATTGATAAGCTTTCTCTTTCCAATGACATAACCTTAAATAAGAGGGAGTTGAAAAAAACACATACACACACATTAGATCAGTATCCTAACTCTTTTGCATGTTTTGTATTTTGATATTTTTGGTAGATGCCTACACATTGCTCATATGTTTGTATTCTTCACCATTCTATGTATTGTTTTACTACCTACTATGACTTAGGTTATGTTTGACGTACTAGCTGAAAAGCTAGCTGATAAAAAGTAACTTTTGGTAAAACTAGCTGAAAATAGGCCTGACAATTGGGTCACGGGTTGACATGTTAGCGGGTTAGAAAACATAAACTCAATCAAACCCATATAATATATGGATTAACGGGTCATGGGTATGTGGGTTGGAAACCTCAACCCAACCCAACCCATATAAACCGTTTAAGTATATAGGTTCGCGGGTCCACAAATTAATGGGTCAAACCCAACCCATATAACTTGTTTAATAAATAAGCAACACATTTTAAAAAATAAGGTTTTTTCAACATATATTCATAAAATGATTAAAGTAATTAACATAAAAAAGTTTTCAACATAAATTCAAAAGTCAATAACATCCAAATAAAAACGAAAAATGAAAACATTCATAGAAAGTGGATGTGTTTTTCATTCGTGACTCGTGAAAATAACGACATGTATTTTTCTTTTTCTGATTAACGAACCGCAAATGCAGATTAGTCACATACGAATATGGAAGAAATATAATGATACGGAATATTACTAATACGGATGGAAATCAAATTTCATTAATAATTAAATATATCATTTTTTTTAAATTATATATATATATATATATATATATATATATATATATATATATATATATATATATATATATATATATATATATATATATATATATGGGAAAAGTGAATATGTGGTTGTTATGTATGTAATATTAGGTATAAAACCATCAAAATTGATTCCATTTTGATTAAAAAAACACATTTTTTTTTCATTGTTAGCTTCTTATTTCTTTTGAGTTCATATTATTTCTGATTTAGTAATTTATCCCTAACATCTATGTATTTCGAATATATTTTTTAGATTAAACCTCTAGTAGGCTTCATAACTTTCTTTGACACCTACTATATGTACACTTGCATGGTTCATTTTGATGTTTTGTGGGAAGAAGTTTATTTGGTTTTTAATGAACAGTTTCAATCTTTACTAAAGTTTTCTATATTAAATTTGAATATGAAGGCTTATAGGTAGTTAATAATGTATTCTTATACATGATTTGTGGTGCAAAATAAAATATCTAAAACACCAAAAAAAATATGTACAAATCCTATCATCTAGTCTAATAGAGGATACAAGAATGATGGTAGATAGATTTGATTGTATTTAGTTAAAACTATTTAGTTTTTGATGGTTCTATACTTAATATTAGGTACATAACAACCACATATTTACTAAGACCTATATATATATATATATATATATATATATATATATATATATATATATATATATATATATATATATATATATATTCTAATAAAAGAATATTTTTAATCTCTTTTTGACATGTGTCATCGTATCAGGCCTCCTAATCAATCCATATTTTATTCTTCTTTTGACATGTGTCACCATGTTATGTCTCTTAATTAATGCATGCCACTTGTCAACCTATTAATTCTCAGTTTCAAATTTCAAATTTCAAATTTTAAATTTCCCACTCTAATTACATTAAATTAATAACATTAGAATAAAAAATAAAATAAAATTAATACAAATTATAAGGTGATATAATTTCACATATTTATTTAAATTAACGATTATAATTTTATATAACTAAAAAATATCACTTAATTAATAATTTATTTAAAATAATTGATTAATAATTTTGAGTTCTCACTATTAAAGTTTAATTAATTTTGTAACTGTGGTTTCCACGGATTATAAACTAGTATATATATATATATATATATATATATATATATATATATATATATATATATATATATATAGAAATTAAATATCCTCTTACCTTTTCTTCCTACTTATCTTCCTACCCATTTAAAATGTTGACATGTGTCATATTTGGATAAGATTAATGATATTTTAATATACCTGTCATCATTTCAAATGGATAGGAAGATATGTAGGAAGGAAAGTATGAGAATATTTAATTTCTCATATATATATATATATATATATATATATATACATACGGGTTGACAGGTTGACTCGAGAACCTAAACAGATAACCCAGCCCAACCCATGAAATAAATGGGTTGGTGGGTTGGCAGGTTGATGGGTTCGCGGGTCAAAAATTTTAACCCAAACTCATCTATTTTCGGGTTGGGTCAGTATCAGGTTACGAGTTGGGTCGAGAGTTGCCACCCCTAGCTGAAAAGCTAGCTGAAATATATAAAATTACATAAAAGGACATGTAAGAGTATGTGTTTCTATAATTAACTAATGGGTGTATTTGGAAAATTTTAAAAAA
The DNA here is from genome assembly GCF_051521515.1 of Lactuca serriola. Classification (NCBI taxonomy): domain Eukaryota; kingdom Viridiplantae; phylum Streptophyta; class Magnoliopsida; order Asterales; family Asteraceae; genus Lactuca; species Lactuca serriola. The sequence continues at coordinate 32,478,813 of NC_136415.1, forward strand.
GCTCCTAAAAAGCTAATATAAGTAGCTTTTCAAAAAGCTAGCTTATAAGCTACTTTTTGGCTTACCAAACACGACAATATAAAAAAGCTCGAAAAATAAGCTAGCTTATCAGCTAGCTGTGGCGCGCCAAACACAACCTTACTTCATTTTTTTTTTGCCTTGTGCAAAATCTTGGATACCTACATTTGTTTTTTTATCCATATTTCCATCTTACCCTTCACTTTAGGCCTGTCAAAAAAACCCGAAACCCATTCTACCCACCCGACCCATTCCGAATTCGGGTAGAATGGGTTGGGTAAAACGGATAACGGGTATGAACATTCGGGTAATAGGTTAACCCGATAATAATATAGCTCGGGTTTTAGGTATAAATATTTATGTCGGGTATACCCGAATACCCGAATTTGTTTTTTAAATAATATCAAATATACAATGCAGTTACGTACGCACACTTCAAATAAAACAAAACCATTCGTTTCCTTCTTATGAACGACGGCTCGACAGTTGACGCAAACTTGCAAAGGGAATACGACGCTAAAACTGAAGTCCTGAACCGTCATCACAATTCTCAGTTTCTCACTATCGCAAGGAATGGAATTAAAAAAGTACAGAACATATTATAATGATTTGTATTGTTATTATATATGTACTTGTTAATTGTATGGAGTATTTTCCTATCCGATTCTTTATTAAACCAACGAACATGTAAAAATAAAAAAATAAATTATCAATAAGTGTCATTTAAGAAAGTTTCGGGTATACCCGATAATTACCCGACCTGACCTCAAACCCGAATACCCGAAACCCGAAAACCCGAATTACAATATAGGTCGGGTATCGGGTATTATTTTCTTAAGGAAATACCCGTTCTACCCGAAACCCGAAAATTTTACCCGTTCAACACCCCTACTTCACTTTGACTAACCATCCCTTGATTGCTTGTTGATTTGCTTGCACATTTACATGTTCTTGGTTTCCTCATATCAGAGGTCATATATGCAACGCAATCAGAGGTCATATATGAATGTAGACATCTATCTCTCCTTATTTTTTTTATATAAAACTAACATGGTCTATTGTTGTTGATGTTGTGTATGATGGCTTGTGCTCTGTTTTTCTATAAGACGCAAACAATATATTTCTGAAAATATACAAGTGTCGTGTAAAAGCAACACTAGATAAAAGTAAGGCATAATTCTTGCTTTTCCTTATGTTATTTTTTGTGATTTAAGATTCTTAGTCTGGAACTTATGCACTCTATTAATGGGATTTCATGTGTATGTTTACCAACCTAATAATCAATTCTAAGTCTATTATTATCTCATTAGCATTGGAGTGTTTTAGTTTTACATTGAATAGTACTAACCAACCGAAATATTTAACAATTTGAAATAGTGTATTGTTATCTAATAGCAAATGTTTCTTGTATAAGAGCACATTGGCACTCAAAACTAATTTAGCAATGCATAACATGTGAGCTCTATGTCTTATGTCATTAGTTTGATGCATTGTTTGATGTCAATGTGCCTTGATCAACATCCAGACAAAAAATTTAGTTATTATGCTTTTAAGAGGAAGCAAAAAATGTTATCTGACATATTTGGTTAAATGTAATTCTCTTAGTTTGTAGAGTGATGAACACCAACTAAGTTAGCCATTTTTCCAACTTCTTTTTGAATCAATATTTAGTTTTTGTATTCTCTTTACTAGTGGTGTAACTCCTAATATGTGCCAATATCAATAAATGTATTTAAGGTTTTGAAGTTGTTAAATTGTGAATATTGTTGTCAAAAACTTAAAAACTATATAAAGATGTTGTTTCAAAAAGTTTGAGTGGTTGTATCTCTGGTTTCATTTCTAAAAATCTTTTTGTTAACTGAAACACAATGTCAAACACATCATGTTGACAATACAAAATGTAGTTCACACTTAGTCTAAACCTAATAAAGGAACCCTTTCTCATGTTATAAACCTCACATTTCTTAAAGTTTCCAATCGTAACAACTTTGTAATCGTCAGATTTTGGATCATACCCGAATCCAAAATGAACTTTTTGGAACTCAGAGAGCAAAGAACATGGCGGTAGAGTCAACACGGTGGAGAGAGAAGGGTTCCAAATGTAAATTGCAAAACCATCAAAACATGATGATTTGTAATAATAACATATCAAGCCATTCACGGATCCAATGACACTACCACTACTATCTTTAAATTGAGGATTATCAGGGATTTTAATGAAATTAGTGAGTTCACGATGTGGAGAACAAGTGGGGCGTGCAGTGAACTGACAACCATCAAAATAAGTCCCCCCATTAAAGAACAAAAGATTCTTCTCGTTGATATGCATTGAACGATGGAGGTGGGATTTTATAAAGGAAAATTTAGATAAAAGAGCATTCCAAAGTTTACAGACACACCTCATTTGAGCAAGCTGTTTTGTTAATAACCGCATGAATATGTTTGATAAAACATTGCCTGAGAGATTCTCCACAGTCGTTGTTGGGTGTCCTAGTGAAGCCATTTTTAAGTGTCAAGGTAAACTTTGGTCTTGCCTGAATGGTTATTTTTCTGTCTTCATTTAGTCCTTTTCGATTGAGAAGCTACAAGTTTACAGGTGAACCAGTTAAAAAAGGGAGATCAATTTAAAAACTCATATATTTTAACACATTTTGACTTCAATATAACGATGCGGTCATCTGCAGTCTCTACCTCAAGAACACATTCAGAACGCTCCTCCGAAATACCCTTGTAGCACTCACGGTGCGGTCATCTGTAGTCTCTACCTCGAGTGGGGAATCCAAGGTCCCCGAAGCATCCCGGAACTTCTTGCTAAGCGCAAGGGACACGGACGATCGGGTAGCCCCTGAATCAAAAAGAACATGGGCTGACAAATCATTGACCAAGAAGGCCCCTATACAAGATCATAATAACATGAGCATTACAATATAATAAACAAAACATAAATAGATCACATACCAATAACGACGTCTGGCACTGCTCAGGCCTCCTTTGTAGTCAGCTGAAATGCACGAATCTTCACCGCAGGAGCCTCCGCCTTGATCGGGCGGCCATCTGTAATCGTCATCGTGGGCCTCGACCCATGACGACAACCATGAGGTATGAAAGAACAATCCAAATTGACATCATAATTTGAAAAGTTATAAGATACATACACAATATAAATAAGATACATACACAATATAAATAATGTACTTTATTAAAACGAGCATCTCACACACATACAAATATAACTTTCAAGCATTAATGTAAGACATTGATCATACATGGAAGAAAATGAACAATTATGTCAACATAACATAAGTTTAGGTGAAAAGGTATAATCTTCATGTTTTTTACACCATTCCAATTATCATACACATACATCCCTTATATTTATTTATTTTTAACATTCCTGTGTAAGACATTGATCACATATACTTTTACAAGAAGGCAAATACACATACAAACACCAAATACAAATACAAATACAAATACACTGATACAGATTTACATAAATCATATATATAAACATAAATATACCAAATATACATACATTTAGACACATATATCAAACACACACACATATACAAATTTCACATAGATTGATACACATACATGTATAAATATTCATCTGATCAAACAAAATTAAGAAAAAACAAATCTATTGTCACTGAAAATAAGAGTGGTGGTGCTATGGTGATGGTGGTAGTCACTAGAGAACATAGAAAGACGTAGAAGGTAAAGGAAGTGATGGTATACACTTAAATCAAACAAATATTGCAATTAAGCTCACAATTTTAGTCAGAAGAGAAGGAGAAAGAGAAAAAGAAAGAGAAAGGAGGGAGGAGAAGCACCAAAGTTGTCGGTGATTCTCGAATTCGTCGCCACTAAAGTCGAGCCGTTATCGGTAGTTCATCTCCGGTGGTTCCTGGTGGTGTGGTGGTCAAAGTGATGAGGTTTAAAAGCCGTGCTTTAGCAGCATGGTGGTTCATTGGTCAAAATCGCCTAAGAGCGAAAGAGTGATTTTGGGTAGCGTAATTTAGAAATGATGGGGAAAATATCCCGATGTAGAAGATGAGATTTAGCAGCGACAATTTTAACGATGGTTATTAGGATTAGAGGCGACACATTGTGATAATTGGAGAGAATTATTTTGCGTTCAGATTTTTATGGCATTAGCGGCGACAACACCTCTTCTATTATTGTCGCCGCAATTGCGTATGCATGACAATCGAAACCCAACTGTTGGATTGAGCTAAGTGATCAAATGGATCGTCGTTTACCACTATCACTGTCGACATCATTAGCGGCGATACCTCCAATAGCGACGACATGAGAACATGGAATTCAGATGTCACCGTTATTAGTGGTACCCGGTAATAGTGAGATTTCTTGTAGCAGACCTTATATCTAAAATGGAAATTAACCGGAACTTTGATGATATTAGGGCGTTCAAGATTGGGAGAATGAAATAAGCACGTTGTAAATGAAGTAGAGTAAGGTTATGTACAGAAGAACAAAAGAATCTCATTCTTGTGATGGATTGAACAACAGAGGTGAGATTTTACAAATGAGGGTTCACATAAAAGAACATTCCATTGTGCTTAATCAAAATCATGTCCATGATGAACAACTTCAAACTGTTAGCCCCAAGATCTGTGTTCACTAGGGATGAGAGTGGGTCCAAACCCGGACCGATAGATCCGAACCTAGAAAACCCAGGAATCGGTTAACAAGATTTTTGTAGGACCGAAAACCGGACCGATATATAGGAACTGGTTCCGAGTAAGGTACCAGGAAAAGTGAGTCTAAAACCGGAAAACCCAGAAATATCAAAGTAGGTCGGATGGAACCGGGTAAAGTTGGTTTAAAACCGGAAAATCCGGGAAAACCGAATTTTTTTGGTAATTACTTAGTGGTTGAACTTTGAAATTTTTTAACTTTAATATCCCAACTTCAGGGGACTGTAAATCATTGAATATTAAACCAAAAATGACAACAATATAGTCTAAAATCATGTACAAACTCTAAACTATACGTTGCAAAAAAACCTCATGATAATTCAACTTCAAATGAATTAGATATGCATGTTTTAAAATTTCACATAATACAAAAATAAAGCTGAAAAAAAATCGCAGCTTGAATATTCTGACTTTGGGAGACTATAAATCAATGAATATGAAACCAAAAATGACAAAATTATAGTCTAAAATCATGTAGAAACTCTATATACTACACTTTGAAAAAAACGCATGCTATTCCTACTTCAAACGAATTAAGATATGCATGTTTTACAACTATTACATAATACATAGAAAGCTGAAAAATATAAAATTTTCAGTTTTGATATCTTGACTTTGAGAGACTAAACATCAGTAAATATAAACCCAAAAATTACAAAATTATATTCTAAAATAATGTATAAACTATAAACTGTACTCTATAAAAAACCTCATGTCAATTCGACTTCAAATGAATGAAATATACATGTTTTAAAATTATCACAGAATACAAAAAAACTGAAAAAACATAAAATTTTCAGCTTTGATATCCCGACTTTGAGAGACTGTAAGTCAATGAATATAAACCCATAAATGACAAAATTATAGTGTAAAATCATGTACAAACTATAAACTACACTTAAAAAAAACTCCTGCCAATCCGACTTCAAACAAATGAGATATGCATGTTTTAAACTTTTCACAAAAATCGGGTTCGACTCCTAAAACCGGTTTCGGTTCATAACACGGTTCCAGTTCTTAAACTCAGTTTACCTGGACCCAATGGACCCGAAACCTGGATTACCCAGAACCTGGATAGAGTCATTCTTTAAACCCGAGACACGTATTGGTTTTACATATTCTGGTTCTAATGGTTTCGGTTCCGGTTCTGATCCGATTTTTCGGTTCTAAATCTCACCACTCCCTTTGTTGTAGGTAACAATAGTTTCAAACAAACAACCATTCCATATATTCTTGATTAAACAATCAATTTAGATAGTTTCTACTGCAGCAAATAGCCAAATACATGTAGCCTTTAAATCCCGTTTTAAATGCAAATGCATGAATTGTTATAATTACAAGAAGGCAAAAGCAACTCAACTTTGGCTGAGCTAGTAGGGGGCAGCCGGGTGCTGCCCCTCTATCTATTTTAATTTCCTAAAGTGGGTATCTATTTTATTTCATTACGGGGACTCGATTTTCATTAAGAATGTATTGCCATTGCTTTGATCATTCTCTAATCAATAATAGGTAATATTTAATTCTTATAACATATTTAATTTTTGTAATTTATAATTTGTAATTTTATCATGATTAGTAATATGGGTTTTTACAATCATATGTAAATTATGAGCAAGAGCCATCGATTTTTTTAAACGAAAACGAAGATGTTCATGAACCACAATTGCATATTATTAGAGATAATTTTAGGGGAAGATATTTATAATACATGCCTACAACTTGAAAAAATAGTAATGTGGTAATATCGACGAGCCAATTAGTGTTGAACCGAAGAAATGACTTTCCATTTTAAACTAGTAACCAATATTTTTATTATCTTTTTACGACGTAAACCCCTGTTATTCTCAAATCCTAGCTTCACTAGTCAACAGTAGAAAAAGTAAAAAACAGACGAATTAATCTCCTTTTCAACATTTGGCTTATATTAGAAAACGTTAATCAGTTAATCGTGGCAATGCCACAAAGGTGAAACATGGAAGACAGTAAAAGAAGGGAGGTCGGAGGATGGTAATCGACGACGGTGAAGTAAGGGGAAAAGATGTGAAGGAGGGTTTTGCACCTTAGATAAGAAAACTAAAACCAAAGTAGAAAGTAGAGTAAGTTATAGAAATGGTCCATACACTTTTATTAGAACCGCAAGTTTTGTTCAACCTTTCAAAAGTTGATAAATTGTGTGTCCTTGTGATTTAAAAAAATTGCAACTTCCCCATCTCCAAGTCCGTATAAAAAGACTACATTACCCTTTTATAATTTCTTTTTCATTGTTAAAAGAAAACCGCAATGCCCGTCCCCATCCCCAGTCCACATAAATTTACAAGAGGATGAATACATTTTGGAGTAATAAAGTCTCAAACAATCACCACTCAGCTACCTTTATGGTGAGGAAATGAAACACATAAACAATATTGTATATACAATATTGTATATAATAAGTGGTTGATACAGATCATACAAAAAGTATAAAAAAATCTAATATATTTATAAAAATATGAATTATCCAGATATGTATGTTTATGAGTTACTCCGGTGACGTTGTGAGGTCGACAAATAGCCTTTGTCAGACGTTAATAGGTCTTTCTCACTGTAATATCTTTGGAAGATATCGGAAGAGGAAAGCAGTTACTCGGCTAATAGCCAAAACATGTAGGCTGTTAAACACCATTTAATAAAAGAAAATTAATACTAGTAGATCGATAACTTCAAAATATCAACCGTCTTCAAATAGAGTGTTTTATAATTTATTTTGGAATGCCATACACGATTTTCATTTTTCCATGTAGGGCCATGTAGATAGATACAAAAAAAATCTATTGGGATAGAAAAGAGAAATTAAATATCCTTCTACCTTTTATTCCTAACTACTTTTCTTCCTAAGTATTTAAGACGATGACAAGTGTATAAATTTGACATCCTAATCAAATTTAAATTAAATTTAATAACACTTGTAACCATTTAAAATAGATAGGAGGATAGTAGCAACACAAAATAAAAGGATATTTAATTTCTTTTTAATTAATTAAAAGCTAAAAATACAAATAACTCAAAATGAATCATTTATAAACAAATTAGTATAAATAGGATAATTTACATAGTATCTTGAATTCTTGATGTAGTTTCCTTATTTAATATTAGAGTTATAGAAGGATTTCAAATATACTCCATAAATACTCAAAATATCTTTCTATCGATTATGGTATGGAAATTACCAAAACTTAAATAATATGTTAAAAGCTATTTAAATAATTAGAGAAATTAAATATCCTTCTACTTTTCTTCTTACGTATATATCCACCATATGAAATAATGACCACGTGTCCTAAATTAATATTAATCTTATTAAAATATAACACTTGTGACCATTTCACATGGTAGAAAGATAAATAGGAAAAAAAAATATAGGAGGATATTTAATTTCTCTTAGTTAAATGGGTAAACATCAAAATAATTTAAGGATGATTAGAATTAAGCTTGGTTTAAATAACATGCTGAGGCTGGCACAAGTAAAAACGCATTAAGGTCTGCGATATTATGTCCGTAATGCAACGTGATGTCCGTTCATCGAGGACGCATCTGGCGCAACACATTGTGTATTGCCCCAATCAACATAAAAAAAACATCAAATTGAGAAAGCCCATGTCATTTGTTAAAGGGATAATGACTTAAAAGACCATTGAAGTTTTAAATTTGTTCAAAAAACACCGTTCAAGTATTACATGTTCAAAAAACACCATCAAACTAAGACATATGTTCAAAAAACACCAACGAAGTACTTATTCTGTTCAAAAAACACCATCTTTATGGTTTGGAGTAACTTACATGTTTAGTCCTTAACTATTTTTTTTTTTTTTTTTTTTTTTTTTTTTTTTTTTTTAATTCGGACAATCCCTAGCGTTTATATTTATTTTTCCTTCGGACCATGATCGAGTTAAAAGACTAATATACTCTTATTAGTTTCATTTAACATTTATTTTTATTACTTGTTAATTATTTATACAATTGATATATTTATAATAAATAATAGCATAAATTGTATAAGTAATTAATAAATAATAAAAATAATGTTAAATGAAAGTAATAAAGGTATTAGTCTTTTAACTCGATCAGGTCCGAAGTCGAAACAAAAATTTAAACTAAAGGGACCATCCGAGTTAAGAAAAAAAAGTTAGGGACTAAATATGTAAGTTACCCCAAACCATAAAAATGATGTTTTTTTTAACAGAACATGTACTTCGTTGGTGTTTTTTAAACATGTCTTAGTTAGATGGTGTTTTTTGAATATGTGATACTTGAATGGTTTTTTTCGAACAAATTTGAAACTTCCATGGTCTCTTAAATCATTTTCCCTTTGTTAAATGCAAAATAATATATACAGGCCCTAGACTAGGAGAACATGTACGCCTTTCAATTTTTTTTTCTTCATGTCATTACTGATCAGTGGTTATACAAGACTAAAAAATAGCCTTTCTAGTCTTTTTGTTGGCTGTTTTTCACCGGAAAGAACTCAAGAAGTAATACAGTTTGCTTGTTTCATACTTGATTACAGTAAAGTGCTCCTTTTTGCTTATTCTCTTTCTCTAAAAACGATTCTAATTATTTGATCTTAAGGGGTCAAATAATCAGTTCCGAAGTTGTATAATAAAACGAAGTATTGAATCCCATTATTAAAAAAAGTTTCAAAATACCCGTTGTGAAAAGTATTGAATCCAAATGAAAAATCACCAAAATACTCCTTGTGATTATCAGTTGCTATGCTTAATTTCCTATTATCCTACCTATTCAAATCCATGACTGTCATGTCTGTCATCTTTTAAAAACAGAACTTTCCTACAAGATCATCACCACCCTCACTCTCATTGTTCCTAATAAACACTACCCACCTAAATTAACATTATCACTAACTAGATATATATCCATTTAACAAAACAAACAATTATATTTTAAATTTAAATATTTTAATGATATATAAGAACGTTATCATAACATAATAGCATCTGGTAGTCACCTAGAATCGATTGGCTCAAAATAGACTTGAGCCAACAACAGTTAGGTCGAGGAAAAGGAAACAATTTCCTTGAATAACAATAAGGCTAGACATCTATTAATTAATAGCTTATGGGAAAGACAATCGAAACAAATCATACATAACACCAACATAATTTTAAAAAAGAACCAACACGTTCAGATGTTAAGCATATCATGCTTACAAGATAGCATGTGGACGTAAATATGTAATGCACTAAAAATTGATATTTGATGGGAAAGTAATCAAGAAACATAGCATCATGCAGAATATTTATAGATTACGAAACTGAAATCGAAAGATAAATTAAAGCAGCAGCTTATCATATCTAACGCTTGGCAGGTGCAACCCAAACAAGACTGTCAACATACCCCACAACTTTAATTATACCAAGCTGTCCACCCATAATCTTGAAGGTTTTACACTTCTCTGCAATTGGATCATACAAAGCAAAACGATCATTGGGAGCATGGAAAAGGTACTCACCATGTGATGTGAATCCATATGGATATATATCAAAAAAAAACTGTGAAAACTCATGATGTTTAACCCATGATTCAGCCACCCCATACTCATCCATCACCCACACCTCACAATCAAGATCTGCCTTTGACATTACACAAAGTTTTCCAGATAAAACTCCTACAGCATTCATAACATTCATGCAGAAACTATAGTAATCTACTACAGAATCTGGAAGAGGTATCATTCGGAATGTCTCTAAATTCAAATCAAATGCCACTATCGTTTCTTTCTTCCACCCGACATCAGTATAACCAAGCCAATGACAATGGCCATCATGGCCATCTGTGCAAACTTCATCTCGAGTGGAAATTATTGTAACGTGTGATGGAAATCTTTGAGATATTAACTCCCATGTACCTTTTCTCATACTATAAACCTCAGCTTGAGGTGCCATTTTGGATTCTCGAGGATAGCTTGTAAGCTTCACAAGTTTGTAATCATCAGTTTTGGGATCAAACCCAAACCGGAAATGGACTTCGCTTGATTTATTAAAGGGCACAAGACATGGTGGGAGAGTTAGCATGGCGGAGAGAGAAGGATTGCATACGTGAACGACATAATCATCATCATCATATGATTTGTAATAGTAGCATATTAAGCCATTCACAGATCCAATGATACCACCCCTAATATCTTTAGATTGAGGATTAAATGGAGGTTTAATGAAATTGGTCAGTTCGAGATCGGGTGAATGAGAGAGTCGTGCTGTGAATGAACTAAAGTCAAAAGAAAGTCCCTCACGGAAGAACAACAGAATCTCATCGTTGTGATGGATAGAACGAAGGAGGTGGGATTTAACAAAGGAGGAATCAGATAAGAGAGCATTCCAATCTTTACAAACGCACCTCATTTGAGCAAGCTGTTTGGCAATTAACTGGATGAATATGTCTGATAAAACTTCGTTTGGGAGGTTCTCTATAGTGGCTAGGTTTCGTCTTGAAGCCATTTTCAGGTGTCAAAGTAAAATTTCTTTTCGGCTGCAAGGTAACACACAGACCCGTTAGAAAAAAAAAAAAAGGACCAGTTATAATAAGAAGATCATCCGGTTAACAAGATAAAGATTTGTCAAGCTCTTGTATGGCAATTGGTGATTATGTTTTTAATCCTACCCTATTAGGTTTGTAATCACCATTTTGAATTACATCATTCATTTAGTTAATTAATTTTATTCAAATTTTGGTTGCTATTTAAGGTTTCTTTGAATGATTGATGCTTTCTTAACGGTTTTTGACATCAATTTTTCAATTTTTTTATAGGGTTTCCCAAATCAAAATATTACCTTCCTTTTTCTTTGGTGACATTGATCATTATTTATACGTTAATTACTTGGATTTTCAGAAATAAAGTTGAAAATTAAGGCCAACATTAAGTTGTTTTTGGTGGTACTGTTAGGAATTTTGTAAATTTCCTTTTGGGGTGAAAAGTAACTCTAAGTATTAACTTAGGAGAATCAGAGAGACATACAAAGAGCGAGAGGCGGTTACACCAAGAGTCCCGGAGGCCGGAGATGAAAGGGGCAGACTGTCGGCCAGTGGCGAGATTCCGTGACACCGATGCCGAAAAGGCAAGAGTGCGGGAAAGTTTTTCTTTAGAGATGGATCTGTTCAGTGTTCACTAACATCACAACTCTCATCATAAATTTTCAAATCCATATTCATCGGGCCCAATAAACCTAAAGCCCATCCTCTCGGAACCTAACGGATCTACCCTAACTAACTCTACAATCTACATCCATCCCCTAGTTTTATAACAACTAAAAAACGAGTTTGTCGTTGTTGGTATATGTTTTGTAGATGATCCCATAATATATATATACCACACTATTTTATTGTAAGCTTCTAACATGTTATTCTTTTTGTTGAATTTGGTAAACCTTTACATTATTGTAGTGAGATGGTGAGATTAATTATCTAACTGGGCCAAATGGTCTAGCACAAGTGTATATATAAGAATCCAAGGTAAACACTCTAACCTCACTGCTAAGACCATCAAAATGCCCATCAACAGTTCTTCCAATCCCATCTCGAAGTTGAAGCCCTTGCTCAAAATCTGAGCAACATGAGTAGTGTTGTCAGTATTCTATAACACTAATTGTTGAACATATGCCATCTTATCAATAATCCTACACACCTCAAACACAAAGCTCACCATTTTTCCTAAACACGATCAAACCATATCCAATAGAACTTAACTTGATATCCAATTTATGAAACAAAATGTTGTTTTTTCAACAGCAAATTTAATCTACTCCTAAATTACTCCTTAATTCCACGTATGTCAACCACGAGACTTGAATCCTCAATGATACGTGTCTAGGCTTATACATAAGGCCACCTCCATGGCCGGATCCACCATATATTTATATATACATTAAATGGATAAGTTGTGGTGACATACTTTGCAACAGTTTCTGGAGCGTCACTTATAACTCTGCATGTAACCCACGCCTTAGATGGAATGTCATCCACGTCTTGCATGTTACTACTTCCACTTCTTTTGCATTTTATTTAATTATTTGTTTAATGTATTTTGCATTGAAAGAGTAGACTGATTAATTTACGGTTAGCCATGTTTTCCACTTCCTAGTTTTTAGACTTTTGCATTGTTATATATTTGGATGTATTTTCATTGTTAGGAGGATGAGAAGAATTATCAGTAAAATATCTATGTTTGTATTTCTTATTTCTTTGGGAGATTAGCCATCTCAAATTGAACTTATCTTGGAGATTGACCATCTCAAATCGGTCTCTATCACTCAACCTCGAGGAGGAATGCAACACCGTATACCGTTAGGCTAGAAGCCTTTGACATGAAATAAAATGTTATATGTTAAGTTTGAATACTTTAAGAATGCGTATGAATGCCATTTATATGTCATTTTACTTGTTAAGTTATAAAACTGATTCTACAGTTAAAAAAATACTATAAAACTAGTTATCTAATTATATCAAAAGATCCAAACACTATTACTATAAGTCTATAACGTTTATTACAACAAATTTCCAGCTTCTGATATATTATGGAAAACCTGGTGTATGTTAACATGCAATCCCAATATCCCTTAGGGGGGAGGGAGAGGTTCCCTCCTAACCCGCTGTCACATCACCTTCACATCAACTCATCAACCCAATTGACTCTTTCTGAGCCATTCCGACCTCCCTTAAATAGAAAAACAGATGATGGTTAATTTAAATTATAGACTTGTTAAAAAAAAATAGATTATTATTCTGTAGTGTCTACTTTATTACCAAACTTAACTCACAAATTATTTATAAAGAACAAAAAAAAAACTAAAAAAACTTTGAACATGTTTTGAGTCATCCAACCCTCAATCTTTTTTGTTTTCTACAAATCGATCCGGTTTGAGTTTTCCCGACCCGCTATCCTCACATACCTAAGGCCATTGCAATATACACACTAAATATTTACTCTATTTTAGTGTAAAACTTGCACATCCTCTGAATATGTTTACCCTTATAAATTTATCCTCTCGAATGTATGCATTCAATATTCTACTAATTTAAACATTTCAGAGTGTTATAATGATATATTGGTTGTGTATTACTTTACTTTTAATTATAATGTTTAGATAGGATCCAATATATAAATTGTAATAACTAATAAAGATACTAAAAAATTTCTATACTAATAAAAGAGTAGTATTTTTGCCATGTGTCATCATATTAGACCTCTCAATTAATGTGTTGCCACTTGTCAATCTATTAGTTCTCAATTTTAAATTTATTAGACATTAGGTGTAAGACCCGTGTAATACACGAGTTTATTAAAAATAAAAATTTAATATCAATATTTAAACATTAAATTTAATATCAATATCAATTTTAGAGCTCTCATTAATTATGACATTTATTACATTATAAATATATCAATTCTTTTTCAAGGAAGCATTTATTTCTTTCAATATTATAACCGAAATAAGTTATGATATGTGAACAAATCAGAAAATTACATGTGGAAATAAATAAATTCTAAAAATCTATTAAAATGTCATGTGTCAAAATCAATGAGGACATGACATGTGACAGAAAATGAGTTTTATTTATTAGTATAGATCATCATTAATGTGATGCTATTTGTCAATGTATTTATTTGCTATTTTAAATTTTAAATTTATATTATTGTTTTCATTAATTAACAAATAAATAACGTCTAATATATATTAAAAATTAATTTTACATATTTATTTGAACCAACGATTATAATTTTATATAACTAATAAAAACAACTCTTAATTAATAATTTATTTAAAATAATTGATTAATAATTTTGAGTTTTTACTATAAAAATTTAATTAATTTTATAACCGTGGTTCCCACGGGTTATAAACTAGTCATTGATAAAAGAATAAAGTGAAGCATTATAAATTTTAGTGCAATTAAGAATTTTATATGAAGTTTAATGTAACCGGACAAATTGCCACACTATCTGTATGTAAACTTTTAATACGTTCCTTGGAGATGTATTTGTTAAGCCTTTTACAATTTACGGGCCAAATGGCTTAGAACAAGACTAAATGCTTTAATAGTATTTTCAGATTGGAGATTCGGGATTTTGATGAAGTTAGTCAGTTCACGATCTGAAGATCGAGAAGGATGTGCTGTGAATGGTTTGTGGTCAAAAAAGAAATTCTCCTTTGGGAAGACCAAGAGAATTCCATCCTTCTTATGGATAGAATGATGGAGATGTGATTTTACGAAAGAAGATTGAGATAACAAAGCATTCCAAGATTTAGAGACACGCTTCATTTGAAGAAGCTCTTTCGCTAATAAGCGGATGAGTATGTTTGATATAACATCGCCTGGGAGGTCATCCATACTCGGTTGCTGTTGTGGTGAAGCCATTGTTCAAATTTCAAGGTAGCACGATAAATTTTATCTTTTTGGCATCTTCAATTTGTTATGCAAAAAATGGGGTGATGATGGCCCAATAATTCCCAAATTGTTTTTTTTGTCTGGGCCCATCTCGAATACTGAAGAAACTTCCAAAGTTGGTTATTGATTGAAATTATGATACTTGATAGATCCAAGTCATGTAAAATCCAATACGTAAAGAATTCAAGGTAGTAAAGATACGTTACGCAAGATCAAACAACTCATAGCATTAAATCCCACGCGTTTATATTAATTGCAATTTCATTCAACATGAAAAAAATGGATATGGGAAACCTTTAATTTCTGAAAATACTCGAATCCTATTGACAATGGCAAACTACAATGCTTACACAAACTTCTAATTATTTTAAGTGACTGGAATATTTGTGTCTTT
Source organism: Lactuca serriola (assembly GCF_051521515.1). Taxonomy (NCBI): domain Eukaryota; kingdom Viridiplantae; phylum Streptophyta; class Magnoliopsida; order Asterales; family Asteraceae; genus Lactuca; species Lactuca serriola. Next base: position 32,494,386 of record NC_136415.1, read on the forward strand.
AAATCCATTTAATAGTGAATGTAATGTCATGTGTGACTAAACATGTGGTCTACAAGGATGTCAAGTGACTGGAATATTTAAGTATTAACAATGGAAGAACTAAGAAGTGGCATAAGAGATTGCATCACAAACTGATCTAAACCTGTCCTAGACGTTTTTTACAATATACTAAAAAATGCCCCTTATATTATTTGAAATTAAAAGGTGTTGTACAAAAGATAACATTTTATATTATTGTTAGAATTTTGTCTATATCATTGTTAACTTTCATAATTAGGTCTATATCTTTAAAAGCCTTTAAATTATATACCAAAATGCTTGATTTAGTGATAATTAATCTATTTAAAACATAAAAATATTAATTTTAAATTAGATTGTAACTAAATTACTAAAATTCATACATACAATCATCAGGGGAATCTTTTTCTTATTCACGATATGATTGGTGGGTTCTATTGTGGGTTTGATTTTTTTTTTAAGCTTGTACAAGTGTATATTGAGTTCTCATGGTTGTACTAATCCCTTGAATCTCACTCAAACTTTGTTCAATCCGTCAATATTATTGGTCGAGTTCATTCTAAGAGATATTAACCCTAACTTTGTTGTTGATTAGTTACATCTAGATTTCTATCGATATGTTTGGGATTTGTGGAAGATGGGTAATATTGTAATGTAACAACTTCATTAATTTTTAACTATAAAAATCAATTTAAAGATAATGTTTTATGTTTTAAAATGATTAATTATAATTAAATTAAGTATTAGGTTATATATGTGAGTTTGTAGGTTTTATAAGGACATACATCTATTTGAAGTCTTTACAACCTCCGATGATTGTTGGGAGTTGTAGGCAATTCTCTGAAGGAAAAAACATTTGGTATAGAAGGGGGCAATTTTCTAGAGTTTTAGAAATAAACTCACTCTCTCGACTCAAAAGAACCAAGAATGGTGTTTTAACCTGTTCAGGAGTTGAAGTTGTTTCGTCCATAGCTCATGAGACCGAGTCAAAGATGCCCGGATACACCATTGGGATCCATGATGCCTCCTAGTTGTTTTGATTTGGCCTCACAAGAATCACTTCAAGTCGCCTCACATTTGAAAAAACCATTTGGACCATCATGTCTGAGTCTTGAGGTCAATTTTCAACAATACGCACCCAGATTGAGTGGGTTTTGTGTGGTTTTCCTCACTTCCTTCCTTTTCATTGCACGTGTTTTAATGTGAGTTTTAGGTGATCCACATATCCCTTTTGCTTAATATACTACATTTGGTATGTGTATTTTTTTTCACGGGTAGCTTCTAAGACCAAATAAGAGTGTATTGTTATTCTTCAGTACTAGTGAAATGGTGTGTGAACAAAGGGTTGACGTGTGTTTTGATGTTGGGTTCTTTTCCTAAGGGTGGGTATTTTAAATTGTTGAGCTAACTTGCTCATAGCTTACTTCTATACCAATCTAAAGGCTTACCTCCAACCAAAATCCTCATGTATGGGTCCAATAATCAACCAACTTCTAGATCTGAGTCGTAATCATACTCCAAGGACCCTTAGAATGCATAAAGTTGCTAACTTTATCTATTCCTTCCATTCAGACTTGCTAAAACATGAAATACATGGGACAATAACTTAGATCTAACCACTTTATGCAATAAAGCTTGAGCCTTTGACACTTACAAAGGTCCAAAAACAATATAAGATGGTGATGATGTTGATTCCTTGCAAGCTTCACCAATGGATCACCTTCTTCTCATTCTTCTCTTCTTCTCCAAGCCAATAAATGCTTCAAAAGGTCAAGAATCAATCAAGGAATGAGGGTTAGGGTTTTTCTGAGGAAAAATGTTGTTGGGGTTGATAATGTACCCTAAAAATGACTTAGAGGGGCTTAAATAAGAAGAAAACCCTAAAAGATCATGGGCTTGGGCTGCAACAGTTCTCACGTCGTGAGCCTCTATGTCTCATGTCATGAGATCAGTCTCGAACACAATTTACATATTAACCCATGTCACGACGTGACCACTCAATGGTCACGTCGTAACACTCGATTTCCTCCAAAAACCGACATTTTGACTGCTTGAACCCTAATTTGATCCATCCTAGAAAGCGGGTGTTACATAAGGCTATTTGGAATCGATACAAGATGGACTTGCATGGTTACCACCATAAATTAGCTGGAAGATTTTATTTTATTTTTGGAGACGATTTTTTTTGTCTTTTATTTATTTCCTTATTTAGTTTTCAATGTGCCTTTAGAATGTAGTTTCCTTTTTGAAGTTAGTTTCCTTTTTGTAATCATTTGTAAGGCTATAAATAGCCCCCTTGATCATTTAAAAAATTATTAGAAGAATTTTGTTAAAGAATTTTTGTTCATCCTTTCTCGAATTATTGCATATAATTCAGATTGTGTCATTATTTGAGACACGTATCTCATTTTCGTGGCTTCGATTTCAAGTCAATAGATCTTTTTGTTATCACATATCAATTAAATGGGGCTTTCCTGATCTTGATAGAATTCAAGTTAATAAATAGGCCTTAACTTGTTTTCATCGATATTCAATATATAGATCTAGATTGTCTATCAAATCTATCATTTTTTCGTATTTTTCTAACGTTCTTGTTCTTGTTTCGTTGTGGTTAGAAGGTTCAAAGACCAAGAGAACTCGTAAAGGAAAAGAGAAGATTTATTCTTGGGAGTCCTTGAAACAGAAACTTCGGAATAGGTATGTACCAACCTATCATAGGATGACCACCTATAGGAGGATGGCGGATTTAATGCAAGGGAACATATCGGTTCTTTCCATCTTGTTGATTTTAGAGTTTTGCTGATCAAATCATGAATTTGGCTTGTGGGCATCGTGCGAATACCAATCCCAATACAGACAGATAATGGTCTTCTGACAATCAGATTGAATCCCTATTCACAAGTTTTGGATAAAATCTTTAGGTCACTATTTTTGGAATTTTGGCGAAACTCATTCTTGCATTGTCTTCGATTGGCTCGCTTGTAAGAGATGCTTCTGAAGAAAACTTTCATATGTTATAATCATGTAACGACCCGTCTCTGGTATGTTGCTTCCATGGTATTTATTTAGAAGTTTTCAAGAGGGACTCGGCGAGTCTATAGCCCGACTCGTCGAGTAGGGACGGGATTTCGAGCACGTGTAAGTCGGCGACTCGGCGAGTCCATATTCGGGACTCGGCGAGTCTGCCTGCCAGGAAGAAACCCTAAATCCCCGGGTTTTCTCATTATTTAAGCAATGTTATGTGCCCCAAACTCGCCTCCTTCACCCTCAGAGAGCTGTGAGAAACCCTAAACCATCCCTTGATTGATTAAAGTGTTTTTGTGTGAATTCTTGGAGGCTTGAAGAAGAAAAAGAAGAAAGGACCAAAGAGAAGAGGTGTAGAGCAAAGATCCAAGGTCAAAATCAGAGTTCATTGAGGTATTTCTCGGAATCCTTCTGTTTTATGCTTAAAACCTCCATTAGAACACTTCTACGGCTAGTTTGATGTATTTTCCAAACCTTATAGTTGTATGGATGCCTTAATAGGTCGAGATATCCCTAGATCTGTTCATTTAGGAGTTGTAGAGCCCTGATCTATTGCCTTTTTGAAGTTGCTTTGCACGAGAACCCTAGATCTAGCCTTTATTATGCTTTTTGAGCCTTCTAATCTTCATGGATGCTTATGGGCACGTAAAGATAGAATCTTTACGTGTTAATCGAGCTAAGGGAGCCCATATCTATAAGTTTTATATGTTGGATTCAAGCAGAATCGAGTTTAGAGTAGCTACATGCAAGCGACTCGGCGAGTCGGATTCAAGCAGAATCGAGTTTAGAGTAGCTACATGCAAGCGACTCGGCGAGTCGGAAGAACGACTCGGCGAGTCGAGTCGCGAGTCCCCAATTTTTCCCCTTTTGAGTGATGACGAGTGGGGACCAGTGAGTAGTAGAGTGGACTCAGTGAGTTGAAGGTCAAACTCAGTGATGGAGGGACTCGACGAGTTGTTCATACAACTCGGCGAGTCAAAGGCAATCTTCTTAGCTCAAGAACAACTCGTCGAGTTGTTCATACGACTCGGCGAGTCGGATGCAGATAGCCTGAGTTTTTGAATCGAAAGGGAACTCGTCGAGTCGATGCCATACTCGACGAGTAGCAGCGAGTAGGGTTGAGAAGTGAGAATAGGGACTCGGCGAGGCAGGTCAACTGTAGGTTGACTTTGACCGGGAGAGTTGACTTTGACCAGGGGTAAAAGAGTCATTTTACCCCAATACAGTGATTAGTATCTGATTGAGTGTGTTTATGGAATTGTAGCCGGGGAGATACCGGAGCAGCAGCAGATAGCTTCCAGAGCCATACACTCAGCAGCCAGTTCACGAGGTGGGTTTCCTTCCAGTAGGAACGGGTCTACGGCCACAATGCCGACCCGTTTAGTTAGCAGTAGTTCCGGACTTCAGTCCGATGCAGTAGTTAGAGTGCTTGATGTCTTTGTGATTCAAGCATGTTTTGTGTTATGTGTTATGGACTTCAGTCCGATGCAGTATATGTGTTAGGTTAGTAAATACGTGTTTATGTTATGCTATGTTCAGACAGTTCCGGACTTCAGTCCGATGCAGTTAGTTCCAGACTTCGGTCCGATGCAGCTAGTTCCGGACTTCGGTCTGATGCAGTCAGTTCCGGACTTCGGTCCGATGCAGTTAGTTCCGGACTCCGGTCCGATGCAGGGGACAAGGTCCTAGTCAGTTCCGGACTTCGGTACGATGCAGTTAGTTCCGGACTTCGGTCCGATGCAGTTAGTTCCGGACTTCGGTTCGATGCAGTTAGTTCCGGACTTCGGTCCGATGCAGTGGGCAAGGCCCAGTATGTGCTTATTTGTTATTGTGTGGTATGTGGTAGTTTGGGGGAGCTCACTAAGCTTCGTGCTTAAGGTTTCAGTTTTTGGTTTCAGGTACTTCCGCAAGTAAAGGGAAGAGCTCAGGATGATGGCATCGCACACACCACAGCTTCAGTCTTTGTCCTGGGAGTTGATTCAGTTTTCTTAGATATGTTTGATACAGTTGTGACACAGTTTTTCTCACAGTATTTTAGTATGGTTTGAGATACGCAGCGTATGGTTTTATTATATGATACTCAGTTTTTATGATTTTTGTATTTTAAAAATGAAATTTTCGGGTCGTATTTTTAGGATGTTTCAAATCAATAATGCATTTTAAATGTTTGGCCACTACTTTTAAAACTTTAAGAAAATAATATTTAGTATAAGACGATTCTAATATATTATAAGCAAGTAAGTTTGTCCAAAAAGGAAAATGGACTTAATAAGGTAATTAACTTTTCGGTTTGTTCACATCTGGGTAACTATCTTTTTTTTATACACATCATGGTAATGAACTTTTTGAAAGTGTTCACATATGACCATTATGACCAGTTGTAGTAGGTTACATCCGGTCATAATAGTCATATGTAAACACTCTAAAAAGTTTATTACCTAGATGTGTAAAAAAAGATAAAAGTAAGAGTAAAATACATGAATGGTCCATGTAGTTTGGATAACTTGTACGTTTGGTCCCTAACTTATTTTTTAACTTGAATGATCTCTACTGTTTATTTTTGTTGGACGTTTGGTCCCTATCTTACTTCAAGTTACTAAATTGCCTTTTTTAATTAATTTTCTTATTTATGTAATTGTTCTTTATATATTTTAATGGAAATTTCTTCTTATCAGTGACATATATTAATTTGGGCCAGAAATGATCTAAAACTGTTCACCACTCTTTATGTGTCATGGTGTATTTGTGTTGTATTGGAGTTAGCATGATCTAAAACTGTTCGCCACTCTTTATGTGTCATGGTGTATTTGTGTTGTATTGGAGTTAGCTCCAGTGCCACCAAATGCACACTATGCTTGCAAAAGTTTAATTGACTTTTAGCATGAACGGATCCAAATTGCCAAAAAAGACAAAATAACACATTGAAAGATAACACCCACCTCCTAAGCTTTCTTATCAGAAACAAACAAACAGTTCAAATCTTAAAACACATAATAATAACATCCATCCTTTTAGCTTCTGATAAAAAATTGCAATGCAGAGATTCTGAACAAGCCGATCTACCACTGAGGTGTTAACCAAATTATTGTTAATTGAAAAGGTATGGATACAAAAGTAGAGATGATATGTTGCTTAGCCTTAATGACCATCCACCATCCGTCCATCCCGCTAAAGTATCTTCAAATCTGCAGTCGAGAGATGCTCAAATCACGCTCAATAGGTGCCACTCAAACAAGACTATCTACATACTCCACATATTTTGTGTCATCATTTGCAGCACAAATCTTGAATACTTTAGTCTTGGATGCAATCGGATCATACAACGCTAGAAGACCAGCAGGACCATCATATAAATAATCATAAAAAAACTCATTCTGTGATGTGGATCCATTTTCAGCGTCTCTAATTTGAAAAAGAAACTCACCGTGTGATGTGAATCCATACGGTATAATTATATCAGCACTAAACTGAGAAAGCACATTATGTTTGATCCATGAGTCAGCCACTCCATACTCATCCATCACCCACACCTCCAATCCACCATCTATTAAACATGACATCACACAAAGTTTTCCGGCCAAAACTCCTAACTTATTCCAACCTCGATAAACATTGAAATTTTGAATAACACTTGTAAGAAGCATCTCACTAAATTTCTTAGCACCCAAATCAAAAGTAACTATCCTTTGTTGCCTCTTGTTCTCACCAATGTAACCAAGCCAATGAAGATGGCCATCATGGCCATCTACACAAACGTCATCTTGTTCAAAAAACCATGTGATGTGCGATGGAGGCCTTTGAGTGATTGGCTTCCAGGAACCCTTTCTCATACTGTAAACCTTAACATGCAACCACTCTTCAACAACACAAGAAGTCAAAGATAAAAAGTTTGCAAAAATCGGAGCGATGTTGCCCGGTGGTCGGAGAAGACTTATAACTTTAACCACTTTATAATCATCAGTTCTGGGATCAAACCCAAACCGCAAGAAGGTCCATCGGATGGCTTAGAATATGGTGGGAGACTTAACAAGGCTGAGAGACAAGGGTTCCAAATGTAGATAACAGAATCAGGATATCTTCCATAAGAAAAGCATATTAAGCCATGAACAGATCCAATAGCAAAGAGGTGCTTATGTTCAGATTGGGGACAGGCCCGTCCCAGAGGGTGGGCGATAGGGGCGACCGTCCAGGGCCCATCTTTTAAAGGGGCCCAAATTTTTTATGGAAATTGTTATATTTAGAAGATAATACAAATAATTTTCTTTTAATTATTGATTTATTATAAAAAACTTGATGACATTTGTATTTTTAAGGGCCCATTTTTTTCTCTCGCCCTGGGCCCAAAATATGTTTGGAACGGCCCTGATTGGGGAATAACGGGGAGTTTGATGAAATCAGCGAGTTCAATATCGGGAGATCGAGAAGGGTGCGCTGTGAATCGTTTAGGTTGTGCTGTGGAGTCAGAAGGAAATTTCGCGTTAAAGACCATGAGAATTTCATCATTGTTATGAATAGAACGATGAAGGTGAGATTTTATAAACGAGGATTGAGATAAAAGAGCATTCCAAGATTTAGAGATGCATCTCATCTGACCAAGCTGTTTTGCCAATAAGCGAATGAATATGTTTGATAAGTCATCGCCGGGGAGCTTCTCCATAGTCGCCGGGAGCTGTGGTGAAGCCATTTTCGTATGTCAAACTTTTTAGAACAGTTTTTCGTATGTCTAAAGTAAAGTAAGTTGGATGAACTTATAATACTTGGTCGCTCCTCTTTGGAAACTGAAGCGTTTTCTGGCATGGGGATGCGTTTGTATAATTGTATTAAATGCAATTTTCATGGAGCTCTAATCGACCGATAACTTGTTTCTTCCCCATATAAACCCACATTCTCCCACTAAACCTAATCCACAAGAGATCTAGTTGACTATAGTGGAAATGTACCTCTAGGAATGTGAAGTTATATAAATACCTAGTCTTGTTCTTGAAAAATGCTTAAATCAATACGTACCAAAAAAACATTTAAAACTTTTTGGAACTAATCTCTAGAATTTATTACAAATGAGAGTGGTTCCTTTTAATGTTAAAAAGCCCACAACTTTTCACTTTTGTGTCAAATTTTATTTAGATCATATAATAGAAGAAGCCATTTTTGTTTTGACCAAAAATATTTTCTGAGTCCAAACCTAAACTTTTATGTTTTTTTTAATGTTAAATGACATAAATGTCCTGCGAATTTTCTAGAATTGGTTCTTTTAGTACTTTAACTATTTCCGTGGCTTAATAAGGGAACCAACTCATTGCAATCTGTCTTTTTAATCCCGTTTACTTGTTTTAGCCGGTTTGAGTGAAACATAGACAAAACTTAGAGGTCATCTCTCTCCTGTTCATCATCTTCCTCTGTGTTAAGCACTTGCATTTCTCATTCCCTATAACAATGTAACAAGGGCGAATACGTAATTTCATCTTTGGAAATGCAAAAATTTGATACATATTATTTTATCGTTTTGGCATATTATTTCCCTAACATTTCTCGGATATTAAACATCTCTTTATGGATTAAGTGATGGTGTACCAATTTGATCCACATTACAACGACTTGATTTCATCATTATCTTCAATTTTTCTATACTTCTTAAGTTCATACTCGAGTTCCGAGTGATTCTATAAAAAGAAATCGTGTTTGGGTAAGCTTAATTCATCAAGAACACTCACTTTCTTCCAATTTTCCATCTAAGTTTCGCTCCAACTGAAGCTCAATTACAGTCCTGAGTATGTACGATAGAGATCTGTTGGGTAGACCGTTGGAGATAAACACAGTTGACTCCGCAACAAACGATGACCGGAGTAGAAATTTGTCACACCCCAAAACCAAGAACGGCGGAAACGTTCTGGGGAGGAGGACGTCATGTAAAGTATCACAACACAGTAAATGTAAATAAGCAAACAACATCATCCATTGCATTAAATATATAATTTTAATACAAGCGTGTTCTGTACAGTTATAGACACCAAAATAATGTAAAACAAAATAATATGAGATGAGTCTTGAATGCGCTCCATCTTCTCAAAAGCTGGCATCGGTACCTGTCTACTGATGACCTGAGAATACAAGTTATTTTGAAAGAGTTTATCAACATTAAGCTGGTGAGTTCATAAGTATTTTAGTGTCGGTGTTTGTTATCAAAATCGTTTGAACGTGTCTCAAGTATAAGTTTGTAAAATGTATGTAAGTGTTTGTAAAAGTTTGAATCTTTCAGAAAAACCTATATTTCCTATTAAAGTAGCCTTCTACCAAGGCTTAACTGTTTTGTATGCTCGTTTGTTGTAAAAGTGTGTAATTTCCCAAGTGTAACTATCATTTAATAAAATATAGTTTGTACATTAATGTTTAAGTGAGGTTATCACTAAAAATATGTAATGGGTAAATCAATGTAGTACTGTAGTTTTGTTTTATAGGAACTACTGCTGTACTAACTACCTTAAACCGGATTTATATTAAGGCAAAATGTGATAATTGCACCATACTATCGACTGGTAACAATGACATACGAATGGTCGTAATAACGGAATGACGTTTGGCACCCGCAGACCTGCAGGTCCGGCTGTAGCTAGCAGCAAGGTGTAGGATAGTCAATCCAGTATAGATCTATACTCAAACTCACGCTCTCCCTCTAAGAGAATTCTGGCTACAACTCGGGACATGACATTTAAGGCATGCTCCGATACAGTGGATCACAATTGTTAACGTATTCTCGTATATGAAATGTAATGTTTCTAGTTCTAGTATAGTTATATATGTTCTCCTCCTAGTATAGTTGTATATGTTCTCATAGTATAGTTGTATATGTTCTCATAGTATAATTGTATATGTTCTCATAGTATAGATGTATATGTTCTCTTCCTAGTATAGTTGTAATAGTATGATCCTGTGTTACCCCGATGGTAACTTACTAATGATGTGTCTAGTACGTATGAATATGGAAGTACTTTTATGTCTATATATGTATATTTGATATAGAATTAATATTGAAACGACCTTCGGATGGTCACCCGAAATCCCACCAGACCACATCTCAAGGCGCGAAAAGGAAATAGGGCGGATGGCCTTCCTAAGCCCTTTAAACATTATTTATATATCTATACATATATGGGCATGCAATTTATAATATAAAAGCATAAATAAGTTTTTATAAGACATTTGAAACATAAATATTATTTCAAGAAAAGATCGACTTGATGTCGATCTATAAAACAATTTGAAGGCATAAGTTTGATAAAACAGTTTAAGTATAAGGAACATTTTTTTGAATCACGGTTGTAAATAAGTTTTGAAAAGTAAAAGAGTTTGTAAAACATTTTGAAGTAAAACAGTTTGAACAGTGATAAAATCATTGGTTTCCTAGTTATAAATCACATGTGATTAATGCAATCACGTGTGATTGAAACAATAACTATAAGTATTTAACTTGTATTCCCCCCATAAAGTATTTAAAACATTTAAAATCATTTCAAAGGTTGATTAAAGGGGTATGAACTCACTTGTGGTGAGCTGTTTGAATTGCAGTGTCGGATACCATGCTAGGTGGCAAACGGAGACTTGTTTACACGCACGAGCCTAGTTATCATATAATAAGCATATATATAACTAATTAGTCAAATAATAACTTAATAAAATAAGTTGGGACACTTAGGAACATGAAAACACTTTGTATAAATGTTATAGGTCCTAAGGGTTGCATCTAAGTCGATACGGGACAAGGCAAAAGGGGTTTAATGCACCAAATGACCTTGTGTATGAGCTTACCACCCAACAAACCCCACCTTTGGAGTTTACGGCCGTAAACCCATGAGTTTACGGCCGTGAACTCCTCACTTGGTGGTTTTGGGTGTTTTGAAGTGCTATACTAATCCTAGAATAATCCTAGCATTGTTGGAATAATCCTTGAAGTAGTTTAAGGCACTAGAATGCTCCATAGAGGAGTTTACGGCCTAAAGACCATATCCCCTAGAGTTTATGGCCGTAAACTCCTATGGGGTGTTGGTTTTAATTCTTTTAAGTCATTTGCACAAGTAGGATAGCTTCTATGTTTTTGTCTAAGGCTAAAGGGGACATTAGGCACATATTTGTGCCTTCACTTGGAGTTTACGGCCCAAGAGATGTTCCTTGGCCGTAAACTCCCTTTAAGGGATGATTTTGAAGTGTTTTGGTGTCCAAATTAGCTACAAGCATTAGAGGGTAAATGTCTTAAGCCTTAGGGGTGATTTAGGGCTCACTTTGGCCCTTGGAAATGGTGTTTACGGTCCAAGAAACTCTTGGGACGTAAACTCCAAAAGCTTTATGTTCTTGGATGATTTCTAGCCTCAAAAGATCCTACAATAAGTCCTTAACTAGTTGTCTAACACGGAATTGGGACTAGGTAGCTTTTAGGCCTCGTTTTGGAGTTTACACCCCAAGAACGTTCTTGGGCCGTAAGCTCCCGGATCTTGCATTTTAGGCATGTAAACAATGTTATAAAGCATATAACAAGTATTAAAACACATCTAGGAAAGTAGACTCACAATCTGGGATGAAAACCCGAAGATTCATCAGAGAGAAAATGGCTTTTCTCTAGTTGGAATTGTGAATAATGAATTAATTTAATTCAGAAATCTATTTATAGTCCTGAAATATTTTGGCAGAAAATATTTTTATTCTAGAAGTTGGACTATAACATTATGAAACTTGGAATGTTCAAATTTCACAAACCCAGGAGCATCCACTCTCCTGATATCTCCTTAAACGTAGACCCTAATGTACACAAACTTGTTCGGAAAAGTCTGAAAATCACTGAAACTGGACTAGCTTCTATTGAATAGATATTGTTCGTAAAAATGGAAATTTCGGGTTGTCACAAACTTTAACGACTTCGACAGGGCGGCTCTTTCTCGTCCGTTAGACAAAACGTAGCAAAGTTGGTTGTTCAACTTCGATAAGGTGGATCTTTCTCGTCTATTAGACGAGACACAACAAAGCTGGCTGTTAGGTCCTGAAGAACAGAAAAAGAAGAGGTACGTAGATATATGGTGTAACGTCCACAGATTCAGGCTAGACATTTAAGATATAATAAATTATAATTATACGTTGTGCGGGTGATAAATATATGATTTTGATAGAAGATTATTTAGGATAAATAATCTTAACCGAAGTTATAGTAGATATGACAAGAATTCCGTACATATAAAGAACTCTGAAATCGAACATCATATGAAGAAATTATTTTTAATTGAAGTTTCGCGATTAAACCGGCACGACTATGCGCGTCATAAAAAGTGAATTTTAGATAGATTGCTTATTAGTCTAAGTAATCTAAATGAAACTTATAGTAATCGTAAAAGGGAACTCTTACATACGAAGAACGTCTAAATCTGACTTCATATGAGGAAATTATGAGTTTTCAAAGTTTTAGCGCAATTGTACTAGCACTGAAACTGAATCTTAGATCGGTCGATTGTTAGACAAAACAATCTAAACAAGAGTCAGAGAACTTGTTGATATGATTTCGTTAATATAAAGACAATCAAGAATGAATGTCGTATAAGAAAGCTATGATATTTATACGGACTTTAACAGGCTAAGTATGCTAAAAATATAACTTTAAAAATAAAGTAAGAATTAGCCAACGGAGTCTAAATGGAAGTTATAGATCTTATCAATAGCTACGAGTGGATATAAAGAACATCAAAACGGAGCTTGTGTGAAGAAGATACGATTTTTTGAAGATTTCATGACGATGACACACGTAAGAGACGTGACGCGCACTTCTAGAAGCCAACCACATCTATCCACTCAAACCTGCCACGTATCACGAGGGCAAATGAGCAACGTCATCTTAGAGGCGCGACACGCCTCTTGCTTAAGCACGACATGTTCCCCCTGTGAGCCTATATATTCCAGCATTTGCAATTATTTCATTCACACAATTCTCCCACAACTCTCCCATATGACCCTAAATCATCAAAGCGCCACTTTTAATAAATTTTTAGTGATAGTAATGAGGCCATGGATCATCAAATAGCCTGGAAAAATAGGTCTATTGGTTTCAGAGTTTTGCCCGCAAAATTTCCCGGTTTTCGTAAAAATCTTTGTAAGTTAAGCTACATTTATTATATTTCAAGTGTAACCTATATTTATATTCATAGTCACTATTGTGATTTTATAAATAAGATTTATCAGTGATTCCAAGTCATATTAATGATTGATTTACTTACAGGGGTGATGTTTAGGCTAGATTTAGTAAGGTGTTTAAAGTTATTGATAATTAAACCGAGGTCATATCTAAACTATCTTTAGTTACAATGAATATTAGAATAAAACTTAGTGATAGATCTTGATATGATCTTACATGGTTGCTCTTTATTCGATAGATTTTGATATAGACATTGGGATTATTGAGGAATCTAGACTATCTTTACTCATGAGCAATATATGACTAAAACTTAGTGATAATTAAACCTAACACATATCAAAGGAAAAGTGAAGGTGTTAGACGAAGTGATGCCGAATTCACGAGTCCTCCACTTTTAACAAGTAAGTGCATAGATAGTTTCATCTTAGACATAGATATAAAGTATTTAGATAATTAAATGTTATATATGCTCATTTTCTATGATAAAGATGTAATATGGTAAATGAAATAATATAAGATGATCTTTATATGCTTTTCTACCGTATATGTATTTTTATACTTATAATATTGGGTAGCAATGGGTGATGAAAGATGATAGATAATGAGGGTGATGAGTGATGAGAGACTAGAGATGAAAATGATGATGATAGGCAACGACTTTAAATAGTACTAGTGTACTAACAATGTAGAAATAGTACTAGTGTACTAATTAACGATGTAGCCATCTAACAGAGTATAGGTGGCGACTACAGACTACTCAAGACAGTAGCGTGGGACACAGACATGTTTATAACCTGTAGGTGATGGAGAATTTGTTTATTTGATGTACTCTACTCCTACTTGTTGAGAGAAAAACTTGATCAAACGTTAGTAACAAGATAATAAGTTGTGGAATAGTAAGTTAATCTTAGTGGATCTTGTTAGCTCAACAATAATAGTTAGATAAGTTAGATTGCGGAAATGCAAAGGAAATAAATAGCAACAACTTATATCAAGTGTAACGCCCGATTCCTGGTACGCATTTAATTATAAAATTATTTATTTTTGTAAGAGCTACTCAACGAGTTGGTAGCCCTAATTCTTCAAGTAGAAGCCAGATTGGACGCATGATAAAAGTGATCTACTCGACGAGTAGGGCTTCCAGGATGAAACCCTAATTTTGGGGTTTTGCACCCTATTTAAGATCCTTAACCCCCACCCCTTGGCCTCAATTCCAACCTCCAAGTCCAAAACCCTAATCCATGAAATCCTAGTGCACCTTTTGAGTTTGTGAGTTCTTGTTGAGTGTTTTGAAGCTTGTTGAAGAAGGAAGAGCTTAAAGTTTTAGAAGGAAAATTATAGATCGATCTAGAAACAACTCCTCATCCTCATCATTTTCTAGTAATCAAGTCTTCACCTTGGCTATTAGTTCATTAGATCTCTTTAGGTCCTTTTTATGAAGGTTTTGGTCCAAGAACCTTGATCCTTGGGACAAGGACGACCCAACTGGACTACCTTTCAGATCTAGGATCTAAGAGGGGTTCCATGGCATAAATGTGCAAACTTTATGACCATGGAAGCCCCGTGCAAGCTTATGGATGTTATTATGGTCTTTTGAGCCCTAAAGGTCATGCATGGAAGCAAAGTCTGATACTTTACGTGTTTATTTAGTATTTAGGTCCTAGATCTCGGTTTTCATGCTTTGGATTAAAGTGATCAGGACTTTGGACAAAGATCTAAGCCTTAAAGAACTAGGGTTTGAGCTAAACCCATTAAGAAGGACTATAAACGGGTAAAGTTGGAAACTTTACCCTTAAGAAGGTATTTCCAGTGTGTAGAAGGAGTTTAAAGCTTAGATCTCGGGCATAGGGTGACTGTATTTTTGGGATGTTACAAGTTGGTATTAGAGCCTTGGTTTGAGGGATTCGGGCACCCTCTCGGGTGTGTTTGAACTCAAACTAAGGAATTGGTATGAAAATTTTCTAAAGAAAATTATTTTATGAAAATAACTTTGAAAAGGGAAAAGAATTTTGAAAAGAGGAAAGGGTGTGGTGCATGCAATCAGCCGAGCTCAAGTAAGTACTCCCAAATGACCCATACAAGTTTATGTTATGATATGTTATGAGAACTACATGCTAGAGTAGGACTAAGGATCTAGGAAGGATGCCTTATGTTCTTGTTATATATGTACCAGCTTTATGAGAACTGCATGCTAGATTAGGGCTAATGATCTAGGAAGGATGCCTTATATGCCTGCTATATGAGCTTATAGAGTCGTATGCTAGTACAGATTAGTCAGGGATAGCCTGAATGAGATATGCTTGATTATGTGTACTCAATGCTCGAATATTGCTTGCTTTGTGCTTTTAAGAGTCTTGGTTATATTTTACTAACTAGTAAACGAATATGTTAAGTTACATATTCCAAGGACTAAATAATTTCAGAAGGTTAGGTCTAGCTCTATTTCACATATCTTGTTTGAGTCCAGCCGTTGTAGGGTAGGATCTCTCATTCGAAGAATTATCTAGTCTGAGTGATATGTAATGGTATTCACGAGCTAGTTGGGGGGAATAGCAGGGACTTCTTATGCAGATGATGGCAAAGAGTGGGATGGTGATTACCTTAGGGCAAGCCTAGGATGAGAGAAGCATGTGAAGCAATAGGAGTAGAAGGTACTTGGTGAAGTCAATGCAGTACTTGGGAAAAGTATGGATAGATGTGGAAGGTAGTATAGGCCTGTACTACTGAAAGCAGAGGATCCGTACTCGAATCAAGGAGGGCTGAGATGAATCTGGGGAACTTGTAGTATATGTGATCCCTCAAGATATGATGAGTATTCTGGTGTTTGTTATCATGTGTTTACAGTATGGTGGTTTTACGCACTAGACCAGTCGGCAGTTCAGGTGCCGGTGAGGGATCAGGATCGGGCTCTGGAGTTGGGCAGCTAGATGAGCAGACGAGGGAGTTCATTTCGTCTGAGGTCATGCGTAGTATTCTGGATCAAAATCCTGTGAGTTCAGAGCTTTTGGAGGAGAGATTGGGAGCCTTCCACACCGAGGTGGGGGACATGATGAGGTTGCGCACGCTGACATTCAGGGAGTTCAGAGATTGTGGAGCTCCCGATTACCATGGGGCTTGGGACCCCACTGCGAGCACTAGATGGTTGGCGGATGTCGCCAACGCATTCCGCACCAGCAGAAGTCCCGAGAGGGACAAGGTCCGACTTATGTCTTGTCTTCTGAAAGACAGAGCACGCAACTGGTGGGATGTGGTTGGGCATACGGTGGGTGATGCTGCCCTTGACACTATGACCTGGAATGACTTAGCTAGGTTCAAAGACGAGTTTTCACTTGTGATAGAGGTGCAACAACTAGCTAGAGAGTTCCAGGACTTACAGCAGACGACTGAGACAGTGGCGAAGATTACCGCCAAGTTCAGGGAGAGGGCCCTTCTCGTTCCGCAGTATGTGGCGGAAGAGGAGATGAAAAAGGCTCGATGCCATGAGATGTTGAGGAGCGACATCATATAGTTTTTGAGCCGATCCAGCTGTAAGATGCTGGAGGGTATGATAGTGATGGGTCGTGAGAGAGAGATTGATTTAGAGATGAAGAGGAAGCCAAAGGTGGTGTCTGGCATGGAGGGCTCAGGAAAGAAGCCCAGGATAGATTCCTGGGGGAAGGGCCAGTAGGGCCAAGGTCGTTGCGGCATGTGCGGTAGGTCACGCGAGGGGACGTGTAGGGAGGGTAGTTCGGGCTGCTTTAAGTATGGCCAAACTGGTCATGTGAGCAGGGATTGTACGACAACCACCACCACCGTCACGACAACATCTGATCTGATTAGCTTTTAGTGCAATCAGAGGAGCCACAAGAGGTCCTAGTGTCCGAGCTTGGTAGCATCAAGACAGGTGACGACACCCGCTCCTGCTACGTTGAGGATTACGATGGCCGACAGGGCCGTTCAGAGGCGCCAGTGACGAAGAGTAGAGCCTTCCAGTTGACAGCAGAGGAGGCGGGTGCAACTCCTGATGTCATTACGAGTATGTATCTTCTCCTTATCTCTTTGTTTTTATTAATTATTGCTTATGTTTATGTGTTTCATTTTAGGATTGTTCCTTTGTGAAAGGTATATCTGCACTGGTATTGTTCGATTCGGGGGCTACCCGATCTTTTGTATCGCTTGCAATTAGCAAGCGATTTGTTAGAGCTCCAGGGGAGCTAAATTGCCCACTTGATGTGGATATAGCAGATGATAGGACCGTTAGGGTTACGCAGGTTCACAGAGGATGTACATTGCAATTGTTCGATGAGCAGTTTCCTGTGGATTTGGTTCCTATTCCCTTTCGAGGGAATACGGTTATAGTTGGTATGGACTGGTTGAGCCTCAATGGGGTAGTGATCAACTGAGAGCAACAGCTAGCCAGGGTTCGGACTCCTAGTGGGGGAGGATTAGTGATTCAGGGTGAGAGACCGTAGGGTGGATCGACCCTATGTTATGGATACCCGGGATAAGGGTAAGACGATAGTGGGTGATGTACCGCTTGTGCGAGAGTACTCGGACATATTCCCGGAGGATTTTCCTGGGATACCTACGAAGAGGCAGGTTGAGTTTAGAATTGACCTAGCCCCTGGTGCGGCTTAGATATCCAAGGCACCATATCAGTTGGATCCTCCCAAGATGCAGGAGTTGCCTATGAAGATGTAGGAGATGCTAGACAAGGGATATGTCAAGCCGAGCAGTTCACCATGGGTAGCCGCGATCCTGTTTGTGAAGAAGAAGGGCAAGTCGCATCGCATGTGTATAGACTATCGGGAGCTAAATAAGGTAACGGTGAAGAACAGTTACCCTCTCCCGAGGATCGATGATTTGTTTGACTAGCTACAGGGTGCATCTTGGTTTTCCAATATTGATTTACGGTCAGGTTATCACCAGATGTGAGTTCGAGGAGAGTATGTGCAAAAGACAACTTTTAGGACTCGCTATGGTCATTATGAGTTTGAATTGATGTTGTTTGGGCTCACCAATTCTCTTGCCGTATTCATAGATCTCATGAACCGTGTGTGAAGACCGATGTTGGATCGGTCTGTGATAGTCTTCATCGATGATATATTGGTTTATTCCAAGACTCAGGAGCAGCATGAGGAGCACCTGAGGGACGTGCTAGAGACACTGAGGAGGGAGAGAATTTTCGCAAAGTTCTCCAAGTGTGAGTTCTGGTTGCACGACGTGCAGTTTCTGGGGCACCTTGTAAACCAAAAGGGTATTTTGTTCGATCCGGCCAAGATTGAGGCCATGATGCAGAGGGAGATTCCGAGGTCTCAAACTGAGATTCGGAGCTTCCTGGGGTTAGCAGGTTATTACCGGAGATTTATCCAGGATTTCTCCAAGATCATTGTTCCCTTGACCCGACTGACCAAGAAGTCGGTGACTTTCTGCTAGGGGCCTAAGCAGCAGGCATGTAATGCCTGATTCCTGGTACGCATTTGATTATACAAATATTTGTTGTTGTAAGAGCTACTTGACAAATTGATAGCCCATACTCGTCGAGTAGAAGTCAGATTAGATGCGGCGTAAAAGTGTTCTACTGGACGAGTCGAGAGCCTCGACTCGACGAGTAGGACTGCCAAAGTGAAACCCTAATTTTCATGGTTTTCACTCTATTTAAACACCTTAAGTGGCCTCCACCCCAACCTCCATCACCTCCAAAACCTATCCACGAAACCCTAATCGACTTGTGAGTGTTCTTGAGCTATTTTGTGCCATTTTTGTGGTTTGAAGCTTGGAGAAGGAATGACAGACTTGGAGATTCAAGAAGAAGGTAGTAGATCCAGAGCATGGGTTGCATTTTCATCTTGTTTGAGGTATAAAGCTTATACCTTAGCCTTCCATCACTTAGATCTTCCTTAGGGTTTGCATATGTCATTTTGGGCCATTTCAAAGTCACTTTCGGGATTTGAGTGCGTATTAGACTGATGAATTCAGATCTGGGAACATTTGAGCTCAGGAAGCTTAAAGTTGCCACCTTTATTGAGCTATAACCCTATCCCATGCATTAGAACTCTTTTATGGCTGAGTGTTGGTGTTCTAGCTTCATAACGCTATGCAAGCACGTAAAGTTAGCAACTTTACATGTTATGTTAGCCTAAGGATACCAAATTTGTGGACTAGATGGTTTGATCTTAGCAAAAATCAACTATATGGGTTTGACATATGGGGGACTCGACAAGTTGTTCATGCGACTCAGCGAGTCAGGTCGCGATTCCCCAACTCTTTCTGTTAATGAGTGAACTCGTTGGGTCTAGAAGATGACTCGGCGAGCTCGACATAGTTTTTGACTGGGAGGTTGAAGAACTCGACGAGTTGAGATGGGTTGTCCCGATTCTGATTATGTAGAACTCAACGGGTCTGAGGCTGACTCGACGATTTGACTCGTCTAATCGCGACTATGGGTAGACAGGGAACTCGACGAGTCACGGGGTGACTCAGCGAGTTGGATCGTAATTTTAGGTATCTCGAGTTATAGGACTCGGTAAGTTGATAAATCAACTCGGTGAGTTGAGTCAACCATCATGTTGACTTTGACCAGAACATTGACTTTGACCAGGTGTAAAATGGTCATTTTACCCTAAGAAGAAGTAGCAGATTTTTGACTAAGTGTATCGTGTTATTGATAGCCGGGGAGTCATTTGAGCAGCCAATAGAGATTCCTCTCACGAGATTTTAGCAGACAACTTACGAGGTGAGTTTTCTCCTATAGGAACGGGTCTACGGCCACAATGCCGGTCTGTTTAGATGTTAGTAGTTTTGGGCTACGGTCCGATGCTGGGCAGGGCCCGATGTAGGTTATATGTTTTTCGAATCGCGATCCAATGCCTGGGCGTTCCCGAGGAACGTTTATGTATGCTTGATGTCTTTGTGATTCTTGCATGTGATGTGTTATGTGTTTCGGGCTTCGGTCCGATACCGGGGCATGCCTGATGAATGTTTAGCTTATACGTTATGTGTTATATGTTCTAGGCTTTAGTCCAATGCCGGAATAAGCCTGATGAATGTTTAGTTATATATGTGTTATATGTCCGGACTCCGGTCCGATGACGGGGCAAACCCGATGAATGTTTATATGCTATGTTATGTGTTGTTGTTATATGATATGTTGTATATATGCCGGATTTCAGTCCGATGCCGGGAGGGCCCGATGCCAGACGTGGTCTAATGCCAGGTAAGCCGATGTCGGTTTCGTCCCGATGCAGTTGGGCGGAGTCCCAAAGTTATGTTATATGCTATATGTATGGTATGTGGTAGTTTAGGAGCTTACTAAGCTTCGTGCTTACGGTTTTCAGTTTTGGTTTCAGGTACTTCCACTAGCAAAGGGAAGAGCTCGGGATGATCGCATGTCACACACCACAACTTTTAGTTTGGGACTTTTACTCTGACATTTTTATATGTGATTTTGGATACATTGATACTGATTTTGATATGATGTTTTGAGATTATCATGACTTATGATTTTGTTATCAAACATTAACTATGGTTTCTCTAATGGTTTTAAAAAAAAAAATTGGACTGTATTTTTGCGATGTTACAAGTTGGTATAAGAGCATTGGTTTAAGGGATTCGGGCACACTCTCGGGTGTATCTGAACTGAACCTGAGGACTGGGTATAAAAATTTTCAAAAGGAAAATCATTTTTATAAAATGAACTTTGAGAAAAAGAGAAAAGGGTGTGGTACATGCAATCAGCCGAGCTCAAGTAAGTCTCCCAAACTATCCATACAAGTTATTTTGATATGATATGATTATGTGATCAGCATGCTAGATTAGGGCTAAGGATCTAGGAAGGATGCCTTGTATGCCTGCTTCATGTGTTTAAAATTGAATGCTACATTAGGGTTAAGGGTCTAGGGAGGATGCCTTATGTGCCTATATATGTGAACGAGCTTTATGAATTGTATGCTAGTACTGATTAGTCAGTAGTATGACAGCCTGAGAATGACATGTCTGATTATGTTTACTTGATGCTCGAATGTTTCTTGCTTTGTGCTTTTAGGAGTCTTAGTTATCTTTTACTAACTAGTAAATGAATATGTTAAGTTACATATTGAAAGGACTAAATAATTTTAGAAGGCTCGGTCTAGCTCTATTTCGCAGCTCTTGTTTGAGTCCAAACGGTGTAGGGTAGGATATCTCATTTGAAGAATTATCTAGTCTGAGTGATATGTAATGGTATTCGCGAGCTAGTTAGGGAGAGATAGCAGGGATTTCTTATGGAGTTGATGGCGGAGGGTGGGATGGTGATTAACCTAGGGCAAGCCTAAGATGAGAGTATCACATGAAGCAGTAGTAGTACAAGGGACTTGGTGAAGTCAAGGCAATACTTGAGGAAAGTATAGATAAATATGGAGGGTAGTGTGGGTCCGTACTACTGAAAGCAGAGGATCCGTACTCGAATCAAGGAGGGCTGAGATGGATCCAGGGAACTTGTAGTGTATGTGATCCCTCGAGATATGAAAAGTATTCTGATGTTTATTATCATGTGTTTTTCAGTATGGTGGTTTTACGCACTAGACCAGTCGGCAGTTCAGGTGCCGGTGAGGGATCGGGCTCAGGCTCTGGAGCCGGGCAGCTAGAAGAGCAGATGAGGGAGTTCATCTCCTTAAAGACCACGCACAACATACTAGACCAGACTCATGTGATCTTTGGTACGGTCAAGGAGGGTATCCTAGAGATTCTTGACGAGAGGTTGAGTCTTTCCGCACAGAGATGGCGGCCATGTTAGGGGCCCGTACAGTGATTATAGAGAGTTCAGAGCTTGTGGAGTTGTAGATTACCATGGGTCCAAGGATCCCATTGCTAGCAGCAGATGGTTGGCTGATGTCGCCAATGATTTCCGTAGGAGCAGATGTCCCGAGGGGGACAAGGTTCGACTTGCTTCCTGTCTGCTAAAGGACATAGCACGTGATTGGTGGGAGGAGGTCGGACATGCCATTGGTGATGATGCAACCTTAGATGCGATGACCTAGAGTGACTTTTCAGCCAGGTTTAGAGCTGAGTTTGCACCTATGATAGAGGTGCAGCAGCTTGCTAGAGAGTTCCAGGATCTCCAGCAGACGACTGAGACGGTGACCGAGATCACTTCTATGTTTAGGGAGTGGGTCCTTCTCGTTCCACAATATACGGCGCACGAGGAGATGAAAAGGTCTTGATATCATGAGATGTTGTGGAGTTATATCCACCAGTTTGTGAGCTGATCCAGCTGCAAGACGCTGGAAGACATGATTGCTAGGGCTCGAGATAGGGAGTTGGATTTGGAGAAGGAGAAGAAGAGGAAACCAGAGGGGGTTTAGTCTGGGAATGCGAGCAAGAAGCCCATTAGATCATAGATCTAGAAGCTAGTATAGTCGCGGCCATTATGGCAAATGCGGCAAGATGCACGAGGGAACGTTCAAGGTAGGGAGTTCAGGCTGCTTCAAGTGCGGATGAACTGGTCATGTGAGCAGAGATTGCACAACTACCACCACCACCACCACAACATCAGATCTTATTTGCTTTAAGTGCAATTAGAAGGGACACAAGCGATCCCAGTGCCCGAGTTTAGCAGTGGCAGGAAAGGTGGCAACACCTTCTCCTGCTACATTGAGGATTGCAGATGGTCGTCTGGGCCAAACTGAGGCATCTACGGCGCGGAGCAGGGTTTTTCAGCTTACTACAGAGGAGGCACTAGCAGCTCCTGGCGTGGTGACGGGTATGTATCTTCTCATTACTCTTTTATGTTTATTGGTTATTGCTTATGTTATGTGTTTTATTATAGGATCGTTCCTTGTGAACGGTATTTCTGCTCTGGTATTGTTTGACTCAGGGGCTACCCGATCGTTTGTATCGCTCGCTCTTACCAAGCGATTTATCAGAGCTCTGGGGGAGCTGGACTGTCCATTGGATATTAAGATAGTAGATGACAGGATCGTCAGGGCTGCGAGGGTTCATCGAGGATGTACACTACGGGTGTTCGATGAACAGTTTTCAGTAGACTTGGTTCTTATTCCCCTACGAGGGAATAAGGTTATCGTGGGTATGGACTGGTTAAGTCTGAATGGAGCAATGATAGACTGCGAGCTGCAACTAGTGAGGGTTCGGACTCCTAGTGGATGAGAGTTAGTGATCCAGAGCGAGAGGCCGCATAGGGGACCGATTCTTTGTTCAGCAGCTAGAGCGAGGCACTATCTTCAGCAGTGTTGCACAGGCTATGTCGCCTATGTCATGGATACCCGAGATAAGGGTAAGCCGACAGTGGATGATGTACCGATTGTGTCGGAGTACCCAAATGTATTTCCATAGGATCTTCCCAGGATACCTCCGGAGAGACAGGTTGAGTTCAGGATTGACCCAGTCCCTGGTGCGGCTCCAATAGCCAAGGCACCATATCGGTTGGCTCCACCCAACATCCAGGAGTTGTCTACGCAGCTGCAAGAGCTGCTAGACAAGGGATTTATCAGGCCTAGTCGTCATGGGGAGCCCCAATCTTGTTCGTAAAATAAGAAGAATGGTCACTATTGAATTAGTGTCTAAGTCCATAACTATTTTGGTATGTACTTGACCCGATTATGAGCATTGTCCTTTTGGGTTGCCTTCACCATAACAACTTGTAGGATGAATTAAGGAGAGAAAGGTTTAATTATGATTTATTAATATATTATGAGAATAATATATTAAAGGAAAAATCATAATGTTTAATTAATATTAGTCAAGAATTAATTTTGTGGCTAAAAGAGATTAATCAAACTTAAGGGACTTATTGTGTAATTATAAGATAAGTACATAGATGGGCTTATGGACTCCATAGAAGGTGGAGTGGACGAATTCTATGGGGAAACCCATTAGAAATCGTCCAATGCTTCTAAAAAAGGAGTCTATGGGCTGGTTAGGGCTTAAGCAGTCAAATTAGGGTTTCCTTGTTAGATAACCCTAATTGCCTACCTATTTAAGGAGCCCCTAAGCCCCAAAAACGTGGTAAATGATTCCCTTAAGGGTTTCTGGACGATTTTTAGTGCTCGTTCCTCTTCTCTTCTTCATCTTGTTGCTTAGTGGTGTTTGTGACTCCATTAGAGGTGCAACACTTAAGGTATTAAGCTTTCTGAAGCCAAGGAATTGATTGTTATTGCTACAACAATCAAGGTAAGATATAAACCCTAATTCATATGTTAATTTGATTACTAGTATGCTAGATCTAGGGTTTGTAAGTCTTGGAAGTTTATTGCATGTTCAAAGTAGAAAAACTAGATCCAAGCAATTAGGGTTGCATGAACACCATAAAATTGATGTTATGCTCAAAACTCATCAGTGGTATCAGAGCCTAGGTCGTTTTTCTATTGTATAGATGCATAATTGGACTGCCAAAGATCTGAAAATCGAATTTTTTTGCTCACTGTCTGATGAACTTGCTGAGTTGCTCTATAAACTCGACGAGTTCCAAAGAGGACTCGACGAGCTGGATGTTCAGTTGACGGGATTTTCAATTTTCTGGCTAGATTTTGTTTAGGATAATTACCAAAACTCGTTTTTATTGCCTAAAATCGATTTTTTATGTTTGGAATGTTTATCCTTATCAAAATTAATGGATTTGGTTAAATATCGATAATATAGGATTATTATTAGATAAATATTTGACCTAGTAAGTTTGAAAAGTTTCAATTTGCACCCTTTAGGTTTTATAGTTTAAATTTGAACTTAAAAGTTTTTGTTTTTGAAATTTAAATAGTTAAACCTTAATGTTTTGAAAGGTTTCAAAACTTGTCCTCAAGTTTTGGAATTCAAATTTTTGATTAAAAGTTTAATTTTGAAATATTTAAATTCTAAACCCTAAGTTTGAAAAAGTTTCAAAACTTGCCCTCATGTTTTGGATTTTAAATTTTAATTAAATGTATTAATTTGAAATCTTAAGATCTAAAAACCTTGTACTTTGAAAAGTTCAAATTACACCATAATGGTTTTATTTATTAATTAAAGTGTATAATTAAAAGAGAGTTAATAATTCCATAAAGTTTTGGTTTACATTTAATTAAATTAAAAGTATAATTTATTAAATTAAACCACCTAGTATTTTAAAAGTGTAAAATACACCCTATACTATATATATGTAACATTAAAAGTCTAATATTATATATATATATATATATATATATATATATATATATATATATATATATATATATATGAGTAAAGAGTCAATCTTACCATTAGTAGGCCTCATTCACGAAGCTGGTCTATAAGGGGTGTTTAAGGAAATTGCCTATAAAATGGCGATTGAATGGGTATCCACTCTTACCCACCGGACTCTTGACTAGTGGAGGGTCGTTAGCCGAACGGGTAGGATAGGACAGAAACCTTCCATTATAAGTATAATGAAGTACAAACTAACTACATGCTTTTACAAATTCCTAAATCATAATTACTTTAGACAAAATGTGAAATTGTATGCTAATCCATGGAATTACACTTCGTACCCTTGTCAAACGTTAGTGGAGCGTGTGTGGTTAACCGGCACACTAATTTGGGGTTGACGTTGTTAGCGAAGGGTGACTCGATGTCTATCATAAATCAATGGAGCGTGTGTGGCCAACCGACACATTGATTAGGTGATAGTAGCATTGAGTGTACCACGTGATTCACATGGTTATCCACACCTTGTTTGTGATCCTCGGCATCCCAATCACAAATAGTAGGGCATAATCGAGATTTAAACATGCCATTGAAAATTTCAATGAATCTCAAAAGATCTAGGAGTTTCAATTCATTTAAAACTTAAATTTTCTTTTTTGTTTTTCATTGTGGAAGTTGGTAAATCTTCATTTACCTACCTTCAAATATTCTGCAACTAGATTACGACATCCTTCTTCTAGGTTGTAGAGTATCGTGTTGGATCGTAGCCTTGATGTTTCATTTGGGTGTTACATCAAGGATTCTTATCAACTAACTTGAATATCTCCCGTTTTGTAGATTTCTGAATCTAACAATGGTCTTCCCAAATCCCATGGAACAAGTTTTCCAAATGAAGATGATATTCCACGATATGATTGAGGAACCGGAGATCATGCTTCACTTCCTCCAATTATTCTCCCTGAACCACAAGTTTGAAGGCTTGAAAAGTTCAAGCTAACTCAAGCCCTTTTGGCAAGTAAACACAAATATGGGAAACCTGTGTTTGCACACGTCTTAGAGATTAAGTCACACATTGATAGGTTAAGGATGTTGGGTGTCAAGATTTCAGGTGAGTTGGCTGTTGACTGGGTTCTTCATTCGCTTCCTGAATCATATAATGAGTTCGTAAGAGAGTACTATATGATGGAACACGACGTGACCCTCATTGATCTCACCTATTTGCTCATAGCTGCTGAATCAGCAATGATTTGGCGTGTTGATCAAGCAAACTTGTTTACTGAATCAAACTCCCAAACTTCAATGGACACTGGCAACATTGGAAGTCCAGAAAGGACTAAGCATGAGATTGTCCCATGTGTTGTGCCAAAGGAGTCCATTTGCTTTTATTGCCAAGAGAAGGGGCATTAGAGATGAAGTTGTCCTATTTACCTGAGAGATCTAAGAGATGGGAAAGTCAAGGCATCTCGCTCTACTTCAGGTAAAATCCATTATCTAACTCTTTTGAGTTCCTATTCTGGATTCTTAATTCATGATGTGATAAGATTGCATTTGATGTATTGTAGGATCGAAGAAAAGAGAGGAAACTTAAGGGAAGAAGTGAGCTGAATCTAATCATGAAGGAAATGGATTTCGATCGCATTGTTTGAAGATTGGATTTTGAGCTACTACTTGGAGTTAGAATAGATTGCTTAGGATATGTAATAACATAGTTTTTCAGTTTAATTGCATTGTAAGGACAAAGTTTTTCCGAAATAAAATAAAATTTGGTTTTTGTCTTATTTATTTATCCTTGCAATGGCATGTATGAAAAAATTGATGTTTGAATGTTTTTACTATAATGGATTTGATTCTTAATTGTGTTATTTGTGGAAATTTATCAAATAGGGAGAGTTTCATATCACCGAAGTTTCAATTGGACCAAAACTTGGAATCATACAACTTGGTTGTGTGATGAATGAGAATTTTCATATTTGGAAATTAGACTAATTATTTGACAAAGTGTCAAGTGAAAGGACTAGGAGATCAAGTACACTAGGTTGTGTGTTGATCAAATCCACCATAAGAGTGACAAAGATATTTGTCATGATTTACTAAAGTTTCGTAAATATGATTATACTTATAAGATTAAGTGTAATTCTGAGTTGATTGAAAGAGTTTCAATGAATAGCAGAACGAATAAAGAAGGATCAAGTAGGCAGAAAGATAAAAGTTTCTCTAGTCTAAGAAGAAGGGAGAGTACCTTTTATTGTGTTTTGTGATAAGTCTTAATGATTAAGAACCATATCTCAATTGATCCTCTAAGTGATTCTTAGTGCATTTTTATGTCTAAGAAGAGGAATCGAGAATTGTGGAAATGGTTAAATCAAGAAGTCAATCATACTTCGTTCCAACATCGAGTCTTAGAGTTATACTCCAAGATTGTGAATTGAGTGATAAGTCTTAAGAAGGTTTATAACACTCAACAAATGTGGAATTTCGAAAAGTTTTCTTATTCTTGCACATTTGAGATTGGTAAGTTGTGATGTCTTGGATAAGGCAAAGACCAACTAGAACAAATTATGTGAAGTGATAGTCTTGATAAAAACTACACCAACTCTTGAATTTTTGTTTTGTCGAGGAATGTTTCTTGACAAGAGAATCCTATATGTCAAGGAGTCTGTGGGAGTCTTAATGATCTTGAAAAATTTTCAAGAACAAATCAAGAATAAACCTTATCGATCATCACTAGCACACAACTTAAGGTTTACAAACTATCGTGTTGACATTATTTTGTTTATGTGCCATTCCAATTGAGTTAATTATGCATGTGAGTTCTATGAGTTCTCATTTGAATACATAAAGACAAAGCACCTTGATCGATGGAAAGTACATTGATATGTAAGGATAAGTTGCTAAACTACTTGGAAGACATGGTGGGCACTCGTGTTACATAAGGCAAGAAATCGAGATTGAGCACGTTCGTTCCATATGAGTTTGGATTTGTCGCAAACTTTGGTTTTGGTAAATTCACATGGATAGGAACACACCATAAAATCTAAGTGTCATAAGATTCCCTCCTTCATGAAAATGATTGTGAGGAAATGCTTTCACTAAGAGAGATTTTAAGAAGATAGCAATTGTGAAAATTGTATTCTCAAATTCGATTATGGTTACGTCATCCCTTTCCATAGTTTGAATTGTGAGATTTGGCAATTAGTCTGAACATTTGGGACTTAGTAACATAAGTTCTGAATTTGTCTAGACACACATGTGAGCTTTCTAAGGCAAAGGTGTATAAGTTTAAGAAGCTTAGATAAAGGCTTATCAAAGCATCAAGTATTAGAAATATGAACTTAAGAAATTCAATAAGCATTGTTTTCTAGAAGTTCAGCTGTTTTCTGAATACATGTCAAAGCTAGTGGGAGCATAAGTGTTATGCTTATATGATAATAATCATCATAATAGTAGGAGCATAAGTGTTATGCTTGTATGATTATTATGGTAAGTATTGCAAGTTAGCAATATTAATTATAGAAAACAAAGATTCACTTTGCAAAGTTGTAGGGATTGAAAACTTGTTTTGCTATAATTAAGAGAGAGAATATTGTACTTCTCTTCAAAATCTAAAGCTTAGATTGAGAAATTTTAATAAATTTAGTCAAAGGATACATAGTGTTTTCTCAAATTTCGATTATGATTACGGCATCCCTCTTCATAGTTTGAATAGTGAGAACGTGACACATAAAATATTATGGAAAAAGATTGATAAAGTATCTTATCTTTATGTAAGACATTATGCATCGTGTCCCATACACTTCGGGTATAGGATCGATTGCAAATGCTATAATATTTGACCATTCTAAAATTTTACAAATGCCTAGCGCATTAAGAGGGAAAAAGGACTAGAATTGGCTTTGACTAAAATAATTAAACAACTATCAAAGAACGATCTAAGGTTCACCAAGGATTTGTTGCTTGTGAGTAGTTGGAAGTATAGTGTTGGATGGACCATATCGACATTATTATGATTAGATAAGATTCTATTAAGAATAAGTTGTCGTATGACAAATATGGAAATGTTTCCATATTGGAGTTGGAAATTAAGAATTTATGTCTAGATTAGAAACTTTTATGCAAGAAGGATGTTAAAAGGAATGTACTTTGAATGTGAGACTTCGTGTCTATGAAATTGTCATGTAACAATTTCTGATAGAGTACTTTGTAATTTCTTTGGCCAAGTCTTGGTGACTTTTGTGCTATGAATTTGCGAAAGGATTGTTGCATAAAATGTTAGAATCTAGCATATTCTAATAATGGCAAGAACCTTGTGTTCTTACACTAATGATAAGGATTGGGAATTGTGAAGTGAGCATCATTGGAAAAGTTTTTCAATTGATCTATTTCACAAAGTAAGGACCATAGGAAACATAGTGTGCATGCTTGGTGCATGGGACAACTATTGTTGTAATTTGAGTAATAAGTTGATTTTCTGAAACAGTAAACAATGAATAATGAGTAATCAATATGGTGTTTAAATAAAAGTGTTTTATTTACACTCAAAAGTTTTGGGGCCATATAGGATTAAGTATTATTATTGTGTTTAAATTTTTGTATGTTTTGACTTCCAGAATAACTGGGTTATTCGAACCTCCACAGTCAGTCATACGTTGGAAGTAGGTATGAAGGAAGACTGTCATGAAGAGTCTGTAGATTGTCTAAAAGGTTAGACATAGCACAAGTTTGTTGCAGAGTTCATGAGTGCTTTAATAAGATTGGAGTATTGTATTAAACCCACGCTTACAAGAATCACTTCATGGATTCTATCACGAGTGATTATGAGTCAACAATATTGTATATTCTTGAAACCGAGACGTGTGAGTTGTTATTTGCTGGTCGGTTACACATTGATGATAAGTTAACGCACCGGTAACTTGGTGTTATAAAACTTATTGTTGTGTGTGATTCGATGAGTGAATGCAAGCGAGCATATGAGTCGAAGTTTATCCATTTCTTTTACCCAAAGTGGGATAAAAGCAATATATGTGGGATCCTCGATGATTTAGTGATGACACCTAAGCGCTTGGCCAAGCCGGGACTAAGTTGATGTGTTCAATTGTAGTTTGTTGTCAGTCGTCATAAATCGGAAGTCAGGAAACAGTATAGAGAGAATGATTGAAATTCATGTCTTGTGTCTATACGATATCTTGATAATGGAGGAATATATGATCCCTTATCTAAAGGACACGCTATCTGATAAGATTAGAGTTGACAGCGGCTTTTGAAAGCTACGATTGCTAATCAGGTTCTGAATTCATGCAAAATAGTTATTAGACTTTTCCAAGTGGGAGACTGTTGGATTAGTGTCTAAGTCCATAACTATTTTGGTATGTACTTGACCCGATTATGAGCATGGTCCTTTTCGGTTGCCTTTACCATAGAAACTTGTAGGATGAATTAAGGAGAGAAGGGTTTAATTATGATTTATTAATATATTATGAGAATAATATATTAAGGAGAAATCATAATGTTTAATTAATATTAGTCAAGAATTAATTAAGAATTAATTTTGTGGCTAAAAGAGATTAATTAAACTTAAGGGACTTAATGTGTAATTATAATATAATTACATAGATGGGCTTATGGAATCCATAGAAGGTGGAGTGGACGAATTCTATGGGGAAACCCATTAGAAATTATCCAAGGATTCTAAAGAAGGAGTCCATGGGCTTCTTAGGGCTTAAGCAGTCAAATTAGGGGTTCATTGTTAGATAACCCTAATTGCCTACCTATTTAAGGAGCCCCTAAGCCCCAAAAACGTGGTGAATGATTCCCTTTGGGTTTCTGGACGATTGTTGGTGCTCCTTCCTCTTCTATTCTTCATCTTGTTGCTTAGTGGTGTTTGTGACTCCATTAGAGGTGCAACACTTGAGCCACTAAGATTTTTGAAGCCAAGGAATTGATTGTTATTGCTACATAACAATCAAGGTAAGATCTGAACCCTAATTTATATGTTAATTTTATTACGAGTATGCTAGATATAGGGTTTGTAAGTCTTGGAAGTTTATTGCATGTTCAAAGTAGAAAAACTAGATCCAAGCAATTAGGATTGCATGAACACCATAAAATTGATGTTATGATCAAAACCCATCAGTCACATCGGATGTGTATAGATTACCTGGAGCTGAACAAGGTAACGCTGAAGAACCGTTATCCTCTCCCGAGGATTAATGATTTGTTTGATCAGCTTCAGGGAGCATCTTGGTTCTCCAAGATTGATCTGCGTTCAGGATATCACCAGATGCGAGTCAGGGATGATGATGTGTAGAAAACAACCTTTCGAACTCGCTATGGTCATTACGAGTTCGTGGTGATGTCGTTTGGGATCACCAATGCTCCAGCCGCATTCATGGATCTCATTAATCGCGTATGCAGAGCGATGTTGTACCGGTCTGTGATAGTATTCATTGATGACATCTTGGTTTATTCCGAGACTCAGGAGCAACATTAGGAGCACCTGAGAGAGGTTCTAGAGACACTGAGAAAGGAGAGACTTTTTGCAAAGTTCTCCAAGTGTGAGTTCTGGTTGCGCGAGGTGTAGTTTTTGGGGCACCTTGTCAACTAGAAGGGTATATTGGTCGACCCAGCCAAGATAGAGGTTGTGCTGCAGTGGGAGGTTCCGAGGTCTCCAACTGAGATTCAGAGTTTTCTTGGTTTGGCGGGTTACTATCGGAGATTCATCTAGGATTTATCCAAGATTTTTGTCCCACTGACCCGACTGACCAAGAAGTCGGTGGCATTGCGCTGGAGGCTTGAGCAGTAGGCAGCCTTCGAGACTCTCAGACAACGGTTATTCGAGGCACCGATTCTGAACTTGCTAGAGGGAGTCGATGACTTCGTATTTTACTATGACGCTTCGATCACAGGCATGGGTGCTGTTTTGATGCAGCGAGGTCACGTGATAACTTATGCTTCGAGGCAGCTGAAGCCTCACGAGGCGAACTATCCGCCACATGATTTAGAGCTGGGGGCTATGGTTTTCACCCTCAAGATGTGGTGGTATTAACTCTATGGGGTTCATTATACCATATACACAGACCACAAGAGCTTGACTCACCTCATGGATCAGTCGAACCTGAACATGAGGCTGCGCCGGTGGGTAGATGTGGTGAAGGACTATGATTGTGAGATTCTTTACCACCCGGGAAAGGCCAACGTGGTGTTTGATGCCCTAATCCACAAGGAAGTAGTGGCTCCGATACGAGATATTTATCTGAGGATGACAGTGATTACTCCATTGCTGGAGCAGATCCGAGAGGCGCAGGTCGAGGGCATGAAAGAGGAGCGCCAAAAGTGTGAGCAGACCATAGGCCAGGTGGCCTCTTTTGATTATGACAGTTGTGGGTTATTGACCCTGCATGGTAGGGTCTAGGTTCCATACTAGGGCGGAGTACGACAGGTTCTAATGGATGAGGCCCACAAGTCGAGGTTCTCCATCCATCCCTGGGCAATGAAGATGTACAGAGATCTTCGACCCGATTGCTGGTGGCCCTGCATGAAGCGGGATGTAGCTTGGTACGTAGAGAGATGCCTGGCCTGCAAGAAGGTAAATGTAGAGCACGAGAGGCCTCATGGCAAGATGCAGCTGTTGGACATTCCCGTGTGGAAGTGGGAGGACATTACTATGGATTTCATCACCAAGCTTTCCAGGACCGCACGTGAAGTTGATTTGATATGGGTCATTGTGGATCTGTTAACCAAGAGTGCCCATTTTATCCCGATCTAGGAGAGCATATCGGTTGAAAATCTAACCGAGATTTATGTGCGTGAGGTAGTGGCATGACATGGAGTGCCTGTCTCGGTGGTGTCAGATCGAGATGTTTGTTTTACTTCCAGATTCTGGAAGCGGTTTCACGACGACATGGGTACTCGTCTCCACTTCAACACCGCTATCCACCCCCAGATGAACGGACAGAGTGAGAGAACGATTCAGACTATCGAGGACATGCTTCGTGCAGTGTTTTGGATTTCGGTGGCAGTTGGGATATGTATCTTCCGTTAGCAGAATTTTCGTAAAACAGCTACCACGCCAACATAGACCGACCTCCCTTCGAGATGCTCTAGCGGAGGAAGTGTAGGACCCCAATATGTTGGGGCAAGGCCGGACAGAGAGTCATGGAGATTACTGAGGTAGTACTCAAGACTACACAACAGATACAACAGGTCCAGAACAGGCTCCAGACTGCTTAGAGTCGGCAGAAGAGCTACGCTGACAGGAGGCGTTTAGACTTGGAGTTTTAGGTGGGCGATATGGTTCTCCTGAAGGTGTCACATTGGAAAGGTATCATCTAGCTTAGGAAACGGTTCATGTTGGGTCCTAGGTACATCGTTCCGTTTAGGGTTGTGGCTCAGGTGGGTCGGGTTGCTTACCAGTTAGATCTTCCAGCAGAGCTCAACCATATCCACAACACCTTCCATGTTTCTCAGTTACTGAAGTGCTTATTGGATGATTCAATAGTGGTACCCACTAAGGATATTCAGCTTGAGGACATCTTGAACTAGATTGAGCGACCAGTAGCTATCCTTGACAGGAAGTCGAAGGATTTGAGGAACAAGAGGGTGGAGTTGGTAAAGGTGCAATGGCAGCACCGCAAAGTCATGGAGATGACTTGGGAGCCCGAGGAGGAAATGAGGGAGCACTACCCAGAGTTATTCGAGACAGCAGACTTCGAAGACGAAGTCTAAGAAAAGTGGGGGAGAATTGTAACGCCCAATTCCTGGTATGCATTTGATCATAAAATTATTTGTTTTTGTAAGAGCTACTCGACGAGTTTATAGCCTTGAGTCGTCGAGTAGAAGCCAAATTGGATGTGGGGTAAAAATGATCTACTCGACGAGTCGAGAGCCTCGACTCGATGAGTAGGACTGCCAGAGTGAAACCCTAATTTTCATGATTTGCACCCTATTTAAACACCTTAAGTGGCCTCCACCCCAGTCTTCATCACCTCCAAACCCATAATCGACTTGTGAGTGTTCTTAAGCTATTTTGTGCCCTTTTTGTGATTTAAAGCTTGGAAAAGGAAGGAAAGACATGGAGATTCAAGAAGAAGGCAGTAGATCCAAAACTTGGGTTGAATTTTTTAGCTTGTTTGAGGTATAAAGCTTATGCGTTCGCCTTCCATCACTTAGATCTTCCTTAGGTTTTGCATATTGTCATTTTGGGCCATTTCAAAGTCACTTTCGGGATTTGAGTGCATATTAGAGTGATGACTTCAGATCTGGGAACATTTGAGCTCAGGAAGCTTAAAGTTGCCACCTTTATTGAGCTATGACCCTATCCCATGCATTAGAACTCTTTTATGGCTTAGTGTTGGTGTTCTAGCTTCATAACGCCATGCATGCACATAAAGTTTGCAACTTTACGTGTTATGTTAGCCTAAGGATACCAGATCTGTGGACTATGATTTGATCTTAGCTGAAATCGACTATATGGATTTGACATATGGGGGACTTGACGAGTTGTTCATGCGACTCAATGAGTCGGGTTGCGGTTCCCCAATTCTTTCTGTTAATGAGTGAACTCGTTGGGTCTAGAAGATGACTCAGTGAGCTGGACATAGTTTTTGACTAGGAGGTTGAAGAACTCGACGATTCTAAAGAAGGACTCGACGAGTTAAGACGAGTTGTCCTGATTCTGATTATGTAGAACTCAACGAGTCTGAGGCTGACTCGATGAGTTGACTCGTCTAATTACGACTATGGGTAGATAGGGAACTCGACGAGTCAGGGGATGACTTTGCGAGTTGGATCGCGATTTTAGGTATCTCGAGTTATAGGACTCGGTGAGTTGATAGATCAACTCGGCGAGTTGAGTCAACCACCATGTTGACTTTGAACATAACGTTGACTTTGACTAGGGGTAAAATGGTCATTTTACCCTAAGAAGAATTAGTAGATTTTTGACTAAGTGTATCGTGTTATTGATAGTCGGGGAGTCGTTGGTGCAGCCAGTAGAGATTCCTCACACGAGATGTCAGCAGATAGCTTACGAGGTGAGTTTTCTCCTCTAGGAACGGTTCTATGGCCACAATGTCGGACTGTTTAGATGTTAGTTGTTCCGGGCTACGATCTGATGCCGGGTAGGTCCCGATGTAGGTTATATACTTTCGGGATCGCGATCCGATGCCGAGGCGGTCCCGATGAACGTTTATGTATGCTTGATGTCTTTGTGATTCTTGCATGTTATATGTTATGTGTTCCGGGCTTCGGTCCGATGTCGGGTCAAGCCCGATGAATGTTTAGCTTATACGTTATGTGTTATGTGTTTTGGGCTTCAGTCCGATGTCAGGGTAAGCCCGATGAATGTTTAGTTATATATGTATTATATGTCCCAAACTCCAGTTCGATGTCGGGGCAAGCCCAAGGAATGTTTATATGCTATGTTATGTGTTGTTGTTATATGATATGTTATATGTATTCCGGACTTCGGTCCAACGCCGGGGGAAGCCCGATGCCAGACACGGTTTGTTGCCAGGCGGGGCCAGATATTGGGTTGGGCCTGATGTCGGGTAAGCCGATGTCGGGTTCATCCCGAGGCAGCTGGGCAGAGTCCCAAAGTTATGTTATATGCTATATGTATGGTATGTGGTAGTTTGGGGAGCTTACTAAGCTTCGTGCTTACGGTTTTCAGTTTTGGATTCAGGTACTTCTACTAGAAAAGGAAATGGCTCAGGATGATTGCATGGCACACACAACAACTTTTAGTCAGGGACTATTACTCTGACATTTTTATATGTGATTTTGGATACATTGATACTGATTTTGATATGATTTTTTGAGATTATCACGACTTATGATTTTATCATCAAACATTAACTATGGTTTTTCTAATGGTTTTAAACGAAATTTTTGGACTGTATTTTTTGGATGTTACAAGGCAGCATTTGAGACGCTCCGACAGTGGTTATGTGAGGCATCGATTCTGACCTTGCCAGAGGGAGTCGATGACTTCGTAGTTTACTGTGATGCCTCGATCATAGGCATGGGTGCGGTTTTTATGCAGCGAGGTTACGTGATAGCTTACGCTTCGAGGTAGTTGAAGCCTCACGAGGCGAACTATCCGGCACATGGTTTAGAGCTGGGGGATGTGGTTTTCTCCCTCAAGATTTGTTGGCACTAACTCTATGGGGTTCGTTGTACAGTCTACACGGACCACAAGAGTTTGAGATACCTCATGGATCAGCTGAATCTGAATATGAGGCGGCGTCAGTGGTTAGATGTAGTGAAGGATTACAACTGTGAGATCCTTTATCACCTGGGCAAGGCCAACATAGTGGCTGATGCCCTAAGCCGCAAGGAGATAGTGGCTCCAATATGCGATATATTTCTAAGGATGACAGTGATTACTCTGTTGCTGGAGCAGATCTGGGAGGCCCATGTTGAGGGCCTGAAGGAGGAGCGCCAGAAGTGTGAGCGGACCATAGGCCAGGTGGCCTCATTTGACTATGACAACCGAGGGTTGTTGAACCTGCATGGGAGGGTCTAAGTTCCGTACTGGGGTGGAGTACGTCAGGTTCTGATGGATGAGGCCTAGAAGTCAAGGTTCTCCATCCATCCCGGGGCGATGAAGATGTATCGGGATCTTCGCCCTGATTACTGGTGGCCCTTCATGAAGCATGACGTAGCCTGGTATGTAGAGTGGTGCTTGACCTGCAGGAAGGTAAAGGCCGAGAACCAGAGGCCACACGACAAGATGCAACCGCTAGATGTTCCCGTGTGGAAATGGGAAGATATCACCATGGACTTCATTACGAAACTTCCCAGGATCGCACGTGGAGTCGATTCGATATGCGTCATCGTGGATCGGTTGACCAAGAGTGCTTAGTTTATCCCGATCCAGGAGAGTAT
Source organism: Lactuca serriola (assembly GCF_051521515.1). Classification (NCBI taxonomy): domain Eukaryota; kingdom Viridiplantae; phylum Streptophyta; class Magnoliopsida; order Asterales; family Asteraceae; genus Lactuca; species Lactuca serriola. The sequence continues at coordinate 32,531,605 of NC_136415.1, forward strand.
ATCGGCCGAGAAGCAGGCTGAGATCTACGTGTGCGAGGTAGTCACATGAAATGAAGTTCCTGTTTCGGTAGTGTCTGACCGAGATGTCCGTTTCATTTCCATATTTTGGAAGCGGTTTCACGACGAGATGGGTACTAGCCTCTACTTCAGCACCGCTTTCAACCCTCATACGGATGGTCAGAGCGAGAGGACGATACAAACTCTCGAGGACATGCTATGTGCATGTGTTTTAGACTTTGGTCGTAGTTGGGATATATATCTTTCGTTAGCGGAATTTTCGTATAACAACAGCTACCACGCCATCATAGACCGACCTCCCTTCGAGATGCTCTACGGGAGGAAGTGTAGGATGTCAATCTGTTGGGGCGAGGTCGGTCAGAGAGTCATGGGGAGTATTGAGGTAGTACTCAAGACTACAGAGCGAATCCAACAGGTCCGGAACAGGCTCCAGACCGCTTAGAGTCGACAGAAGAGTCACGCCGACAAGCGGCGTTCAGACTTGGAGTTTCAGGTGGGCGACATGGTACTCCTGAAGGTGTCACCTTGGAAAGGTGTCACCTTGTAAAGGTGTCATCCGGTCCCAGAGGAGGGGCAATTGGGCCCCAGGTTTATCGGCCCTTTCAGGGTTATAGCCCGGGTGGGCAAGGTGTCATACCATTTGGATCTTCCAGCCGAGCTCAGCCAGATCCACAATAATTTCCATGTTTTCCGGTTATGGAAGTGTTTGGTGGTTGACTCGGTGGTTGTACCCTTAGAGGACATTCAGCTCAACGACTGCTTGAATTACATCGAAAGACCGGTAGCTATTCTCCACAAAAAGACGAAGGAACTGAGGAACAAGAGGTTCGAGCTTGTGAAGGTGCAGTGGCACCACCACAAGGGGTTAGAGTGGACTTGGGAGCCTGAGGAGGAAATGAGGGAGCACTACCCAGAGTTATTCGAGACAACAGACTTCAAGGACAAAGTCTAAGACAAGTGGGGGAGAATTGTAACGCCTGATTCCTGGTAAGAATTTAATTATAAAATTATTCATTTTTGTAAGAGCTACTCGACGAGTTGGTAGCCCTAACTCGTCAAGTAGAAGCCAGATTGGAGGCGGGGTAAAAGTGATCTACTCAACAAGTCGATAGCCTCGACTCGACGAGTAGGGCTTCCAGGATGAAACCCGAATTTCGAGGTTGTGCACCCTATTTAAGCTCCTTAACCCCCACCCCTTGGCCTCAATTCCATCCTAAAAGTCCCAAACCCTAATCCACAAAACCCTAGTGCACCTTTTGAGTTTGTGAGTTGTTTTTTAGTGTTTTGTAGGTGTTTTGAAGCTTGTTGAAAAAGGAAGAGCTTGAAGGTTCAGAAGGAAAATTGTAAATCTAGAAACAACCCTTCATCCTTATCATTTTCTGGTAATCAAGTCTTCACCTTGACTATTATTTCATTAGATCTCTTTAGGTCCTTTTTATGAAGGTTTTGGTCCAAGAACCTTGATCCTTGGGACACGGACGTCCCAATGGCGCTACCTTTCAGATCTAGGATCTAAGAGGGGTTCCATGGCATAAAGGTGCAAACTTTATGACCATGGAAGCCCCATGCAAGCTTATGGATGTTATTATGGTCTTTTGAGCACTAAAGTCCATGCATGGAAGCAAAATCCGAGACTTTACATGTTTATTCAGTATTTAGGACCTAGATCTCGGTTTTCATGCTTTGGATTGGAGTGATAAGGACTTTTGACAAAGATCTAAGCCTTAAAGAACTAGGGTGTGAGCTAAACCCATTAAGAAGGACTATAAACGGCTAACGTTGGAAACTTTACCCTTAAGAAGGTTTTTCCAGTGTGTAGAAGGAGTTTGAAGCTAAGATCTAAGGAATAGGGGCTTAATCTGTTAAGATGGCCAAAACAGACAAGGTGACTCGTCGAGTCCATGAACGAACTCGATGAGTCGAGTCGATTTGTCCCGTTTCTGATTGCGGTGGAACTCGATGAGTTTGAGGATGATTCGACGAGTTAGTTCGTTTCATCTTAATGATGAGCATCCAGGGAACTCGGCGACTCATAGGGTGACTCGGCAAGTTGAGTCGTGATTTTTATGTTTCTGAGTTATAGAACTCGGCTAATCGATATGTTGACTCGGCGAGTTAGGTCAACCAAGAATGTTGACCTTGACCATAGGGTTGACTTTGACCAATGGTAAAATGGTCATTTTACCCTAAGAAGGATTATCAGATTATTGACTAGTATTTATTGTGATAATGATAGCCGAGGAGTTGTTAGAGCATCCATCAAAGATTCCTCATGCGAGAGTTCAACAACCAGCTTGAGAGGTAAGTTTCCTTCAATAGGAACGGGTCTACGACACTAAGGTCGACTCGTATATGTATGCTTAGTAGTCGAGTGTGGGTGAGGCTCATATATCACAATTAGTTGAGTGTGGGCGGGGCCCGTATCTCATAGCATTATTTGATATGGATATATGAATGATAAATAGATTTAGATATACTTGTTGTCTGTGTGATGCTTGTATGCATGTTAGTAACTGAGTGCGGGCGGGGCCCATATCTCATAGTAGTCGAGTGTGGGCGGGGACCATATCTTGTAGTAGTCGAGTGTGGGCAGGGCCCATATCCCGTAGCGTAGTGGGGTGTGGGCGGGCCCCGTATCTCCTAGACAATAGAGTGTGGGTGGGGCCCGTATCTCCTAGTTAGTGGAGTATGGGTGGGGCCCGTATCTCCATGAGTGTAGGAGGGGATCGTATCTCCTAGATATATGTTATATGTGTATGGTATGTGGTATTTTGAGGAGACTCACTAAGTTTCGTGCTTACAGTTTTTAGTTTTGGTTTCAGGTACTTCTGGTAGCAAGGGGAAGATCTCGGGATGATTGTAGTGCACACACCATTATTTTAGCGTGGGATGTTTAGACTCTGATATTTTGTCACATGATTTTGATACAGTATTTGATATGATGTTTGGAGATACATGAATTATGATTTTCATTATGATGATGAATGAATTATGGTTTTGCTTAAATGATTTAAAACGAAATTTTTGGACTGTATTTTGGGATGTTTCATCAAGTAAACACTTTGTTGAATCGTAACAAGGTTTGCATGCAAACACATGTTAGTATATGATGAACAACATTAGTGAAGAGGGACTCGGTTTAAGTATCAGTTAAGATAACATGGATATAGAGATGAACTTTCTTATATTAATAAGCTCTGTAGTTGTGGTGGTAAGAATACATGAAGTGGGAGGCTCTATTTATAGAGTCCCAAAAGTTACATAGAAATACTAAAATAATATAAAGTAACTGACTTCGGTGACCTTGAATGGTACACCGGATATTATAACGAATACAAGCAAAGTCAGATAAAGGGAACTTAAAATATTCTTCATGTAGTCTTCATCTTCGGGTCTTCTACATCTCTTAGGGTTCATAAGGTGACAAAAGTGGTCCCCAGGAAAGTCTTCTTCGGGTTCACTTAGGCTTAGAGGTCTTCAGGTCCATTTAGCTGAAGATGGTCACTTTCTTGTTTCAACAATTTCCCCCAAAGCGACCTCTCAACTAATTTCTTCATTGATTCATCTTGACGAACTTGATGATGATCCACCAAAACTTCCTGACTTCTAAAAGCCATTTGATCCTCCTTGAAATTTCAAACTTCACTTCATCAGAGGCGTGTTTGGATTTTTTCACCAAGGTTAAGGTGATCTCTAGTTGTTTCTTGGTTAAACGATGAATTGTTGTAACTGGAATGAAAAATTTTGGACCATCTTGGGACTTCTTGTAGACTATCCCGAGCTATGGAAAGCTCGTTGCACCAAGGCACGTCTCTTGAAAGCCTTCAGTGATGGTTGGAACATGATCGAAAGGAGGAAAATCAAACTTGTTAGCAAGAACAAGATGAATCTCTACATCTATCTATCACTAAATCACAGACAAGAGCCTTTAGAAATTCATAAGCCCTTTCACAAGTAGCTTTTATTTTGGGACACCTCTCTGCCTTCAGCTGGAACACCAGATCAATTAGAAAGATATATTTAGAATTCATGCAAACGAAGTCTGGTTGAGATCTGACATACTCACATCCTCTCTGGGTCAGGGTGTATTGAAAGAATTCATTTTTCATGAATTTCCTTACCTTGTAGTTCTTTACCCCTTCTGATCTTTCGTTGGACTAGATGTCCTCAAATTTTCTTCCATGTTTGGGATGGAAGAGGTTCAACCGCTCAAATTCCATGGGGAGCCTTTTGTCTTTGGGAATGGTAAGTTCAAAGGATTGAAACACAAGAAAGTATTCGGAGTTTGGATAGATTGGAATATCCCAGTAAGCATCAGATGGAGGTTCAGCATACGTAAGATGTGGGATGCAGTCTGAGTTCAAGAGTCTTTGAGTGGGATTCACCCATGAGGTGATTAATGTTTCATCAAAGTTGGTGTCAAACCCTTGTTCACTCCAAATTTCGTTTGTGAATTTCGCAACCCTCCAATCCCATTTTTTTTAGTTGTTGCGAGAGTGTCATCGGTGTGCTCTGATGACATTTTTGTTGGATTTGGTGTCTAATCCCATAACTATAACTGAGATGTACTTGACCTGATTGTAGCATGGTCCTTTGGGTTTCCTTCATTATTGCAATTTGATAGGATGGACTTTTGAGAATAAGGTTATTTTTGATTTATTACTATATTATAAATATAATATATTAATTGAGAAATCATATTATTTAATTAGTATTGATCAAGAATTAATTTGGAATTAATTTTGTTGTCAAAAGAGACTAATTAAATATATGGGGATTGATTATGTAAATCAATGATTCTTATAGTGTGGGCCAATGATCCACGGTTATTTAGGTTGGGCTAAACCAATATGGTAGTCCATGGATAGTCCATGGAGGTTTAACCCATGGAGCCTAAGTAATATGAAAGTTCATTAGGGTTTGCAAAGATGTAACCCTAACACTATAAAAGGAACCCCTCATGACCAAGATTGGTTACACAATCATTCTTAGAGTTTGAAATTGATTTTATGCCAAGTAACTTATTCTCTCAAGCCTCATCTTGCATTTGGTGTTTGTGAATCATTAAAGGCATCACACTTGAGGTGCTCAAGCTTTCAAAGGTCAAGAACTACAAGTCCTTCTAAGAGGTAAGTTATTTAACTAGTTATATTGTTCAATAGTTCAAATGTATGCTAGTTAGGGAGAATGCTTTGGAAAATGAAAATGCATGTATAATTAGAGAAAACATAGATCCAAAGCATTTAGGGTTGCATATACACCATAGGAGTGTTATAGTGCTCAAAACCCAACAGTGGTATCAGAGCCTAGGGTTGTTTTCTGTTATATTTGATGCTTACTAATTTTTCAAAGCTAAAAAAGTCAAAATTTTAGCCTCTGATTGATGAACTCGCCGAGTCCATGAACTGACTCGACGAGTCCACTCAGTAAAAGAGCAACTCGACGAGTCCAGTTCATGTACTCATCGAGTAGCAGGCTCTGGTTGCAGATTTTCGAGTTTCTTGGCATGGTTTGGATTGGGAACACTACCACAAACTGTTTTGGATAATTGGAAATGTTTTTTTTTATGATATGGTAGTGCTTGTACTCATCCAACCACAAGATAATTGTCAAAGTTTTAAGATAATTGTTGATTTATATGATAAACAAAGTTTCTTGTAAATTGTTGACTTCAAATTATCTTGTTTATGAGTTTAGTTAGATCAATCTTGAAATTATGTGATAATTTTGTTAGTAAAATGTTGATCTTAATGCTTTTTATAACCTCCATAACTTGTCCTCAAGTTATGGAAAATGAAAGGTCTCATCCATTAAAATGCAATTAAGCTCATAAGTTATAGATATGAAGAGTTTTGACAAGTTTCAAAACTTGCCCTCAAGTTTTGGAATTTGTAAAGTCTCACTAATGAAACTTTATTTCCAAACCCTAGAGTTTTAAAAGTTAAAATTCAACTCTTATAATATTACAATATTAAAAGTTTATATATATATATATATATATATATATATATATATATATATATATATATATATATATATATAAGTCAGTCTTACCGTTAGTATGCCTCATTCACGAAGCCACTCTATAAGGGGGGGGGGTATAAGATTACTGCTTATAAAAAGGCAGTTTAATGGGTGTCCACTCCCATCCACCGCTTCCTTGACTGTGGAGGGTCGTTAGTCAAACGGGTAGGATATGACATTAATCATCGTTAAAAGTAGAGTGATAATTATAAAGTAACTAAACTTTTATTAAATTCTCAATCTTAGTTACTTTAGGAAAAATGTGAAAATGGTGCTAATCCATGAAATTGCTCCTTGCAGCTTGTTAAGTCGTTAGTGGAGCGTGTGTGGTTAATCGGCACACTAATCTGGGACTGACAATGTGTGGCAAAGGGTAGCTTGATGTTAATCATAGATCAATGGAGCGTGTGTGGTGAACCGGTACATTGATTAGGTGATTTGTAACATTAGGTGTACCAAACTAATTTGCATGGTTATTCACACCTTGTTTGTGATTCTCGGCATCCCAATCACAAACTTGAAGGGCACAATCAAGATTTAAACATGCCATTGAAAAGTTCAATGAATCTCAAAGGATCTAGGAATTTCAATCCAATTAAAACTTAATAATCAATTTTGTTTTTCATGGTGGAAATTGGTAAATCGTCTTTTACCTACCTTCAAATATTTTATAATTGGATTACAACATCCCTCTTCACAATTGTAGAATATTGTGTTGTGTCCTAACCTTAATATTTCGTTTTGGGTGTTATATTAAGAACTTAAATCAACTAAACTTGAATTTCTCCCTTGTAGATGTCTAGTTCAGACAACTATGGTCTTCCCAAATCCAATGGAAAAAGCTTTCCTTATAAAGATGATATTCCACAAGACGATCAAGGTGAAATATTAATCCCTTCTTCGTGTTGTAGTGGAACTTCTCTTCCTTCACCTCCTCCAATAATGCTCCCTAACCTACAAGTTCAAAGACTTGAAAATTTCAAGGTCACTCAAGCCCTACTTGCAATGAAACATCAAGATGGAAGGTCTGTGTGTTCTCACGTGTTGGAGATGAAGTCACATATTGACAGGCCGAGAGTATTGGTTGTCGTTCTCTCGAGGAAGCTGGATGTTGACTGGGTTCTTCAATCACTTCCTGAGTAATATAGTGAGTTCATTAAATATTACTATATGACAGACCGCGATATGACCCTTATTAATCTTACATATTTGCTAATTGATGTTGAATCAATAATGATTTGGCACACTGGTCAAGCAAACTTGGTTGGAAGATCTACTCCCCAAGCTTCCATGGACATTGACAATGGTAACTAGTTATATTGTTCAATTGTTCAATTGTATGCTAGTTAAGGAGAATGCTTTGAAAATGAAAATGCATGTATAATTAGAGAAAACATAGATCCAAAGAATTTAGGGTTGCATGTACACCATAAGAGTGTTATAGTGCTCAAAACTCAACAATTTCTTCTTCCAGATTCTTGAAGCGAGGAGGACTTGATTGTTGGGGAGAATCCTGAGGAGTTGGATACTGAGGAGAAGCCTGAGGAGTTGGGTCTTTGAGGTGCACTGAGGAGGGTGGATCTTGAGGAGGAATGATAGAATGGTTATTTGATTGAGTTTTTGACTAGTACGATTCAGAAACCGTTTCGATTCTTATTTCATTATTCTGATCACTTCCCCCTTTTGAGGAAGCATCCCCTATATGCTCCTCAAACCAAGCCTTTAAGTCATCAATCTCCTAAAAGGTGGCGTTAAACTGTTGTTCCATTTGAGTGAACACATAATTGTTTCTTGGAATCTCCGGGTTGAAGAGTTGTTGATAAATCTCCTTGGTGAGGCAGAGGATTTCATCAACACTCTGTTTTACAGTTAATCATCTCAGCTCTTTGATTGTTTCTTGAAGAACCGAGAACCCTAATTCATAAGCAATATGAGTTTCCTCAATGAGTTGCTTGGAGTTGCCTTCTTGAGTCTGCAGGGTTTGTTGAAGTTCGGTTTTGAGCTCTTTTACTCCTTTGATGAGATCTTATGCCTTAGATAAAAATTCTTTGTGATCAGATGTCTGTTGATTATCGAGTTGTTTGATACCCATTTTGATGTGTAGAAGAACCTTCTCTGCAATGAGTTTCTCCCTTGTTTCCAAGATTTTAATGTGATCAAGAAGTGATTGTTTTGTGGGGGTATCAGCAGTTTGCGGTGTGGCAGAAGAGACTGCAGCCAAAATCTGATCGACTTTAGATTATAGGTCGAGAAATTGCTTCCTTGATACAACTAGCTTCTTTTTCTTATTATGTTTAGGCTAAGAAGTGGAAAGTTGGGAACCACTTGACTCTTTGTCATCCAGAACCATGATGAAGTCATCAGAAGGGAGAGACTGTTAAACTTCATCGTTGTTGTTGTCATCAAAACCAAAAGTGGGAGCAGAACTGATCTCAATGGTCGTGCCATCTTCATTTGCATCATGGACCTCGTTGTTTGGGGGAGGCTTTGAAGTACCAACAACATTCTCCATTTCCTAAACCTTTTGTACGGTGGTTTCCTTTTCTGACGACCATTGCTGAATTGAAAGGATGTCATGTACCGTCTTTGCATTGTTAAACATAGTGGTCCAATACTTAGCCACTTGGAGAAGGTATTCTTCTTTCTGCTGTTGTTGTTGTTGTACTTTTTGATCTTTCCTTGCCTGAAGAGCCCTTTTGAAGGCTTCAAATTTCATCAGCCCAGATTCTATTGTTGGGCGGTAATGAGACCATGAGTCATCCGATGCATATCCGTCAAATCTTTGTCGCACCGAGGTGTCCCTCGGGTTCATGGATCCTTGCACATTTGTGTTAACCATGCCTAAACCACTTGTTTGTAATGTTGCGAAATAGGATTTCCAGAGCTTCCTTGGTCTCCTTGGTCTAAAACCAAGTCTGGCATCAATTTTATTCTGGCTAGGGCCTCTAAAAAAGGACCCTGCTGTGAAACACATCATATTGCCAATAGAACATGTAGATGCAGTTATACTGTACTAAAACTTGAAACTTGACCTATACATAATTAAGAAACAGAGCATCGTGCAAAGTAGTTATAACAAGAGATGGAATAAGTAATCATCGGTTTTTGGAGCAAACCCAAACCAGAAAATATTTCTGCAGCTTGAATTATGGGAGGGCACAGAAGATGGCGGAAGAGTTAACACGGCGGAGAGAGAAGGGTTCCAAATGTGAACAGAATGATCCTGACATGTTCCTTTATAAAAGCATGTTAAGCCATTCACGGATCCAATGACATTGCCATGAGTATAATTAGATTAGGAATTAACCAGTAGTTTAATGAAATTAATGAGTTCAAGATGAGGAGAATGAGACGGACGTGTAGCGAATGGACAACGGTCAAAAGAAAATCGCCAGTCAAAGAACATAAGAATCTTCTCGTTCTTATGGATTGAACGATGGAGGTGAGATTTTACAAAGGAGGATTCAGATAAGAGAGCATCCCAAGATTTACAAACGGACATCATTTGAGCAAGCTGTATAGCCAATAACTTGATGAATATCTCTAATAGAACATCGTCTGGGAGGTTCTCTATATTCTTTCGGTGTCGTGGTGAAGCCATTTTTGAATGTCAAAGTAAACTTCCTGTTCGAATGAAACTTTATGAGCTTCTGCCGGAGAAATGAGGTGGTTAGAAAAAGAACTGGTCCTCTTAACAAGTTACAAACACAAAAGGATTAAAACATTTTAACTTAAATATGTAAATTTTCAACAAAGTGACAAACCCATATTAAAGTTGACACACCATTAACTTAAACATATGAATCTTTAACAGACTCTAAATTAAACCCAAACAATTAGCTGTGTACACAAAAATAAACTTGGTAATTGAATATTATGATTGTATTGCATTAGATAACGAGTACAAAACATATTTCCACTCTACACCCTCAACATATATTTACGTCTAATATTCCCCCTCAAGCTAAGGCCGAGTAGCGACCTACAGCTTGTCATGTAAGGAATGAAATCGCTGAGGATAAAGGTTTTGTAAATCTAAGAAAAAGAAAGTCAAACATAACAACTTTTCTAAATTGTAAAGAGCCTTTTTGTTTCAGCCAAGGAGGTTCGACACCATTTGACTTTAGTTAACTTGTTTGAGGTATTAATTAATTAATTTAGTATTGACAAAACTTCAAAAATGGTCCCTGTGGTTTCCAAAAATATCAAGTTTAGTCCCTAAGTTCAAAAAACCTCATAGATGGTCCCTGTGGTTTCAAAACTTTTAACATTTGGTCCTTCCGGCTAACTCCGTTACCATTTAGCCGTTAAGTCAGGGGTATTTTTGGCATTTCACTACACAGGGACCATTTATGAAGTTTTTGCCTTATTTAAAAAATAATTATTATAATTAATTAATATTAAAGGGTCCCACTCTCTCTCTCTCTCTCTCTCTCACACACACACACACACAGGTATTTAATAAAAGGGGCATTTTCATCCCTCTCAAGTATTTCACAGGAGGAGCGTATTCATCGTTCATATATTCAGTGGTGTTAAATTCATTCATGAACAAAATCGCATTCGGATCAATTTTATGAACTCGATTGAAAAAAAATGATGACGCGTTCTTCCCGAGTCTCTTCTCGAAGAAGTTATGATGCAGATTCTCGTTCATCACATCCCAACCAATCAACCTTCCTTTATATCGATTCACCACCGAATCAACTCTTTCTTCTTTCTCGATGACAAGCTAGCTAAACAACCACCGATATTTGTTGTTGTTGCCTTCCTTTTTCTTCTTCAACTTTAATCGAGAAAATCTCCAACAGAGATGGGGTTTTCCGACATTCAAGAGGGCAACAACCCCTTCCTACTTGACAGGAATGGAGAAGATGCGAACGGAAGAAATTGACGGGACCTTCGGCGATGGTTGGGCCAATCACAAAGGGAGGGAGAGACACCAATTTGTGGCGACAGGAAAACGGAAGGGCATCTTTCACCCAATCAATTGAAAAACAAACATACATACACTAAATCCACATCTCCTGTTGGGTTTTTTCCCTAAATTCAAAAACATTTTTCAATCGAACCACCTGTCAACTAAACCATTGCCTCCGCTCGACCAGAGAATCAAAACCTTTGGAAATCAATCTTGATTTTTGTTTCGAAATCAAAGTTTAATGATTTGAAGTCATATGAGAAGAACCCAGTAAGGAATCAAAGGAATCAAGTTGATTAATCTCTTCGGAGGTTAGTTTGAATGAACTCACTGTTATGATGTTTCTTTGTTGTTGAATGTGCTTGAGGACAAGAACGACGGAGATGACGGTGGTCGGACCCGTTGATGAACAGAACTAGGTCGGCGACTGGAACTTGGGTTCGATTGACTGAGAAATACAAACGAGGGGTGCTTCGGGGTGGCTTGATTTGAACTTGGATATCGTTTGCTTTTTTGGTTAGAAGCTTAATGGCTTTGTGTTCCGCGACTGTAATTCCTTTCGCTAGAAGAGTGTTGTCGTCGATAGCCAAGCACTTGAAGATGAAATCAAAAAGGCGAAAAGTGTGTATGTTTGTTCATCACATCTGAATTGGGGAATAAGCGGATAAGGGTATACCAGTGGAAAAAAAAGACAAAGACTGTGGATTTCCTCAAAAAAAATCACCATGATTCAACACTGTAGATGAGAGAGAGAGAGAGAGAGAGAGAGAGAGAGAGAGAGAGAGAGAGAGAGTGGGTGGGACCCTTTAATATTAATTAATTATAATAATTATTTTTTAAATAAGGCAAAAACTTCATAAATGGTCCCGTGCAGTGAAATGCCAAAAATGCCCCTGACTTAACGGCTAAATGGTAACGGAGTTAGCCGGAAGGACCAAATGTTAAAAGTTTTGAAACCACAGGGACCATCTATGAGGTTTTTTGAACTTAGGGACTAAACTTGATATTTTTGGAAACCACAGGGACCATTTTTGAAGTTTTGTCTTTAGTATATTTAGGACTTATTATGCAACATGTCAAGGAATTCTTTTTCATTGCTAGCTCTTCAATTTTACATGATAAGCATCATCGGCTAGCTCTTCTAATTGCATTGTGTGCATAGTCATCCATTACATGCCATGCATCTGTTTAGCCCACAAAGAAAATAAGTATGCTATTGCTAGGTATGTTTCTGTAGCATCCAAGGTATGCTATAGCACAAGGCATGACCATTCAAACATATTTTGAGTAGGCCACTAGATTTAAGCCCAAAACAAATGAAACGGAAACAAGATTCCTTGAATAGCAATAAGGCTAGACATTTATTCAATGCTTATATAAAAAAAATAACACAAACAAACCATAAATACCACTAATATAAATTAAAAACGAACCAACATGCAAAAGTTAAACACAGCATGCTCACAAGCGAGAGTGTTAGATGTAATGCACTTAAAAAAAATATAGTTGACAGAAAACTAATCAAGAAACATGACATCATGCAGACTAGTAATACCAAAATACAGAAGAAGTGGAGCTGACGTATTGCCTTTTGTAGGCCTTTTAACAGCTGATTCATCTTTGAAATAGAAATCGAAAGATGCCAGTTATTGCCATTTGAAGCCCTTTTAACAGTTGATTTCTATTCAAAATAGAAATCAAGACATGCCATTTTGACAGCTCATGCTTAGCAGGTGCTACCCAAACAAGACTGTCAACATACTCCACAATCTTGGTTATGAATTGTCCATCACCCTTAATCTTGAAGATTTTACTTCGGGCTGCAACTGGATCATACAAACAGAAACAACCACCACCATAAAAAATAAACTCATTCCGTGATGTGAATCCATATGGACGTGTATCACCACTAAACTGTGAAAACTCATGATGTTTGACCCATGATTCAGCCACCCCATACTCATTCATCATCCACACCTCACATTTACCATCTATAACACTTGACATCAAACAAAATTTTCCACCCAAAACTCCCAACACACTGAAGCAGTGTCCATGGTGATGTAGTAAAGAATCTGGAGGAGGAGGTATCTCACTGAATGTCTCTGCACCCAAATCAAATGCCAATATCGTTTCTGGCTTCCACTCCAAACCAGTAGAACCAAACCAATGCAGATGGCCATCATAACCATCTACACAAACATCATCATGATCCATAATCATTGTGATGTGTGAAGGAAAGCTTTGAGATATCAACTCCCAGGAACCCTTTCTCATGCTATAAACCTCAACTTGTGGTTCTATTCTGCATGGGTTGGAAAGGTTTGTAATCTTAACAACTTTGTAATCATCGGTTTTTGGATCAAACCCAAACCGGATATGGATTTTACTTGAATTACAGGAGCTAATTAAACATGGCGGGAGAGTTAACACAGCTGAGAGAGAAGGGTTCCACACGTGAACAACATAACCACCATCATACAAGTTGTAACTAAAGCATATTAATCCGTTCACAGATCCAACGACATTGCGGTATTTAAAACTATTTTTAGATTGGAGATTGACCGGAAATTTGATGAAATTAGTTGGTTTGATATCAAGAGAATGAGCTATGAATGGATTACAACCTAAAAAATGTCCCCATTTGAAGAGTAAGAAAATATCATTATTGTTTTGGATAGAATGATGGAGGTGGGATTTTACAAAGGAGGATTTAGATAAGAGAGCATTCCAATCTTTACAAATGCACCTCATTTGAGCAAGTTGTTTTGCCAATAACCTGATGAATATGTTTGATAGAACATCATCTGGTAGGTTCTCCATATAGCCGTTGTCTTAAAGGTATATATTGGGGGTTTAAAACTAAGGAGCTGCAAGGTAAGACACGAATCGGTAAAAAAAGGAAAAGTTAGAAGATGACTGACCCCACTTAACCAGATAAAAACACAAAAAGGTTAACACATCATAACTTAAAATATACCGATTTTCAACAAACCAACAAAAATATAACAATTGAACTTAAACATATCGGATTTCATCATTGACTGTAACGTAAACTCTAGCAAACATAATATCTACTAACATAAACACACCTTCAAAGAAACCCTAACAACAAAATATATAGCAAGAACTCTGCTTGTGTTAGCTATTGTTATGGGGCTTTGTATGGTGTGGTCATTAGTGATGATGTTCCTAGTTCTGTTCTTTCAGGCTCGTCATCACTAATTTAGATTACATCATTCATTTGGTTTATTTTATTTTACTTTTGTTGCTGGTATAAAAACTGATGCCTGTCAATCCCCAAATTAAGTGCTTTTGGGATCAACAATTTCTTCGATTAACATTGGTTCATGGGTTAGAATTTTGGGTTTTCACAACGAAAGTTGGATTTTAAGGACAATATTAGGATGTTTTTGGTAAAATTGTGCAAAAAAGGGGTGTCTACGTAAATGTATTTGCTTTTGCTTTTGCTTTCTTTATCATTTGATTGTTGAAAAGGAAACCAAACAAAATAAACACCGGAAATACCAGAGACAATGAGACATGGAAAGAGTAAGACTGAGAGATTCAGAAACACTTACAGCGAAAAGCGGTGACAGAAACACTCTGTCGGATCACCGGTGCAGAGCGGCGGCCAGTGGCGAAATACCGTGAGACCAGTAGCCGGTGGTGGACAGCAAACTCGGGGAGTGTGAGCGGGGGAGCTGAAGGAGTGGGAAGTAGGCAGCCTTTGGAAAGTGAAAGTAAAGGGTCCGTTCTAAGAAATAGAGGTGTACAGGACCGGGTTTTTTTCTCATCGGGCTTTGTTTGGTTAAGATGGGGTGGGGTTTTCATGACCGATTGGGATTGGATGTGCGGAATTTTTTTTTCTGCAGATGTGCGGAATTTTTTGAATCACTTGTTTTTGTTCTCGGGCACACTAACTGTCCACTCAACACTAATTGTCCCCTCAACCCAAAAGCTTTAGCTTTAAAAATAGTATGTATTATGTGATTAGACAAAATTATAAAAATGATTTTTGGTTTTTGGTCAAAACTTCAATTTTTTTCAACTTTTTTAGATTATAGTCTTTTGATCATGTTTTTGGGAAGGATCATGTTTTTGGTCCCTTCCCAAATTAAAATGACAAAATTAGTCTTATTATTTTCATTTTTATTTCTTTTCTATAAATAATTATATATATTTAAATAAAATTCTCTCTCTCTCACAGGTTGTCTTCCACCTCCCACAACCTAAAACACCGCCACCAAATTCTATTGCAAAACAAACACATCTAGTTTCGATTGAAAACAATTGAAACTTCAATTACAATGAAAGCAACATCATCATGCACAAAGTCCATATAATGCTCCTTTTTCTCCCTGATACAACACACACACAATGATGTCATTTTTCTCCCTGATACAACACACACACACACACAGTGATGAATCATATGAAGATGTAGGTTCAGACTCGAGTACGACAAACTCGTACACACTCCAAAATCAACATACACAAAACCCAAAAATCGTTCAACTTCATCATCATCACCTACGCTCGTCTTTCTTCTTCCCATCGCAACCCTAGCCGCCACCATTGACCATAACCACCACTACTCAAGCCACATGGACCAAAAGAACGGGAGTTGTAAGTTTCCTTGGATTCATCATCCAGTACCCTCACACTTAAAGAAGACAGGAGTCATCACTACCATAATATCCGGCGTAGGCAATCGTGGTTGGAGGTGGCCGAACCGACGGCGTAACTAATCCAAGGCCAGGAACCATTGCCTACCTAAATAGCTCTGTTTCCCCACCTTCCGTTCAGTCAAGCATGATCTCGAACACAACCAGCAACTCCGATACACTCTGTTTCATTACGTCTCTCTTTGATGTTTCCCCTCTCACTGTCATCTCTTGGTTGTGGTGTTTCCTATCTTTCTTTCAACTCCGACCAACAGCCAACCTTTCCTCCTCATCTGATCCGTCTTCTCGGTTACCCATTAGAGAAATTTCAAACCCACATACAAAATCATTATTAGCGATTCAAACCCCAATAATCATTCAACCAACCACCTCCCATCCCTCATATTCCACTTCCCCCTAATTTTGGAACCGACTAGACTGAATCAATGTGGGTGGGGAACTCACACCTGTCAATCATTAGAGAGGGAGGCATCTTCGAAGTGACTGCCTCGCCGGGATTAAAACCGTTTCTGACGTTTGTTTGCTAGAGAGAGTGTCGAGGGGTGAGTTTTGTGAGGATGAAGATTGAAGGAAGAGGGTGAAGCTGGGAACGGTGGTAACAATCTTAACTAGATTGGGTAATGGGGGTGGTGGTGGGCCCCTTTTTATTTTAGGATTTTTTTAAATGAGCGATAGAAATAAAATTAAAAAAAAAATTACATAAGGGCAAGTTAGTAATTTCAGTTTTCAAAGGGATCAAAACAATAACAAAAGTTGCTCAAAAGGACTCCTAACCCAAAACTTTAAGGGTTTGAATGTTTTTCTTGAAAAAATGCATATTATAAGGATCATTTTTGCAATTTTGTCTTGTGATTATAACTAACTTTCTATCTTAAGAAAACCTTGTCTTTTTGGAAGAAAATATGGGCTAATGTCATAAAAACCTACAAGTTTTAAGGGTTTTGTTGATTTTGTCCAAAGTTGAATTTAATGTCCGGTTTTACCCTAATATTTTCCAAAAAATGTTCGGTTTAACCTTTTACCGGTGATAACAGGTTTTCCAGGTTACCATTATATTAAATTCGCAAAAAAAACCCTTAAGTTTACCAATTTTTTGGCGTTTTTACCCTTACGTTTATAATTTTTTTTACATTTTTACCTTATGTATTTTTGTTTTTCATATTATACGTATTCAAGCAGAAAAATCATATGAATATGTATATTATGAAAAAAAAAATATACTTAGGGTAAAAGTGTAAAAAAAAAATTATAAACGTAAGGGTAAAAGCGCAAAAAAATGGTAAACTTAATGGTTTTTTTGCGAATTTAATATAATGGTAACCTGGAAAACCTGTTATCACCGGTAAAAGGGTAAAACCGAACATTTTTTCGAAAATGTTTGGGTAAAAACGGACATAAATTTCAACTTTGGACAAAACCGACAAAACCCTAAAAACTTGATGGTTTTTATGACATTAACCCAGAAAATATTATACATTGTAAACCCATTTCTTAGCTGACTGAATATTGTGGTTACCATCCTGATGTAAAATGTCTATGTATTTTTAAAGAGGGCTGTGGATATCCACAAATATGTGAACTTAGTGAATGGCCTATAAATAGATTTTTTTTTTATTTTTAAAGAGGGCTGTGGATATCCACAAATATGTGAACTTAGTGAATGGCCTATAAATAGATTTTTTTTCCTCAAAAATTTATGGTAAAAATAAAGGTTTTCTTCTTAACAGAGAAAAATTCCATGCTTGGCAGGTGCTACCCAAACAAAGACTGTCGGTATACTCCACAATCTTAGCTACCATTAGTCCACTCGTAATCTTGACGGTTTTACTTTGGGTTGCAATTGGATCATACAAACAAAAACGACCATCGGTATAAAAAATAAACTCATTGTGTGATGTGAATCCATATCGACGTATATCACCACTAAACTGTGAAAACTCATGATGTTTGACCCATGATTCAGCCATCCCATACTCATTCATCACCCACACCTCACATTCACCATCCATAGGACATAACATCAAACAAAGTTTGCCAGCCAAAACTCCCAACACAGAGCCTACGGTTATCTCATAGAATGTCTGCACACAAATCAAATGCCACTATTGTTTGAAGCTTCCTCTCCAAACCAGGAGAACTAATGTAGATGGCCATCATAACCATCTACACAAACTTCATCTTCATCTTTAATCAATGTGATATGTGATGGAAAGGTTTGAGATATCAACTCCCAGGAATCCTTTCTCATGCTATAAACCTCAACATGCAGTTTCATTTTTCATTGAAAAAGCTTGTAAGCTTAACAACTTTGTAATCATCAGTTTTGGGATCATACCCAAATCGAAAATGGATTACGGGAGCTGAATGAAAGAGGGGAGAGTTAACACAACCGAGAGAGAAAGGGTTCGAAACTTGAACATCATAATCATCATCATCATCATATAATTTGTAATAAAAGCATATTAAGCAATTCACGGGTCCAATGACATTCTGGCATGTAAAACTATTTTTAGATTGGGGATTGACCGGGAATTTGATGAAATCAGTCGGTTCAAGATCGAGAGAATGAGTGAGACGTGCTGTGAATGGTTTACGATTGAAAATAAATCCCATGTTGAAGAACAAGAGTATCTCATCGTTTTGATGGACTGGATGATGAAGGTGGGATTTTACAAAGGAGGAATTAGATAACAAAGCATTCCAGTCTTTTTTTTTTTTTTGGGCTTTTTTATTTTTACACTTTATTGAAACTTACTTTGTGCCGGTGAAATCCGAACTCCAAAAATTCTTTATTTTCCAATAGTAATAATATAACACGTGTAGCTGTGAGGAGTTTTTTACTTTTCTTAAACTTATTCATTTTTTCTTTACTTTTTTTCCCCAATACATATAAGGTGCTGTAAATTAAATTTTTCTTTCCAAGTCCTTTTTTTCTTTTCCAATAGAATTTAAGTATGTGGTATATATTATTAATTAATACAAAAATTTCGAAACTCTAATATTTCAAATAACCAAAACAAAATTATATGTAAACAAAATAAATTCATTCGGGTCTTATAAATTTAATACATATTATTTGAATTTAGTCAATTTACACATCCTTTGATAATCATAAGATATCTAAATAAATTGTCAATGTCTATAGTCGTTTAAATATTTTGATTTTGTTTTTCTAGTTATAATCATTCTTTATAGCCATTATACATCTCTTTGTCACACACATACATACATACACAAGTTATAAATATTTTTTTCAGTTTCTAAAACATAAATATTTAGTTAATACTTAAATATTATATATGATATGCTGTCATTAACTCATATCCCATTTTTTATGATTTTATTTTTAGCTTCTCTGATCCATTTCTTCTTCTACTTTGCATTTGCATATATGTCTAAAAACACTAAATTATAACAAACTACCAAAAATATAGTTATATTGAAAACTGAACATCATTTATCCATTTAAACTTCCAATAAACCACAACATTTTATATAAACAGAAAACAAACCATTTAAAGAGTATATTAACAATAATCTTAAAAAAAAAGTTGTTCACCGTCGGAACCAGCTTGTCGCCGCCGCCGTCAACAACTAACCGGAATAACGCCGGAGACAACACGAAAGAAAAAGAGATCGTGAGAAAGATCACCGGAAAGACACCATGAGAAAGACAAAATGAGAGATATAGCATCGTGAGAAGACCGCCATCGAAACCTCAGCCGGAAATCACGCCGTCTCCGTCGCCGGAAATAGCTTCATCGCCGGAAATCGCATCCGGCGTCTCTGGCTCTCACTCTTGGCGGCTGAATTTGTATGCTAGGGTTTAAACAAAGTAAGTCTTTTATATATCTTATATTTTATATTAACAACCCAATTTTTAAAGTCATTTTAAATCCCCTAAATTTAAACATTTTATAATTCCCTTTTATTTTATTTTTTGTGTCCTGGAAATTTGGAGGATTCCGAAGATAAACTCGAACTCACTCTGCAAACGGATTAAATCTAAGGAAAATTATGATTTTTTTCCTTCTTTTAGTTGAGATGGTTTTGGGGGACTAAGGTGATGTTTTATGTGGCGGGGGAATTTTGGTTTTGGAGATAAATTTGTTTTCTTTTTTGTTTTTCATTGGGAAAATGACTTAAAAAGGTAATGAAGTTTCAAAAATGTATAAAAAATACCATTGTTTTATTTTTAGTACTCAAAATACCATTAAAGTGTATTTTTTATACACAAAATACCAATGAAGTACACATGTGTTCAAATAAAACATTGTGGGTAACCTACAATAGCCGGTAAAATGGTATTTTGTGTACAAAAAAAAAAACAATGGTCTTTTTTGTACATTTTTGAAACTTCGTTACCTTTTTAAGTCATTTTCCCTTCTTTGAATGTAATGGAAATTTAGCTACTTTTTATAAAGAACCCTCTACTTCACTTCGGCCACTACTGTTCTTCATCGCCACCCTCCACCACCATGGCAAAACCCTTTTTCTTATTCTTCCTCCTAATCATCTGCCTACTTTCATCAACACCGGAATCTCGCCGGCCACCTCCATTTCTCGGCAAATCCGCACGGCTTCTCAAAACCCAAAATATTCTTGTTCAGCCGAAGTACACTTACGAGACACGATACTTTGATCAGACTCTCGATCATTTCAGCTTCAATGATCTTCCCAAGTTCCAACAACGTTATCTCATCAACTCCGATCACTGGGTGGGCGCAGGCCCTAATCGTTTGGGCCCAATCTTCCTTTATTGCGGCAACGAAGGCGACATCGAATGGTTCGCTGCCAACACCGACTTCGTTTGGGAACTCGCCCCTCGTTTTGGTGCCATGGTCATCTTCCCCGAAGTAAAAGCCCTAATCACTCTACTCTACATTAATTTCTTCACTTGCATACCTTTAATAATACAATTTTATCAAAAGCTGTGTGATTTGATCTAGCATCGATATTATGGTGAATCGATGCCATATGGAAGCCAGAAAGAGGCATATGAGAACACTTCTACTTTAGCCTATCTGACAGCCGAACAAGCACTTGCTGATTACGCTCTTCTCATCACCGATTTGAAGAGAAAATTGTCAACCAAAGCGTCACCTGTAATCTTGTTCGGCGGATCATACGGTGGAAGTAAGATCTTTTCCAACAATTTCAACAAAAATTAAACAATCTCATCAAACAAGGATTTGCTGATTACGCTCTTCTCATCCCATTTACCTGAAGTACCTGGTTACCATAATGTTTTAGTTGAACACGTGTGTATTTTGTTGGTATTCTGTGTACAAATAGTAACATTAATGGTATTTTTTGTACTAAAAAAACAATAATGGTGTTTTTTGAACATTTGGAAACCGGATAACCTACAATAGCCGGTAAAATGGCATTTTGTGTAAAAAAAAAACAACAATGGTCTTTTTTGTACACTTTTGAAACTTCGTTACCTTTTTAAGTCATTTTCCCTTTTTCATTTTGAGGTTTGGTTGTTTTAACGTGGCACCATAGCAGTGTCAGATTAAAATATGCATCAAGCTTTTTTTATGTTTTTTTTTGTTTTTTTTTTTTATAAAGAAAGAACACCATTTGTGCTATTATATCATAAATTCATAATCAATGTTTCCTTATAATTCATACAATTTTTTGTTTAATTGTTACCATTATTTAACTTTTCCTTATAATTCATAATCATGATGTTTTTTTGTTTTATTTCACTTTTACAGGAAAAATGACTAATATTTCGGATTTTTCTACCGATCAAGTATGATTTCTAATCTTTTATATATATATATATATATATATATATATATATATATATATATATATATATATATAAAAGATTAGAAATCATACTTGATCGGTAGAAAAATCCGAAATATTAGTCATATATATATATATATATATATATATATATATATATATATATATATATATATATATATTGATATATTTATCGATTTTTTAACATTAAATTTTTCTCTTAATTTTTAGGTTTTTAGATCTCTTGAAGATTTGAAGAATTGGGTACAAAATATTGCGCGTTCTCAAGGTTATGTTACAGTCAATAAACGATCGAAGGTAGCAACTTTTGGATTCAAATCTAAAGTATTTCTTTGTTGTGATCGTAGTGGTATACCCAGAATTAAAATGCGGAAACAAAAAAGATTAATTGTCCATTCGAATTGATAGCAAAGTATTTGAAGGCACAAGATGGTTGGAAGTTACAGGTC
Source organism: Lactuca serriola (assembly GCF_051521515.1). Classification (NCBI taxonomy): domain Eukaryota; kingdom Viridiplantae; phylum Streptophyta; class Magnoliopsida; order Asterales; family Asteraceae; genus Lactuca; species Lactuca serriola. The sequence continues at coordinate 32,553,486 of NC_136415.1, forward strand.
GTACGTGATGATCACAATCACGAACCATCAATGTATATGGAGGGTCATTCATTTGCAATGCGATTGTCGGATAAAGAGACTCGTTTGGTCCATGATTTGACAGAGCTGAATGTTAAACCACTAGATATTTTGTCAACAATAAAGCAGCAAAATGAAAATAACGTGTCTTCACTGAAAACTATATACAATTGTCCTCATAAGTTTATGATATCTCAACGAGAAAGTAGAAGCCCGATACAAAATGTCATGTATATTTTGCATGCTAAAGGGTATAATTATGAGTATCGTTTAAACGAGAGCACTAACGAGTTAGAGGAGTTGTTTTTTATGCACCCAATATCGTTACAGATGTGGCAAGCATTTCCGTATGTGGTGTTGATGGACGCTACATATAAAACAAACAAGTATAATCTTCCTTT